>NW_027040722.1:8912845-10279627 GCF_037179485.1 Ochlerotatus camptorhynchus
ACCATTACTTTTTACCAAACGTATGTATCTGAAAATATCATCATGTTGTGTTTTGGAATTTTAAAGAATCCAAACTTCAAAATATTTGATGATATTACTTTTTAGTATCTGAGACCACGTAAAATAGAAGCATAGACAGACATAAATCGTAGAATAATTCCGAAAATTGTACAGGACAACCGTTAGTGCTGTTTATTTTACAGTACAATCTGACGAAAGTACAATGACTTTTTAACATATCCACCTAATACGGGACAACCCTTTATATGTGTTTCTTTTAAATTCCTACCCTATAGAGGTGCCAAAAAAGTACCCGCATAAAGCATATTGTTTATCTGGCTTTCTTTTGGGTATTAATTAAAAAACACACACTAACAGTGTTCTCCTACAGGCAAGTACTTATTTCTACGTAAACTTTTCTACCTTGGCTTTTTCTACCTATGCTTTAGTATAAAAAAGGATGCGATCTGAGGATGTATGATCAATCAGTAGTGCGTTTGAAGAAGACAACAAGCAGAGAACTGATAGAGAATAGTACGACAGTTTGTTAAAAATGGTTGACATTTGGCTAGTTGGAGAATATCTGCCGTCGTTCGGCCATTCTGTTAACTTGCCGACGTATAGTGAAGTTTTTCGTAAGTAAATGTTTCATTTGCGTGCTGAAAAAAAAAGTTGTAAGCTTTGTGCCTTCCTAACAATAAAGGAATTAAAGGATGCTTGGTAGAAAAAAAACTTAACACATTTGGTAAATGACATAAGCATAAAGAAAAAACTGTTGCTATTTTTCAATACCTGGAAAGCCTAATTAAAATGCAAACTTAGAATGGCTAAGAAAGACGTCGAAAAAAGGAACCCATTTCATGGATCATTGCGGAGTTTGTTTGATATCGGGAAGAATTTTAAGGCAAAAACTCGTGAAAAAAAGCCCCTCCCCTTGGCTAGTTTTTGCACCTTGATGTTGGTGGGCGGGTTTAATTTCATGCTAGTGGAGTGTTGGAGACGGTACGTTTATGGTCGGCGTTGCTGGCTCATGCCGCGATAGAATGGCGTCATGGGCAGGCAATGAGGATTACTAAGCTTCCCCTCTCTGATAAACCACTGCATGAGAGCACCAAAGATCTAGTCTAGCAGTGATAGTATCACACTTGTTACTCCTTTAATTGAGAGCCACGTCGTAGTACGCTTACGTATAGGCACTGACGTTGGGTGTGATACTGGCGGGTTTTGCCGCAAATCACTCTTATTTTATTTATTTTTACGCAGATTTATTTGGGTTTGCAAGGGAATTATACTATTGAAATATTTCAGAAAGTGCCCAACGGTGCTCCTTCTATTTGCGCGACAAGTTTTCATTGTTGTTTTCATTGAAGTATTACTCAGGAAACAATGTTAAACATCATTTTTGTACATGGTATTGTAACTAATCTTATATGTGCTTCATTTTGATTTGGGATATAATATGTGATTGAACTATGACTCGGGATTTCCACTGTGGCGTGCTTCTATTGTGACATACCCATACGTATTTTTGTGGTGCGACATAGTGGAAGCGTGTGAGCATAGTTGGAGCATATACCCTATAAAATTTAAAAATCAGCCAGGAAACTAACTTCAAAGTGAAGCATTTTAGTCACTTGAAGGTGTTACCTGGGTCGAACTAAAATATAATAAATAGGCATAGGTCAAAATCAAAAGTACTTGAAAAACGTTTAATTTTAGATTACAAGCACAAATGCAGGTACTTAATAAAGCATGGGTTATGATTGATTAGGTGAATTAGAGCTTTTAATGATTTATTAAATCAGACTAATGAGATATCATAATCATTAAAAAAAAACTTAAATAAGAAACTTCAGAAAATCTAATGAAATTAAGTAGATTAACAAAAGAAATAGGATGCGGGGGGTCCGCTTAGGGAGGCAACTTACCTTTAAAGTTGTAGAATAAATCTTCTTATTTAGTCTTGAACTTTAATAAGAAAACGCAAGCAGACCAATAGCATTAAGCAGATTAACAAGGAGAGGAATAGTTTAGGAAATAAGTTAAAGTAGAGGTAGCTGACAAGTAATAGCTTTTAAACTTTTGGAGGTATTGTATTCCCCTGAGTTTGTTGTACTCGATTACTATATTATTCTCACAATACGTAAAATTTCTTATATATACGGTTAAAGCATTTGAGTTAACTTATTTCTTAGTATTCAAGTACTTACATTTGTAAACAGCAGTCAATGTTAATCTATGAACTAAACCATACGTAAAATCGATCTTTCCTTATGTGGTATTGATGCATGTTTAACTTTTCGTGGCTGTCGGAATCAACGCGCCTACGTCTACGGAGCTTACGCAGAAGTGATTCGCAGTTCGGTAGAGCTTGTCAAACGCTTTTGAGCTTATGTAGTATAGAATTTGTTCGGCGCGAACGCGAAATCTTGAAATGATTGATACGTTCTTTAAATTAACTAATTTGATACAAAGCTCAGTAGTAAATAAGTAGAATATCTAGGGAGGAAACCAAAATTAATCAACTTGCCAACATAGGCTATCACATTTATTTTGGTGGCACTCTTTAAATGATAATAAGCCTTTTTTTTGCTTCGGTTGTCTCGCACAGCTTTCGGAATTGGCGCGGTTTTCGTAACTTACATAATTTAGATATTTCGTTCGAAACGGATTTACTTATTCAATCGGTTTACTACGCGGATGTATCTACGCGCACACGTCACAGCATTTTTTTCTATAACTATCTTGAAACAATACATACGGAATCCAGTGTTCAAGCGGCCAACATAGGAGAGTCCTTCTGCTGTATTGTCAAAGATAGAAGCAAAATTTATTCAAATGGGTCAAGTCTTGAAAATTAAGCTGTCACGCAGCTCCAGCTTGAAACCCAAAAAAAAAAAAACAGCGGGTACAAGCTCATCTTGAAGAAAAAACTGAGGTTCTCCCTACCAATGAAACCATTTCGTGTAGCGATTTTGAGGAAGAAGGGTCAAGCCAAAGACCGGATCAAATTTGTAGTGCAACCTTAATTGAAACATCATCACAAAACGACAGCCAGGCTGGGTCAGTATACTCGCCTAGTACATCCGAAAGAGCTTCTCCAAAAACAGGTACGTTGTGATGTTTTACTAATGTTTTTTTTTTTCTTTTAGATTATACACCTATTACCATCCATATTAATATATTTTGAACGTTCTAGGTTCTCCAAAACCAGCTTTGACACGTCAATCGCAACTGATACGAGTTGTTACAGTTGAGGTAGCTGCTGCATTGGACCGCTGTGAAGTGAGTGATCGAAATGCTATGTTTCTAATATCATCGATCGCTAAAGCTTTAGGGCACGATGTTTCATCATTATTGTTGAACAAGGAATCTGTCAGAATCGCCAGAGCAGGAATTCGCTTACAAATGCAACATGATTTAAAATCGTCGTTTAAGCCAGATATAAATTTAACAGTACATTGGGATTCTAAGCTGCTGCCTAACATATTACCATCCAAAGCTCTACCAAAAACCGAGCGCTTGGCCATAGTTGTATCAGGCGAAGGCATTAGCAAATTATTGGCTGTTCCACCCATCGAAAACTCTACGGGGGCACAACAAGCAGAAGCGGTGTACAATGCAGTCGTCGAATGGGGGCTTGCGGACAGGTATGATCTTAAATTTTGTATGTTCACCTCAGAATTCTGACTATTTTATCATTTGTTTTCAGAATTATGTTAACATCTTTTGATACTACTGCATCAAACACCGATACAAAAAAGGTGCGTGTCAGTACCTGGACAAATTGTTTAAGAGGCAGCTTATAGGCCTCCCTTGTAGACACCACATACATGAAGTGCTACTTGGCAAAGCTTTTAAAATTCTGAAATTTGAAACGTCAAAGTCTCCAAATGTTGAGATTTTTAAGGAAATCCAATCAAAATGGCACATTTTGGAAAAGACTTCATACCACTCAGGTATGGATGATGAATTTTTTTAAATAGCTATTCCGGAAATAGAAAGATTGGCGTTATTGGAGTTTTATGAAAAACAAATTAGAAAGCAACACCACCGTGGTGATTACCGAGAGGTTCTACAACTTGCCATTTTATATTTAGGTGGAAAAATCGATGAAAAATTACAAATAAGAGCTCCTTGTGCGTACCACAATGCAAGGTGGATGGCCAAAATCATTTATTCTTTGAAAATGTTTATTATTCGGCATGAATTTGCTTAACCAGATAAAACTAAAAATCAACAAGCTCGATTTTGTGTGTTCATTTTAAATTTTTTTTTTTTGAAAAGTTGGTTTCTTTCTCCGTGTGCTGTGATGGCACCTAACAACGATCTGAACCTGTTAAAAATATTGAAGGAATATGAAACTGTTGATGAAAACGTTGCGAAAGCAGTACATAAAGGAATTTTAACTCACTTGCAATATTTGGACAACAGCCTTATCGGACTATGTCTGTTCGACGAAAATGTAGACCTCCCGGTTAAGAAAAAGTTCATCGAAGCCTTTCTTCTATCAGGTAAATGCTTTAATTGATACATTTGCATTTAATTTTCTAATGATTTTTTTACAGATACTCATAAAAACATTACAGCCAGATCTATTGTTGAATCCAACGATATTTCAACGATTGAACAACACTCGTTTGTACAAAGCAGCAGTGGTATTGAAAACTTATTCAAAGCTCTCCAAATTCCGAAGTCGTTGCTGAATGTCGATATGGAGCAGTGGAGTAGTTCCATCAAGTTTAAAAATGCCAAAAGACGGGTTCAATGTTTGGAAGTATAATGAGAGAGAGAAGGATTAGTATTTTCCATTTAATTCCACTACTTTATTTGCTTATCCTTGACAGATACGCGTATTTCGTCTACAATGTGCAGACTTCTTCAGTGTCTTGTACTAATACTCGACTCCTCCATTGGAAGTAGTTAATGATAATGCAGAGCGTGGTATAGCATTGATTAAAACATACAATTCAAAACTATCAACGGATGAAGATCAAAAGCAGTGCATTTTACAATTAGTTGAATATCATCGAAAAAATTATAAGAGTACCAGGAAATCTGATTTGGTGTAGCTAATAAGAAAATATATGGCAAAGTATAAAACAAGTATTTTTATCTTTTCAGGCAAATTTTCCTCTTGTGTAAAACTCATGATTCCCAAAAAAAAAAAAAACAGATTAACGCAATTCAAGATATTTTTACAATTTATTTTAGGAATTTCTGATGAAAAGTTGTGGTTTTTCATATATTTTTGAATTTTTGGACCACCCTAATGAAGAATAATTGGACCACCCTAGTGAATTATTTCGTATTAGATCCTAAATGGTGGTTTAATTCAATATATAAGCAGGTTGGAGACAATTGTGAACAGTTTTAGAAGCCGACTCATCAATCTTCTATATCCCATATAGAACTCATGAAAAAAATTCTAAGTCCCAGAACACCAAATCTTGACGTTTCATGCATTTTTAAGACATTTGGCTTAAAAATTTTTTTTTTTTGATTTCCGAAATTTCATGTGAGAGTGTAAAAAGTCAAACTTTGACGCGTTTGTGCCACCCCTAAATCATGTCCGATTGAGCTCAAATTTTGCATAGAGTCATTTTACGAGGCAATAAACATTTTGTATATGGTTTGTTAGCGAAATTAAAAATTACCATTTTCACTGGCAGTCTATGTGCACTCACACTTTCATAGGATGCTGCCTATCTTAACTGCAGGTAGAAGATGCCTTCTACCGCTAGGTGCGCTAGTGTTCGCAAATGACAAGTGGAGCCACTTTCTGATCCGGAGTTCTACTCCTGTGCTTTTGCCATTAGCTTTACCTGTTTGAGATAGTTTGCAAGCCTACCCAGAAGGTGGCCTATTTCCATTTTAAAGTTAATAGACCTTTCCTCCTGTGTACGACTCTCCATGAAATTCAATTTCCTCTATCACGGAAGCTAATCAATCCATCGGCCCGCATTATGCAAGCAATTAAATCCATTATTACAGAAAACTAGTCAACTGCAGTCGTCACATAGCATCTCATTAAGTTTTCATATCTCTCTCGCTGATCCCACACAATGCAGCCCAAGATGGCATACAAATTGAAAATTGCACCCATACATTCATTAGCATCCTTGAGAGTAAATTAAAACTCCATCCGAGCATCGTTCTCCGTTCTCCATCTCGGGTGTCACCGTCAAGGGATGTGCAGCGAAAAATGAATAACAAGTACTTGCCATTCATACCGCCGCCGCGCCGCTCGGGACCCTAGCATGGATCGTCACTCGGTTTGCCCTCCGTCCTGGTCCGTCGGTTCGGTGGCAAGTAGTTCATCTTATGGCGCTGCAGCATCTGGTTTCCATATCACGGTTATATCGTCGTCTTCGTCGACACCATCGCCAGCATCATCAACATCATCACCATCATCATCAGCATCATCAGCACCATCGTCTTCATAATTTGCATATAAATACACACTTGAGCACATCTTGGCTCACAAATTGAAACCAGAGCTCTAAGCCGTATGGTTTCGAGAATACCCCAACCCTCGCAGAGTGGCAAAAAAAAAGGCAACAGGCTGTTCGGTTGTGCCCAACGAAAACTAAGTTGAAGGCAGACACCAGGCCCCAGTTGGGACGTAATAGTCGTGCAGAAGAGAAAGACAATGTCAAACTTCGTTGGTTTGGAGCTCTGAACTGGATTCCGGAATCCAGAAATATCAATAAGTCTGACCCCCAAAGATTAAGCTGGGATGGTAGGAGACGGGAGTAGAACTTGCGTGATAGTCGGAAACGGAGGAATTTTTTATGCATATGTCACTGATGCATCCTCCCACGCACACACACGTGTCACACATATCCTGCTACCGATGGCTGATGGGAAAAGTTCTGCCCTCTCTATCAAGGAGTTAATTTACGTTCTAGATGATATTTTGCCTGTCAAAAAAGTTTCTTCCAACATCTGATGGCAGCCAGTGCAGCCAGTGAGGAGGTCCCTAGCTGGATTGTCAGCTGACTCAACTTTGGACCCAATCATGGTAGTTTTGAAAGCTGGTCGATTGAAAGGTTATTCGATGGGTGTAAGTGATACGGGCAGGGGAAAGTTCACTCGTTGTTTGTGCAACAACATTTGGCATTAGATATTCTGTTAGAAGGGTTGATGTTGGTCATTGAGGCGAAGTTTATCACGACACAGTTAAGTTTTCTGTTCTCTTTTAAGATAATGTTAATGTTTGAAAGAACTTCTTCGATCGGTATTTCACGAAATACTTTTAAATAAAGGTTGTTCATTGATTTATCTAACTCGCAAGCTATAGTTTAGATTGTGATTTAGAGGAGATATGATAAAGCATGTTCCTGAAATCATGAGTCATATGTCTCGTTTCAGAGACTGTATTTGTTCTCGTGTGTCATTTTATCATCTTAACAATCGATCGATGGAAGCATCAGTTGATGTAACATTATCCGTATAATCAACATCATTTCAGCTCGATAGCCAGTGATTCTTACACCAATAATTTAAAATAATCACCTTGGCTTTGAGCTCCGATACAGCTGATGAAAGGGTACACCTTGTTATCTACCACCCTGCTCTTCCCTGCCTGTCGTTCTACCCAATCTCAAACGCTTTCTATCGTTCGTTGCTTGGTTGTTTATGTCGAAAGGCGGGAGCGAAAGATGCAACAATTTTTAATCAGACTACACTGGCTCAAGATACCTCTACTCTACCCCGACCCAGACGAATGCTCATAGCTTCCAGCGGCAGCAGAGCAGCAGAGAAGTCAAAGGGTAGCACCGGTAGCACAGACACGATGGCTGCTGAATGATGCTGGTGGGTAAACGTGAAAAAGAACCGAGATGCTCAACTTGGTTAAGTTTACAATATTACACGGGTAAAGAGATACCTCTTCAACATACTGGTATGTTGCCGATCTAGCTGTGATATCATCCCTTTCCTGTTGGGTGCATTTGATGGGAAATTGAAGAACAAGAAGAAGAAAGGTGGTTGTAGGGGAAAACTTCACCGTTTGACGATGCTGATTTTACACAACCATTTGAAAATTCTGTTTGATGGCAGCTAGTCAGTTGCAGGTAGATACGTTTGTTGTCCTCACCGTCGTCGTCATTGGCAGAGGATGAAAAATCATATGCATATCTTCTAGGAAGACCTCTCATCGTCATCCCGTCGGTAGTAGACTAGCTGCTTTATATTTCATTGCAACGCCTTCCAGCAACGCTCGACTGTGGAACCAAGCTGGTCGGATAAACTTGAATTCGAGAGAGTAATGAGATCCCGAGTGTTGACGTGTTTTGAACTTGAAGCTGCACCCGTGTTGCCAGATTGTATACAGGGTATTGAGTTGGGCCTGGCAAATATATCGCGCCTGTCATACAATTAGCTTTAAGCCTAGGATCTCCATCAAAGGTGACAAACAACACAAGGAAGAAGTGTTAGTTTGTTTACTAAAATGAACTATGCCCATTTTGTTATGGCTGTGACATGTGCATTCCACATGTCATCGAATCCCATCCAGCACATCTTGAGAAATCAATTATTCCCATGTCATTGAACTGCTTATGCAACGAATGCAATGTGATGTGATGTGATGTGATGTGAATAGAACGCACCATCAGTGCAAGGATTATATTGGTTTGTTGTTTTTTTTTTTTTTTTTTTTTGAATTCATCAATTTGAATAAACTTGCTCCGGTATATCTTTGACAACATTTAATTTGGTTGGTTTCGTGCATAACTAGCAACGCTGAACTGTGAAAAAAGCTAAACGTAAGAAACGGAGGGAATATGTTGTGCAAGCGACAGCTTGATTCCTGAGCAGTGAAGGTCATATAATGTACATACAGGACGGTGTAAGGAGTGATGAAATCTCAAAGGATGCTTCCGCTCTGTACAACATTACAGTTTTGTCTCGTTTTTTTTTCGGGGAGAGGTGATGTTTCCAACATCACTTCTGATGATGACTGAAAAACTATCAACATTATGTTGAGCAAATTTGCGCAGCCAAACTTACAGAGTGTTATTGATGCGGAATGTTCCGAAGAGTTCTGCTTAAAATGGTTCTAATGGTATTGCAAATTTTCGTCTTTGCGGTACCATTTCCATTACCATTTATCGTACTACTTCAAAGGTTGTAACATCAGCTATCGGACCAATCGCTTGCCTCACTCTCGCTCTTCAACGACAGCAGCTTATTCGATAGCATGATCCAAAATAGGCAAATTGACACCACCCATACTGCTGCATTAGGGCGAAAGTTTTTACTCCCTTGATGTGGGTCCTCGTAGCTCTTCTCGCTCGGTTGTATGCCCAGCTGCTAACCAGAAAGTTCCGAGTGAGGAATTTTGCTGTGGATTTCCTACTACTTTGACGATGGATGCATATTTTCGATGCATTGTTGCTGTTGCTACGTCCGTTGGATGATGATCGATTTATTTTTAGTAAAATGAAATATAAACCCTAAATGTATACACCTATGGGGGGATCTGTCCTTTCTTACTTACTTGTCAGGGAATGACCAATGTGACTTTCATATACTAGAATTTTTATGCGCTTTGATGTGATTTTAGTTTACGTCTGATTTTGGTCATTTGTGTGGCTTATGTTACCCTGGGTGCTCAATATTCTTGTTATTGAGCTTTCATGTGGTATGATGCGTCGCATGATAATTTTAACTGTGTTCTAATGCTGGCTTACGGGCTCCCAAGAGTTGGCCGGGAATGGAGAACATAGAGCCTAGTACTAAACATATGTAATCGCCAGAAATGATAATTTTAAATATTCATGCGATTGTATGTGTCGTCTCCAGTAAAATTGCAAGTTTTATCGAAGTTTCAATTCATTATAGAAGACTATACCAAGGTCTGCAGAACCCTCATAGAAAATTGTTACTTGGTATATGTTTTGGTCATGACAAGTTTTGGCCTCCCTTAGCTCCGTCGGTAAAGGCGCAGCTACAAAGCAAGACACCATGTTGGAAGTAACTGGGTTCGATTCACGGTCAGGTCTAGGAATTTATCGGGTTTGGAAAATTTCTCGACTTCCCTGGGCATAGAGTAAAATTGTACTTGCCACACAATTATACTAATGCAAAAATGGTACAGGCATCGAAAGCTCTCAATTAATAACTGTGAAAGTGCATCTAGAATACTAAGTTGAGAGCACGCAATAAGCTAATATGCGATATGCAATAAGCTTGAAATGCGAAGAAGAAGAAGAAGGATAAGAATGATCGTATTATTTAATCGTCATGTGTCGTATGATGGGTTTTCGTCCATGTAAGAAACTGTTATCTACCCAGGCTGCACCCGGAACATATCTTGATGGCGCCAATAAGGTACTGAATATTCGATATAACTATCATTCAACATGTTTTTAAAATCTTATGTAAATTGATGTGTTTTAATCAGAGTAAGATACTGGAAGATGTCTGGATATGACCAATATGGTTCTGGTCCAATTTAGAAACTGGCCTCTTTTTCAGCCAATGTAATAATTTCTGAATTCTCGTGTGATTTAAGGTTTCGCATGATGTGTTTGGCGATATCTCCAGAATAAAAAAAAATTGATGGACGACGGCAAGACGCCAGACAGTGAAAACGTAGGAGGAACGTCTTCGCAAGGAGCGGTATATTGCAGAGATCACCAGTGTTGAACCTGTGTGACTACAGCGAGTTCCAGCAGCAGCAGTAAACCTGGAGTCCTTGCTCCAATGTGTGCAGCAAGGACTCCAGGTCTTGTACTAAGCCAGTGAAATCCAGCAGTAGCACACCCCAAGAATAACTGCAGCTTGGGAAGACCAAAATGATGGTGGTTAGGAGGAGGATCAGTGAACTCCATGACTTCGTCAAGGATAAGAGCAACGTCCACAAGACAATAAAGGAAATGGTCACGGGCATCAAACCCGCCATGATTGCTGCAGAACGTGGACAGGATGCGCTGAGAACGAGAGCCAGAATTGCCAAAAGGGTACTGATCGATTCGAAGGAGAAATCAGCAGGTGAAGCACAGAAGACCACGAAATCCACGCTTGCTGAAGAGGAAAATGGAAACGCCATGAGAGGAAGTGAAGAAGAAAGTAGAACAGAAGAAGGAGCAACCCAGGCCTCGTCGGGAGCGAAGTAAGGGTGATGCTCTGATCGTCTCCTCCAGAAGGTTCGAGAGGATTCGGAATTGAAGAAAACTAGGAAAGAACGTGATGAAAACCCGGTGCACCCAGAAAGGCGAGTTGAAGAAGGATCCTTCGATCAACAGCTCAGCCTTCAAGGAGCTTGCTGAAAAGTCTTTTGGCGAAGCACTATGGGACATTTTCATACAACCAGGCGGTCAAAAATATTTCTATCATTTTTTCACAATTTCTGCTATTATTCTTGCTTTGTTTCATCAATATAAGGTGTGCGTTATCACTTTTCAACATTTTCACGACCAACTTTTGAAAAGGGCCTAACTTTTGATTAATTAAAATTTAATTTTTACGATTTTATAACGGTTAGAGTTTCAAGCTTGTTTTCAGAGAATAAAATCTATTGAACAAAGACAACCTACCAACCTTTTTTTTGGAAATATGTTTATTTTTTTCAACAAATCTTCTGTAAAAAAAAATACAAAAAGCCATGATACAATAATCAAAATCAAATATGTTTCAACGAATTTCTTTTTCTTCCTCTGTTACAATATCATCATGAATAAATTCTTCTTCAATTTCATCGACTGCTTTCATAAGTTCCTCCAGAATTTTCAAATATCATGAAACTTTTCACGATGTCGGGATAATCCAGGGATACTTTTTTCTGTCGTCTTTTTGCCATCCAAATGGAACTGATCAGTGGGTCCGATTCATTAATGGCACGAATAAAGACATCATGTAAATTTTCTACTCTTGATCGTTTTCTTGCATGATGGGTTCGATATTTTTTCAATTGTTTATGTTGACTTTCTGCTGCCTCTTCCGCTAATGAACCAAGTGGTGCTGGTGAATGTATGATTATTTCTCTGGCATGAGCGAGAACTTAATGCACGGTTGCAGGAATTTGGTACCAATCATACAATTTAAGATAGAGCCTATATTTTTTTTTTATAATTACTTTATTTGTACAGGCTCAATCGAATAAACTTTACAGAGCCGAGTTATCCTTTGCGTTATACATTATTACTGTCTTAAATTTAAAGTTAAAGGAACTGGACCGAGTACTCGCGGTTGTCTCGAGGTTAGTGGAGATTTACAATTTTTTGGATGGGAAAAGGGAAGAAGGAGGTTTGAAATGTGGTTTACGATACAGCTATTTAATTAATCCTAAAGCATGAAATTATTTCTATTCATCTTGAAAACAAACATTGAAAAAAAAACCCACACCTACAAAATACAAACTAAACACAAGGTTAATCAAACTTACAATCTAAGGTTAATATCCTTAAAGTAAACAAATATGAGTTTCATAAACTCCAGATCGCGTCTAGCCAAAATATCCCGAACTGGAACATTAGGTTGTCTACCTCGAGCCCGAAGGGAATCATAAAAATGTGATCTGACTCCACGATACTCCGCACAAGACCAAAGGATGTGATCAGCGTCCTGGTAACCTTGTCCACATTCACAGAGATTGCTGTCTCCCAACCCCACACGGAACAAATGAGCGTTTAGACAATAGTGATTGGAAATGAGACGAAACATCATGCGTATGAAGTCTCGACCCAAGTCCAACCCTTTGAACCATGCAAACTTCGACACCTTAGGGATAATTGAATGTAGCCATCGTCCCAAGCTCCCTTCACTCCATTGATGTTGCCAGCTAACGAGCGACTGCTGACGATAAATAGAGAAAAATTCACTATAGGCGATCTGTCTTAGCTTAGCTTAGCTTAGCTTAGTCTGACTGCACGTATCGATAGTTGCACTCCGTGATTGATCTGAACCAGTGAAATTGTACAAAGAATCAACTGAATGGGGCTTGGTAGTAACCTGCCATTCTCAGTGTACATGTTCCAGTGACTCCTACCTTTAAAGATCAATAACGTCACCGGCCACGTCCTTGCAATCAGGTGGGAGAGGGAAGGAATGTTAGTGTGTGACTTTTGTTGTTTTGGGACCGTGTTTACCTCTGCATCCCACAAAAGTCACAGGAAGGAGGTTTTGTTAGTGGGTTAGGTTCGTTGGATCAGGATTCACCTTGATAAGTGATGCGATCTTTTGTTTTGTGTAGTTATTTATAAGTGTTTTCGATTTATGCTCTAAACAGCCGGCTGTCTAGAGATGTAGATCATTATTAGATGTGTGTATACCGATTTAAACCAACAATAAGGATACTGTTGGGGCCCCTCACAAAGTGTGATGATGGTTTATTTTATTTTATCAATGACCAAAATAATTAATTATAAGCGGTTTGAACCAATTTAAACCAACAGCAAGGATGCTGTTGGGGCCACTCACAAAGTGTGATGGTGGTTTACTTGATTGAATATAAAATAATTATTAGAACCGATTTGACCCGATTTAGACCAACGGCAAGGATACTGTTGGGGCCACTCACAAAGTGTGATGGTGGTTTATTTAGTTCGGAAGAAAATGAATATGTATACTTCTTTTTTTTTTTTATGTAATAGAACGAATTTGTACTGATTCAAACCAAAAGCAAGGGTTCTATTGGGGCAACTCACAAAGTGCGATGGTGGTTTATACTATAAGGGCATAAAACAAAATCAAGAGCCATTTCGGTTTCCATAGCTTCCTAGACACTCGGCCGCAAAATAATCTTATCCGACGGAAACGTCTCGATCATCGCTGCACAATGGTTTATTATAGCATTTATAAAGTAAATTTGAATACCTTATTGTTTATTTATTATCCATTTTGACTTGACTTGGTATCGTTCAGTTTTATGATGACAAAGTTGCCTGGAGAAAAGTGACAGTTCAAAATGTTTCGGAAGGGAGTCAGCTAGTGTCGTCCAAGTTCAAGTGCGGAAAAAATGCCATTTAAAGTGGTACAAACAATTGAAAGATGCGAAACATGCCTAACCGTAATTCTTTCTGGTTGGAAAGAAGCTGGAATCCTACACTGGCCGGAAAAAAAAAACGCGGTAGCGAAACTCTCTCAAGACGAGCTCTCCATGCCAAACCCAATGTGGGAACGTATCAATTGAGTGAAAAAAAGAGAGTTCAAGACTCGCTTGGAGGCTGAAGCAGAATTGGAACAGATGTAGCCAGTTTCGGATACGGAGGCGAACGAAGGGAATAATCCACCACCGTCAAAGAAAGTTTGCCCCGAAGTCTACAAGTCCCCCAGTCGGAAGGGAAACACAATAAGAGACTTTAACGAAGTTTTCCTTATTCCTGGGCAGGAGGTTGACACCTGTGAAGCTGACTGTAAAATCCAGAATCAGATGAGATTATAATATATGCGACACAAATTCACTTTTTTATAGGGGAACATGTGATGTGAATAGAACCCACCATCAGTGCAAGGATTACATATGACTGCAGATACTTCACTGGTTGTAAAGTTCTGCCTGATGGTTTGTTGCAGCTGGGTGAATCAACTTCATTGAAGACCTTTGGAAGACTGTAACCCTCGTCCAGGGTGACAATTATAAACCACCCTTTTGCCGTGTTTGCCATGAGCGTGTGTCTTGTCTGTTATAATTTGTTTTTGTTTTGGTCACACGCTCGGCAACATACTCACCACTACCTGATATGTAAATATTTTAATTTGTTATTTTCTTTGTAGATTTTATTCGGTTTTTTATGTTGTTAGTTTAGCTAGATAGGAAAAAAATTATCGTTTATTAATGTATCGCGTCTCAAATAAAGTTAGGTTCTGATTCTCCTCCCGCTGCAGATGAAGGCGAAAAACATAATGAACATAACAGTCGAGCGCGGTTGCAGGAGCGATGGCGGTTTTGTTTGGGTGTTGTGACGTTGTGAAAAAAAGGAGAACAATTCGAGCCACGGTGAAGTCTACGCGGGTTTTTTCTTCGGAGACGCTTTTTCCGTTAGTCCCGAGAAAAACGACTTTAACTGGGAAAGGTTTGCCCAGCCGCGACGCGAGTGCCAGTCCGGAGGATTTGTTGTGCACCGCGAGTGAAAGTCGGCTCCGTGGCCGTGAAAGTTGTGAGTGCAACAGAGTGTCGGATCGCCATTGTGGGAAGCTAAGTGCTAAGGAGCTAATCGCTTCCCCGGCTAACCACAAAGGATCCGGTAGACACTCGCCGTCCTGACTGCGGTGGCTCAGCCAATAGAGCCAGTCTCGCCACCGCAGTTAATCGTCAAGCAGGACGAAGCAGGCAGTACTACAGGTGAGTTTGCCTGGGCAGAAACACCGCGGTGTCTGCCGGGGTTGCCTACGGCGAGTAGGCAATCCGGTGATTCGTCACCAACGTCGCCGGGGGGGTTCCAACAGACGAGCCCCGCTCATCCCCCCCGCTAAGTGTCAAGGACAGCCGAAGAAGCAAACCGCTCAGCACAGTCCGTGCTTTGTAGCAGCAGATCCGCCGTTATATTGTCGTCGAAGGGCCCCACCGAACAGCAGCAGCAACAGCGAGGAGGAGAAGATAAGTAGCGAATAGACGTCTAAAATTGATTTACTTTTTGTTGTTTTGTCCCACCCAAATCCGAACGTCTTTGGGGGAAGTACCCTTGCTCGAGGCCGCCCCGCCGGGGTAAAATCGGGCCAGCTATAGGCTGGCAGGTAAGCCGCAGCTTACAAGACAAACGACAAGATGTACGTCTATCAACACGTGACAAGGGACTGGCAAATCCACGAACACTTGTCCAGTCTACAAATCCATTGAAACCTTTAGGCTGCCCCCCCAAACCCAACATATAATAATGTTTGATTGATGAAACGTATTCAAAAAAGGGATATTTAGAGAGAACAATCTTCAACTGGAACGTACTCACCAAATCAATACATCCGGGAGCGCATTCTCGATGCTTAATTTTCTCTAGTCATTTTTAAACAATTCCTCCTCCAGTGAATCCAAACACACAATAACTAAATATCACTTTTCTTCTTCATGTCACTCTGTGCACAAAAGCAATGCACACCGCAAAAACCTAATAATAGATCAGCGCGGTCGAGTCACACCGTCAACAAAGGGAGCGAGAGCACACCAGGCACCAAAGCAACAGGGGAAAAACATCAGCACAAATCATTCTAAATAGAATTATCGCGTCCGGGACATAAAACTATTCAAATGCGAGCACCGAAAAACTACACGGCAGCACAAAGATAGCCCGAGCTCTAAAAAAAAAAGCACGCAGCGGAGCAAAAACACACAACCGTTCTCGGACGCTTCTCAAAGCGGACTCCTATAGAGAAAAATTCACTATAGGCGATCTGTCGATCATAAATGTCGCCTTCCATAGCGCCCACCTTCGCAAGTGAATCCGCCTTCTCATTGCCCAAAATTGAGCAATGCGAAGGGACCCACGCGAAGGTGATGATGAAAGAACGCACGGATAAAGTACTAAGCAGTTCTCGTATTTTCAAGAGAAAATACGAGAAGTGCTTTACCGGCCTAATGGAACGGATAGCCTCGACAGAACTGAGACTATCCGTAAAAATAAAGTAGTGGTCTGGAAGAAGTGAAGCAATAGTTTCCAAAGTGTAGTGAATTGCTGCCAGTTCAGCCACATACACAGAACAAGGAGCTTCAAGTTTTCGAGAGGCGCTATGAAATTCATTAAATACACCAAAACCAGCGGACTCCTCTATTAGAGATCCATCTGTGAAAAACGTTCTTGAAGAATCAACATGGCCAAACTTTGCAGCGTATAATGACGGAGCAATCATAGGACGATGATGCTCTGGAATTCCGCGGATTTCCTGCGTCATAGATAAATCAAAATTCACTGAATTGCCGAAATCGGAGAAGATTACACGATTGGGAATATTTCTTGAAGGGCTGACATCCTGTGTTAAATATAGGTAGTACAAAGTCATAAAACATGTTTGAGGATTTAGCTCCAGAAGCTTCTCAAAATTTTCGATCACCAGTGGGTTCATTACTTCGCAACGGGTGAGGAGCCTAAGAGATAACTCTGAAAAACGGACGGATAGTGGCAACATGCCCGCCAGCACTTCGAGACTCATAGTATGAGTCGAGTGCATGCATCCTAACGCGATACGAAGACAACGATACTGGATCCGTTCCAGCTTGATGATGTGCGTTTTAGCTGCCGACTGGAAGCAAAAACTACCGTACTCTAAAACCGATAAAATCGTTGTCCGGTACAACGTCAGAAGATCTTGTGGATGGGCTCCCCACCACGTTCCGGTAATTGATCGAAGGAAATTGATCCTTAGTTGGCATTTTCGTCTCAGATACTCAATGTGGGATCTCCAGGTGCATTTGGAATCGAACCAGACCCCGAGATATTTAAAAGACATGGAATGAGTGATCGGTTTACCCAAAAGTTGAAGCTTCGGTTGTGCTGGGCTATGCTTCCTAGAAAAAACGACCAACTCAGTTTTCTCCGTGGAGAATTCGATACCTAGCTGAATAGCCCAAGTAGACAAATTGTCCAAGGTATCCTGTAAGGGTCCTTGCAGGTCAACCTCTTTTGGCCCTGTGATAGACACTACGCCGTCATCTGCAAGTTGTCTCAACGTGCAATTGTCACTAAGACAGACATCAATTTCTCTAACGTAGAAATTGTACAAAAGGGGGCTTAAACATGAGCCTTGGGGGAGACCCATGTAGCTAAATCGAAAAGCTGTAGAGTTTCCATGAGAAAAGCTCATATGTTTTTCTGACAGCAAATTGTACAAAAAATTATTCATTAATGGAGACAATCCACAAGCGTGGAGTTTCTCTGAAAGAACTTCAACGGATACTGAATCAAAAGCCCCCTTGATATCCAAGAACACAGAAGCCATTTGCTCTTTCTTAGCAAAAGCCAACTGAATTTCCGAGGAAAGCAACGCGAGACAGTCGTTCGTTCCCTTACCCCTACGGAAACCAAATTGAGTATCTGAAAGAAGGTGGTTCGTCTCAACCCATTTGTCGAGGCGAAAAAGGATCATTTTCTCCATCAATTTCCGAATACACGACAGCATCGCGATGGGCCGATACGAATTGTGATCCGACGCGGGTTTTCCAGGCTTTTTAATGGCTATCACCCTTACTCGTCTCCAATCGTCGGGAACAATATTGAGCTCCAAGAACTGATTGTACAAGTTCAACATGCGCCTCTTAGCGACGTCTGGGAGGTTTTTCAGCAAGTTGAACTTGATTCTATCAGATCCCGGGGCAGAATTGCCACACGAAAGGAGAGCGAGTGAAAGTTCCACCATTGAAAAAGGCTGACTGATTTCGTCTACCGAATTCGTGGTTTCGCGAGGAATCAACTGCGACGGCACGGAATCCGGACACACTTTTCGCGCGAATTTAAGAATCCATTGATCCGAGCATTCCTCGCTTTCGTTGTTAGTAGACCGGTTACGCATTCTTGATGTGGCTCTTGAGTTCGCGTTCAAGAGATGTGTATGCGTTGAAATGCTCGCGTGTTCCGCGTTTCCGAAAAAGTTTAAACGCGTCGGACTTTTTACGGTAAACCTCCGTGCATTGTTGATCCCACCAGAGCGATGGTGTTTTCTTACGAATAGACGATCGCGGCACCGGTCGTGTTTGAGCTTGAAGTGCGCTGTCGACGATGAGATTAGAGAGGAAATTATATTCCTCCAACGGCGGAAGCTCTTCCACTGACGATGCTGTATCGTCTATCGCGGATTGGAACTTAGTCCAATCGATGTTACGGGTTAGATCATACGCGACGTTAACGGATTCTGACGAGTTGAACCCACTGGCAATCGAAATTTTGATCGGCAGATGATCACTACCGTGCGGATCCTGGATTACATGCCAAGTGCAATCCAACGATAGTGAATTGGAGCAAAAGGTGAGGTCTAATCTGCTACCATTCGAGGATGGACCAGCCAAACGTGTTACTTCTCCATTGTTAAGGATTGTCATGTTGAAGTTGTCGCAGAGATCATAAATCAAAGTAGAACGGTTATCATCGTACAGCTCCCCCCAGCCTGTACCGTGGGAGTTAAAATCTCCCATGATCAACCATGGAGCGGGAAGTACCGCACATATGTCGAAAAGCTGTTTGCGATTAACAGAGACTCTAGGAGCAATATATACAGAAGCAATACAAAGGCTCTTACCTTTAATGGTAGCCTGACATGCGACAACTTCAATACCGGGGAATTCGGGAAGATTCACTCTATAGAAGGAATGGCACTTTTTGATCCCCAAAAGTACCCCTCCTCCACGTGAATCCTCACGATCCAATCGAATAATGTTAAAATCAAAAAAAGGGAGATCAATTTCTGAAGAGAGCCATGTTTCACAGAGGGCAAATGCATCGCAATTATTGTTATGGACTAAATACTTGAACGAATCTAATTTCGGAATAAGACTTCGACAATTCCACTGTAGAACAGTGATCAAATCCCCGACCTCGTTTGGAAAATTATCCATCGAAGGAGATGATAGCTGCAAGAAGGGGCCATTTTGAAGTCAATTGCTTCAAGAAGGATTTCACAGTCGGAAGCAATGTGAGGACAATGCTTTTCAGAGGATCAGAAATGTTGAGGTATTTGAGAATACCGTCCACAATGTCATCAAATGAGAACAGCCCAGATGAAGAAGGGGTTTCTGTTCTTAAAATTGGGGCATCAGGGGTTTTGGATGTCCCCGGAAGAGGTGGAAAATCCTGGGTATAATCAGTTCTGCGGAATCCAGGAGGAGTAGAAGTCTCCTTTTTTCCACCACTCCTTGATTTGGGCAAGCTGATTTGGGGTTCTTGATCTGCAACTTTCCGCGAACGGATGCGTTTTCGTTTCCGGGCAGAACCTTCCGGAAAACTGAAAGAAACTCCCTCCTCAGCCAAGTCAGAGCCAGACTCGTCATCTGACAAAAGAGAAAAGGGATTTGTTTCGTTGGTCGATGGCTTGGCTGTCTTAAGCATTTCTGCAAAAGACCGCCTGGAACGTTCCTTAAGGGAGCGTTTCATTTTGTCCCCGAGCTGTTTGTACGCCGGGCACGACGAGAGAGCATGAGGAGGAGTTCCATTGCAGTACACGCATTTTGGTGCAGTAGCTGCGCAGGCAGTTCCGTAGAAACTAGATCGTTGCTATCCATATACTCGTTGAACTCTGCATCAATTATTTGGACGATTCGTTTCACTGTATTTTCCATCAGCGCCTGGAGTTTCACTCTTATTTTCAATGCACTTTCTTCGATGAATTCACTAGGAGGGGCGCATATTATATATATTTCACTGCTCCGATCACATAGTAAGGTGGAAATCTTGAAGGTGATTCACTATGTATTACTTCGTATTGAAATCTACTCAATCCAGCCTCGATAAGTACACTAAAAGCCTCTTCTGGTGACATCATTCCTCGTTGATCAGTTAGTTGAGCCAGCATAGTTTTAGAGGTTTTTTGGTTTTTTTTAAATATGTCCAATAACTTTAACTAAATTAAAATCCTTTCGATTATAAGCGGTCCGTCTTGCAAATAACAAAGCTTTCTCGATGGTATCGAATTTTGGATCAACTGCTTCTTTATCGATGACGCGACGTTTTCCTCTTTCACTCAAATCCAAGAAAGGTTTTGAAGGTCATCCACGTTTTGTTCCCGAGGTTGAGGCAACACATTGCTCCTGTTCGATGAATTCCTCGATGCCAAATTCTCCATCAAGCCAATTCCGA
Organism: Ochlerotatus camptorhynchus; assembly: GCF_037179485.1. Taxonomy (NCBI): domain Eukaryota; kingdom Metazoa; phylum Arthropoda; class Insecta; order Diptera; family Culicidae; genus Ochlerotatus; species Ochlerotatus camptorhynchus. The sequence goes on from NW_027040722.1 coordinate 8,933,569, forward strand.
AAATACGACTCAAATCGCTCTTTCGTGCGATTAGCTTCATGCCATTTGTTGATGTATTTAGTAGCGATTTTATGGATCTTTTCATCGAGACGTTTACGTTTTTCCACCGAGATGTTATAATTTTCACAAATGAATTCAATGGCTCTGTGAACATTGTCACTATGGCTTAATTTTGTGTCTAATAGATTAATAATGGTTCTATTATCCATGCTCACACTTGGTCTCAACCGCAAATTTGAATTACACTGTAGTAGTTTAAATAAAAGCTACACAAAATACACTATGGCTTCAAATTGACACTACAGTAGGTTAAGTACAGACTTAGGTATAAATTAAACTCACATACTTACGCATATGCTTCTATAATCGTCATAACCCAGGTACTTACTTTAGAATAAAGCATAAACGAATGTAGTTTTACGCTCATCCAACAGTGAACTTTATGATAATGATGATACTTCTTTTTGTACAAAAGCTTAAGCCCTTTTTAAAAGTTGGTCATGAAATATTAGAAAATGTTCTTTAACAGTATATTTCGACTATACCAACCGAATATAACTCCAAAAGTTGCAAAATAATTGTTGAAAAAGTTTGTTTCCAAGCCGGCTCTTGTACAATTTGAAATCTCCTATAATAACCGAAAATTTTCAAATCGCTTATATTTCCAATGGGGCAGGTTGGGGCAGGCAAACTCTTCAGTACTTGTTAGAGTACACACAAAACTTCATCCAGAGCTGAGAATTAGCCTGGGAATGTGCGAGACTCGAAAGTTTGTGATCAATAAAGTTAAATTTTCTTTAATTTTCAATCATTTTTTTTCTATTTTTATTTTTAAATTTTTTTGTCTCTATCAAATTTCCAAATGGATTTTATTTTCGGAAAGTTTATTAAATTACCTTTCCAACGATGTATAATGATGTGATAATAGTGAATGAAATTTTATTTGAGTGATAGTGTATTTTTGCGGCAAAATTTGTACTTTTCTTACTCTTTTTTGACTTCGACATCTGATATCTCAGAAACTAAAACTGCTAGAAGCTTGAAACTTTCAGATTCTTTTAGTTGAAATGTACTATCGATCAAAAATAACAAAATAAGGATTAGTGAAAGTCGATTTTTTGATTTTTGACCGCCTGATATCTGATAGTGCGAAGGGGCGAGCGTAAGAGCTCTATCCCAGGAGACAGTGGTCGAGTGAGGGTATCTGGACGATATCACTACAGAAGAGGAGTTGATAAGTGCGTTGAGAGTGCACTGCGATCTGGGAGACGTCCCGGTATCAATCCGGATGAGGAAGGCGTACGGCGGCATGCAAACGGTGGTGATTCGGCTTTCTACAGTTGCAGCGAATAAGCTGTTGGAGATGGGCAAGGTCAAGGTTGGGTGGTCAGTAGACTGATGCAAAATTTGCAGCTACTACTTTGCGCAATATTGTTTTTCAGCCAAGCATCAAATTAAAAAGTTATTAATTGTTTAAGAGATGATAATCTTATGGCATGATCAAGCAACTGTTTTGTGGGCAACACTGTATTCTGCAGTGTGACATAGTAGCCATGATGTTTACGCTCTATTATACGCGCCAGAAACACCAATGTTGCCTGCTGATCAGTTGATTGAACATAATCATAAGACAATAATTGATCCTAACATTTTATCGAAAATGGTTTTGAACAAAGTTGTAGCTGTGAAAATTTACTACAAGTACAGCTATCCATTTTTACAGCAGAGTAATAGGGTAATTATTAGAAAGATATGAATACAAAATTTGGTTTTCCCAAAGTAACTTTCATATAAACTTCATATGGTTTGTGCCAAGTCAGTGACTTCAAATTTCGGAAGGCTAATCAGGAACCAAATTGGAACCGATTGAACATTGTGGAATAAAAATTTCAAATTTTGCATCAGTCTAGTGGTCAGTGTGCTCGATGAAAGCCACTCCTCGGGTCTCCAAGCAACTGGAACGAAACTTCAAGTGCATGGGTTTCGGTCACCAGGCGAGCAACTGCAATGGCCCTGACAGATCTGATCTGTGCAGGAAATGTGAGGAGATATGTAACATTTCAAATGTCACAGTACAAAAAAGAGGACGGAAACGATCATACCACGGGAGGCTTCAAATGCCTAAGGCGATGGCAGCCCAAAAGTAATGGAGGTAAACCAAATAAACTTCAATCAGCAACCTGTTGTGGCAGTCGAAAACAGAAACAAAGTGCGACGTTGACATCATTATGGAGCCGTATCGAGTCCCTCCCGATAACGGTAGCAGCATGGCGGATAGAGCTTGGATGGCTGCAATACAAGTTATTGCAATATTACAGAAAGGACTGGACGAGAGTCACTTCCCTGACATGTGGACAGATACAGACGCAAGTGTTGCTGCCGAATACAGGAAAACCTCCGGGAGATCCAGCATCCAGGATCATCCTAAACAGGCTGGCGAAATGCACAGAGAGTGAGCACGGATTGTCGGAAAGGCAGATCAGATTCCGCAAAGGGAGATCAACGGTGGATGCAAGTCGGATAGTGGTCAAGAGAGCCGAGAAGGCGTCCAAACAGAAGCGGAGAGGAGATCGATATTGCGCCGTGATAACGATCGACGTCAATAATGCGTTCAACAGCGCCAGCCGAGAGACCATCGCCGAAGCGATGCATAGAATGGGGGTCGCTGACTACCTTTACAGGATGCTGAAGAGTTATTTCCAGAAATCAGGTTCTGGTCTACAGGACAGACATGGGACAGAGATCGATTAGAATCACAGCGGGAGTTCCACAAGGCTCCATCCTTGATCTAACGCTTTGGAACGGGATGTACAACGGCGTGCTAACGCTGAAGCTGCCCAAAGAAGTTGAGATCGTTGGCTTTGCGGACGACGTCGTCTTGACGGTAACAGGCGAGACGCTGGAGGAGGTGTAAGTGTTGGCGATCGAGGTGATCGACATGATTGGTAACTGGATGCAAGGAGCAAAGCTGCAGATGGCCCACCACAAAACGGAAGTGCTGTTGGTCAGTAACTGTAAAGCGGTACAGCGGGTAGTAATCACCGTCGGGGAGCACGCCATAGCCTCGACGCGCGTGTTTAAATACTTGGGAGTGATGATCGATGAACGGTTAAACTTCAACAGCCACGTCGAATATGGCTTTGAGAAGGCTTCGAAGGCCATCAACGCGATAGCTAGAATCATGCCGAACAACGCTGGTCCCAGCAGTAGCAAGAGGCGTCCTCTGGCCAGTGTTTCGTCGTCGATACGAAGGTATGGAGGTCCAGCCTGGGTTGCTGCGCTGGAAACGAAGCAGAACCAAAGGAAAGCAGCACGTTCCGGCTTATGGCCATGCGAGTTGTGAGTGCTTACAGAACCATCTCGTCAGAAGCTGTATGCGTTATCGCCGGAATGATCCCTATCGGCATCAACCTGGCGGAGGACAGCGAGTGCTACAGGCGAAGGTAAGCCGGAAGAGTACGGAAAGTGGTGAGAGCGGAGTCGTTGGGTAAAGGCTGACTAAAATTAAATTGGTACGCACAAAAAAACCTGTAATTCGTGATTCAACTAGTTTAAATAGTCCATTAATGGTTGCTTTACAGTACTTTTATAATAAATTAAAAGTTACAGCATTAGATGGTTACATTTCTACAGTTTGAACGAAATCTCGAACCTTCCTCTTGATGGAGCCCATCAGCGCCCGCACAGTGGAAACGGACACGGAATCAGTGCATTTCTTCCATTTTACCCGCATTTGCTGGAAGTCCTTAACTGCCCCACCGCTTCGTCGAAGGCACCGCTTTGAAATCGCCCAGTATTTTTCAATCGGTCGAAATTCCGGGAAATTTGGAGGATTCATTAGCTTGGGGACAAAATCGATCTAGTTGGCAGCATACCACTCCAAAACCACCTTGGAGCAGTGGCAGCTGGCCAAATCGGGCCAAATGATGACTTTGCCTCTATGATTGCGGACGAACGGCAATACACGCTTTTTCAGGCATTCTTCGATGTAAACTTGGGATGTCATCGTCGAGGATGTTTTCAGGCCACAACTGCAAATCGCTTGCCAATTCATGGCCTTCTTCGCGAACTTGTCGGAAAAAACACACACTTGAGTCTTCCCGGCACATGCCCACGTCCAGTTGCGATATAAAACTTTTGACCGGGAAGCTGCTTAAAATCGAGTTTGACGTATGTTTCGTCATCGATCAAAGTGCAGCCCCTGTGTTTTGTCAAAACACGGTGGTACAAGAACCTTGCAAGCTTTTTGGCCACGGAATTCGGCTTGATGTGCCGGTTCGAATGTTTACTGGCTTTGTACGAGTTGTATCCTTCCCTGGCAAGGATGTTCCACACCGTTTGAAAGTTGGCGATGCTCCTTCTGGCCACATCTCGGATCGACAGATCGGGGCTGAGTTTAATGCACCTCAACAACTTGCTGCGCAGCTGACGATCCCTGGTCCGCTGATTCCTTTCCACACTCAAGGTTTCCTTGTAGGTTTTGAGCACTCGACAAACTGTTGTTTCCGGCATCTTTAGCACTTTAGCGAGGAACCGGACCACTCCGAATTTTCCAGGTGTTAGTGCATTATATTTTTGTTTTGTTTTTGTTTCTAACGTTATTTCTGAACGCGATTGACTACTTTGATCAAGCTTGCACCAGTTGTTCTCTATAGAAGTGTGAACAAACCACTGTCATAGATTTTCGATTCCCAACACTAGAGGGCGTACCAATTTAGTTTTAGTCAGCCATTAAGTGGCAACAGGAGGGGAACACGGCGGAGAGCGGTAAATGGACACATACCTAGACTAATACCGATTCCTCCGACCTGGGTGAACAGAAAATACGGAGAAGTCAACTTCTACCTAACGCAGCTCCTATCTGGCCACGGCTGCTTCAGGAAATACCTGCATCGGTTCGGAAACGCAGCATCACCCCTCGGTGATGAAACTCCGGAGCCTGTGGTCTTCGACTATCCAAGGTTCGAATGGAGATGCCCGTCCTTATTGGGTTATGACACTCGGTCCTGGATCGAATGAAAAGTCGGTTTTCCAAGTGGTATGTATACCCTTCTTTGTAAGAAGAGTAAAAAACGATCGAAGTGAAGAAGGGGGTAATTAAGATTTTTTAATTAATTAAGTTTCTGATGGGATTCTGAGAGCTGGCGTTAAGGTGCAGTTTTTTTAACAGCAAGCGTCAGTGGCCTTCTTGTTTAAAAGCGTGCCAGCTGGATGTTTGCCCCTCTGGATGCAAGAATATCGAAGTAAGGATAATCTATCACAATTTAACTTTTAATTGGGTGAAATTGGACGGTTCGCTTTTAAACAGTGCAGCGTGGAAAGCTTTATGAACAAAATAATATTGTTCATGCTAATTGAAATGACTTTCCTGCTACAAGTCTTTGAACAAGTGCATATGAAAAAGTGGTGTGTTCCCATTGAGCGGGGATGTTTAAATTGTTTCAAGCTATGAAGATTATCTAGGATAATCGCTTGAGTTGTGAAATCTTACGAAGATCTAATGTGGAAAGAACAGAATTTATCCACAAACTGAGAGATCTAAACTTTCTACTCGGTCGATAAAATTATCTAATTCCACGATCAAGTACCAGAACATACAAATATCACAAAAAGGTGTAATGCGATAATTAATTAGCTAGAGAATGTTCTGAAGCGGAGAGATTGTTAGTTCCGTTAGAGTGCGGCAGTGTGAGAAAATTGAACAGAAATTGAAACTGAGCGAAGGCCATTAATGCGACAATATTAATAAATTGCGCACTCCTTTACCTACCTCACTCTTCGATGAGTGAAGGGATTTGAGGTATTTCCTGATTTCTTCTGGGAATTTTGTAGAAGTTGATTGTATTTTTTAAGTTTAATTACGTACGAATTCAGCAAAAAATTTAGAAGCTCAGTGAAGTTTGTAGAAGTTTAGGAAATTTCACAGAAGCTCAGGAAGTATTGTAAAGATTCAGTATACTTCTTAGATCTGCAGAGTTTGGTTTGGCATTTAGTTTCACTCAGATTTTTGGGAAATTCATAAAGAAGGTTCAAGGTCTTTCCTGATATTTGAAGATGGTCATGACTGTTCTGAGATCTTGGCCGTATTGTTAAATATTTCTTGAGAAAAAACATATGTACCGTAATAACCGGAAGAAGTTGATAAAACTTCGTAAGAGTTGAGTAAAATTGCAGTAAGTTAACATTAGGAAATTTTGCAGATGTTCAATGAACATTCGAGCAATTTTTTCACCCCTCTGGAATTTTTTGGTGAGCCACCTTCTGAATACAGGTGATCCTCAAATTAATTGATATTCGAAAACTGTTTTTGATAATAAAGACATATGTTGTTGAGCAAAGTTCAAGCTGAATAAATTTCAAACAACGTTGTTGAAAAACATTTTATCTATCTCTTAACATTCTCATTTTAGAGAATTTTTTTAGAATTGAATTAGGGCCTACCAGTTTTAAAAGGTGTTCGGTGCTCATCCCTACATATGTGAGCGTGTGCAAAATTTGTTTGCTTTAGTGACTTAAACACGAATATGAACCTGATGGTTTTTAAAATAATTCCTGAGCAACCTGGTACCATAGGAGAATATACGAGAGACGTGATTTTTATTATTGGACAGTAGAAGATCTTCAGAATAATTGATCCATCAGAAGTATTGTCAAAATATCCCGAGAAGCTTTTGAAGATCTCTGATCACCTGAAGATCTTTGGAAAAATTAGGAGTCATCTGGTTTCATGAGAGAATATCTGAAAGACATTACGTAAGCTGTTGGACAGTTTGGGATCTTCTAAATAGTATCTGATCAACCAGATGTTTTCATAATAAGTCGGAGACGAGCCAGCCAATGGCTGAAAGTCTCCTTAATAAAGATATATAAAAAAAAAAAAAAAATGTTTTCATAATAGTACCTTAGCAACCTAAAGACTTGACAAACTATGCTGAGTACTGAGTATGGAGATCTCTGATCACATGAAGAAAATCTATCTGATCACATGGAGAAAATATCTTAGAGATATGATTTGGATTGTTCATTATTTATGGAGATCGCTGATCACCTGAAGGTCTTTGAAACATATTCTGAGCAACCTGGTATACTTGATCAACTTGAAGACTTGAAAAAATATCATGAGAACATAGTTGAAGATGCTAATTTCAAATCACAGACTAGAGTGGTAATTTTTATACGATAGATGAGGAGATGAAAGTATAGAGTTGATAGTTCCGTTAGAGTACGGCAGTGTGAAATTGTGTATATAGAGAGTAGAAAGCGAGCAAGGACAAATCAGTTTGATCATCTCTCTTTACCAAACTCCCCCGTTGGAGAGGGATGGTGAGGGGTATTCCCCCCGCCACCGCTAGCTCTGTATATACAATTTCACATTGCCGTACTCTAATGGAACTATCAACTCTATACTTTCATCTCCTCATCTATTGTTAAGAAATTAACACTCTAGTTTGTTATTTGAAATAAGCATCTTCAACTATGTAAGTCGTTGACTTCACGCAGAAGTGATATAAAACAAATAGTTAAAGTATCATGAGAAGTTTTTGGAGTTATCTGATCACCAGAAGGTCTCTGGAATATATGCAGAGTCACCTAGTATCATGAGAAAATTTCTGGGAGATGTGATTTGAATTGTTGTAGAGTTTTAAAGAATAGTACCTGATCAACACGAAGTCTTGCAAAAAGTATCCAGAGGCAGCTACCACACTTGGACTCCACCTATCGACCCATCAACTCATGAACCGGGGACCCTTCCAAAGGAAGATGTGATCAGAGATTTTATGCCTCAGAAAATTCCGGCGGCGCCGACTGGGATTGAACCCAGGACTTTTTGGGGTGACAGACCACCCCAGAGGACTTTATGGAAATCTTAAAACACATGAAGGTCTTTGGAATAACTTCTAGGTAGCTCTAGTAGCAGGGCTGGTAGCGATCACTGCTGTCAGAAATAGTGATTTTAGTGACCATGTTGAATAAATAAGGATTTGAGTTGTAAAAATAGTGACTAAAAAGTGACCTAAGAGAAGGCACATCAAATAAATGTTAGATGTTTTAGACTTATTCAATTATTATCTCATAAACACTTATGTACGATATGAACCTTTAAAGTTAAAGATTCAATAGAAAATTAATAACCAAACCCACAGTATTAGTCACGGTGTCCACTAACTTCAATAATCTGGAAAACCGGGAATCCTCAGGAATTTTTTTGTTTCCTTAGAATACCTGGAAGTCTTAAAGAACTAAAAAAAAAATTTTACTAAAGATAATTTAAAGAAAATAAATGATTTTCATTCGCACTTTGAGCTTTAAAAATTCACAGTAAATTAATCTTCAGTAAGAAATAAATTTGTTTTTTTTTTTGTTTTTTGAAGACCAATGTTTCTTAAGTATTATAACCATTATTAACACTCGCTTCTCCCTGAACGCATCTATGCTTACCAGAAGCTCTCAAAATTTGTTTAATTATCCACCAAATTTTGAGATAGATTTTCATAATTCCCTGACGCTTCTGACGTTTAAGGATCAATCATAGAATTCTTGGAATACCCTATAATTGAATCTTGTCGTTGAAAACTTGTACTCGAAACTGCGTTGAATATCATTAAACTATCTAAAAATATATACATTTAGTTCTGTTGAATTTCTTGAAGATATCGCTGACAGCAAATAGTTCTCGCTTTTTTTTATTAATGGAACTTTGTTGATGTTCTCTAGTCAGCTTCGCTAAATTTTCGCATTATTTTAAGTTCTTAAAATCTCCATAGTATAAAATCCTTAAAATACTCTCACGTTTTCCGGAAGTACATAACATTTCCAGGATTTCTCTCGGAGCTTTACTGAAGTTTTCGGAAATTCATTGAGCTTCTCTCCAAAGGTTTCAAATATTTCCTTGACATTATTTGAACTGCCCTTTGATTATCTGACCTGTTTTGATGTTCTCGAAGCTTCCATAAAGCTCTTAGTTCTATTGAAGATCTCGGTTCTGCTCAGAAATAAATAGAATTCCCGTCAACACCTTTAAATTTCCCTGAAATTCTCAGGACTTCTGTGAAGTATCTGAAATATTTCTGAAGTTCTCATAAATTCTCCTATGGTATTTGTACTTCCCTGAAATGTGCGGAACATCTTAAAGGTTCTCAATTTGTTTTTCAGCACATCATGGAACTCTCTTGAATTTATCTTAATTTCCGATTATAGATTTTTAATCTATCTAGCTTGTCTGAGGTGCTTAGAACTTCTCAAACATTTGCACAATACCCCTAAAGTTTTCTAAATTTCTCAAGTTTGCTTGAAACCGGTGAAGTTCTTTGAAATTCTAGGAACTTCATAAAAGTTCTGGAAAAGTCTTGGATGCTAAAAAACCGCTTTGAGTTTCTTACAGCTTCCAGTAAGTTTCTCATATTTTCAGCGTGTTAACTTCCCTTATGTTCTTGCACTTTGTTTATAGAACTACACTTAAATTCTCAGCATTTCCTTTCATTCCTCAGCACTTCTCCAAAGTTCCTACAATTGTTGTAAAGTTAATGGGACTCCATTGAAGATCTCTTATCTTTCATTACGAAATTGAAATAAATATTTTTTTTTTACTTAATTCTGGCACTTTGAATATTTTTAACATCTTGAACTTGAACATGGAATACGAAACTTCATGACATTGAATATTTTTAGATCTTGGACGTACTTACTTGGAAATCTCAGGTAATTTTATCCAAAAAAATTGGGAAGATTTCCTGTATATAGAGAAAGGTGATAAAACGGCACAGCGCTAAGGATAATCAATTTTGAAATAAATTCACGCTAAAAAAGTTGAAAATAGTGGCTTTTTACAAGAAAAAGTGTCTTTAGTGACTTGGCCTTAAAACAAAAACTTTTCAGTGACTAGCTTGAAATAAGTGACCAAGTCACTAAAAAGTGACTCACTACCAGCTCTGTATAAGGGGAAATGGCTCTAATGTTAGCCTATGGATCTAAGATTGGGCTCATCTCTAAAAATCTGCTATTTAACAATTTAATCTAGATGAACGCGTCATTGTTCTATTGAAAATTTAGTCAATTGCTGAATTTATGTCCAAATTTGGAGCATTTAGGCCGACATTACATCCATTGATTTGAATTGTTGGATAGTTGGATATTTTCAGAACGAAACCTGATTAATCTGAAGTCTTGAAAAAGAAACCTACGGTTATCATGAGGATCTCTGATCACCTGATGGTCTACGGAATAATTTCTGAGCATCCTGGTATCATGAGAGATCATGTAATAAACTTGATTTAAATTGATTGATAGTTGAAGATCTTAAGAATAATACCAGATCAGCTTCAAATCTTGAAAAATATCAAGTGGACTTTATGGTGATCTTTGAATACCTGGAGACTGTTGGAATAACTTCTGAGCAGCCTGGTATCATATGAGAGAACATCTTTTTGATGTAAAAGACGCGGGCGCTTTCTGTGAAGATCGACGCATTTCGATGAAGTTCTCTAATATACCATGAAATTCCCCAATCCTGTATAAAATACCTCACACTTCTATTAAACCTCCTGATCTTCAATGATTCTTCCTGAGAACTTTTTTATAATACAAGATCCATAAAGTTTAATTTTCTCTATGAAGTTCTTAGATTCTTTTGCGAACCTGTTCGTATTGTTATGAAGTTCTCCGAACTTCTATGAAATATCCCCAAAATTCTCAGAAGTTCCCAAAACATCTGTAAAATTTTCAAATTTAAATTAAATCCTCTCAACTGCTATGAAATTCGCTCAACATTTAAGAGAAACATCTTTACATACATACAATGAAATTTTAAACAGAGTTCCATTCGTGTTTCAAACCTACTCAGAGGATGAGGATGAGGATGAGGATGATTGACCGCCCACGGTTGATACTCTGTTATTGCCAGACCAGCTGTAATTACACAGAGAACCAATAGACGATGCTTGGGACTAGCAATCATCCTCAATGTGTAAAAACTGGTGGTCTCGAATTAGGCAATACCAGCGCCAGCCGCGCCTGAACGCAGGTCAAGAAAGGAATGGGTAGGAATGTGTTGACGTGACACTCGATTTGATCGAAGCCGAGGAGTCCTCTGCACTTCCACGAGGAATCACAGGGATGTTGGGTAAGAGGGTTGGGTTAGCAGCAGGGTTCGTTTTGGTAAACGATAAGCTGAATTGATGTCCTAACGATCGTATAACGCGAAGGAGCTTGGGATTGAACCCATGGTCTTCTGCTCAGTAAGCAAAAACGTTTGCCACTAGGCAGACGAGCTCCTTTTTAATCATTGACGAATCTTGAATGTGGATGGGCTTGAGATTAGACTCATGATGTTCTGCTCAGTAAGCAAAAACGGTTGCTCTAAGGCCACCGAGCCTCTCATATCACATTATAGAGTTACTCAAGTTTTTATAACTATTCAAACCCGGCACCGACGACAACGAAAAGTTTTACAAAATACACGATAAACAGGCGACATTTTAATATTTTTAATATGAAAGGATCTAGGACCGCATTTTTCTTCTCAATAAGCAAGCCACTGCAACCGACGATCTTTGAAATACTAAAACTAAAAGCTACGAGAGAGTACTTAGGCCTTCATTAAGATCCACTTTCACGTGACGTTCAATGTTTCAATTTTCTCTTTACGCATGGTTCAGACAATCATAACAAGCTATGGCCGACGTGACGATTGTTTAAGACCTGGTTAAACAAGCTATTCAAATGAAATTACGTTCTCGAATTTCACTTGGCATGTAATGAACAACAGAAATACGCGATAATTTATATTTTCAGCGGTTGATGGTTAATTTTAAATATACTAAAGGTACTGCCTACGACTACGACGGCGAGTACGACAGCGACTACGACGGCGCCTACGACAACGACAACAGAGAATTTGTAACTTACCATTTGTCTAGGATAAACACCTTTGCCCGACACCTCCACTGGTTCTTCATGTCCGCTATCTGTTTGCAAAATATCTAATAGCAATTACCTTTGTTGTGATACTTCCTGTATTACCATGGTGATCTGGGAGGAGGTTCGCATCTAATGCTTTACCCAGGAACCGTTCACGGCCACCAGCTACCGCCCGTCCAGACTTGGGCATATCCAGCGAGACATCCTTCAGCTAACTCACAATCTCCGACACTCAATGCAAATCGCAGGCACACTTACGCTAGTTACAAAAAAAACACCCGTCCAAAGAAACGGATCCAATAAACGTCACTCTTGCGAAAGCACACCCGTCGTCGTCGAACGGCAAAAAAAGGAACCGGTGGGCAATTGTGTGATACGGATTTCCAAAATCAAACAGGAATGCACGAATTTCACCACACCCAACTGCGAAACACGTTCAGAAGCACTTATGGTACACTTCGTTCGAAAACACTAAATTTTTTCAAAAATAGTTGCGAATGAACCAACATCATCACCGCGTAAATAAACTAAAATTTAAATTATCACTCGCGATGCCACAAATTTCTGGACCGGGAGAAAAAATTAAACAACGCAGATAGCGTTAAATCTTCTTTTACTTGCTCTGTAATTAATTAGGATTCAAGTGTTCATAAAGCAGTCTTTTATTTATTTATTTGTCTGCATCAACAGGCTGTGTAAAGCCCCAATGATGATTTAAGTAACTTATACAGGTAAATCAAAAAATAAAAACTAAGAATAAAATACATAAATAAAACACACAATCATTCACGGTTAACTGTGCCAGAAAAGAACGATGAGAAGTATCTTCGTAGCAGCTGTCGAGGCATATTGAAATCGAAGATGCCCGAGACTCGATTGAACACTCGTTGCAGCCCACCTATTGCACCGTTCATGCCATAGTTTGTGCGCTGAAGTGGCAATCTCAGCATAACGTTGTTACGTAGCGCACGGGGTTGGACGTTAATGTTGACTTGCCCCAAGATTGCACTGCAATCAATTCTACCTTGTAAAGTGTCCGCAATTAACAGGGCCCTAGAGGTGTCTCTTCTAGTTCGGAGAGGCTCCAGATCAATCAGCTGGCAACGACTTTCATAGCTGGGCGGATGAAATGGGTCTCTCCAAGGCAGCTTCCGCAGAGCGAATCGAAGAAAACGGCGTTGAACGGGCTCAACTCTCTCAGCACCATTGTTGTAGTTTGGACTCTAGACCGTAGAACAATATTCCAGAATGGATCGCACCAAGGAACAGTACAGTGACTTCAAACAGTAGATATCGGAGAAATTCTTTGCTATCCTGAAGATAAATCCCAATGTCCTAGACGCCTTGTCGACAACTTACGAGATGTGCTGCTTGTACGTAAGTTGAGAATCTAGAATAACACCCAGATCTTTCACATGGTTCACACGGTCGATTACAGTGCCGATAAGTTTGTATTCAAATGTGATTGGTTCTTTCTTCCGAGTAAAAGTGATCACTGAACACTTAGTGGGGTTAACCACTATTCGGTTCAAATTACACCAGCTGGCAAAGGCTTCGAACTGACGTTGAAGGAAGTGACAGTCATCAATCGAGTGGATTCGTAGGTAGATTTTAAGATCGTCTGCATACGATAGTCGTGGGCCTTCGATGACCAAGTTCACGTCATTGAAGTAGAGTAAGAAAATCAAAGGTCCGAGGTGACGATCAGTGAGATATGAACGAAACCATCGCAAGAGGTTGCCGCTGACCCCAAGTCTATGCAACTTGGCAATCGCGATGGCATGGTTTAGCTTATCGAAGGCAGCTGACAAGTCGGTGTATATGACGTCTGTTTGAGTCCTCTCTGCCATGCTTTCCGTAAGATACGATGTCAAACACAGCAGATTTGTGGAAGTAGAACGACTGGAAGTGAAGCCGTGTTGATCACCACTTAGATACTGCTTACAATGAGAGAGTAGAGGCTCCATGATGACTAACTCGAATAACTTCGAAACTGCGCTCAACGACGTAATTCCACGATAATTGTCCACATCCCGTTTGCTGCCCTTTTTGTGGATAGGAAACATATGTGCGAATTTCCAACAAGATGGAAATGTACCACTCGAGATGGACAATCGAAATAGGTGAAGCATGGGCATCAGCAAGCTGGCGATATGCTTTTTCAGGAATACGGATGGAACGCCATCGGGTCCTGGATTGAAGGACGACTTGAGTTGTGATGCGGCAGTGGAAATCATCTCGACGTTGACATCCATCGCACCCAGTGTTTGACCGTACAGTGGAACATTACTAGCTGCTAGGGTAACGTGTTCGTCAGTTAATCTCTCATTCGTGAAAACACTGGCGAACTTCTCAGAAAACAAGCGACAGATCTGCTGAGGAGTGGAAGCAACTGCTCCATTCAACACCATTGAAGAAGGTAGGCCGGATTCCTTGCGCTGCTCATTTACGTAATTCCAGAATGACTTCGGGTGCGACTTGAGTTTCCTCTGAATCTCTCGTTGATATCGCGAATAGCATCGACGGCTAACTCGCTTGAACTCATAATTGAGCCTAACGTAGTGACGTTTCAGCGAAAGCGTACGATACTTAGTGAATTTTCTTAATGCGGCTCTCTTGGTCGACTTCAAACTACGCAGTTCACTCGTCTGCCAGGGAGGATGAGAAATTTTACGGTGAACTCTTTTCGGAACGTGCCTGTCAATGACATAAGCCAAGACATGTGAAAATGTTTGCGCAGCGGTTTCAACATTATCAGGATCGAAGATGCTCTCCCAATCTATACTAGATAGCACGTTGACGATACTACGGTGATCGGCTTTCCGGAAATCGTATGACACGGTCGTGGAAATGTCGTCAAAGACCCGATCGTGATTGTCAGCAACAGTGACAACCAAGGGAGGGTGATGATGTACTTGCTTTACTAGTGGAGAAGGTGCCGTGGAGATGAAAGGAGCGGTGTCCTGAACGCTAACGAAGCAGAGGTCCAGGCTACGATTGTTTTCGTTGACTACGTGGTTTATTTGAGATAGTGTTGCTGTACTATAGCAGTCGAGAAGGCTAACTGATCCTGTATGAAATACAGAGTGTACAGGTCTTTGAGTGATTTGTCGTATTTTGAGATATCCAGTTCGATGATTCAGAGGTTTTATAACGCTGCTCCATTCGTGTTTCAAACCTACTCAGAAATAAAAAAGAATAATCGAGCAGATGCAAATTTATAAAAAAAATGTTACCGTTGGGACATAATATCCCTTGTTTGTCAGTTAAAAAGTAGTTCAATTTTAAATTTTTTATTGTTGCTAAGTGTTTATTGTTTATTTATTTACATATTGAATATTATATAGACCTATATTAAAGAATTCATAAATAAAAGCCTAGCTAGGATTAAATTAATTGCATGCACACTCAAGAAACAAATTCGAATTGATAACCTAAGAACACAATTTGTTACACTACACTACACGAAAACCGATACCCTTGGGAAAAGCTGATGCAGAGCTAAATGCATTACCACAGAGGAGACAAAGGACTACTATGAAAAATGGTATATCTGAAAGGGAGAGGCTACTGGTGGTCCTATTAGTGATGGAAAGTTCTTTTCCAAGTAACACCTCAAGTGAGGAACATCTCGAAACTAGACCAGTTGTGCACAGTGAAGTGGACAATTGACTAAAATCTCAATTTATATTGCTAAATTGGAAAAAGTCGAACCAGGTAGGCCTAATCACCCATAAAACGATTATGGACCCCGGAACCCAAAACCAGTAGTGCTCTGTGGTAACACCTGCCCCCTTTGATATTTTCCTCACCCAACCAGGACCCATTGTATTCCGGTTGAAGCCGTTCCGTTACCGGTTAGCTAAGGCAGCTGACCTGGAATTAAAGTCCGGTGCGAGGTGCGTAAACAAACCCCAACGTCGACCAGCCAAAGGTCCTTTGTGACCGCAGGTTCCCGAATAGATCACAGCCCACGTGTCCTCCGTCCGCAGAAGTTAGGCTAGGAGTACCGACGCCATCGATCAACGAACGCAGCCGATCAGGTGCTTTTCGGTCCGCATGAACAACCACCGATCGTGAATCTGCGACGTCCGACCACGCGAATCTACGGCGTATGCACAAACACACATACCATTGCTGTAAGTCAAATAGACTGGACTCTGGTTAAGCAGATTCCCTTGATAAAAGCCGGTCCTGAGCGCAAAAGGGCCTCAAGCTCGAGCTTGCCGGGAGCAATCAAAAGAGACCTTGAGAGCCCACCTTCAATGGTCCCCGTGGCTAGACCAGGGATCGAAGGCATTGTAGGAGGGTCCTTCTGACCTCTTGGTAACAAAGATAGTGCTCGAATATTGAAACTGCTACTCAGCATTGTGCGGGGTGCGTTTCCGATCTAGCTGAAAATTTAAACAGTCCTCAAAAATACAACAGCATTGCAAACAGCCTAATGTTTCAGGAAAAAGTTACACATTGTGCATAAGCGGGTCAAAAAAGACCCAAAACTTCAACTCGTTCCCAAAAATTAAGTTTTGTACCGATTCTTCATCTATTGTCCTCAAATTAAAGATGATGATTCCTGCCCAGAATTTCCTGGATGAATGGCATCCTGCCCAGGATTTCTCAAATTCGGCCATTTAGGCTTCCTGGCACCAGTTCCGATAATGCTCAAAATATGCATTTCAAAAACCGTATGTACTGGTACCGTCCGACGGCTCAAAATTTATGATTTTTCATCCAGAAGTAAATAGATGTGGCCAGATCCACCTGTTGGAAGTGTTCTTTTGTGCCCTAACGGAACCGGTGCCAGGTAACCTAAATTGCCAAATTGGAAAAATCCTAGGCAGGGTGCCATTTGAGAAACCTTTACCTTTCATTTGAGGTCAAAAGATCAAAAATCGATTGGAAAGTGGATTTTTGGGAGCGAGTTGCAGTCTGGGTCTTTTTTGACACGCTAATGCACAATGTGTCACTTTTTTGTAGACCCACTTCTTCTTTTGAAAGCAAAATATTCGTTTCCGAATGTTAGGAAAAGTCAGTAAATTGCAGGTCTCTATCATATTTCGTTCCAGTTTTTTAAGTGACGCCGGGTCAAAAAGACCATAATGCACAAGGAAGGCTATCTAGCAGCAATGGGTTCAAGAGAAGCAGGCAACAGAACGAATACAAAAATGTTAATTACTCAGCATGGTCTAAACTTCATAACAAAAACCAAGCCTGTATTTGAAAGGAAACAACATGATGTATATTATGTGAATTGTTATTTTGACGTAGTACTACGCCTTTAATATCTATACTGGGGGACAAATTAAAAAAACACGCTTCGGCTGCTGCAAAATAGTTCCAGCGTCTCATGTTGTCACCCGCACACAATTTGAGCCAAATTATTTCGTAGACAATGGACAGCATTCCACTGCTAAGCCCAATGCACCACATCTCTCATTATTCATATAGAAACCGCAATCAACCGTTGGCAAATACCTGCTCTAAATAATGGAGCATTTTTGTAATTGATCATACATTCACCTTTAATGCCACGTAGAGCTGGGCTGTAAAATTCTTGCAACGGTATTTCTCAAAAATACATCCTTTCAAGCTCAAAAGAGCGGGGAATGCACGTCACTAAAACTGTCGTTCTGCAATCTGTCACTCTCTGTATTCATCGCTGCTTGTCGGTTTAGAACACACCTCCATCCACCTGGGATGGAGAACCGTTCGTAGAATATCAAGAAATCAATGACTGTCTATCGTATACGTAGAATTATCCACTCCAACACCCTGCAAGCACTTCTCCGATATGCCAAACGATGCAATTTTGTAGCACATACCATGCCACGGCAGCGCACATAGCACCTCTATTGATCCCTGCTATCGATGCTGCGCAAATACTTTCGATACATGACACATGAACTGGATGTGTTTACCCTTCTCCAATCCCATCCATCGTCGTGCAGAATTGAGTGCACTACTCCACCACCCACCAGCAGCGCTTGATAGAGGCAGCTTAGATGGGGAAACCCCGGCTGAAAGCTACATGACAAGAAGCATGAATCGTTATCAAAATTTTAGTCATGAATTTTCACAGCATTCCAATCGGTTTGTTTTTGCAGATTTGAGCTGTGGAGTGCAGCAGCCATCCATGTTGCGTTGTTGGCGCTAGTCAGAGGGTGGAAGGTGAAGGCAAAATAGATCTGAATGTGGATGCTTTTTCGATGGCCTGAATTGAATAGTGTTGTGTAGAACTTCGAGCAATTTGTCATAAATGAGTTCCAAGGAATGGTGACCGCTTAGGAAAAAATATATTTATTTTTAGATCGCTTGGTGTTGCTCGATTCCTTAATTGGGATCGTTCTTGTTGGAATTTTTCCTTTGGAACACGGCTAAAACATAAATTTACATGTACTGATCAGTGTCTGTCTCCCAGGGAAGTGGTTTTCCCCGGATGCTACACGTAAGACGACAGACGACTAATTACAAGGATAGGGGAAATGAATGTTATGTCGGCCTAAATTAACCTAATTTGGGCCCATACATAAATTCAGCAATCGACTAAATTTTCAATAGCGACCAAAAATATCCATAAGTACCGTCCCAATGACGCGTTCATCTAGATAAAATTGATAAATAGTAGATTTTTAGCGATGGGCCCAATCTTAGATCCATAGGCCAACATTAGAGCCATTTCCCCTATATATTATTAGTAAAGCCTAAATGTATGTACCTCTTATGTAATCATCGCTGATCAACCAATGATTTTTGTGATGTTTTTGAATTCTAGCGATTTGATCTGCTTATAACTTTTCAGAAATGAATTTTACTGATTATTTGAACTAACTCTTTGATTATTTTGGTGCCATAATAATTGTTGACATGCTAAATAGTGTTTCGTAAATGACAAATCATCAATCAATTTCCCATGCATTTTTCTATGGCGTCCTTATATTTATTTCCGAAGGAGAAAATCACATTTCCATTTATTTCTCCTACGTACATGATACAATAAGTTATTTCTTAGGCTATTGTAGCATAATAATGTGGTTTCCAAACACACATGATATAGAATTCCCTTTGATTCTTAGATTTAGGTGGAGTCATGGTTTTTTTGGGCTACAAAATGGTGAGTTGACAACCAGGAAGGAATACCTGGCTCTGGTCCTCACAAGGTCCTACTTCACGCCTCCCCGAGTCATATGATAACAAAAGACTACCAGCTGAAACATGGACACTTGCGCGGTAACCATAGTACGGTGATATAGAATTCCTCTGATTCTTCAATGTGAGAGGAGCCATGGTTTTTAAAGTGTCCTTATACAAATTTCTACTAGTGTAGATGAAGACTAATTATCTATTTTTTTCCTTGTTTCTCATCTTCTCGTGCATTTTTCTTGATATTGATTTCACATACAGTAGAAGTAACCTATTATGTCCCGTAACGTGGGTAGATCACCTTTTTGTGGTACGTTACGGGATGTAAGATCTACCGCCGATTACTAGTCCAGAATACTTCAAACTAGGGGAACAGGATCTTTCAGTAATCAAATGAACACATCTTAGTCCTGGTTTTTTATGCCGTCTTGATAGTGACAAGACTCGGCTGTTCACCGAGGATGATGGTGAATGAGATAATGACCAGCTGGTAAGTTGCAGTATTCCGAAAAGTTGTTCAGATAGTCAGGATGACGTCCTCATTGTAACGCTGGGTCCCACCCTGCAGAGGACGAAACTGAGAGCGCAAGCGTCAGTCTCCTCAGTGGTCAGATGGGCTGACTCTGTTGGTTTCCAGCTTTCCGCCGGCAAGAGCGTGCGCTGCCATATATGTACCACCAGGCATCGCAACAACGGACAGCCCATCATGATAAAAAAAAAACAAGCAATACCGACTAAAAACACCGTGAGGGTCTTGGGAGTGCTCCTCGATCGGAATTTATCCTTTGAGCCGCACTTCCAACAAGAAAAGAAGGACTGTCACAGTCGGTCCAACCTGATTAAGACCATCTCCCGCCCCCACCGATCCAACAATCGCGAAATTCGCTTCCGCGTAGCTAGAGCCATCATCGACAGTCGCCTACTGTACGGTGTAGAGATTACATGGCTTGCCGCCGAGAAAGCCGTCCAGATTCTGGAACCGGTGTACAACGGCTACGTTCGGTCTCCTGCCCTCTACCCCGGTCGACGCTGCATGTGTTGAAGCCGGTATCCTACCTTTTCGGCTCGTTTTCACCTCAGCTACTACTACCAAAGCCGCTGCCTTTCTCGCTAAAACGTCGGGAAACAACAGGAGCGTTCTCCTCGACGAGGCGAACCGACTCCTCCGCACGGCCGCCGACGTAGATCTCCCTCCAGTGGCCAGGGTCCACTGGCACGGAGACAAAAGTTGGCAATCGCACAAGATCAAAATTGGCAGCCGAATCAAGGACCGCTTCAGGGCAGGAGACAACTCGCTGGCTTTACGCCGGACAGTTGTCGAAACTATCGAGGCGCACTACCAAGGTTATGAAGTTAGGTACACCGACGGCTCTCTCTCCAGGAGCGGAGTGGGAATGTGGTCCGGAGATGGTCTGCTTGTGAGCAGATCGTTCTCGACCCATTGCTCGGTGTTTGCAGCTGAGGCAGCGGCCATTCTCCACGCGGCTATGTTACCGGCCAACGGGCCGATATTAGACGTAACTGATTCACACAGCGTGATATTGGCCCTAACAACAAAAACACCGAAGCATCCGTGGATCCAAGGAACGGTAAAGCACGCGCCGCCCAACACAGTATTCATGCGGGTACCCGGTCACTGCGGGATCCAAGGGAACCTAATATCAGACCACCTCGCCGGCTCAGGCCACACCGGACCCAGGTTAGGCCGTCCCTTATTTTCTGAAATTCGACCAATTTGTAAATTCAACTAAATTCAAATGTTCGTTTTGGTTAGAAAACAAACATATAAAAATTTGAAGTTCGTACGTTAACGTTTAGAGGTCGTTCATCGGCTCTAAATTAATGGTAGTGTAGGAGACCCCCATGCCACGGCAAGCAAGCTTCCGTAGTGTATGCGTTATAGGTAAAAATACATCGTTTGTGGGTATTCCTCAAACAGATCATGGAACGTCAGATTGATCTCATTTGGTGTAAGCAACTTTTTCAAAACATAGTGTATATGCATAATAATTATTTTTGTGAAGTTTTTAAGCGGTATGTTTTCCATTTAATGTGTTTTGGTTCAATATAGTCGTTTAATTGGTGGACACTTTTTAAAAAAGTGGATTAAAGCAAAGTAATGAAGGCAATCCAATTAATTTGTTTAACTTATTAACAAAGTTTTGTAGTGTTGTCTTTTGTTTATTTGGAAGTTTCTTCCGCAAATCTTCCACATTTAACAGCAGATCCTGGAAGGCTTTTTCATTTTTTGTCACATTTCTGTTATAATCCTGCATCAATTTGATTGCTCTCTCTGCGTGGTCGTTTACCACTTGAAGCCGAGTAACGATTTTTTCTCCTTTTTGGTATTTGGTATTTTATTAGTACTCCATTCACTTACTGGTTCATCGAAGAAGCTGATATCAATCCCCAATACTCTAAAAAATTCCACAGTATTTGTTCAAAATCATTAAGATAATTAAATTCCATGAACTTCAATATTCACCATAAAAACGCGCACTGCACCCGTTGTGCGCACGAATAGCACAGACGGGTGAAAACAGCAACGCACTTGCGCTGTCAAACCAACGCAACATAAAACATGTAAATAGTAGCATAGGATGTACAGAAAATGTAAATAAAAAATCAGTTGAAATCAGCATCCCGTCGCGTTTAGATGAAAGTTGCTCTACTTCCGTGTGTGGTGTCCGAAGTGCCTCGGTCGCGAAACCTTTTACACAAGTGAATCCGTTTTTTGACGAGCTAATTAATTGCGGTGGAAGGTGAAAGAACCACAGCCAGGGAACTACTTCCACCGTCGTTTTTGTTGAAAAGAAAAGTGGTTAAGTGCTAAACATAATTTGGTCCTTCGAGCCGGATATCAGTTTTGAAAAGTTTGGGAGAACCAGCCGACCGATGGAGCTCGATATTGGTTTATCTGCTTTCAATCCGCCTCGATCCTTGTACGCTCCGGGAATGGGAAAATCAATGTGCACAACTCGACACTGACAATATAGCTTCAGTTCTGGGAGGAACTGCGTCGAACTCAAGCGCCATTGCCGATGAATCGAATTCCATGCCATCCTACGTTAAGATGGTCAACTTCCTCCAGAACTATGCTCGAGTGTTGTTTGCAGTGTCCCCAGCTATATCCGCTCCTTCTCGCAACAAGTACAAGTCTCTTTCAAAGTCAGCCGCCTTTCCCGTGACCACGCAGAAGAACGTATGCAGCTCATTACCAGAAAATTCCAGCTCCAGCAAGTCAGAGAAGTCGTGTGAACTATGTGGTCAAGGACATTACCTGTACCACTGTCCGGAGTTCCAGGAACTAGACGCTGTTCAACGGACCAATCTAGTAAGGCAGAAAAACATTTGCATGAACTGTTTGCGTTTCTCTTCCCACTTTGCTCGCACCGGTACTGGCTCCCGATGCCGTGTCTGCTCCAGAAAACACCACACGCTACTTCATACAGATACCAGTGATACCAAGCTCGTTGCCAACAATCCGTCTACTGATCCTACCTGTTGCGTTGCTATCGAGCAAGCTGTTAACTCTACTCAGGCAATTCAGCAGCTCAAGTCTGTTTTGCAAGGTACAATTCAGAAAGCGTCTACCTTTGCTGTTCCCGTGAATAAATTTGGCAATGTTCACGACGCTTCTGGGAATCCACAATATGCTCTGGTCTCGCAATCCCAAGCAGTGATCCCCGGAACCGTCTTCCTTCCTACTGCGCTCGTGAACATTCGCACTAGCAGAGGTCGGACTGTCACCGCACGTTGCCTGTTGGATTGCGCTTCTCAACGCAACTTCATCTCCGTAGCACTGTGTGAAAAGCTTAAACTTCCTCGAACTCGACTGCTGCAGCCGATCACCATCAGTGGAATTGGCAACACTACTACACTTGTGGAACACGAAACCTCCGTTACCATCAACTCCCGGGTGTCGCCATTCTCCCTGAAGAGTTCAATGCTCATACTCCCATCGATTACCATGAAGCTGCCACAGGTCTCCATCAACGTTCGTCAATGGTCAATTCCAAGGGACGTTGACCTCGCAGATCCAACGTTCGCCGTCACCGGTAGCATTGACATGATCCTAGGTGCCGCACACTTCTTCCGTGTTCTCCGTTACGGCCGAATCTCTCTCGGAATCGATCTTCCTCTGCTCCAAAACACAGAATTCGGTTGGGTCATATCAGGAGAATGTACGCTGGAAAACCATGACCACCATGATAAAGGTAGCTGTCAGTTTAGCAATCCCTGCACGATCGACGAGCTGGTTAATCGTTTTTGGCAGTTGGAAGAAGTTCAACAGGCACAAGGCTGGTCTCCATCCGAACGTTTCTGTGAAGAGCATTTTCTCAAAAACACCACTCGAAACTCCGATGGCCGCTACGTTGTCCAACTTCCGAAGCGCGAAGAGCTCTTGCTGCATCTGGACGACAACTGGTACAACGCTACACGACGTTTCTACGCTTTGGAAAGGTCGCTGGCCCGAGATCCAGAGAAGAAGGCAATGTATCAAAAGTTCATCCACGAGTACTTGGCGTTAGGACACATGCGGGAAATCAGTCCCGATGAGCGTAATTTCAAGCATCGTTACTTCCTTCCCCACCATGCAGTTATCAAGATGGACAGCACAACGACCAAGCTTCGAACAGTCTTTGACGCCTCATGTCAATCGAAATCTGGCCTTTCGTTGAACGATGTTCTGCTTGCTGGTCCCACCATTCAAGATACCCTGGTCACGATCGTTATGCGCTTCCGAATATTCGAATTCGTCGCTTCTGCCGATATCGAGAAAATGTACCGGCAGATCCTTGTGTTCTTACTTGACCAACCGCTCACGAGCATTGTCTGGCGCGATCATCCCGATCTTCCGCTGCAGATCTTCCAGCTACTCACTGTCATCTATGGTACCAGCTGTGCTCCATTTCTGGCGATCAGAGTATTAAAGAAGCTTGCTGATGACGAAGAACAGCAATTTCCATTAGCAGCTCCAGTGCTTCGTCGTGACTTCTACGTCAATAATCTACTAACTGGCTCTAACGACGCGGAATCTCTCGCCATTACCTGCAAAGAGCTTATCGCACTGCTTGCTTCTGCAGGACTTCCACTCTGGCAATGGTTTTCTAATAGCCAAACCGTTCTTGATGCCATTCCACAGGAGCTTCGGGAAACTGAAACTTTACTCGACTTGGACCATGAAGCCTCCGTCACAACGTTGGGTTTACGATGGGAGCCTTCTACCGATCTCCTTTCCTTCAAGCAACCGAAGTGGACGGAGTTTGCCACGTTAACGAAACGTGCAATCCTGTCACAAATCAGCAGTTTGTTCGACCCACTAGGTCTCATCGGACCGACCATTTCGAAGGCAAAGATTTCGCTCCAAGGATTATGGAAACTCCAACTCGACTGGGACGCGGCAGTCCCACCAGTATTTGTAAGCAATTGGCAGGAATTCAAGCAAAACCTCACCGTTCTCACTCAACTACGTATTCCTCGACACGTTCTCAGTCCAGGCTACGCAAGGCTGGAAGTTCGCGGCTTCAGCAATGCATCAGAGGCTGCATATGGTGCATGTCTGTACCTCCGGTCGATAACATCTGCTGGATCCTGCACAGTTCGCCTCCTGATGTCAAAATCAAAGGGCACTCCTATAGATACCAAAAGCATTCCTCGACTTGAGTTGTGTGCTGCTCTGCTCCTGTCCAAGCTTCTGGTTCAAGCCATGGACAGCTTCGATATTTCCGCCACGATATATTTGTGGACGGATTCCACCATTGTCTTAAATTGGCTCTCCGCAACACCGTCTACGTGGAAGACGTTTGTGGCCAATCGTATAGCTGAGATTCAGGAGCTCACCATTCATGCTGTCTGGAATCACGTTCCGTCCAAGGACAATCCAGCGGATTTCATCTCTCGGGGCATGAATCTCGACGAACTCGAAAGGAGTTCACTGTGGTGGCACGGACCGCAGTGGCTTGGCACGTTAGCTATACCATGGCCTGCTAAGTACTCTCCAACAAAATCGTTACCGTCGGATGAATCAGAAGCTCGCAAGATCGTCGTACTTCCAGTCGTTGAAGATGAAACGACCAATGATTTAGTGTTCCACTACTCCAGCCTTCGTCCGCTGCTTCGAATAGGCTCTCTCATACGAAGGTTTGCCGAGAATTGTCGGCGTCGCAAGAATCATCAAGATCCTCTTGTGGGGCCGCTCACCGCAACCGAAATCGATCAAACTCTACTCGCCTTTGTGCATCGAGCTCAAGAGCAGCACTTTGAGAAGGAAATCCGTCAATTTTCCACCACTTATCAAGACGATCGCAAGTCCAAGCTCCGATACCTTCATCCACAGCTTGTGGACGACATTATTCGTGTCGGCGGTCGGTTGCACAACGCACAGATCCCGATCGAAGAGAAGTATCCGATCGTCCTCCCGGCCAAGCATCGACTGACCGAAATGATAGCGACCAAAGAGCACCAGAAAACGCTCCACGCTGGCCCTGGATTGTTGCTTTCGTCCTTACGTCAACGATTTTGGCCTCTTGGCGGTCGGAATTTAGTTCGCCAGGTCATCCACCGATGCATGACGTGCGCCCGAGCTAAACCGAAATCTCTCGAACAGCTGATGGGACAACTGCCTCCTGTTCGGGTCAATCAGGTGTACCCATTCCAGAATGTCGGCATAGACCTGGCCGGCCCGATCTACGTGCGCACATCGGTAAGAAACAGACGTACTCCGTTCTTCAAGGCATACATCGTGGTCTACGTGTGTCTCGTAACCAAAGCCGCTCATCTCGATCTCGTGTCTGACCTCACCAGCGAGGCATTCATTGCCAGCCTTCGAAGATTCACCGGTCGTAGAGGAAAGCCTGCACAGGTATATTGCGATAACGCGACAAACTTCGTGGGGGCGAAGAGAGAGCTAGAAGAGCTACGGAAACTGTTCATGTCCCAGCAGCACAAGGAGTCGGTAGCGCGAGAGTGTTCAGAAAATGGAATCCAATTCCACTTCATCCCACCACGTTCGCCTTCGTTTGGTGGAATCTGGGAAGCCTGCGTGAAATCAGTCAAGACCCTGCTCCGCAAGATTCTTGGCAATGCACACCTCACTGAGCCTGAACTACAAACTGCTCTAGTGCAGGTGGAGGCAATGCTCAACTCACGCCCTATTACTCCACTACCAGACGATCCTTCCGACGAGTTCGCTCTCACTCCAGGACACTTCCTGATCGGCAGACCACTGAACGCAATGCCCGATCCTGACCAGCAGGACATTCCCGAGACCCGCTTGACCCGGTGGAGACGAGTTCAGCAGCTCACCCAACATTTCTGGTCCCGTTGGCACAAGGAGTATCTGGCTACACTGCAAAATCGCTACCGCTGGAATCAAGTTCTCGGCAACCTCGCCGTCGGTTCCATCGTCGCCCTCAAGGACGAGAATGTTCCGCCACAAAAATGGCCTCTCGGGCGCGTGATCAGCATCCACCCTGGTACCGACGGACGAGTGCGGGTCGCCACAGTAAAGATCAGTTCAGGAACAACCAAGCGTGCCATCTCAAAGCTGTGCCTACTTCCAGTCGAGATTGATCCTGCCATCGTAACTTCGAATGTGGTTCAAAACATCAGTAATTCTGTTAAATCATCGTTGAAAGAAGACCTTCGCTTGAGGAACCAAGCCGCTGGACCAGCTCCCGGCCCTTGCTCAGGGAACAGAGCCGCCGGACGAGTTCCCGGCCCCTACTCGGGGAAATGAGTCGCCAGACGAGATCCTGGCCCATGCTCGGGGGAATCGAGCGGTTCCTGATACAACTGTAAAGAGTCAAGCTCGCCATGTGGGTTCGGAGAACCCCATGGCTCGGACTTGACACTAGTTAAGTACCACCTCTTTCATTTCCTCCAACAATTCGCATACAGATGTCCCTTCTTTACAGCACATCATTCGATGCCAAATTGTTTGTCGCCTTCCGCCAATGAATTAGAAGCTGGAAGGAAGCCTGTTGCGACGAACTGCTTAAACAAATCACCCTCCAGAATCTGTGATTCACCTTCATTGAAGAAGAGTCGTAGAAGAATTTTCCTTGCCGGTGAACGATGAATTCCCGAAATTTCATGGCGGCCGGAATGTTCAAAATCATTAAGATAATTAAATTCCATGAACTTCAATATTCACCATAAAAACGCGCACTGCACCCGTTGTGCGCACGAATAGCACAGACGGGTGAAAACAGCAACGCACTTGCGCTGTCAAACATCTTTAGACTGTAGATAGCCCGTGCCATCCAGCGCGCAGTATGCACAGGTCCCGGTGCACGGAAATAAATTCCTTTTGGAGGAACTTTCCCCGAACAAATGATTGCAAGTTCCAGAAACTAACGGTAATCATCCCTCGACTGTCCAAGCTACGAAATATCATTGCAATAATAACATATCATATGAGTTAAGATAAAATACTCACAATGATGTTATGTTCCGCGTAGCTTGCAATTTGAGTTATGCGATTTCTCAAAAAAATGTGGTCATTCGGATGTCAGCGGAACTTCGTATTTTTCCTTATCTTTCGACTTCCAGTGGCTTTGAAATTGCTTGAATATAATAATGTCGGGTCCGCTTGTCGGCCCCATGATGATATGGAAGACACTTTCTAGGGCTAGCTCTAAAATATGGTGCCTACAGGGTAGCCATAGAAGCTTCGCCTCAAGTTGGCGCTCTATCCACGAAGTTGCACCGTGTTTCCAGCCTTTAATTAGTTGAAAATCATTAAGTAGCAAAAAAGGAAAGCAACGACTTAAGCAACTGACCTACTGTGGAAATAAAGTTAAAAAGATATCATAAATACCTGTATTGACACTGGTGGTGTCAAAGGACATAGCTTTAATTCGATCAGTTAAGTTCCAAGCTTTAATCAATTCCACAACAGCTTCTCCGATGACTTTTCCTGTCCCTCTTTCAACAAATGGAACGCCAAGAAGCTGTGTCGTGCTTTTTCCTGTCACAAGTACTGCTTGGCGATCGATCAGTTCCTTCCCTATCAAAGAACTCACCACTTTATCGTCCCAGTGAACTGTAAGGATTCCATCGGGACTGAAATTCTCCATCAATTTCAAGGACGATTCAGGCCGGTATTTCTCACGCAATCGATGTATGGTGGAACGGTTGATGTTAGTATTCCCTAGATCAACCCCAAACGATTTTGCAGCTGCTGCCAGAATAACTGTGGTAGAATCTGTGCTGACTTTTGCTGCATCAAGAGCCTGGGATAATTCTGGTGTTACAACATTTTGAGTTCCTCGTCGTGAGTGATGCTCCACACGCTTGTCCGCATCGTCAGGCTCATCATCGGATAGGTCGAGTTCTACGAAGTCGGCTATAATGAAATAAATTTACTGCACTGTAATCAAGCAAAGAAATTGAATATTACCAGTTGTCAACTTATTTTCACTTTTTCTTCGACGTTCTGCCAAGATCTTTTGCCTCTCTTCTTTACGCTTCACTGTTGCCACCTTCTTCTGCATTTTGGTAGCAAGAACCCCATCGATGCCAGCAATGGAACCTACGCGTCGTTGGTCATCGTTCTGATCCTTCAGAAATGCTATGTCTTCGAGAATCGCCTGTCTTACACCAGGATCCGTTTCTTGCTGGGCGCTTCGTTCCATTTCCGGTATTGCCATGCTCTTTGCAATGTCAAACAAGTCGTCAAGCTTGGTTTTAAAATGGAATTTGCGTTTTATTTGTGCTTTGCTATTTGCCCGTTTCATATTTTTGCAAATTGCAAACAACTCGGTATGCAGTGTTTCAATTTTCTTAATACAGTGAATTTCCTGAACTACCGGTATTTATTATTTCTGTCAGAAGCACAACACCTGTTTAGCGGTATTTCTAGCACTCAATCTGACCGGAAGCCTTGCGGATCGATGTTGGTAGTAAAAGGTAGCTAGCACTTGCCGTATTGTCGGAAGACGAGCTCCAGTGATAACTTTACATTCAGGTCCCACAAATTTAACGAGAGTTTCACTTCTAAGTTTATGAGCCATTTTGAGGATACTTTTCACTGCTTGAAACGACGCATCTAATAGCGAATTCGTTTATTATCGGGGTTGGAACCAGTTCCAACCCAGTGCGAAACCGAACTTTTTGTCAGTGCGAACCTCAACCTGAGCTGGGTTTTAAAAACAAACGATCAAACTGACGTTTGTCAGAAAACAAGCAGACCCAATCTTGATACCCGATCCAGGTTGGAACTGAATAATAAACGAATTCGCTATAAATGCACTGAAATAAGGCACAAACTGGATACTGTCGTAACCGGACAGAGGTTTCCAGCCTTTGTCACGGCTACACGAAAGCAATTGGTTTCTCGCTACCTGAATTGTTGCCGCTGCTACTGTTAGTTCTACTGCTGTTACTGCTGCTAGTACGTCTGCTTCATAGTTCGTTACAAGAATGACTTCATTAGGCATAGGTAAGCTCTATTTATATGTAGTTAAATTTTCACTTGTTTCCAAAGCACTGTTAGTTGCCATGGAATTTCCTCTAACAAACCAAGAAGATTTCGGATCCAATGCCTACTTCCGCAACGTCTTCTTTCATTTTCTTTTTCACATTTTACGCATGGCAGCGTTGTCCTATTTTTGAAGAGAGAGAGAGAGAGAGAGATAGATCTTTCACTTACACTCTTACATTTTCTTGGAAGAAGAGTGACTATGTAACATACTGTTTTATGTTGACGTTCAGCATACGTGTGCGAGTATCTTTTCATGGTTTATACCATGGCTTCATGTTGATACCTATGCAGTGTACACCAAGGTAGCGTGGTCGCCGAGGCATGGGTGGTCTCCTACACTAACATTCATTCAGAGTCGATGAGCGACCTCTAAACGTTAACGTACGAACTTCAAATTTTTATATGTTTGTTTTCAAACCAAAACGAACATTTAAAGAGGTTGAATTTACAAATTGGTCGAATTTTTGAAAATAAGTGACGGCCTAACCCAGGTCCACCCGCAATGTACGCTCCAAGATGTCAAAAAGTGGATCAAGCGGACGATTTGGAGAGCCTGGGACACCGAGTGGAGGAACACCAGAACACACCATCTTCGGAAGATCAAGGCGACCACCGGAACCTGGAAGGATCGAACAAACCTACGAGAAGAGCGAGTGGTGTCAAGGCTGCGCACCGGCCACAGCAGAGTCTCCCAAAACTTCGGAGGAACACCGTTCCAGAGGACCTGCGAAACCTGCGGAGTGCCAGCCACCCTGGAGCACATCCTCGTGAACTGCGCGGAGTTGGAAGACCTTCGGGCTGCCTTCGGCTTGGAGCCAATCAGTATTCGGAACCTTTTGGGCGACAGCCGCCGCCCTCATCACCTTCCTAAAGGAGGCGAACCTTTACCACAATATCTGAGTGATCCTTGTTTGTATTTCCGTTTTGTTTGCCCTTTTGGCAGTTTTCTACAACTTTTCATTATTGCAAGATAAATGTACCACAGCCAAGATTGGGAATCTCCTTCTGAGAACCCATTTTTTTCTCCTTTTTTCAATCTTAAGAGATGAACTAGCCATATGGCTAAAAATCTCTAAAATATAGAAAAAAAAAAGATAGTCAAAACATTTCAATTGCTGAGAAAATTAGCTCAAAATACAGTTCTGTAGATTAGTTAATACTGTTCGGAATTCTGCGGGTATGAGTGTACATGTGAAATTTTAAAATTTTGTGATCCTGCATATCTGGGAAATTGCCGTGTCATTATTGTTTGTTAATTTTATTATATAATTAATTCAGCCAAAAATAAATCAAAATGGTGTATTCGGTATTTTTTTTAACAAATCATAACTAGAAAATGTCACTTTCAATTGAAATGACAACTGACACAATGATTTAAGAAAAATATTTGCTTTTGTGTAAAAATATACACGATTTAAAATTTCGAATATGCTCGTTTATGCAATATTTTGTGCGCTGAAGTGGCAATCTCAGCATAACGATGCTACGCACGGGATTGGACGTTTATGTTGACTTGCTCCAAGATTGCACTACAATCAATTCTACCTTACAAAGTGTCCGCGATGAGCAGGGCCCAAGAGATATCTCTTCTAGTTCGGAGAGGCTCCAGATCAAAGGCTTCAAGTTGACTTTTCGTAGATAGATTTTAAAATCATCTGCATACGATAGTCGTGGGCCTTCGATGACCAATTTCGCGTCATAGAAGTAGAGTAAGGAAATCAAAGGTCCCAGGTGACTTCCTTTAGGTATTCCTGACGTAGCTAGATAGATATGGGATCGTTTGTCACCAATGGCAACCATCAGTTGTCGATCAGTGAGATATGAACGAAACCATTGCAATAGATTGCCGCTGACCCCAAGTCTATGCAACTTGGCATTCGTGATGGCATGGCAGCTGACAAGTTGGTATATATGACGTCTGTTTGAGTTCTCTCTACCATGCTTTTTATAAGATACGATATCCTCAGTAGATTTGTTGAAGTAGAACGATCGGAAGTGAAGCCCTGTTGATCAGCACTTAAGTACTGCTTAAAATGAGAGAACAGAGACCCCACACTGTACACATACCCATCCTCTGATCGAATGAAACCTCAGACCATTCAAAACTCTTCTCAAATACGCCTGCTACGCCATCGCAGATAGAGGCTGCTGTTCGTGATACGCCGCTAGACAGCATCGACTTTGGAATTTTCCAGATCAGCGAGGAGCAAGTCGAAAATGCATTACGTAAGCTCAAACATTCCGTGTCACCCGATCCTGATGGGATTCCTTCATCTGTGTTGAAAAACTGCTCGAGTTCTCTGATGACACCGTTAGTAAAACTGTTCAATCTCTCGTTCCAACAGCAAAAATTTCCTGCTGGATGGAAAACTTCGTTTCTGTCACCGATTCACAAAAAGGGTGACAAATGTAACGTCGTCAACTACCGTGGAATAACGTCTTGAGCGCTTGCTCTAAGGTTTTTGAAATAATTGTAAACAACGCTCTCTTTGAAGTCACCAAAAACTACATTTCATGTGCCCAGCATGGATTCTACCCGAAACGATCTGTTACTACTAACCTCACTCAGTTCACCTCACTCTACATACGCTCTATGGACGCTGGTTCACAAGTGGACGCCGTATACACGGACTTCAAGGCTGCATTCGATCGTGTGAATCATGATATCCTGTTGCAAAAACTCGAGAAGCTGGGGGTATCTTCCGCGCTTTTTAGCTGGTTTAGATCATATATGTCTGAAAGATCCGTGAGAGTAAGGATTGGTTCATCACATTCGGAGCCGTTTATGATTCCTTCTGGTGTACCGCAAGGGAGTAATCTTGGACCGCTGCTTTTCTCATTATTCATAAATGACATTGCCTTTGTGTTGCCACGTAGACAGCGAATATTCTATGCCGACGATGTTAAGATCTTTGTGATCATCACGTGCATTGAGGATTGCCTGGAGTTGCAGAAGTTATTAGACTTGTTCGAGGACTGGAGCAAGCGAAACCTACTCGATTTATGCATAGCCAAATGTAACACAATATCATTCAGCAGGAAGCGGCAACCAATCAAGTTCAACTACAGCATGTGTGGACAAACTCTCAAGCGCTTGTATCAGGTTAGGGATCTCGGTGTGATATTGGACCGCGAACTCACTTTCCGACCGCATTACGAAGACGTGATTGCAAAAGCCAATAAACAGTTCGGCTTCATGTTTAAGCTTGCTGATGGATTTCGTGATCCTCTCTGCCTGAAGTCCCTTTTCTGTGCACTGGTTCGATCTATTTTGGAATCTTCCGTGCTGGTATGGTGCCCGTACAACAGAAACTGAATTGACCGTATCGAGGCGGTGCAGAAAAAGTTTGTGCGCCTCGCTCTTCGCCACTTACCCTGGCGTGATTCGTCAAATCTTCCTCCATATGAACATCGTTGTATGCTGTTAGGCATCGATACTCTGGAGAAGCGAAGATCCAATTTGCAAGCCATCTTCGTCGCTAAGGTAATGACCAATGAAATCGATGCCCCAGATATTCTTGCTGAATTTCACGTATATGCGCCGCAAAGACCTTTGAGGCAACGTAATTTCCTGCACCTTGCTACCCAGAACAGCTGTTATGATCAACACGATCCTATCAGGATAATGTCTTCTCGGTTTAACGATGTTAGTGGACAATTTGACTTCAATGTTTCTGCTGCCACTTTTCAACGCCGCCTCAATGCACAGCGGTGAGTATCTGTCCAATCACTGCTACTTCGAAAGTGTGTATTACCTGCTGTTTTTTTATTACGTGGTCCTTCTACAACACTACGCCGAGTTTCCAACCCTCCGACGCGTGAGCTGCGACGCATTTTCAGATTGTTGTGTTCAATTATTTTAGATTATTGACTTAGCTTTTAATATGTTTGTCATTTGTATTCATTTGTGTTCAACGTATTCTGTGTATTAACTATTTGTAATTTTATTTATTGTTATATGTATGAAAAGACATGGGGTTTTTACGCTTCTTTGAGCCAACTGAATGATTTACTCAAAGAGGCTTTTCCCCATCCTAGATTTCATTAAGACTGAAAAAAGTCAGATGAAATAAGAATAAAAAAAAACGAGACATCGAAATCGCTTTTTCGAATGATAGCTGCAACCGGATGACGTTTGTTTTGAAATCAGATGATTTTCCTCTCGACTACAGGATGAAAATTGTTATGAGAAGAGATAGGGCCTTCAGTTGAAATGCGTAATGCGCTCTGCAGAATGATTGTCATACTAAATGGAAATGCATATGGTATTGGTTCAGCCCCATAACGCCTAACGTCATTTGCTGATTTGAGCTGACAAACGAGGTGGAAGCGAGTGTACCCCATTAGGCATAAATACGTTAGGCATTCGGACGTTAGGCATACGGACGTTAGGCATAATGGACGTTAGGCATATTGAACGTTAGCCATAAAGTCGTTAGGCATAATGGACGTTAGGCATAATATACGTTAGGCATAATGGACGCTAGGCATAAAATACCTTGCTGCTGTGCAACTCTAGAAACCTGTTTTGATCATGGTAAACATTTCTTAAATTAGGCTAAGCGTTGAATAAAAAATGATACAAGTTAAACAAACATAGTTTATTTAATAAGCACAGTTTGGAATCCATTATTTATCATATCATAAGTGACGTAGCTACATATTTACTTAGATCTAAGATTAGTAGCGATAGCGGTTAAGTAATCTGGCAATGAAATCTCAGCAAAGTTTTGAACTATAGCTTGAAATCAATTGCATCTAGAAATAAAAAATAATAATATATTCTTACAGACATATTGCAGTTGTCAAAAAAGAAAAGGTTTTCTTCAAAGAACAGCTCATGAAATGAAGAATGGTGAATTCTGTGGTTTTTCATTCAATAATAAAAAAACATACCTGCTGCTTCCATGATTTCCTGCCATACTTTTCGATACAACGATACAACGATCAGAATGAAAACTAGCGGAACCGTCTGCTGATGTGAGGCATACGGACGTTAGGCATACGTACGTTAGGCATACGGACGTTAGGCATAATGTACGATAGGCAATAATGGACGTTGGGCATAAAGGACGTTAGGCATAATGGACGTTAGGCATAATCTACCGGATGAATTCCAGAAGGATGATAATGAAGACCGTCTATTGATTTTTGACTTCGGTGACAATAATGAAAGAGCCTTAATTTTTGGAACTCATGAACGACGTCTTGGACAGGCAAAGTATTGGGTTACAGATGGTACGTTTGCCACAGTTCCTTGTTTGTTTCGGCAACTCGTCACTGTTCATGGAAGTATCGCACCCTCACATCAGCAGACAGTTCCGCTAGTTTTCATTCTGATGACAACAAAATCAGAATCGTTGTATCGAAAAGTATGGCAGGAAATCCTGAAAGCAGCAGGTATGTTTTTTTGTTATTGAATGAAAAACCACAAAATTAACCATTCTTGATTTCATGAGCTGTTCTTTGGCATCATATTTTATTCAACCTTGGCTGTTTTTTTTTTGTTATTGAATGAAAAATCACAGAATTCACCATTCTTTATTTCATGAGCTGTTCTTTGAGGAAAACCTTTTCTTCTTTGACTTTTGCAATATGTGTGTAAGAATATATTACAACAAACGTGTGATTTTTTAAATTCTAGATGCGATTGATTTCAAGATATAGTTCAAAACTAAGCTGAGTTTTCATTGAAAGATTACTTAACCACTATCGCTACTAATCATGGATCTAAGTAACTTATGATATGATATGATGATATGATAAATAATGGATTCCAAACTGTGCTTATTAAATAAACTATGTTTGTTTAACTTGTATCATTTTTTTATTCAACGCTAAGCCTAATTTAAGCATTGTTTACAGGTTTACAGGTTAAGCAGGTTTCTAGAGTTGCACAGCAGCAAGGTATTTTATGCCTAGCGTCCATTATGCCTAACGTATATTATGCCTAACGTCCATTATGCCTAATGACTTTATGCCTAACGTCCACTATGCCTAACGTCCGTATGCCTAACGTCCGTATGCCTAACGTGTTTATGCCTAATGGGGTACACTCGTCCTCTGAGTGCCGTATGTTTTATAGCCAATTTTCAATCGAAAATCATCCTGTATTTGGATCAGGCTTGGGAATTGTCAACCTCATGACGATAAACTATGTAACAACGACATCAACAAAAAGTCAACGCTCATCTGACAAGCACGATGCAACAAAATTCTTCAATTTCAAGATGGCGCTGGACATCGATTTTCGGCCATCTTGACATAAAAGATGGCGGCTTCCGATATCAGAAAAGTTGAAAAAAAAACTTCCAAATACCCTTCGGCCTTCAAAATGGGTATTTTTGGAATAGGGATGACGTCTAAAACCCGTTAATCGATATCCGACGCCATTTTTAAATCCAAGATGGCGGCTTCCAATTTCAGAAAAAGTGGAAAAAAAAACTTCCAAATACCCTTCGGCCTTCAATATGGGTATTTTTGGAATAGGGATGACGTCTAAAACCCGTTTATTGATTTCCGACGCCATTTTGAAATCCAAGATGGCGGCTTCCAATTTCAGAAAAAATGGGAAATATTGCCAAATACCCATCAATATATATATTTTCGGAATTGGTATGACGTCTAGATACCAAAAATCGATATCCAGCGCCATTTTGAAATCAAAGATGGTGGCTGCCGATTTCAGAAAAAGTGGGAAAAACTGTAAAATATTTTACAATATGGATATTTTCGGCTCAAAGACGACGTACAGATGCCGAAAATTGGAATGCCGAAATGGCGTCAGCCATCAATTTTCCGTCTAGTGAAGGGTATTTGACAGTCGGACATCGATTTTGAGCCTCTAAATATCGTCCCTATTCAAAATATACCCATATTGTGGGGGTATTTAACATTACTATCCAGTTTATCTGCAACCAGAAGCTGCCATCTTGGAATTCAATGTGGCATCGGACAGTAGTTGCTAATCCGTAATTACCACCGTGAATCCCAAAATACCCACATTCATGTGTATTTGACAGTATTTCCAACTTTTCCTGTATCTTGTGGCTGCCATTTTGGATTTCAGGTTACTCATTTTCTATTTCTAGATGTAATTATCTAGACATCATTCCTTTTCCAAAAATACTCATATTGAAGGTTATTTGACTGTTTTTATATCTTTTTCTGAAACCGGAAGCCGCCATCCGAGATTTAAAAATGGTATCGGACATTGATATTGGGCATCTACATGTCATCTCAAAAATCTATATTATTGGGTATTGACAGTTTTTCTAAAGTCAATGGCCGCCATCTTGCATTACAAAATGGTGTTGGACATAAATTGTAGTTTTGTTCCGAAAATACCCATGATGTAGCGTATTTGGCAGTTTTTCCGAATCTGAGAGCCACCATCTTGAATTTCAAAAAAGGTATCGGACATGAATTTTCGGCATCATACACGCGTCCTGTACCAAAAATATCCATATCGTAGAATTTGACAGCTTTTCAGAAAACAACGGCTGCCATCTTGGATTCCAAAATGGCGTCAGACATCAATTTTTGGGATGAACACGTCGACCCAGTTCCGAAAATATCCATATTATAGGGTATTTGACAGTTTTTTTTCTGAAGTCACTTACCACCATCTTGGATTCAAAACTGGCGTCAGACCTCGATTTTTGGGATGTATGCGTAGTACTTGTTCCGAAAATACCCAAATTTGATAGTTTTTCTGAATCTGAGAGCCACCATATTGGATTACAAAATAGTGTCAGACATATATTTTCGTCGAACCCGTTCCGTAAATACCCATACATATTGTAGAGTATATGACAGATTTTCAGAATCTGAGAGCCACCATGTTGGATTAAACAATGGCGTCGGACATCGATTTTCGGTCTCAAGACGTCATCCCGATTCCGGAAATACCCATATTGAAGGATATTTAGCATTATTTCACACTTTTTCTGAAGTTGGCAGCCGCCATCTTGGATTTCAACATGGCGCTGGATATCGATTTTCGGTCTCGAGACGTCATCCCGATTCCAAAAATATACATATTGAAGTGTATTTGGCAGTATTTCCCACTTTTTCTAAAATCGAAAGCCGCCATCTTGGATTTCAATATGGCGCTGGATATCGATTTTTGGTCTCGATACGTCATCCCGATTCCGAAAATATACATATTGAAGAGTATTTGGCAGTATTTCCCACTTTTTCTGAAATTGGCAGTCGCCATATTGGATTTCAAAAATATTCATATTCAAGTGTATTTGGAAGTATTACCCACTTTTTCTTAAAATGGAAGCCGCCATCTTGGATTTCAAGATGGCGCTGGATATCGATTTTCGGTCTCGAGACGTCATCCCGATTCCAAAAATATACATATTGAAGTGTATTTGGCAGTTTTTCCTACTTTTCTGAAATTGGAAGCCGCCATCTTGGATTTCAAGATGGTGCTGGATATCGATTTTTGGTCTCGATACGTCATCTCGAATCCGAAAATATACATATTGAAGTGTATTTGGCAGTATTACCCACTTTTTCTGAAATCGGCAGCCGCCCTATTGGATTTCAAGATGGCGCTCGATATCGATTTTTGGTCTCTAGACGTCATCCCGATTCCAAAAATATACATATTGAAGTGTATTTGGCAGTATTTCCCACTTTTTCTGAAATCGGTAGCCGCCATATTGGATTTCAAGATGGCGCTGGATATCGATTTTTGGTCTCTAGACGTCATCCCGATTCCGAAAATATACATATTCAAGTGTATTTGGCAGTATTTCCCACTTTTTCTGAAACCGGAAGCCGCCATCTTCGATTTCAAGATGGCGCTGGATATCGATTTTCGGTCTCGAGACGTCATCCCGATTCCAAAAATATACATATTGAAGTGTATTTGGCAGTATTTCCCTAAAATCGATAGCCGCCATCTTGGATTTCAAGATGGCGCTGGATATCGATTTTTGGTCTCTTGGCGTCATCCCGATTCCAAAAATATACATATTGAAGTGTATTTGGCAGTATTTCCCACTTTTTCTGAAATCGGCAGCCGCCATATTGGATTTCAGGATGGCGCTGGATATCGATTTTCGGTCTCGAGACGTCATCCCGATTCCAAAAATATACTTATTGAAGTGTATCTGGCAGTATTTCCCACTTTTTTCTGAAATAGGAAATACCAATATTGAAGGAAATTAACATTATTTCCGGCCTTTTTTTAAATCTAACCTCCGTTTTAGAATGGATGGTTTCTTGTCGTGATCCTCCTTTTTAAACAACCTATTGACTTTTGTCTCAGGGAACAGAATGAGTGACATATGACTAGAATAGATAGTCGCGACTGGATGGATTCTTGATTTTGTCGTGGTGATCTTGTCGTGCGGCAAGAAATTGTTGTTTGACGAGAATTTTCCAGGATGACCATTTTTTAATGTATCTTGTCGTGCGTCAATGACAAACGCGACAATTCCCATATCTGATTTGGATTACAATCATATGGATGTTCATCATCTTACGACGAATTCAACCATAAGAAAATCATCCGAAGATCGAATGCATATTGTTAAAGGGCTCGAGCATGCAATAATAATCCGCAATACGATGTTTTGGTTCAGTGCATGACGACTAACTCGAATAACTTCTAAACTGCACTCAACAACGTAAATCCATGATATTGTCCACATCCCGTTTGCTGTCCTTTTTGGACAGGAAACGTATGTGCGGATTTCAAACAAGATGGAAATGTACAACCCGAGATGGATAATCGGAATAGGTGAACAAAGGTATCAGCAAGCTGGCGATATGCTTTTTCAGGAATACGGACGGAACGCCATCAGGTCCTGGATTGAAGGACAACTTGATGCGTGATTGTGATGCGGCAGTGGAAATCATCTCGACGTTGACATTCATTGCACCCAGTGTTTGACCGT
The DNA here is from genome assembly GCF_037179485.1 of Ochlerotatus camptorhynchus. NCBI lineage: Eukaryota > Metazoa > Arthropoda > Insecta > Diptera > Culicidae > Ochlerotatus > Ochlerotatus camptorhynchus. The sequence goes on from NW_027040722.1 coordinate 8,973,031, forward strand.
TGTGTGGATCCTAGCTGCTAGGATAACTTCTCAGAAAACAAGCGACAGATCTGCTGAAGAGTGAAGGCAACTGCTCCATTCAAGATCACAGAATTACTTCGGGTGCGACTTGAGTTTCCTCTGAATCCCTCGTTGATATCGCAAATAGCATCGACGGCTAACTCGCTTGAACTCATAATTGAGCCTAACGTAGTGACGTTGCGGCGAAAGTGTACAATACTTCAAGAGCAAATTTTCATTACGTCGAATGTAACAAAGGTAAACAAAGTCGAGCTATCAGTGTCAATCGATGCTCCTGCTATTACACTATAAACTGTCCGAATATAGAATCACATCCCATTTTTAAATTTATTTACCAGTCGAATTGCTGTTTGACGTTATCACCTTCCGATCAAAATAGTTTTCGATGTTACTTAAGTCACCCGATTTCTATGGAGATGCCGTTTGCCTTAAGTAACAGCACTGAGAAACCCGTGAAAAGTGTCCTTTGGTCGTTTGCTTTGTCATTATTAAAGTGAATAAATCGAACTGTTTGTTGCTAAGATGATTTCGGTGGTCCTAAAATGATAAATGGGCTGCAAGTAAGGAGACGTAATTGATATTTCTCTCGAATATCCTGGTAAATACACTTTGACTTAAGTAACAATAGGGGCCACCAAACGACGTATAATAACTTTTGAATCAAAAACCAGTATTTCTTAGCATGAAAGCTAGCGATTTGCATTTGTATGATTAAAACCCGGCTAAATATGTTTAACATTGCTATCACTAAATATGAGATTATATGTGTTTAATTGGAAATAGGAATAACTTTTCGGTCATCAATACAAAACTTTATTTTTCTCGGATCGGTGCGAATGTTACTTACGACATAATGAAAATTTGCTCTTGACTTAGTGATTTTGGTCGACTTCAACCTACGAAGTCCAGTCATCGGTCAGAAATTTTACGGCAATCTCTTTTCGGAACGTGCCCGTCAATGACATAAGATGTGAAAATGTTCGCGGTGCGGTTTCAACGTTATCATGATCGAGGATCTTCTCCCAATCTATACTACATAGGACGTTGACGATACTACGGTGATCGGCTTTCCGGAAATCATATGATACGGTCGTGAAAATGACGTCAAAGACCCGGGCATGATGTTTAAAATAAGCCAAAATGACCTATATGTTCCAAAATGGTCTTGAAATTGATTATACCAGAATTATTTTAAAATAAGCTTTACTCTGCATGCAATTTTAAAAACCGACGGTAAAGTTGTTTGAATTTCGGCGACAGATAGTGGGTAGAGTGATCTATGTGATCCTTCCAATATTTGCTTTCAGCTTAGCTCTTTAGGTGTAAACTTGCCTTAAGACTTCCATTTGTTTGATGGGAAAATTATCAGGTCACAAAACTGCATTGAATATGTATTTAAATTGAATGTCGGGTACAATCTTTGATCCAACTTCAATTACACTAGGCCAAATAGTTTAGTCAAACGTACGGATGTTTCAAACAAAGACCAATGGAACATAAATAGTCTTTAATTAAAACACTATATCCAATGGATGATTTCACATACTTCCATTCAAACAAGAAATAGTTTTCCATATCCATATCCATTACATCGCATGCCGCCCAGCCAATAAAATTATCTAGAAAATTTTCTCCCATTCACGCATACGCATCCGATGAAGCGAATCGAATCAATCAATCATTATTCCATGTTTTTCTTCCCCCCTTCCACTGCTATATCATCCCCGGTAAGGGTTGTTCTTTTCCCCAGGGAATCTCTCCAACCCCCGGCTATAATGTTCGCATTTTATTAAGCTTCTCCCACCCCCGCTCCGGTACCATCCAAACTGGTATGTAGGTATGTAGATACAGGCACCGCATTCCATCATTCGGAACCATGGCAATATGTCGTTCAGGTTGTTACTTTTATTAGGTTCTTATTCATTCCCTCTTGGTTGGGGTGTGGATGAGTGTTTGCCGCTTTTCTCCTTTGGCAGGAGTGTTTTATTTATCAAACATTTTCGCCGGAGAAGTCAAGCCCCATCGGCAGTTGCTTTGGGGAAGGATCCACCGAGATCCAGCATGATGGCCAAGTCGTTTTTCACACGCTGCTCTCAGGCAAGTAAGGAATTTCCGGGAAAATAAACGTTACTTATGAAGCATTTCGACGTGTTTGCTTCGACGTGGTGTAAAGAAAGCCTCAGTTCTCCTGGAACGGACTTGGTGAATTCAGAAAAAAATAGTAAAGTGAAAAGATCGTAAATAAATGGATGAACGTTGCTCGGCAGTGTTGCCAGATCGTTGTCATTTGTCGTAACTACACCGCGATGGGAATAGATCACTGTTCGAAATTGTTTTACAACGCTGCATACAGCGTTTTTTTACGATCCAAGCCTTTCCGGCTGGCACCATCTCTCTCCGTAGAGGGCCTAGCGCCCATATTGTGGTGCCTCTTGATGCCGCTGAGGATGCTGCTGGCCATTACTGATGATGATGCGGTATCGAGATGGGAAGCGAACATTTCGGTGCAATGTAAAGTTTCCCGATGAAAGGAGAGCCTTTTAGAGGGTAGGTATAGGTGCATAAAAAAATGGACACGTAGTGATAATCCTTTTGAAGCACTGTCAATAGAGTGCCGACCGGTGGTAGAGCATGGCAGGGCAGTGAGGAAGCGAGACAGAGCTTTTATCGAACTCGTTTTATGCGATATGACATGATTACTTAATGCATCTCTCGGTGTTGGCGTCGTCGTTGGCTCGAATGGGTCTCGAAGTGGAAAATTTGATGAATGTTGAAAGAGCGTTTTTCGTTTTTCGTGGGAAAACCCTTTTTTTCGGCAGTGCTTTTGAAATTCTTCTACTGTAGGTTGGCAAATTTGCTAGCAAAATGTTGGATGAAATTTTGAACGACATACTGTTGAAGAGCGTAATGATGATTGGAGTAATCAACTGGCTTTTGGATCAGTAGTTGGGTATGTAGAGTAGGACTCTAAGCATAGTGCAGTAAAAAGAAGGTGTAATATTAGATCAAACGCAATGGTTTGCTGAATTGGACCTCTGTGTTCTAGGAAGAATAAAGCAAAGTTGAAAAGAGTGTAGCTTATTAGAACGGAATTATTCTAAGAGCAACAAACAATGCATATGAATCTGATCCATTGCGGCAATAGATTTAGCTGTCACTTTTTCAATCTAAATGCATTGTGTGGTGCACTTGTAATTTTATAACTCACTTGCTGATTTCTAGAGCTGCACGATGACTAGATATGATTGACTTTTCATCCATATCATGTTCTTTTTTTTTTTCTTGGCTGTCACTTTCAACACCAATCCCGGTCATTCACTCGGATCAATGCTTGATCGAACGTGATTTTATTTTATATTCGTTTTAGAAAACACCACACTCGAGTGACCAAAAGCAAACACAGCCAACGAGCGGCCATTGCACCAATCGAACAAAAAATCACGCACGATCGGGGTCATACCAGGTAACAAAGGGAAAAGCGTTAGCACACCAATCACCATTGCATCAGTAACACGAGAATGTCGGGCATTTTACATCGTAGTTGTTAGAATGTTTGAGATTGAGAAAGCCGTTAATCCAAGTAATTCCTCTCAAGTCCTAGTCGTCACCATCATTAATTTAATCATGGTTTATATACAACAAGGTTTCTTCACCAGAAATTAACAATTACACTAGTTTACAGCATTTTTGAACTCGGTAAGGTGATGATCATTTCCAATGCAAAATCCTACGCTGAATTCAATGCCGTGGTCAGAAAAAATTAAAGTAGAGCCATTTTTGAGATATTTAAAAATTTTGATTTTTTGAATTTTGGACAAAAGTACGATTACTAAAATGTCAATATCTTTGAAACTAGTGCACCAATTTTAAATCTTTTTTTTATGAAAATGAAGCTAAATAAATTTGCTATCGTTCACTAGAATATTATGTCTTAATTAAAAATTCAATTTTGAAGTCATTTAAAAATTAACAGCATTTTTTTTATTTTTCCTGCGAATTTTCCATAAAAATCTTGTTTTAATCAACATTTTTTAATGGGATAAAAAGATTCAAAAAATCATTCCATAATTTATTCTTAAAGTCCATTCAAAACCGGAGAAAATGAGCCTTTAATGGATGAAATCGGTTGGAAATTGTCGAAGTTATGAGCATTTTTGTAAAACACTTAAAAATGTTGCTGAAATACAACAGCTTTAGAGTTCCTTTTCAAGGTGTCGTTGTAAGCATCCAAATCGCATGTAAAGTTTCCATGGGAGATTCTTTTCTCTACATATCAATTTGATTAAGGCATATCAGGATTTAAAACCGAGTTGATACAAAAGAAATTTATTTAGGTTTTATTAAAAATGATTGAGAATCGAATGACTTTGTCTTCGATGTTTTGAACTTGTTTCTCGAATCAGAAACCAACAATAGTCACCCATCATTGCTCCATCCCAAAACCCTTGGTAACGACATTCCATCATCTTCATTTGTTGGTGAAAACGTTCGCCGTGCTCATCACTCTCGTCACCAAGATTTTCCGGGAAAAAATACATGTGAGAATGTAGGAAATGTATCTTCAAAGACATATTCACACCTGTGTTCAGTGAAATAAAAGGTTTTGAAATTAATTATATGTAACAAACACAATATTTTTGATTTATACCTATTTTCTCATAATTTTTGAGCAATTCATCGACGGCTTCCTCATAATCTGGGCTTCTGAAATTTCCTAAAAAGGTTGTGACAACACGCTGGAACGATTTCCACGCTTCTTCCTCATCTGGTGTCAAAACTGTATTGAATGCGGAATCATTGAGCACCTTCCTTTATCTTTGCGTCAGATAAATTTGGAAATACTGATTTCAAGTACTGGAATGCCGGCCCTTCTTTTTGCAACGCTTTGACGAAATTTTTGAATAGCCCAAGTTTTATATGTAGTGGTGGAAGTATTATGCGTTCTTTTACCACAAGAGGATCATTTTTAACGTTGTCTTTACCAATTGTGAAATTATCCCGTTTTGGCCAATCTATTCGGACGTAGTGTTCCTTACGAGCTCGACTGTCCCATTTACACAAAAAACACATATATTTTGTGTATCCCTGTTGAAATCCAGTCAACATGGCAACCACTTTAAGATCGGAACAAATTTTCCAATTGTGTTGATTGTAATTTATCAAATTGAGCAATAGAGCCATTGATTCATACGTTTCTTTCATATTAACGGCATGAGCTAATGGAATAGCAGGTTTCTCATTCCCTTGATGCAGTAAAACGGCTTTCAAGCTCAACTTGCTGCTATCGATGAATAAACGCCATTCAGCTGGATCATATGGCTCACCAAACTCTTCAAACAAGCCGTTTACGTCATGGCAAAAACATGCCTTGTCCTTTGTAGAATAATATTTGTCAAATTTCTTGTGACGATTCCTGTGACAAGAAATTTTGACCTCCTTGCTCAGCATGTTGTGTTCTTTCAAGCGTGATGCCAGCAATTCGGATTTTTCTTTCTTTAAGTCGAGATCTCGCACCAAATCATTAAATTCGGATTGTGTAAACAGTTTTGGGTTTCTTTCCAATTCCACCTCGAAGTCTTCCTCGCATTCCTCCTTGAATTCCTCCTCACTTTTTGTAACGGTCGATCGAAATAGGATACGGGACCGAACTTGAATGTGGAACAGGTTTTGTCAGAGAAGCCACTTGTGGATACTCAACTGTTTTGTGACGTCCTTGTTGCTTAACTTTTGTCAAGCAGAAATAACAATCCGTTGCATGACAAAACGGTCGACGCCATATGGTGGGCATTTCAAAGGACAAATAGCGACTGACAGATAACAAATAAGTGAGTTAGTAAGTAAGACATTAACACTTATCAAAAATAGATGAAGTAAGGTAATGTCGATCAGGAAAGAACAAAGCACTACCATGCTGTACATAAATTGTTTATATGAAAGTTATTCAAAAAATCAATTTACCTTGCGCCTGACATCCACCTAGCCAAGCACGTTTTGCACGAACTACATAATACTTTTGGAATCCACGGTTCGTCAAAGTCTCCAGGATCAATTTTAAAATAAAGCCTGTATGCAGTTTGCAACGAAGCAGTGAAATTGACCGATTTTGTAAATATATAGTTGCCACACGCGTAACAAAACTTTTGAGGATCATTTTTACACTTGAATTCACGTTTTGTCGTATACATCGTTAAGCAATGTTAAAGAAAGAAAGCTGTCAAATTGAGTTGGTTGCGTTAGGTTCTCGCCGAGCGGTCTCACAAACACTAGCGTAAATTATATTGTTGAAAATATCCCATTTAATTTTGCGTGACAGCTGGTAGTGTAAGTGAAATGCACCGTATGCGTACACGTCCGCAGAAAGGCTTACTGGAAGTGGTGCATGAACCTAGGAGCGGGACAACGGCCAATCTTGGAACATTCAATTTCCATGATTTTACAAAAAATTTCATAACTTCGACAATTTCCAACCGATTTCATCCATTAAAGGCTCATTTTCTCCAGTTTTTAATGGAATTTAAGAATAAATTTTGGAATGATTTTTTGAATCTTTTTATCCCATTGAAAATGTTGATTAAAACAAGATTATTATGGAAAATTCGCAGGAAAAATAAAAAAAATGCTGTAAATTTTTAAATGACTTCTAAATTAAATTTTTAATCAATACATAATATTCAAGTGAACAATAGCAAATTTATTTAGCTTCATATTCATAAAAAAAATTGGTGCACTAGTTTCAAAGATATTGACATTTTAGTAATCGTACTTTTGTCCAAAATTCAAAAAATCAAAAATTTTGTTTATCTCAAAAATGGCTCTACTTTATTTTTTTCTGACCACGGCATCGAATTCAGCGTAGGATTTTGCATTAGAAACGTTGGTCAACCACTAAAGTTCACACGTTTTTATGTTGTTTTGTAAACTAGTGTTATTATGCGTCGTTCAACAGCACGCTTTGCTGCTTTCCCACCACACATCGCAAACCCACTACTCGAAAACAGAAGCCCGTTTATCCCAAAGCTGCGGCGCATCATAGAACGGTTAAAAAAGTAGTACTAAATGTGGAAATAAAGCACACTTTCTACATGATCAATAGACTCGCGGATGAACACGACAAGCACGGCAGGTCATCGAAGCTACTGTGAGTCTTGATACACCGGAAACCTCCATGTACGAACCAAACCGGGGGTTCGTAAATCGAATTAGTTCGTAAAAAAAACCTCGTTATTTGGGATTTACAGTCAGGAATCCTTATTGCCGGATTCCTTATTGCCGGGCTATCCGCGAATAAGGATACCCACAGCTTATGGGATTTTCACTAATAGGGGCTGTGGTGGATTATCTCATCTGTTAATAAACCAACAAGTCTGTGTCATTGGATTCTGGTTTAATTGGGAACTACGCCGCTAGAGGCACTTCACTTTTAAGTTACTTATGACGGGTGCTATTGTATATGGATCATAGGTCCAACATAGAATATTTCGTGATCCTGCCCATATAGTAGGTTACTGTCTTCAGCAAAGTTGTTCAGGTGATCATGCCCTTTCGGATGGTGGTTATATTATTTAAGAGCTCTCTCACTACGCAGCGCTAGTGTGCACATGAACATCCTTAATATGTTATGTCTGGAAAGCTTGTCCATATAAGATGTTGCTGTGCAATGTGAGGACTCGAAACGGAATAGGGATGACATGTGGAGAGGCTGTAAATCGATTTCGGACGCCATTTTAAAATTCAAGATGGCGGAAATCGATTCAAGAAAAACTGTCAAATACCCTACAATATGGGTATTTTCGGAAAGGTAACGACGTGGAAGGATGGAAATCGATGCCAGAAGCAATTTTAGAATCCAATATGGTGGCCATCGGTTCAACAAAAACAGTCAAATACGCTACAATAGGAGTATTGTCGGAAAACGAATGACGTACAGAGGCCGGAAATAGATGCCAGACGTCATTTTGGAATCCTAGATGGCGGCCATCGCACAGTTGCCGCAAGTCGGACAAAACCTCAAAAATTGACTTCATTATTTTATTTTTCTTATATTTTTCTAAGAAAATCCCAAACTTTCAAGTCATTTGGTCAAAAATTGAGACTTGGGGATTTTTTCAAAGTTGAGGTTTGTGTGATAGTTTTTCAATTTTTATTCTCTTTATTTTATGAGCTTTCTTCATGAGCTCGTTGTAAAACATTGGAAAATTTTGATAATCTGACAATACTGTAGGTGTTTTTGGGCATAAATAACCAAAACATTTCAAGGTTTGTTTGAAATCCATTCGCAAAATTATAGTGTTTTTCCAGCGTGCAAAAATATTGATTTATATGCAATTTTAGAGAAATACTTAGTAATAAGGAGAGCCAGTACTTTTACAGGAAACATCAGAAAACGATGCCATATCCCGGATCTGACGCGAAATGTTGTCTAGTTTTTGGGTATATAGGCCACTCTTTGCGCATTTTTTTTTATCATGGAAACGCATGGTTGTGGAGGAAGCAAAATAGTTTGAAGATTGTATTTTATCTTAACATAAATAAAATTACCATCTGAATACTGACTATTTAGTGTAATCCTTATTCTGGTAGGTAAATGGCCGTCAATAAACCACGTGGTCTTAGGGGGGAGGGGAGGTGGGAGGGGCAGAGGGGGTGGGGGTCATGACCACGGCCCTAACAAATTTTAGAATTTTTCTACGGACAAAAGACCACAAGGAGGTGAGTGTTACATATTAGGTAAAAAAAAAGTAAGGTGGAGAGGAGGAGGGTGATGACTAAGAATGATTTAGCCTTTATTTGTTAAGACATTTATTTTTGGATAGGTTTTATTCCAGAAAAAAATTGATTTGAGAGTTTTGATAAACAGTTTGAGTAGCGTTTAAACAGTCAATTACATACGTAATCAATTTTTGACACCAAAAATTATTAAAATTTAACTTTTATTTCTATAAACAAACATTTATTAAACAAACTAACATTATTCATCGCAATCTTCAACTATCAACAAATCTTGCACCTCTTTAGGCAATTCATCTGCCACTACCGTTTGCCCATGGCGATAACTTGAAACAATGGGATCGGATGCAACAAGCAATCCACAACATATATCTTTCATTGTTTGCTTGCGTGAACCTTTCCACGCGTGATTCTCTCTTAGCTGCCTAATTTCTTTATTCATTGCTTCCTGGGCTTCTTCAGACATACGACCAATGGGAAGCATTGCGTTATTTATTATTTGATACCCATGGACAAGCAACTTATGGAGCGTTGTAGGCATATTATACCATTCATATAAAGAAGCATAGCGTTTGGCTGTCTCTTTTGCATATTGGTGGAATTTTTCTGGGTCCACGGATTCTCCAGATGAAACGGCTTGCAAAATCGTTCTTAATCGAATGATAAGATCAAGATCAATTCCAGTGATTTGAGATGAAATCTCAGCATTTTTGAAGAAACGTCTCACAGTGTTACCTGTAGAAAATAAGAACGATACGATTAGAATATTAACAGGTAAAAGGTATTAATATTGAAGAATCCTAGCGTGCAAATCAAAGAAAGTCAGTCTTATAAAATGCCATCTTACCATCGTTGCTATTTCCAAATTTAGCACGAGGCTTATCGACGTGTAATCCAAGTTGCTGGAAGAAACTTTTTTGAATTCGAGATTTAGCATTGTTGTACTCCTCCATATGTGCAGTTTTTATCCATTTTCGGAAGCTAAGTCGGTATGCTATATGTAACAGACACTCAAATGTTCTGATCCAGCAATGTAAGCTACACATACCGTACTCCAGATTATCCGAGATGATAGCTCTGTTGAACATTTCTTCAATGTCGTTAAAATTGGAACTCGTAGCATAGCAAAGGTAGCATCTCTGAGAAGATTTTGTATTGGTGATGGCGTTAACAGTCTTTCCATCAATCATATTTAACATAAGATCAAATGTGATTAACACCTTGATGCCTGAAATTTCTAATTCGAATGGTTCTAAATAAGAAATTTCGTCATTCATGCGCTCAAATTCTTGTTTTGTTAACTCGACAGTTTCTTTTGCAAATTTCAATGAAACAGGGTGACAGTATCGCGTAGAGGACGATCGAGGGTTATCCCAAACTACTTTCCGGTCGGTAATTAATCTTAATGGTACCAGCGATGTTAAAAAAAATTGTGAGCGTCGGAGCAGCTAGGATCCATAAATTTTTGCTTGTATTCGTTAAAACCAGAACTTCCATCACAGCCCCATTTTAGTAAAAGGCGGAAATCGTTGAAACCTTCATGAACTAGATTTTCAAATTTATCTTTAACAAGTATATCACAATCAACCGAGAGCAAGTGTGGTTCAGCAATGCCTGTAATTGAATGTTACATACAGTCTCCGTAATTTCAAAGTGCTCAAGTGATGGAAAGCACTCATTTTTCGAAGAAGATATTTTTTCATAAGATGGATAAAAAATTTTAACGGGTGCGCGAATGATATTGTATCTTCTTTTCGAAAGTTTTGCGTCGACATATATTGCCAAAGCATGCTCAATCGGAATGCTTGTCGTGCAGGTGCCTTTCTTTAGTAACGAAGCCAATTCCGCATTTCTTTCTGCTTGCAAAGCCATTCCTGCAGCAAATTTCAACACTTCTGTTTTTCGCTGCTTGGTTCGATCACAAACGTCTTCAAAATCTTTTGAAGGACGACCACCTACATTCCGCATTGTTGAAGATGATGTTGCTTCACCAAAAACGACGAACTCTTCTAACCTAAGAAATTAAATAAAAGCAAAAAATAATCAACCGTAAAAAACATGAAACAATAACTACAAACCATTGCTCATTGGTCTTCAAAAACTGATCCTTTTTTCGATTCGCACTCTGCCATCTTCGTTGAAACTCCTTAAAAAGCTTGGAAACGATCTCATCACGACCTTCTACCGCACATCCAACATATAGCGACACATATTGGTCGACAGCTTTGCGTTTCTGCTCTACACGCACATCGCTACAGTTCAGAGCACCCTCCAATACGTCTTTTCTTTTTAAGTAACCTTCTATAAAATATAAATAAATATTACTTCTAATATAACTAGAAATTTCATTGTGTGTTATCTACACCGTTTTTCTTAGAGCACATTTCCACTAAACTACACAAAGAGTGATTAACAATTTGAAAGTATTTGCTGGAACTCTACTTTTTATCAATATGATCACCGATCACTGATGATTGTTTATCAGCAACTCTGTTCGGTATTGCGAATGTGTTTTGACATTTGTTTCACTTTCGACAATTAAAATGAGATGAGGTATCATCATTCTTTTGTTCGCTGCAGCGCGCTGTATGGTATCTCTTTGACAAGTGAGAAAAAAAGATCAATGAATATTATAGCCCACACTCAGAGGAGCATGTATGAAAGCGTTGAAATGAGATTGGTAAGGGACAGTTCACATTTTACGTAGTTCACATTTTGAGACTATCGGATCCCATTGTAAATCGTAAAAGAAATGAATCCTTATATAACATCAACTTCAGCATTAACTAAGCTCTGAGTTCGCACCTTAAAAACGTCACGTGATTTATGGACGGTCCCTAAGAATACCAATCAGTTTTGTCAGCTAACATGTGTGTGTAGCTGAATCGATCCATTGAATGAAAAACGTAGGTAATCGAACTTTTTTAATAAATTATAAGATTTTATAGCTTTTGGACCACCCTAAGAGCAAAAAATACACAAGTAAAGTTAATTTCAATATCAATAATGATTTCAGAACCCCCTAATAACCCTTTTAATCAAAATCTCCATTCAACTAACACATCGTGATAGCTTATTATTGATTACTTTTTACTTAACCCAAAATGAGCTGATTTTCATAATTTAGAACCACCCTAATATAATAAAACCAAAATATATGAAAAGTTTCATATCAGAAATACATTCAGGATACCAAAATCATCTTAACCTGTGAGTTTTAGCCATTTCGGATAACATATGAGGTTTTGTCCGACCTTTGTATGGAGGCCCGCCACTGTGCATCGGTTCAAGAAAAACTGACAAATACCCTACATAATGGCAAGACCATCTATTGAAAAGGCCTCTGCTCAATTTTGTAAACAAACCTTGTAAGGCCATTTTGTCGCAAACCGAAGTCCGCCAACGCAAACCAACAAAGTGAACAGGGAGGGGAACTTCTCCTCTACCCGATTGTGTTTTAGGTTTGCAAATGTAGGTTTCGGTTCTTGAGAAAATGGCCTTACAAGGTTTGCTTACAAAATTGAGTTAAGGCCTTTTCCATTGTTGGTCTTGATGGGTATTTTCGGAAAGGGGACGACGTGTAGAGGCCGGAAATGGATGTCAAACGTCATTTTGTAATCTAAGATGGCGGCCATCGGTTCAAGAAAAACTGTCAATACCCTACAATATGAATATTTTCGGAGAGGGGATGACGTGTAGAGGCGGGATATCGATTCAAGTCGCCATTTTGGAATCAAAAGTGGCGAGCATCGGTTCAATAAAAACTGTAAAATTCCAAAATATGGTTAATGATTCTGGATAGGGAATGACGCGTAGAGATCAGATATCGATGCCAGACGACATTTTGAAATTGAAGATGGCGGCTTTTTCTTAACGTAAACTATTAATGGGGACGACGTGTATAGGCTCAAAATCAATGCATGCCACCATTTTGAGATCCAAAATGGTGACAATTGGCTTTCAAAAGAACATTCAGTGGCTATGAACAGCCTCGTATCCGTTCCGTGGACCGTTTACGGGGTAGGTTTTGCGATAATCCACTAGGAACATGAATTTTGTCTAATTAATGTTTTAGGGTATTTTGGAGCTCAACATCTTGCCACGCATTAATTTTCCTGAATAATGCTTACCAAGCATATTGCGTATGGTTTGTATAATGATGGTATCGTTTCGACTTCCCCTGGCAAATCTTGGATTTTTGCACTCTGTTCGACATTACTGTCCAATGTGCAGAAGCTTTCGAACTCGAAGAGTTGAACTAGATTTATGACGTGGTGGGATGAAAATATAATCCATATTCATAGTAGATGGGTCCAGTTCACTAACAATTTCATCTGCTGTGGCCGGTTCATCTCTTATGATTTCGTTGATTTCACCGCATTTATTACCCCCGGCGTGCAAAACTTTCAATGAAATTGTTGAATTTTGGACATGATCTGCAAATCCTCGTTAACGTCTTCATTGCATTGTGAATTCGCGAAATACGACGGAAGAATTTTCTTCTAGCAGTTTACCAACGTACTTTGTTTTATGTCTTTTAGAACAACATGCAAGCAGTCGAAACAATTCTTGATGCTGAACTTCTTGCGTGTATCCGCTAGTGAAAGGCCTTCAGTCCAGAATTAAACTGTTGCTTCTCTTGACATACTTCAGCTTGAAACTTTTAATGATGCCTCGATCAAAGGGTTGAATCAAAGACGTTATCTTTGGTGACATGTATAGAAGCATTATGTTGGGATTGCTTATAGTGGGCGGATGCAACGGAGCATTATCAAGGAGCAGCAAAGCCTTGAAGCTAACGTTCTTGGTTGAGCAAAACTCCATCAACTGTGGTGAGAGGCAGTTGTTTATCCAGTCCTCAAATAATTCACGGGTCATCCAACCTTTTTTGTTCCCACGATAATACCTGTTTGTTTCCTGTAATTTTCGCTTTAGAAAAAAAAAAACATGGTTGAGAACACTTCTTTGTCCCCTTCCCGTCCTTGCATTGTTTTCAGATGCTCTGAAACATAAGATCTTTGAAGCGTTTTTTTTTTAACGGTTTTGATTCATTGCAGTTGAACTCTTGGTTAAGGCAATACTGAACACTTTCAATTTCTTTTTATGCCAATCAAATGGCATCGATTGTATCGGCCCATCGCGATGTTATCGTGCATTTGAAAATTGTTGGAGAAAATGATCCTTTTTCGCTTGGACAAATGGGTTGAGACGAACCACCTACTCTCAGATACTCAATTTGGATTCCGTAGGGGCAAGGGAACGAACGACTGTCTCGCGTTGCTTTCCACAGAAATTCAGTTGGCTTTTGCTAAAAAAGAGCAAATGGCTTCTGTGTTCTTGGATATTAAGGGGGCTTTTGATTCAGTATCGGTTGAAGTCCTTTCAGACAAACTCCACGCTTGTGGCCTTTCTCCATTAATAAATAACTTTTTGTACAATTTGCTGTCAGAGAAACATATGAGCTTTTCTCATGGAAACTCTACAGCTTCTCGATTTAGTTACATGGGTCTCCCCCAGGGCTCATGTTTAAGCCCCCTTTTGTATAATTTCTACGTCAGAGAAATTGACAATTGTCTAAGTGACAACTGCACGTTGAGACAACTTGCAGATGACGGCGTAGTGTCTATGACAGGGCCCAAAGGGGTCGACCTGCAAGGACCCTTACAGGATACCTTAGACAATTTGTCTACTTGGGCTATTCAGCTAGGTATCGAATTCTCCACGGAGAAAACTGAGTTGGTCGTTTTTTCTAGGAAGCATAGCCCAGCACAACCCAAGCTTCAATTTTTGGGTAAACCGATCACTCATTCTATGTCCTTCAAATATCTTGGGGTCTGGTTCGATTCAAAATGCACCTGGAGATCCCACATTGAGTATCTGAGACGAAAATGCCAACAAAGGATCAATTTTCTCCTAACAATTACCGGAACGTGGTGGGGAGCCCATCCGCAAGATCTTCTAACGTTGTACCGGACAACGATTTTATCGGTTTTAGAATACGGTAGTTTTTGTTTCCAGTCGGCGGCTAAAACTCACATCATCAAACTGGAACGTATCCAGTATCGTTGTCTTCGTATCGCGTTAGGATGCATGCACTCGACTCATACGATGAGTCTAGAAGTGTTGGCGGGCATGTTGCCACTATCGGATCGGTTCTCGGAATTGTCCCTCAGGCTCCTCACCCGTTGCGAAGTTATGAACCCAGTGGTAATCGAAAACTTTGAAAAGCTTCTTGAGCTGAACCCTCAAACTCGTTTTATGTCATTGTACTACGTGTACATAACACAGGATGTCAGCCCTTCACAGCATAATCCTCATCGTGTATGCTTCTCCGACTTCGGCAATTCAGTTAGTTTTGATTTATCTATGACGCGGGAGATTCGTGGAATCCCAGAACATCATCGTTCCATGATTGTTCCGTCAATTTACGCTGCAAAGTTTGGCCAAGTTGATTCCGCAAGATCGTTCTTCACAGATGGATCACTAATAGAGTCGTCCGCTGGTTTTGGTATTTTTAACGAATTTCATAGCGCCTCTCGAATGCTTCAAGCTCCTTGTTCCGTATATGTTGCTGAGCTGGCGGCAATACACTATACGCTAGAAACGATCGCCTCACTTGCACCAGATCATTATTTTATTTTTACGGATAGTCTCAGTTCTGTCGAGGCTATTCGCTCTATGAGGCCGGTAAAGCACTCCTCGTATTTTCTCATGAAAATACGAGAGCTTTTAAGTGCTTTATCTTTAAGATCTTTTGTCATCACCTTTGCATGGGTCCCATCTCATTGCTCGATTCCGGGCAATGAGATGGCTGACTCACTTGCTAAGGTGGGCGCTATGGAAGGCGATATTTACGATCGACAAATCGCCTACGATGAATTTTTCTTCATTTATCGTCAACAGTCACTCGTCAGCTGGCAGAATAAGTGGAGTGAAGGGAGTTTGGGACGATGGCTATATTCGATCATCCCTAAGGTGTCGAAGAGTTCTTGGTTCAAGGGCTTGGATGTGGGTCGAGACTTCATTCGTATGATGTCTCGCCTCATGTCCAATCACTATTCGTTAAACGCTCACTTGTTCCGTGTTGGGCTGAAGGACAGCAATCTCTGTGAATGTGGACAAGGTTACCAAGACGCCGATCACATCCTTTGGTCTTGTGCTGAGCATCGCGGAGTCAGATCTGAACTGTACGATTCCCTTCGGGCTCGAGGTAGACAACCTAATGTTCCAGTTCGGGATATTTTGGCTAGACGCGATCTGGAGTTTATGAAACTCATATATGTTTACTTTAAGAATATTAACATTAGATTGTAAGTTTTATTAACCTTGTGTTTAGTTTGTATTTTGTAAGTGTGGGGTTTTTTTTATGTTTGTTTTCAAGATGAATAGAAATTAGTTCATGTTTTAGGATTAATTAAATATTTGTATCGTAAACCACATTTCAAACCTCCCTCTCCCTTTTCCCATCCAAAAAAAATTGTAAATCCCCACTAACCTCGAGACAACCGCGAGTATCCGGTCCAGCTCCTTTAACTTTAAATATAAGAAATCAATAATGTATAACAAAAATGATAACTCGGCTCTGTAAAGTTTATTCGATTGAGCCTGTACAAATAGAGTAATTATTAAAAAAAAAAAAATGGCATCGATTTCTGGTATTCCCTTTCCGGGAATACCCATATTGTAGCGTATTTGACAGTTTTTCTTGAACTGATGGCCGCCATATTGGATTTCAAAATGGCATCTGGCATCGATTTCCAGCCTCTCACGTCGTTCCCTTTCCGAAAATACCCATATTGTAGGGTATTTGACAGTTTTTCTTGAATCGATGACCGCCATCTTGGATTTTAAAATGGCGTCCAAAATCGATTTACAGTCTCTCCACACGTCATCCGTATTCCGTATCGTGTCCTCTCATTGCACAGCAACATCTTATATGGACAAGCTTTCCAGACATAACATATTAAAGACGTTCATGTTCACACTAGCTCCGAGTAGTGAGAGAGTTCTTAAATAATCTGACCATCATCTGAAAGGACTTGATCACCTGAACAACTTTGCTGAACACAGAAACCTTCTATATGGTCAGGTTCTCGAGATACAATTTATATAGGAAGTTCACATGCACACTACCGCTGCGTTGTGAGAAAGTTCTGAACTAATATGAACACCATGGACATGATCACCTGAACAACTTTGCCTAAGACAGTAACTTTCTTTATGGCCAGGATCACGAAATATTCAATGTTGGACCTATGATCCATATATTATATAAAAAGAGGATTTGAAAATGTTGTCAAATACCCCACAATATTGGTATTTTTGAAATCGGGGAGACGTGTAGAGCACGGAAATCGATGTTTGATGCCATTTTGAAATCCAAGATGGCGGTATCCGGTTCATGAAAAACTGGAAAATACTGTCAATACCCCCACAATATGGGTATTTCTGGTTTTCTTTACCCGGATGCCGCCATCTTGGATTTCAAAATGGCGTCAGACATAGATTTCCGGTTCCTACACGTCACTTCGTTTCCAAAGATACCCATATTGTGGGGTATTTCACAGTTTTTCCCAGATTCCCAAAATCGCAAAAAAAAAACTCGTTATTTGGAATTTACTTCGCAAAAAGAAAACTCGTTATTTGGAATTTACTTCGTAAAAAGAAAACTCGTTATTTGGGATTTACTTCTTTAAAAAAAACCTCGTTATTTGGGATTTACTTCGGAAAAGAGGGACGTAAATCTACGTTTTCAGTAAAAAAAAAAGACTTCGTAAACGGAGGTTTCAGTGTACAAGATTTTGCACCGCCACACAGTGGGACGAAATCAAACATAGTGGGACATGGCCATTTGCGACGAAACTATTGAGTGTAGCATTTTGATGTCTTCTAGAATGTTTCTTCATCGTGAACATTTTAGATTAAGGGAGGTATACACTAAGATACAAAAAAAATAGTTTTTAAAGTCTTGTTGAAATTGATGAACATCTATGGAAACATTGTAGATGAAGTCATTTTAAGAAATTTTGTCGAAGACGTCAATTTTCCATCTCTCAAGTGGGCGAAGCTATAGGGTGAAAATGGAGTACAAACAGTAGTACCCCCTTAAAAACCGTTATTTTACCATTAATTTTTAGTTTGAATTTTACGATTTTTTCAATTCTGCACAAAGTTGTGAGCGCTTCAAAAATGCACATTTTTGCTTGATGAAGCAAATCGCTATCTCTTCATATAAAGGATTTACATTCGTATTTATAATTTTTCAACACTAAGTAAAAGGGGTGTATCTTGCAGGTTTGCAGGTATTAGCAGCTAAAATCGACGAAATTTCGTTCAGCAATTTATACCCTACTGTAACGTATACAATTCATAGGGGGATCCAAGAGGATGCCTAATGATTTTTTTTAATAAAGTTTCTCAATGGTTTGTTACGTTTTGCCGTTTTCATGACCATTTTTCCAAGTATGTACACGCTACGTAAAAGTCGTGTGAATTTCGGTTCCCTGAGACCGACACATGTAAGCGGCCTTTTTGACATAAGAATCAGTTGAAAGAAACGAGAAAAGCAATTCAATCAAACGCTCTTCGTCAAGTGGCTTATCTTTCGGTTTGAGAATACTTAATTTTACATGAAATGTTTGTTTACGTTCCATGATTTACGTCTTGTGTAAAAGTAGTTATTTCTAAATGTGTACATTAGAGTGGCTTGTAGCTTCGTCAAAGTTGTTTGGTATAGTATTCTTAATCTAAGTCCAAGCTTTGGTGAAATTTGAGCAATATTTGGATTTTTGGTATGCAAATGAATAGGATCGTTCCGTTTCACATACAAAATTTAAAAATCTCCCGCAAATCGTGATTATGGCCTAATTCGTTCAAATTTTTCCCAGTTGTTGGAGACCAGAATAAGCATTGAAAGATCAGTGGTAGAGGTACTTTTTAGAACATTCATTGTGCATCCCCTTGTATCCCCCTATGAATTGTATATGTAACAGTAGACTAGAAGATACTGAACAAAACAACGTTGAGATTAGCTGTTAATACCTGCTAACCTGAAAAATACACCCCCTTACAGACAGCGTTAAATGATTATAAAAAGGGATTTAATTCCTTAAAATAAAGAGATAGCAATTTGTTTTTTGTAAAAAAAAGGTTCAATTTTAAAGCACTTACAACTTTGTAAAACATTGGAAAAATTGGAAAATTCAAACTCAAAAGTTATGGTAAAATAACGGTTTTTAAGGGGGTACTATCGTTTGTACTCCATTTTCACCCTTTAACTTCGTCCACTTAAGAGACGGAAAAATGACTTCATCTACAATGTTTCCATAGATGATCATCAAATTTAACAAGACATAAAAAAGTTATTTTTTTATCTTAGTGCATACCCCCCTTAAGCAAAGAAAAAGTTACGAATGCAATAAAGTATTTAAAAATTGATGAAACATTCTAGATTACTTCAAAATGTCATAGTCAATAGTTTCGTCGCGAATGGCCCTGTCCCTCTTTTTTTGATTTTGTCCCACTGTGCGCCAGAGTTAACCTCATTCGGATGACAGTTCAGTGGTACTGTTCACGTGAACTTAGTAAAATTTTTCTTGGGTAGATTTTCTCAATAATTTTTTAGACAGCATTGTCTACGAGCAACATCCTTTCACCGCGCATTTCCTCAACTATTTTCAAATTAAAATTCGGAAATTTTAAAATGTTTTTATTTGAAAAAACTTCTAAGTGTTTGTAAACAGTACCACTGAACTGTCAAAAAGTTCATCCGATGAACACTGAGTTAATTTGTAACGTCACGCTGAAGTACCTAATTGCATCCAAATTCATCATGTCACAACAACAATCATTCGACAACAGGTTGGATCAACAACGACGGATAACACAAACAAAACTAAACCGAATAACAACTCCAATACTCAACTAGTTGGCGATAATGAATGCATCGAAAAATCCGGAACATCCGTAAAAGTGGTCAATCCATGAACCTGATCCTAGAGATCTGCTGCTTTTTTGAAAACATTAGGAACTGTGATATAAAAAAAAAAATTGGCATCGTGACATTAACATGTACCTGGATGGCCAGGGACCGTCTTCCGGAAGATCCGGAACATCTGTGAAAGTGGAAAATTCACGAAACTGATCCAAGAGCTTCGTGTTTTTCTTGAAAACGTTAGGAACTGAATGAATTTGGGATCGTGACATAAACATGTACCTAGAAGGCCATGGGACCGTCCTCCGCAAGATCTAGAACGTCGAACCTGATCCTAAAGTTCTACGGTTTTTTTTTCAAAAGCATGTGGAACTGCGGTATAAGAAAGAATTTGGGATCATAACATAAACATGGACCCAAATGGTAAGTCCAGAACATCAGTAAAAGAGGTCAATCAATGAAACTGATCCTAGAGCTCCGCAGTTTTTTCTTTTCTTCTAAAAACATTAGGAACTGTGATATAAGACAGAATTTGTGGTCGTGACAAAAACATGGACCTGGATGGCCATAGGACCGTCCTTCGGAAGATACGGAAAATCCATAAAAGTGATCCAGTGGTTTCTTATATCACAGTGTTTATAAAAGTACTGCAGAGCTCTAGGATCAGTTTCACAGTATGACAAATTTACGGATGTTCCGGATCTTTTGGAGGACAGTCCCATGGCCATCCGGATCTTTGTTTATGTCACGACCCTAAATTCTATGTTAAATCGCAGTTCCAAGAGTTTTCGAAAAAAAAACACGGTTTTTTCACAGTTTCCAGGTTCATGTTGATGTCTCGAGCCTAAAACAGTATCAAGGATGGACCACTTTTACGAATCTTCCGGAGGACTGTCCCATGGTCATTTGGGTCTATGTTAATGTTAAGACCCCAAATTCATTCTAAAATCACAGTTCCATTGCTTTTTTTTCGTTCTTGGATCAATTTTATGGCTTGCTTGCTTGCAGTCGGGCTAAAGCCTTGCTGTCCTTTGCTGTCCGAAGAAATCGTCTCCACTCTACTCGATCTATGGCCAGACTTCGCCAGCCTCGTAGTCTGCGAAGGGTCCGCAGGTCGCCTTCTACTTGGTCGATCCACCTTGCCCGCTGCGCGCCTCTTCTTCTTGTTCCTGTTGGGGCGCTTTCGAGAACCATTTTCACTGCGTCGTCGTGCGGCATTCTTACGACGTGCCCAGCTCACCGCAGTCGCCCAATTTTTGCAATGTGAACGATGGATGGTTCTCCCAACAGCTAGTGCAATTCGTGGTTCTTTCACCTCCTTTACGTTCCGTCATCCATTTGCACTCCACCGTAGATGGTACGCAACACCTTCCGTTCGAAAACACCAAGGGCGCGTTTGTTCTCCACGAGCATAGTCTCGGTCTCGTGGCTGTAGAGGACCACCGGTTCAATCAGTCAACTTCGTGGAATTTTATTCGACTGTAGCGTCCTCCGGAGTCCAAAGTAGGCACGATTCCCTGCCATAATGCGTGTGCTCATAATCAGTAAGCCCAAATACACGAACTCATCGCACCTCTGTAGGCGGCGCTCAGCATTGTGATCGCGTGGTAGCTGCAGTAATCCAATTTGTTGCCCTTTTTGTAGATTGAGCATACGACACCTTCCATCCACTTCTCCGGTAATATCTCCCTCTCCCAAATCTTGGCAATTACCCAATGCAGTGCTCTAGCCACACACTTAGAAATACCTAATCTTGCACGTGACGGAATCCATTTTTGACATAAAGGATGAAACGTAAACAAACATGTCATGTAAAATTAAGTGCTTTGAGACTGAAAAATTCTAAAGTACGTTTGATTGAGCTGAATCTCGCGTCTATTATGGCGAAACTTTATGTCAACATAACCGCTCGTATATGTCAGTCTCAGAGCACCTAAATTTACATAATTTTTGCTAAGTGTGCAGTGCTTCACCACCGTATTTTAATAGCTCACTTGGTAGTTGATCTACACCAGTTGTTTTGTTGTTCTTCAGCCGACCGATCTCCTCCTCAATTTCTTGAAGATCAGGGGCCGGTAGCCTGTCGTCTTCTGCGCGTGCTCCAAGGTCTGTTGCCGTGCCACCTTCGTTTTCTGCTGCTTCACCGTTGAGGTGCTCGTCATTGTAATGCTACCACCTCTCAATTTTATGGAGTGACCATTTTACGGATGTTGTTGATCTTCCGGACGACGGTCCCATGTTTATGTCACAACCCCAAACTCTTTCTATCATCACAGTTCCTAATGTTTAAAAAAAACCGTGGAGCTCTAGGATCAGGATCATAGATTTACTACTTTTATGTAATTATAAAATCATCTACTAATCCTAGGAATGTTATGGCTAAGCTATGCCATTGCAAACTCGCCGTTACACGTTGTTCGGAGCCATCGTATTCGGAGTGTTAAAACATTATTCTTATTCTGGCAAGTCAATCCTGCCATACTTAAAATATAGCAAAAGTAAAATTCAACAAATTTAAACTATACTCTCGCTGCACTGAAAACTAATGCTACTACTCAGTGCATGTACATATGCAGCAGCTTATTTATATGGGGATTTTATTGGGAGGGTGAACATTTACACTTTCACCCGTCCGTCCGTTCCTGCTCGAGAAGGGAGAGTTGTTGAGAGTTGAGAGAAAATCCGCTGAAAGTAAGCGGATGATAATTAAAATCCTAGCGGTGCAGCTCGACTACGGCTACGCAAACCACATCGTCGGATCTTGGATGTGTTTACGGTGTGGCCTTCGCAGGACAGAGCAGTACAGTGCCTTCCCGTTTTTGGCAACACGACCTATGTAACTGCTATTTTCCTCAGTTTTGTACTGCTACTCTCTGGTAGTTTAAGCAGAATTTGAATGTAGTGCTCGATGGATTTCACAGAAAGCAAAGAATACACGGGAAGGCACTGTATACCACCCAGGGTGGGGAGGGAGGTAAAACTTTATTTGAATTTTGACCCATAAGACCGAACCGTGTACGGGTGATGCGTCGGCTATTATGATCGAAAACATTCAACCGTTTCAGGAAGCCTTCAACCCTGATGATATTAATCCCTATATTGGCTTTATCCGAGAGGCCACCAGCAGCAGTAACTAACAAGTTCTCTTTGAAAAATAAATAAATTTAAATCTCTTCCACAGTGTATAATGATTTTTTTTCTCTTCTGAAGTTGTTTCCATTCAGGCAACCTTTGGCCACCGCATATATGTGAGAGTATGGTTAGAATCTATTCATTTTTTTCTTCTCTCGCTTACGGTTATACCTACTTCCCAGCAAAAAAAGGTTGCTCCAATCGGATACGCCTGTCTGGACGTATGTTAAGTTCGTTCAACAATTGCTGAAGCGTACGGCATTTTCCGGGATTTCCTACATTTTTACGACTGACAGTGTTTTGAAGGTGGAGAAGGTGTGTTTTTTTTTTTCAATTAGATTATTTATCAAGGCTCAAAGGTCTAAACAAGACTCTGTGGAGCCGAGTAACAGCAAATAATTTAAGATTTAAGTAAAGTAAAGGAGAAAAACTCTATACAACTCTCTAGTAAGGAAACAATTTCAAAGGTTTGTAGCCATCACAATGAAGTAATAAAATTGGGTTGCAAACTGAAATAAAAGTTAATCTTTTTTTGCTGTTTTATTTAAGCATTCCGCTTACAAGCCAATTTCATTACTTCGTTATGATGCACTTGCTTGTTGATTTTTGTCTACGAAAATCGAGCGTGATCTTGGGCATTAGTGAGATTAGATTTTTTTTTATATTTTCCCAACATTGGTTCATGACGTGGACATCGATTTTATAACTGAAACGTTGCTTACCGAAATGACGCAAACTATTTCATTTATCGAAATGATCGTATTCATGGAGCTAGTGGGGGCGTTGCCATCATTGTTCGTAGACGTATCAAACATCACAATAAGTTGAAACCTAAGTTTTTGAAACTTTGGGAGTTCCTGTCCTGAAAAATTGGGTCAACTTACGTTTATAGCTGCCTATTATAGAATTTTCTCAGGGATGACCTTCAGAAACACCCATCATAGGTCCAAATTCTTCATTTTGGAATCCAAGATGTCGACCACCAGTCAAAAACTCTAAAATATGGGTATTTTCGGAAAGGGAATGACGTGTAGGGGACGACGGAGGAGTTTTGCGCAGCCAAGAACATTAGCTTCAAGGCTTTGCTGCTCCTTGATAACGCTCCGTTGCATCCGCCCACCATAAGCAATCCCACCATAATGCTTCTATACATGCCACCAAAGATCACGTATTTGATTCAACACCTTGATCAAGGCATCATCAAAAATTTCAAGCTGAAGTATGTCAAGAGAAGCTACAATTTTATTCTGGAAACAGCCGAGAATGAAGGCCTTTCACTAGCGGATACACGAAAGTAGTTTAGCATCAAGAATTGTTTCTGCTGCTTGGATTTGGTTCTAAAGGACATAAAATAAAGCACGTTGGTAAACTGATTGAAGAAAATTCTTCCGTCGTATTTCGCGAATTCACAATGCAATGAAGACGACAACGAGGATGTGCAGATCATGTCCGAAATTCAACAAATTCACTGAAAGTTTGGTGCGCCGGGGATAACAAACACGGTGAAATCAACGGAATCGTAAGAGATGAACCGGCCACAGCAGATGAAATTATTAGCGAACTGGACCCATCTACAATGAATATGGATTATATTTTCATCCCACCACGGCAGAAATCGAGAAAATAAATCAACTCTCCGAGTTTGAAAGCTTTTGCACATTGGATAGTAATGTCGAACAGAGTGCAAAGATGTCGAAACTTTACCATCTTGCTCAATGATACGTTATACACATTATACAAATTATACACAATATGCTTGGTAAGCATTATTTAGAAAAAAATAATGCGAGGCGAGATTTTGAGCTCCAAAATACCCTAACACATTAATTAGATCAAATGCATCTTCCTAATGGATTATCGCCAAACCTATCCCGTAAACGGTCCACGTTAACTGTGCTGAACTGATACGAGGCTGTCTATAGCCACTAAATGTCCCTTCGAAAGCCAATTGCCACCATTTTGGATCCTAAAATGGTGGTAGACATTGATTTTGAACCTATCCACGTCATCCCCATTGAAAGTTTACGTTAAAGCAAAGGCCGACATCTTCGATTTCAAAATGGCGGTTGGCATCGATATCTGATCTCTACACGTCGTTCCCTATCCAAAAATACCCATATTGTGAAATTTGACAGGTTTTATTGAACCGATGCCCGCCAGCTTTGATTTTAAAATGACGACTTGAATCAATATACAGCTTCTACACGTCGCCGAAAATACCCATATTGTAGGGTATTTGCCAGTTTTTCTTGATCTTGGATTCCATCTTGGATTCTAAAATGACATCTGTCATCGATTTCCGTCCTCTACACGTTGGACCCTTTCCGGAAATACCCATATTGTAGGGTATTTGCCAGTTTTTCTTGAACCGATGACCGCCATCTTGGATTTTAAAATTGCGTCCGAAATCGATTTACAGCCTCTCTACACGTCATCCCTATTCCGTTTCGTGTCCTCGCATTGCACAGCAACATCTTATATGGCACGCTATGTCTGAAGGCACTATTTTGCAACTTTCATGTACCTCAGTTTTTTCTTCACAGGATGTTAAAATTGATCCTTACTGTGTTAGTTTTAAAATATTTCACCTTGGGTTTTTTGTGAAAAAGTGTTTTGAAGTTTACAAAGCCAATTATGAAGGAGTATACGGCCCTATGCTAAAACAAAACTATTACGAATTGAACTTAGGAGTTAAATAAGGTTTAAAAGTTGATTGAATTAATCCAAATGGCTTTAAAGAACTCTCTTTGACTCTCAAGTAAGATTCGTATTGATCCGTTTACGCAAAATCAATTAATATTTGTTGCTAGAGCAACATCTTGTTTAATTTCTCTTCCCTCATAAGAGTAAAAGATAAAGGACGAGCAGGACAGTCTAGGACAGCCACGTAATCATAGTAGGCATTGATTTTTGTCCTGTTCCGAGTGTTTTTTTTTATCTATGTATTGTGTAGAAAATCTAAAAAATTAAAAAAAAATCACGAAGAAAATAGAGCGTTCGTTTTTTGTTCTTCGAAAAAGCGACTCTGTCAAGAAAAAAATTCACTCCACTTATGAAGCGCCGATCGTTGAAAGATTTTTATTGGAGTTAATAAGGGAGATAGTAGGTATCCGACATTTTTGTGTCCCATACTCAGCAGGTGGCGAAGGAGGCCTTTGCAATCCTGTGCGGCAAAACATTTGCTTGTATTTTTAAAAATAAATAGACATATTTGACTCAACGGCGAGATTGAAAATAAATTCTGGCAACCATGACGAATTTGTTTGAAAATCGTTTAACCGATAACGCCGATAATACAGGAATTAAACTCACATGAGGTTAGCTACTCTTGCCCGGTGAGTTTAGGTAGCCCTCATCTTGAATTACTACAGAATTGCTGGATCTTCATTGCAGTTCGCATATTTTGTCTAAGGGAACTTTCAGGAAGGTTCAGCGACTTTCTAGGAAATTCTGCAAACTATATGGAACTGTAGTGAATTTTAGTAACTTTCAGAGAAGTTTTTTGAACTTTAGGGAAGTTCTATAAACTTCAGTGAAAATTCTTTAAACTTTAAAGATATTCTTCGATCTTCAGAGAAGTTCTATAAACTTTTGGAAAATTCTGGTTTCCTGGTAAGTTCTACCCACTTCAAGAGAGTTCTGTGAATTATAGCAACATTATATGAATTTCAATGATACTCCGCTAAAAGTTCTTTAAACGCCAGGATATGTTTGTAAACTTTAGGATACTCTGTGAACCACAGGGAAAATTTAATAACATTAGGGAAATACTGGGACCTTAAAGAAATATCTTAGAATTCCAGGAAATGCTAAACTCAGAGACGTTCTGTGAACTTCAAAGAAGTTCTAAGAACATCAGGAAAGTTTGAAGAATTTCATTGAAGTTCAACGAAATCAAGGAAAAACTTATGAACATGGAGTTGAATTTGAATGTAACTTCTATAAGCTGTCTCATTGGGGGTGCTGGTGGAACAACTTACACTCCATGTCTTAGTAAACAGGTATGATAGAGAGAATTTGGTATGATATCACTTTCCCTTTTACGCTTCTCTTATGAAATGTGGTCGACGATAACGCTTCAAATTAGGTGGTTGCTGCAAATGCGACTCAGCATACGCAATTTGGATTCGCTGGTCGCCATTGTAGGTGCTTGATAAACGTGTAGTTTTGAAAGGATGCAATTTTGATCATCAGCTAAAGATTTTGGACAATATGGATGCTACTATCCGACTGACATTTTTGAATTCATCGCACGATTTTACATGGGAAATGACCCTCAGCGACAAAGTTCAAATATGCTGTAAACTAGTGTAATGATAGTAAATTTAGAGACTAAACCATTGCTATTAACTTATTTTATTTATTTAAACATGACAAAGTTACGATATCTTACAGTACCGAAGAGGGAATCTTACTGTTCCAGTGAAACGTAGTATTTTGACAACTTTAATATCTTTTTGAATCATTTTCAGCTGAATTTGTTTCTATCCTTAACAGTTTTGTATCGTCAATAGTCCATATACGCCTTCATTAACGCCTAAGTATACTTCAAAACACTTTTTCCCAAAAAACACAAGATGAAATATTTTAAAACCTTCACAGATTTGATTGTTAGGATCAATATTAACTTCATGTGATGAATAAACTGAGGTACATGAAAGTTGCAAAAAAAAGTGCCTTCAGGCATAGCGTGTATGGGCAAGCTTTCCAGGAATAACATACTAAGTAAGTTCATGTGCACACTAGTGCCGCGTAGTGAGAGAGTTCTTAAATAATATGACCACCATCTGAAAGGACTTGGTCACCTGAACAACTTTGCTGAAGACAGCAACGTTCTATATGGCCAGTTTCTCGAGATACAGTTAATATTGGAAGTTCACATGCACACTAGCGCTGCGTAGTGAGAGAGTTCTGAACTATTATGCCCACCATCCGAAAAGACTTGGTCGCCTGAACAACTTTGCTGAAGACAGTAACTTTTTATATGGCCAGGATCATGAAAAATTCTATGTTGGACCTAAGATCCATATATTATAACGCCCGTCATAAGTAACATAAAAGTGAAGCGCCTCTAGCGGCGTAGTTCCCAATTAAACCTGAATCCAATGACACAGGCTTGTTGGTCTCTCTTAGTACAACATATTTTTCGAAGACAGTATAGCATTATATATTGAAACAAATGAGATAATCCTAGCCCCTATTAGTGACAATCCCATAAGCTGTGGGTATCCTTATTCGCGGATAGCCTGGCAATAAGGATTCCTGCCTGTACATTAATCTTCAGATAAAGGTATCCCTCACATGACAGTGAGCAGTTAAAAATGAAAATCAATTATGAACATTGCTTTTTTCTCTTGAATGTTTTGATGATAACGGTCGCTTTTCGCAGCTTCCTTAATTTACACGCTTGTATGACTACAGTTGTCATTAAATTTGTTTGGGCCTCCAGTGCTCAGTACTTTGACAAAACCACCGTCGTCAGTCTCCGCGAACACTAACGGCAGTTATCCAGGCTGCGATCATAACCACCAGACATAGGAGCATCCCCACCAACGGGTAGCGGCAATAGTTCATCGGAACAGCGACTAAATTATGTGAGCCCGGACCTTGTAGAAACCATTATTTTCGCTCCGTGTACCGACGTGAACGGAATAATTCACTGTGTCATAATAACTGTCGAAACCCCGGTTTGGCCTGGCCCAGTAGATTCGGATCTTTCTCCTATCATCATCCTCTGCGAGTGGGTCCGGTTCGGTAGCCAGAACTTGGTACATCGTCCGTTCCGTCCGGTTTCGCACACACCACCACCGACCGTGGTGCGGTGCATGTACCAATTTCTCAATGCCCTGGGGCCCTGTTCTTTGAAAGGCCAACCGACAGCGAGCAGACACATATATTGCAGCACAAGCAGGAGCAACTACCGAAGAGCAAGTTGCCTTGGCCAGCAACGGCATTCGAAATGAAATATTGTGAATATTCAACGATGAAAAGTAGTTTCAGGACGTGGCTCTAGGGATGTTCCGGTTCGAGCGAAATCAGAAGGCTCCGAAAACTGTCCAACTATTCCGGCAACCCTAACGAGGAGATTTTTACTGCAAATCGCTCGAAGCGGGAGTGCAGGAGCTAGCATCCAGGAAA
Source organism: Ochlerotatus camptorhynchus (assembly GCF_037179485.1). Classification (NCBI taxonomy): domain Eukaryota; kingdom Metazoa; phylum Arthropoda; class Insecta; order Diptera; family Culicidae; genus Ochlerotatus; species Ochlerotatus camptorhynchus. The sequence goes on from NW_027040722.1 coordinate 9,001,982, forward strand.
AGCTCGTAAAAGTACGACAGGAAGAAAGGACGGAAAGCTCGCCCCCGGGGGAAAATTGTCGAGCGCAGACAGCTGCATCGGCGATTTTTTTTTACCTACTTTAGTGCTCGTCCTTTGTCTCCTACGATGGTGGAAAAGACGATCGGAATCGGAACGGCGGCGGTGTGGTGCAAGGTGAATCATTCCGAAAAATGGGCGCTGGGATTCGCTGGGATTTGTGACACAATTTGTGGACTAATTTCCCGTGGATCACGGGGGTGTCTTGTATTTTCGTTGATTGAACGTCTCGTTCTCGTGTCGGGCTCCCAGGTGGGATTTGGTCCGTGGTCCGGTGGAATGGTCGGGATTTCCTATGAGGTGGACTGTAGGATGATTGCAGGGCACTGGAGTGAACTGGGTCAGAGGGTTTTTATGGCGAAGGACATAGGGAAATTCGATTGCTACATGGAATCGTTAATCGAGAACGATTTCATTAGTTGGATGCATGGAAAGGTGGTTTTTGGTGTTTTTGTCTAGTATTCTCAGGGGGGAAGAGATGATTTCTTGTTTCACTACGTGGAAATGGTAATCTTTCTGCGTCGTGGCATTTAAGTGCCAACTGAAGCTTTACGCCTGGCTTCAAGATAGAGATGTATGAACATTTTCTTAGTTGTTATTCGTGAGATTTCTAAGACTGCATCATTTTTTCATTCGTAAATTGTGTGGCGAGCACAGTGATGCATTGCATTCAAGGAGGTGGAGAAAATGTTCACACCGAATATTTTTTCAGTCAATAATCAAACTGGCACATGTATAAAACCTCTGAATAATCTACCTACTGGGGACAAGGGTTAACTCTTAAACAACAATAATTTATTGTGTTCCTGAAAAGAAACGTGTTGAAACAGCTACTGAATCCGATCGGTAGCGGTACGGCATCTTCCTCCTTCTTCGGTGAATCGAGGGCTCTTGAAGAGTGGGTGCCTTTCGTTGTGTATCAGAGAACAATGTTCAACGCCACGCGCCGAATGCACTGTTGCTGTTGCTGTTGTTGATGATGACCGCCCAGACACCACCACACGCGGGGATTGAATATGCACTGTTCGACGAGGCCGGATGTAATTCGATTTTGAAATCTGATCACCATTGCAACAGCTAGACATTTATGTAATTTTCAATAGCGACCTATTGTTATTTGTTAAAGTGTTCATTTTAGCAAATTTGTAGGAAAATTTCATATCGATTGGCTTGTTTAGAATTTCAATCCATTCGCTATTGACTTTTCGTAACGTATTCGATTTTGGTTTTTTGAAATTGCACCCCCAATATGTTGCCGAAAGTCGTAATCCTGCATCCAAAATCGAAAAAAATAGCATCTGAAGAGAGAACGTTCCGGAATCGGCTTTACTACACTTCTCATTGATCTGTTCGGTTTTCATATTGAGCGCATCGCGTCGAGTGTTCTCGTAAAAGCAGAGAGAAAGAAAGCGTCGGTGCTGTTTGTGTTTACTATTGAGCGCGATCCGTGCAATCTTGCAAGAGTAGAAAATCAAGGCAAATGGTAGCACGGTGTGTTCGGTGAGCATATTGGACTCATTCCTAGTTGAACACTCAGTCGGTTAACAACGTCCCGGTCTCAGTCGCGCGGCATCTAGTTTTTTTCGGTGTTTTTTCCGCCCGAGCGGTTTTTTCACCCCCCCATTGGGTGCCCCAAGTGACCAGTGTGCAACAGAGGAAGTGGAATTCCATGGGTCGAGCCCCTTGGCGTTGCCATCCAGCTTTAGTTCACCCCGGTAATCCATCCGGTCGTCAAGCCATCATCGTGCCGACCCACCAACACCAATCATCACCACCAGCAGCAGCAAACGGACCATCTAGCTGCAACGGCTGATAGGTTGTTTACAACCGGCATAAGTATTAGACAATACATTTTGCAAGTCCATTGCCTCCCTATTGTAGTTTAATTTTGCCTCGTGGCGCGTGACTCTGTCTCTCACCCCTGGTAGGGGAGTATGGGTCATAGTGAGACAACTTTTTGAAAGTAGATATAAGTTTTTTTTTTTGTTGCGATTTTTTTTTCTTTTTGATTTGTTCGTACGTCGGGCAAAAAATTTAATTACTAGTAATTAAAATTAATTAATTAGTGAAGGTTTTAATTTTTTTTTTCCTTCTTAAGTGGTTGCGCACCGCTTTTGCGCAACACTTATGGCATCTTCCGATGCCTACGTTACGCGAACCAGATACTATGAACCGTCTTCGAAAGGACCATGGGTTGTCTTTTTTCGGCCCAAAAATAAACCTTTGAAAACTCTCGACATAACGAGAGATTTGCTGCGTAAGTATCCGGGAATCTTGGTACACAAAGAAAGATTCAACAAACTGCGTGTAGAAGCACCGACTTATGATGTGGCAAATAAAATTGCTGAACACGAGCTTTTTAGTGTTGAGTATAACATCTACATCCCTTCTCGAGATGTGGAGATAGAAGGCGTGGTCTCCGACGCGAGTCTGACTGTCGAGGACTTGAAACATGCCTCGGGAACTTTTAAAAACTCGACATTCGCTACCGCGCTAGTGAAGATACTGGATGTAAGGCAACTGCATTCAGCATCTTTGCTAGACGGTAAAAAAGTTTATCAACATTCAGACTCGTTCCGGGTGACTTTCGCAGGTTCAGTTCTCCCAAACTTTGTTAAAATTGATGGTGCTTTTTTTCCAGTGCGGCTGTTTGTACAGAGGGTATATAATTGTACCAACTGCAAAAGGCTGGGACACTCGGCCAGCCATTGCGGCAACAAAACTCGTTGTGGCAAATGTGGTGAAAACCACAAAGAGGATTCTTGCCACAAAGAATCAGTAAAATGCGCTTACTGTGGCGAGAATCCTCACCCCTTGCAGGAGTGCCCGATGTACAAGCAGCACTCCGATAAAGTGCAGCGTTCAATCTCTGGACGCTCCAAGCAGACTTATGCGCAAATGGTGAAGGCTGCATCAGCCGTCCAAGATGCAAACCAATTTTCGATTTTGTCAGCTGAAGAATCGGACTCTGACTCATCGGATGAAGGTGATTCTACGGTGGTACACGCACCTTCCAAAATGGACGGATCCTCAAAAAGAAAATGCCCCTCCCCGAAAGTGCGCCGTAAGAAAACTAAAGTCACCTCCAGAAGATTGCTAAATTCCCAGGGTAATGGGGATGAAAAAACAAAACCGAAGGCTCCTGCTGATCCAATCCCTGGATGCAGCAAGAATTTTCCGCCATTGCCCAACAAAGATAAAAAAAATAAAAAAGCTGCTCCTCAAACTTCTCAAAAGAAATCCAAGTCCGAACGAGGTTTGCTAGCTTTTTCGGACATTGTGGAATTCATATTAAACATGTTCAACATACAAGACCCTCTAAGAAGCTTAGTTTCTGCCTTGCTTCCAACGTTAGAATCATATCTTAAGCAATTGACTGTTTCATGGCCCCTCCTTGCATCAATCATATCTTTCGATGGATAATTCGTCGAACGAGGTTGAAGATATGATCACGGTGCTACAGTGGAACTGCCGTAGTCTAGTGCCTAAACTAGACTCGTTCAAATTTTTACTTCACAATTCTGATTGTGATATATTTGCTCTCTGTGAAACATGGCTTTCTTCCGATAAAGAACTCAACTTCCACGATTTTAACATTATTCGCCTGGATAGAGACGATTCTTATGGAGGAGTACTTTTAGGGATCAAAAAGTGCTACCCTTTCTACAAAATTTCCCTTCCTGCTCTATCAGGCGTCGAAATCGTCGCTTGCCAAATAAATGTGAAGAACAAAGATCTTTGCATAGCTTCAGTATACGTTCCACCAAGAACCTCCATTAGCCGTAGTCAACTCTGGAATCTAGTTTCGATTCTTCCATCCCCAGTATTAATTCTGGGTGATATGAACTCCCATGGTACTGGGTAGGGCGATCTATATGACGACAATAGAGCGGCTATTTTTTACGATTTATGTGACGATTTCAATTTGACTATTTTGAACAGTGGTGAAGCGACACGTATAGCAAAACCTCCGGCTCGAGAAAGCCGACTCGACCTATCTTTGTGTTCAAGATCGCTATCATTGGATTGTCAGTGGAAGGTTATCAATGATCCCCATGGTAGCGATCATTTGCCAATCATCATTTCAATAAAGTGTGGCCCTCACTCTGCAGAACCATCTCGGGTTCCATTTGATCTTACAAGGAACATCGACTGGCAGAAATATGCAACGGCGGTGACAATCGGTGTCGAATCAATAGATGCGCTTCCACCATTGGAAGAATATCGATTCCTAGCCGATTTGATTTACAAAAGCTCACTGGAAGCACAAAAAAGAAAAGTTCCAAGTGCACCCTTTAAAAGGAGACCAGCCACACCTGGTTGGGACGAAGAATGCACAAAATTGTATGTAGAAAAATCTGATGCTTTCAAAGCTTTTCGTAGACACAAAACCTCCACTTACTTCGAGGAATATTCAAAGCTTGAGACAAAGCTGAAACAATTAATCAAAGCAAAAAAACGCGGTTATTGGCGCAATTTCGTCGAGGGACTCTCACGAGAAACCTCAATGAACACCTTGTGGAGGGTGGCTCGCAACATGCGTAACCGCTCATCTTTCAATGAGAGTGAAGAATACTCCAACCGATGGATATTCGATTTCGCTAAAATGGTCTGTCCGGACTCAGTTCCAGCACAAAATATTCTTCGAGAAGCGTCTCCTAGCGGCGGCTCTCTGGATAGACCATTCACAATGCTGGATTTCTCTATGGCTCTTCTTTCATCAAATAACTCCTCACCGGGAAGCGATATGATTAAATTCAATCTTCTGAAAAATCTCCCAGATATCGCTAAAAGACGCTTGCTAGATTTATTCAATTCCTTGCTAGAAAACAACATTGTACCGCCTGAATGGAGACAGGTCAAAGTAATAGCCATTAAAAAACCTGGCAAATCAGCGTCTGACCATAACTCATACCGTCCGATTGCTATGCTTTCGTGCATTAGGAAATTGTTGGAGAAAATGATCCTTCGGAGACTCGATCACTGGGTCGAATCAAATAACTTGCTATCAAATACACAGTTTGGGTTCCGCAAGAGCAAAGGAACAAACGATTGTCTAGCGCTGCTTTCCACAGATATTCAACTGGCCTTTGCACACAAGGAGCAATTGGCTTCAGTATTCTTGGACATTAAGGGGGCTTTTGATTCAGTTTCCATTGAAATTCTGTCAGACAATCTGCACAGATGTGGACTTTCTGGAATTTTAAATAATTTCTTGTACAATTTGTTGTCAGAAAAGCAAATGAACTTTTCTCTTGGACACCTGACAACTTCCAGAATTAGTTACATGGGCCTGCCCCAAGGCTCATGTCTCAGCCCTCTTCTTTATAACTTTTATGTCAAAGATATCGACAACTGTTTGGCAGAACAATGCACGCTAAGACAACTTGCAGATGACGGTGTGGTTTCCGTAAGAGGTCCACATGCCGTGGACTTGCAAGGACCATTGCAAAATTCCTTAGATAACTTGTCTTCTTGGGCTATGAATCTAGGGATCGAATTCTCACCGCAGAAAACTGAACTGGTAGTGTTTACTCGAAAGCGGTACCCAGCCCAAATGCAGCTTAATCTTTTGGGCAGAAACATTACCCAATCATTGTTTTTCAAGTACCTTGGGGTCTGGTTTGATTCAAAGTGCACTTGGAATGCCCATATTACGTATTTGAAGCAAACATGTCAGCAGAGGATCAACTTTCTCCGTTCAATTTGCGGCACATGGTGGGGTGCTTATCCGGGAGACCTCATAACGCTTTATAAAACAATTATTCTCTCTGTTCTAGAGTACGGCTCTTTCTGCTTTCTCTCGGCAAGAAAAAGTCACCTAATAAAATTGGAACGAATTCAATATCGTTGTCTGCGTATTGCTCTAGGCTGTATGCACTCAACGCATAACATGAGTCTCGAGGTTCTGGCAGGAGTAACACCCCTCCAGAACCGTTTCTGGGAGCTCTCTCTCAGAATACTAATCAAATGCGGAGTGACGAACACACTTATAATTGCTAATTTTGAAGAAATTCTTGGGCTGAACACACAATCTCGATTTATGAGAATCTACCACCACTACATATCGTCAGATATGTGTCTTCCTTGTTATACTCCAGACCGTGTTCACTTCACCAATCGCAGTTCCTCAATTGAATATGATCTGACCATGAAACAAGCAACTCATGGGATTCCCGATCAACTTCGACCTATTATTATTCCGCGTATTTTTACTGAAAAGTACCAACAAGTCAATTGCATGAAAAGATATTTTACAGACGGGTCCCGTCTCAATGGATCCACTGGCTTCGGTGTCTTCAATGAAAACTCTAGCGCCTTCCGCAAACTTCAGGAACCTTGTTCCGTTTTTGTTGCTGAGCTGGCAGCAATCAACTTCGCATTGGGGATGATTTCCAACATGCCCGCAGACCATTACTTCATCTTCACGTATAGTCTCAGTTCGATTGAGGCTATTCGGTCGATGGAACAAGGTAGGCACTCATCTTATTTCATTTCAAAGGTAAGGGAGCAGATGTGTGTGCTGGTCGAAAGATCATATATGATTACCTTTGTATGGGTCCCCTCACATTGCTCAATCCCAGGCAATGAGAAGGCGGACTCTCTCGCAAAGGTGGGCGCGCAGGAAGGCGAATTTTATGACAGGCAAATTTCACACGATGAATTTTACCATTTAGTGCGTCAGAGTACCTTTTCGAGTTGGCAAACCGATTGGGACACTGGAAATCTTGGACGGTGGTTACATTCAATTATTCCTAATGTTTCTTCGAGAGCGTGGTTTAAAGGCTTGGGCTTAAGTCGTGACTTCATTCGCGTGATGAGTAGACTTATGTCCAACCACTACTCGCTAGATGCTCATCTCAATAGAATAAACCTCGTGGACAGCAACATCTGTCGGTGTGGAAACGGTTACGATGACATCGAACACGCAGTTTGGCAATGTACGGATAATGACGCCGGCAGAGAGCGACTTTTGAATACCCTCGAGGCCCAAGGAAGACAACCCTATGTTCCTATCAGAGACGTGTTGGCAACCCGTGATCTCTGCTATATGCAGTCCGTTTATGTTTTTCTTCAAATGTCTAGTATAAGAATTTAATTCCTTTTGTATTTTGTCTCTCTTTATTAGTTTTTGTTTGTCTTGTCCCCCCGTCTCGATGAGTCTCATCGTCGCCCACTGGTCACCATAGCCGGTCGAACTCCGGACGAAGCTAGAACAGCACTACCGTTCATATTGGCGACAACGCTCTGATGAGACAACAAAACCCTACCCCAAGCTCCTCCCCTGATCCTATCCTTCGAAAATGTACCCTTCTAACCTCGAGTAAGCGCGAGTAATCGGCCCAACTCCTACTAGACATAGAATTAAGTGAATTTTGTTACACACAGTGAACAATGAATTATCGGCTCCGTAAAGTTAACGCGATTGAGCCTTCCAAATAAACGAACTAGATAAAAAAAAAATATTGGACTCGGGCAGATTGGGAATAACTCTCGTTCGATAGGAAGAGAAGAAAAGAACGAATCAGTTATGGGTTGAGTCTCCGCGTCTTTTGATCAGGGAGAGCTTCAGTTTTTAGACGGATGTAAAAACGAATAGTTGCATCTCGCGAGTACGGAAGTGAATTTTTGAGAAATCCGAAAATGGCGCAGTTTGTACGAATTAATCGGTCCCAAAATATAATTGAAATTGTAACTATGGGTAGTAAATAAAAAAAAAATGAGCTGAAAATTGAATCCAACTCCGCAGTGGGTTGGTACGTCTGACTTTGCAGAGGGTCAACTCCACAAATCCAATCTTGTATTAGGTTGGTGCGTGCTGGTTAGAGCAGATTAAACCTGAGTGAACCAGGTGTGAAAAATCCAATCAAGTAGTAGTGTAGTAGTGTAGTAGTGTTCTGAGGCATAAAATCTCTGATCATGAAGGGAAGTAAAGCCGTTGGTCGCCAGTTCATGAGTTGATGGGTCGATATGTAAGGTCCAGGTGTGGGAGCTGTCTCCCTGGCGTCGGTAGTATTGGTGCTCAGCACGGAAAACAAATCAAGGAAAAAAATGTTTAATCAGAATGATACGCTACCAAGTGGTACTCGATTATGATGACTGGGTAAGGGAAAACGTTTTTGTTTATTATGATTACAGTGATATTATCACTGTTTTGTTTTTACATTTTTCAAAAGTTTTTTTATCTAAAATTGGAAAAGTATTCATTTCAGCAGATTTGTGGAGATATATCCTGTCGATTATTGTATTTGGATTTTAATTTCATCCATGAATGACATAGTTATAGGTGCTCAAAACCTAACGCCTTTTCGATACGGTTGCAATTTTCTATTTTTGGTTTACCTCCTGTACCTTCCCGTAAGACGTAGTCTACGTAAAAAAGCAGGTTCAAAAATGAACTGGTACGTCCGAGTAAGTGGAAACCAAACCTGAAATGGGGCAAGATTCCAGTTTCGTAGGGAACTGGATCGTTTGAGTAAGTGGACGCTTAAAGTACGATTGACAGGTAAAAAAGCTGTATCTGAGAAAAGTGCCTAAAATAAAATGTTGAATTTTTATTTGGAAAGTGTTTACGAGCATGGATAGTTCTATATGAACTCCACTTGAAGCAAGATTATTGAATTAGTCGTTCAGTGTAGTTCAAGAATTATTTCAAATAAATCCGCTGATTTGAGCAATAAGTTTTGGAGTCGGAGCTACACTAAAATAAAATTAGTTAGATACAACGTTGAATGAATGTTTTGAAGTCGGATATACTTCAATTGAAGATTATTTAGTGATTGATGCTGGATTGCTTTTGAAGCTATGAAAAATGAGAGTTATGAAGTCGAAGATATTTCAGTGGAAGATGGGATAGTAATCTGATGATGATTTAATGACGCTTAAATAGTTCTAAAACTACAGTTTGCACTAAGAGCCTACTAAGCCCATAACATTAGTCGCAGAGTGTAGTTTAGGAATTCTTGATAGAGCTGGAATTAGGGCGTAACAGCTTTTGTAAACAATGACTTCTCTCGATGATTTCTCGAAACTCAAGGCACGCCCACGCCAAACAACATAACCAAGGGGAATGGGAAGTTTTCTTCTATCCGATGGTGACGTTGATTTGAGTGGGCAAGCCTTGGCTTTCTAGAAATCATCGAAAGAAGTCATTGTTTACAGAAGCTGTTACGCCCTAATTCCAGCTCTATCTAAATTTAAATAAAACAAACCCTCACTTGAGCAATGACAGTTTTGAAGTCGAAGTTACTTTAATGGAAGATAAGTTAGAATTTTTTGAAGTTTATTTAGTACTAGAACTATGCTTTTCACTAAGAGTCTAAGAGTTAGTAACTTGATGATGATTCGATTTAGAAACTATGAAAAATTTGAGTTTTGATGTTGGAGCTACTTCACTGGAAGATGAGTTTTGATGAAGTTTAATTGGTTCTAGAACTATACTTTGAAATAAGATCCTGATACGCTCATACAATTAGTCGCTGAGTGTAGTTTAAGAATTAATTTAAATAAAGCATATGCTGACTTGAGAAATTAGAGATTTGAAGTCGATGTTACGTCAATGGAACATTAGAGTGATGCAAAATCTGAAATTTTCGCTCCACAGTACTTAAACGATTCCAAATCGGATCCTGACTAACCTCTCAAAATTTGAACCAATTTGGTGAGAAACTGAGATGGCACAAACCATTTGAAGTTTGTATGGGAATTACTATGGTAAAACCAAGATTTTTGTTCATGTCTATCTAATATTTCACCATATCGGTCCGCTTCAAAAGTTTTCAACTATGCTTGTAGAAAATTTTCCCAGCTACAACTTTGCTCAATATCACTTTTTAATTAAATGCAAGGATCGAAAGTTATCAATGGTTCAATGCGCTGATGTCTTATGATCATGCTCAATCAACTGCTCAGCAGGCAACATAGGTGTTTCTGGGGCATTGAATAGGACACACAAATCATGGCTATTATGTCACACTTCAAAATACAGTGTTGCCTACAGAACAGCTGCTGGATCATGTCATAAGTTTACCAATCTCTTTAATAATTAATAACTTTTCCCTGTCTCGTTTTACATAGAAACAATCTTCAGCAAAGTTGTAGCTGAGAAAATTTTCTAAAAGAATAGCTATCGAACTGTTTTGCAGCTCAATATGGAAAAAGACTAGAAGGCAATGAACAAAAAGTTGAGATTTCCCATAGTAATTTACATGCAAACTTCAAATGGCTTGTGCGAAGTCTGTTTCTAACCAAATGAGTTGTAACTTTGGGAGGCTAATCAAGACCCGATTTGAAACCATTTAAGCACTGTGGAGCGAAAAAGTCAAATTTTGCATCAGTCTAATGGAACATACATTACACATTCGATGAAGTTTATTTAGTTCTGGGACTGTGCTGTACTTAAGCTCATATAATTAGTCACTGAGTGTAGTTTAAGAATTATTTGAAATAAATGAGATAATGATTTGAGTAATTAGAGTTTTGAAATCGGACTTACTCAAAAAAAAAAAAAAACAATTGTTAGACATTTTGTGGCATGACAGTCTTAGGAGGATTTCAAAATTTGATACAGATTTGCTTCTGTTTGAGTTTGGAAGCTGAAGTTACTTCAATGGAAAAAGAGTTTGTAATGTAATGTTGATTTGATGAAGATATTGTGTTCTGAACTATACTTTGCAATAAGAGTCTGTTAAGCTCATAGACATTATAATAAACCCAGAATTGTTGCTTGGGAGGTAGACTGCACTAACTTTTATCTTGCTGCTTCCGGAATATCCAGAGAGCTTCAGGAAAGTGAGTAAATCTTCAGAGAACTTGAGGAAAATTGTAAAAAATTCTTGAGAACCTCAGGGAAGATTAGTCTAGAGATTATCAGGGCAGCTCGGAGATGTTAAGGTTGTCACAATAACTTCAGGACCGTCCAGACCTCAGAGTTAGTTAACATATTTGTGAACGCTTGTTTCGGTGAATTTAGGACAGCACCATGAACGTCAGAAATACTTCGAGAAACTTTAAGAAGTTCCAGGAATTTACAGAAAACTCGTAGAAAATTCTGAAAACTATGGACATATTTTTGGAATTTCGCAAAGATTTCAAGGAAAGTATAATGAGTTTTAGGACAGTTCCATTTATTTCAAGTACCAATATCTTCAGGAGGATAGCAAAAACTTCAGGATGGCTTTGATATCCTCAGGGTAGTTCAATAAACTTCAAAGAAATTACAGGAGCTTTACAGAAGTTCCAAGAAACTCAGGGAATTCTGAAAATTTCAGCAAAGCTCCGAAATCTTCAAATTGGAGAAGTTTAAAGATGTATAAACAGTTTAATTTTTATTAGACATGTTCCAAGTATTTGTGGGAAGATCAGAGATCTTCAGAGTAGTTTCAGTAATTAATTGCAGAAGCTTTCAAGAAGTTCCGAAAAATTATGGAGTATTCGGAAAATTTCAGAAATGTTCTGAAATAAACTGTAAATATGCAAGGTCTTCAGGGAAGATCTATGAATATCAGGGACAATTTTGCTTTCCATCGATCTTATTTTCCGTACTGAGTACAAACGCTTTCGACGCCAGGGAGGCAGCTCACACACCTGGACCCTACCTATCGACCCATCAACTCATGAACCGGGAAACAACGGCTTTACTTCCTTCGTGATCAGAGATGTTATGCCTCAGAACAACCCGGAGGTGCCGACTAAGGAACAATTTTGGAACGCTAAAGAAGTTCCAATAACAATTAGGAAACGTGAGAGAAAGTTCAAAAACTTCGAGAAATTTTAAGAAAGTTAAGAGATTTTAAAAGAAGTTCCATGAGCTTCAAGGAAATACTTAAATATTAGAACAATTGTGGGAGTTTCAGAATAGATCAAAGAACTTCAAGAAAAAGTTTTACAGTTCTACCATCTTCAACGTTTCGATCCAGGGGTTGGGATTGGGGGTCATCTGGTTGTAAAGATTTTTAAGCTGAACATCAAAAATTTGAGCTGAACCTCTGAATTTTTTACTCTAAATTCGAAACAATAAAAAATTACCCTAGGCCAACCACTGTAGATGAAACACGCAGATTCGTAGCCTTCTGCAATTACTACAGAAAATTTGTGCCAAATTTTGCACATTTGGTCAAACCCCAAAAAAATATAATGAAAAAGGAACAACTTTCAAATGGACAAATGCCCAGGAGGCCAGTTTTCAAACACTCAAACAGCATTTAATGGCACCTCAAATATTGCGTTACCCAGATTTTTCAAAACAGTTCATTTTAACCACAAATGCATCTTATGTAGCTTGTGGTGCAGTACTTTCTCAGCGGGATGAGGAAGGAGATTTTCCAGTCGCGTTTGCTAGTAAAAGTTTCACTTCAGGCGAACGTGCTAAATCAATCATTGAGAAAGAACTAACAGCAATTCATTGGGCTGTTATTTATTTCAAGCCTTATTTGTATGGCTACAGATTTTCGGTTCGCACAGACCATCGACCATTAGTATATGTATTTAACATGAAAAATCCCACATCAAAGTTCACCAGAATGAGAGTAGATTTAGAAGAATTTGTTTTTATTATTGAGTTCGTAGCAGGAAAATCAAACGTTTGTCCGGACGCGCTCTCACGTATCGTTACCCCTACTACGTCAGCTTCAAGTATACTTATGGTTAACACAAGAGCCATGACTAAGAACAAGGCAAAAGCTGATGAAACCATGGATTCAAAGGTATCTAATAATGAGACTGATCACCTTACAACTTGACAGACTGAAAATCCATCGCAAGTATCGAAACTTCTTAAACTTGGTTGTGAAGTGCACCATAACCAATTGAGAATGTCTCTCTTTAACCATAACCATAAGAAAATATTAGGAACCATTAATGTTTCCCTAACGCGTGCTTATGGAAGCCAAGCACTAGAGCTTGCGTTTCTAGAAATCGGGAAACTTCTTTCAAAATATGGAAGAGATATGATTGCAGTATCAACGGAGAATAATTTATTCAAATATATTTTCCTGCATACCGTTAAGGAAATCGCAAACACAGCCATTTCCAATTACGAAATGATAATATTCAAACCTCCAGTATTTATATCAAGGCAAGAAAATATTCAAAATTTGCTACAACAGCATCACACTACCCCGGTAGGAGGACAGACAGCATCGACTTTACCTTAAAATTAGATAACACTACAAATGGAAAAAAAACATGAAAAACGACATCGCTACATTTGTCAAGATGTGCGAAAAATGTAAACAAAATAAGATAGTTAGACATATTAAGGAAACAGAAGTGGTAACAATGACTCCTTCCAAACCTTTTGAAGTTTTGTCAGCGGATACAGTGGGTCCTTTCACTTAAACAAATAATAGGAATAGGTATATTCTCACTATACAATGTAATTTAAGCAAATATTTTCCAGATAGCAACAAAGGAAACTAACGTAATTTCAAAAGCGTTAGTAGAAAATTTTATACTCAAATATGGACAATATTTAGAACTGCGCACAATCAAGTCCTTGAGCAAATCTGTAAACCACTAGAAATAAAACAAACTTTTAGCACTGCATATCATCCACAGACTATTTGAGCATGGGAACGCTTTGTCAATGCTCACCAAACAGACTGGGATGAATGGGTGAAATATTACGAATTTTGCTACAATACAACTCCACACACTGAGCATGGTTTTACTCCATTTGAATTTATTTTTGGTCGTAAGGCAAAATTACCACAGCACTTAACAAACAGCTCTAGAGGCAAACCTATACACAACTTAGATCAATACTACAACGAGTTTAAATTCATGATACAAAATACAAGTACAATAGCCAGAGAAAATCTTTTACAAAATAAAACAATGAGACAGAAAAACAGCATGACAAATATAAATCCAATAAAATTAGAAATTGGCGAAACAGTTTAATCGTCAAATGAAAACAGGAAAAAAGCTAGATCCTTTCTATATAGGACCATTCGATGTCCCGAGACTAAGCAATCCAAACTGTACAATAAAAAATAAAAATACAAACAAAGAAAGTACGGTACATATGAATAGAATTGTAAAAGCATAATTAAAGGAAGAATGTCATGCTAGACATGTCATTCTATTTAAGGGGGTAGTACACTTTGAACGTCCAAAAAGTAAGGCATTTTCGTTAATTTTTTAAGCAATAAAACACTCAGGGAGGGCAAATATGTTATAACCCATTTATTAGTCATCCTTCGAACTACAATTTGTATTTTTTTAACTCAATTGGCGTCTCCCCGTGGCCGGTGCACCAGGTCACGCGGGCGTCCTCGCGTGGAAGTCGGAAAACGGCGTGGGAAAATACTCCTTTCCATGTGATCCTGGAACATAAATTGAACAAAAATCCTGATTAGTAATGAAATTTGGGTTAGAAATACGTATTCCGATTTTTTTTAAATTAATTTTTTCAAAAGTTAATGCCACAACTTTTGGCCATTTTTTCACCCTAAAAATGCTTACAAAATCGTGGATTAAAAATCCATTTTTGACAAAATCGAAAAGGTGGATACGTATTTCTAAGCAGAATTTAATTCTGAACAAGAAAACTTAAGCGATATCCAAATTTGATGATAACTGGTTAGAGTTATTTCACACGCCAGTTTGAAAAACCCTGTTTCGAGATAAACGCGTTTAAAGATAAAATTGCTCTCTCAGCGCGCCGGTACATGTTTTAGGAAATCGCTTCGTTAAGCGGTAAGGAATATTCTGGCGGACTTGGAGTCTTTTCTAAATTAAAGTATACATCCCAAGGAACATTTTAAGCAAAAAAAAAATGCCTTTTTTTTTTGAAAAATCAAAGTGTACTCCCCCCTTAAGAGGGAAGGTGTAGTATACAGTTTTCCATGTCATTCAAATCATCAAAATTTACAAAGGTCTACTACCCAACATGTATTTTCCAAGTTATAAACTACATATCAGGTTTTTCCCGCTTCGCTTCCAAAACAACCTTTGTATGCAAATCATCAAAACCTTTCTTTTAACCTTTCCTTGGACTTACCCATAATAAACAGAACACGCAGCCGCATCCAATGCCACTACTTTATTTAGACTACCTGTCCTAGAGCTACCCGAAAAACATACTATTGTAACTTAGTATATAAGCCGTTCTCCATAATAAAAACAGACATCTTTTTAACTCTAACGTACTCGCAGATGGACATGCTGTTCGTCGTTGTTTCATCTGAAGATCACCTTCTCCGTGAGTATAGCTGAGACGGTTCAACTTTATATCCCCTGAAGAAGGCCAAGTTCAAAGTCTGAAACGTTGGACATAAAATATCCTAGCGTTTTGATTCACCGTTAAACTGAAAAGCCTATATCATAGTTTTGATTAGAGAGGACTAGCGATTTTTTCGCCTCAGAAAACTACCGTCGACCTCGGCTGAGATTGAACCCAGACACACAAAGTGCAGTTGAAAATTCAGTTCTTTTACTACCCAGCATAGCGGTGAATTAAATTACGACCAACGCTTATACCTACTGGTACCAGAGGCCTCTTGATAGCCTAGTCAGTAAAGGTTGGAATGTTCGGTCAAGATTTTTTTTTCGGGCTGGAACATTCCTCCGGGCCACACAATATATGAATGCGAAACTAATACAGACTTAGAAAGCGTTCGATCAACAGTTGTAGAAGTACTGGAAGAAATGTTGAGACGAAAAGTTTCAGTTGGGTCGTAAGAGCCAAAGAAAACGAAGGTACCAACTGTTATGATTGTAACGTTTTTCTCACTTTATATATAAAAAAAACTGAGTAATTCTATTGTGACAATTCCCATGAATAGCAGCTGGTTTTTCCCCCACCGAGATGAACAGACCAAGTTATTTTGTCTGTTTCATATTTCTTCCCGACCAAGCTAGCATGAAATATGCATATTACGCAAAATATGCATAATAAAATGTTACCCTTCCATCAACCACCGAGGCTGGGACGGACGTTGGTCAGGGCAGTGGTTGCCACTCGGTTCGGTTCGAAGCTCCATTCATGGAATGTGGCAACATACAAGCATCTGCACCAACACTACCGCCCATAAGCGGAGAGGAATCTTTCTCCACAAAACCCTGACTGGAAGTCCATTTTCTCAGGGAAAAGCTAACATTTTTCAAATGCCAGACACTGCATTACTGCTGCTGCTTGCTGGATGTGCCCCATCATGACGGGATGACCTGCCCAGGATTCAGCTGTTGCTTTTGGAATGTGGAATTTGAACGTCATTTTTTGTGGACCGACCATCTTTGGCCATTTCCAGCTGTGTAGGATACGAAGGAAAAGGCTTCTCTTCATTTGAAGCATCAAAGGAGATTTGTGTTCTACATATCTGGTGGGCACGATTTCACTTTCATCATTCACAATTTAAAGCTTTCCGAGAGGTTTGTCACAAATTTGATATGACATATTGTTTCAATTTTTTCCTGCAATTAACTGCACTTTCATCTCAAACCAGCAAAGGCATTATTCTATTTCCTCACATCAAATCACCCGGAGGCGCTCGGACCGGGAAGCATGACTCTCCGAATGCACATGCAGAACAAGATGCACCGGGCAAGATATGAAAATTGCATTTTGATTGCAACTGACAGTTAAATTGCGCTTGCAGTTTTTGCTCATCCTGATCCCTTTCCTCCACTGCTACTTCTTCAAGCCACTCTGGGATTCAGGCGCACTGTGGGGAATGTCCGTACAAGGAGGTGGTCACAAATATTTGTTTGCTTTTTTCTGCATCATTTTTTTTTCCTTGATTTGTTTTCCGTCGATCTTGTTTTCCGTGCTGAGCTTCAATGCTACCGACGCCAGGGAGGCAGCTCCCACACTTGGACCCTACCTATCGACCGATCAACTCATGAACCGGGGACCAACGGCTTTACTTCCCATCCGAAGGAAGGCGTGATCAGAGATGTTATGCCTCAGAACATCCCGGCGGCACCGACTGGAATTGAACCCAGGCCTGCAGGGGTGAGAGGTAATCACGCTTACCACTACACCACCGGAGTTTCTGCATCATTTGACAAGTTTTGTATTTGCAAGTTCACGGAACATCGTAGAAATTGAGGAAACTTATTAGAAAAGCTGGGAATTTCATAGAACTACAGACAAATTCGTAGAAACAAGACACTTAGAAAAGTTCTGAAAACTGTGTAGAAGTGGAAGTTTGAAAAGATTCGAAGAAGTTAATGGAACATTATTTGATTTCAGGGAAGCTCAGTATTGATCGGGAACCTCTATAAAATTTCAGTGCAATTTTTTGAAGCCCCATGGACTTGGAATAGTTTTGAAAATTACGTGCAAATTTAAGAAATTTCGTTCGTAAAACTTCGCGGAGAATCATCGAGAAACGTAGCAGTGCAGCAAACTTTGAAGATGCTTTGCGAATTTCGTAGCATTTTGAGGAGCTACGTAAAACTTCACATAAGTGTAAGAAATTTTGAAAAAAGTTCAGGGAATTCTGTAGAAGTTCTAAAAATAGCTCAATAAACTTCTAAGAACTTCAGGGATCTTCGCTTCAGTATAAGGAACTTCGTTGCAGTTTGTCAGAGATCTTAATTCGAAAAAGCGCCATGTACTTCTTGGAGGTTTTGGGAACTCTGTTAAATTTCAACGAAATTTCCGGATGTTCAAAAGTATTTGTAGATGATAAGTGTCTTCCAGAAGTGCCAAGATGTTCAGAGATATTCGAAGAATTAAGATACCTTAACAAAATCTGGAATTTGTAATAAAATCAGGGAACTTCGCAGAAGTTGAGGAAATTTAGTAAAACTGAAGGGAGTTTTGAAGATGTTCAGGAAAAGTTGCATGAGTTACAAGATATTCTTTCAAACATCCTTCTTAGACAGCAGGAAATAATCAAAAGATCTCCATTTATTTATTTTTTTTTCCTTGATTTTGTTTTCCGTCGATCTTGTTTTCCGTGCTGAGCACCAATGCTACCGACGCCAGGAAGGCAGCTCCCACACCTGGACCCTACCTATCGACCCATCAACTCATGAACCGGGGACCAACGGCTTTACTTCCCATCCGAAGGAAGGCGTGATCAGAGATGTTATGCCTCAGAACATCCCGGCGGCACCGACTGGAATTGAACCCAGGCCTGCTGGGGTGAGAGGTAATCACGCTTACCACTACACCACCGGCGCCGTTGAGATCTCCATTTAGACGAAGATATTAGTAAAGCTCTCTGGATATTTTTTTCCAAGACTTCATGTTGATCAAGTTCTGATGATCTCCAACTGATTAAAAATTAAAAATTTCTTTCAACTGTAAGTTGTTCAGGAAGTACTGTAATCCGATGGAAAATTGATCATTATGCGTTGCACTTTTAATTGTCACGTATAACATGGTCGGCATATAATATCAACATCTAAAGAAACGATCATAGGATTGCAACGATTTACGTCATTACTATTCAAGTAGCATTTTTTACTAAATTAAGTGTCAATGAATCCGTATTATTAAATAAATTGCGGTAAAAGGTTTCTAATATCAAGCCATCTAGGGTTTTCTCAAAATTACTGGTGAATTTGAATGAAACTGCCAACATTTAGGACGTAGGGTTACGTGGCCTTAAATAATAAATGTTATTTGTATATTTCAGCAGAAGCTTGTGTTTTGTGTAGGAATAGGAATTTGAGAGGGGTTCTCTCTGTTTATACTCTTTACTATGACTATGATTGCCCTGAAAAGAACCTTTTGATATGAATTTTAGTTGGGACATGTTCAGAAATTTAACTCTTTTGGAAAATCATGGTGACCCTGAAAAGGGCCGATGGTAGTACAGGCTTAAAGCCTTTGGATGACCGGACAATCTCATATTATTCGGTTCAATGATTGGGCACTCGCAAAATTCTCATCCCGCCTGCTGCTGGACAGGGGTTGAACTGGTGTCTGCGATAGATTGAAACACCGCAGAATATCAGTGCCCACCCAGCTAAAGCTCCTCCCCTTTTTAGTTTTTCTCGTAAAACTTCTCCCCTCCATTAGTTGGTTTAACTCAGCCTTTATCAGAAAGACCCTTAACACTTTTTTCGGCGAATTTATGAACCTGTTTCACGTCATTGTTCTTCTCTTTGCCTGTTCAAATAAGTTAGTACTTTTATTTATTTTCTCTACTGCGCTAAATCAAACCAGTAGAAATAAGATGGGATGTCGATTACGCGCTCGAATAATTGAAAATTCCATAAATATCTAATCGAATAGCTGGGAAAAATCTTAACGATTTATCTTTAATCGAATAATTGGACTTTTAGGCATCCCTGGAAAATAGTGTAGTTTCATGTTTTTTGGTGGTCCTTCAAAAATGGCGAACAGCATACTTGCAATCAGCAAGTGTAACCCAAGAACCAAAAGCGGTGCAATGCTAGTTTTCATTGCTATGATGACGACTGAATTAGAGAGCTAAGAAGCGGAGGGAGGGGGGGGGGGGTCAATTCTCTTCATCGATTAACTCTTTTGATGAACATGGCTTCACTAACTATTAACGAAACTGAAAGTCGATGAAGAGAATCGATCAAAATCACTTGCACCCCTGCTTCCACGTTTGGTTACAAGATTACAACTCTGGAGAGCATTTTTGAGGTCGTTGGGGGCGTGTGGTTCTGAATATGGCGATGAGTGTGCAAAATGTTACGCTATTTCATTCTCTCTATTTGCACATGCCCTAAGATCGGAGGCGAATGCCACTTCGACATGTTTCGTCTAGAAACGATTCTCTGATGACTGTGTTGGAACAGCAGCATATACATGTACGTAATTGGTGGATTTGTTAGTTATGTCAACACTTTTCGACAAAACTTGACGATAGTTTGTTTTTGTTAAAAATCAACAGTTTGGAGCATTGTTATAGATGCGTAGATATATTTCTGATCGATTGGTGAAAATTTTTTAAATTGGCTCAGGGGTAGCTGAGTTATTAACGTTCAAAATCTATCATAATTTCGTAATATGTTCCATTTTCGGATTTCACTAAGTGTACTCCCATATAGCAAACACAGACGTATTCGTACGTCAAAATCATATAGGACGATGGAGCTCTCATAGCTACTGAATATAAATACTATTAGTTTTTTTCAATGTAGGTTGTTGTAGAAATCTATTTATTTACGTTAACTTATGATCAATTTATCCCGGATTACGATATTAAAATGTTATCCAGCTAATTGAAACTGATGTAATCTTGATTTTAAGATTAATCTAGATTTTAAGGCCATATTTGTACATTATCTATAGGAGAAACCCGTGCCTTAATGATTTAGCTATATTGTCAAGAATAAGCACTCCAGCAGCTGAATTCCGGGCAAAAATTTCAACGAAGAGATGGAAATTTCTGCATGCATCTTGTATGTTTAAATTTAATTCTTTTCGATGAAATATATACCCGGAATTCAGCTGCAGGATAGTTTGAATGCCTCAGCACATAGAAAAGTCCGTTATTTTTGTATGTATTTTTTTTTATTAAATAAATCAAGAACACTGAAGAAGTTTGTGTAAATAATTAAAGGGTTCCGTATGGGTTTAACCAAAACTTAATTCATTTAAAATATTTAAAAATTCAAATGCTTTTGTAAAAATTAATTCAATTATTGTCTAGTTACAAACAGGAACACAATAATTCAAGTTTCGACCTCATTCCTTTTGATTAGAATTAAAGTTAAATCTTAATTGACTTCGAATGTTAGTTAGTCCGATGCATCGAATAAAAATTGTTCTGGATAAATGCTTTGTTTCTTTCTTTTCTCTTCAAGTAAAATAATCATGCCAAATTCCGACCTTCCATATTTTTTGCCAGATGTCCTAAATGCATGAAATTTATTCCGTGTGCACTTTACCATGTTTAAATCTCAAACTCCTAGAATTTGATGTTGGTTCCTATGTCTGAGATTTCACTGATGATGAAATATTGAGAATCTAAAAAAAGCTACTTACAAAATTCATTAAAGTACCTAAATCAAAGCATTTTCTTATTTTGATATGCTTAAATTTCTGACATTCGGACGCTATGTGATTGCATTACAAAAATCATGAACTAAGGATCATTGTTTGTTCTAAATCAGTTAGCTTTTAAGGCTCCTCGAGGTCATAATCGTTGCTATGGAATAAATAAAATAAAATTTATTGTTCCACAATTAAAATAAAAGTAAGGCTTAATATCATATTATTGTAGACAGAAAAAACTGAACCCAAAAACAAGCCTTTTTCGCAAGTTTTTATTTAACCGTAGTTTAGCAAAAGAAAAAAATAATGCAACAGGCCCCCCTAGGCCCCCTCCAGACAAATTGTCTATCTACGCCAATGGCTATACGCGAAATGACGAATCGATCTGCTGTGACCTTCTTCAATTGACATGAAACTTTGTATAATTGTTCAATCTGCATGGTCTGCCTCAAGTTAACTATATTACTAATCTGAACATGCGAATCTTGGATTTCGCTTAGGTGAATGAAGCAACGCTCTCTCGATGCCAGATTGAAGAAGCTGTATGACCGCTATCTATTCTTGATGCCGATCATCCCGCTTTTGAAATAACTATTAGTGTCTCGCAGCCTACGGAATTTGAGACTCTCCCCCGGACGAACCTGGACTTGACTTTCACCACGCTGATTTTGAAGGATTACTTGAAGCGCTTCGCCACACTGACTGGTACATCCTTCAATCCGCTTAAGATATTGACATTGCTGTAGAGTATTTCACCAGTGTGTTCAAGAGTTACTTAGGCTCTGAACCATTTGGTGGATTATTTTAACTTTTGGTTAAAATTTGACAGATGGAAAGTTATCGATTAA
Organism: Ochlerotatus camptorhynchus; assembly: GCF_037179485.1. NCBI lineage: Eukaryota > Metazoa > Arthropoda > Insecta > Diptera > Culicidae > Ochlerotatus > Ochlerotatus camptorhynchus. Next base: position 9,023,816 of record NW_027040722.1, read on the forward strand.
CCCTGCTATCCGAGCGTGGTTACTTCTGACAGACAAGAAGTTAAATTTTGACAACTGTGGCTCGAAAACCGATCGATCAACAGCACGGGGATTTTCGAACATAGAAAATAACTTTCGAAATGTCACTTTTAACCACGAGTTAAATTTAACTCGGCAAATGGTTCACAGCCTTAGTTGATTCTGTTCCACTGCGCAGGCCATATTCGAAACAACCTTGATGAAATACACATTTACGACGACTCAAACGTCTAAGATCCAAAGCACTCCGAACCCACTGCGAGTTTCGTTGTCCTTTTGCCAAGCAACATTTTGCACGTGCTAGTAACAGCTAGGTTATCCGTTGAGATCCTTTTCGGAAATGTACAACTTGTTTGCCACTCACTTTAGAAGGGCATTTAATGATTCTACGTCAACTGCACGTCAAATCACCGAAGCTTGTACAGATACACCTAGTGGTGTCTGTTCTCTGAGATGCTTTACGATCACGTCGAATCAGGTGGACTTCGCAATAAACAAATTGAAATACGCTGTGTCCAGTTCAGATGGCATACCGTCATGCATCCTGAAACGATGAGTTGATTTTCCCTCTTATGACACTTTTCAACATATCATTACGGAAGCGAAGTTTTCTCACAAGCTGGAAAACGTCAGTTGGTTTGGATTATACCTTACGGATCGAAACCTCACCGTTAAGCAATTTTCAAACTTATCTGGCGTTCCACAAGGTAGCAACCTGGGTCCTACGTTATTCTCACTCTTCATCAACGAGCTTTCCATTGTACTACCATCTGGCTGCCGTGTGTTTTACGCTGATGACGTCAGAATATACATGATCATTCAGGGTGGCCTCCCATTCGGGAAAAACGGGAAATGCGGGAGAAAGTCAGGAATTGAAATCCATCGGGAAAAATGCGGGAAAAAGTCAGAAATTTTTTCCTTCCGTGCATACGTTTTCACTCGGTGTAGTTTTTTTAGTGTTTGGGGGGTACGCTACTGCACTTTCCACATCAAATAAGTGCAAGCAAGAGGCAAATCGTGTGCTGAATAGAGAAAGACTATTAAACGTCAAAAAGCTCTACAAAATGAACATGTATGTGTATGTTTTTTCGTTTCGCTTTTTCGATCAGCACGATCGAAGCTTCCAACAACGATTCCAACACTCACGTTGTGTAGTATAGAGAGAAAGAGAAGATAATATTTTCGCTCTGATTTTTGCCGTGTTTACACGCATACATTCACAATAACCGCTTGTTCTGAGGGTGAGGATGAGATTCAATGGGAAAAATATTATTCTTAAGTTTTGCATCATCATCGATTCAGTTTAGGAATTAAGTTATCAATCAACTTCGCACCAAAGAACAGTTTCCGTGGAGTGCTGTTGATCCAAAGGATCCCGGTTCAGCTCGTTGCAAGTGGTGTAATCGGAGCTTCAAGATAAATTCCATGGGCAAAGTTGCCTTTTCCAGCCACGAAAAGGGAAGAATCATCAACGCGAAATTCTTGTTCGCCGGACTAACCTGCAAATCAATAACTTTTCCATCTCAAAAACACCTGTGAATGGAGGTAAGCAAGCCACTTCAATCAATTATCATTTTTTAAGTTTAATGTAATCGCAATTGCTTTAAGGCCATCTAATTGATTCAACCGTTAAGCCAACTGACAACGAAACTCCAACTATTGAAATTCCGTGTGTCATTTTATCAAGTCTGGAACCGACCAAACAGGAACAAAACATTAGATCATCGAGTGTGTTGAAAAAATTCGTTCTGAAGGAGCAAGTCATCACAGCTGAAATTGTGTGGGCTCTAGAAACTGTGTATACTCACAGCTCTAATCGTAGCTCCGGTGCCGATGTTTCCATTTTCAAAAAGATGTTTTCTGACAGCGAGATTGCAGCACGAATGGAAATGGGAAGGACGAAAACCGGCTATTTGATCACATACGGAATCACTCCGTATTTCGCCAACGACCTCTTCAAAACATTGCAAGGTTGCAGTGAGTTCGTCGTTGGATGTGATGAAACTCTCAATAAAATTGTCCAGCGTCAGCAAATGGACATTGGAGTTCGATTCTGGAACCCAGCTACCAACCAAGTGGAAGCTCAGCATTTCTATCATCCACACGCTCCAATGATCTGGTCAACAGTGTGAAATCCTGCTTTTCTGAAAAACCTGAATTACTGAAAAAAGTTATTCAATGCTGCGGTTAACTGGAAGATGTTCAAGGAATTGACTGGTGAAATTCAGGAGCTTCGATCCAATCCAGCGTTTGAGGTATTGAATATCGGTAGCTGCGGACTTCACACCGTGCACAATTCATTCAAAGGGGGGCTGAGGCAAACGGAGTGGCATTTGGATGACTTTTTACAGGCATTGTATAGTCTATTCAAAAATGTACCTTTGAGAAGAGCGGATTACACTGCTGTCACAGGTTCAAGTGTTTTTCCGCTGAAATTTTGTGACGTTCGTTGGGTGGAAAACGAACGAGTTGCTGGACGAGCTATTCAAATGTTACCACACCTGAAGAAGTTTGTCTGTGAGGTAAGGAAACAGGAGGAGAAAAAACTCAAACAAAGTCATCCGAACTTCAAAAGGAGTTGTCCGTCGGTTTTTCGGTCGAAAGTGTTTACGATTGTAGCTTATGCTGTGGACGACAAGCTGCTGGGGTCAAAGCTGAGTTTTCTCGTTACTTCAGCATCTATGGTTGAATCGTTTTTAAGAGAATACCAAACTGAGGCACCGATGGTCCCTTTCCTTTTTGACGACTTGACAGGGCTTGTGAGGGCTGCTATGGAAAAAAAAAAATCATTAAGCCTGAGCGACTGAAGGTTAAAGCTAAATCGTTTGTTGACATTGAGCTGACAGAAACCAATTTACTGCAGGCCGCAAATATTGATATTGGATTCGCTACCAAATCCGCTATTAAAGCAACGAAGGAGTCCGGTAAAGTTTCAGATAAAGATGTCCTAATATTTCGTAGTAACTGTCGGGATTTCTACTGTTGATTTTTGAAGAACCTGCTCAATCGATCTCCGTTGATTGACCCCACTACTCGTTACCTAACGTCCTGAAATAATTTCTAACTTTCCGAACATCGCAAAGAAACGGTTGGAGTTATGTTTGGAAGCTTTCGTCGATAAACAACATTTGACCGGTGCTTGCGCAGATAAAGTGAAGGATGAGTATGTTCAATTGTGTTCAATGCTCTAAACTAAAACATTGTTATCTGGATACCGAAGAAAGGATCGAAGATTGGACAGTTTTTGGTTTAAGCTGATTGCCCAGTCTAGAAACTTCCAAATTTGACCATGTTTGCCAAGAAAGTACTCATTCTTTCACATGGTAATGCGACACTGGAGAGAGGATTTTCTATTAACGAAAAGTGCTTGGTAGTAAACCAAACCGAAGAAAGTCTTATGGCCCAGAGAATCGTGTATGATGCAATCACGAACGCTGGAGGAGTGAAGGATGTCGACATAACAAAAACACTCATTCAGTACGCACGTAATACACATTCGAAATGCGTGGAGTCCCTGAAGGCGAAGAAAAATGAAGCAGACGAGAAAGAAAAAGAAGTTCAACGGAAGCGGGAAGCCGATCGAGCAGCAAAGGAGCTTGAGGCGAAGACATTGAAGCTGTTATCTGATGCTCAGAGAGATGCAGCGTTGATTGAGGAGCAAATTAAAATGCTGAAAAAGTGATTTGGATTTAAACTGATACGATTAATTACTTTCCATTAATAAACAAAATTCAAAATACGGCTAATTTGTATTTTTCTGTTCATGTATTCTCTTATATGGTTTCAATGATCAAAATAATTAAAAAAAAAAACATCAAGATCCCAATTTTTCTTTGTTTTATAATAACTGCAACTAATACCAATATATTTTGTTATATGACCGTTTCGTTTGTTTAGTACAGCACTCTAAGACTTCATTTACCCCTTGACGATAATAGGTTAAAAATTTATGAATCCGGCATTTCCCTTATCATTTTATATTTTATTACCGGTGAATCGGGAATTCTGTGGGAATCATCGGAAAAAATGCGGGAATTTTATAATTGAGATTGAGTGGCCACCCTGATCATTAAAGGTATCGAGGGCTGCTATGCTCTACAACTGCTGCTGAATAATTTTGCTGATTGGTGCACCCGGAACATGCTGACGTTGATCATCCGCAAATGTAGCATTATATCGTTTCATCGCAAGCTCAACCCGATTACGTACGATTATTCAATGAATGGTCAGTCCGTTGAGCGTGTTCTTCAAGTTCGTGATCTTGGCGTCATCCTAGATTCAACACTACAACGATATTATCTGTAGAGCCTACCGACTGCTGGGATTTATGTATTTTGAACACAAATTTACCGCTCCTCTCTGCCTCCGATCTCTGTACTGCGATTGATTCTGGAATCCAACTCTTTAGTATGGTGCCCGTACCAGTCAACCTGGACTGGTAGGATCGAAGCAATTCAGAGAAAATTTGTGAGATATGCCCTACGACGCCTTCCGTGGCGATATCCGTTGAACTTACCACAATATGGGTGTCGATGCAGATTATTGGGACTGCAGACGCTTGAGCAGAGACAGAATGATGCCCACTCGGTGTTTGTTGCTAAAACTCTCACAGGAGAAACTGACGCACCGAAAGGTACTAGGTCACCTTAACCTTTACGTTCCTGAACAATTGCTTCGCCAACGAAACGTTTTACTGGGAACTCCTTGTACGGCCTTCATGATCCTGTCCGCTTCATGTCGGCAAGGTTCAACGAAATCTACATCCTCTTTGTCTTCAACTCTACTGTGGCAATATTTAAGCGTAATGGATCGAGCGAGATTCGTTACTGTGAAAGGTGAGAAATACCAATCAGGCTAAGGCCTTGTTATCCTCTGCTGTCCGAAGAAGTCGTCTCCACTCTACTCGATCCATGGCCACACTTCGCCAGCTTCGTAGTCGCTTCTTGGTCGATCCACCTTGCCGACTGCGCTCCTCTTCTTTTGGGTCGCATTCTACATCCATTTTCACTGGGTCGTCGTGCGACATTCTTACGACATTCACGTTCCGTTATCCATCTGCACTCCACCGTAAATGGTACGCAACACCTTCCGTTCGAAAACACCAAGGGCGCATTGGTCCTCCACGAGCATAGTTTAGAGAACTTGGGTCCGTTGAATAATCTACAACCGATGGAAGAACCCGAACCACGGATCGGAGAAAGTAAATTTTGGCCCCCTGAATTCCCATAGTGAGACGGAAGGGTCAGTTCTGGTTCCCGCAATGCTGTGTAATGTCGGTTGATAGCCACAGAAGGAACAAGACGCATCGCTCCGAGACGGCTAGCAGAAGGCAGTATGAATGGTCTTTTGTCTAAATTATGCTGATATCTGCTTGTCGTATTGCATTTTCCGTACGCCAGCAACAACGTCCTAGAGGAAAGCTTTTGCAGAGAGTGAAGAGAAAAAATGGAATGCATTTGTGATCTTTACTTTGAACTGCTTCTGTACTGTGTGGTATTAGATGCATTTAAAGAACGAGATGAATTTTTATTGCCATTTGTACCGAGCATTCATAGTGGCAGGTTAATGATTTGGAAAAGTGGTTTCTAGATACGGAGGTCAATTGAGTGATACATGGCATATAATGTGCAACGAATTTACGGAACGTGTTTCTGGATTTTGATTGTTAAACTTGACAAGTTCTCTGTAAATGCAAGACTAGTCGGAAGGGAAACCATCTGTAATGCGTGCAGTCTTGAATTGGAAAGTGATTGGTCTTTGTGGAGACTATTCACTAGGGTGCTTCATTTTGCAAAAAAATGTATTTTCAATGCAATCACGCTTCAGTTTCAGTTGCGAAAAATAGGTTAAGTTTAATGATAACCGATGCATGTTAGAACAATGCGTGTAACTTCTATTATTTGCTTATTCTATTTTTCAGCCCAGCAAATTATCGTTGCAAGTGTTAAGAAATAATATTCCGAAATTCGAACTGAAAAAAAATGAGGAAAGTATAAAAATATATTGCGCCCTCTGTCTACAAACCATGTTTGCTAACATCAGGATATTGTTCTTAAAAAGTATTTTATTAATTACCTTTCATCTTATATGTTGATCTTTTGGTTAAAAAGTTACAAATTAAAAAAGTCAATCCACCACCTTAACATGGAAATGGTCACTTTAATGACAAAATAATAATAATTAAAAAACGCAATAAGGAACAAAACTACCTGTTTTTTTTTTACAAAATTCTAATAACCACACTATATCGTTTTGCTATGGAATGGATGTATTATAAGAATGGTCATCAAGGTTGCTGATCCACACAGCGAAGCAACATTCGTTACATATTCCTTTCGCTGTTGCTGAACTAGTGCTGTAGTAGAGCGGCTCTCTTCTCGTGCACGAGAATACCTATACTACCCATAATCGCATATCAGTCCCACTGTTGCTTGATATCCTATCCATATGGGACTGTTATGTGATTATGGGTAGTATAATTATGGATGGTTTCACATAAGTCACTTTTTAAAAAAGATTCACTTAGTCCTAGAGGACAGATTTATTCGCGAAGTTCACTGTTACACGATTCAATTAAGACTAACTTTCCCTGACTGCCTACTGAACCTAACTACCTCGTAAGGTCCTAACTAGAATGTGCTATCTAAGCAAGACGACATGTCCACGTGCTGGCCATAGGTGCTCGATGACTGCTGACTCGTCGTCTGGTGCCTCGGTGCCCGCCGGTTGGCGCCTCGAGGGTAGCTGGTGCGATGGATCAGGTGAACGGCCGGATGTGCTGTGCTGCGTCAGCTTCTTGTTGGTTGATACTGGGTGTCTCTGTTGGATCGGGTTTGGGTTGCTAGGAGTGGTGGCCAGGTCCGTACATAACTCCCCCCTCCTTAGATTGAACCGTCCCGGTTCAACTCGGATTGTGGATGCGGGTTCGCTTCTACGTTGGACGCTGGGATTCGAATCGTCAATCTCAGCTGAAGTTTACGAATTTCTCTTATTTGAAAAATGAAAACAGCTGCAACGATGAAGATAATTGCAAAGGTTCCTCCATAACCTAGGATTTTTGTTCTAATGTATGTTTTTTCCAGATGTTCCAGTTTCATGCGGTTATGAATATGTAGTTCCTCTAGGTTGTCGATCGGTTTGATTTCTGTCGCTACTTCATTTATGTTTACTGAATGAAGAGGAAGAATAGGTGTCTTAATGCCTAAGTCGAAAATCTTATTGCTGTTCTGCTTTCCATTTATAATGATGGAACAGTCTTCAAATGTTATAGGAAGAGTTTCCGTTAAATTTCTCGATCCGAAGCCACAATCATTGTCGAACAGTATGGGTTCCTTAGAGTTTTTGATTATTACCCCAATATTTTCGATTGTCTTAACTTCTGGTTTCATCGAGGTTTTTGTAAAGGTGCAGTTTCCAGTATTGTCTCGCAATATTTGATTCAAACACTCATCATTGGTTGCGTTGAAGAGTTGTTTGACATCGCAAATAAGGTTTTTTTTTCGATTTTTACACATGGGTTATCGACTAAGTACGTCTCGTTATTACCAATAACAGCATTTGTAGCATTTATCGCAATAACTTTGTTGCGCAAAGGTATGGTTTCTACTCGAAGTTGTACGTATGGTCCTGGCTTCATCTTTGGAATTTTGATTAAAAAGATGATGTCTGAGCCGTTGTGAAAAGTAATTGGCTCCAAAAACTCGTACGTCTGATCGTAGCTTTCAATGGAAATTCCTTGTGATTCTAAAAGTGTGGTCGCAAATTCCAGCTCAGCTGAGTGTAAAAGTGCTTTAGAGATGATTCCAAGTTTTGACAGTTTTTTTTTTTTTTTTTTTTTGTTTATGTCTTTATTAAGGAGACTTTCAGCCGTTGGCTGGCTCGTCTCCGAACAAGTTTTGACAGTTAAATTGACTCGAAGATGGCGGGTGGACTATGTCGATGTTAAATATTATGCTATGTATTTGGAGCATATGCTCCCAACTAACTGCTCTGTCTATGTTCGTTAAAGCTTGCATAATAAAGTTATTTAATTCTGCTGTTTGTCTATAAACTTGTTTGGTTAAATTTTTAATTCGGTCTTCATTATTTCCTGTTATTAGTTTGTCATTCGAAGTCTAAAGTGATTTCAACTGGTCTTCAATCCTGATCAGATCTTCTTTTTCAAGGTTTCCTGTTTTTAATTTTTTAGTGGATCCTAAAATGTTAATTGATCTTTTTAACCTGTGTTTTGGAACTAAATTTTCTAGAATGGATGTTGCTTGATTATGTCTCTGTTTAATTAATCTTACAATATCTGCTATGTTTGGATTTTTGTCTAGTTCAGAAATTATTGTTTCGTATTGTTTAAGTAACATTCTGAATGCGTATAAGTTAAACCTTTGAATTAGCGTATGGAAACCTTCTTTAATGGAAACTGTACCAGTTTGGATTGCAATAATTCCAGGGTTTTCGTTGAGGTCAAGGATTTCCAGGCGGGAATAGGAATAGGAAACCAAGGTTAGGAATATGATAATGATTCCGTGTCCCATGCTTGCGAATGCTGCAAAGATAATAGTTATCATAAAAAAATAAAAACTGAAACGAGGAAAAAGGTCTACTTTAGTACTTTTTTTTTATTAATATTTATATATTTTTTTTCTAATTTAGTTCCCGATTTATGGATTTTCTGTCCATGTTCGTCGATGAAAGTGACATATATATTTTCCAAAACTGTCACTTCTTTGTATCTTTTTTGATGTTTTAAGTTGTTTCTTTTTCGTGCATATAACATTTCGTTTTCCGTGAAATTTTCGGGGTTTTCTCTATTTCTGTTTAATTTTTCGAATTGGTTACGTTTTTCTTTTGATATTTTTTCTGAGAATTCAGCATACATTCTTTCCTTTATTCTGATTCGCTCATCTAAATCTTCTGGAACTGGATCACTGTTTCTGTAACCGTAAAATAATTCTTTCGGGGTAATTTTAGTTTGAGAATGAATTGAATCGTTATATATGGAAACTGCTACAGCTTGAATTTTGTAGTTTCAGAAAAGTGTCTTGTGGAGTCTTTATGAGATAAGATATTATGGAGTTCTCTTAAGGTTCTGTGGATTATCTCCACTGAGCCATTAGATGATGATTGTGCAACACTAGTAAAATGGCATTGCACATGGTTTTCGTCGAGGAAACCTCTAACTGCTGTGGATGTGAAAGATGCTTCCTGGTCCATGATAATGAGTTGTGGTTTTCCAACGTTATATATGTTTATACGTTTCAACAATACCTCTATGATTGGCTTCGTGTTGTGCTTGGATTATTTGATCCTGTTCAAGTTCATCGGGTACATCAATTAATAATTTTTCAGTCCACAGTATTTTTAGTGCTTTGGCTCTTGAAAAATAATTTTTGTAGACAATTTGTAGAGGCCTTAAAATGTCAGCTTGGCAATACAACCCGTTAATACAATTTGGCGAAGCGAAGCGAAGTCTCTCAAAATGTTGATGAGTACACCAGGACTAAATACTGGTTTCTTTATGATTGTTCTGGTATACCTGAAGAAAATTGTTACATGCCCTCGACTATGTTCATTTGATTGTTCAAGAATTATCTGGTTTTTAAATTCGTTCAGCGGTCGCTCCGTACTTCCAATGAAGTCACCGTCATCCGTATCTGCTGAATGTTGCGTCATATTATCGTCGGATGAATTTATGTTGATTTCACACGTTGGTTCTATCCTTGAAAGTGTGTCGGCATTTTATTTAAAATTCCTTTCTTGTATTTTATTTCGAATTCGAACTCTTAAAGATCAAGTTTCCATCTGAGTAATTTTCTATTTAAATCGTTCTTTTGTCGGAGCCATACAGGGGTTTGTGATCCGTGTGAATCTCGAATTTGGTGCCATAAATATCCGGTCTAAAGTGTTTTGTTGCATAGAGAATTGCCAAAAGCTTTTTCTCTGAGGCTGAATATCTGCACTCAGTGTCACTTAGAGTTCTAGACGCGTTAGCAATTGGGTCTTCTTTTCCATTTTCCGATCGCTGTGATGAGACAGCGCTCAAGGCAAAATCACTTGCATCGGTTTCTTAAATGAACTTTTTACTGAAGTCTGGGTATTTCAAAATAAGGTCTGTAATAAGTAACTGTTTGCATTCGTTTAAACAGTTTCAGAATTCTTCGTCATGCACAATTTTGGCGTCTTTCTTTAAACATTTCGTCAGAGGTTTATAACGGTAATATCCCAACAACCCCAAAAATCCCTTTATTTGAGTAGTAGTTTTGGGTAGTGGCCAATTAACTATTTTTTCAATTTCGTTTGGGTTTGGTTTGATACCGTGTTGGGTTACAATGTAACCCAAAAATTCTTCACATTCTTTGTGAAGGAATTCGCATTTATCAAATTGTACTTTCAAATTTGCTTTTATTAATCGTTTGAGAAGTTTGTCCAAGTTTTCAAGGTGCTGTTGTAATGAATTGCCAAAAATAATAATGTCGTCAAGGTAAACCAAACAACATTCACCTATCACATCGCTTAAAATGTTAGTCATTGCCCTTTGGAAGGTCGAGGGCGCATTTTTCAGGCCAAAGGGCATACGAATAAATAGTACTAAAGGCTGTTTTCGGTCTGTCTTTAGGTTCTACTTCGATCGGGTTAAAACCAGATTTCAGATCTAAAGTAGTAAAATAAATGCTACGGCCCAATCGGTCCAGAATCTCCTCGATATTAGGTATCGGGAATTTATCGTCAATAGTTTTTTTCATTTAATTTGCGATAGTCAACGACTATTCGCCACTTTTGTTTACCACTGGCGTCTACCTTTTTAGGCACGATCCAGATGGGTGAAGTCCAGGGTGATAAGGTTTTTTGAATTATGCCATCAGCGAGCATTTCATTTATTTGTTTTTCTACTTCCATCTTGTGAATTTGTGGATACTTGTATGTTTTGGTATAAATCGGAATATCATCAGTTGTTTTGATTGCATGTCCTACAGTAGTTGTACATGAGAGCTTCTGATTTTCATTGTGAATGATTTCAGTGTTTTTACTAAGGAGTTTCAGAAGGTATGACTTTTCTTCAGAATTTAAATGTTCTGTACGGATTAGGTCTTCTAAGACAGTTTTGGGAGTATGGAGCTCAGCGTATGTGTTGTTCACTTCCATATAAGCGGAAATCGATAAAACTTTTGCAGGTTTTGTCCAGAAAAATGTGACATCATCACCGAAATTAGTTGCTGCCACTTTTATTGATCCATTTTCTGACTTGTAAAGTCCAGCGGGAATTTCGGCGTCTTTGATTCTAATATTTTTCGGGAGAAAAACATCACAATTGTTAAAAGATTCTGGCATTTCGATTACATGGGTGGAATGTGCATTGATAGTTATTTCCGGAAAGCCTAATTTCCTAATTTTCAGGTCGATTTTTTCGTCAGGTAGTACAAGTTTGTTATTACCAATATCTAAAATTGCTTCCATAGGTACACTTTTTTGTCTCTCTGACGCTGGTTTATGAATGTTAGTGTTTGAATTCTTCTGTTCTGATTTAAAAAATGGTTTTCCGAAAGTTTTTTGAGGATGCGGGCTAGGATTTGTAGTGTGTTTCTTTGTATTATCTGCATTTTGAAACTTACAAAGAAACGCATAGGCTGATTCTAAATCTTCTGGTTTCGCAGCTTGTGCGTAGCCAAAGTATGGTTTATTGAGCCCGTTAATAAAGGCCGCTAAACACACTTGATCCAAAAAATCACTTATTGCTTCCCAATGGTTGTTATATATTTCTTTTTGTTTGGCTAGGGCTTTCATATTTTGTATAATTTCTTTCGTGCGCTTATAGTATAAATGGAGGGATTCTTCCTTTTTTAATGATCACATCTGTGTTTGATACGTGGCCACATCATTCCTGTCCCCATAAATTGAGTTGAGAACAATTGAGACTTCTTCAAAAGTCGAAGGGTTTCCGTTGACACAGATTGTGTCGCGAGCTTTGCCTTCAATTTTGTTAACGACTGTTTGCTCATACACCAAGTAAACCTCGACTGAGACAATATCTTTAAATATTGCCAGGGTTTTTTTTAGCTGTCGCTAGCCAGGAGGCTAACTGCTTTTTGTTACCATCAAAATACGGTATTGTTTTAATAGGATCGGGGATCCTGAAAAAATCATTCTGCGTACCTCCCGAAGATGCGGGAGCAACTTGAATAATTTGTGGCTGCTGCTGCTGCTGCTGTTGCTGAGTCAGCTGCTGTGTTAAATTTACGTTTTCCTGCTGGAGAGAGTTAACTCGCTCTTCCAATGCGCAGAAATTGTTGAACAAGGTTTGAAGATTTGGCTGATCCATTTCTTCGGTGAATTTAAGCGCCTTGACTTTTGGCACTGGATTAAATTTTGGCATAAAGCACCAAGGAAGAAAGATCACTCACTTACCTGAGATTTTGGATGTAGGTTCCACTCCTCTGGATTGAAATCCGCTAAGCTGGGGTCCACAATTTCTTGGTATCACCGCAAGTCCTCCACGGGTTGGGAGATGGTTTTCACCGGATGATTCCACACCGCAAGTTTGATGTCACGTTTCGGATTTAACTTCACGGCTTACTAAATGTCACTTGAGTTCGGTTCTTGTCGATTCTGTTCACTCACTCAAACGCTTTTTGCACTAGCGTTGTTGTTCCTTAATTTGCTTAGGTTTGCTCACTAAGGACTGTAACACCAGAAACCTAAACGATTTTGTGTTTGAAAAATCACAAGTCCTTTCTCAAATTGGCACTTAGCACGAAATTGTTTTCTCACTACTCAGGGAGTGGCCCGAACGACTGCGCCAATTATGGATGGTTTCACATAAGTCACTTTTTAAAAAAGATTCACTTAGTCCTAGAGGACAGATTTATTCGCGAAGTTCACTGTTACACGATTCAATTAAGACTAACTTTCCCTGACTACCTACTGAACCTAACTACCTCGTAAGGTCCTAACTAGAATGTGCTATCTAAGCAAGACGACATGTCCACGTGCTGGCCATAGGTGCTCGATGACTGCTGACTCGTCGTCTGGTGCCTCGGTGCCCGCCGGTTGGCGCCTCGTGGGTAGCTGGTACGATGGATCAGGTGAACGGCCGGATGTGCTGTGCTGCGTCAGCTTCTTATTGGTTGATACTGGGTGTCTCTGTTGGATCGCGTTTGGGTTGCTAGGAGTGGTGGCCAGGTCCGTGTATAACTGTATATCCCTCACGAATGATGTTAAATAATTCGGTTTTGCGCTTATTTTAATTCTCTTGTCGTTCGCTGAGTTACAGCTTTAGGCAAAACAACAATCGTCACTCATCCGCTTGTTCGTTACTGGACGAGTATGACGGGCTCCATTCAATTCGATTTATATTCGTTTCTGGGTAATCTTCACAAAGAATGCAAGATTCCACTCGCCAAGAGCGTTCACGGTGATGCAATGTACTGAGATGAACGCTTGAGTGGTAGCTTGACGCTGCGCTAGAGTGAATAAATTTTATCAAGAAAAATACGTCATTAGCCTTTGCTCGTACAGTTCCGGATTCAAAACATTGGGTGCCGTTGACCAACATCTATAACGCCTTTGGCACAATTTAATATGCGATTGCAATGTGTAGTATTGAATGAAAGGTGTTGGTTAATTGCCTAAATTGGTAACTGCGTGGCACTAAACAGTCGGTAGCTCCACTAAACGAATATCAATTAAATTTTAAGCAATCTAAAGGCAGTATGTGAAAAACATTTTGATGCGTTTAATTAAGAAAAACGTAAGCATAATCGCATGTGGTCGGAAGTGTAGAAGAGATCTTCCAACGAACTCACTATGGCGATTTCTGCTAAACTGTGGGTATCGGACAGGAGCTATGATCTGCGAAGTCACAAATACCGGTTGCAGTAATGACCAGAATTTGTCAGCTTCTGCGCGCTGCAGACTTATCGGTTAATCAGTTTAATATTAGCCGTAATTCCAAATCTTTCTCATGCCTTCATCTCTGTCCAATACGACCACTGAAAAAGAGCATGGGTTTCGAAGTAGATTCTAAAATATTTTCAGAAAGGGAGCTAGGTGCATTACTGCATTATTGATCCAGGGAAATATTAGCAGTGCATTTGCAACGCAATTTTTTTTCTGGATGTACATGGAGAGTATATAAATAAAATCTTTTGAGAAAAAAGCTTCACAAAATTAGGAATAGAGGGAGGATCTTGGCATAGTGAGATTCATGGCTCTTGAGCTAAAGTCACAATTTAAAATCTGGACTTTTGAAGTGACTATAATAAAATAAAAAGTGGGTTCTTTGCACAGTAGTACAATACAGTATCATCCCGTTTTTGGTAGCGCATAATTTAAGACTTTTTTGCTTTTTAGAAAATGTATCCTATGTTAAATTCTTATTCTGATTTCACTAGACCATTCTTTGTGGATCCTTTCTACTAGGTATTTTATGATAAATTGTCCAGAAAGTACCAGCACAAAAACGGAAAGGCACTGCACTGTATTGCTACATGGTCTATTAGTTGGAATAAGTTTAAAACAAAACAAAAATCAGCGTTAGGAATTAACCTGGTCGACTCACCACCAATAGGAATACTTGGCGTGCAACATGAGGGAATCTGTGGATTCTGGGCTGAAATGTCTGCAAGTTTTTTGCTTACAGATAGAGTTCATAGTTTTGTGTACGAAAATAAATTTCAAAAAAAAAATCGGTTGGTTAATTTCCCGAAAGTTTTAGTTGAAATTTTCGGACATCACGTACATTCATAACTCAAGATCCAATCATCGTAGAACGAATGTTATGTAAAAATATAGAAAAGTTATCTCAGCAATCCATTAAAAAATATAATCAGAAAAATTATATCCTCGAACAATTTCACAGTATAGGAGAATAACAAGAAAAATAAGGAAAATCCATAGTCAGGGTGAAGAAAATTTGTCACAATTTCTTACTTTTCAATAGTGGAAATTTCAGAGCGGTGCTTTTGACTGGCCATTAGTTTTTCGGTAATTACTCAAAAAATTCATCAACTTTTAGGCAAATTACCTTCTGCCAAAATTTTGCAGACACAACTTGTCGCATTATTTCAGCGCCTCTGTGGATTAACGTAGGCAGAGTATTCCAGGAAATTTTCAAACCCCACGCCTGCCACAGGTGGTCCAAAAGCAAATTAGCACCTTCCCATTCTGGATACCTTATGGGAAGGATGTGCTCCGTTACCACTTGCAACGTACCCAGAAGCGCATCACCCCTAGTGGTGTCCGCATCACTTATCTTCCTATTCAAATTTTCATGATTCGTCTTGCTCATATCGGCAACTTTTTTTCCTTGTTTCTTTTACTCCCCCATTAGTTAAATTTTCATTTTGTATTTCTGTGTTTGTAGTGTTTTCTGTGTATTGTGTCTGTGCGTTCAGTGGGAGAGCGTTTTGCGCTCCCACTAGTTGAACAAAATGGATGTTTTGTCAGAAGACGACATGGATGACCATTCATCTCAGAAAAATTATGATGTCATCCCTGGTTCGTCGTCTCAGTCTGTCAATGGGCAGGCTGAGAAAAGCTCCAGATTGCGGGCCTACCCGAATGACTCGACTGGCCCATGGGTTGTCTATTTTCAGCCCAAAAACAAACCCTTGTATGTTGTTCAGATATCTGATGATCTGACAAAGCGATTCTCTGCCGTGACCGAAATAACGAAGGTTAGGCACAACAAACTTTGTGTGACCGTCGCTAACCTGAAACAGGCCAATGAAATTGCTGTTTCCCAGTTTTTCACACTGGAATATAGGGTGTACATTCCAGCCTCTGATGTGGAGATCGAAGGCGTGGTCACTGAGGCGAGTCTGAACCCCGAGATACTGGAGAAGCAAGCGGTTGGCCGATTCAAGAACCCCTTGCTTCCTCCGGTAAAGATACTGGCCGTTCATAGAATGAAGTCAGTATCGCTCAGCGAGGGTAAAAAGAGTTTTACCCCCACAGACTCGTTTCGGGTAACCTTTTCTGGATCTGCCCTTCCTCAATACATTGAGCTAGGAAAACATCGTCTTCCTGTGCGGTTGTTTATACCTCGGGTCATGAACTGTCAGAATTGCAAGCGGTTTGGACATACGGCCTCCCACTGCGGCAACAAGGCACGCTGCTCCACATGCGGGGAGAAGCATGAGGATGGCGCCTGCGCAGCTACTGCGCCAAAATGCGTGTACTGCAACGGAACTCCTCCTCATGCTCTCTCGTCGTACCCGGTGTACAAACAGCTCGGGGACAAAATGAAACGCTCCCTTAAGGAACGTTCCAGGCGGTCTTTTGCAGAAATGCTTAAGACAGCCACGCCATCGACCACTGACAAAAATCCCTTTTCTCTTTTGTCAGATGACGAGACTGACTCTGACTTGGCTGAGGAGGGAACTTCTTTCAGTTTTCCGGAAGGTTCTGCTCGGAAACGAAAGCGCATCCGTTCGCGGATTGTTGCAAATAAAGAACCCCAAATCAGCTTGCCTAAATCAAGGAGTGGTGGAAAAAAGGAGACTTCTACTCCTCCTGGATTCCGCAGAACTGACTATACCCAGGATTTTCCACCTCTTCCGGGGACATCCAAAACCCCTGATGCACCAATTTTAAGAACAGAAACCCCTTCTTCATCTGGGTTGTTCTCATTTGATGACATTGTGGACGGTATTCTCAAATACCTCAACATTTCTGATCCTTTGAAAAGCATTGTCCTCACATTGCTTCCCACTGTGAAATCCTTCTTGAAGCAATTGACTTCAAAATGGCCCCTTCTTGCAGCTATCATCTCCTTCGATGGATAATTTTCCAAACGAGGTCGGGGATTTGATCACTGTTCTACAGTGGAATTGTCGAAGTCTTATTCCGAAATTAGATTCGTTCAAGTATTTAGTCCATAACAATAATTGCGATGCATTTGCCCTCTGTGAAACATGGCTCTCTTCAGAAATTGATCTCCCTTTTTACGATTTTAACATTATTCGATTGGATCGTGAGGATTCACGTAGAGGAGGGGCACTTTTGGGGATCAAAAAGTGCCATTCCTTCTATAGAGTGAATCTTCCAGAATTCCCCGGTATTGAAGTTGTCGCATGTCAGGCTACCATTGAAAGTAAGAGCCTTTGTATTACTTCTGTATATATTGCTCCTAGAAATTCTGTTAATCGCAAACAACTTTTCGACATATGTGCGGTACTTCCGCTCCATGGTTGATCATGGGAGATTTTAACTCCCACGGTACAAGCTGGGGGGAACTGTACGATGATAACCGTTCTACTTTGATTTATGATCTCTGCGACAACTTCAACATGACAATCCTTAACAATGGAGAAGTAACACGTTTGGCTGGTACATCCTCGAATGGTAGCAGATTAGACCTCACCTTTTGCTTCAATTCACTATCGTTGGATTGCACTTGGCATGTAATCCAGGATCCGCACGGTAGTGATCATCTGCCGATCAAAATTTCGATTGCCAGTGGGTTCAACTCGTCAGAATCCGTTAATGATCTAACCCGTAACATCGATTGGACTAAGTTCCAATCCGTGATAGACGATACAGTATCGTCAGTGGAAGAGCTTCCGCCGTTGGAAGAATATAATTTCCTCTCTAATCTCATCGTCGACAGCGCACTTCAAGCTCAAACACGACCGATGCCGCGATCGTCTATTCGCAAGAAAACACAATCGCTCTGGTGGGACCAACAATGCACGGAGGTTTACCGTAAAAAGTCCGACGCATTTAAACTTTTTCGGAAACGCGGAACACGCGAGCATTTCGACGCATACACATCTCTTGAACGCGAACTCAAGAGCCTCATCAAGGCCAAAAAACGGGGTTACTGGCGGCAGTTTGTAGACGGATTGTCGCGCGAAACGTCTATGAATACGCTTTGGAGTACGGCGCGAAGAATGCGTAACCGGTCTACTAACAACGGAAGCGAGGAATGCTCGGATCAATGGATTTTTAAATTCGCGCGAAAAGTGTGTCCGGATTCCGTGCCGTCGCAGTTGATTCCTCGCGAAACCGCGAATCTGGTAGACGAAATCAGTCAGCCTTTTTCAATGGTGGAACTTTCACTCGCTCTCCTTTTGTGTGGCAATTCTGCCCGGGATCTGATAGAATCAAGTTCAACTTGCTGAAAAACCTCCCAGACGTCGCTAAGAGGCGCATGTTGAACTTGTACAATCAGTTCTTGGAGCTCAATATTGTTCCCGACGATTGGAGACGAGTAAGGGTGATAGCCATTAAAAAACCTGATAAACCCGCGTCGGATCACAATTCGTATCGGCCCATCGCGATGCTGTCGTGTATTCGGAAATTGATGGAGAAAATGATCCTTTTTCGCCTCGACAAATGGGTTGAGACGAACCACCTTCTTTCAGATACTCAATTTGGTTTCCGTAGGGGTAAGGGAACGAACGACTGTCTCGCGTTGCTTTCCTCGGAAATTCAGTTGGGTTTTGCTAAGAAAGAGCAAATGGCTTCTGTGTTCTTGGATATCAAGGGGGCTTTTGATTCAGTATCCGTTGAAGTTCTTTCAGAGAAACTCCACGCTTGTGGATTGTCTCCATTAATGAATAATTTTTTGTACAATTTGCTGTCAGAAAAACATATGAGCTTTTCTCATGGAAACTCTACAGCTTTTCGATTTAGCTACATGGGTCTCCCCCAAGGCTCATGTTTAAGCCCCCTTTTGTACAATTTCTACGTTAGAGAAATTGACAATTGTCTTAGTGACAATTGCACGTTGAGACAACTTGCAGATGACGGAGTAGTGTCTATGACAGGACCCAGAGAGGCCGACCTGCAAGGACCCTTACAGGATCCCTTAGACAATTTGTCTACTTGGGCTATCCAGCTAGGTATCGAATTCTCCACGGAGAAAACTGAGTTGGTCGTTTTTCTAGGAAGTATAGCCCAGCACAACCGAAGCTTCAACTTTTGGGTAAACCGATCACTCATTCCATGTCTTTTAAATATCTCGGGGTCTGGTTCGATTCCAAATGCACCTGGAGATCCCACATTGAGTATCTGAGACGAAAATGCCAACTAAGGATCAATTTCCTTCGATCAATTACCGGAACGTGGTGGGGAGCCCATCCACAAGATCTTCTGACGTTGTACCGGACAACGATTTTATCGTTTTTAGAGTACGGTAGTTTTTGCTTCCAGTCGGCAGCTAAAACGCACATCATCAAGCTGGAACGGATCCAGTATCGTTGTCTTCGTATCACGTTAGGATGCATGCACTCGACTCATACTATGAGTCTCGAAGTGCTAGCGGGCATGTTGCCACTATCCGTTCGTTTTTCAGAGTTATCTCTGAGGCTCCTCACCCGTTGCGAAGTAATGAACCCACTGGTGATCGAAAACTTTGAGAAGCTTCTGGAGCTAAATCCTCAAACATGTTTTATGACTTTGTACTACCTATATTTAACACAGGATGTCAGCCCTTCAAGAAATATTCCCAATCGTGTAGTCTTCTCCGATTTCGGCAATTCAGTGAATTTTGATTTGTTCTGTGTACGTGGTTGAACTTGCAGCAATACACTACACTTTGGAAACTATTGCTTCACTTCTTCCACACCACTACTTTATTTTTACGGATAGTCTCAGTTCTGTCGAGGCTATCCGTTCCATTAGGCTGGTAAGGCACTTCTCGTATTTTCTCTTTAAAATACGAGAACTTCTTAGTGCTTTATCCGTGCGCTCTTTCATCATCACCTACACGTGGGTCCCTTCGCATTGCTCAATTTTGGGCAATGAGAAGGCGGATTCACTTACGAAGGTGGGCGCTATGGAAGGCTACATTTATGATCGACAGATCGTTTGTAGTGAATTTTTCTCTATTTATCGTTAGCTGGAAGTATCAATGGAGTGAAGGGAGCTTGGGACGATGGCTACATTTAATTATCCCTAAGGTGTCGAAGTTTGCATGGTTCAAAGGGTTGGACTTGAGTCGAGACTTCATACGCGTGATGTCTCGTCTCATGTCCAATCACTATTGTCTAAACGCTCACTTGTTCCGTGTGGGGTTGGGAGACAGCAATCTCTGTGAATGTGGACAAGGTTACCAGGACGCTGATCACATCCTTTGGTCTTGTGTGGAGTATCGTGGAGTCAGATCACATTTTTATGATTCCCTTCGGGCTCGAGGTAGACAACCTAATGTTCCAGTTCGGTATATTTTGGCTAGACGCGATCTGGAGTTTATGAAACTCATATATATTTACTTTAAGGATATTAACCTTAGATTGTAAGTTTGATTAACCTTGTGTTTAGTTTGTATTTTGTACGTGTGGGTTTTTTTTTTCAATGTTTGTTATCAAGATGAATAGAAATAATTTCATGCTTTAGGATTAATTAAATAGTTGTATCGTAAACCACATTTAAAACCTCCTTCTTCCCTTTTCCCATCCAAAAAATTGTAAATCTCCACTAACCTCGAGACAACCGCGAGTACTCGGTCCAGTTCCTTTAACTTTAAATATAAGACAGTAATAATGTATACAGCAAATGATAATTCAGCTCTGTAAAGTTTATTCGATTGAGCCTGTACAAATAAAGTAATTACAAAAAAAAAAAAATATCGGCAACTCGTAGCACTCGCCGCGAGTATTAAACTGACTCACCGTGAACGTTCATTGAGGCCTGCACTCTTATTCGATCACACCAGTTCGTAAAGAACGATGAGAATGGAACGAGAGTGAATGGAAGGCAGCACGAATACTCTTCGCACACAGGTCACTCACGAAGACTCACGTTAATGGCATCGTTCGGTTCGTCCAGGAATGTATGCTTCAGAGACGGTAAGCGTTGTAACGCGTTCAGAGACGGTAAGCGCTTTTGAGTCGTACGAGGCGAGTATCAGTAACCTTGATGGTCATGATGTTCTAAAACCATTAATGCAGTTTTTAACAGTTACTCATATCCCTACAGTTCCCACCATTTTTCATGTGTTAGTGAACCTGCCCTGAAATTCTCAAAATTGCTCCGAAATTCTTCGATCTTTCCTAGAGGTCTTGAAACATTTTCATTGAACATTTATAACGCAAGATTTAAGCTGGAGGAGAGCAAAATTGTTTTCTTGTTGCATGTTTGCAGCACAATTTTACTGGCATGAACGAGCGTATAGTAATCTGGACAGGTGTCCACAAATTTCCATATGCATTCTGGTTGGCAGCATTAATAATTTCAACGCTTCATAATTTATATAAAAAAAATGATAATTGAAGTAACCATGTGTAAACCGCATAACAGGCCTGCTGTAACTAGAGAGAACAAACGAACGATTCGAGCGAGCGGAAAAGCCTCGAGGCGGTGTTCAGACGAACATTGATTTAAGTGTCTCTCATTGTAGATGAGATTTATAACATTCGATTGTACTAGTACTGTTACACTAAACTTTTAGTACTAGAAGTATCGAATCCTATCAAAAGATATCGCACTAGATAGTCAAGCATTACAGCATAAATGAGATCCAGTGTTCGCGAATGATAAATACAAACAAAATTCGATCATCAAATTAATTTCAAAACTATATCATGTTACATTCGCTACAATCACCAATAAAAAAAAAGTCATAACTGGGTTCGCATGTCAGATGCCATATAAACCAAACGCAGCGTGTGTAACTGAATTATTTATTCAACTTTCGTCTAATGAAGCTGCCGTAAACCGTAAATCGTACAACCGCATTTAACCGAAACATCATCAACGACTCATTTCGGTGCAGAAGTGCTTTCGCATAAAAAGTGGCATTTTCATCAAAATGAAACCAATTAACTCGCACAAACCGACGTGCCTTCAACCACTCTACCATGTTCGTCAGTTGAGGATTTTTTTTTGCCCTGAGTTACATACTGTTTATTCATTTGCGATTTTTTTTATGGAGATGAAATTGACAACGAAAGTGCACGCGTTTTTCGTACGCTGAAAAAAAAAGTTTCGAGTTGGGTTTATTGCCAGCCTCCTCCACTACAGATCAAGGGAAAGTAAACAACAGTGTCGCGACGCGTTGTAACGACCCCAACTTGACGGTGGAACTTCTTTTTTTTTATGATTCGATGTCAGAGCCGAGAGGCAGGGTGGCAAATTTTACGCGCTTGTTTACGATTTTCGCAAGTGGTCGTTGGAGGGCGGCAGAGCGTCGCGGTGCATCGTCAAAACCTCATCGTTTTGATGGCTGTTTCGTGAAGTGGGTAATGTCTCGGCTGGATGACCCTACGACACTTTTCGGTTACGGACTTCCGATGGTTTTCTCCTGGGTATCTTGATGAGGTAGTGAAATTGCTGTTTCTGTTTGAGGCTTATTATTGGATAGTAAGTCGAACGGTGTGTTTTGGTACATTACAGGTGCATCCGGAAGGTATGGCATTTATTTATGTTTTCATACTTGAAACGGAACTTTCCCGATAAACAAACTGCTCGAATAGCCAAAACAAGCAATTCTTCATTTCATCTTGAACCACTTCACCGATAAATAGTTTGTCGAAACCTTTGCTGGAAATCCAATCAACTTGTTTTCGGAAACGACTTCATTAAACAGCTCATAACAACCCGAAGATGAAGGTAGCATACACGTCAGAACATATAATGATCCCTTTTAATCTAGCCACAATCTTATCTCCGCTACACACATATAGCGGTAGAGCCATATTTCAAGCCCTCTTTATTCACGCAACCCCCGTTCCACATTGAATAACACGCAGAACCCTAGCTGGTATCCAACAGACAGTGTGCTGAGAAGTGTTATAATTAGAAGGATTCCTTCCCGGAGCTATAGCTCATAAATGGGCTTTCCATAAAGCTTCCACAGAAACGCTGTGCCTTCGTGGTGTGAGGTGTGGCGAAGATGGGTTCAAAATTCGCGACATCAGCGCTAACGATTTAATGAACCAAAGACTATGGGCTGACGTTGCCTAGTCGTACAGCAGGAGCAGAGGTGGTTACGCTTGTTGCTTGCTTGCTTGCTGACGCACACGCTCTGGGAATAATCAGTCAAAATAAGTCCCAATCCCAACAAGACCCATCAGGTTCTCCAGGGCCGTCATTAAATGACGCGTTGATCTCCCTCTTGAGTGCCTATTTTGCACTCGCGATAAGGAAAGGGTGTACCTTTCCCTACATGCTACATTTTCGACGAGGTGTTATTAAGGATCGGCTTGGAAAGTTGAATGAAAGCCGCGGTGTAAAACATTATCTCTGGAATAGATATTTTTTCTATAATGTTAATCTCAACTTCACCACAGTATGACTCGAAAGGGATGCTCAAGTAAGATTTTCAGTTTGGATTTATCTCATAGCAGCAGACATGGCACATCGGACATAAATTCACATCGGTCGTTGCACACCTTAGTAGCAATTCAGGGGAAACATGTCAGAAGGGTATAACTCGAAACGAAAACAATGACTTTGAACGTCGATTTCTCTTGAATGACCACACACCCACGGAATCTGACTACACCAGCTCATAGAACAAACATTTCTCTGTCAGACGATTAAGTTAGTTTGAGTGGGTGTTTTATTATACGTAAGAAACCGACCAGGTCATTGTTTACTTTTCGAGTTAGACCCTTCTGACAGGCTTCCCCTGACTTCAGGAATAGTTCTCGATGAACATTTCAAATGGCCCTATCTGCTTTGATCGATTCTCTTCATCGACTTTCTCTTTTGATAACCACTGATATGCAAACAGATTTTACGCTAACTTTACCACATAGTTTGATAAAGGAGGTTTTTTTTCCTTGATTTGTTTTCCGTCGATCTTGTTTTCCGTGCTGATCACCAATAGTACTGACGCCAGGCAGGCAGTTTCACATCACACCACTACCTATCGACCCATCAACTCATGAACCGGGGACCAACGGCTTTACTTCCCTTGCGAAGGAAGGCGTGATCAGAGATGTTATGTCTGAGAACATCCCGGCGGTGCCGACTGGGATTGAACCCAGGCCTGCTGGGGTGAGAGGTAGTCACGCTTACCACTACACCACCGGCGCCGCTGAAAGAGGTTCTTATCTAGCGTCCAAAACGTCAAATGCAACAGAGAATGGTTTTGAAGCTGAGTTATTAACGAAAGAGAAAGTCGATGAAGAGAATCGATCAATGCAGATAGGACCTTTTGAAATGTTTATCTAGAGTTTACCAATGGGCGGAACAATGGGTTGAATTACACGCTTAGAAATAACTTGTTTTACACGTGACGGAATCCATTTTTGAAATAAAGAAACATGTCATGCAAAATTAAGTGCCCCTACACTCTAACATTATTGTACCCATGAATGAGTACAATTTATTTATTTATTTATTTATTTATTTCTTCATCAACAGGCTTCTTGGCCCCAATGATGGATAAGTTGTTGCCAATAAACTAAATTGATATACATTAAAACTACACATATGTTTCAAATTATCTAAAAACATTAAGAAATCTAGCACGTAGCCAGCCACGCGAAACGTTAATATCAAATTGTCTGGCAACTCGGTTGAAAACTCTCTGTATCCCAGTAATGACACAGTTCATTCCGTAATTGGTGCGGTGAGGTTGAGGTCGTAGCTGTAGTGTATAGGATTGGAAGTTGGTCACTTGGACAAATATGAGAGATTTAGTTGAGTTGATTCAGTATACGTCTTATCTTGGAAGCCATTATTTTGTACCTCCTCATAGATAACTTTTAAATTGGTTACGAATATGATGTACCATAAACAAGGTTTAAGTGGTTTATATTTAGCGTATAGTCGACATTGATCGATATAAACAAGTAGATTGACTGCTTGAATGTGAGCGTGCATTCGGAAGCACGAATATGATGCGTGTCAGGAGGCGAGCGAGCATGCTTTCGAAGACACGATTGTGAGGCGATAATATCGAGAGGCAGGCTCGGATCCATGCGGGAGTGAGGGAGATAGAGATAGGTTTGCGTTTGCTGTGAGAGCAGGCTGGCACCTGCTCAATGCTGAGGATGAAACGACGGGAATGAAAACTAATCGTTATTCTGTTGACTATTCTTTGGACAGATGGACGTGTTTGTGTCTCGGTGACAAAACTCGGTCACTACACACTTAGAAAAAATCACCGACTTCGGTAATTCATTTACCGAATTCTCAACAGCTGAACGGTCGGTAATGTTTTCGGTAATCTAGAACATTACCGAAAAATCTGTAAACTGGATCAAAAAAATTAGCTGTCAAATTTACCGAACGATCGGTAACGTTTACCGATGTGCATTGCTTGATTTGTAGTTGACTTTACCGGAGAACTGTAATTTTGAGGACGATATGCAAATCGAAAATTACCGAGAGATCTGTAATTTTTTAAAAAGGTCACCGACTCAACTGTAATTTGCTTTAATATTGTTTCAAGGTGGCGGTCACTGCAACCCATGCAAAAATTTGGCTGCAGTCGTGATCAATAAGTTAGTGTTGCAAATTGCACCACCAATGAACAAAACCGTTGGCGACGATCTGAAAAATTAAGTTTTTGTCGGAAAGATTCGGCGCTACACTGAAAACAAGGAAGCATTGTAAGAAGATTCCAAATGATGTTTTCAAATCGTCGCCAACGGGAATGGAAATTGGACCGACAGAAAAAAAACAAGCAACAACATAGGTATTTATTTAGATAACGAAAATTAATTATTTACGGAAAATATCTACGATTCGATCATCGCTCGGTTGCATAACAGCCTCCATAATTTCACCTTTTCTATTTTTCACAAGCACGAACGCTTTTAATGTCGATCGAAAATAACAATATTGTCGATTTGACGTTTACCTAGACCGTTACCGAACTCAGTAATGGAACGCTTTGTTTACCGAAACTTCAGTAAAATATTTCACCGAAGTCAGTGATGAAGCTGATTTACAGACCTTCCGGTAAAAATGTTTACCGTTTTCGGTAAATTAAAATAAAATTACCGAAGTTCGGTCATTTCATTTACAGTTTTCAGCAATAAAGCGAGAAAATACCGAAACATCTGTAATTTTTAGCATTACCGATCTAAGACGGTAATTTTTTTTTACCGAACTCAGGGTCTCTGTTTAAGTGTGTAGCCTTAGCAACGTCTCTTCGTGTACTAAAGGTATCCAGATCCGGATATCCGGAAGATAAAGCTTAGAAATGTTGAAGCTTTATTCACTACGAACGACACGTGCTGCTTGAAGGTCAATTGGGAGTCGAGGATAATTCCCAAGCCCTTGATTTCGTTCACTCTTACCAGTGGTACTCCAGAAAATGAATAATCGTGGAGTTTTGGATCTTTCAGTCGAGAAAACGTAATAACTGAGCATTTTGCAGGATTTATGGTCATACGATTCATCTGGCACCAATGAGCGAATGCATCAAGTTGTTGTTGTAGAAACTGAGCGTCAGCCACAGAACGAATCTTGAAATATAGCTTGAAGTCATCAGCAAACGAAAGCCTTGGTCCCTCCAGCACTGCATTGACATCGTTGAAGTATAAAAGGAAGATGAGTGGTCCAAGATGACTTCTCTGCGGAATCCCTGACGTGATTGGAAATGAAACTGAAGTGGATTCGCCGATGACTACTTGCGAGCGACGACCGTTCAAGTAGGACTGGAACCAATCCAAAAGAGTTCCATGAATTCCAAGCTTTTCAAGCTTCGCTACAGCAATTTGATGGTTGACCTTATCGAATGCTACGGATAAGTCCAAATATAGTACATCCGTTTGAGCTCGTTCAGCATACTGTCGGTTACGTAAGAAGTGAGACATAAAAGATTTGACGCGGTTGAACGACCGGGAATGAAACCATGCTGGTCTGGGCTTAAAAATTGCTTGCAATGAAAAAATAATTGGTCCATCACAACAAGCTCAAAGAGTTTGGAAACAGGATATTCCGTGATAACCCACGATACGCGATAATAATTTAACCCATTTTGAAGTAAAGTAGGTTAACCCATTATAAAGGGTGATACGGTCAAAATTTGGTCAAGGGAAAACGCGTGTAAATCGGTGAAATCGTTTATTTAAAAAATCAAATTAAATTTCTTTTTCAAGTTCAATTAGTATAAAATTCAGGAAAAATATTCAGTTAGGCTTCCGCTTTTCCAAATACGAATTGCCGGGCCTTACGCTTGACCCCTGCCATCAGATTTTGTACAGCCACCTTGTCCACCTTCTTCGCCGCAGAAAGCCAGTTTGCCTTGAACTGCTGCTCGCCCTTAGCAGTTTTTTTGGTCTTCTTTAGGTTCCGCTTGACAATAGCCCAGTATTTCTCAATTGGGCGGAGCTCTGGCGTGTTGGGAGGGTTCTTGTCCTTGGGAACCACCTGCACGTTGTTGGCGGCGTACCACTCCATGGCCTTTTTACCGTAATGGCAAGATGCCAAATCCGGCCAAAACAGTACGGAACAACCGTGTTTCTTCAGGAAAGGCAGCAGACGTTTATTCAAACACTCTTTCACGTAAATTTCTTGGTTGACAGTCCCGGAAGCTATGAAAATGCTGCTTTTCAAGCCACAGGTACAGATGGCTTGCCAAACCAGATATTTCTTTGCGAACTTTGACAGTTTCATGTGCTTGAAAACATCTGCTACCTTTCCCCTTCCTTTTGCCGTATAAAACTCCTGTCCCGGAAGCTGCTTGTAGTCGGCTTTGACGTAGGTTTCGTCGTCCATTACCACGCAGTCAAACTTCGTCAGCATCGTCGTGTACAGCCTCCGGGATCGCGCTTTGGCCGTCGTATTTTGTTTATCATCGCGATTTGGAGTCACTACCTTCTTGTAAGTCGATAGTCTGGCTCGTTTTTTGGCTCGATGCATGGTTGTAGACGATACACCCAGCTTATTTGCGGCATCTCGGAGAGAGAGGTTAGGGTTTCGCTTGAAACTACCGGCAACTCTCTTTGTCGTCTCAGCGGCTTCCGGTTTTCAATGTCCCCCCGATCCAGACTTCCTGGCTGTCGACAAACGTTCCCCAAACACTTTAATTACATTTTTTTTTGTTTATTAATTTATTTGATAAGGCTCAACCGAATTAACTTTACAGAGCCGAGGATTCTTGGTCACTATACAATACATCTTAAAACTATAGTCAAAAGGTACAACACAATAAACACTTTATCTTCCGCTATCCAAAAAGCCTCCTCCATCAGAACTGGAGCCGCTTCTAGTAGTTTCATTGTATGGCAAATTGTTGTATGCCAACGAGGGTCAGAGCGCGTCAATTGCAGCTATGGACGCAAAACGTGGTCAGCACTCACACACTCATCACGAAACGGTTGATTTCCAAAGTCGACGACGCATCGACCGAAAGAACTGCTGATGAAGAACAATGAGGAGGACCACACAATGGTTGCTGCCGAGAAAACAGACGATCGCGTAGCACACATCGAGAGTGGCCTGCTTTTGTCGACAGCCGAGTGAACACTGATAATTACATTTGTAACAGTTGATTTGGCAACTTTTAGCGATTTTGCCAACTTTGCGTGCGAGTAGCTCGGATTTTCGCGATGCGCGAGCAAAATTTTGATACGCTGCTCTTCTTGCTTGGACGGCATTTTGACAACTGAAGAGTGAATTCCAAAATCAAAATAGGAGCAACATTCTACACACACACACCTTCAAAATGAGGGGTGTTCAGGTTTTTTAAATGCAAAATTGAAAGAAATACGTCAAGTTGATATTGACCAAATTTTGACCGTATCACCCTTTATGTGTAAAAAAGTTACCCATTAATGAATAAGTTTACCCATTAAAGGGTAACAATTACACATGTATGGGTATTAGTTACCCATTACTGGGTAATTTTTTTACCCATTAAATGGGTTAACCTACTAACCTTCAAAATTGGTGAAATTGTACCCATTAATGGGTACTTTCCAGTTGTGTAGACTGAAAAGTTCGTTACTTGACGAAAAGTACATTTTGACTGTGAGCATGCATAAGGGCGTATACGTGATGATCGATTCTCTTCATCGATTTTCTCTTTGCATTGCTACAGCTAAGTGAAACAACTCTATACAGAGCTGGAAAAAGGGCCTATCTGCTTTGATCGATTCGCTAAGCCACAAATAGCCTTTTATCAGAACTTTTGGTTACTTTGGGAAGTTTGCAAACTCAAATCAACTACAGGGTGCGTGACGAATTTTTGCAGTAAATGGCATATTTGAGAAAAAATACACCAGTTAGTTATTCTAGCAATGAATTTTGTGCGATTTATTTTCTTTGGCAACATATGGAAGTTGTAAGTAAATTTATTCAAAAAAATTGCCTTCCCTTTCGACGACTGTAGTTAGACGTATGTACGTAGTAGTAGTAGTAGTATGCACGTTTTAAAATGTTTCGATCCATAGATGTCATCACTGCCTTGATTTTAGATTTTAGCTACATAAGTGTGGTGTGAGGGGTTCTATTGGTATCCCGTTGGACGACGCCCTATACAAAATAATCCAACGGATTGATATCGGGACTGCTTTGGGGCCAAATTTCTTCCTCCCAAATTTACGAAATATTTTCCGTAAGCCATTTCTGTGCTTTATTAGCAGTATGAGCAGGTGCTCCGTCTTATCACTTTCCCAAGGCTTTTTTAATATTATACACTGTTCTTTCAGACACATTTACCGACCGAATTATTTCTTTCATGCATACTCCGGCGCGCAACAAAGCGACAACGGCTGACAGATTGCTCTCTTGTTTCGACATCTTTACGTTTACTCAACATTGTTTGTTTAAATCTTATACCTAACAGTATAAGCGATCCAGTGCTGCCAAATATATCTAAATCATGATGCACAAGCATGAGAAATTACTATTTGAAATTTACTGCAAAAATTCGTCACGCACCCTGTAGATGGAGGGTCTTAGCTCCCTTGGTACCGGTACTCGCAACCCTAGTTGAAAGAGAGTAAGAAAGAGTCCGGTACTGACAACCCTAGTTGTAACGATATCAAGGCAGATGTATTCTGGTAACATGGGTCTTTATACCTACTGTTAGGATCAGAACCCAGACCACATCCACGGTAGGCCGTCCCTTATTTACTGAAATTCGACCAATTTGTAAATTCAACCTTTTAAAATGTTCGTTTTGGTTAGAAAAAAAAAAACATATAAAAATTTGAAGTTCGTACGTTAACGGTTAGAGGTCGCTCATCGGCTCTAAATGAATGGTAGTGTAGGAGACCCCCCATGCCACGGCAAGCACGCTTCCGTTGTGTATGACGCATTTCGCGCCAAATCGTATTCAGAGCTGGCAGCACCCTCTCAGATTTCAATGAAACTTTCTGGATGTGTGGACCTTGACTAAATATGCCACTTTGCATACTTAGTTTTTCCAAAATTTATCTAGACTAACATTTGAGAAGGGCCAAACTTTTTCTGCTGATTTTTTTCAAAAAAATATTATGGAAAAATGACAACTCCTACAAAAATGTGATGTATGGATGACTTTTAGAAAATTGTCCAAGTTATCGAAAAAAAAATACTGGAAAAAATTTAATTTAAAACCTACACTGAAACAAATCGATTTTTAAAATTTAAAGTCGATTTAAAAAAAATGGCCTTGTCTGATTTGGATGAAACTTTGCCTCAAGATAGGTAACTATGTTTACTACCAACCGTCCATACATCGCGAGATGGGCACTTTTAAGGAAAAAAAGTTTTTCTTACAAAAACTTTTTCATGTCTGAACTGATTTTTTTTTTGATTTGCCATTTTCACACAAAACTAAACCAGTGATGCTCAAAATCATCTCAGAATCCAATGAAGCTTAATTTGCGATTCAATTTTGTCTAATCAGCACTTAAGTTCACTTTGATTAATCGAGAATTTCATATGAAAAGGGCTCATGATGCATTTCTCGCCAAATCGTATTTGGAATTGGCAGCACCCTCTCAGAGTTCAATAAAACTATTTGGACATGTAGACCTTCTCAAAAAATATCATTCCCTTATTCTGTTGTCTACCACTGATGCAAAATTTGATAATATGTGAGAGAAAAAAGACAAGATTTTTCATATATCATTTATTTATAAACTTTCAATGTTTTAAACCTATTTTCATACATGCTATGTTCATCTTCTGAATTAGAATACCTTTTTTGCCGCTACTTTGTCACCAGTTATAGGGACAAAACTGTGGAATTTCTGTGTGCCAGATATTGTCTTTGTGTTGTTATATAGTTCTTCGAATTCTTCTGACATTTTGATGTACTATTCAGTGGATATGTACTCGAAACGTAGTTTTGTGATATTTTTATCTGTTTGTTCAACTGCCCAGTTATATAATTCTCGTGGAGTTGTTATGGTGTTTCCATAATCTCGAGCAAGACTAGCTCTCTTTGCCATTCGCTTGAGAGTGCCACCAATGGCATCACAGGGAACTTTTCCATGAGACGTTGCAAAAAAATGCCATTCTGCTTCTAATCCATGCTTTGACTGAAGTCTACACAGACTAGCAAAGTTTTTTTTTTAATTTTTGTATTGTGATGCTGCCCCATCTGACATAAAAGTAATTTTAGCAAAATCTATCGATTGTTTAATAACATCTATCATTTTTGAGATGAACAACTAAACTGCAACTGTATCGTGAGTCATTATTTCTGATATGATAATGAAGCTAACATTTTCAAGTTTATTATCTTTCTTATAATAAACTTCAAATGGATGTATTCTTGCTTGAGAATTACTCCAGTGATATCCTTGAGCAGCGTTTTGGATAATGAATGAATAATTTTCAGAAAAATCACAAATTGCTAGAATTTCGCCTTCTTTTAATGATTCTTTTTTATTTCTCAAAAGATGACTGTTGTTTGTAAATAAAGTCATGAGTTATAAGTTTGTTAATTTTATCAATGAGATATGGAACAAATTCATCAACAGGCTTGATAATCGTTTCCAAATTACAACGATCAGTATTCAGCCACTGATGAAACACAACATCTTGTTTGTCATTTGATTCTAATAGCAAAGTAAGTTCCTCTTCAAATGTGTTCATTGGAAGCACACTTTTTGCAAGCACGGAAAAAGCAATCAGGTGTTCTAGTAGAAATATTACAAAGCATTTTTTCTATTATTGCATCTTGTAACATAATTCTTAAACTATTGATAATTATGTATACACTATGCTGCTGCCCACTAGTTGATGGTTGGGTATTTACTTCATTTCCAACCGATCGGCATTTTTTCATAACTGGACTTCTATTATGAGATATCATGCTACGGCATGACTCACAAATGCTCATCGTTTCATCAATTTCGTGGTTATATCCCATAGAATGTATTTTTTCTACCATCGTTGACGATATGGCCATACCTAATTCTTTATGGATAATTTGAGCTAAGAATTCTAAGTTGCTATAGTAGTATCGGATTTTGCCTCAGTAGTAGACATTATTTTATAATTATATAAGCCCTTTTCATATGGAATTCTCGATTAATCCAAGTGATTAGTTGCTGATTAGACAAAATTGAATCACAAATGGAGCTTCATTGGGTTCTGAGATGATTTTGAGCTTCACTGGTTTAGTTTTGTGTAAAAATGGTACGTTAAAAAAATCAGTTCAGACATGAAAAAGTTTTTGTAAGAAAAACTTTTTTTCCTTACAAGTGCCCATCTCGCAATGTATGGACGGTTGGTAGTAAACATAATGACCTATCTTGAGGCAAAGTTTCATCCAAATTAAACATGGCCATTTTTTTAAATCGACTTTAAATTTTAAAAATCGATTTGTTTCAGTGTAGGTCTCAAATGATATTTTTTTCAGTATTTTTTTTCAATAATTTGGTCAATTTCCTAAAAGTCATCAATACAGCATATTTTTGTTGGAGTTGTCATTTTTCCATAATATTTTTTTGAAAAAAAATCGGCAGAAAAAGTTTGGCCCTTCTCAAATGTTAGTCTAGATAAGTTTTGGAAAAACTGAGTATGCAAAAGTGCTTATTTAGTCAAAGTCTACACATCCAGAAAATTTTATTGAAATCTGAGAGGGTGCTGCCAGCTTCGATTCGATTTGGCGCGAAATGCGTCGTATGCGTTATAGGTAAAAATACATCGTTTGTGGGTATTCCTCAAACAGATCATGGAACGTCAGATTGATCTCATTTGGTGTAAGCAACTTTTTCAAAACATAGTGTATATGCATAATAATTATTTTTGTGTAGTTTTTAAGCGATATGTTTTCCATTTAATGTGTTTTGGTTCAATATAGTCGTTATTTCAAAAGTGGATTAAAGCAAAGTAATGAAGGCAATCCAATTAATTTATTTTACTTATTAACAAAGTTTTGTAGTGTTGTCTTTTGTTTATTTGGAAGTTTCTTCCGCAAATCTTCCACATTAAACAGCAGATTCTGGAAGTCTTTTTCTTTTATTGTCATGTTTCTGTTATAATCCTACATAAATTTGATTGCTCTCTCTGCGTGGTCGTTTACCACTTGAAGCCGAGTAACGATTTCTTCTCCTTTTTGGTATTCCTTATTATTACTCCATTCACTTACTGGTTCATCGAAGAAGCTGATATCAATCCCCAAATACTCTAAAAAATTCCACAGTATTGGTAGTTGCCAGCTGATCCAGCGAAAGTGTACTCAACTCAGTGAGAAGAATATTCCGTTTCTTTGTCGGATCATCATTGCCTTGTCTTGTTCGAATGGATTGGACAAGCTTATCTCGTTCTTCGGAAGATAAGCCAGTGTCAAACACAAAGAGACCAATTAGTTCTTCACTTAGATACCAGAAATGGTCTGGAAATTTTCTTTGCGCAGCATCAGCAGCATCTGGATTGAAACTTTCGAACTCCTAAAGATCCGCTATAAACCTGAGATCACTGCGAGGAGCAGATGCAGCGAAGGGTGCGGAAAACCACGCTTGCACATACACTCCAACTATGAAAGCGCATACTACAAGCAATCCAGTCGGGTCTTTGTGGAGATGAAACTGCGCCCTGAAGAGATACATCTTTAGACTGTAGATGGCCCGTGCCATCCAGCGCGCAGTATGCACAGGTCCCGGTGCACAGAAACAAATTCCTCTTGGAAGAACTTTGCTCAAAAAAATGATTGTGAGTTCCAGAAACTCACGGTAATCATCCCTCGGCTGTCCAAGCTACGAAATATCATTGAAATAATAACATTTTCTTATCATATGAGTTAAGATAACATACTCACAATGATGTTGTGTTCCGCGAAGCTTGCAATTTGAGTTATGCGATTTCTCAAAAAATGTGGTAATTCGGATGTCAGCGGAACTTCGTATTTTTCCTTATCTATTGACTTCCAGTGGCTTTGAAATTGCTTGAATATAATAATGTCGGGTCCGCTTGTCAGCCCCATGATGGTATGGAAGACACTTTCTAGGGGTAGCTCTAAAATATGGTGCATACAGGGTAGCCATACTTCGTTCGCCTCAAGTTGGCGCTCTATCCACGAAGCTGCACCGTTCTTCCAGCCTTTAA
The DNA here is from genome assembly GCF_037179485.1 of Ochlerotatus camptorhynchus. Classification (NCBI taxonomy): domain Eukaryota; kingdom Metazoa; phylum Arthropoda; class Insecta; order Diptera; family Culicidae; genus Ochlerotatus; species Ochlerotatus camptorhynchus. Next base: position 9,058,220 of record NW_027040722.1, read on the forward strand.
TTAGTAACCGTGATTGAAAATCATTAAGTAGCAAAAAAGGAAAGTAACGACATAAGCAACTGACCTAGTGTGGAAAAAAAAGTTAAAAAGATATCATAAATATCTGTATTGACACTGGTGGTGTCAAAGGACATAGCTTTAATTCGATCAGTTAAGATCCAAGCTTTAATTAATTCAACAACAGCTTCTCCGATGGCTTTTCCTGTCCCTCTTTCAACAAATGGAACGCCAAGAAGCTGTGTCGTGCTTTTTCCTGTCACAAGTACTGCTTGGCGATCGACCAGTTCCTTCCCTATCAAAGAACTCCCCACTTTATCGTCCCAGTGAACTGTAAGGATTCCATCGGGACTGAAATTCTCCATCAATTTCAAGGACAATTCAGGCCGGTATTTCTCACGCAATCGATGTATGGTGGAACGGTTGATGTTAGTATTCCCTAGATCAACCCCAAGCGATTTTGCAGCTGCTGCCAGAATAACTGTGGCAGAATCTGTGCTGACTTTTGCTGCATCAAGAGCCTGGGATAATTCTGGGGTTACAACATTTTGAGTTCCTCGTCGTGAGCGATGCACCACACGCTTGTCTGCATCGTTAGGCTCATCATCGGATAGGTCGAGTTCTACGAAGTCGGCTATAATGAAATAAATTTACTGCACTGTAATCAAGCAAAGAAACTGAATATTACCAGTTGTCAACTTATTTTCACTTTTTCTTCGACGTTCTGCCAAGAGCTTTTGCCTCTCTTCTTTACGCTTCACTGTTGCCACCTTCTTCTGCATTTTGGTAGCAAGAACCCCATCTATGCCAGCAATGGAACCTACCATCTACCATTGGCCATCTTTCTGATCCTTCAGAAATGCTATGTCTTCGAGAATCGCCTGTCTTACACCAGGATCCGTTTCTTGCTGGGCGCTTCGTTCCATTTCCGGTATTGCCATGCTCTTTGCAATGTCAAACAAGTCATCAAGCTTGGTTTTAAAATGGGATTTGCGTTTTATTTGTGCTTTGCTATTTGCCCATTTCATATTTTTGCAAATTGCAAACAACTCGGTATGCAGTGTTTCAATTTTCTTAATACAGTGAATTTCCTGAACTACCGGTATTTTTGATTTCTGCCAGAAGCACAACACCTGATTAGCGGTATTTCTAGCACTCAACCTGACCGGAAGCCTTGCGGATCGATGCTGGTAGTAAATGGTAGCTAACACTTGCCGTATTGTCGGAGGACTAGCTCCAGTGATAACTTCACATTCAGGTCCCACAAATTTAACGAGAGTTTCACTTCTAAGTTTATGAGCCATTTTGAGGATGCTTTTCACTGCTTGAAACGACGCATCTAAATGCACTGAAATAAGGCACAAACTGGATACTGTCGTAACCGGACAGAGGTTTCCAGCCTTTGTCACGGCTACACGAAAGCAATTGGTTTCTCGCTACCTGAATTGTTGCCGCTGCTACTGTTACTGCTACTGCTGTTACTGCTGCTAGTACGTCTGCTTCAAAGTTCGTTACAAGAATGACTTCATTAGGCCATTTAAATGATCTTTATTTCTTGTGATTGTGTGGTTTACATGTATGAATTTTTTAAGTGACACAGATGCGTCTTTTCAACTTTAGTACATTTGAGATTTTAATTATTATTTACAGTTCCTAGTCCTATCAGGCCTATTTTAAAGTATGACCACCTTGGTGGTATTGGTTTGATTTGAATTGGAAAAAGGAGACTACTTATAACTACTATTTACAACTACAACTAACCTACAACTACTATATGCACCTAACCTACTATATACAAATTGCTTATCAAAGCATGTTCTGATAAATTACATTTTTGTGTAAATTTAGTCTTAATTTCGTTAATTTTGTAATCTATTTTGGCAATGCCTGCCTCTTCGTGTAAATTTGTTATTCTTTGTTATAGTCGAAAGGACGATTAAGTACCATCCTCAGCACTCTATTCTGAGTGACCTGGATTTTGTTCCTGTGAGTCTGTGCACATGATTCCCACACCGGAGCTGCGTAGAGGATCGCAGGTGCTATGATTTGTTTGTAGACAGCCAGTTTGTTTACCCTTGAGAGGCGGGATCTGCGGCAAATCAGCGGATAGAGACACCTAACCAAGGCAGAACACTTGACTACTGTTTTCTCTACATGCGAGTGGATTAGGAGCTTTTCTTCAAACAACATCCCGAGATAGGTTACTTCGGTGGACCACTCAACCCTTGTGCCATCCATGATTACAGTACAAGATGGAGCCAGTTTCAGTTTGGGCGATTGCCGATGGAGGAACATGATCGCTTGTGTTTTGGAGGCATTGATTTTGATTTTCCACGTGGTGGCATAATCAGCAAAGGCGTTAAGGCATCGTTGAAGTTTGTTCGTTATTTCGCGAGGCATCCTTCCTTTGACGGCTATTGCGGTATCATCTGTGAACAGGAAAAACACGCAACCGTCTCCAAGGGGAGGAATGTCGGAAGTGTAAATGCTGTAAAGCAAGGGGCCCAGTAAACTGCCTTGCGGGACTCCTGCTGGGATGGAAAACGTGTCTGAAAGACAACCATTCAACGATACCTTAAACGACCTTTGCTGGAGGTAGTTACGGGTGATTTTAACCAGATGTAATGGAAAGTTGAAGTTACAAAGCTTGTACACAAGTCCATCATGCCAAACATTGTCAAACGCCTTTTCAACGTCTAACAAGGCCATGGCTGTAGACTTGGATACAGCCTTGTTACTTCGGATGTTATTCATCACCCGTACTAGCTGGTGATTGGTGGAGTGCCCCTTTCTGAACCCAAACTGTTCCAGAAGGAGAATGTTATTTTCCTCGACAAACTTGAGCAAACGATTGAGAATGAGTTTCTCGAACAATTTGCTCAGCGCTGAAAGGAGGCTGATGGGTCTGTAGCTTGAAGGCAATGTTGGATCCTTACCGGGTTTGCGGATTGGTATGATTTTTGCTACTTGCCAGATGCTTGGAAAGTAGTGCAGTTCCAAACATCTGTTGAAGATAGCGGTTAGGAGAGACTGCACTTTCATGCTGAGTCTCTTCAAGATCAAGTTGAATATACCGTCAAACCCGGGGGCCTTCATGTTCTTGGTGCATTTCAGTGCTGAGCAAATTTGTTGTACTGTAATCATATCCGCCGGAGGCACGACACAAGGGGAGGCATCTAGTTTTTGAACGCATTGCGCAACCTGATCTTCGAGCGGACTTTGGATATTCGAGCCAAGCAAATGCGATGAAGCGACATGCTTACCGATCGCATTTTCTTTCTCCTGTGGGGTGATTAAAAGCCGATCGTCATCATTATCGACTCTGAGAGGTGGAACGGGTTTGGGATGATTTTTCAGGACCTTGGCTACCTTCCAGAATGGTCTGGAGCGGTCGTCCAGATTCTGGACAACACGCCCGAAACTTTCATTTCGGAGTGAGTCCATTCTGGAAGCAATCTGCCTGTTCAGATCGGCCATTTCACGTTTTTTGCCCAGATCTCCAGTCCTCTGAAACTGGCGTCTACGAACATTTCTCAACCGAATCAGTAATTGGGTGTGGGAATCAATAGCAACAAACTTACCCCTCACAGGAACTTGTTGAACACACGCCTCGTCAGTCACGGATATGGCCTGTTGGAGTCCTTCCAACGCCCGGTCGATGTCATCTACAGTGTCGAGCAGTGGATTTTCATTGATGTTGCTGTCCACCATTCGTCCGTACTGTACCCAGTTGACATGGTGGTAGTCTTTACGCAGGCAGCTTCTAGCAGGAACCACGTTGACACCGACTTCAGTCACCACCGGTTGGTGGTCGGAGCTGAGATCGTTGTGCGCCTCCGGCTTGGGTAGTCCGATGTTTGACAGGAAAAAGTCTAGCGTGGAGGGATTTCCCGCCGGAGAGATGAAAGTGGGTTCATCCGGAAATTGCACAGTGTACAGTCCATGTTGTGCGTGGTCGAACAATAGACATCCGTTCCGGTTCCTCTGGTAGTTCCGCCAAGCTTCATGGTGGGCGTTCAAGTCGTTCAAGGCGTTCAACGATGAATCGGGAGCTAGTACGGGTGATGGCGGTCAGGTCCTTTTTGAATTGGATTCCTAGTCCATTGCTTGCGGTACACTGGCGTGGGCAGTAAACAGAGATAAACCGGACGTTTCCAGTTGGTGATTCCACCTCCACACTAACGTCCTCGATGATAGAAGTGCGGATGTGGGGCAGAGTGCAAAACTTGATTCCCTTTCTGACGATGACCGCTACACCCCTGGAGCTGGTGCGATCAAGCCGGATAATGTTGTGGTCAGGCAACCAGAAGCTGTCACCGGACTTTAGGTGGGTCTCGGTTAGAAGAACCACGTCGATGCTATGCTTGCGGAGGAAGTCGGCAAGCTCAATATGTTTTGCTCTTACCGAGCAAGCGTTCCAGGTAGCGATGGTTAGCGGTTTAGAAACCATACTGGATGATGAACTTACCGAGCACTTGGATCTGTTCGGGCTTATTGCGGCACTTACGTTGAGCACCGGTCATGTTGACGAAAATTTCCATCAGTTCATCCGCTGAAAACAGATCGGGGTTGTTGTTTTGCGCTGGTGGTTGTCTCCAGAATCCAGGGGGGGATGGAGAGCTTTGGCCAGCAGAATCACCAGAAGTTGCTTGAGCGGAATGCACCCGCGAATTCGCTTGCCTTTGCTGAGGAGCACGAAGAGGCGGGAAATCCTCCGTCCGAAATGCCGGGACTTTGTCCTTCTTGCGTCCTGGTTGGTTGTTAGTTGCCGCCTGTTTTCGGATGCGTTTGAAGTCCTCGCGTTTGGAGCACTGTCTGTCGGAACCTTGGTGAGCACCACCACAGTTGGGGCATTTTAACGCCACGGCTCCATCCGCAGGGCAGTCGGAAGTGGCGTGGTCTTGAGCGCAATTGCCACAGCGTGGCTTTATCTTGCAGTTGCGGGTGCCATGACCGAAGTTCAGACACCGTTGGCACTGAGTCACATCACGATGGCCGCCACGGTATAGCTCCCAGCGGACGATGATGGAATTAATGGAGCGGCTGGCTTTCAGCGCGTTGAGCGTCACCGTTCCCTTCTGGAAGTGTACCAGGAAAAGGCTATCCGGATACGCCTTCACATTTTCGTCCTTCGTTGTCATCCGATAGACGGCACTTGGGGCCAGCTTGTACCGCTCTCTGATTTCAGCTTCGATAAACTTCGGGTCGAAGTTTGGTAGGCCCCTAATGACGACCTTGAATGGCTTCTCACCGGGAATGTCGTGGGTGAAGAATTCCACCTTGGAAGTCCTCAGAAGGGCGACGACCAAGTTATACTCCGCTTTGGTACGGAGCACCACCTTGGTGCCGACTCTGCCCAACTTGTATTCGGCTTTAACGCCCAGCGTCACTAGATCTGCGATGAGCTCATTAAGATGGGCATTTTTCACTACCAATGGAGGTAGCTTCACTTTTGCCGCACTCGGGCCGGCAGAATTTTCGTTGCCGATGGCGTCGCCGAAATCACCGATGTCGCTGGCGTTCGTCGCAGTGACATCGGACTGGCCTCGATTCTTCTTCCTCTTCTTGCTGCGTTTTTCCAACACAGCTGGCTGGATATTCCCATCCATGGGGAGAACAGCAAACCTGTTCGAGGTAGGCACACCGGAGCTTCCTTGACCGGGGTTCTGGACCTTCGCCGGGCTTCGCGACCGATGCTTCCCCATTTCGGGGCACACACACACGCACTACAAACCGCGAAAGAGAGAGCGCGAACACTATCGCCACGAACTTTTCAAACAACTCGAGAGACCGAGCTAACACCGAACTGAACTGCTTGACGATCAAGCAGAGAATGATTGTCGACTTCATTAGGCATAGGTAAGCTCTATTTATATGTAGCTAAATTTTCACTTGTTTCCAAAGCACTGTTATAGCGAATTCGTTTATTATTCAGTTCCAACCTGGATCGGGTATCAAGATTGGGTCTGCTTGTTTTCTGACAAACGTCAGTTTGTTCGTTTGTTTTTAAAACCTAGCTCAGGTTGAGGTTCGCACTGACAAAAAGTTCGGTTTCGCACTGGGTTGGAACTGGTTCCAACCCCGATAATAAACGAATTCGCTATTAGTTGCCATAGAATTTCCCCTAACAAACCAAGAAGATTTCGGATCCAATGCCTACTTCCGCAACGTCTTCTTTCATTTTCTTTTTTACATTTTACGCATGACAGCGTTGTCCTATTTTTTAAGAGAGAGAGATAGAGCATTCATGTACACTCTTACATTTTCTTAGAAGAAGAGTGACTATGTAACATACTGTTTTATGTAGACGTTCAGCATACGTGTGTGAGTATCTTTTCATGGTTTATACCATGGCTTTATTATGATACCTATGCAGTGTACACGAAGGTAGCGTGGTCGCCGAGGCATGAGCGGTCTCCTACACTACCATTCATTTAGAGTCGATGAGCAACCTCTAAGCGTTAACGTACGAACTTAAAATTTTTATATGTTTGTTTTCAAGCCAAAACGAACATTTTAAGAGGTTGAATTTACAAATTGGTCGAATTTTGAAAATAAGGGACGGCCTAATCCACGGTCACTTTCTTCTGCATCACATTGCACTCATGCACAACTATTCGCAACTGGCGCATTTAGCTTCCATTGAGTTTTGATCGTCCCTAGTAATCCATAACATCAGCAAACATCCCACATCGCAAATCCCAGGTCTTTGTACATGTGCACGAAAGTTTTCACCACCTGCTATGGATGATATCGTGGTACTCCGCTGACTCCTCCGATCGACCGACACAACCGACCGACGACAGGAACTCGTCTGGCACGGAAAAGAAATCCCTGACGAGGTGAATTTTTCATGAATTATGCTAATAAAAATAAATATAATATTTTAATCTCATTTGGGCTGTCACGCTCGGAAGCTCCCCGAGCCCAGAAGTTGCGCGTCGTCGTCGTCTCCGGTGGTTCCACATTCCACATTGACTTTGGCACCGGAACACTGACTGCTGGGAGCCTGCGAACGAGTTGCTGAGCTGAGAGAGGCAACGAAAAATAACATTATCTTCCATCCAGTCGTTGTCGTTGTCTCGCTCGCTCGCTCGCTGACACACATCCGCGTTAATACAAAACTGCCCGGACGCTGGGGAAAAATTAAACATAATTTTCCACTTTTATGAATTTGCATCTTTTTAACAAACGTGCGCGGGAGAGTCATTATTCTTCTACCGCAGAGTTGGAGCACAGCACCGGCTCAGACAGGCGGAACTTTTTTTTTCACTTTTAATTCTTTTGCACGTTATTTCCAGCGGAATACTCGTCCTGCTCCTGCTCGGAGAGCAAGTTACATTCACTTGGAGTTAAAATTAATTCATCCCGGCTGTACTACCTTCCTGGAGCTATTAAGCACGGAGCTGGGGAAGCAGAATCCATCCCTAAGCCCGCACCCGGTTGACATCCGGGAATGGGATTAGAAAGCTTTCTCGAATGAATACCGTGGTATGGGGCTTGGAAAAGCGCTCAGGTGAGTGTTGTATGAATACGCTTAGGAAAAAAATATTAGCTCACTCACGAACATATCCACGACAGCAGGAGGCGCACAGATGGTGGTTTCCATTGAGATTAATTAATGAATAACGAGGCAGCACAAGGAGATAAACTAATTACAGAGTTTCATTCGAGCCAGAAAAGTGACACTTCTAGGCTGAATATCCAGACTGAATTACGGAGAAAAGCGTGTGTACGTGTATGCAGGTGGCTGCCAGCGCTCATCTCGACTCTATGTACCAATGCTGTATGGCTTGATTAGTTTTTGCAGGTAACCAAAGTTTCCAACCGAACGTTTCTGATGAATGGATGCAGGGGGAGTGGGGTTAGACGGACAGTTGATTATTCGACGGCTCAACTATTGATTTGTGGGATTTTAAAACATCCACACCACGCTTACGATATTTGATGCATTTTAGAATAAACAACTTCGTACGGGAGCTGTCAACAGTGAAAATATAAACAAACAAACAAATTGGTCTTGCGGCGATGTGATTTAAATTTCGATGTGCAATTCCTAAGGTTCTACAGCTCCAACATTGTTTACAATCCTGTTCCGGGTTCGCTCCTAGATTGTTTGTTGAACTAAGTAATTACATTTTGTTTTTGCGCAGGCGTAAAGAGGCGTTTTTCTAAAAAGTTTACCATCGGGGTAAGACGGGCAATGCAAATAGTTCATAGACATAGTTTTAAGTATTAGGATTTTCTAAATATTGTGGATTCCTTGAATATATCAGGCATAACATTTGATAACGACTCAAAAGCATTTGTAAACAAACTTTCTAAGGCCTTTAACACGCGAACCAAAGTACGCCCACGCAAACCAATGCCACTTTCGGAAAGGTGATAGTTGCCCCTATCCGATGATGGTGTTAGTTTGCGTGGGCGTACTTTGGTTCGCCTTGGAAAGTTTGTTTACAAATGCTTTTGTGCCGTTATCAAATGTTATGCCTGATATAATGTGTCACATGGTGAGTTTCGGATCTGGCTTTGTTGGCCTAGGCTACCCGGGACATATTCTGATGTGTCCGATGCGTTCTTGGGTTCTCATTATGCCGTAAAATATTCACACAATTAGTTTAATTTATTTCATAACCTAAAAACATTGAATCTTCAAGCCTGTTCTTCATGGCCCCAGTACATTTCGTTGTAAATTTTGGGACCTATATAGATTAAACAAATAATTTATTATTAAAATTTAACCGAAATCAGTATTTGAAGTTTATTTAAGCATGACTTCAATCTACTGAATACTGTTACCACCAGCAAAATGCTGTATTTATTGACGATAAAACAATAACAATCCTTAGGGTGTCCGTCTTACACCCAGTTCCCCTTTGCAATGTCTGGGCGATGACGGACTCAGCAACAGTTGTTGATAAAAGGTTTTTGGAGAGATGATTAAAATTATCATCCCTATTCATACATCTGTCATGCAGCATCCTATTTGTTCTGACTGTGTGTTGCGTTTTAATAACGGATTAGTTGTTCGTACACAACTTTGGTTGGTTGACCATATGTTCTCGACATTTAAAATAAACTAAAGGACAGAAGCAAAGCGAACCAAACAGGGAACCTGGCACATTTGTTGTTAGCACAATTTGACAAGCTGAACAATTTTCACTGGTATTTCATTTTTTTTTTATTGAAGCACCAGGACATCCTGGGAATCTATTTCAACGAATTCAACCAAATTCTAAAGAAGCTTGTTCGATTTCCTGGGGAGCAGCTAATTAAAAGGCATGCTAAAATTCATTTTAAATCACCATTCCCAAGAAATGAAATCTGTCAAAGAATTAAAAGAAATTTCCTCTGGATGAATTTTAGAGAAGTTGAAAAGATCTTCCAAATAAGTCGGAAAATATTTAAGGAGCACGTTAAAAAACACTTCCAGAGGAGGCAGACCGACTCTGAGCTCTCTTTAAGGAAAAGTAGAGTCTTAAGAACCATTCATAGTCGTTCCGATGTCAACCGCTAACTCCCGCTGCTAGAAAGGGACTTCCTTTGAGCTTTGTAAAGTACTAGTTTTGGATAACCCAATTTTCACTAACACCGTTACGAAAAATGGATTCTGACCCAGTTTTGTCAGCGTTGCCCCATTCGAGCCTCGCCTTCGGAAGTAGCAATCAGCCACTGAGCTTGTTTTCTCAGGTAATTGCGCAAATTGTATATGTCCTGCCGAAGCAGGAAATGATCACTACACTACCCCTTTCGCAGTTTCAGCTGCTTCTCACCAGGATGACTCTGATTGCAATGCTCAAGTCACTGAGCTTGGTTTCTCAGGTAATTGCACGAACAGTATATGTCCTGACGAAGCGGGAAATGATCACTACACATCCGTCATTCCCCACCATGATGACTCTAATGACAACCGTAACGCATCCAGGATTCAGGGAGCTGAAATATTGCTGTATTACCAAAACGTTGGAGGCATGAATACAACTGTAGCTGAGTATAAATTGGCCGGCTCGGATTCTTGTTACGATACGTACGCCTTCACCGAAACTTGGTTGAACAGCAACACACTTTCTAAGTAAATATTTAGTTCAGATTTTACGATCTATCGCACTGATTGTTCTCGAGCCACTAGCCCCAAAGCTTCCGGTGGAGGTGTTTTGCTAGCAGTTCGTTCTACTTTTAACTCCCGGTTACTTTATCCACCTAATAGCTCAGGTGTCGAACAGGTGTGGGTGGCTTTTACCCTACCTTTGAAAGTGGTCTTCATTTGCGTGTTGTATTTACCCCCGGATCGACTTGGCGATTCTGAGTTGATGGATCAACCCATCGATTCACTTTTTTGGGTTGTATCCAAGATGAATGCGATTGACGAAATCCTTGTTGTAAGTGATTTCAATCTTGCTTCAGTCAACTGGTCAACGAATGGAACAGGGTTCTTTCATCCTCGCTCTAATGGCTCATACATTACACCTCTAGTAGCATCTCTCCTAGATTGCTACAATGCCGTGAACTCACCTCTAATTTCTCGGTTCAAGAGGCACCCGAACCACTATTTAAACGTTGTAGACACCATTCACCTCTGCAGTTATCATTACACTTATATCAGGCTTGCACTTGTCGGGTTACCGTGGACAGCGTATCGTATGAGTACCGTAGGACTGACTTCGAGGGAATGGCAACCTTTTTCGAAATCATCAGCTGGGACGATGAACTCCGAGATCGTGACGCGAATGCTGCCTCTTCAATTTACTCGAATATTGTCATGTATGCGATCGACCAGTTTGTACCCATGACAACTCCACCCATATATACACACTACGAAAAAGACATGTAAATTTCAGTGCCCTGAGACCAACACATGCAAGCGGCCCTTTTGACATAATAATCAATTGAAAAGGACGAGAAAATCAATTCAATCAAACGCACTTTTCGTCGAGTTGCATATGTTTCAGTTTCAGGACATTTAATTTTACATGCCATGTTTGTTTACGTTCCATGATTTACGTCAAAGCTGAATTACGTCTCGTGTAAAAATAGTAATTTCTTAGTGTGTACACACTTAGAAATAACTAATTTCATACGTGACGGAATCCATCTTTGACATAAAAGATGAGATGTAAACAAACATGTCATCTAATATTAAGTGCTCCGAGACTGAAAAGTTCGTTGCTCGACGAAAAGTACGTTTGATTGAGCTATATTTCGTGTCTGTTATGACTCAAATTTATGTCAAATCTCCTTGGAACAACCACCGACCCAAGCGACTGAAGTCATCGAAACGAGCTGCCTTGAAGACATTTTGTAAACTTCGAACGGATGCATCGAAGAGGAAGTACAACCTCGTCAACAAACAGTATAAGCGGCTCAACAAACAGCTTTATCAAGCCGATCAGCGCCATCTACAAACTAAACTCAAAGTAAACCCCAAGAGCTTCTGGAATCATGTGAACGATCAACGGAAGGAATCGGGCTTACCTTCTACAATGTACAACACGGATCAAGAAGAATCAGATACGGATACAGTAATCGCTGACCTGTTCATGTCACAATTCAGCAGTGTCTTCGTCAATGAAAATTTACCTAACGAGCACATCGTAGCCGTCGTAGGAGATGTTCCCGTACTTTCTGCTGTTGGGCCGCATCCGCCTATCTCGACTAATGATGTTCGTAGAGCAAGCCTTCGCTTGAAAAATTCTTTCAGCACTGGCCCTGACGGAATCCCTTCCGCGGTTATTAAGAACTGTATTGGAGTGCTGGCCGCACCTTTAGCATCCATCTTCAAGCTCACTTTGGATTCTGGGACCTTTCCCGACTGCTGGAAGCATTCTGTTGTTTTCCCTGTCTTCAAAAAAGGCAAGTCGGTGTCCAACTACCGTGGTATCGCTGCTTTATGTGCAGTCTCAATAATTTTTGAACTATTGGTGCTAGATTATTTAAAACACACATGTGAGCGACTTGGTTTTCACGGTTCCCTTCTTGATTGGCTTCGCTCATATCACACCAGGCGACATATGTCAGTGAAGATTGGAGATCATTTTTCTCAACCGTTCGCTGTTTCTTCTGGTGTACCTCAAGGCAGTCATCTGGGACCGTTCATATTTTTATTGTATCTGAATGACGTTTACTTTTCGATCCGTTGCCTGAAGCTGTCTTATGCTGACGATTTCAAACTATACTTTGTCATCAAAGATCGAAGTGATGCATTGTTTCTTCAGCAGCAGCTGGACGTTTTTGCTGTTTGGTGTGACAAGAACAGGATGGTATTAAATGCTTCTAAATGTGTCATTATAACGTTTTCCAGGAAAAAATCACCTATCTGCAGGAGCAAATATTAAGCCGTGAATCTACCATTAAAGACTTAGGTGTCCTACTTGATTCACAACTCTTTCTAGGACCATGTGGCTTATGTTTTCGCTAAGGCATCTTCTCAACTTGGTTTCATTTTTGGTTTCACCAAAAACTTTAGGGACATTTTCCATTTAAAAAAGTAGAAGGGTCTGTGCCTAGGGGCACGAACGGAAGTTTGACGTAGGACCGCTAGTGGACGGAAAAAATGTGAATATTTAGTTCTTTTAATTGATCAATCATCAATTATCTTAACTCTTTCCGTTTTTTATTTGTAAGCGAATCAAATTTGTTGATGAAGCGAAAGAGAAAGTTGATGAAGACAATCCAAGGGACTGTCGTCAACTTGAGTATTTTCGATTCATCTACCCGACTTTAAAAGATGTATGGGAAATGTAGGTAATGTCGGCCCACATGTCCCTAATTTGGGCCCATCGCTAAAAGTCTGCTATTTATCAATTTTATCTAGATGAACGCGTTATTGGGACGTTACGTATGGATATTTTTGGTTGCTATTGAAAATTTAGTTGATTGCTAAATTTATGTATGGGCCCAATTTTGATTTTTTTGTTTTTATGAATTTTTAAGTTTTGTGCATTTTGGTATTAAAGTCTAAAGTGTATTCAATTCACCCCTCACAGGATTTCCTTCCGAAATATATGAATGGGGCGGGGCCCCGGAAAGTATCGAATATGTAAAAAAGGAGGGACTTCGAGAGATTGAACTCGTGAGAGCTAATTTTCTCGCAAATTTGATTTTATTGGCTTTCTGGGGACTGAATATAAACCCAAAGCAAATTATTCCTACTTCTCTAAAATTCTATATGGATTTATAACACTTCCTATCAGCGTGTTCTGGAAAATGGTCAGACGATGATTAATCTCACCAATACATTCGGGCCTACAATTCCATACCTTATATAGAGACCAGGTTGAGCCTTGATAGCTAGCTGCTTGCGGCAACTGATGACCTTGACAAATGTCCAAATAATACTCTTTTTTTTTTTTTTTTTGTAAAATATTGTTTATTTAGGTCTTAAATAACATATTCAAGATATTTAAAAAATATATCAATCTTCTAGAGTCAAAATGAAATCTAGCTCGCCTACATCTATTCTATTATTAATATTCACATTGACAAAGTTGATGTACTTAAGGTGCAAATCAGATTGGATTCACCCTTTGTATATATTAGTATGTTTCAGCGATTTGAGCTTATGTATTGGTTATGGTGCAAGGATACTAATACATATACTAAACTCGTGTTTATTTTCTAAAAGGTGGGAGGTATTGTAATCTCGCAGATTTAAATTTAACTATAAGATTATCTGAGAATGTAATGGCATGTGTTAAGTTCAGATTCAAAACAAACTGATTCATGCCTGAGGTCTTTCACTTATTATGTAAGGGTTTATAGGGGGAGGGAAGTCTAGGATTTTCTTATTTTTAGGATTTGTTTTGTTATTTCTCGGATTTGTTAGGAAAAAATCAGGTTGAAAAATACTGAAATAGTCTTACGTAATTAATGGACGGCCCTAAATAATAGAAATAAGCATGTTGACGGAGTTTGCAATATTCCCAAACAATGGTCTAAGACTTGTAAGACCTACGAATTTGTGAAAACTGTATTCTTTCTGAACACTATGGAGGAAAAAAATATAAATTTATTTTGAAGAGCAACACTCCTGATTTTTTTTTTCTCATTTAGGGTTTTGACAGGAACATTTTTTTTAGGAAAACAGACTATTTTGGAAAACGGCATTCGTTATGGTTTCTTCCTTAATTGAAATTTTGCTATACAGGGAAATCAGCTTCAATAAAACAATATTTAAGAATTATTTATAACATACCTTCATCCTTTTCATTTCTGGCATCATCATGCACATGCTGAATCCACAGAGAAACAGACATAACACTCACAAGTTGTTCATCGATCAAGCATTTAACAGTCAATAAAAGTATCTCAGTTGGTAGTACTGCCACCTGTGGCGCGCATAGTCAATTTCCTTGCGTTTGACGTTTACACATTACTGCCATCTGTTCAGCGTACTACCCACCACAGTGTACTCAACAGATGGCGGTAATGTTTTAGCGACGATGTTTTACAATGAGAAATATTCAATATGTTATGTCTGTTTGTCTGTGCTGAATCATTTCTTCAGTTTCCTCGGTCATTTTATCACAATCAAAAATACTTCCTTCCATTTCCATATTCTTAAATAAATCCATATTTTCAATTTACCCGAGTGAGAAGCTCTGCAGTTCACTGCCTGGGCAAGCATTAAAAGTCTTCTATACACTTCCGGAACCAAGTATGTCTGATTGTCGATTCCGAACCTCCGGACTTCATTTGCATCTATGAGCTTATAATGGAACTCATAATCACTATCATCATTATTGACCGAATGTTCTGAATCTGATTCTAAATCACCGTAAGGAAATCCAAGATCTCTTCAAAATCGTCATCGCTTTCCGGTTTTGAATTACAAATCGCCACGCTTTCTCATACTGAATTTGTATTTTTACGTTTTAAAGCTGCTTTTTTGCCTTCGAAAAATTCGGAATTTTTATCCCTGGTTGAAAAGATTGATAAGCCGCGCTCAGGATACGCAGAAGTCACGCACAAATTGAACACAGTTTTTGTATACATTAGTCAGCTGTCAGTGCTGCCAAAAGTTAATTTAGTATTGAGACATTATTTCTCTTATTACTCGATATAATCATGTGTGCAGTAGGAATGCATTATTATGTATTATAAACCTTCGAAATTAATATTTATTGCAATTTTGCAATGTGGCATGAGACACATTTATTTTTGTAATGATGTTTTATTTTGAATAATTTGAAATAATGCTTGCAACCTTGTTAATCAGCCCAACTGAAAGTAAACACGCACACCGTCTGAGACTGTGCCAGCAAAACAGGACTGGTAGTGTGTTTTTTTGTCTCCTTCCACCATTCTCACCGTTGTTTGACAATGATGATGACGTCATACATTTTGCATCGTTCAAGAGTGTGAGAATAAAAGAGACAACTAGCCTAGCATTGCCAGACAAATGCACTGAGAATACCACAACAGGAAAGTGATAGTACGGCGCCGGGGGGAAACGATTGGCGTTTCCGTATTTACACGTTGCTCGTTTGCGTAGTTTTCGCGATTTTGAGCTTGCCGCCGCGGATTTTCTCGCGTTTAATTGATAGTTGGTATATAGAACCAGCTTGTAAAGCAGTGTATAAGGTAGGAAAGTGATGGGAGTCGTATTAAAATAGGCAATGAAATTAACATTGTATTTTTGAAGTGTGTTTGTGTACTGTTTCGAGAAGGTGTGCGTTGGGGACCCAAAACAATGTAACAGTGCGCCTGAATTAAGATGGGCAGTTTTTTATAATAGTAATGTAAAAAACCCAGATTTTTGTAAGCTGTATGATAAGGTAAGTGCTTTATGATTTGGTGTATGGTATTTCCACCTTTCACTGAGAGTCGGAATAGTTGCAAAATTAGGTGATTACAGCAGTCATTCTCAAACACACAGACACTCGCAAAAATGAGCTTGTATGTAGTGGAATTTTTCAACTTGACTTCCACCTTAATGAACGTTTTTAAAATTTGATTTCTTCTCGCTGTTGTCATGTCTCTGCCAGCCACCGAGCGTCGTCGTCAATTTTCGCTGGATGTGTGCCCAATCTGCGCCAACTCGAGGGCATTCGCAAAACTTATGTTGCAAAGTCTCGATTCCTACCGCACAGTGCTGACAGTTTGGGTCGTTTGCACGGCCGATGACGTTCATCAGTCTACGGTCCTCCGTCTTCTCGTTCACTAGCAGGTAGAGATCAGTACGCTGGCTCGACGATAGCCTTCTCGATGATATGTTCATCCAGATCTTTTTCCAATTGATGCCTGGATGGTTTCGTTCCACTCTGGGTAGCTCAGTTTGTTTCAAGTAGAAACGATGGATTTGATCGCTGGAGGGGTTTTGTTGGATGTGGTGTGGAAATAAGGGAATTTGCTGTGAGAGAAGTTTTAGGCAAGGAAGATCGGCGGGGGGAGAAATATTTTGGGCGAGAAGGGACTGATAATAGGGAAGGGAAACGATCTCCTGCAGGTGACGATTGACTAGAAGTGCTTTGCATTTGATCGCCGGCAGTTGTAGTTTCAATCCACCCTGCTCTCTGCTGCGCGCCAACTGCTGCATTGGGACTCGTGCGGGTAGCCCACGAAAAAGGAAAGTCCCCAACGTTGATGTCAGCTTTGCCGTGTGAGCACATTGCGGTGGAATAACAGACGAGAGGTACCACACCTTCGCTGTAATGAAGATGTTCAGCAGTAGCACTTTCTGCTGCAGGGAAAGGGAGCGCATGTTATGCAACCATATGAGTTGCGAGATCCTCGATACTAAAGCGTCCCAGTTTAGTTTAACCATCAGTCGCCCAGTACCTTGACATTCTCCTTTGTCTGCAGCCCTGGTATCGTCAGTGGATCTCCATTGATGAAACCAACATTGATCGCCACTGTTTTCAACCGATTTAGCTTTGCCCCGGGTACGATCTCGAAGCTCCCAAACAGCTGATAAATACGGTCTATCGTGTGTTTTGAGGTGGCAATCACCGTAATGTCATCAGCATACGCAACGCAAAGGTCACCAGCGCATACACGCTCCACCCGTGTGAGGAGGGGATGAAGATAGAGCACGAACAGCAGCATCGACATCGGGTCTCCCTGACGTACGGACCGTTCTATACGGAACGGCTCTGAGAGGCACCCATTCACTAGCAGCCGTGATGAAGAGGCAGCAGCGACTCGATAGAGCCAACAGACGAAAAGGACCGTTTTGTAGTGATGGTTGAGTAATGCTGAGCTGAGCACTACGAGCTACTGATTCCGATCCTAGCCTAGCGGTGGGACTTCTTCCTCCTTCTCTATGGTTGCTCATATGAGCTCTGCAGCTCGCTGCTTGCAGGCAGCCTTTCGTTGTTGTTGTTGTTGTTGTTGTTGAAAGCACTCCTGCTGCTGCTGCTGCTGTTGCAGCTACTACTGCTGCTGCTGGACTGGACACCACCACTTAAGTAATTCGGGGCAAAAGTACGCACGGGGCAAAAGTACGCATAGGCCTTTTTGAAATGTTCGAACATGAAAACCTGGCCACCCTGTATGGGTTCGACACATCATTCGACCAGCTGATCACAGGTGTAAACATAAGTGATTTGAACGTAGTGGCGTGAAATTATGAGGTAATTTGTGTTTTGTGCAGTTTTGATCTAATTTTCAACATTTTGGGGATTATGTTTTGACCATTTAAAGTTTAGAAAAAAATGGGTATAAAAATGCTAAAAATATCTTTACTCTATGATTGTTTGAGAGGTGCAGTCATTCCGTTCAAACAGTATCATAAGTTTTGTAATAAATCGAATCATTGATAAAACTGCATGTGGGGCAAAAGTACGCAGCAGGCGCGGGGCAAAAGTACGCACAGGATGTCACATTGAAATGGTTATGTTTTCGTACAGGAACTACAAGCGCAAAACCAGTCGGCAGAAATGCACTTCCCAGATGCTCGAAACAGCTCAGCAAAGAGTCCAGGATGGCATTTCGAAGCGGCAGGTTGCGCTGGATCTCGGAATAACGGAAGGAGCATTGAGGAAAAGGTTGAAACTGGTGAGTAAAATCAAGTACCAAATGAAATTATCTTAACAGTGATAATTGAATTCCTGTAGGGATTTACCAATCAGCGCCTTGGACGGTTCATCCGAGTATTTACAACCGAGCAGTCTGAAGAACTTGCGAGCCACTGCAAGGACAACGACAAGGCATTCTACGGTATGACACTCAACGATTTACGGAGCCATGCGTTTCAGTTTGAAGAAGAAAATAACATTCCGCACGAGTTCGATCGGACTTCGAAGATGGCAGGACGGGATTGGGCGGCGAGATTCATGAAGATTCACCATCTGTCTTTGCGAACGCCTCAACAAACCAGTTTGGCCCGGATCATGGGATTTAACAAGCAACAGATCAAGGCATTTTTCGCGAATCTGTCCGAACTGAAACAGCAGCATAAATTTCCTCCACACCGCCAGTACAATATGGATGAAACTGGCATGTCAACTGTTCCTGAGCTCTGCTGAACATGGAACAACGAAAGAAGATCCAGTTCTTCTGTTTATGGACAACCACAGGCTCCCATAGGGATCTTCGTGCAATCCTGTTTTGCCACGCGAACGGAATCGTGCTGCTGACAATTCCCCCTCATAGCAGCCACAAAACACAGCCGTTGGACCGCTGCTTTTTCAAGGCCTTGAAAACCCATTTCTCAGAAGCCTGTAGCACCTGGTTGACGAACAATCCAGGTAGGGTAATCACACAGTACCAAATTGCAGAGCTGTTTGGCGTAGCCTATTGCAAATGTGCTACTGTGGACAAAGCTGTGACAGCATTCAAAATGTGTGGGATCGCGCCTCTCAACCCGGACGATGACTTTCAACCGAGCTTAGTGACAGACATACCTCAAGCATCCAACGAATCTAACGCACATTCGGATCTGGCCTGCGAGCCCTCCACAAGTTACGGTACACCGCAAGCAAATAAACGACAATTGCAAGCTGTACTACCAGTTTATGCAGCACCCGATCCACTTCCTATGAATACTGGTGAAGAAGATCAGCAAATGCGAGCTCTGGATCTAAGTAAGTCTGCAAAAGTATCTCCAGCTGAAATTCGTCCACTTCCCAAAAGGAAAGTCCCCCAGCAAAGACGAAAGAAAGGACAAAAATCTGAAATACTTACCAGTACACCGGAAAAACAAAAACTGGAAGCTGTGCTTCAGGAAAAACAGGAAAAACAGCAGCGCCCCAAGGCAAAACGTCAGCTTGCAACGGAGCAGCCTGTACCAAGTGCTAAGAACGGAAAAAAACCAGAAGTAAGCCTCTGCTGAGCATACTGAATTCTCTTTTAATTTTGATGAATTTTTAACATGAACTTCTTGATTTTCGTTTTCAATAAAATGCAATAAAACAATTCAGATTGACTTTGTGTTTGAATTTTTAGTTATTTCTGGACCCCCCCCCCCCCCCCGAAGTGCATCACGTACTTTATGTATGACCCCTTAAAGATTGACTTCCCGGAAACCATCCAGAGAAATCGTGGTCGAATTTCAAAGATTATTTTACCCGTTTTGCATGGAACCTTAATATGTTTTATATGAACCTTTATGGAAACCAACAAACTACAACTCTCATCACCCTCCCTCCCTCACGCTTCTGCCCCTAAAAAGAAAATGTAGTTTTTGGATGCTCCCTAATCCTGGTTGACCAGAGAGGAGGTACAGTACTCAAGAAACTATTCGTTACAACCATTATTTGCGACAAATACATTATTTGTTCAATGCGTACTCATATTACCAAGGTTGCAAAGACTCATTTCAGCTAAAATAATGTTTTTCGGAATAATAAAACCAAAAGATGGTATGATGGCATGTTTTACTTGTAACTTACAAGAAGAGGTTACAAAGTATGCGTTGGAAACATAAAACCTGTAAATTTTGCTTTCTATGAGTCACAATCAGCGATTTGCTGATCGCTGAGTGAGTGAGTGAGTGAGTGAGTGAGTTTGTGAAAAATCGCTGATTGTGACTCTCATGAAGTGAAATAAACAGGTTTAATATGTCAAACACATTCTTTGCAACCTCTTCTTGTATCCTACCAATTCAAAATTTGATCATGGCATCTAATTATTTCATAATTTAGAAAAACATTGTTTTAGCTGAAATGAGTCTTTGCAACCTTGCATATTACACACATATTTTGGTAATTTCCAGTACTACGTTTGAAAGGTAAGACATTAAGGCAATACGTGGTAACTTGGTTGCATGGTATTTGCCTTTCGTTCAATAGTTAACTTACTAAAAAAGTTAAGTGCGTACTTTTGCCCCGCATCTACAGTGATTGAATGAGCATCGTTCAGTGGGACCGCATCCAATTCGATTTTTAAGTCTGTCCCGTAACGTGGGTAGATCACCTTTTCGTGGTACGTTACGGGATGTAAGATCTACCACCGATTCCTAGTCTTGACTACTTCAAACTAGGGGAACAGGATTTTACAGTAATCAAAGGAACACATCTTAGTCCTTGTTACTTTTTATGCCTTGTTGATAGTGATAAGTCCTCGGGTTGCGTGGACCGAGGATGATCTTGAAACAAGGAAAAAATGAGTTAGTTAGTCTTCATCTATGTGATTCCTAATCTTCTATTCGTTGTTTCCTAGTTTGAAGTGGTTAAGACTAGGGTTCTGATGCATGGTCATTATCGGTGTCATGTCTTGTTTTTTTTTTGCTAAGGAATCCAATTTTGACTGACAAAGGGGCGCGCCTTTGGAGGGTGTTTCAACACTCCGAAGGGTATAAATAGCGGGACCTTTCAATTAGAATCGATTCCTTGCGATAAAGGCAAGAATGACAACTGTATCAAAACCGAATACTTCATCATTTCTCAATAGTGGTGGAGTAATACGACATGCACTAAACTAAGGACACGGGATATACTACAATAGATCAAATTACTGGTCGCAGTGGTTTTATGTCCCGAACAGAGGAAAAAAAAAGTCTGTGTTAGGGAATGCGCTTTTTTTCAGACATTCGGTGATAATTTTGATCACCATTGCAACAGGTGGACATTTGGTATTTTTCAATAGTGACCTATTGAAAATTAACTAAGTGTTCATTTTAGCAGATTGGTAGAATTAAAATCTATCTGCTATTGGTCGAAACCTGACCTCTTTTCGTAATGTTGTGCATTTTGGTTTTTTGAAATTGCGTAGATTCTATAGATTCTGTGGAGATCTATCTAGCCCTGAAGTATGTGTTGGTAGAGGGAAAAATGTAAACTTTGCGGGAGACGATGTCTCAACACTCGAAAGCAATTTTGTGAAATATGAAGTAAAACAAATCCTAGCTAGTTCTGCATGATGATTTTGTTTGATTTTGTTTATTTGTAAAGTCAACGTACTGAACAGTTTCCTCGAAAACAGATCATTCCGGTTGAACGTGGAAGGACATCCATCGCGTGAAATGCCATTAGGAATCGGCGTTCCTCAAAGGTTAGTACTTTCGGTCACCCTGTTCCTGGTAGCAGTGCAACGGATGTTCAGAGTGGTGCCGCATACAGTTACCGTACTCCTGTATGCAGACGATATCTTGCTCGTAGTACGGCGAAATAAGGAGCCACCTCCGCAGCAAAATCCAACATTTTACAGTGCAGTTCATACGCCCGCCGAGAGCCCAGCAACGATTTCTGCATCAATCGGGTGGTTGCACCGAAGACGACACGACTGAAGATTATCGGTGTTACACTCGACCGTTAATCCTTCTACGACAGCTTCTCTACGGCATTGTATTCGTCAGTTGTCATCATCTTTGATGATCCGGTTCGCTCGTACGTCACCAATCCGATTCCAGTGATTATAACTGAAGCGGGTACCTTACCGTTTGACCTCCTGGTTCTTCGGGCTATACCTCATGTTCCCATTCCTATGCTGGAGAAGGAACACAGAAATGTCGACCTTCCTGTTGTACAACGAGCAACGAGCAACCGACCGTCTTATGATGGTTGATCAACGACTCCCAAACATCACTGAACTGACGCATTCCATGAACCGAAGGTTGTTTTGAACCCAAGCCAAGTATTGTATGGGACGTGAGACGACAGGTGAAAACTGAAGATCCCCCGGATACAGTGCGTGCCATTGTGCAGGAATTTCTTTCAAACCGGTTCAATCGTGATTTGGTTGTCTACACTGATGGGTCAAAGTGTGACAAAGCAGTATGTGCAGGGGTATTCTGTGAGGGCTGTACAAGATTCTGGAAAGCTACTTCCAGAATCGTGTGTTGACGTACGACACAGAAGATGGCGAAAAATGCGTTAGAGTCACCGCAGGAGTGCCACAAGGCTCCATCCTGGGCCCGGTGTTATGGAACGCCATGTACGATGGACTGCCGGTAGCCGTGAAAATTGTAGGTTTTGCCAACGATGTCACGCTGGTAGTCTACGGGGAATCCCTCGAGGAGGTAGAGCTTACAGCGGCTCACTGCGTCAAGCTTGTGGAGGAAAGGATGAGATCCAGGAAACTGGAGCTTGCCCATATCAAGACGGAAGTGGTCGTATTCAACAATCGCATGTCAGTACAGCATGCGACGTTGACAGTCGGCGGAAGCACAATTAGGTCTGTGCGCTCTCTGAAACTCTTGGGGGTTATGCTCGATGATAAGCTCAGCTTCAGCTGCCACGTCGAGTACGCATAGAAGAGAGCGTCTACGGCTGTGGGGGCATTATCCCGCATGATGTCAGACAGCTCGGCAGTGAATGCCAGTAAGCGCAGGCTCCTCGCTGGGGTCGTAGTATCTATCCTCAGATACGGCGGCCCTGCGTGGGCTGCGGTACTGGATATTGACTGCCACAGGCGGAAATTAGAGAGCACACACAGGCTAATGTGCTTGAGGGTGGCCAGTGCATACCGCACTATCTCGAGAGAGGCCGTCTGTGTCATAGCAGGGATGATGCCAATTAGCCTTATCATTAAGGAGTACGTGGTGTGCTATGACGCGAGGACCGTTCGAGGGGTGCGCAACAACGCGCGAGCTGTGTCGACCGCGAGATGGAAATCGGAGTGGGAAAACTCCACAAAGGGGAGGTGGATTTACCGCTTGATACCTTCCTTCAGGTGCCACGGGGAAGTAAACTTCCACCTGACACAGTTCCTGTCAGGCCATGGCTGCTTTAGGTTCGGACATGCAAGTACTCCCACCTGACCCAGGTGTGCTGGCGTCGAGAAGACCGCCGAACACGTTGTGTTCGCCTGTACACGCTTCGAGCCAGTATCGAGCGCTATGCTAGCGATATGCGGAGTGGATACCAGTCCGGATAACATGGTTCCTAGGATGTGTGGTACCACCGAGAACTGGAGCGCGGTGGTGACTGCGGTCACCCACATAGTTTCGGAACTACAACGACAGTGGCGTGCCGAGCAGCAGTTGCGTACTGCCCGGATAGATCGATAGAGTATTGCTAGAGAAGCGCCATAGCGCTACAGCGGCCCCTCCCACGAAGTAATGCCTTCGGGCTGTTCCTGGGAGGTCAAGGGCTCTCTACTCTCTATATACAATTTTCACACCGCCGTACTCTAACGGAACTATCAACTCTATACTTTCATGTCCTCATCTATCGTATAAAAAGTGCCACTTTAGTCTGTTATTTGAAATTAGCATCTTCAAACAAAACAATATTACCCTCTAAGTCAAGTCCAGTTTTAATTGGCCACCATGTCGCCTTTGTTTGATGCCATGCCAGCTACGCCATTCCGATCGATTGACGGACCGACCATATGAGCCCCCTCTTCTGTATCACGTGTTTCTGGGAGCAGAGCTTCGTATCACACAGCTAAGTTTTGAATACAAATCGCAAAACGACCTCTCGGTGACGACGAATGACTGACTGACGACGGCATATCGCTTCGTCGAATAAATAGGGGAGAAGTTGGCTTCGGCAATACCTTAACCTATTATCATCAGGGGGTAAACAACGTCCTTGAGAGCTCAATTTTGGCATGTGTATACATTGTGTTTCAGAGCAACTATTGGCTAAATTTGAGTGCTCCAGGACTTTGTTTACCCCCTGACGTTAATAGGTTAAGGTATTGCCGAAGCCAACATTTCCTCTACCTAACTCTTCGAAGCGCTCAAGCTTTACGCAAATCCAGATCGCATCCAAATTCCTTCTAACCTCCAAACCGATAGAGCATTTGAAAGCAATTCTAAATGGGTCATGAAGTAATCTCTACAAAGAAAACAAAATGCAGGTATTGCTTATGTGTCATACAAAGCTTACTCAAGCTGTAATAATAATTCTTAAACTGTAACAACTTATTTAAGCTAATGGCTGTAGAATTTCACTGAAAATCAATCATTGTAGCTGAACATTTTCCGCTCATGCGAGCCATTTGAGTTATTAATCTTTGCGTCACTCGTCAACGAATAATCTGTTATTGACGCTAGTATTTTGTTTAAATTTTGAACCACAGTAGAAATTACCACTGATTTTTTTTTTTGGTTTGCTGCCAACTGAACAAAATGACTTCATTAGCGCAGCAGACTGTATTCGTGGAAGTGTGGCGGAAAGCGCAGATAAATTCAAACGTGAAATATCGGCCCAACCAGGTGTGAGTGCTTTTGCGTCCCTTATTTGGGCTGTAAATTTATTACAATGAGTGCATTTTTATCGGTTTTGATTATTATTGATACTGAAAGGTAATTGAATAAATGTACATCCCCAAACTCAAGCCGCAGTCCGCGGTGCACCGGTCCGGTCGGACGAGTGCACTTTGTGAATTAATTGGAAATCGGCGAATCGGTGAAAAATGTGCCGGATCATTGGAACCGATATCGGCACCAAATTGCCATTACTGGCAAACAATGGTTCCGCCATTATCGTTTGCACCTCATTAATAAAACGATATTGACAGCGGGCAAATTTTTTGTTTTTCTAGAATGCATGCTGACCTGTTTTGAAACACTAAAGAACACACATTTGGTGATTTGCTCCAAATTTCAAGATAAGCTCATTTACAATCCAACCAATAGTCTGTAAAAACTTTACTAGTGAGTTGAACTTTTAATTAACGAGCAAACCAATTTCAACAACCACAACGCTTTCCCGGAATCACAAATCAATTGGAAAAATTAATTAACCCAATTAAGTGATAATTCGAGCGAAAATATGACTTTGATTTGGAGTCTGATTGTCCGGTGGCAGATTTTCAATGTTTAAAGCAGGATTGCATGAGCTCAGTGCTGATTGGGATTGTCACGGTTGCTTCCATTTCCGTATTTATTCGAAATTCAAATCCTTCTTTGAACTCTACATTTGCCCTCTGATGAACATTCAATTCGGTTTAAGATTTCGGTTCGTTAATCGAGTAAACAGAAAGAACCAATCCCTGGGTGCCACTTTCTTTCCAAACTGCAAGTCGTAAATCCAATTCTATTTGGCAAACACCATCGCCAAATTGACGACGTACACCAACGAGCGTGCAAATCAAATTACCAGTAGCTATGATCGAAAAACATTTGAAACACTGCACCGTTCGTTCCTTAGTTCGTTCGTTTGTTGTGTGCCTGATGCAATAGAACCATTCTTGATGTCTGATATCAACAACCTTCAACAGCACCAGCCAGAAAGCAATTTATTTCGAATTGTTTTATCCCGGAAAGCTCGGGTCGTCTTTGTCAAGTAGATAACTACGACTACAGGGACCCGGGTTGCCAATAGTTTTTCTTATAGCGAATTCGTTTATTATCGGAATTGGAACCAGTTCCAAGCCAGTGCGAAAACGTTTTTTTTTTGTCAGTGCGAACCTCAACCTGATGAAGGTTTTGAAAACAAACGATCAAACTGACGTTTGTCAGAAACAACCGGGGCTAATCTTAATAGCCGATCGTAGGACTATGTCTTTAATTTCTTTACTGGGAGTCACATTAAAAAAAATAAAATTCAGGCATGTAACGAAAAATCCCAAACACGGACGTAACGAAAGAGCGCAAATCGAACACACGACCCATTGTGCATGCTCATATAAGCGAGCTCAATGCCCGGTTGACCGCTCACCATTTCACCAATCAAAGGAAGGGAGGAGAAAAGCAGCGGCAATAAAAACGCTTGCCAAATCGTTTTCTTCGGTGATGGTGGATCGTTGTTTCAGCTCTTTCCCCGAAAACCTACCTAAGATTTTAGAAATTACAGAAAAACTTTAGATATTGAGTTGGGTAAATTTTTAGCATCATATTCTGCGATCCAGACTTTAGCAACGAAGATGGCCTGCGATACGATTCGTCGCTCAACAAGAGTATCCAAACCCAGCAAACGACAGCGGTCAGCATACGGTGGTAAATTCAGCGGGTCACTCAAAGGAAGATAGCGCAGTGCAAATCTGACGAATTTGCGTTGAACAGCTTCGAATCGTGCACTGCATACTGCTTGGTAGGGATTCCAGGCAACACACGTGAATTTCAGTAGAGAGCGTACCAATGAACAGTAAAGGGCAAGCTGCAATCAACTTTGCACAGAAGCACTACGTCCGTGTACTCGGAGATCGTAAGTTAGCCTTCGACGACATGGAGACAGTCCTCGTGCAGATTGAAGCCTGTCTCAATTCACGGCCGCTCACCAAACTATCCGAGGATCCGTCAGACTTCCAAGCCCTCACACCGGGACACTTTCTGATCGGTTCATCTTTGCAGTCCGTCCCAGACGTCGACTATGAATCGATTCCAGCAAACCGTCTCCACCAATAACAGCTCATCCAGAAACTGCTCCAGGATATCTGGTAACGCTGGCACGTGGAATACCTCGCTTCGCTACAACCACGTAGTAAGTGGTGCAAACCGCCTGTACTACTGCACAAAAACCAGCTCGTAGTCATCGTAGAAGAGAACCAGCCACCGATGCGCTGCACGAATCCACGATCTACACCCATGAAAGGACGGCGTAGTACGAGTAGTCACTCTGCAAACTGCAACCGGATTCCTAACTCGTCCAACGGCAAAAACCTACGTACTTCCAATACCACCATCAGTCGATGATCAGCCATCACCGTCAGCAGCACCGCGCCCGCGGTCGGGCTAGAGGTTTCCTTTGTGGATCAACCTGGCCAACAGCATGGTTTCAGCAGAAGCAGATCAACCAAGCTCTTCAAAGTTTCTGGGAACGAAATAATTTGAAGGCCCTAAATGCGAAGGGTTCAGGTGAGGACCTTTCCAATACCATCAACTCCACAACGAAAGCGATAAATAGCGAGGACGTCACGTCAGCCGGGGGCAGAACCCATCGTAGATTATCAGCATACAAGGCCCTCAAACAGTAGGGTCCTGTCCAACACTTTTAAATTTTTGGAAAATCCTACCGGGTCTTCTTTATCTGTTCCATGTCACCGAGTTTTTCCACGATTCCAGTGTCGAGAATCTCCAGAAATGGTCATTTCTGCCGTGGGGCAGGATGTTCGGCAACGCTATCTAGATGTCATCAGGAGGAAGCAGTCGCCTATACCAGGCCATCGGTCACTCACCGTTGACCACTACCACCGGTCGGGATCTTCGGCTACCTATAAACGCACTCCATCGGCGAGCCGGTGATGCTGGTTACTTTCTCTTAGATGATAAGTCAGTGCATGCAAGACCACACGACGAGATGAAAAGATCGCATTTTTTTAAAATTAGTTTGTGCTGTTATTAGATTAAGAGTAAAATAAAGTCTAAACAGTAGTGTTTAAGTGCAATAAACTGTTGTTGTTCTTTGTGTAACTTTCGTGTGTGATTGCAAATCCGAGAAATTGCATGCTAATGTTGAACCGAAGACAACAAATCAAGAAGACTGGCAACTTTTCCTGAATCCGAGCGACAGACACAGTAGCGCTGCGCTCGAGTGAAGGTGGAAGCAACGCATAGAAAAATGAGCAAATACACAAACCTTTATTCTGAGGATGGAACCTTTGCTATTCAATTTGTTCGGAGTATTTACCTTTGAGTGGCAGTTGACGCGATTGTGCCTGTCCCATACCGGTCGTTTGAGAAAATGGAAGAGTTGCCAGCCTTCTTGATATGTTGTCTTCGGTTGAACCCAACCCACCTCATCAAATCGGAGTTTATGGGCACGACTGGAACTGAAGTAGAGCAGCAAATAACACTTCAATCGCTTTGTAAGTTGCATCCAAATTTTACTGATTTCGACGGGGAGTCGAACATGGTCTACGAGTAAGAAGTAAGCGCATCGAAAGCGAAATATTCCCACTTCCCTCAATTTCTATATGGGGAGTTTTATCACTTCCTACCAGCGGAACAGCGCCATCTCTGTGGAAAATGGCCGGACGATATGATTAATTCTGCACAAAAGATACTTTCTGCCCCGCCCCATTCATAAAAATCGGCGGGAAATTCTGTGAGGGGTGAGCTATTTTGTGTGCAGAATGTGTAAAAAAGGGGGGACTTCGAATATTAATCTTAATGCAAATATAGAGGTACCAGACGTGTTTTGCACTGCAGTGTCCTCTGTGAACAATTAACGGAAAACAGATTGTGTGTAGTTTCCGATAGATGTCACCGCAAACAACATCAGTGACATCTGATTGAACCTGAAGACAGAAGCTTGACAAAATGATTGATTAATTAAATACGGAATACGTTGTCATGGATTCCAAAATTAATTAAGTGGAATTATTTTTTTTTTTTTTTTTTCCTTTGGTTTGTTTTTTCCGTCGATCTTGTTTTCCGTGCTGAGCACCAATGCTACCGACGTGCCAGGAAGGCAGCTCCCACACCTGGACCCTACCTATCGACCCATCAACTCATGAACCGGGGACCAACGGCTTTACTTCCCATCCGAAGGAAGGCGTGATCAGAGATGTTATGCCTCAGAACATCCCGGCGGCGCCGACTGGGATTGAACCCAGGCCTGCTGGGGTGAGAGGTTATCACGCTTACCACTACACCACCGGCGCCGTTAGGTGGAATTAAATGGAACCCAATTTCATTACTTCATTATTATGGCTACCAAGCTTTTAAGGATTTTCCTTATTAGAGAGTTGTATAGATTTTTCTCCTTCACTTTACTTAAATTTTTAGTTATTATTAGTTAGGTAGGTTCCGATTCTACACGTTGTAGTTTCATTTTTTACCTATAATCTTGACATTTTTACCTAGGGGCAGAGCTGGTAAATATCACGTCATTTGACAATGAGAAAAGAGGTCCTCTCACTATCACGAGACGAAACTACCTATCATTAGCTTTCTTGTCACTTTCCAATGATCAAGCACTCATGAGAATAATTCATATCCGGTTTTGACATCAACATTTCTAACCAATTTAGATAAATTTAAGCAAACAACCGTATCTAATCGGTAGAGTGAATACATGATGAAGATTTCCTCGGTACAAGTAACTTTAATAGCATTAAATGAGCTAGTAATTACGATGATTACAACACTTTCATGTTCTGTCATGACAAAAAAAAATCGATGAGATTTTGAAGAAAATCTCTATCGTCGATTTCTCATCCAATGATAGTGACAGAAGTATCTCTGTAAATATCGCGTGAGATCTTTCATTGAAAATTACATTTGCCAGCCCTAGCCACGACCAGTCAATTGTTGCTTGTTAGGTTTGAAGGAGTGGACTAGCCACCACCTTCCTACTGCTGCTATTGCTGTTCACCACGCCGTCCGAAGCGAAAATGAGCTAATGCCATACATCAGCGCTCTTTTATATCTTTTCAGGTTAAAGCAGAATGATGTGCAACCAAGCGGTATAAAAGCTACAAACACTCCTCCCATTATGAGTAGTTTGCTATAAAGTAGCGACACTGGCTCTTTTCCATTTACATACACGGCGAATGAGAACGATCCAAATTTGAGTTTAGTTCACTCAGAATCGCCAAAAGTGCAGGAACTCAGCGATGGGTAAATTTGTCTCATGGTTTCCTGTCGAAAACCTAAAAAATCTGCCAGAAAATCAGGAAATTGACGAAAATTTTATTCAGTCTCGGAGAAGTACCAATAGACTGAGTGAATCCAATCTTTACTTTTCTCAAATTCGGGAATTTTTCCCTGGAAAATCCTGAGAAAACATGAGGCAAATTTACTCATCGCTGAGTTCCTGCACTTTATTTCTTATTTCTGAGATAACTAAACTCAAATTTGGGTTGTTCTCATTCGCCGCTGGTGGTTAGCGTGATTACCTCTCACCCCAGCATGGCTGGGTCCAATCTCAGTCGGCGCCACCGGCATGTTCTAAGGCATAACATCTCTGATCACGCCTTCCTTCGGGAAGTAAAGCCGTTGGTTCCCGGTTGAGTTGATGGGTTGATTGGTAGGGTCCAGGTGTGGGAGCTGCCTCCTTGGCGTCGGTAGCATTGGACCTCAGTACGGAAATCAAATCTCGCGTCACTTTTCAATTGGTCCTATCTACATTGATCGATTCTCTTCATCGACACTCTCTTTCGTAAATAACTCGGCTTCACAAATGTTTCCTGCCGTCTTCGTCAAATTAGATGCTAGATTGTTGCTTCTTCCATCGAAAATATCCGGCCGTGGCGATTCAAAGTTGATCAAGGTTGATCAAAATAATGTGTACCCCTGCTTCCAGTTTGATTACATGAGCATTTTGTGTGGGCGTTGGTTCTGAATATGGACAAACAGGCAGATAAATTCTATTCCTACTCTTTACTGTAATAAGCTTGGTGGCCCTGAAAAGAGCCGTTTTGTTGCCAAAGTTGGTGATGATCACGAAACCAAACAGAGTGCGTCTCTGTCACTTCAAAACGTAGATGACATCCATGGCCGCTTACGCTTGGCGTGTTTAGTGTAGGTGACAGCATCACGAATCTCATTTTTCAGCAACACCTTCAGCACACCTCGTAAATCAGACCGGAAATACGTCAGACACCGCAACGGCGAGCCAGACAACGGATGGTGGTAATCTCGAAGAATTTGCGTTTGGTTCTGAATATGGCGATGAGTGTGCAAAATATTACGCAATTCCATCCTTTCTATTCGCACGCGCCCGAGGATCGGAGGCGAATACCACTTCGACTTGTTTCGTCTACTTACTACTCTCTGACGACTGTGCTGGGGAAGCAGCATATGCATGTAGGTAATTGGTGGATTTGTTAGTTAATTCGACGCTTTTGGACAATGCTGAACATTTACCAGTTTTTCAATAGTTCTTGTTAAAAATCAACACTCGGAAGCATTTTTATCGATGCGTAGCCATA
This sequence comes from Ochlerotatus camptorhynchus, assembly GCF_037179485.1. Lineage (NCBI taxonomy): Eukaryota > Metazoa > Arthropoda > Insecta > Diptera > Culicidae > Ochlerotatus > Ochlerotatus camptorhynchus. The sequence goes on from NW_027040722.1 coordinate 9,089,360, forward strand.
TTTGTGGTCGATTGGTGATAAAATTATTGAAATTGGACCAGGGGCAGCTGAGTTATTAATGTTCAAAATCTTTCTTAATTTGTTACATGTTCCATTTCCGGTTTTCACAAAAAGTACCCCCATATAGAAATCAAAGACGTAGTTCTACGTCAAAACAGGACACGTATATGCGGAAAGCGAAAAGCTGGCTCTGATTTTGCGGTACTTGGCTACCGGCGAAAGCTTCATGTCGCTCCAGTACCTTTTTGGCATCCCACAGCCATCTATTTCAAACATCATACCCGAAGTCCTGGATGCCATCTATCTGGTTTTGAAGCAAAATTTCTTAAAGATAGGTAGCATCAGAAGGGTTTTCCAAAAAGTAGTGAAAATTTGAAATAAAGAATCCCGCCCTGGGTGAAATTAGCCCATATTTTGATAGCTTGAATACCATCCGGAAATCATTCTGTTTACTGTAGTTACTGTATTGTCGGTACACCTATAAAAATATAATTTAAAATACCTTCAATATTGCGTACCAAGATCAAAAATAACTTGCTTGGTTGTGGAGTAAAATCTTCTTAAAGATAACATATATAACAATCTCAAAAATCCAGGGTTGTAGCCCAGATGGATCCAGGCACTTAAGAGCAAAACCAAAACAGTCGTTTGTTCAACATGTCAAAATAAGCGTTTTGGCAAAGTTTGGTTCAAATCGGTGACATTGACCACAGGTGGTGTATACACTTGAGCTGGAATGACCACATGTATAAAGGCGCCACGTACTGAACAAATTCTGAACTGCTGTACACCAACGAAAAGATCTTAACTTCCTGAACAACTTTGTCTTAGACAGTAACTTTCTATCTGGTCAGGATCTCGAGATATTTAATAAGCGAGATATTCACATGTATACTAGCGCCACGTAATGAAAAAAAATCTGAACTGCTGTACACCAACAAAAAGATGTTATCTTCCTGAACAACTTTGTCTTGGACAGTAACTTTCTATCTGGGCAGGATCTCGAGATATTTTATAAGTGAGATATTCACATGTATACTAGCGCCACGAAGGGAGAAAACTCTAAACTACTGTCCACCAGCGAAAAGATCTTGACTTCCTCAACAACTTATAACCATTGTTATAACCATGCGGCTTATAACTGGCGGCGATCAAGGTTATAGTGGCTTCCTCGCTCCACTCTACCGTTACTTTTTTCCGGATTCTTCGTGCACATTTCGACGTCCCACTTGGACTTGGAGCTCCAACACTTTCCACATCGTTGAAAGTAGCACCGGAATAGTCTTCTGCCATTATCAAAATGCTCACAACTCAAAAAAATTGATTTTTTTTTTCGAGAACCGGTAATTACACAATTATTTGTTGATGTTTGCTACTCAAGAAATTTCAGAGTATCAAATAAATTATTTGATAGTATTGAGCAAACATGCTTGACAAACAAAAACAAAAGGCATCACACTATTTGACAAAATGCCAAATAATTGAAATGTCAAATACACGTCAAATATTTGCCATAGCAAAAATTGGTCAAATATATTTGGCCATTATAGTTTGGTCAAATATATTTGTCGAAATTTGCCAAATATTTGGCGTTTTGTCAAACAGTGTGATGATAGCTTAAGGTGTTTCGCTGTGAGATCCTTATTCTAGTTATCACTTCGAGTTTTTAAGTGCACCAATATCAGCATTCAGGACACGTACAACAATGAAACTGTTATTCAACGTTTGCTGCGCTGCAGCATACATAAAGTAGCAATTTCAGGTGCAGTGAGGCACTAATTTCTGAGATTTATGTAATTGAAAATTCGAAGTGGAAGTGCATGTATAGCCCTCGTAGCGGCCATTTGTGGACTTTACAGGGAATCACCTTAAGGAGAGATGATCAACCCGATTCGTACCTTCCTTAAAGTTGTCCTTGCTTGCTTTCTACTCTCTATATACATGTACGTACATACATGAAGAAAATGAAGTTAAATCATGTTCTAAGAACTTTTTAAATTGTGTACAAATGAAATTGAAAAGTAATAATTTCCCGTCACGAATGCATTTTGACGGAAATGTAGGTGAAAATGCTTCTGACATTTGCAATCTCTGTTTGTACTAAAACTTCAATTAAACATACAATAGCGACAAACCATACGACAAACCTGAATAAATATTTGATTGATTTAAAGCATATTCTAAAAAGCAAAACCCATGGACATGTTTTCTAAAGGGTGACTTCAAACTTATGATCGGTAGTGTATGTTAACTGGAATGAAACCAAACTTGCAAAGTGCCTGTCCCGTTACCGTGAACCGAGCTTGTTCGCCGAAACACCACGCATTTTGCAGGTAGGTACTGTTAATAAATATTACATTTACTGATTTCAAATCCACTATAAAAGATCAAATTGTAAGCAGCTTAATCGTTCTGTACTGGTAATCATATTTCAAAATATGTTGCTATTAATGATGAACAACTGGACAATTGGATGAATTCTAAAAAAAAACTGGAAAATTTCAAACTTTAAATGATTGACTGGATGCGTCTATAAAAAACTGGAAGAATCCAGTTTAAACTATAATGTTAGCATCACTGTCGGGAACTATGACTCAACCAAAGGAAACACTAGTGTCCCCTTGCTCGGTGGCAATCGGATGTGCCAAAATCGTATCTACAAGTGAGAAGTAAGCGCAAGGCGTTGGCAACTTATCATCATCGAATCATCTCCTGTCACGCATCGTGGATCATCTTCTTTGGTTGTGAGCGAAACAAAAGGGCGAGAAACGTAGCATGCATCCTTCGGTACATGGGGTAAATAACTTGAGCCGTCTGCTGCAGAGTTGGGGAGTGTTGCCAGAATATTGATGTCTTTATACAGAATACCGTAGCACAGCTCAGGCAGAATTTTGTAAAAGTGAGTGGAAATAATATCAAACAGTAACTAATTATTTCAAAAATAAAACTGTCCGGATTGCAGTGCCTGCTGGTGTCACCGCAAAACCGACGCAAAAACGTTGTCATCAGATTAAACACAGAATACCGTATCATATTTACTCACAACAGTCGAAAGACATTTCCCTACCCAACGCACGATCGCATCAAAACATGCGACCCGTTTCAAAAGCCTTCTGCAAATCTCCAGCTCACACATCAATCCAACCAAAATGTCGCTCAGTATCTGTATCACTTTCAAGACCATCCGGCCAACCGTATACGTCTCCCATTTCACTGCGCACTCAATCGGTCCTTATCGCTATCGGTTGACCATCCGCAAATACTAGCCGTGTAAACAGATCCCAGTCGGATTTGGGGTTTTAGATTTACAATTGCCGAGGATTCCATCAGGATAGAAAATCCATTCCCATCCAGCCGGGGTGTTCCGGTACAGCAATGAAATCGATTCCGGCACTTGGCTGGGCTCGGCTGGACTATCCGGGGAAGCAATAACAACGGCAAATGCACCATTTGCATTGTTCCACGCCCGAACCGGAGAGGAGAACCCCGGACGCAAAGCCATCTAATTTACATCCTGCCTTCACTGCTGGCATTGCAGATGCATTTCGGCACACCGGAATCTGCATCTGCTGCTTGCTGCAGTGAGAAGAGTAGAAATGGGGAACTGGGTCGTTCGCAATTCCCTGTGACTACGACAACAAAACAGAAGGTATAGGTATGGATGGAAAACGGTTGTGGTTTGGGTGTTGCATTGGAATGCAAAGACTTAATCCTTTCCCACTTCCTGCCACACTCGCAGCAGTGGCTGGACGTTCAGTAGTGTACATATGATCCGTTTGGTAATACCTTACCCTGTTCCGGGAATGGCCAATATCGGGCGTTTGGACCGTTGTCGAATTGAACCAGCAGTGGAAATTTTGCAAGCATATCGCGAATGATGCCAGGCCATTGACAGGTATTGCATTTAAAATTAATAACAGATGTGGGACAGTTGCTGGAACTTGTTCGGTCGTATTCCGATGGTGTTCCGTAATCGATGAGAGATGGCTCTGGAGTGTGAGGAAGGATTTTGAAATGAGTATTGAAATTAGAAATAATAAACCGCCTTGAACCAGCCTCAGGCTGAAAGAAAACCTACCCTAACCAGGAATAATAAACAAAACAGGAATTTACATGTAGTTATGGAATGGTCAACAATGTGACTACTCACATAGCTGTGCAATTCAACTGAAACCTTTTAACACAAACAAACGGAAGTAGCTCTTTATTCTGCATCACAGTTCACGCATTTAACGATTGGTTTGAATATTATTATTTTCGCAAACAACTCACCGCAGCGCTGGCATCGAATAACTTCGTCATTTCTGTTTATTCTGTGCATCTTGCATGCAACATTGTTTGCGACTTAGCGATCTAGCTTGTTTTCCGCCAGAAGCTCGAGAGATGTCATTACTGAGGGCCTATTTGTTGAGACACTTCGTGTATATTAATGGGGCTTATTTTTAATTTGAACTTTTAGTAAGCCTATGACCATCAGAAAAGCAAATTAGTTTTGAGTCTGCGTTCTGTTTCACATCGTTCCTCGTTTCGCTTTACTCCATTCCATATGCTAAATGACGTGTTCCAAACTAAAAAGTGTTCAGATTAGAAACGGTCAGATGAACGTGGGTTCACGGTACCAGTGTCTGTTTTTATCATTTCTATACAGAGCTGGAAAAAGGGCCTATCTGCTTTGATCGATTTTCTTCATCGACTTTCTCTTTCTTTCATAACTCAGCTGTAACAACATACCTTGTTGCATTTGACGATTTGGACGATAGAACAGTTGAATTCAACTGACTTGAACGTTAATTTAACGTGAAAACCATGCCGTTTTAACTGACTTGATCAGCGGCGCCGGTTGTGTAGTGATAAGCGTGGTTGCCTCTTACCCCAGCAGGCCAGAGTTCAATCCCAGTCAGTGCCGCCGGGATGTTCTGTTCTGCCGTAAAGCCGTTGGTCGGTTCATGAGATGATGGGTCAATAGGTAGGGTCCAGGTGTCCAGGTGTGGGAGCAGCCTCCCTGGCGTCGGTAGCATTGGTGCTCAGCACGGAAAACAAGATCGACGGAAAACAAATCTAGGAAAAAACTGACTTGATCAGCTCACTTGAATTGAAAAAAGTTGAACAAGGCTCAAATTTTCAAGCCAATTCAATTCAACTGAGTTGATCATTTGACTTGCCTTGTCCAAGCCCAGCTTAAGAGAAGAGGAGAGAATACGTGGGCGAAAACGTCAAAAGCAAACCAGCTCGTGATTGGCCGATTTGAAGTGCGTAAGATAGAGATAGAGATAGAGATAGAGATAGAGATAGAGATAGAGATAGAGATAGAGATAGAGATAGAGATAGAGATAGAGATAGAGATAGAGATAGAGATAGAGATAGAGATAGAGATAGAGATAGAGATAGAGATAGAGATAGAGATAGAGATAGAGATAGAGATAGAGATAGAGATAGAGATAGAGATAGAGATAGAGATAGAGATAGAGATAGAGATAGAGATAGAGATAGAGATAGAGATAGAGATAGAGATAGAGATAGAGATAGAGATAGAGATAGAGATAGAGATAGAGATAGAGATAGAGATAGAGATAGAGATAGAGATAGAGATAGAGATAGAGATAGAGATAGAGATAGAGATAGAGATAGAGATAGAGATAGAGATAGAGATAGAGATAGAGATAGAGATAGAGATAGAGATAGAGATAGAGATAGAGATAGAGATAGAGATAGAGATAGAGATAGGGATAGGGATAGAGATAGAGATAGAGATAGAGATAGAGATAGAGATAGAGATAGAGATAGAGATAGAGATAGAGATAGAGATAGAGATAGAGATAGAGATAGGGATAGAGATAGAGATAGAGATAGAGATAGAGATAGAGATAGAGATAGAGATAGAGATAGAGATAGAGATAGAGATAGAGATAAAAGAAAAAGAAGCTCGTTGTCTCCTCTTCGTCTTAGCTTCAACCCAGTGTCGCTGTTATAGTCGCTATGTTCATAGTCTGGCGGATAGAGTTTCAATCTATCAAAAAGCGGAACCAATTCAATACATTGTTGACCAACAATTGAAAAGGTACTATCAACTTTTATAAAAAAAACGTTGGATATTCTTTCCTCGCCAATCGAAGGTAAATTACCAGCATCATCGGATAGGGGAAGCTTTCCACAACCTAAAGATGTAGGCGAGCCTTGAGTCACGAGAAAACGGTATCCGAAATTTTGTTCGCAATAGCTGACATGCACTTTTTTGTTGTTGGTCGTGATTTGCTCGATTGGTTCCACTATTTGACAGCTCGATTGGTTCCCGAGATTCTATCCGCCAGACTATGAATTTTGCAACTATAGTGTAGATGAATTGCGTTTATTTTAAAAACCTTCGTTGTCACGTACAATGGAACTAAACAAATGAGTTCATTATAGGGGAAATGTAGGTTATGTCGGCCTACATGTTCCTAATTTGGGCCCATACATAAATTCAGCAATCGAATGAATTTTCAATAGTGACCAAAAATATCCATTAGTACCGTCCTAATGACGCGTTCATCTCGATATAATTGATAAATAGCAGACTTTTAGCGATGGGCCCAAATTAGGGACATGTAGGCCGACATTACCTACATTTTCCCTATATCAATAAATACTCGTTTGTTCATATGCACCAGCAGTGTGGGCAAAATCAGAATTTATATTTTTTCCGCTCTCATGCGCTCGCAATATCACGCGTGATGCAAAAATCAAACTGAGAGTTGACTCGACACAAAAATGATTCCATTGCACATCGTGTTCTAAGAAAGAGAAAGCATAGTTTGCTATCTCTTTTTAATCTTCACCGCTGGCAGACGCGGAGAGACTGCTGCCAGCCATTATGGAAGTTTCGGTTGCATTCGGGTGTAAAGCAAAAATCATTAAACTCAATCTCACCACGCTTTGGTGATATTTGCAGTTGGTGAGTTTTGTTAGCTTGATATTCTGAGCTGCGATATCACAGCTTGCAAAATCAACCGCAGTTGTTTGCTTGTTGATTTTTGTCTACGAAAATCAAGCGTGATCTTGGGCGTTGGTGAGATTTGATTTTTTTGATATTTTCACAACACTGTGCACCAGTGCTTGATTATCCAACCCAGAATTGTCAAAATCAGAATCGAACCTAGAAAGAAAAATAACCAAATTCATTTCAGACAAAATGGTTCTATCAACAATCAATACGAAACTAACGATTTTAAATTGGCACACTACTTGACTAGTCTATTGGTCCCAAGCAAATCATTTAACGTACCCCAATCTAGTGTACTGAATTGATTATATTATCGAGGTTTGAGGTTCTAGAGTCGACAATATTCAATAGAACCAAAGAGGTAACTCTAAGACCAGAAGGTCCCGAAGAAACGTGCTAAACTTGTTGGCTCAGCTCTAGCACTCTTTTCGGTCCCAAGCTAATCGATGCACCCCTCGAAACATAGGAAAATCCACGAGCCCCTCATTTCATCTGTTAAACTGTCATAGCGAATCAAAACAAACATAGTGTAGCACTAGAATTTCGACTAGAATGGGGTACGCATATAGACGTACTTGGGTCCAATAGGCTAGTCAAGTAGTGAGCCAATTTAAAATCGTTAGTTTCCACCAGTTGCTAATACTGCGCATGACCTTTTGAATTGGTGAGCTAGCAACAATGCTGAAGAAAGTTCTAGCAGTGGAGTGGAGAGTCGCTTGTTTCCTTTCTTGAGGTTATCGAGTCAACAACCTCACACACACCTCGCCTGTTTCAGAGATTGTTCGCACATAGAAACACGTTCTGTAAGCCTTGTTAAAAGTGTCGCAGAATCCGTGAAGCCCTGTCGTAACGATATGACTGCCAGTTCCTTCCCAACGGAGAACGGTCAAGTTTTCTAACCCTGTTAGGTTTCGTCGATACTCTTCCCATTGCACTTTCAGATCTAAATTCAGAGGTTCATGCCAGTCGCAGTTTTGTTTCCTCCGTTCCTGGATGAAGAGCGTGGCGTGGATGATGACTGGACCAACCAGACCGAGTGGATCGTTTTGTAATCGTTGCTGACCTGTTGAACGGAGGGAACGTGAATCTGAAAATATCTGCGCTGGGCTCCTACACAAAACCTGTCAACACTGTCTTGATAGTAGCTTCGGACGAATCTAAATCCAGGATTGATCGTTCATCCCTCAATTTTTCCAGAACGACTTCGAGAAGCTGCTTGTTGTTCGAGTTCCATTTGCGAAGGGTGAAACCCGCTGAATTGATCAACTATATGATTTCTCAAACCATCTGCCTACCTTCTTCTACGGCGTCTGCTCCTGTGAGCATGTCATCGACGTAGAAGTCCTTCTTAATTACCTTGGACGATATAGGATGCGTCGATTCTCCATCATATGCTAAACGCTGCATGCTTTTTGTGTCTATATACGGATGAAGTACCGTATGTGACAGTGGTCATAGATAGGAGGAGGAAAATCTCTACCTGATGCTCAGCAATGGATAATCATGACGTAGAACTCCAACAATACGATGCATCTTTAAAAGCATTAAAAGCTATGCGGAGTATATGGAAGCGAAGAGACATACCAAAGATAAATACTAAGATGAAACTGTTGGAAGAAAAACTTTCTATTTTAGTGTCCTCTTTCCCGGTCCCTTTCATCCAATGAATACCCCCCGTATTCAAGGTAATTTTGTGGTTTTGCTGCCCCTTCGGTAGAGATGAAATTTTGCGCTCATTTTTATCAAAACAAACATACCAAAATCAGCGATGTCCCATTTAACAACTAATCGATTATTTTGTGTTCGTTGTTCTGCCATTTTTTCAGTAATGAGAGTGTAGCACATGTTCGAAACGATCGGTGATGATCCTCTGGAGATGGAAATGCTTATATCGGCATGATATAACCGATTACAAATATTTTACTTTTCGGTTCGTTAATCGATAAATCAATTAATCGAATGAAAATCGGCCATCACTAGATGAATGTAAAACGTCATTTCAAATATAAGGACATAAATAATGATACAATTTGAAAGGGACCGGGGCTAATCACAAATTACGTCCCCACGGTAACTGAAATAAATACGAGTGTTCACCGGTTGGAAATACTGTGCAGACCATCTTGGACTACTGGACCCACCAAGAGAGCATCGTTCAGTGAAATTCCCGTTGATGACTGACAGAAAGCGTCTCTCGTAGCTTTGTAGTTGTACTGTCCGGCTTTAGAACAGTGTGGTGTTACAGGTAGTGTCTCTTAACTCCTACAGCTTCATCCTCTTCAATAACCTTCTTCATATGACCTAGAGTGAGGTATTTCTGGTTGAATGCTGTGAACATTGCCTTCAGTTGTGGATTCACAGCAAATCTTCTTTCCGTCCCTGTAATTCGTTTGAAAGCTGTAGTCTCCAACTGTCCTTGCTGGATGATGACTAACTCTTTTTTTTTTTTTTTTTTTTTTATTCTTTATTTTTGTGATTTTTAGCCGTAGGCTAGTTCATCACATACACTAACTCTTTGATCGCCCCGCAACGTGGGTAGATCACCTTTTCGTGGTACGTTACGGGATGTAGGATCTACCATCGAATCCTAGTCCTGACTGCTTCAAACTAAGGGAACTGGATTTTTCAGTAATCAAAGGAACGCATCTTAGCCCTTGTTACTTTTTATGCCTTGTTGATAGTGGCAAGACTCGGCTTAGTACACCGAGGATAAACTTCAAACAACGAAAAAAAAAATGAGTTAGTTATAGCGAATTCGTTTATTATCGGGGTTAACACCAGTTACAACCCAGTGCGAAACCGAACTTTTTGTCAGTGTGAACCTCAACCTGAGCTAGGTTTCAAAAACAAACGAGCAAACTGACGTTTGTCAGAAATCAACCAGACCCAATCTTGATACCCGATCCAGGTTGGAACTGAATAATAAACGAATTCGCTATTGATCTTTATCTATGTGATTCCTAATCTTCTATTCGTTGCTCCCTAGTTTGAAGCGATTAGGACTAGGGTTCTGATCAAAGAATCAAAAATAGCTCCAAATGACAAAATAACAAGCGAACAACGAACCGAATGATAACACTATGTCAGAAGTAGAAAGCAATACTCGATGAACATTTCAAATTGTCCTATTTGCTTTGAGCGATTCTTTTCAACGATTTTCTCTTTTGATAACAACTGCTAAGCAAACAGATTTCTCGCTACTTTTATCACATAGTTTCATGATGGAGGTTCTTATCTAGCATTCAAAACGTCAAATACAAAAGGGAAAGGTTTTGCAGCTGAATTATTAACGAAAGAAAAAGTCGCTGAAGAGAATCGATCAATGCAGATAGGACCTTCTGAAATATTTATCTAGAATAATGATATCATCTTCTTCCTTTTTTCATGACAAGCAGCCCGTGCGACACTGCTCACTCGGGGTGGCAGAAGGAAACAAGCAAATTGTTGGCGGGCTGCTTCACGAAGTAAAACCGTAGATGATACACGTGTGTTAATGGGAATATTGTTGTTATATACTTCACTGACGTTTATGAATTGCACAAGTATTAGTGCAGAACTTTGGGTGAATTCAAAGGTTTTCTTGCACTAATACTTGTTTTGGATTTAGGGGGGATTTAGGTTTGGGCGATCTTCAGAGAAAGATCGATCTTGACGGATCGATCCACTGATTAAATCTGTACCAAAGAATCGATCTTTGGTAGATCGATCTCTTGATTCTTATTTTAATACGCTTGCTTACGTTCGTACCCAAAAGAAATTATTTCCTTTATAATATTCAATTAAATAATGTCGTGACGGTAAGGAGCAATAAGAACAGGAGGTAGACAAACCTTCAAATAGTGCTGTATTCGTAAATATCGGAATCGCAAATCGTGACGTCATTGTAGGTAGCGATGCTGGTGTTGACGTTATGTTCGTTAAATTTACAACGCAGTTTGCGGTGAGAGTAAATCGTTTTTTCGATGTAAATACACTTAAAAAATTTAACATCTATTTTTTGTTTTGAAGATCGAAAGGAGCGATCGATTTTTTCGATCTCTTCGTGGACAAGGAATCGATCCGAAAAATCGTAAATCGGGATGAAAAGATCGATCCAAGATCGCCCAATCCTAGCTATGTTGCAGAGCCAGTTTATCATGGTAGTCGTAGTAACCGTTTTGTCTGTGTCGTTGGTTGCTTTTTAAGTTGGGATTCGCTGGTTCTGATACATGGTCATTATCGCTGTCATTGCTTATTTTTGTTCCTAAGGAATTCAATTTTAACTGACAAAGGGGCGCACCTTTGGAGGGTGTTCCAACACTCCTAATGGTATAAATAGCGGGACCTTTCAATTAGAATCGATTGCTTGCGATTAAGACAAGAATGACAACTGTATAAAAATATTTCTCAATAGTGATGGAGTAATACGAAATGCACTAAACTAAGAACACGAGATATCCCAAGTAACATTTTAAGTTTTATGAAATACTACAAAGCAACTATAAAACAACATTCATAAAACCCTGGTCAAGGCTATCTTGTCATTAATGCATCCACGAAAACCTCATTAAGACTAGAACATGTCTAGTTGGCCCACCCTGAAGAAGGTTCTGAAGGGTGTATTCTCGAAGCTCTTCAAGATTGATTTACTGCAAAAGGTTGTATGACGAACGCATTGAGAACCATTTGAAAACTACAACAAAAGCTATTTAGCAACAATAAAAACCCTTTCCGAGCCATTTCCCCTAGCCGCTTACTGAATCCACTAGGAAAGCATCAATCAAGATAGAAAAGGATTTATGAATCCGATCTTATCAAAATAATTAAAATAGAAACTGATGGTATAAAAATCGTGTTGAATATCCAAATTTATTACAATAGTTCTCATTATGTGGCCTAAGTGCCTTATTAAATGTCATGTGAAGTGTACATGAAAACATCGAAAAAAATAGGTCCGCTCTCGTAAAACGTCGATTTGACTAATTATTTTACATTGAATATATTAATTTTTTTTCAGATCGAGCTAGGCCGAGATTATTTTTTTATGATTTTCGCATTTAAATGTTTGCTCATTGCTAAATTTACCAAAATATAGTTATATCCAAGGAAATATAGATAGAAAATCGAAGATTGTAAAAAAACAAGCAAACTAATTGTAACATGGCGGTGGCATAAAAGTTGATTTTCATGGGTCATTTGTGAAAAAGTTGTTTTGCTTTTAAGAAATCCATAACAAAATCCTTAGGTTGTAAAATGGCTTTTATGAAGAAAACTTGCAGGCTGAATTGTATTTATTTAAAGCCATTTTGCTTGATCTTAACCCGTTCAGATTTATGGCAGCATTTATGGAGGCAAAGTTGCCTGCAAAAGTTAAACGTCAAAGTTTGTTTATCTTTCGATAGTTGCGCTGTGAGATTCAGCGTTCTTCCAGGCGATTATCTCCCGATGGCTTGGAAGCAGTTACTAAGAAAGTGTTCACAACATTTCGCATTTCGCACAGCTGTAACCTGGATAATTCCCGAAAAGATCCCCTTCTTCCGGATGGTTCTGGAAGTGCACCATCAAACGATGCAGAAATGTACAGTTGAATTAATTTTTTCCAAGTGATGACCCTTTCACCGAATAAAATCGCAGCTATGGATCGGAAACCAACTAGTGTCCGCTAACTGACAGTTTCAGTGGTTTGCTGTCGGTACTGACACAAGTTATTCCGATCTTCATCTATTCGCAAGGTCTGGAGAAGGCTGGTCTGTTTTCAGGCTGTTTTGACAATGTTTTATGAATTTGAGGACCACGCTTACTTCTCTCTTCTCCACCAGATGCTCAGTCGTTGATTGTACCCGTTCCGCCGGACGTGCTGGTTCTTCTAAAGAACTAAATTTTACTGAAATCGACCTCCCTTCGGTCGTTAGCATCGCTTGAATTTTTCTTCCAACTTCGTTTATCCTTAGATATATCCTTGTTATAAATTTGGTTTTTATTCTTTGTGAGGATCCACCCTTAAAATTCAATTTGTAAACAGAGGAGATTTTATGATACACTTATAAAAGCCTAAAAGGCAACAATATATGCCATTTTCTCTCATTTAAAACTTAATGGTTTTATGATTGCTTTTATAATGATAGAACAGGTTTATAGAGTATTTTATCAAGACATTAATAAAAATTGCTAATGAAGTTTATGATTGATTTATAGAACAGTTTTATGGTGGGATTGAGAACAACTTTAAATTTAATTTTAAAACAAGACAGTTTTTGACTTCTCGACAGACTGTAAAAGGTTTTTAAAACAGCGAAAAGGTGAACTACTAAGCAGGAACGTGTTACACTGCGAAATGCTGTATTTAAACTAAATGGATTATTCATCGCCATTATAAAACCATCATAAATCAGAGTGGATGCCAAATGATTGCAGAATTGTTACTTGGGATGCTACAATAGATCAAATTACTGGTAGCAGTGGTAAAAACTACGAGGGACAGCCCTATGGGGTTGTACGCAATGGAGACGTAGGACTACGTGGTCTTAATTAATAAATCTTATTTGTTAACTGCAGCAGGAGCTTGTATTTTGTGTAGGAATAGGAATTTGTGCGGGGTTCTCACTGTTTTTACTCTAGTATGACGCGCTTGACATAGATGGCCCACAGCAACTCACGAAGAGCTACTGATTCCGATCAATAGAGGTGCAGCTTCTTCCTCCTTCTCTGGATGCTCATGTGAGCTGCAGCTCGCTGCTTGCAGGGAGCCTTTCGTTGAATACTGGAAAACACCACCACTCACCACGCGGTGATTGAATAAACACCGTTTGGTGAGACCGGATGGAAATCTGTGTTAGGGAAATCGCTTTTCGCAGGCAATCGGTGATAATTTTAATTATCATAGCAACAGTTGCACATTCATGCAATTTTAAATAGTAACATTTTGAAAAATGATAAAGAATTAAGATAAACAGATGCGTAGAAATATTTCTGATCGATTGGTGATAAAACTATTGAAATTGATCCAGGGGAAGCTGAGTTATTAACGTTCAAAATCTTTCATAATTTTGTTACAATGTCCATTTTTGGTTTTCACAAAGTGTACCCCCATATAGAAATCACATACATAGTCCTACGTCAAAAACTCTCTGTTCGGTAGCGTGACGATGAATCTCCCATGCTCGTCCCTGATCGTTTTCCGGTTGAAATGCTCTTCACATGCTGCCTCCTCGCTGTTTGTTCCACAAAAGGTCCATGGAGTACTCCGCTCCAATAATGACAACTACAGGACCTGGTTCGTAGAAGCGAGGATTGGCCACAAGTGTCGATTCCGGAAGCTTGCATCTGCTGGGATCACAGGTTGCTGTCGGCTATGATACAGTCAACCGTGGGAGGACATGAAACTGAATCTCTGGAATGAAGGGCGTAATGCGATCCAACCTTGGAACCACTACTGCACTGACCAGTGTTGTGGAAGTGCTAGTAGATGAACCGATTCCATGAACGAATAAACAAGAAGGCGATTCGTGGAAATTCAACCTGCTAGAAAATTCCTTCGTCTTTAAGCAGTGCTGGGAACACGAATCCAGCAGTGCTCGTGCCTGCATGGAATTGCCGAAACGATCCTTGATTTTTACAAGTGCGGTTGATAGAAGAACGTTTTTTGTTGGTGTGACTGGGATGCAACGTGTTTCTGACTTGTGGTGGCTGTGGCTGACTGAAAAATATCCATTAGTACCGTCCCAAATACGCGTTCATCTACATAAAATTGATAAATAGAAGATTTTTAGCGATGGTTCCAATTTTAGATTCATAGGCCAACATTATAGCCATTTCCCCTAGTTGTAAATTTAACTGCAAACACAAACAAACAAAGATTTCGAGGGAACTATCATTTGATATTCTGTTTCTAGTCATCTGTGTGTGTACGCTACCATCAGCATTAGCTAACGATCCATGCTGCAAACTTTTCCCCACAATCTACATCCCAGTGATTTCTCGTGGTAGCGCAGAGGACTTCTCAGTTTCCTTCACAGCGAGTATCACGTCAACACATTCCTTGCCATTCCCTATTTGACCTGCTTTCGGACACGGCTGGCGCTGGTATTGCCAAATATTAGATTTCCTGTTTTTACACACTGAGAATGAACGTTAGTCCCATAAATATCATCTGTTGGTTCTCTGTGTAAATATAGCTGATCTGGCAATAATAGAGTAGCAACCGTGGCCGGTCAATCATGCTCATGCTCAAAAGTTCTTCTCGAATGCACTGATGAGGTTGCTCAGCCCATCGTAGCTCTATCGTCTCAAAACTTCCAGGACGAAAAGTGAATCCAAGTGTGCCTTCACGATCAACTTCTTGTTTTCGTAGCGGGATACCAGCGCCTCCTACGCTACGCTGTAGTTTGCAAATATTAGCTCCACGTAAGACTTCTCCTGACAAGGCAGACTTCAGGTAACTAAACCTGTCCATATCAGTGAGCTGTTTATTCTCGTGAATCTGGCTACGAAAAGTATCACGGAACCCAGTCTTTAATAATCCCACTGAACGACGGAAGGCCAATCTCTGGCAGCTTCACCTTCGAGAATGATTAGGATTGGTCGCCTTGTTGACCATTTGCCATGGACGTCGATGTCAATGGTGGTGGGATTTGTTTCTCCAGCAAGCAGGCCTTGACTACGAAGCTACTCAAAACGAGCTGATAAACGGTGTCGCACATCAAATTGCATCTTTACTTTAATATTTATCCCATTAGGTAGCTTTTCGAATATTTATTTCATTCAACTTCAATACCATAACCGTACGCTTGCACCATACGCTTAACTCCACTCATTAGGTTCTGTACCACATTTTGCTGCAGCTTCTTCTATACGGAAACCCACTTTTTTTTTCATGTTTGCCTCAGATTTGACCTCCTTGGGATGCTACCGTTCTTTTAGTGCTTTTAGCCCCAGAAGTAGCCTGCTTCATAATAGCCCAGTATTTTTTTTATGGGCCTTAGTTTCGGTGCGTGGAGGGGGGGGGGGGGGGGGTTTATGTCCTTGGGTACAAAAGTGACCCTGTTGACTTCATACCACTCCATGACAACATTTGAATAGTGGCATGAAGCTAGATCCGGCCAGAAGATCGTAGGGCTCTCGTGTAGCTTCAACAGAGGAAGCAGACGCTTCTGTAGACACTCCTTGAGATAGATCTCCCCGTTTACAGTCCCGATAGTCATGAACTCAGTTTACCACATGAGCAGATCGCTTTCCAAATCATGTATTTCATGGCACACTTTGAAAGTGTCTGCTTCCTTACTTCCTCCGGAACATCAAAATTGTGCTGCGCGGTGAAGAACAGTAGCCCCAGAAGTTACCGGAAGTCCGCATTGATGAGACAATGAGGCTTCATCAGCATCTGGGTGTAGTTTCCGGGCTCGTGACTTTCTCACCGTATTGCACAGTTCGTTGCGATTTATAGCCTTCTGCAGACTTGGACAGATTCAACTTTTTGGCCACATCGCTTTCACGACACGCTTGTGATCCTGATCACTAAAAGAACATCCGTTCTGACCGCATTTCTCCTTCCGTTTGATGCTCAGAGTTTCGTAGTAACATTTAATCACATGACGCACCGTTGACTGCAACATTCCGAGTTGATTTCCGATGTCCCGTTGAGAGAGTTGAGGATTTTCCAGGTGCTTGCGCAAAATTAATCCGTGACGTTGCTTTTCGGGTGACGTCATTTTTTCCATCTTTCGACAAACTGACAGCGATAAAAAAAAACAGTGTAAACAATACACTCTAAACTACTTCTACCCAAATTTTCAAGAGAAAATACCCAATGGGTAATTTTCTACAGCGTTTTTTTCGTGATGAAATTTGATGTGGGACACCCTTTAGTCGACTTCTTGGGATCTGATTCGTCGTCGTCATCGTCCATTAGCAGCTTAATTTGTTCTCGGACTTCGTTGAACTCCTTACAAACTGCCTGGAGCGGAGGCCACCAAGCTATCTCTGGGGTGCTATTGAATTCCAGACAATTTAAAATAGAATACTGGAAAGAAACTTCGGTTAATTCCTAAGAGAATAATTCATTATTTCAAGAGAATCTTAGACTTTGACGATAAGATTGGATTACAACGAATTTATTAAGTGTATTGTAGAAAATTTCAAGCAAATACTACACGTAAAATAAATGACATTTGAAACAAATGTGAGCATTCTCTTTTGTAGATATGAGCATTACCAGCCCAAAACGCTAAAAAAATAACAATTTTGTCTCGACCACTTCCTATTTGAATGAAATATTCCTTCAGCAGCTCCATTTGCTGCTGTCAATGGTTGCAATTTTCATTTAAGTATGATTTTTTTCGTCACAATAGCTTTTTAAAAGGGCCTATAAATAAAAAAAAAATTACAAGAAAACTGAAAAAAATGTTCTAATATTTGGTGAAGAACGTAGGCTAGTAACTTACTTAAAAAAATCTATAATATATAACTTAAGTACCACAAGTACTTCGAAGACTTTAAAAAAAGAACTACTCTCTACGATACGTCAGCAAAATACAGAAAAAGGAGGGGCATAGAATGCTAATCTAAATGCTTATGGAAGGGAAATGTAGAAAGTTTGACTGCCGAATGATAAACAGGGGTGTTCGTTTTGTTCTACACTGTTATACAAATCCACCCAATCCATCGGCCCTTTCAGGGTCACCACAACTTTCTACAAAAGTTTTGAGTTATGAAATTCACTTTATTCCAAAACAATATCCGATACATCAAACTAGAAAATCAAAAATTTCGTAGTCCTTCGTCAACAATACAATCTTGTCTTGTACACCACCCTCCAACTTTTAATTTTAAACCAGCACAGTTTGTATTCAGAAACCCTACATCTGATTCTTCTAGGCCCCCTCAATACGGGTAATTTAAAGTGAAAACCCTTCTAACTTACATTACCGTTAACGTATTCCATCGTTCATCGAAAGCATTATCACCAAATTGGATCATCGTCGTATCATTACTCATCAAAACGACGCAGCTCATTCGGGCCCCTTTTCCAAAATATCCTTCAATCTATTTCATAACAGTTAACATGCAAAATATCCCAGCTATTTAAGCCTATACGCACCCTTCTGGAATACATTCCGACGGTAATCTAAACTAATTAGAAGTTAATTATAGAAAAAAGCCTACGCTGCTCCTCAGCCGGACGTTTCGTACCGATCAGATTCAACATCCTAGGTGATGATGGTCAAGGCATCCGGGGCTCAACTCCCCAATGCGGTGGGTTAAGCATCAGGGGAGGAGGCGAAAGGGTATCACTTGGCAAACTAATTTCATCTCAATTATCCCGGTTCGGATCATGCCCCGCCCACTTTCCTAAGCGAGATAAGGTACATTATTACATATTCCGCACGGCTACCGGAAGATTGAAGGATTAAACTGCAAAAGCAGGAAAAGGTTTCCTGTTAGTTTGCATAGAAAGTGGGAAGTGCTTTTAACATTTTTCCGTTTTATTTCTCCAACGGCGATGGGGAGATGGATCCGTAGTTTGTTTGCGTTTGAAATTTGGTTTCCACTTAGTTGGGTTGGTTGATTTGCATAATTACAGGGGCAGATGCGCTGATTTGAATTTAACATGCTTAAATCAGGAAGCACTTTGCGAGGCATTAAAGGAGAGCTAATCTGCGAAACCAAATCAATGACGTTCAAAAGTTAACTCGGAAATTGAGTGAATGAAAATCAAAAACCAATCCCTCGTTTGGAATTTTCCACTTCATTACCATAATTAAATTGCCCAAGCAGAGAGCGATCATTCAATTAATACCGATTACAGTATACAAATTGAATCAACTGCGACTGACCTGCCCTCTCGGCACCGTAATCATCATCAGCTACAACAGCACCAGCAAATGGAGCTTTGTTTCCCTCTGGGGATAAGTTTAGAACATTAACATTTCAAAACAGCCGAGAGATAGACAGCGAATGAAAAAAAATAGGAGATCTATTGTTCCGGGAGGGTCATCACGAAACTGTTGCCAACGGCAGCAACACCACCACGGTCAGTTGGGCCCAAAATGGGGCGTACATAATTCCGAGCAAGTGGAAAATACAATTAAGCAAAACGCAGTGGGACAACGCGATGAACTTTTCTGACTTTTCCCCTGTGTCCCCGCAGCCTCAGTAGCCATCATCGTAGTCCCGGCGGATGCAGCGCCCCATTTTAGCGCACCGCTTTGAGATAATAAATTGCTCGCAATTGCTACACTCAGTAGGTGCTCATCATCACCCCATTTTGCGAGGGGAGAACTTTCCCCGGAGAATTGCCCGAAACTATCAGACCATTGTGAGCTGCAGAAGAAAGTGTGCAGCTTGCTGGCGGAAAGAGCTGCTGAAAAGATTGGAGAAAATTATGGGAATTGCGTATTCAAAATAGGTGGCTGCTTCGAGGAAGATTCCTGTCTTGGAGCGTAGGGTGTTTCCATAAAGCTGAGTATAGCTACAGCATATAACGAAGCCAGTTGGCACTGCTTCTATTTTGGGGAAGACAGTTCAAAATTCACCCAGGCTTGCATTTTTATTTTTAATCTCCGGGGTGTATTTTGACAAACCTTAGCCCTATCTGTTCCATGGTAGACCGCTAATCAATCGGTACGAGTATAAAAGTATGCTGATCAATAACCACATCGTTGATCGTTGTTCGCTATTGATCCAGTGAGGAAGGAATCATAAAATTCGGGGAGTTTTATTTTCCCAGAAAATTTTAGTCGAAATTAACAGATTTTCCCGGACATCACATACTTTTAAAATTCATAACTCCTGAACCAAGTATCGTAGAAAAAACGTTGAAAGAACGTAGAACGTAGAAAAAAAGGAGCAATTCCAGCCCAAAACGCAAACTGGTTGAAACACTACTCATATATGCTTATTTAAATATGACTTTCTCCAAAGTAACTTTTGAAAAAGGAGTATTAAAAAGAATCAAAATGACATCTGAGAAAAACTTTTCGGTAATTAAATGTTCTTTGAGAAAAAAACAAAATATACTGAAAGCATTGAATTTCTCAAAACACCCATTTTTGATTTTTATATATATATATATATATTTTTTTTTTGTAAAGCAAGTGAAGTAAATTCCTAAAATTTGGTGTAGTGTCAAATATTACAAATTAAAAATATGGTTCACATGCCGAACTACCATATGTTTCTAAAAAGACGCACACAGTAATACCATGGAGGTAACTCTAAGACCAGAAGATCCCGAAGAAACGTGCTACACTTTTTTTGGCTCAGCTTGATTCGTTTTCCGTCGATCTTGTTTTCCGTGCTGAGCACCAATGCTACCGACGCCAGAGAGGCAGCTCCCACACCTGGACCCTACCTATCGACCCATCAACGCATGAACTGGGGACCAACGGCGGGGCCTCTCTTAGCTCAGTCGGTAAAGGCGCAGCTACAAAGCAAGACCATGCTGGAGGTGGCTGGGTTCGATTCCCGGTCCGGTCTAGGAATTTTTCGGGTTGGAAAATTTCTCGACTTCCCTGGGCATAGAAGTATGATTGGACTTGCCACACAATTATACTGATGCAAAAATGGTACAGGCATCGAAAGCTCTCAATTAATAACTGTGGAAGTGCATCTAGAACACTAAGTTGAGAGCACGCAATAAGCTAATGTGCGATATGCAGTAAGCTTGAAATGCGAAGAAGAAGAAGAAAGAACGGCTTTACTTCCCTTCCGAAGGAAAGCGTGATCAGAGATGTTATGCCTCAGAACATCCCGGCGGTGCTGACTGGGATTGAACCCAGGCCTGCTGGGGTGAGAGGCAATCACGCTTACCACTACACCACCGGAGGCGCTATCGGGATGATATCTAGAGGATGAAAATACAGGGTGCGTGACGAATTTTTGCAGTAAATTTCAAAAAGTAATTTCTCATGCTTGTGCATCATGATTTAGATATATTTGGCAGCACTGGATAGCTTATACTGTTAGGTGTAAGATTTAAACAAACAATGTTGAGTAAACGTAAAGATGTCGAAACAAGAGAGCAATCTGTCAGCCGTTGTCGCATTGTTGCGCGCCGGAGTATGCATGAAAGAAATAATTCGGTCGGTAAATGTGTCTGAAAGAACAGTGTATAATATTAAAAAAGGCTTGGGAAAGTGATAAGACGGAGCACCTGCTCATACTGCTAATAAAGCATAAAAATGACTTTCGGAAAATATTTCGTAAATTTGGGAGGAAGAAATTTGGCCCCCAAGCAGTCCCGATATCAATCCGTTGGATTATTTTGTATAGGGCGTCGTCCAACGGGATACCAATAGAACCCCTCACACCACGCTTAAAGCTAAAATCAAGGCAGTGATGACATCTATGGATCGAAACATTTTAAAACGTGCATACTGCAGTTTCCGGAAGCGTCTAACTACAGTCGTCGAAAGGGAAGGCAATTTTTTTGAATAAATTTAAATCGCACAAAATTCGTTGCTAGAATAACTAACTGGTGTATTTTTTCGCAAATATGCCATTTACTGCAAAAATTCGTCACGCACCCTGTAGATATCCGACGCCATTTTGAAATCGAAGAAAATAAATCGAAAAAGTGGAAATACAGTCAAATACACATCAATATTGGTATTTTTGTAATCGGTATGAAGTATAGATCGAAAATTGATATGCGACGCCATTTTGAAATCCATTATGGCGGCTTCCGATTTAAAAAAAATGGGAAATGCTGTTGCCGTCCCATCAATATGGGTATTTTTGGAATCTGAGTGATGTCTGGAGATTGAAAATCGATATCCGACGCCAATTTGTAATCTAAGACGGCGGCTTCCTATTTGCGGAAAAGTGTCAAATATCCTAAAATATGGTTATTTTCTGAATGGGGATGAGACGTAGACCTCCCTCCCTTAGCTCAGTCGGTGAAGGCACAGCTACAAAGCAAGACCATGCTGGAGGTGGCTGTGTTCGATTCCCGGTCCGGTCTAGGAATTTTTTCAGGTTGGAAAATTTTTCGACTTCCCTGGGCATAGAGTATAATTGTACTGGCCACACAATTATACCAATGCAAAAATGGTACAGGCATCGAAAGCTCTCAATTAATAACTGTGGAAGTGCATCTAGAACACTAAGTTGAGATCACGCAATAAGCTAATATGCCATGCGCAATAAGCTTGAAATGCGAGGAAGAAGAAGAAGATGAGATGTAGATGCCGAAAATTTATATCACGGTGTCTTTAAATCCAAAATGGCGGTTTTTGTTCAGAAAAACTGTGAAATACTGTCAAATACTGATCAATGTGAGTTTTTTTTTGACGTTGGACTACCTCTGTAATTTCTATATGGGGGTACACTTGGTAAAAACCGTAAATGGAACATGTAACAAAATTATGAAAGATTTTGAACGTTAATAACTCTGCTGCCACTGGACCAATTTCAATAATTTTATCACCAACGATCAGAAATATGTCTACGCATCTGTTAAATTTAAGACTTTCAAAATGTCACTATTGGAAATTGCACGAATGTGCAACTGTTGCTATGATAATTAAAATTATCATCGATTTCTCTTACACAGATTTCAAAGTTGAATTCCATCCGGTCTCACCAAACGGTGTTGTTTCAATCACCTCGTGGTGAGTGGTGATGTTCTCCAGTACACTACGACAGGCTGCCTGCAAGCAGCAAGCTGCAGCCCACATGAGCATCATTAGAAGGAGGGAGAAGCCGCACCGCTATTGATCGAAATCAGTAGCTCTTCGTGAGTAGCTGTGGGCCATCTATGTCAAGCTCGTCATACTAAAGAGTATAAACAGAGAGAACTCCGCTCAAATTCCTATTCCTACACAAAACACAAGGTCCTGCTGCAGTTGACATTTATAACATTTATTATATAAGACCACGTAGTCCTACGTCACCATTGCGTACAACCCCATAGGACTATTCCTTGTAGTTTTTTTGGAATCGGGCTGACATCTAGATGCCAGAAATCGATGCCAGAAATCGATGCCAGAAAGCCGACGCCATCTTTAAATTCAAGATGGTGGCTTCCTACATCAGAAGAAGTGTCAAATAGCCTACAAATGGCATCGAATATCGATTTTCAGCATCTACGCGTCGTCCTCGTTCCGAAAATACACAGTGTTCGATCGTACCATCGGCGCCGGGCGCTATTGGTTTTGAACTTGAATAGTGGCAACAATAAAAGCCCCCCGGCGCGAGATGGTAACCATGTGATCGACAATAGAAAGAGCCGTCAAGTGTCCTCACACCACTGTACCGATTGATGTATTGCTTGATCTTTCATGTTTTGTTTGCGGATGATTAGTATTTTGATTTTGATTTATTTTAGTATTCGAATGTTCGTTGTTTTGTGTTAGCTCATAAGGGAAGCTTTTTATTGTGAATTTATTCCGTAAACGTACTACCAGGTAGCAGGCAGGACGCCTCTCGGAGGCAATGAAAAGTAATATTGTAGTGCCGCCAAGTGAAGTTGGTAGTTTATTGTGTGCTCTAAAAGGAAACCCTCCAACGCCTTGAAAACACAACGTAGGGTCGCATCCTGGCCGAAACACACAGATTTTAGGGTATTTGACACTTTTTGTGAAACCCGATGACCGCCATATTGGATTCCAAAATGGCATCGGATATTGATTTTCGGCAGCCACACGTTGTCCCCATTCCGAAAATACCCATATTGTATTTGACACTTTCTGAACCCTGATGGCCGCCATATTGGATTCCAAAGTGGTATCTGATATCGGTTTTCGGCATCTATGCGTTGTCTCCGTTCCGAAAATAACCATATTGTAGGGTATTTGACACTTCTAAAACCCTATGGCCGCCATATTGGAGTCCAACGTAGCCTCGGATATCGGTTTTCGGCAGCCACGCGTTGTCTCCGTTCGGAAAATACCTATATCTTAGGGTATTTGACACGTTTTATGAAACTTGATGGCCACCATCTTGGATTCCAAAATGGCGTCGAATATCGATTTTTGGGATCTTTGCGTCGTCTCCGTTCTGAAAATATCCATATTGTAGGATAGTTGACACTTTATGAATCCTGATGGCCACCATCTTGAATTCCAAAATGGCGTCGGGTATCGATTTTCAGCATCTACGCGGCATCCCCGTTCCGAAAATATCCTATTCTAAGGTGTTTGACACTTTTTCTGAAGCCCTATGTCAGCCATTTTGGATTCTAAAATAACGTCAAATATCGATTTTCGGCACCTTCGCGTCGTCCCCGTTCCGAAAATACCCATATTGTAGGGTATTTGAGGCTTTTTCTGACCCCGATGGCTGCCATTTTGGACACCATAATGGCCTCGTGCTTTTAAAAATTTGGTGAATTGCAATCGAAAAATTGAACATACCGTACTCGTGATAATGTTTGCACCATTTTTTTTTTTATTATTAATTTATTTGATAAGGCTCAACCGAATTAACTTTACAGGGCCGATGATTCTTGGTCACTATACAATACATCTTAAAAATATAGTCAAAAGGTACAACACAATAAACACTTTATCTTCCGCTATCCAAAAAGCCTCCTCCATCAGAACTGGAGCCGCTTCCAGTGGTTTCATTGTATGGCAAATTGTTGTACGCCAACGAGGGTCAGAGCGCGTCCATTGCAGCAATGGACGCAAAACGTGGTCAGCACTCACACACTCATCACGAAACGGTTGCTTTCCAAAGTCGACGACGCATCGACCGAAAGAACTGCTGATGAAGAACAATGAGGAGGACCACACAATGGTTGCTGCCGAGAAAACAGACGATCGCGTAGCACACATCGAGAGTGGCCTGCTTTTGTCGACAGCCGAGTGAACACTGTTTGCTCCATTGAGCAAAGCAATCTCAAAAATTTCGTTTTCGAGTTTTGTTATTTATTCAAAGGGGGGATGTTTTTCAGAGCTTTAAAATATGTTAACCATCGATCGAGTTTCCTCTTGCTGCAATTACGGCCTCCACACGCTTCCGGAATGCACGGCAGGTTCTAATAATGTAGTCTGGATCCATTTATCTCCAGGTACGGGTCAATGATTGTCTGAAGCTTGCTGTACTCGGGTGGCGTTTAGAACAGGCCTTGGCCTTCATGGTGCGCCATATTGAGTAATCCAGCGGATTAAGATCGGGGCTGGATGGTGGCCACATATCCTTCGCCCAGAACGGAAGATGTTCCTGCAACCACTTCTGAGTGCGGTTCGAGGTATGGCACGGAGCCCCATCTTGTTCAAATACAACATTTGGCTTCGGACCGTACTTTGATCCACGGAAGAACATACTTATTTAAAATCCCGATGTAGTCCTCCGTTTTGACCTTGTCGCCTTCTGGAAAGAACAGAGGTAAGAGAACTAATATACCGGTCGGTTCTGGAATTTGATACGGGATCGACGGTAAACATGCTCTCGTCGGTGAACAGGATTACCAGATTTTTCGCTTAAGGAAGTTCAAGATTTTCTTGCATCGTTCGACTCGTAGCTCCCAGATGCGGTTGGTAATCATGTGGGTTTTTTTTTTCCGTGCCCTCGACTTCGCCCCGCAATCTTCCTTTACGATCTTCCGAGCCGTAAAGTCACTGATCCCATGTTCCTTTGCCATTTTCCTTATTGAACGCACTAGATTCACCCGAATCTTCCTTTTGATAGCAGCGATAACCCTCGGAACCCGAGCTGACCTCGGAAGACCTGTGGCCACCTTCGCGGATAGTTGTCCTTTCTTTTCTCGGTCTAAAACCCTTTTGACGGTCCACTGGGACACTCCAACGACGATGGAAATGTCTTTTTGCGACATTTGCGCGTGGGACAAATCACGAATAAACGGCACCGGTGGTGTAGTGGTAAGCGTTATTACCTCTCACCCCAGCAGGCCTGGGTTCAATCCCAGTCGGCGCCGCCGGGATGTTCTGAGGCATAACATCTCTGATCACGCCTTCCTTCGGATGGGAATTCAAGCCGTTGGTCCCCGGTTCATGAGTTGATGGGTCGATAGGTAGGGTCCAGGTGTGGAAGCTGCCTTCCTGGCACGTCGGTAGCATTGGTGCTCAGCACGGAAAACAAGATCGACGGAAAAAACAAACCAAAGGGAAAAAAAAAAAAATCACGAATACGCTGCCACTTCGTCATGGTGCAACTGTCAAACTAAGTAAATCATTTTTTTTATACACAGCCTACTACGGTATGAGCTATAGGTTACGTGCATGCAAAGAAAAGAAAGGTATTGTATGCACAGGTGAAACGGGAACCTTATTTGTACGATGGTGCAAACATTATCACGCATACGGTATATTGTTAGGTATTTGAGGGTTTTCCGTAAACCGGATGTTGCCATCCTTTGCCTATCCTGTTTTCATGAGTGATATTTCGGATTCGCTTCTTACTTATCCTAAACACCCGAAAGTTCAATGTGGTGGAGAGCTATTGGAATCATGAAGAAAATCCAACCGATCCATACCAAACCTCCCACGCTCAGGCCGTCTCAGCAGCGCGCGTGGTGTCTTGTTTTCCTAGTTAGGGATTAACATAATTTGCTAAATGGGAAAAGTTTAAAAAGCCAATTTAATTTTCAACCGTTCGGAATGAGCGTCCGCACCAATCAACAGAAGTAGGGTCATGAGAAGAAGCACGAGTTGTGGGGGCGGTATCGGTAGGGGTTCCGCCGAGAAATGGTTCTGACAGCAAACGGAGAAGAGTTTAGCGTTGCGCTTCGCAGCAGTTTCACTTGATGGGAGATCATTTTTGCATCTACCACAGTCGACTGACTTTTCCGAATAACGAGGCCGCAAAAAAGGAGGAGTCTGTGAGTGACGGTAGAATGGTGGTTTGTTTTAACTCAGTTCTCTTTTTTGGCCACGCGAGCTCTCAGTGAATGTGATAGTGAGGAGCAGGTAATTACCACTCAGTCTTTTGATAAGGTCAGAGTGACGTGACATTTGACGGAATATATTCGGGGTGGCGAAGATCAAAGTAGTTGGTTGCTCTCGGTAGCTTCAACCTACTCGCAAGGGGAAAGTTTAATCGACAAAAATTAAATTTCTGGTAGGTTCCATGGCAGCTAACCGTTCTGTTGAACTGCTTTTTGTGATAACGATGTAAGCTTCAATCAACATGGTTTAGGACCAGATCCCGTTGGTGTATGCTTCAATTTTTTTTTTTCTTTTTCTGGCTTATGAGGTGTGATTTTTATAGTACCCTTGGGTTGCTCTCGCTATTTTATCTACCATCAATACTGAAATAAGCTTGGAAAGGATCTGGAAAAAGTCTGGAAATAGTGATGTGTTCGTGCAAGCGACATTTACCGCCTTGACCAGAAGTAGAATATGTCAACCTTAACAATCGATAGATACCACCACTTGTTCGTACTAAATTGTTACTGTTTCTTTGTAATGTGCTGTCTATGAAATACGAATACAATACAATTATTACAGTATCGTCTGCCTTTGCCATCACAGGACGGCCCAAACCATCAGCGCTTTAATTTAATTAACACAACGCAGGAAATGATCCTGACCGTGCGCGATCATGAGGATATACTATTGTTGATTTTGAAAGAATTACCTCTTTGTCAAGTTCCTTTACCTATTATCAGGAGGAGGTAAATCAAATGAATGCACATCAATAATCAAACCTTTTGTCGTTGACAACGAAATCCGACGAGAGTGAAAGTAAACTTGTGTTCCCATTCAGGAATATTGGATTCCGGGGAACTTAAATTCATCCGCTTATGATCAACACTGCCCTCTTTATGTAACTGTTCATTATTCATTCGCGTTCAGTCCATCATCCACTTACACCTCACAAAATCCAGCATATCATACTCACCAAACGGAAACACTCTGGAGTGCGATTAATTGTAATTACACGCTTGTCCATGTGCCCCATCAAGCATACTGAATGCCTTACCTTGCATGCGTTAATTGCACGGGATGTTATGCACTGATACAAACAAAAAATAAACATAACCTTTATATAGCAGCATAAATACACCGGCAGAAGAATGGAAGCTGATTCCAAATTTTGGCGCACTGTAGGAAAGATCACCGTTCAGGCATTTTCTGTTTGGTAAATAGTAATTAAAGTAATTTATTTTCTGTCGCAATAAATTGCTCATCCCTCCCACCCCAGGAAACACGAAAGGCAATTTTACCTGCAAACTGATCAATTCTTCTTATTCCAACATTTTAAATAATATTTATTTTATATTTGCTCACACAGATCCACCGAACTGTGCATGATTTATGCGGTTCGACCTTACTCTCCACATCCGACTGTTGCTACTGACAAGGATTTTTTTCCCACCCCATGATGTTGTGTTGGCAGCCCTTTTCCCTCCATCCCCTGGCTGAGATAATTAAATGAATAATTTTTATTTTTATTCTCGCTACGTAGGCCACGAATGTGCGATTATGTGCCGTCTCACGCACATTCGGTTGTCACAGTCACACTGCTCACTGGATCGTTCGTTGCTGCTGACCACCATAGGCGTGGGTGGCGTCCGCGAGAAGGCAGCACCATCCCTAAATGAGCTTTTGTTGCAGAATGGTTGCGTCAACATATGTGCAGCTAATTTCTTTGAACCGCCGTTTCACTATCACCTACGCCGCTGATGAGCTTATTTTTGAACGAATTGAAAATAAATTTATCCTCCGGGGCCAGCTTGAAAGCGACACACCGAAATATGTCTCATTAAAATTGAACTTTTATTCCCGTCGTTCCACGTTGGGAGGACAAATTGAATTTTGCCTACCGCGAGACGGCGTGTGTGTGTGTGTGTGTGTGTGTGTGTGTGTGTGTGTGTGTGTGTGAATATTTACGTGCAATTAATAGATTAAATGAATTAAACGATTCAAAAACCTGTCAGTGGTGTCTCTCTCCGATGGCATATTGCTGTCGCCGTTGTTTGTGCTCGCCGGTAAGCGTATGCGGTTTAATTATTTGCATTTACTGACGAAAGAATTCAATTAACATGCGAGCGCTGCTAGTCGACTGTCACTAGCTTAACATGTGTTAAATATCATTATCGGCATAATAGAGGTGTCTTGGTGGCAGTCAATCGTTTCAATCTCCGAAATCACTAGTTAATTTTCTCATATAGATGAAGCATAATTATGAATTATCGTGCCACTTTTAGATTTGGTTAGAGAAAAATATTCATATGCGCCCCGGATAGTATGTGGTCGAGATACATATCTTGGTGCACGTAAATTTTTACCTGAAATGCCGTTACGGATTAATTTTCTATGCGTGGGAGATTTATGCTGCAGGAGGTAGGCCTACCACGCATTAGAGCACGGAAACTAGTCCGATAGCTGTGGGCTCTCTTCACGGTTGAACTTGATCAGCTTAATAACCACTGATTATTATCAGGAAATCACCCTTCATGGACAAAAACGGATGGATGGATTGATGGGCAATTCGCCTATTCATTTCTTTGGGACAGTTATGAATGGGGGAGAAGAGCCAGCCCTATATCCACGAAATGTTAGCAACAGGGAGTTGACATCTTCACTCTCGCTCATGTATATTATCAGTTTTTTTTTTCTCGCTTAGTGATTCCTGATATTGTTACCTGTAAATTAATCCAAAAGTGAGTTTTTTTTATAAGAAAGTATGGTTTTGCAATTCGAAAACCAATTAGCGCATTATCGTTGCGTGAGCAACCGTCTCTACATCTACTGTTGCAGTAGAAACAAGAACGACATTGAAGCAAGCCATGCTATTATTAATTTGTATTCTCTCAGAAAATAAATGTTAGTTACTGTTAGACCACCAACCAAGCAGGTTGTACTTCTCTTTAACCTTCAAGATCTACATCATGTGTACAGCTGAGTGCCGAGCACACACCAACAAAGACCGCTCGGTGGTAGTAGAATAGGATTATCAGATGAGATAATCAGATTAGATAATAAGATTTTAAGTTTGTGTTTTCTGTGTTTATAGTTTTTTCTGTGTATTGTGTCTGTATATTGTGTGAAGTTGAAAATTGTCTTAGGGGTAAAGTGGTTTGCGCTCCCACTAGTACGGCAAAATGGCCATTTTATCGGAAGCGCAGAAAAGCTCTCGATTGCGAGTCTACCCGGAATACTCAACTGGCCCATGGGTTGTCTACTTTCAGCCCAAAAAGAAACCTTTGCATGTTATGCAAATCAGTAATGATCTAACAAAACGGTTCTCGGTCGTGACCGACATCTCGAAGGTTAGGCACAATAAACTTCGTGTTGTCGTCTCCAACCTGAAGCAAGCTAACGAGATTGCTGCCTCCCACCTCTTTACGCCCGAGTATAGAGTCTACATCCCAGGTCGTGATATGGAGATCGAAGGTGTGTTACTGAAGCGAGTCTGACCCCCCGAGATCTAGGTGAAGCAGGCGGTTGGCCGTTTCAATAACCCCTTGCTTTCCACGGTTGAGATACTGGAAGTTCAGAAACTGGGCTCAGTATCTTTCAGCGAGGGTAAAAAGTGCCTTACCTCCCCCATACTCATTTCGGGTGACCTTTTCTGGTTAAGCCCTTCCGCACTACAACGAGTTGCGAAAACCTCGGCTACCTGCGCGCTTGTTTGTTCCTCGGGTCATGAACTGCCAAAACTGCAAACAGTTGGGACATACGGCCTCGCACTGTGGCAGCAAGGCACGCTGTTTCAAATGCTGGGAGAAGCACGAGGATGGTGCCTGCACAGTCACTGCACCAAAATGCGTGTACTGTAAGGGAACTCCTCATGGTCTCTCGTCGTGCCCGGCGTACAAACAACGCGGAACGTTCCAGTGCAGCAATGCTAAAGACAGCCACACCATCGTTCAACGACAAAAATCCATTTGCTGTTTTGTCGTGCTGACGGGTCTGACTCTGACTTAACTAAAAAGAAAAGTTCCTTTCAGTTTTCCGGAAGGTTCTGCACGGAAACGAAAATGCATCCGTTCGCGGAAAATTGCAGGTCAGGAACCCCAAATCAGTTTGTCCAAATCAAGGAGTGGTGGAAAAAAGGAGACTTCTAATCCTCCTGGATTCCGCAGAACTGACTATACCCAGAGTTTTCCACCTCTTCCGGGGACATACAAAACCACTGATGTCTCATTTTTAAGAACAGAACCCCCTTCTTCATCTGGGTTGTTTTCATTTGATAAAATTGTGGACAATATCCTGAAGTACCTCAATATTTCTGATCCTCTTAAAAGCATTGTTCTGGCAATGCTTCCCTCTGTGAAGACACTCTTGAAGCAATTGACATTGAAGTGGCCCCTCCTTGCAGCAATCATTTCCTTCGATGGATAATTTTCCAAACGAGGTCGGGGATTTGATCACTGTTCTACAGTGAAATTGTTGAAGTCGTATTCCTAAATTAGACTATGAAACTTGGCTCTCTTCAGATATAGATCTTCGTTTTTATGATTTTAACATTATTCGACTGGATCGTGAGGATTCGCGTGGAGGAGAGGTACTTTTGGGGATCAAAAAGTGCCATTCCTTCTATAGAGTGAATCTTCCACAATTTCCAGGTATTGAAGTTGTCGCCTGTCAAGCTATTGTTAAAGGCATGAGCCTTTGTATTGCTTCTGTTTATATTCCTCCTAGAGCCGTTGTTAATCGAAAACAACTTTCACATATATGTTCAGTGCTTCCTGCTCCACGGTTGATCATAGGAGATTTTAATTCCCACGGTACAGACTGGAGGGAACTGTATGACGACAACCGTTCTTCTTTGATATATGACCTCTGTGACAACTTCAATATGTCAATTCTTAATAATGGAGAAGAAACACGTTTGGCTGGTCCATTTTCAAATGGAAGTAAATTAGACCTCACACTTTGCTTGGATTGCACGTGGAATGTGATCCAGGATCCCCACGGTAGTGATCACTTGCCGATCAAAATTTCGATTGCCAGTGGGTTCAATCCGTTGGAATCCGTTAACGTCGCGTACGACCTCACCCGTAATATCGATTGGACAACGTGCAAGACCGCGATAGAGGAAGCCGTGTCGTCGGTAGAAGGGCTTCCACCGTTGGAGGAATATAACTTCCTCTCCCATCTGATCTTGGACAGCACGCTTCGAGCTCAAACTCGGCCGGTTCCTGGAACATCTTTCCGTAGGAAACCTCCTTCCCCTTGGTGGGACCAGCAATGCACTGAGGTTTGTCGTAAAAAGTCCGACGCGTTTAAGCTTTTCCCGAAACGTGGAACATCCGTGCATTTCGAAGCGTACTCTGCTCTTATACGCAAACTCAAGAGCCTCATCAAAGCCCAAAAAATGCGGATACTGGCGGCAATTCGTGCACGGATTATCGCGATGCATAACCGGTCTTCAAACAACGAGAGCGAGGAGTACTCAGATCGTTGGATTCTCAAGTTCACGCGAAAAGTATGTCCTGATTCCGTGCCGGCACAGATGATTCCTCGCGAAACGACGAATTCGATAGACGAGATCAGCCAGCCTTTTCAATGCTGGAGCTCTCCCTCACGCTCCTTTCGTGTGGCAATTCGGCACCGGGGACTGATAGAATCAAGTTCAACTTGTTGAAAAATCTCCCAGAACCACCTACTCTCAGATATTCTATTTGGTTTCGGTAGGGGCAAGGAAACGAAAGACTGTCTTGCGTTGCTTTCTTCAGTTGGCTTTTTCTAAAAAAAAAGAGCAAATGGCTTCTGTGTTCTTGGATATTAAGGGGGATTTTGCTTCAGTATCTTTTCACATGGAAACTCTACAGCTTCTCGATTTAGTTATATGGGTCTCCCCCAGGGCTCATGTTTAAGCCCCCTTTTGTACAATTTCTACGTCAGAGAAATTGACAATTGTCTAAGTGACAACTGCACGTTGAGACAACTTGCAGATGACGGAGTAGTGTCTATGACAGGACCCAGAGAGGCCGACCTGCAAGGACCCTTACAGGATACCTTAGACAATTTGTCTACTTGGGCTATCCAGCTAGGTATCGAATTCTCCACGGAGAAAACTGAGTTGGTCGTTTTTTCTAGGAAGCATAGCCCAGCACAACCGAAGCTTCAACTTTTGGGTAAGCCGATCACTCATTCCATGTCTTTCAAATATCTTGGGGTCTGGTTCGATTCCAAATGCACCTGGAGATCCCACATTGAGTATCTGAGACGAAAATGCCAATCTCCTCATCCCCATCCATGAAACTGTAAATATCTAGTACCCTCGAGACGACCGCGAGTAATCGGTTCAATTCCTTTAACTCTAGGTTTAGACATTAAGGGGGTATTCCCAATCTTTTGCCTTTTTTCGGCCTGTTTTTCAATTAATTTTTTTTCAAGGAAAATGAATAGTAATGCGCCTAACTCTCTGGGATTCTTGTTTATTGAACATTAAAGTTTACAAATAAATTTTTTTCGACACAAAAAAAGACATTATTGACGTCACAAAATGGCGGCAAACAGACCCCTGTTCGTCGCAAACGCCTGGACGGGCGAAGACTTTTCTCTGGAACGCCTTATCTGAAACAGATTTCGTGATGAAATTAATAATCTGCATAAGATTCTCTGGAGCTTCTCCCGTTGGCAGCAAAAAATCTTGCAAATTAACAAAATGGCGGCCATATGAAAAAAACAGGCGATTTTTAGCCCGCTTTTTTGCAGCTTTAAGGTGCTTCAAACAATGTTAAATGTTAATATTTTTGGCTGAAAGTGGGAGAAGCTCCAAAGAATTTAATAAGGAACAAAATGCGCAAAGATTCAAGTCAATATCTCTTATAGTTTCTGAGAAAAATCTTCGCCCGATAAAAAAAAATGTGGTTTCGAGAAAAACGCGTTTAAAGTTTTGACTTTAGCTAAAACCATTTGGGGGTTCTTACCATTAGTCAGCTATGCCTGGACACCGAATTCGCTGATCGGAAAACGGCTTGGGGGAATGAAAGTATATTGTCTAAAGTACAAAAAAACGTGAAAAAAAAATTTGATTTTTTGAAAAAAAAAAGATCGGGAATACCCCCTTAATTTTGTTAAAACGCAAATGATAACTTGGCTCTGTAGAATAAACTTTACAGAGCCTGTACAAATAAATTATGTCACACAAAAAAAGTAAAATATTAGTCAAATAATCAGAAGCATAATGTCTACAAAAATATGCGAGTCGATTGAAATCTGCCGAAAATAAATGAGGGCTAAGTTGATTCTCAACATAGAAACGTAGATGCATAGGTGAAGGAAAAGAGAAAACAGAGTAAAAGGTGCAGAATTAGAAGTTATCGAGATTGAATGCGCATGTTTAAATATTGTTGATCCTGTTACCTATCACATAAATTTGCATTTCATCTAGTTATGATTATTGTCAATAATACTTACATTTCGATGAAGATGGTGCTACTCATTTTACCTTTCGTGTGATACCAATCATCACAGAAGCTCGGAGATGAACTAGAGTGTTTGGAAATCTGTCAACATGCCATTGAACTACCGTGTGTCAGGTTCGTAACTGGTCATGAATAGATATTCACAAATGAGTGAAGTGTCAGATACCTTTGCCGAATAAGAGTATTCAGTTTTGTAGCACCAAATGAATGAACGAAACGAAGAACGATGGTTGCACGAAAAAAAAACGATCTCAACAGTTCACCGAATAATGCGTTCAATGATTGTATACAACTTTGAACTGCACATATCTTCTCTTCGTGTCTACCGCACAACATTGCCGTACAGATCCATACAAAGCAGTGGATGATACATAAGGAATCGCAAATGTCATCTTTCTACCGCACCAACTCTGGCAGTAGCACAGCCCAGCTAGGTACATAAGAAACATTCCTTCGTCCTGCGGTACCTTACGAGCGAATAAGGGAAGAAATAATCGAAGAAATGGAACGCGGATAAGTTAGTTAGTTTTGATTTATTATGAACACGGATCAATGTCATGGTCGGTTTAAAATGAATGTAACTAAATCTATATACAGTCAATAAAACTCTGATATTAAAGTTATATGAATAGATAACTTCCTGGTATCTTCGGGGAAATTGTTAACTATCCTCCTTTTGGTACAATGTGTCTTCCAGTGGGACACCGTAACATCCGTAAAAGTGGTAAATTCATGAAATTGGAGTTAGATCTGCGCAGTTTTTAGCGGAAGCACTTATTGGTGAGTTCAAAATATGGGGTTTTGGTGCAAATATGTACCCTGGAGGGCTAAGGCTGGTCCATTAAAAGATCCGGAACATGCGTAAAAGTGGTCAATTAATTAAACTGTTTCTAGAGCTCAATTTTTTTGCGAACCCACTTGTTGATGTGTTTTTCGAATTAATTTCATATTGTGGCCATAATATTGATGATCACAGACTGGTCCTCCGGAAGATCCGGAACATCCGTAAAAGAGGTAAATAAATTAAACTGATCCTAGAGCTCCATGTTTCTTTTTGCGCAAGCACTTGTTGATGTGTTATCTCACTGAATTTGGCATTGAGACCAAGTTATGCTCACTGGAGGCCACAAACAAGTTGTCCAGATGATCCGGATTATCCATAAAATGGTCAATCACGCTTGCTACAACCTATGAAAAATCCGTGAATGGGTGACATCGGGAAAGTTTTCATATATTTTTTGGACAACTTTGCAGTGACCTTGGACATCTGAACAACTTAGCAGTGAACAGTTATTTCTCAAAATGCCAAAATCTTGAGATATGATACATGCACAAGCTCTTACGTACACTAGCGCAGTGTACGTAAGAGCTTGTGCATGTATCATACACACTTACACACTAAGATGTTGTTTCCGTGTTCGTTAAATTTTACCGAAATCAGAACAGCTGAACGTTCTGTAAAACTTTGACTTTCATTTTAAAGGCTAGCAGCGCCGGTGGTGTAGAGGTAAGCGTGATTATCTCTCACCTCAGCAGGCCTGGGTTCAATCCCAGTCGGCGCCGCCGGGATGTTCTGAGGCATAACATCTCTGATCACGCCTTCCTTCGGAAGGGAAGTAAAGCCGTTGGTCCCCGGTTCATGAGTTGATGGGTCGATAGGTAGGGTCCAGGTGTGGGAGCTGCCTCCCAGGCGTCGGTAGCATTGGTGCTCAGCACGGAAAACAAGATCGACGGAAAACAAACCAAAGGAAAAAAAAAATTTAAAGGCTATTGAATTTGAAAATAATATCAAAACTTTTTCAACCTTGTTTAAATTATCAAATCATGTCATTTTAGTGGAGATTTAGTTTCAAAGTAGCTAAAAAGCAATTGAATTGAATTGCATAAATTTTACCGAAAAGTTCAGCTGTTCAGATTTCGGTAAAAATTACCGAAGTCGGCGATAATTTCTAAGAGTGTATTGTCCATCATTTGAAAGGACTTGGTTAGCTTGCAACTATGTAGAAAACTGTATTTTCCAAGTAAGTCAGGATCTTGTGATAAAGCACATATACAATAGAGCCGCGTAACAAGAGCATTCGCAATTAATCTGTTCTTCATGTAGAAGGCCTTGTCCACCGGGGAAAAAAACATTGTCGAGGACTGTATTTTCCATGAATGTCTGGTTCATGAGATATAAATGGCTCATAAAAAATCTCATATATATATTTACGCCACCTAGTGACTGAACTCTGAACTTATATGTCCGCCATCGGAAAGATCTTAGTCACCTGAAAATGTTTGGCGAACACAGTAACTTCCTATATCGCCGGGATCATTTTGGAACCAATTAAATCAAATTTCCTCATGATACGTGTATTAAATTTACGGGATTCACTTGTGTAATCGAAAAAAAAACTCTAGAACAACGTACCGCGGACACGAGACGAGGCGCCCACTGTTGTGGCGACGGTGCGGCATCATACAACATGCCAAAAGATCATGTGGATGTAATGTGGCGTAAGGCAAACCTCGACAAGGTTTTTTACCATGCTAGCAGATGCCACTCCGCCGCCATATCAGAAACTAACTTGACTAAAATCATGTTGACGTTCGCCACATGCAATGTTTCAGAATAATGTTTTGACACGCCACATCGCCGCCACAGTAGTGGGGCAGTGGGTGTCTGACATTAATCGAGGTTGCATGCATGTTTTGTGGAATGAGAGGCCACATGCCACATCACCACAACAGTGGACGACGCCTTAACATCCCGACCAATAAAGAAAATCCAGTCAAGAACATCGGATACTAGGGATTATGTTTTGTTGGAAATCCTCTGGAAGATATATTTGCAATGGCTAGGATATATACGCAAAATTAGGAACCTGGCAATACAAAATCTCCCCCAATAACCCACGTAATTCGATGTGAAAAGTTAATGTTCACCTTATGCAACAGCTTTTGACCATCCATATTCAGTGTCATTACATGTTGCTGAATATGAACCATTCGCCAGTGTTATACTGCAATACGCAGATGTATCATGAACAGAAACTAACGCACACAATCCATGCCGAATGGTACACACGAATATAAAGATTCTTTCGATGATACCGTCAGTAGTAAATCGTTTGTGTGAACGTATTTGATTATCGATGCAGCAAGATTTATTTTTCTCTGTTTCTTTATGTGCCATGATTCGTCGTCTCGCCGATACAAGGAAATCAGTTTAGTTTACTGACACATTGGGGTCCAACGGTTGCGGAAATACACGTGAATTATTCAGTGAACAGTGAAAACTTCAAACACTGAGCCAAAGGCTAAACATCTCCCTAATAAAGAATTAAAAAAAACATCACAGAAGCCAACCTTGAATCGTAGAGCAGGTGCATTAAGGTTGATCCAGGTCATCTTCATCTTCTTCAGGTTCGCTCACCACCCAGAATGAACGCTCGGTGCATCATAGATTTGGTATGGTTAGTAATATCAAATAAAACATGGCCTACTTAGTAATGGAACAACATCATTTGGATCCATTGCGGATTTCACTCAAGTGCATATTATATTTTAAGAAAAAAAAACGAACCGAATTATTCATCGTGGTTTCGAAGGAATTCTCGAACTTTTCCCTTAATACGACCTATCAAGCGGAGCACAACGGCACAATTTTTCACTTGAGCTTTTACCTTGAGTTTCCGCTTCATAATTGCCCAGTAGTTTTCAATGGGCCTGAACTGGGGTCAATTAGGTGGATTGAGGGTTTTCGGAGCAAACTGAACTCCGTCATTGTACCATTGTTGTACCTCCCGGCTGTAGTGAAAACTCGCAAGATCCGGCCAACATGTCACTGGACTGGTGGTCACTGTGACTGGATGAAGGGCAGAGTTCGCTTCTGGAGACATTAGGTTTTATAAATCTCCGAGTTCAGTTTTTTTAGTGATCAAAACCTTTGTCTTCTGGCCGCTGCGAGCACTGCCAGATCATTTATTTGCGTGCGAATTTATCCACAAAAACAAATTTTAATCTACCAGGGACACCTCCTCGAGCCTTTACCTTGTAAAATTTTAGTTCTGGAAGCTGTCCGAAGCCAGCCTTTACATAGGTTTCATCATGCACCCACCGGACTTGGTCAGCAGGTTGTCATACAGCTTTCGAGCACGGGTTCTTGCAACAGTATAGTGATCGGTTTGGTTGCCTACTGGCGCGGGTATGCCTGTAAGCCTTCGCGGTATCGAATTCGTCGCACTGTACTGCGGGCGGCATCATACTTTTTTCTCAAATCGTGATCGGACATACCTTGGATGCTTCTGATGGTCCTCACGACCTTTCCAGGCAGTTTACTTTGAGGCTTCCGATTCGTCGTCAAGGTTTCCCTGTACGCTGTGAGCACGAGCCATACGGTGTTTCTATGAAAATTCAACACTTTAGCCAGCTTGGACGTGAACCACGATGGATATTCCAGGTGACTGTACAAGATTTTTTTTTTCAACGCATGGTGACTGCCTCCAAAACAAGAGCGTTTTATGAACTGAACTAATACACTGTTACTGTTTGTGTTGTTGTCTACCAGTATACGTCAAATGCTTCCGAAAACGCTGTATTCGTTATAGCATTATTCTAATATATAGATACTTCCCTATGCTTTGGTCGTCGGGCGTCGTTGTTCCAATTTGGTCGTGGCACATTTCGAGCATGAGAGAGTGATTTCAGTTTGTTCAAAGAGCCTGAAAAATTGCAAGTACTTCCACGGATTACCCGAAGTTGCGATAGTGAAGATATCCCATGTAACCAAAAGTACCGCGTTCAACGATAAAACTCACGTTCAAGTACCATAAAGTCAAAATGTTTTTATGTTACTTCATACGCGAGGTTTGCGATTTTCAGAGTTGGTTGGAAATATGTACTATCTAACATGAAGATTTTAGAATGATAATTTATTAGCTAGACAATGGCCTTCAGAAGAGGGTAGTATGAAAATTGAATAGAAGTTGAAAATGAGTGAAGGGCCATTAGTGCGACAGTACAAAGTCGAACGCACAATTTTTGCCTAACCCGTACGATGTACGCGGAGATTTGAAGTATGTCTTCAAATCTACAGGCAAAAAATGTGCGCCCGCCTTTGCTAATTGCTGTCTGTGGCAGTAGAATAGTTCTAGCGACGTTTCATCACTACCTAAAGAGCCACGTTGCCGAAATCATTTCCAGGATGCTTTCAAGAACTGGCTGTGTTGGTGTTAGATTAGATTAGATTAGATTAGATTAGATTAGATTAGATCGTGAACCATTTCCAAGGTATAACATATTGGGGGACATTTAATAGTTTTCACTGGTGGTACATTGGTCATTGGTTTTGATTGGTGGTACCTTGTGGAAGGTATCACATCTGCAAAGGATCGTGAACTTGATAGGCTTGGACGTGTATAATTGGGTGATGGTAGGATACATCACAGTCTGCGATACGGTAGGCTTGGGTGATGTCTTGGAGGTTGCGTAGTTCTGAGTCAATCAGAACTGTTTCGAAGGTGTTGTTTCTAGAATGGGAGTGAACTTTCGTCCGTTCGAGTTCTGGGTTTGATTTTGTCAGGCTAGCAGCTGGTAAAAATTTTGTCCACCATCCGTTTCTTGTGGACGGGCCGTATAGGTTGTATTGCTTCAAGTTCCTCTTCCACTGCACAGTGGTCCAGAATGCAGATTTAGGTGGAATGATATGTTTTGAGCCTGAAATTGAAACTTTAGACTAAAAGTCTCTTCAACAAAGTTGTTCCTTATAGTTAGGCCCTCATTTTTATGACAATGAATTCAAGGGTGGTTCCTATTATCATTAAAATCAAAAATCTAACTTTTTTGTTTGAATAAATTAGGGTATACATTTTTCGACAAAGTTATAGCTGAGCTAATTTCAAACAACTTTGTTAAGCATAACTTTTTTGTATCTCTTAAATTGGAAAAATTAAGAGCTATTTTCTTGAATTGAGTTAGGGTGCCTCT
Source organism: Ochlerotatus camptorhynchus (assembly GCF_037179485.1). NCBI lineage: Eukaryota > Metazoa > Arthropoda > Insecta > Diptera > Culicidae > Ochlerotatus > Ochlerotatus camptorhynchus. The sequence goes on from NW_027040722.1 coordinate 9,129,574, forward strand.
TAAAAAAAAACAGTTGTTTTGCTCTAGCTTTCTCATTTCGAATTTCTCAGCAAAGGTGTCGTCAAATAACTTTTAGATCTTAAGAAGGCGCAAATTTTTGCTCTACAAAGCTTGTCAATATCTTACGCCGATCAAGAGTTATTGACGTTGTTATACTATTTGAAGACACCTTTGCTGACACTTCGAAATAAGACAGCTAGAGCAAAACAACTGTTTTTTTAAGAGCCACGCTAACTCAATTCAAGAAATTAGCTTTTAATCGGCCAATTTAAGAGATACAAAAAAGTTATTCTTAACAAAGTTCCTTGAAATTAGCTCAGCTATAACTTTGCCGAAGAATATATACCTTAATTTATTCAAACAAAAAAGTTAAATTTTTGATTTTAATGATAATAGGAACCACCCTAGAATTCATTGTCATAAAAATGAGGGCCTAACTATAAGGAACAACTTTGTTGAAGAGACTTTTAGTCTAAAGTTTCAATTTCAGGCTCAAAACATATCATTCCACCTAAATCTGCATTCTGGACCACTGTGCACTGCCCAATCCGCTCTCATTCTTATGAGAGTGATGCTTAATATATGCCATGACCAATGGTCATGAATTAAATAAATTGAAAATGTAAACACAATCACAAAAGTCTAACTCATGGGATATTGACACCTCGATTGATAAACTTCGGTCTACTTCGGAATGATCGGCACAGCTTTCGGCACTACCAAAACTCTTGGCACAGATTAAGGTGTGCAGAGTTGAATACCCCTTGAACTAATCCCTTTCGTATTTCTTTCATTCTCTTTTTGCACTTTTGCATTTTGGAGCTCTCATTCCAAGTGCTTGGTGGACTTGCGACTTAAGACGCAAGTCTCCTCCCAGATGACCATTCCAATGCAAGAAAATTTGTTGTCGTTGAAGGAAGTATCACAGTACAGGTGATTGCTATTAGATATGTTTGCAGACATGAAGATCCAGTAGACGTTCGAAGTTGAAGGTACTGATATTCACTACATACACTATGATAAATACTGTAAATCATACTCCAAGTGGATCAAATCTATGATCCTCAACGTTGCTACTGAGGAAAGTTCAAACAACCTTAACGGGCAGTGATATTCATTTACAAACGCATTTTTTATTAAGACTTCTTTATTGATTTACTTCTACCTGAAATAAGGACATCGGTTTTAAAGTTCAAGAAGGTCAAAATCCGAATTTGATGGATTTCTCCGAGCATTCAGCGGCCCTGGGGAAATTTTGTCACTATATCTTCTTATAATCATTTGCAGTACTACTCTTCGGCGTCATCGTTTCTTTCCATGTCACTTATCAAAGAGATTCCTAAATTTTCCTGCCTTAGCCTTAAGATCTAAAAATAAGCACGTAGTATCAACTTTTGACATTCTCTTACAATCGTTTTTTTTCTTTTTTGTTTGTTTCTTACTTGCCTAGTTCTTTTATATCTATAAATACGAGTGAGTGTTTGTATGTACGAGTCGGTTTGTCGGGGAAAAGGAACGTTTATCTTCGTGTGTTTTTTTTCCCTCGCTCCGGATCCACTTTGTTTATCTTTTCATCAGTTCAGAATCCCTGTGTGCCACGTCGCCATCGCTGCCGCCAATCTGTTTCGTGTTGCTGTTGTAGATGCGCGGACCAATGGCGACGCCGAAGCCGTCGAGTGATTCAAGAGGGGTGGAGGGAGTGAAATTAATGTTACTGTATAAATCCTGTATTCAGTATTTTCCCTCTTCTTGTGTGAGTTATTTCAAGTTTCTAGCTCGATTGAATGTGTGCTTCGCCGTTTGTATTTTCTTTTTGCTTCTTTCATGTTCACGCTTAATTGGAGCTACTATGGTTTATTTTTCTTCCTAGCTGCTGGAGATGATTCTTTTTTTTTCGCTCTCTTCTTTTTACACATCTAGAGTCACATTTATACACTATTTACAGAAGGGGTTTCTTTTTAACTTTTTCATCACGGAAGGGGTAGATTCAAGGATAATGCAGAAATACCGGAGGAAGAAGTTTGACTATGGAAAACTTTAAGCACAATTTTTCCACGCTGGAGACATAATCCATTCACTGCCGTTTCGCTGATTCAATCACAGGCGGGAGGGGGGGGGGGGGGAGTTCGAAAAGTTGGCTATTAATGTTCGCTAACCACGTTATGGTAATGTGATTTGGAGTTTTGTATACCCGTAAAACAAAAGCGTTGCATTGGAACAGACAGATTTGGAAGTTTTGCACAATTCCCTCGGGTATATTTTCTCCAATTTGCTTGAGTTTTCAACCTACCGTACAGTCTGGATAGAAAACGCTTGTTATTGTGCATTTAGATAAAAATTATCGGTATGCCCCTGATGAATTGCCTTCCGACGCGACTGGTAGCATTGTTGAAAAGTTGTCGAAAGTACCAGCAATAACAACAGCAATAATCCTAATGTCATGATTTCCGAAAAAGTCGGAAGGAAGGTTAGAACCCGGAGGTCAGACGTCTGAATGATAATGGCCAGCGACACAATGCTTCATAACTCCTTTCTTTTATTTAACGTTGGTCTCTGTTCCGCAATCTAGTGCCAATCACCGACGGACATCGATTGCCATCCATTGACGGCAATCGAATGTGCACCCATTCAACACACATGGGCCGGGACCAACGGCTTTACTTCCCTTCCGAAGGAAGACGTGACCCATTGGGGTTAGAAAGCAGTAACGCTTACCACTACACCACCGGCGCCGGCTAATAGTTCATAACATACCGCAATACTTCATGACGAGTGACACAACTTCATAACATAACAATCTGTTTTAATTTATTTTCATTCGTTCCTCAGATAGTAATGCCAACACGGTGCTCCTCTGACCGTTATTATAAAAAAAAAATTAGTTCCATCAAAAGTGAGTATACCAATCGATTGGTTAGATCATTCTGCATCTCTGAAATAAATTTAATCGTAGTGCGCATTTTCGAGTTACGCTCTTTTAAAGGCGTAACTGCATAAATCTCACTAAAACAGGGAAATTCCATCACGTATTTTTATTTTACATGTACAAATCGCAACACTCGCTATTTTTTTTAGAGAACACAAGTAGGCATTGACAAACGTTATTGACAAACGTGCCTTTTGTGAGTTGCAGCGCGCTTTGTTTTGCTTGAAATTTTATCATGGATAATCACATTTATGCAAATGCCTTTCAAATAAAAAAGTCAGACCGATCTCCAGTGCAATACGTCAAGTGATTAGGGATCATTACTTTAGCGATATTGATGTTCGCGAGTGGTATTATCCGTCCTCAATAGGTGCCAAGTGTCGGATTTATTCCAGCCCTGTAAATGGAAATAGCAGAAAAGTGGTCCTACATAAATACAAGTTTAACTATTCTAAGAGTACGAGAACAAATTCAAAGTGCACTTGTGAAGTTTGTGAGGCTGCCCAGCTAAAGTATGGTACAAATCTACCGGGAACAGTTCCTAGAAAGGAAAACCAACGTAATTCAAAACCGAGCAATTTAAACACTTCTAAAGTCATACGCGAGGTCATACGCATGTGTAATACTTGTCTAACTGAAATCGGAGGAGGGAAGAATCACGTTTGTACTGTCACTGAGCGTTCAGAAAATTTAGCAAGAATTTTGAAAGAAAATAATTCTCCACCAAAGGCATCAGAAGCAGCTGTGTCAAAGTTTCTAGCCGAAAAAGTCTCAACTTCTGGTAAAACAGCAACTGTTGTATTTCAGAATGTAGCTTTAACGTTTTATTTGATTTATACAGGTTCTGAAAACATTCGCTTATGAAATCGTCGAAGAAAACCATCCGTATTTCTAAAAGCTAATTCTACTGTATCTTTGAAAGCACGGAAACGCATGCGGACGGAAGATATGTTCAAAGTGAAGACGGAGAATAACTTGAGCATGCGGAAGACTCTTGGTAATATTTAATTTAGGATTTGCCGAAGCTTTTGATTTGCCTATTGGTTAGTTGATTTACAGGCATCATGAAAGGTTTGAACCGAGGTGGAGTGAGCTTTGAAACTGGCTTAAAAGGAAAGCTTTCCAAACTGAACTCACAGCTTGTAGATTTGTTCAGTATTGTAGAGCTAGGAGAAGTAGCCAAAGGTAAACCTCAAAAAGGTACATATTTTAAAGAAATCTAAATTAAAATGCTCTTTTCTAGCTGAAAACGTCCATCTTGGTCAATGCGCTGATGTTCCAGTTATATTTTGTAATAATATACCTGAGTTGCTTCAACGAATCAAGAAAAGTAGACACGCCAGTGAGGAAGAACTTTTCATAAAGCTTGGTATCGACGGTGGAGGAGGATTTTTTAAGATCACTCTCTCTGTTGTATCCAAAACCCAAAATAATTCCGCAGGTTATTTTAAAGACAGCGGCGTGAAACACCTCCATATTTTGGCAATGGCTCCAAATCTTGCCGAAAAACATGAATATATTTTTCTAATCTGGAATGGTCTTTTGAAGCTGAATCACTTGGAATCGATTATTGCAGGTGATTTAAAGATCATTAACGTGATCATGATCGTGAACATGGTTTTCAAGCAGTGGAGAAACAAAGTCCAGACTGGGCAGATTTATGAATCGAAAAGGCTCATGTACGACATCAACAACGAACATACGGTTTTACAGGACGAGCATGTCACAGTCTCCTTGATGCTGTCGATGTTCTCCGAGAAAACGAAGATTTGCTAAACTATGTTGATGTAAGGTACAGTTGTTTTTCGATCAGCAGGTATAAAAGTAATGACTGTTACTTTTTATAGCTCCTGAAACACTTTCAAAATGCGTACAAGAAATGCTTCTCATTCGAACTTGTACCCGTATTTGTAGAAGATATTAATAAGTTTTTCGAATACTGGGAAATGTTGCATCTACTAAAATCGTCCAAATACCATATAACCAATAAGGTGTCCCAAAATTGCACTTTGTCTGGAAATCTGGGGGCTCAACCTCCAAATGATAGCTAAGGGTGTTACAAACAAACTTTTGTATAACAGCAACTCTGGGAAATGTTGCTTAGATGTCGCCCCGACGATATTTTTGAAAAAAGTCCATTTTTCATACACAGTTCGAAAAAGTAGTGTAAATTTCTGTTCAGTAAGATGCACATAAATGGAGCGTCACATATCATATAAGTTTACATTATATATCATGTAAAGTTCTGAGACATTTCATGCAATTTAGCAAATATTTATACAAAAGCCCATTGTTGTAAACATATTTTTTTACAAGTTGCTCGGATGCGTGAAATGAAATACAAGTTTACGTGAATGAATGTTTACATCACTATTAAAATTCAGAATTTTTATCTGTGTAGCTATTATCCAAATAATATTTTTAGTTCTTAAAATTTCAGTGAAATCTCACCCTTTTATATTTTTCGCAGATTCCCAAGGGTCAAAACTATAAGAAAAAAAAATTGTTACGGCATGTTCTGTGTCCAATTTGACAGTTACAATTTTTCAAATTCATGTCACCAAAAACCAAGCTCAAGTCGGATCTCATCACCGGTATTGCGAGGAAGCATTTGCCCAGAAACCGTTTGCCGTCGGAGTTGGCCGTCATCAGGTACTTTCAATTGTAGCAGAAACCCAACAATTTTCAATCGGAAAGAGCATTCAAGTTGTGGCTACCGAAGCTGCTTGCATATCAATGGTACACTGCTTAAGAAGCTTTTCGGAAACTCAACCGGAACTTTGTTTGTCACCTGCTGGCTCCAGAATTCTGCACGGACAGTATCGTTTCGTAGCTCTTCATCCATGTGCTTCACGCTTATGTTGAAGAAGTAACTCAACCACATCCTACACATCTTCAAAGCTGGCAATAGCTCTGATTTTTCTTCTTGAAGGCCTTACTCTGGCGTGTCATAACGAGCTTGGCAACCCTCCTTACAACGTTCCGCTTGAGCTGGTGCGAAAGTCCGGGTTGATTCCAAATCTCCACAGCTTTGGTAGCCACAACTTGAATGCTTTATCCAATTGATCATTTTGTCAAGCTTCTGCATTCATGTTCCATCAGATGTCACAGCTAGATACAATCTGTTTTCCCATAATTGTTCACAGAGGACACTGCAGTGCAAAACATGTCTGGTACCTCTATATATGCATTTAGATTATTATTCGAAGTCCCTCCGTTTTTACACATTCTGCGTACAAAATAGCTCACCCCTCACAGAATTTTCCGCCAAATTTTATGTATGGGGCGGGGCATAAAGTATCTATTACGCAGAATATGTAAAAAAGGAGGGACTTCAAATGTTAAAGCAAATGCATATATAGAGGTACCAGACATGTTTTGTAGTGTCAGTTACTCTATTTTGTAATCTGTGAAAGGGAAATCACAAATCGAGTGTCAACCAAATACATGGGATATTGAGAGATTAAGGTCGTGAGAGCAAATTTTCTCTCTCAAATTTGAATTTTTTGGCTCTCTGGGAGCTGGTAATAAAACAGGTAAAACTGTTTGGGAAAAAATCATTTTTATTTAATTGTAGCTTGTTTAACAATAATTTCCGGGGAAAAACTGAACTACAAAGTCCCTGATTAATTGCTTAAGGTTGTCGTTCACTTTTTTTTGACCTGAATATGCACCGAAAGCGAATTATTCCCACTTCTCTCAAATTCTATATGGGGATTTCTATCACTTCCTACCAGCGGAACAGCACCATCTCTGTGGAAAATGGTCGAACAAAATGATTAATTGAAAGTTGTTGGGTTTAATGCTTGAATCGAAAGTACCTGATGATGTCCAATTATCGTATTTATCGATTTCAATGATAGTTTGATTTGCTGGTAGACATACTGCAAGTATTGAAATTCTGAACTTTTCTTTCCACAGTAAATCATGAATAACTTTTTAACGGTTAAAAATTAGGTTAAAATTTTTTGGGCAAAGTTTTTGCTTATAAAATTTTCCATATATCTGCTGCATTGATTGATAGTAGCGCTATGTTTGATACCCACTTTTGATGATTGAATGCAGTGATGTAAAACAAAAAACATCATTTTAGAGAATTTGAAAAATTGTAACTGTCAAATTGGACACAGAACATGCCGTAACAATTTTTTGTTTTATAGTTTTGAACCTTAGGAATCTGCGAAAAATATAAAAGGGTAAGATTTCACTGAAATTTAAAGAACTAAAAAAAAATTATTGGATAATAGCTATGAAAAATGAACTTTTTTCAAAAATCTCGTTGGGGCGACCTCTAAACAACATTTCCCAGAGTTGCCGCCATACAAAATTTTGTTTGTAACACCCTTATCTATCATTTGGAGGGTGAGCTCCCAGATTTCCAGACATAGTGCAATTTTGGGACACCCTAATAACCAAGTTTCACGTGAAAGTGTTTTGTTACGTAACTGGACAAGGTTTTGGTTGGCACAACGAGCAGGTGTCCGAATCGGTTCACAGCGACTTTTTATTGACTTGGGAAAGATACAAGACCACGAAAACATCAAAGATATACAAATCTCAACTTCGGCGTGCTGTCGTTGACTACAATAGTTTGTCATTTGTGTTAAACCACTTTGAGATTCATTAATTATATTTAGGTTTATTAGTTTACAGTTAATTTAGGTTTATTAATTTACAGTTAATTTAAATAATACTTAAGCCTTAAATTAACGGACAAAACCCTTTTTAATTCCAAAAACTAGTAACCGTTACAAATTATAACCATGTAATTAATATATAAACACTCTGCAATCGACATTTCATGTCATGTTGCATGCAAAATAAGCATATGTGATGGCATTTCACTGTTTTTAGTGAGATTTATACAGTTACGCCTTTAAAAGGGCTTTTCAGAGATGCAGAATGATCTAACGAATCGATTGATATACTCACTTTTGATGGAACTATTTTTTTTTATAATAACGGTCAGAGGAGCACCGTGGCCAAGCCAGTTTCTTACCAAATGAGTTCAAATCTTGAGAGACTAATCTGAGCCCAATTTGCAACCGTTTGAACACTGTGGAGCAAAAATTTCAAATTCTGCCTAAGGGCTTTGCTTGCTCATTTTTTCGATCCCATCGATGTTTAAACCAAGATTTAAAGCAAAATAATCACTACGCTCTTTGACACATAACTAACTCCAGAGATCATTGATATTTGGGCCTAATTGCGTTTGGACACAAACACGCCAATCTCCAATTTCTCGTGAATAACAGCTCAATCTCTCAAATAAGCTAGGGTAGATGTGGAAAAAATTATTCCTCTACCTGTTCGTGTTGTTAATTTTCGGGATTGAGCTTTAATTCGAGAGAAATCGGCGATCGAATGTTGATTGCCTCGAAAAATGATCCTAGAGCATTTACAACCTAAAACGCTAAAAAATATATGTCAATTTTGTCTCCACTCCTTCTGATTTCAATTAAAAATTGCTCACATGTTCGCTGCTATCAATGATTACATTTTTCATTTAAATATGATTTTTTTATAAACAATAACTTTTAAAAAGGGCGTATTAAAAAAAATCATTATACTTTTTCAAAAAATCATAACACGAAAACATTTTATCTGAATATAACGACATCTGGAAAGAAGTTGTAGGAAGTTAAATTATCTTGACGGAAAAAATACATTTGAATTAAAAAAAAATAATAAATTAATATTAAAAACACGTAAAACGTTGAACCGGAAGCCGCTGAGACGACAAAGAGAGTTGCCGGTAGTTTCAAGCGAAACCCTAACCTCTCTCTCCGAGATGCCGCAAATAAGCTGGGTGTATCGTCTACAACCGTGCATCGAGCCAAAAAACGAGCCGGACTATCGACTTACAAGAAGGTAGTGACTCCAAATCGCGATGATAAACAAAATACGACGGCCAAAGCGCGATCCCGGAGGCTGTACACGACGATTCTGACGAAGTTTGACTGCGTGGGAATGGACGACGAAACCTACGTCAAAGCCGACTACAAGCAGCTTCCGGGACAGGAGTTTTATACGGCAAAAGGAAGGGGAAAGGTAGCAGATGTTTTCAAGCACATGAAACTGTCAAAGTTCGCAAAGAAATATCTGGTTTGGCAAGCCATCTGTACCTGTGGCTTGAAAAGCAGCATTTTCATAGCTTCCGGGACTGTCAACCAAGAAATTTACGTGAAAGAGTGTTTGCCATTACGGTAAAAAGGCCATGGAGTGGTACGCCGCCAACAACGTGCAGGTGGTTCCCAAGGACAAGAACCCTCCCAACACGCCAGAGCTCCGCCCAATTGAGAAATACTGGGCTATTGTCAAGCGGAACCTAAAGAAGACCAAAAAAACTGCTAAGGGCGAGCAGCAGTTCAAGGCAAACTGGCTTTCTGCGGCGAAGAAGGTGGACAAGGTGGCTGTACAAAATCTGATGGTAGGGGTCAAGCGTAAGGCCCGGCAATTCGGATTTGGAAAAGCGGAAGCCTAACTGAATATTTTTCCTGAATTTTATACTAATTGAACTTGAAAAAGAAATTTAATTTGATTTTTTAAATAGACGATTTCACCGATTTACACGCGTTTTCCCTTGACCAAATTTTGACCGTATCACCCTTTATCTCAAAACACTCCTCTTGCAACCTTTATTATCTTTTTTATCAAGAAAACTGAAGAAATGTTATTTAATTTGGTGAATAGTAGAGGCTGGTTACTTGCTAATAAAAAATCTATAATTGTTTAATATTAGTAAGCAAGTTACCAGCTTCACTTTTCAATAATTTTAAGAACCTTTCTTGAGTTTTCTCGATAAAAAAAAATATTTTGTTAGAAGAGGGGTGTTTTGGGAATGTTTAACATTTTTTTAATATTAATCTACAAAGCTTTTTTTATTTAAGTGCATTTTTTACATTAAATATAATATAACTACCTGCATTTTCTTTTCAGCTATCATCTTGATCAGATCAATAGTTTTCGTGTTATGATTTTTTGAAAAAATATAATTAGTTTTTTTTAATACGCCCTTTTCAAAAGTTACTGTGAAGAAAAAATCATATTTAATTGAAAAATTAAACCATTGATAGCAGCAAACAAATGAGTAATGTTCAATTCAAACAGGAAAGACTAAAGTCCAACCGCATGGCGTTTTGGGCTGGAAATGCTCCCTATGCAAAATTTGGGCTCAATCGGACATGCTTTTGGGTGGCATAAAAGTTTGAACATTTCGAGTTTGAAAATCTGAAAAACCTCCCAAGGCACCTATATGACAATTCGGAAATCGAAAATTTTATTGATGACAAATGCATGAAATGTCGAGATCCACTGTTACTCGAAATTTTTGGATTGCCTTTATTCCTGAAAATTAGTGAAACTCGAATTTTATTTTCTCAGAAATCAACTTGAAGGGACCGATTTTTTACCCCAAAATTTCTCGAAAAAAAAGATCTTGAAGTTTCATGCATTTCCAGCTACTTGGCATCCACAGACATTTTTCATCTTCCGAAATTTCATGAACCTAATTTTTCTAATGATAAAAGTTCAAACTTTGTCAATTTTGGGCCACCCAAATTTATGTTCGGTTGCGCCCAAATTTTATACAGGGTATTTTTTTTTCAAGACAATGAACATTTTGAATATAATCGTTTAAAAAAAATCATTGGCATCCTAATTGAGGGTCCCCATAGTGTATCGGTCGACTGTCAAATTTCTCATCTGTCAAATTTTGCATGGGGATATATGAAAAACGTAGTCACATCAGAGAGATGTATCAATTAGCAGAGTGAATAGTTTCTGAGGTGCTAGGAAACATGGAGAAGTTATCAGTTTGAATTGATTGAACTATGAAGATCTGAGATGGAGCAAATGCTTGTTATAACAATCAAACAAGTAAATAAATGAGTGTCTGCGCTGCCTGGAACAAACTGCTGTCTTCTGGAGACCCCACTTTTTGCCAGTGCCAAACGCTAACGTAACGAAAATGAGCAGAACTCCGCTCCACAATTAAATTTTTCACGAGCAAATGGAGCAGCAAAATACTGAAAAGTCTATCCTTGAATATCTATCCGTATTTTGTTTTTAATTGAAATACAAGAATTTTCTTGGAATTTCTTGAAATTCCTACATTTTCTGTCAAACTAACACAAGTATTATATTCTGAGAATTCTTAAACTTAGTCGCTTAAATTACACGAAGAATTTGATTGCTTTGAATTTCTTAGTATCGGATTTTCACCTGTAGAGTTGCTTTGAAATTAAGAATTTATTAAAAACACGCCACGAATTTCAGCTGGAGCTTGCTTGGAATGCCATCTTTGACTTGCATGAAATTTCCTTCTGTAATTTTAATTGCAATTCTATTGAAATTCTATTCCAGGAAAAAAAATTTCATTGCGGTTCATTTTTTGACGTAGGACTACGTCTTTCTTTACTGGGGGGATCACATTACGAAATCGAAAATGTGGCATGTAACGAAAATTGGGGGTGTTTTCAAACGCATATTTCTCTGAACCATTAATGCGAAATATTTCATGCAATATGTCATTTGACGGAGACATTGTTCGGTACCTTTTTGGTGTCAAGTACAAATGGTGAAAATAGTTAAACAGTTCAGAAATTTAACGAACAACATAGGCATATTTTATGAAGCAATCAGAAAAGCGGGTGCATGCTCAAACGACGGTTTCCATTTCGGCGGGTTGATCGGAGCTCAGAGCAGGGTTACCAAGCGAGTTTTCAAAAAATCGGACTGTTTAAGAGTGAAAAGTCTAGATTTGTCTGGATATTCTTGATAATAACGTTTTTTTTTTAATATATGTCGAAACCTTAACAACAATGATAATGGCTTGTTGCATGTCTCCTCGACCATCACATTTAAATATATTATTTCAAAGTATATCGAAAAGTAACCTCAAAGGGGTTCATATTTATTTTTAACAGAACAAGGTTATGTTTGATACTTTTTGACATTGTTATTTGATGGTCGATGAGATATGCACCAAGCCATTATCATTGGTGTTAAGGTTAACACAGCTATTTGTAACCAAAATTTCATGCATTGTCACATCTCACATCACATCCACCGTCAGCTCCAGCCTGACAGTTGAGCTTAGGGACAACACTTACTACAGAGGAATAGAAGAAGCGGAATTCTTCAACCATATCACTGTCAAATCGCTTCCACCATCGTGTACAGTCCAGCAGTCGGAGCTGGTCGATACTCGGAGGCTACACCCAAAAAGAAGGATGCCTGCAATGAGAATTTTTGGATGCCAGTAGCAGCGTAAGGAAAGCAAATTTCGGGGGGTGTACACATTTTTGAAAAAGAGTTTACCTTAATTTTCTTGAGAGACAGACAGAATGATTTTTTTTCCGTACAATGCTGGTTCACTTCCGCAGCTCAATGACTTAACCTGAACGGAAGAAGAGCAGCGTATACCAAAAGCCCGATTCCACTTTTAAGAGGAGAGGATCCTAGAATTTGTGACAGTATAGATAGGTAGTGCAATCAAAAACCCTAGAAATAACACATTTAAAAATAGAGCACTTGATACTGCAAAACGTAGTATTAGTAAAATTACGTTTGTCGCTGCTGATCATCATTCTACATTGATTTAACATTTCTTGCTGAACTTGTACAATTCCAAATAATTCATACAATGTTCCGTAATCATCTACAAAGTTCCCTGAACTTATTAAGTTTCATAATTGTTTTTTTTTTCGATCTAATAACATCCATCAACTTCTCCTGACTTCCGGAAAGAACATGATCCTTTTCTAGGAATTTTCCAGAACATGTTGATGAAATAAAGTTCTTAAAATTACACAGTTTCCTTTACTGATACGAAAGTTGCTGAATTTCCTGAACATCTAGAAAGTTTACCGAACTTCTTCAAATTTTGCCGAACTTCTAGAAAGTTTGCCGAAAGTTTTCGAAGTTTCCTGATCTTCTACAAAATTCCCCGTGATAAACTTTTACAAAGTTCACTGCACTATTGTAAGGTTACTTGAATTTTTAGGATTTTCGATGATTTTCTGCAAAGTTTCGTGAAGTTCTATAAAGTTTCTTGAAATTCTAACAAAAACAATTAGCGAAGGTTGTTAGTTAGGAGAAGCTCCTGAAACAGTTTAATAAAGTTTCCTGATATAAAACAAGGCTCCCTAAACTTCACCAAAGTTCCCTAAACAGAAGTTCCCACTTATATGAAGATTTCCCGAATGTTAATAAAGTTCTCTGAATCTCTGTGAGCTTCTCCAAATTTCTCTTAGATTTCCTGAATTGCTACGCTGTCCCCTGAACATCGACAAAGTTGCTGACATTTTACGAAGTTCTACAAGATTCTCGAAATTTCTCTAAAGTTCTGAAGTTATGGCTGAAGTTCAACAAACTTCTTTGCACTTCTACGAAGTTCACTGAAGTTGTACAAGGTTTGCTGAGCATTCTCAGAGTTAAGGGAGCTCCTATTTGCTGCACTTCTAAAAAAGAATCCATAACATAACCCAGACAACCAGGAGTCGTATAACAATGTATAGACAGTATCGTTAATTGCTGCAGTTTAAGTCAACGTCGTACTGTAACACACAATAAATTGGATTACATAGTAAGACTTTTCAAATTAAATTTGTTATCACAGATTAAATCGTATATAATGCCAAATCAACTCATTTAAATCAAAAATTACAGTTATATGGCCTCCACTTTTAAGCATTCTATACGATTTGTTTGTTTGCATATATGTTTTAAAATCACATAAACAACTTTGAATATACGTGTATTCTGGTTGTCTGGGTATCGTAGTTCCCTAAGCTTCCACGAAGTTGTATAAAATTCTATGAAGTATCCTGAAGATCTATGAAGGTCCCTGAACTTTTACGAAGTTCCACGATTTTCTATGAAGTTCTTTGAAATCAAACGAATGGCTCTCTTGACCTCTAAGAAGTTCCCTGATGTGACGTGATGATATGTTCGTCAGCCAAATTTCACAATAGACCATGTAGATCATGATGATTATGGTGGATGATTTCTGATGTATTTGTAAAAACTATTTTGCCGTGCTTTGGGATTACAAAGATTACATGCTAATGGGTTAAGGTAATGCTCACCTGTGAACGTAAGACATTATTAGAAAATAACAGAGCGAGAGAGAACTATGGAAGCCAAGATAAAAGGCGGTGACATGTAGAAGTTCCTCCGGAAGAAGTACTCATTTCACCAGATTCCACTAGCTAGTCTAAGCAAGGACTCAAAAAAACTGCAAATACTGAGTCTTTTCATCAGTCGAGACTAGCTTCATAACGTTCTTACAACATATCAATGGTTTTTCGATCACATATGAATGATTTTGAATGTTGCGCGTTTATGTCGAAAGAACTGACGAACGAAAAGGAATCCGAGCTTAACTTAGCAGTGAGCTATCCCGCTAGCTCATTTTAATGCGAACGGAACGTAATTCAACCCAAAGTCACTGAAAGCAAACTCAATCGATATCTACTCGAAATTGTACGGCATTCTTATATTGAAAACAAAAGCATGGTTTTCATCTTTCGTCTATTCGACCAGAATACGAAATCTCTTTCTGCCCTCGGACTTTGCTTAAAACTAGCACTTATGACGATGGCCCCCCTCTGCTCCGCTGCCACTGTAGTTCTGCTACCATTTACCGCAACCGTCGGAGTATTCACCATCTCGACGCACCCAACACAAAATATCACTCGGAATCTCACTAGCTCGTAGCGCTGCACTCCGTTACTCTGCTGTTGCACCAATGCACCACCTTGTAGCGTGCACTGCCTTGCGATACGCTACGCTGCCGCGCGACTTCTCGCTACTGCACTCAAGCGACACGCAATGTTGTGCCAATCCGATGTGGTTCTTGTCCCTGCTACTGCTTTTTCGCAAGACGTCAATTCTCCTACTTGCTGTGGCTCCGAAAGGCGAGCGGTTCCCAGGTAGACTGGTTTCGAAATAACACGCTGGACAACGGTGGAATTGCAACTTCTCCCGATAGAGTGAATTCGTCCGTTCGTAGATCGATGAGCAGCGCTGGTAGATCGATTCGTTCGGTTCGATTGATCTGTGAAAGTGATCGTGGAAAGAAAAAAAGGCCCTCTATCGAGGCCAACCAGCATTAGAGCCTCCTCGTAGGGTTATGAATCTGCAGCTGTTACCTTTCGAAGGCCTTTCTATTTCGCCTCTCCAAGCACGGTAGAAAGTTCTTGTAGTTTTGTCGGCATGACTCCAAAATTTGTAACACTACACCATTCAAGCGGCAACAAAATTTTTGTGGAAGGTAACATGGTGAGCAGGTGGAAGCCGTACTATGACGAGCACCTCAACGGTGAAGCAGCAGAAAACGAAGGTGGTACGGCCACAGACCTTGGAGCACGCGCAGAAGACGACAGGCTACTGGCCCCCGATGGCTGAAGAACAAAAAAGCAAGTGGTGTAGATCAACTACCAAGTGAACTATTAAAATACGGTGGGGAAGCACTGGCTAGAGCGTTGGACTAGGTAATTGCCATGATTTGGAAGGAGGAGACACTGGAGGAGTGGATGGAAGGTGTCGTATGCCCAATCTACAAAAAGGGCGACAAGTTGGATTGCTGCAACTACCGCGCGATCACACTGCTGAGCGCCACCTACAAGGTACTCTCCCAAATTCTATGCCGCTGCCTGTACGATTTACAAGAGAGTTTGTGGGGCAATACGGGAATATGGAATAAATTTTCGTGATTCGGCAGGTTCTGCAGAAATGCCGCGAATACAACGTGCCCACACATCATTTGTTCATAGATTTCAAATCCGAATACGACACAATCGATCGAGATCAGCTATGGCAGAATATGCACGAGTACGCATTTCCAGATAAACTGACGCGATTGGTCAAGGCGATGGATTGAGTGATGTGCGTTGTTCGAGTATCGGGGACACTCTCAAGTCCCTTTGAATCTCGAAGGGGGTTACGGCAAGGTGATGGACTTTCGTGTCTGCTATTCAACATCGCGTTAGAAGGTGTGATCAGAAGAGCTGGGATAGACACGAGTGGCACGATATTCGACGCTTCGCCGATGACATCGACATCATGGCACGGAACTTTGAGACGATGGCGGAAACGTACATCAGACTGAAGGCTAAAGCTAGGCGGATTGGACTTGCCATTAACGCATCAAAGACAAAATACATGAAAGGAAAAGGTTCTAGGGAAGACAATGTTAGCCTCCCACCCCGAGTTCAGATTGACGGTGACGAAATCGAGGTGGTCGATGAATTCGTATATTTGGGCTCACTGGTGACCGCCAAAAATGAAACCAGCAGAGAAATTCAAAGATGCATTATGGCAGGGAACCGTGCTTACTTTAGACTCCGAAGGACGCTCCGGTCGAATAAAATTCGGCGCCGCACGAAGTGGACTGTCTATAAGACGCTGATTAGACCGGTGGTCCACTACGGCCACGAGACCTGGACTATGCTCATGGAGGAGCAACGCGCCCTTGGTGTTTTCGAACGGAAGGTGTTGCGTACCATCTACGGTGGAGTGCAGATGGATGACGGAACGTGGAGGAGGCGAATGAACCACGAATTGCACCAGCTGCTGGGAGAACCATCCATCGTCCACATTGCAATAATTGGGCGACTACGGTGGGCTGAGCACGTCGTAAGAATGCCGCACGACTACCGGTTCACGGTTTGTTTCACTACTAGATCGTATTCTTCACGAGTGATTCTTATACAACGATAATATACAAAAAGTGATTTCTGTGTGCAACACTTTTGATAAATCAGAATAAATAGCAAACGAAGGGAAGATATATATTCCATAAGATGCGAAAGTTCTTGATTAAAATCATGCTACAGATATTCCAAGAAAGATTTAAAGGAGTAAAAGTGTCTCAAATTAAAAATCTCGGGATACACGCGTTGCCGGAATTTATACATTTGTCAGAATCCCGGGATTTTTTTTTATCCTGGGACATTATAACAACTGAAGAAGTGTTTAAAAAGAAAACTACGGTGAGATCCAGCGTAATGTCCCAGCGGGGATGTAAGAAAACAAAAGAAGAAGAAGAAGTCTTATATCATCCCGGAGCCCTTTGGTAATCGCTTCTGAAATTCCCATAAAATAGCATCCGGAATTTCATTGGAATTCTTAACATTCTTTCCAAAAACTGTGCTCCATTCCCGTCTGAACTTGGAATTTAATCATCTCGGAACTCCGTGGGTAGTTCCATGTGGTTCCATCTGAAAGCACTCAAATTCAGAATGGGTGACAACCCTATAAATTGAGACTCAAATCGTCAGCAAGAAGCGCCAGGTAACGACCGAAGTTGCTAGATATACATCATGAGCAGAAAATATGCCACCAGCAGTATTGCAACGGGCAGGTGGTTAGATATCAAAACGTGCACCACGAATCGCATAAACAGTCGACTCGACGAACTGAGGCCATCAACAAATACAATGTGGCCTTTTGGAAACAAAGAGGAAAGCGGTGAAGTCATCAAGAATGATCTTTCATCCCACGACGTGATACCGTACTCCTTAGACGGAGCCTTCATCATCGGTGCACTGGTAGCGATCCTGGTTTACCGATGGCGGTTAAACTCAAACCGCTTGCGTCAGCTAGAACGCTGCGTTAAACGACACGAGCTGGACGGAGTCAGCTCAACATGACCGGATGCGGAGGAAATTCGAACCCAGACGACGACGCAGCGTAAGATGACGCTGCGCTCAACAACACACATCAAGTAAATGAAATTCAATGTATTAAAAATCGAAATAAATTCACTCTTAGTCTAACTTCCAAACGAGTTGGGTCTTTTTTTGTATATCACAAGTCAGATTTGTACCCTGGCAATGGAATATTCAATTCTAATCTTAAAATTATAGCCTAAGGCAGCACAGACCTGTTCTTCCCTGAAATCCGCTTATCAAAGATATTCGTTTCTGAATCAAAGCAATTTCTTCTACTCACCTCGTCGGTAATAACTCGTTTATCGCTGCAGATGAATTGGAAATGTCCTACCGAACAATAAAAATCCTGTTCCAAATTTGAACCATCCCCAACGGCTAATTTATGATCTTCTCTGCCTGAATGAGACATCAAATTTACTCCTCCGCGCCCCAATCTAGCACGTGATAAAACATTGGAAGGTCTTCAAGCTTCAGGAGCAACCACCGCATCACAAGCGCATAAACACAAAACCGAAGGAACCAGGCCCAAAGTAAAGCCGTTCCGTGCCTTTTCCCGGTAAGTGGGTAATAAAATCCGGAATATGCGTACGCCCACGACACATGTGCATAGGTATGATATGTATGTATATTAGGGTGCGCCATTTTGAAAAAAAAAATGTGGTAGATTTCTTATAGGCCACCTTCCACATTGATTCATAACCCCAAAATATAAGTCAAAAAATAATAAACATTGATGACGGTTTAGGAGTCTCGAAAATTGAGATTTTGATAATTATTAAACTTCACTTACAACGCTCTAATGTTGGTAAAACTTTTAGTCATTGTCATAGAAACCAGTTCCCAAGCTGGGAAATTATCTGATTAATACCTATTTCTGTGCCTGATTTAAACATGTGGTGTTGATCAAGCCTCTTGTCAAAATACCAAAGAATAATACCAAAAACTTGCATGCAAAATATTTTTTCAGTAGTTGGAGATGCTTAACGTCAAATATCAGACTTAAAGTGGTCATTTTATACGATAGATGAGGAGATGAAATAATAGAGTTGATAGTTCCGTTAGAGTACGGCAGGGTGAAAATTGTATATAGAGTGTTGAAAGCGAGCAAAAGTCAGTTTCGAGGAAGGTACGATTCGGGTTGATCATCTCCTTTACCAAACTCTATCGATTCAGTCGATTGTTTCACACTCAAGTCGCCATCTGATGTAAACATCAACCCAAATTGATATTTTTATATCATAAGAATACCTGTGCGATGTTTTTAGGTATTGTATTTTCATAATTTAGTATTGGGATAGTATTGTGGGAAATTTTCTTTAGTTGATATTATTTTGTGGATAGAGATATTCGTTTTTTAGCATTTGAACATCTGGAATTTAAGTTGAAGCGACACAGGTAAAATTTAAATTGTTTCCATAGTCACTCCCATACAAATTTCATACCATTTTTCGCGACCTCTAAACCTTCATAAATTTACCATTTTTCGCAAAGTCTCATATTTAGGGGTTAGGAATCAAACGGGTAGGTATCGCATAAGAAATCAAACACTTTTTTTTTCAATCAAAATGAAGCACCCTAATGTATATCCTTTCTTGAAAGTATGCACCTTCCCTTCATCGGCACCACCACACCACCGGTTCGGAAGAGAAAGGAAAATGCCGAAATTTCTGGGATTTCCAGCTCCTGCTCATACATAACGCAAACGGAGCAATAAGAATAAGCGGAAGAGCGCTGCACCAACCGGCATCTTGCGTTTTTGATGAACTTTGCCTTGGGTACTGAAGCCTTGTACGTGTACGGTTTCATTACACCCAGTAGATTTCCAGGCTCACTTCCCACCCGAAAACGAGTGTGCTAAATTAATATTTAATTAGCGTGTAAAAGCGCTGCGCTGCGAGAAGAATTCATGTAAATGAAGATGTGTTCGCATGAATAATCCTTAAAGCAGACAGCCCTTAGCCTGTCGTGCAGGGGATTGGAGCGGATTGCAGGATTTAAGCAACCGAGCTGTAATCAGTGCATTGAAAATTCCCACTAATCAGCTTTCCAGATTCATCCGACGAAATCAATTGCGAAAAAGAATAGGAAGAACACTTGCTTCCATTAATGGCAGTAATTGAAGCACGGAATGTCCCAACGAGCAATCTCGAAGACACCATGTAATCGCGGAAATTGAGTGTAATTAAATTATGAACAAAGAGAAAACGAAAGAGGAAAAGTTTTATCCTTTATCGACGTTTTCTCGATCTCACGCAAGCTTCCGAGAAAAGGAATTTCATCAGCCCCTTCCAGTCCAAGCAGGCAGCCCGCGGTCAATCCAATCCGTTGCCTTCGGTATGAGGTGAAAATTGCCTATAATTGAGACCCCGAAAACTTTATGTAAGTTGTGATGTTTACACTGAGCAAGTGGTTGTTAAGCTGATTGGAGACATTAGTTTCCTGTAAGGGAATCCTCATGGGTCACGGGACCATTTTTAAAAATACTTAGAACTGAACGTTGAACTTATTCATTTTTTTCGTGTCTTTGAAAGCAGAAGAAATACATACATATCGACACATCTACAAGCAGTGTCTGTTTTTATCATTTACCATCACATGCAAGGAGTAGCGTTTCAACCCAGTGTGGATGACTTGCGTTCGTTTCGAATATCTTTGCTGTCAACGAGCAAAATGAACAAATGAGTTCGTTATACATCAACGAATGCGCGTTTGTTGATACTCACTACTGCTTAATTATCCAACCCAAAATTGTCAATATCAGAAGCGATGCTCTAAAGCAAAATAATCTAATTCATTTTGGGCAAAATGATTATTTTGAATATTGTCGACTCCAGAGCCTAAAACCTCGATATTATCAACAATTCATCATGAGGAAATAATTTTCCATAAATCTGTGTATAAAAACCAACACAGCTACATACTACAGCTCTATATTTGTGTAATATGAAAATAATAATTTTGCATTTGATCCTCAAAATCAGCTTCATCAAGATGAAGATGAATATTGATATTGACAACCCTAATAAACAAATACCATAATACCATAAATCTATTGAAAATTCTAATACCGGTAAAACCGGTATTTGGACAAAGTTCTAAAAGAAATAAAAAGCTACAGTGCAAAGGGCATCGTAAATGATCTTCATGTATTTGCCTTTCAATCTCTCTGCATCGTAGTAAAGGGTGATACGGTCAAAATTTGGTCAATATCAACTTGACGTATTTCTTTCAATTTTGCATTTAAAAAACCTGAACACCCCTCATTTTGAAGGTGTGTGTGTGTAGAATGTTGCTCCTATTTTGATTTTGGAATTCACTCTTCAGTTGTCAAAATGCCGTCCAAGCAAGAAGAGCAGCGTATCAAAATTTTGCTCGCGCATCGCGAAAATCCGAGCTACTCGCACGCAAAGTTGGCAAAATCGCTAAAAGTTGCCAAATCAACCGTTACAAATGTAATTAAAGTGTTTGGGGAACGTTTGTCGACAGCCAGGAAGTCTGGATCGGGGGGAAATCGAAAACCGGAAGCCGCTGAGACGACAAAGAGAGTTGCCGGTAGTTTCAAGCGAAACCCTAACCTCTCTCTCCGAGATGCCGCAAATAAGCTGGGTGTATCGTCTACAACCGTGCATCGAGCCAAAAAAACGAGCCGGACTATCGACTTACAAGAAGGTAGTGACTCCAAATCGCGATGATAAACAAAATACGACGGCCAAAGCGCGATCCCGGAGGCTGTACACGACGATGCTGACGAAGTTTGACTGCGTGGTAATGGACGACGAAACCTACGTCAAAGCCGACTACAAGCAGCTTCCGGGACAGGAGTTTTATACGGCAAAAGGAAGGGGAAAGGTAGCAGATGTTTTCAAGCACATGAAACTGTCAAAGTTCGCAAAGAAATATCTGGTTTGGCAAGCCATCTGTACCTGTGGCTTGAAAAGCAGCATTTTCATAGCTTCCGGGACTGTCAACCAAGAAATTTACGTGAAAGAGTGTTTGAATAAACGTCTGCTGCCTTTCCTGAAGAAACACGGTTGTTCCGTACTGTTTTGGCCGGATTTGGCATCTTGCCATTACGGTAAAAAGGCCATGGAGTGGTACGCCGCCAACAACGTGCAGGTGGTTCCCAAGGACAAGAACCCTCCCAACACGCCAGAGCTCCGCCCAATTGAGAAATACTGGGCTATTGTCAAGCGGAACCTAAAGAAGACCAAAAAACTGCTAAGGGCGAGCAGCAGTTCAAGGCAAACTGGCTTTCTGCGGCGAAGAAGGTGGACAAGGTGGCTGTACAAAATCTGATGGCAGGGGTCAAACGTAAGGCCCGGCAATTCGGATTTGGAAAAGCGGAAGCCTAACTGAATATTTTTCCTGAATTTTATACTAATTGAACTTGAAAAAAGAAATTTAATTTGATTTTTTAAATAAACGATTTTGACCGTATCACCCTTTAGGCGAACTCTTGTCGAACAACTTTTGTAAAACTGTTTGCTGACGTTGACGTTGAGCCAGAACTAGAAGCTGCAAACTTCGACTGCTGCAACCGTCTTTCATTTTTTTCCTTTACGGTCAAACCATAGAGGTAACTCTAAGACCACTGGGTCCCGAAGAAAATCATTATTATTTTTGGCTCACTCAGTACCAGAACAACGGTCCCAAGCAGTCCCAAGCTATTTCACTCACCCCTGCATGTTCTGCATGAATCCACACACCCCTGATGTTATCTGTCAAACTTTCATAGCGAATCAAAACAAACATAGTGTAGTAATAGAATTTCAACTAGAATAGGGTACGTTAATCGTTTGCTTGGGACCAATAGGCTACTAAAGTGGTGAGCCAATTTAAAATCGTTAGTTTCGTATTGATTGTTGGTCAAACCATCGTTCTCTGCATCAGCTGCATCATCTAGTCGATTGAGTTCCTCTCTAAGCTCGATCTCTGCATTCATTCCGTTCCCTTCCAAATCAATCAAACGATGTAGTATTTCAATCGACTGCTTTATCAAAGCAGTCCGCGAAGTCTTGAAGAATATTCCAAAGTCATTTGTCATTGTATCGCGGACAGAGCGGTTGCTCATAAATGCAAACAAATCTGCGTAGACGAACCGTCTTTCTGAAATTCTTCCAACAAGAGACTCGAGGAGCTGTTTCGCGATATTTGAAGTTTGTTCCGAGAGCTGCCCTAGCATAAAGTGTAAGCCCACATCGGCTTCATAGATCGTACAATCCAGTTCCAGCGCTTCAACAATTTCTTTGATTGTTATCAGTTCTTCTTCGCTAAAACTAATCTTGTTCTTGGTTTTCAGATCGAGCAGGGATTTTTAAACCGCAGTCCGGAGGTCGTAGAATCGGCGCAACATTGTCAGCAGGCTTTTCCATCTTGTTATGCAGTCAGCAAGCAAACTTATTTCTTTTCCGTGGTCTGCTTTGACATTTTTCTGGAGTACCGTGCCGATTCAAATTTCGGACACTTAAACTCGAATTTCGGACACTTTTAAAAGTTGATTATCTCGGTCGAATATGATCCACATGTCTTGTAAATTTTAAATTTTTTTGACTAGTGCCCTCCACGATCATCTAACATTATTACTTTGTTTCTAACTGGATGTAATATTTAATTAAAAATGAAAGTGTCCGAAATTTGAATCGTCCGAAATTTGAATCGGAACGGTACTTCGTCATTTTTCACTGGAAATTTTCTGAAGAGCTTCACTGTATCTTGTAATTTTTTTGTACCGTTGTACAGTATTCGGGCATAATTGTGTGTTCGTCGTGGTCTGTATTGCCAATCGTGAAAAAATCGGAGTTTCCATCATCGCCATCATCCGTATCTGTGTCAGTATGCTTTCTTGTACAAAACGTCGATTACTGCTAGGTGTAGTCCATGTGCTAAACATTATTGATCCGTAGCGGGAACCTCGTTGCCAACTTTTTTCATCACCGACGCTCCATCTGTTGTGATAGCCATCAAGGAAGGACTCTCCAGTGATATTCCATACTGTTCCGTTTTCGATGAAAGAAGCTCAACACACCGCTCCGCGTTCATGGATCCATCTACTCTTTGCAAGCCTAGGCTCCACGTTTTGTTGGCAGCATGAGCATTTACATTCATGTAACGTCGATTCCTGTTGGATGTCCACTCGCCAAACGTGAGACATAGTTTCCTTCCATCCTTTTTTATGTCTTCGAATTCCTTCCGGAATTCGTTGACAACCTTCTCAAAAAAAAAAAAACATTTCCACTCGATGCCTTATTCCTTGGTGAGTTCGTGGGATGTCGTTGAAACCACGAGCAACTAACCCTTGCCTTATGTCCTCCGATTTGCATATTGTGTGGAATGAAATTCCGTCCTTAGCAGATAGTCGAGCAAGAACAGCATCGATAGGGCAATCCTTTGAAAAATATTGAACGATGGTTCTCTTTTCTTACTGGATCCGGATGTTGATGCAATTTGCTCAGATGTTTCAGACGGGGCAGATGCATTTCGTTTGGCCAATATTATTTCATGTTGTGTTCGTAGATGCGCAATAAATCCACTTGTGCTAGAACCTTCACACTTGATAACTTTATTGCATTTGACACACTTTGAATTTCCTCTGTTCTGTTTTCCTCGTAAGAAATAGTTCCAGGCAGAATATTCTGGCACTCCTGGCTTCACCTTTTCTTCAAAATCCATTTTGTAATATTGTTCTCACGGAATCGGTTCAAAATCAATGTTTCAGACGCTGCTTGCCAACTTGTCAACGAAAACGACTACTTCACGACTGCGCACTTTTAACCCGAAACAAAATCAATCATTCATGCCGTCTCTCTCATTCATACAGATTCATTGACCAGACCAACGATGACGTTCGTGAGTTATTGGTGTCATCAGAGCTTAACAAACCTTAAGTTCCACCTCTCTCGATACACGCTAACATCATTTTACTCAGACGATTCAAAGAGATTACCCAGATTGGGCATAAAGCGGGCTTGGTGGTGTAGTTTAGCAAATTTGGTTAACATGTTCAAAATTAAGAAAGCTGCTTTTGTTTTTCTTTTAAATTGATTATACTTTTGTAATAATATACCGAAAATACCGGTTTTTGTTTTAAAAAAACCGGTATTTCGGTATTGAAACACAGCACGGTAATACCGGTTAACCAACCCTAGTCGTTAAGCTCTCTTTTATGGTTATTTTTATTAGGGAACAACACAAGCGATAATAGACGAGTGCACGGGTGAACTTTTGTTCATCTACTGAAGAAAAAAAAAATGACACAAAAGCGGGGCCCTGTTTACTAAAAATGAACACATGCATAATGCTCGCGTAACATTTGAAAAGGGCCTATAAACTTTTGTAAATAATTTGCTATGTCCTTTCCACGAAAACCGAAATACGCCCACGCAAACCAAGAGCACTATCAGGAAGGGGAGAATTTCCCCTACCCTATGGTGTTGTTAGTTTGCGTGAGCGTAATCGGTTCGTGCGAAATTGGCCTAGCATGTTTTGTGTACAAAAGGTGATAGGCCCGTTCCAAATGTAACACGAGTATTATTCATGTGTTCATTTTTAATAAACAGGGCCCCGTTGTTGTGTCATTTTTTGTCGAGTGAGTGAACTCAAATTCTTCGGTGCACTCGTCTTTAAACGTTCAGCCACGAATGACCGAAAACAAATGTTGACTTCGATACTCATGTACCGTATATCACAATAATGAATATGAAAAATGAATAATGAACATTTAGTATTCATGATTAGTAAACATTGGCCGCAGCTTGTGTCACTTTTTCTCGAGTGAGTGAACTCAAATTCTTCGGTGCACTCGTTCATAGGTTGCCTTGATCAAGATAAATTCATGCAGGTAGTTGGTCTATCTGTTAAGGTTGTCTAGATTTTCAGCTTTGTTGAGTGTAGAAGGAATGATTTTTATCAGCACTGTCTACAAGTTTAAAATATCAAACGGCCTGAATTCAATCCCAGTCGGCGCCGCCGAAATTTTCTGGCAAAATGACACTCCTACACTCTAACGATAGTAAAAAAGTTCCTTATTCCAGAATTGATTCAGATTTTCAAAACTTGTAGTTCAGTGTATGAGTAACAACTTTGCTGAATATTGCATCATGAATTCAGTTAGATTTATTGAGATATACGCATTTGAATTTATATGAGCATTTTGTATGTGCAAATTTCAACCAAATCTTCTACATATATGAACATTAAACCAAAAGCGCTAGCCCGTGTAACGTCAAAAAGAGCAGAGAATGCTTATCTCACCTACTGACACTAGTCTGGATGTTGGCCTGTGGAAAATATAAACTTTTATTTTGTAGTGGTAATCTAGTTGATACGTTGCATAAGTTGCCTGTATTTCGTTGCATGCAATATACGAGCAGAATGCACATAATTAATTAATATCTCCATAATAATAACTTGAATCATGATGCTATCTTCGGCAAAGTTTATCCTTATGGTTTTAGTAAAGGACATGATCAACCCGATTCGTGCCTTCCTCAAAATAGACTTTTGCTCGCTTTCTACTCTCTATATACAACTTTCACACTGTCGTATTCTAACGGAACTATCAACTCTATGCTTTAATCTCCTCATCTATCGTATAAAAATGACGACTTTTGTCTGCTATTTGAAATAAGCATCTTCCGCGCCTGAGGCAAGTGAAATTGACCTCTTCCGATCTGGTCAACATTTAAAGAAGATGTTTATTTTAGTCTAACTTTTAAGAACTAAAATTTTTGGACAAACGAAGCACCCCTCGGTACAGGGGAGAATTTTAAATTTTTCGTGATTTTCAAAAAACCACTACTTTTTTCAATCAAAATCTCCGAAAGATATAAAGGTTGAACATGAAAAAAATCCGGACGCGAAAATATTGTTAAGGCTTAAAAATACCTTTGTAATTTTTATAGTTCTATGTAACAACTATACATAAGTAGGTATTATGCTTATTGTAAGACCATTGTTTCAGCCTTCCTTCTCACCATAGGCCATTGCTCGAACTTTTCTTCGTACACGGCCCAGCATCTTTTGCACGAGCCCTCGTCCCACTTGTTTGGCTGCCAAATTCCATTTCCACTTGAAATCTTTCAGGTCAAAGGCAGTTCCCAGCCTTTTTCTTCAGTATGTGCTTTACAATTGACCAGTCTTCCTCAATTGGCCTTAGTTCTGGAGTATTGGCCGGATTGGTTTCCTTGGGAATTTAAACATTTCGATCGTGCAGGATTGAATCGCGACGTGCTTGCTCCGGTGCGGCCATGATGTAAACAAATGAACTTATCCTGACAACCAATGCCTACTGTGATTCTATACACTCTTAGCTTGATGCAGTGAAATTTTGAAATATTTTACTCAAAAAATGGCAGCGTTTTAAATGTATCCAGAGTTTATCGTGTTGAATCCTTTAGAGCAATGAGAAAATTAGACAATGAATCGAAATTTGATTGTTTTGTTTTTATACAGTGTGGCCAAATCAATTATATTTGCGTTTAAAAACTTAAAACGCATTTTTCTCAGAATGAGTACATTTAGATTTCCAATCTAACAGCACCATCGTGTTCCTCATCTTTTCTTTAACATAAGAAACATTTATCGGCCATTTCCGGCCTATTAAGAACAACCCGCATTAAGTCTTTCTTAATCTAGCGCAGTTTAACACCTGGGTACTGCGAACTCACTCAATATGCTTGTCACTTGGGAGCCAGTCAGAACTGTCAAACAGGAGCCAAACATTCAGAAGCAACAAACTCAGTTACTGTTCTTACCTCTCGTCAAGCATTGCAATCTCATAAAAATGATTCATACTTTTTCATAACATATTCTCAATTATAAGCTCAATGATGAAAGTATAAAAACCAGCATAGTTTTTATGACTCAGCTGAGTTTTCAATTGCAGTAAAACAGTTTGGCGAAACATGTATGTAAACAAACTTTGATAGAGTCATGGGGGCTCGAGCACTCCTAGCTCAGAGCTTTTGGCGGGAATCAACTGAGAAAGAACAAAACAATATTAAACTTGAAACAATTTTCAAGCAGTTTTCCATTGGCTTGCAAAATGAAATCTATTTACTCCGCAGTACCAACAATCAATACGAAACTAACGATTTTAAATTGGCTCACCACTTTAGTAGCCTATTGGTCCCAAGCAAACGATTAACGTACCCTATTCTAGTTGAAATTCTATTACTACACTATGTTTGTTTTGATTCGCTATGAAAGTTTGACAGATAACATCAGGGGTGTGTGGATTCATGCAGAACATGCAAGGGTGAGTGAAATAGCTTGGGACTGCTTGGGACCGTTGTTCTGGTACTGAGTGAGCCAAAAATAATAATGGATTTCTTCGGGACCTACTAGTCTTAGAGTTACCTCTATGGCAGTACTCAGTTTAACACCAAACGGAATGTTATTATTACTGATGGCTTCCAAATTCATTTACCTTTCCGTACGCACCGTAAGATTTGAAAATGAGAAACCAATCGTTGAGATATTGCCAAAAGTCTAACACTGCTTCTTGACGCAGTAATTTGTAATTGCAGTTAATTTTATTTTTAAATGGATTCCATCGTCTTGACATATAAACAGACAGTTTAGATCACATGCTGGTCTTTTTTCACTCATTTAAAAGTTTGTTTATATTTTAGATTGAAGATAATGCAGCCAGGACTAGGACAATGTGCTATCGACCATAAAATAGAAATGTTCAGATTGTGATGATGCTTCACACCAAATTATTGTATCTTAGTCGCAAAAACATACAAACAGTCTATATTCGCATATCAATCCCATATGGATTTTTGTTAATTTTGAGATAACGATATGCGCTAGCAATTCGCCCCAAATTTCAAATTACCTTGGATCCCCGTTAATCTCAATGACATTTCGCGCATTCTAGCAGGGTTCATTTCTGATTTGCACTTCTAGTAGGGTAGAGAACTACTTCGGCCTAATCGCCCATTTTGGGCCTATCGAGCAGACAACTTCAAATGAATCCATAATTTTAGAGTTACCAAGTCAATTATACGTTTGGTACTATACTTTAGAACGCGTGTTTTGACAGTTTGCATCCATTATTCCCAAAAAAAAGAAGCGCTCCGACCGAATCAATTTTTATCTTCATCCGATAGGCCGAAGTGAATTCATTGGCGTTTCATTGCGTTAGACCGAGTTTAGAATCCGTAGGCCGAGTTTGGCGTCAAGAAGCAGTGTTAGCATTTTGACAATATCTCAACGATTGGTTTATGTTTATCAAATCTTACGGTACGTACGGAAAGGTAAATATATTTGAAAGCCATCAGTTATAATAACATTCCGTATGGTGCTAAACTGCGCTAGCTTAAGAAAGACTAAGTGCGGGTTGTGCTTAATAGGTCGGAAATGGGGTAGTTAACCCTAATACTATGACCATCAGAAAAGCGAGTTTCTGGTACCCTTATTTGCAGTTTAGTATTGATTCTGCGTTCCATTTAGCATCGTTCCACTTCGCTTGACTTCATTCCATGTGCTGAATGACGTTTGGGCAATTTTTTGTTTGCAAGGCGTGCATATTAGTAGGGTTCTAACTACAACGTGTTCAGCTTTAAAAATGGTCACGTTACCGGAGGTTCGGTATGTTTTAATACTATTAATTAATCAGATTCATCCTACAATTCAATTGTCCAGACGACAACTGAAACTTCTGCTTTTTGAATTACCATATTTTTCGCTGAAATAAAAAAAAAAACTAGCAAGCTTAACCATAGAGGTAACTCTAAGACTAGAAGGTCCCGAAATAACGTGCTCAACTTTTTGGCTCAGCTCTGGTACTCTCTTCGGTCCCAAGCTAATCGATTCACACCTCGAAACATAGGAAAAACCAATAACCCCTCATTTTATCTGTCAAACTTTCATAGCGAATCAAAACAAACATTGCGTAGTACTAGAACTTCGACTAGAATAGGGTACGTTAGTCGTTTGCTTGGGACCAATAGCCAATTTAAAATCGTTAGTTTCGTATTGATTTTTGGCTTAACTGCTTCATTTACTAGAATTTCTCAGGTTTTATTTCTATAATCAGTTGCTGATCTGGTCCAAACCCGGCCCAGGATGCGATTTCTAGTTCCTCAGCAAGTTCACTTCATCATCAGTTCAGATCGTCCAAACTTGGTGAGTTCGTTCGTTCTCGTCCATTTTGTCTTTTCAAACCATTAACGCTGGTAGATCACCTTTTCGTGGTGCGTTACTGGTTGACTATCTATCCCCGAACCCTAGTCCTGACAATTTCAAACTAAGGAAACAGGATTTTTCAGCAACCAAGGGAACATATTTTGGTTCTTGTTACTTTTCATGAATCCTTTAAATTTGGCGAACCTCTTAACGGAATCCCTTTATGAAGAGCTTTGAGTGGGTTGGTTAATTTCCTTTAAATTCCGTTATAATTGCTTATCTTTTGACAGATACGCGTATTTTGTCTACTACTTGCAGACTTCATCAGTGCCAAGTACTCAACACCACTATGCCTTGATATGCCTTGTTAATATATTTCATAGAGTATTCCTTTGTCCTTCCCCTTTTCCTCACCTTTTCCATTCCCTCTTCTCTTTTCCGGAAGCAAGTAATGACGCTATAAGCCATAAAAGACTATGACAAGAGTTAGTGCTCATGTCCCAACCGTCAGAGGAAAATGGAGCATCACTTAATCTTTATAGCTTAGATGCTTCCAACGACAAATCAATCATACGGTACGAGATGTCAACGTTACATAAATTTATTGGATTCTGAAGCATCGTGCTTAAATCCACGATTTAAACAGGTCCGATGTTTTCTGAACCATCTTGCCCCTTAAATGCTGCACAGTTTACCTGGCCATTTTGGTAAGTGTGACGCATCTTCGATGTTTTTATCTAGTCCGTTTTATTGGAAGGCTCAATCGCGTTAACTTTACGGAGCTATCGGCACATTGTTCTTTGTTTGTAACAAAATTCACTTAATTCTATGTCTAGGAGGAGTTGGGCTGAATACTCGCGGCTTACCCGAGGTTAGAGGGGTACATTGTCGATGGATAGGATCAGGTGAGGAGCTTGGGGTGAGGTTTCGTTGTCTCATCAGAGCGTTGTCGCCAATATGAACGGTAGTGCGGTTCTAGCTTCGTCTGGAGCTCGACCGGCTATGGTGACCAGTGGGCGACGATGAGACTCATCGAGACGGGGGGACAAGACAAACAAAAACTAATAAAGAGAGACAATAGACAAAGGAATTAAATTCTTATACTAGACATTTGCAGAAACACTTAAATCGACTGCATATAGCAGATATCGCGAGCTCCGAACATGGCTCTGATAGGAATATAGGGTTGGCTTCCTTGGGCCTCGAGGGTATTCAAAAGTCGTTCTCTGGCGGCGTCATCCGTAAATTGCCAAACTGCGTGATCGATGTGTTTGCTGTCCACGAGGTTTATTCTATGGAGTTGCGCATCTAGCGAGTGGTGGTTGAACAACCTCACCCCAAGCTCTACTCATCACGCGAATGAAGTCGCGATTTAAGCGAAAGCCTTTAAACCACGCTCTCGAAGAAACAGTAGGAATAATTGAATGTAACCACCGTCCAAGATTTCAATTGTCCCAATCGGTTTTCCAACTCGAAAGGGTACTCTGACGCATTAAATGGTTAAATTAATCGAGTGAAATATGCCCGTCATAAAATTCGCCCACATTTGCGAGAGATTCCGCCTTCTCATTGCCTGGGATTGAGCAATGTGAGGGGAGCGATACATAAGTAATCATATATGATCTTTCAACCAGCACACTCATCTGCTCCCTTACCTTTGAAAGGAAATAAGATGAGTGCCTACCTTGTCATCGACCGAATAGCTTCAATCGAACTGAGACTATCCGAAGATATATATCATAACAATTAAGGCTGGTAAGTTACTGTAGTAGCTGGAGCACCTAGGTTCAAATGAAATGTAATTTATTTTAAATTTGGGAAACATAAAGAGTTTTTTTGGCTCATGATAGCCACGACCAGTTTGCTAACTAAATAGCAACGCAAAAAGTTGTCAAAATAGCAGTCCAAATAGTAACGCACTGTTACGGTTCCTCTTGTTCAGTTGAATGAGAATTTTCTAAACATGTAAGTCACTAAGCGCTGAGTAACATACGTTATTAGAAATATCACAGACAACTGAGTACAAGTGGCCCTCTCTTCCTCTCTGAGTGAGAATAGATAATCCTCATACTGAAAACCAGATGCATTCACCTGGGCGACATCTATTGGCTCTGAGGGCGAAAGTTATTAGCTATTTCTCAACCACCAAAGAGCGGATTGCACTATCATCTGGCTTGAAGCACCTTCTGTTCGAAAGTTTATTCGGCACAAAAGAATTCCCCAAAATAGATCTTCCCGGAGCAGCTGCGCTTCAACCCCCTCTACCCGCGAACCAAAACCCCACCATAGGACCGGCAAGTAAAAACACTTGAACCGACGACCACAATCGGCATCCGGGTGCAGAGGTCTGCGAAATCGAAAAGTACAGTAAAGTGTCACACTTTATGTGTGCATGAGTGTGAGTGCGGTTTTCTTATTTTAATTTCTTTTCGCCCGGCATTCTTATCGCACCCCGAGAGGACCAACTTTACCGCCGGATTCAGCCAGTGGATTATCGACTTGAAAGCAAAAAAGTAAAATAAAAGAACTCCCCAGGACTAACATTCAATTGTCCGCGAAGGCAATAATAGCCAAATTTACGAACCCATTCATTTCGAGGGCGATCCAAACTTTCCGATTCGTTTCAGTGCGTGGAGCAGGAATTTTACGAAGCAATGTGGTTTTAACTTTTTCATTTGTGATTGTGGTTTTTCGCGAACGCTTAAGGCTGTTTAGGTCTTGGATGGGGACATCGGAGGGGAAACTGGATTTCTGCTGGACGCGCGTTCTTTGGGAGGGTTGTGCTGTTATTATTTGGGCCGTGCGGGAGGGTCTTGAGGGAGAACATTTTGCTTTGTTTAATATCCTTTTTGCTGTTTTTTATAGACATGATTTACCACACCGAATACTATATGTACAGTTTTGTTTTATATCTAAGCTACGAGTTTTATCAGCATCTTCATCGCCGTCATAATCATCGTCTTCGCCGGCATCATTTATCGTTTCTAAAGTAGGAAATAAATTCGAGTCAATGTGTTGCTAGAATTTAATGTGACGGAACTTCATGTACAATTTTGTCGTTTTTTGTTTTCTTTCTTATACGTCTAGAAATCATTTCGCTACCATCGAGTGTGCAACATTCAAACCCGTAAACTGAGGCAGACTAAGGCGAAAGGAAAGGTCAGTCGATTAATTAGACCTACATACTTGCTCGGGCTGATTTACGGCATTTTCCAGAAGAAAAATGAGGCACAAGTTTCATGGCTGCTATTGTTGTTGTTGTTGTTGTTGTTGTTGTTAATAGATAAAATACTGCCGTTAATTAATACATTCAATCAAAGTGTTTTGTTCATATGTGAAATTTACGATTTCCAGAGCTGGGAGGAAAATTCGATGCAACATCAACATGAAACTTACGTGCGATAATTTATAAATCTAGAGAAAGTTCCTCTTTAGAATAGGTAGAGTGCGGTAGTGTGAAAATGAAACAGAAGTTGAAGTTGAGCGAAGGGCTATTAAGGCGACAATACTAATCAAATGCGCACTCCTTTACCTAACTCACACTTGATGGGTGAGGGATTTCTAGGTATTTCCTCAAACCTGTATGTGGCTGTGGAATAGTTCTAGCGACGTTTCATCACTACCTAAAGTCCCACGAAGCCGAAAGCATCCTAAACAAATGGTAAGTTCTAAGTTAACTGTTGTCATCGTCGTAGTCGCTGTTAGCAGAACCGCAGAAACTATATGAATTGTCGCCTATGATATTTTGCCTGGTCGATGTGACGATCACACTGATGTCGTCCGCATACGCCACCAACAGATCATTCACGCACACTCTTTCGAGTCTGCACACTAGTGGATGTAGGTAGAGAACGAAGAGGTGCACGGATAGCGGATCACCTTGCCGTACAGAGCGTTGAATTTCGAACGGACGAGAAAGGTGCCCATTGATCAACAGCCGAGAGGTGGACCGGGTGGCGATTCGCGAGAGTAGAGCGATGAGATCCTGGTTGAAGCCGAGCAAGCGCATGGTCTTGAACAGAAAAGACTGCCGGACCCGATCAAAAGCGTGATCGAGATCAAAGCTGATTAGCTTACCGGCACGACGCTGGTGGCGGAGATGTGCTATCCGGTCCTTGAGAGCAAGAGTGGCTTGAAATATATTGCGCTCTGAGTTCGAGCATTTCTACCCGTGTCTCAAGACGTGGTGCTTTCTCATCACTTGGTCGAGTCTGGGGCCGCATTGCGCATCTCGAAACTTTTTCATACAAGCGTTCGTACAAAATGTCTTCTCATTGATTCAGAAGCGGACGATAACATTATTGGAGGGAAAGACTGGAAGCAGTTGCAAAATGATTGAAAAATCGGCCTGGTAACTATTAGTAAAGTAGACCTTCCGAAAACCACAAACCTCAAAGCTTGTGCCGCGAAACAACCCTTATACGTGGAGTGTGTTGTTGGAACAAACGATCCATCGGTAGAAGCGGTCGCTCCTCGAAAGAGTAACGTCAAGTGAAATGCATCTTCTCAAAGTGGGTCAATTTTTCAACAATTGCGATAATATAGAGGAAATGGGTATTTTCCCCAAGACGCTAGGAGTGAAAGTAAGGTTCAGTATAGACCATTTCGTCCCTCCACAAAGGAACACCTACTATAACGTACCCGCAGCATTCCGAGAAGCAGTAAAGTTTCGGCTCCAAGAAATGGAGAAGAGCTTAGCTGCGCGCACCCTGAGTAAATAGAACGAAGATTGATGACGATTCTGAAGATTTCCTGCAAAAAGATGGTGTACGATGCAAGTAGATGTGGGAAATGAATGAAGATTTTTCGTAGATTGATTCGCTAGTGTGAGATTTTTCGAGCATCTAGAATTTAGATTTAGATGTAACGTCCCCCTCGGGTATCATAGAGAAGGAAACCTCAGCACCGGGATGGATAAGTGGGATGTCAGCAGTTGCGAAAGGCACGGACAGCTTCAGATTAGTTGTGAATATGCGAGGTCCAAACATAGCCATAATACGAGAATACTTCAGATTGCAGCTTCTCCACGAAATGGAAGTGAAGCTAAATGAGGCAACATTTTTCACCAAGCTAGACTTAACCAGCGTTTACTATCACCTGGAGTTGGCTAAGATTTTTTTTTTGAAAATCACGGCTGTAACTGCCGATAAAGAGGTTGATTACATAGATAAATATATTTAGTAAACAATAGACGTTTTCCAACCATAACCGAAAATAAACAATGGGATGTGGGATACACCCAAAGCATAGTGCAATGCTCACAGCAACACACCTTGCGAATAGCTGTCAATTGACGCTGGCAGGGTCAAGAGAAATATAACTTCTGGCAACACTGCTCCCATCGTCGTTGGTTGGCCGCACCGTAATTCGTCCTCTTTCCCCAACCAGGGTTGAAAAAATAATGAGAAAATCACCAGCATTCACTATGAAATGAATTTTTCATCCATAGTGAACTTTGATGAATTTCAGTGATTTTTTCAGACCTGTCTCCAACTGGCCATCCGACAGGTAAGACGTGGTTAGCGTGTGGTCAATGAGCTGAACTTCACACATACATACACATACAATAGGCCATGGTACATTTTTGAAAATTTTCAATTGTGGGGAATACATTTTCTCAGAAGACTCTTTTTAGATTAAGTCAATAGTTTATACACAATTCGATTAAGTTCGTGATTTTACCATCTCCGACCTCTGTGCGGTGGTATTCGATACGGCAGCTGGAATTTTACGATGAAATTGAAAGAGCACTACGCCTCCTGTTTCAATCATTCGAAGCATATTTTAATCATACCTTCCCGAACGGTTTGAACATTGCACACTCCATTAATCTGTAAACTATTTAAAACTAATAGATTTCAGTTCCTACCAAGCGTCGATATTCCAATTGGCCTAATTCGCAGAACAACTAAATTGAGAAATCAAACACAAACATAACTTTGGATAGCATCCACTAAACGCACACGCACAGAAACCATTATACACGCAATCAGCCTTACTCCACGAGTACACATTGAGAACGTTACAGGTTCATCTAAATGCCCATAGCATCGTTTTTATTCCTTGGGATGCACTTTAAATTTACTTATAAAATTCATTAACTACCTCACTTTTTCTCAGTTACCAGCGTCATCCCCTCCAGCAAGCTTAAAGCTAACACACTGCTGCGGTCAACATCGCCGCCAGCAGACACACCCCGGCGGCTGAGCCTAGACTCCGTCCCAGCGTCGGACCTCCGGAATCGGTAGACGCACTGACCGACGACCGCGAGCCCGGATCGACTGCGATCGATTCCCGCGACAGTGGTAGCTCAGTGGGCCCGTCCTTGACACACGGAAGGAAGTCCTCCTTCCGCAGTTTCATAAGCGTCACCACCTGCTTGCCGTTGATGGTTTTCAAGGGTTGATTTGCCGGTGGGCCCACGCTTCGATCGTAGTGATCCTGAATCGGTGGATATCCGTTGACCGGGGCCGGAAAGTGATGGTTCATTTGCTGACTGCTGCTACTGCTGCTGGCAACACCACTACTTCGATGAACCGGCGGTGGTTGCAGTCCGTACGATCCGTGATGATGGTGCAGTGGGTCTTCATAGTCGGTGCTGTCATCGTATCCGAGTATGTCATGTGGCCGAGAAAAGTCACTCATTTGGTTCTGGATCGAGTTGGGAACCAGTCCGCGGTTATCTTTCGGCTCGTACAGGCATTCCATCTGCTGCAGGGTGTTCCGGAGGTTTTTGTTTTTGGTGGAATTGCGCAAATCGAACAGCCACAGCAGACGGCAGTCGCAGACTAGCCGGTTGTCTGGAAGGAAAGGGAAAAAAGGGGAATGATGGATTAGATGTATGATTGGAATTATACAGATCTCAGAGTTTAAGATTCAATCAACACAGCCACCATTGATTGACAGTGTTCGGAAATTGTCTTCATCGGACTAGAAATGTTTGAGATGGGCAAGCCGTTCACGAACGGTTCTAAAGAACTAGTGCTGAATGAACGAATGAACGACCGCTTCGATAGCTCTTTTGGGAGGAATGAAGCAAAAGGACTTAGGGTTATCTTATGCGTTATGATTATTTTAAAACAGTAGTAAAATAGAGTGCTAATTTGGTTTCTCACGCAGAATGCTTTTCTGAATAAAAAATGTGCGGCAGCAGGATTCATAAAGGCAATTTTATTACTATTTGGGTCAGAACAAATCATAATTTTTAATTTTGTTCTCGAAGGTGTACTATTTCTTAATGTACGCCAGGACGAAATTTCATTTTCATTTTGATTACTTGGACTGACTCAACTCAAAGTAATTTGTTCAATTCATCTTTGATCTGATCCTTTGGGCAGACCTTTCAATTCAACCTTGAACAAGCGTTCAGTTTTGGTGTCTTATTTCCTTTATTTAACGTCGGTCTCTGTTCCGCAATCTAGTGCCAATCACCGACGGACATCGATTGTCATCCATTGACGGCAATCGAATGTGCAGGAAGGCAGCTTCCACACCTGCGTAGGATATCGCACCCATTCAACACACATGGGCCGGGACCAACGGCTTTACTTCCCTTCCGAAGGAAGACGTGACCAGAGATTTTTATGCCTCAGAAAAATCCAACCGACCTCGGCTGGGATTGAACCCAGACCCATTGGGGTGTTAGAAAGCAGTCACGCTTACCACTACACCACCGGCGCCGGCAGTTTTGGTGTCGTATATGCAAAAAATATGTTGCTTCCCAGTAATGTACTTGAGAGACGTATAAATAAATCCAATGTTTCAGCCAATACAAGGGATTCACCACAATACACTGGCGACCAATTTGAAGCGAAAATTTTAATTTAACGAAGTACAAAAGTTCCATGCGAAGAGAATGGAAATCGGAAGTGGTTCTCACAATATAAGGGACCTTTTATTTCTTGGCATTAAGGTAAAAGTGGATCGGATTGGAATGACTCAGCCATCGATTTTTTTTTACAAAATAACGCAGCGCTCAATCGAAAAAACTCTTCCGTGCAAAGTTAAAGAACTGAAATTTGCTATCTCTAGCAATTTTTATAAGATTGATTTATTGTTTAAATTTTCTGAAAACCATTTTCTAAGTTCAATTTTAGGACCACAATCATAGTGGTCGCTAACTTTGCTCAACAATTACGCAAGTATTTTGTATGAAACGTCATATTTCACTCCCGTAGATCGTTTCAAAATATTGTTAGGAACATTTCCTCCGAAGACAACATATGCAATGCATTATTTCAATGCAAACTATTTTTTGTAACGCAATTTCAAGCATTAGATTTTGTTTTCCTAAGCAATCAAATGTTGTTTTACAAGTATATGAGGATATTCTGCGAAAATTTCAGCCTGAAGGTATTCTGTTATATCTTGGTATTTTTAAAGATAATTAGATAATTTCATGAACTTCAGCAGAATTTCCCTGAACTTCGGTAGTACTTCTCTGAATTTCGGCAGGACTTCGCTGAACTTCAGCAGGAGTTCTCTGAATTTTGATAAGCCTTCTCTGAACTTCGGAAGGAGTTCTCTGAACTTCGGCAGGAGATTTCTTTTGTACGGCTTTCTCAATCTAGGGTAATCCAAACAGTCAGTTTTGCATCACCCTGTTTGGATTACTCTAGACTGAGAAAGCCATATAAAATAAATCTCCATACGTACCAGCCGAAAAATCTCATAAATCACTTCGGCAGCGCTTCCCTGAATTTCGGCAAGACTTCCTTGAACTTCGGAAGGACTTTCCTGAACTTTCAGCAGAACTTTCAGCAGAACTTTCGGCAGGGCTTCCCTGAACTTCATCAGGACTTCGCTGAAGTTCAGCAGGTTTTCCCTGAACTACGGCAAGACTTCCCTGAGCATTAGTAGGACTTCCCTGAACTTCGAATCTTAGATCAGCTATGGCATATTATGCACGAGTACGGATTTCCGGATAAACAGACGCGATTGGTCAAGGTGACGATGGATCGAGTGATGTGCGTTGCTCGAGTATCGGGGACACTCTCGAGTCCCTTTGAATCTCGAAGGGGGTTACGGCAAGGTGATGGACTTTCGTGTCTGCTATTCAACATCGCGTTAGAAGGTGTGATCAGAAGAGCTGGTATAGACACGAGTGGCACGATCTTCAGAAAGTCCATCCAGCTTCTTGGCTTCGCCGATGACATTGACATTATGGCGGAAACGTTCATCAGATTGAAGGCTGAAGCTAAACGGATTGGACTTGCCATCAACGCATCAAAGACAAAATACATGAATGGAAGAGGTTCTAGGGAAGACAATGTTAGCCTCCTACCCCGAGTGCAGATTGACGGTGACGAAATCGAGGTGGTCGCTGAGTTCGTGTATTTGCGCTCATTGGTGACCGCCGAAAATGATACCAGCAGAGAAATTCGAAGACGCATTATGGCAGGGAATCGTGTCTACTTTGCACTCCGGAGAACGCTCCGGTCGAATAAAATTCGTTGCCGCACGAAGTTTACTGTCTACAAGGCGCTGATTAGACCGATGGTCCTCTACGGCCACGAGGCCTGGACTATACTCGTGGAGGACCAACGCACCCTTGGTGTTTTCGAACGGAAGGTGTTACGTACCATCTACGGTGGAGTGCAGATGGATGACGGAACGTGGAGGAGGCGAATGAACCACGAATTGCACCAGCTGCTAGGAGAACCATCCATCGTCCACATTGCAAAAATTGGGCGACTACGGTGGGCTGCACACGTCGTAATCATTGCCCAGTGAAAATGGTTCTAGAAAGCAACCCAACAGAAACAAGAAGAAGAGGCGCGCAGTGGGCAAGGTGGATTGACCAAGTAGAAGGCGACCTGTGGACACTTCACAGACTACGAGGCTGGCGAAGTGTGGCCATGAATCAAGTAGAGTGGAGAAGACTTCTTCGGAAAGCAGAGGACAACAAGGCCTTAGTCTGATTGATACGGTAAGTAATGAACTTCGAATCTTTGAATTGAAGTTGTCATTTCAGTAGTATAATTATTATAATCATACAAGAATATTGTGTTTACGAATACGGTCAAAATTTCGATGCTTCACATTTTCCTTATTTGCAATGCTTGTTGGTATTGGTGCATTTTGAATTTGGGTGTAGTTCGAACGGATGTGGATTCAGTATCAACAGAAAGGCATTAACTTTCACCTTAAGCCGGGAATGTTTAATGGAATTTTGCCTGGATGTTGGATCATTCTCATCATCCGTGAGAATATCAAATTGATTGCTCAAATAAATTGCATCAGAAGGGGGATCAAGAGATTACCCTTTTCTTTTGCTTTTAGTCCCCATGGAAAAGGCGATCCGGGCAAGGCTTTACGCTTTCATCTTTCCTCGTCATCTGGAGAACAGCGATTTTGGCCAGCTTGTGCCGGTCTTTGATTTCATCTTCGATCGCCTTGAGATCAAATTTTGGTAGACCCCTGATCACCACCTCGAAGGGCTTCTCACCAGGGATGTCATGCGTGAAGTAGTCCGCCTTGGCCATTTCATACTCCGCTTTTGTACGCAGCATCACGTTGGTGCCGATCCTGCTGAGTTTGTACTCAGCTGCGACCCATAACGATGCAAAACCGCCAATGAGCGTTTTGAGTGACACTTTCTTTACCACAAGTGGAGGAAGCTTCACTTCACCGGCAGAATTCTCGTTATCGACGGCATCGTCGAAATCACAGAAATAGCTGACGTTCGTTGCGGAGACTCGCCGCGCTCTCTTATAACCCTTCAATCAGTTTGTCTCTCTTTGTTCCATCGATAGTCATAGAAAGCAAGCACGCGATTGATTGATTGCGGCCAAAAAGTTTGATCCATTTCCAATAGTTTTCACCCTTTATAGCAAACGCAGGGTGTCGACTACCTTGAAAAACCTGAAAAATCAGGGAAGGGATGTTGCCCGGGATCCCGTAGAGTTCTCGTGGTCCGTGGAAGCAAGGGCACTTTATTAGTATGTGCTCTACCGTCATTGTTGTTCTACAGGTGTCGCATCTTTGGCGGAAGTTTCCGCCACTGCTGCTCCCCATGTTGTGGGTGATGCGGATGATGCGGGTTCTTAACCGGGACAGGAATCTCTGGTCGTTAAACCTTGGGACATCTGTCCAGGGAAGGGTTACCCCTTTGGTCTTCCGGATGAAGAGGTCCCTCCTGGCGAACCATTCGCGGTGCCATGCCGTCCTGAGGGTTGACTTGATCCAAATTTTCAGGTCCTGTCTGGGGACCGAGGTGTTGGCGAGTCGGCCACTACGTCCAATGGCTACGAGGTGGTCTGCCTCTATGTTCCCGGCAATTCCGCAGTGTCCCGGTATCCACATGAAAGTGGAGCCAGGGGGGTGTGGTTTTGTATGGCCTGAATCCAGGGGTGGCGGGCGGTGGCGGATTACAGTGCCGCGAGGGCGCTAGCAGAGTCAGTTAGTACACATAGCGGAGAGGAGGATGGTGGGGAAGCTGCGTAATGAAGGGCTGCAGCATTGATCGGGGAGTCTCCAGAAGTGTGAGGTCTGTCCATCAGTTACTCCAAAGCTGACCCTGCCTCCTGCCTTGGAGCCGTCGGTGAAACGGAGTTCGTAGTTGTGGTACCGTGTTTGTAGTAATTCGGTGAGGCAGAATCTCATTGCAGTAGAGTTGTCTCCTGCTCGGAACTGCTTGGTCATGGATTTGGCCCACTCTCTGGCTCCGTTCGAGTGGAGCTGGGCCACCAGGGGAGCTCCTGGTGAGCGATTTCCTGGAGGATTCGTTTCCCTTCTGTGAGGAGATAGAATTTTACGTCTCCGCTTAATTTTTCGTCGAGGCCCACGGCTCTGGTACAGATTGTTTCCACAATGTTATATCGGAAGGGAAGCACTCCGATTTCAATATAGGCGGTATGGGCTGGTGTTGAGGGCAGCAGTCCAGCCGCAATTCGTGTTGCCTGGTTATATATCGGCGCTAGTCGGGTTACGACCGAATCGCTGAACGCACAGAGGAGCTCAATTCCGTAGGTCAGTCGGCTATGAACAATGGCTCTGGCGGTATTGAATACGATGGCCCTGTTGCTCGTTTTATGCGGCCCGGAGAGGGAGCGGAGGATTTTCAAACGTGTTCGACAATTAGTCCTGACATCATCAAGGTGGGTGCCGAACCGAAAGTTCCGGTCAATTGTGACCCCGAGGATGGATATGGTCTTCTTTCTAGGGATAGTGTGGCTGGTAATTTTGATTGGTGTCGGAAGTGGTCGGTGGCCAAGGCGGCAGCAGAGGGAGATTGAGCTCTTTTCGGCAGATATCTCAAAGCCGGTTCTAGCGAAAATCCGGAAAATGATGTACGAAGGTTTTGTAGGTTGTAATATTAGCTACAACTTTTGTTAATGTTTCAAATCTGTATCTCTTATGTATGATGACCCAGAGCGAACAGAACCAACCATTGATTATCAGGGAATGTAAATTACACTAACTGAAAAACAAAAACAAGTTTTACCCGCTCTAGTTCATCATACATAAGAGATACAGATTTTAATTATTGACATCATTTTATGGAATTTTGATGATGAAAAAAGTTAGAGGCCAATGAATGTAAATGAATGCACGAAGTAAATGTAAACGATTTTCCATGCCTGATCCTGAGGGTTGATAAAAATAAGTTTTCGTAGAGCTAGACCTTGTAGGTTGTTGCAAAATGTAACGACCAAATAGGTATGTGCGTCTCTTAATAGATGTTAAATCTAATTGTGTCTGACAAAATTTAACCTTCGAGTAGATTGGTGCGTCTGCTCCATCCAAATGTGTCCAACAAAAATCAATCCTTTGTGCGCTTTGGAGCAAAATTTGATTATTCTAGGTCTACATTGTAAACCTGTCAGCTTGGAAAGTTAGCTTCTCAGTGAAGATTTCGTATTGTGATGCTGCTGCTATTGCCATTGAGATGGAATTAATTTACAGAATGTTGGATATGCAAGCGCTGTTTGTTACGATTTTCCAACGGAGGAGTTTGTCCGCGAATTAGCGTTTGGTTAATCGTATTATCCGAAATAATTTGCTTGTGGAGCTGTTTTAGACCCAGGGGGCTCATGGGTGAAAAAATATAGTGATTTTAAAGAAAAGCGTTTCATATGTAAGATGTAAGAAAACTGGGTAAATTTCTGCTCCTAGCTTGAGTTCGGAGACAGCTAGAAAGGAAATTCTAAGGGTAAGCAAATCGAGGTATGAAACGGATCGTGAACATGCTGAAAACCTTAAGCGATTAAACAAGCCTTTTTTGCATATTTATATCGAAATGCTTGCAGTTTCCTTCACACATCGCTATCAAACATATTAGCATCCCTGTTACTGCTTAAACTGATTACCACGTTTAAAATTTGTGAATTTAGAAAATTGCGGTGCCTTCCCGTTTTTGGCAACACGCAATTTCTGTCTTTGTTACAAACTATAAAATGTATCGAGTTCAATTTGAGATTGTACTGGACCACTCTTCATGGGTTAGAGGTCCAAGGGGTATTTCATGAAAAAAAAATGCCATGAAGCACTAGTACATATCTGAAGAAAGTAAAAGCTGAGCGTCACTGAGGTCGTGTTGCCAAAAAAGGGTAGGTACGGTAGCTGGTATTTTTTTCAAAAATTACTGCCAAATCAGGGTATATCAGGAAAATTGGTTTTCATCATTGAGTCGACACCCTGAAACAAATCTTATATCAAATCTGAATCAAATGTTGTGATACGAATTGAAATCCATCAATAAATGGCGAAGGCATAAGCGTTTAAAACCTGACACTATTTCGTTACACCATTTTTTGATCTACACCCCAGTCCACAAAGATGTAATCCTATTTCAAAAATGATACATCGTTTAAAGGTCGAAATGATGAAATTGTTCTTCTATGCGTGAACTAAATGTGTCCTGCTTACTTAGCTGTGTCATAATGAAATGATTTATTGTATTGGATTCGAATTCTAAAGTTGAATTGTGAGTATTTTTGATTTCCGAAGTACGTTTAGGAAATTACAAGTTCGGATGAAAACAAAATATCCGAAAATACCTGTACGCACTCAAAACTAAAATAACAAATCCCCTCTTGCTCAGTTCCAAAAACCACCCCCTCCACCCTCTCCAAATCCATTTAGCATATGAAAAAAAAAGCAAGAAAACCATCACCAAACTTTCAAACCACCATCAGCAACATTAATTAAGACTTCCCCACTAACCACCCATTCAATCTCGTGAAGTTTCACAGCTTTCAGCAAACTTTATTATCGAGTGCCCTCCACAGCAGCATCCCTCTTTGCTCTCGCCCCATTATCGTCGTCGCTGGGTTCTCCCGGATCGGGAGGTGTTTATTGCAAGCGATTTAGCATAATAAAAAAAGGAAACTTTCGAAACAGTTCATGCTCTCAATTAAACTTGCCCTGCCGCCTGCGAACATCATCGTCAATCGCAGCGAACGGTGCTGGCGGCAGTGTGGAGCAAAAAAGTAGTCAAAGTTACCCTCTTGCTCGTTTGGGGCAGCCCGACAGTGTTGGAGCAAACAAAAAGTGATTGATTTTAGGATACCTCGGTCCTCCACAAGCGCTGCCAAGTGCTTGAATTTAACCGAAAAAAAAAGAATCTGTTGCCATTTTTTTGTCAGGAAATTTTGCGGTGGAGTTTTTCGCTGGAATGGCCACCATCGGACTGGGAGGTACATTTTGCTAATGAAATTTTAAATTACCGGACTGCCAAATTGTCTGCACAGGTAGCTGCACTGTGTAGGTGCAAATTCCGAGCGAATGATTGATGCGTGATTTTATAGGGATGGGATGCTGTTGTTGGCAGCCGGCAAGGGCGAAGGAGTGATTTTCACCTGCAATTACCGATTTTCTCGTGCGGGATCTCCGTTACCATGCTGTTGCGGTAATTTTGATTGATGATCAACTTTCCATGGATCTGGAGGGGAATGACTGAAAGGGGTGATCCACGGGGATGAGCCATTCCAGAGGGGTCGATTTCATAAAGCGATAGAGCTAGCCGTCATTACCGGCTTTATTGTGTTTGGTAAACTATTTATAGCGTCGAGGAGGAGGTGGTTTTCAGAGCATTCAACAATGGATCGTATTTCATTCTATGGGAAAACATACACACAGGTTAGCATACACGCAAATGCATTAATGCTATAGATCTATAAAAAGGTGTGGTTGCCCTTGTTA
The DNA here is from genome assembly GCF_037179485.1 of Ochlerotatus camptorhynchus. Taxonomy (NCBI): domain Eukaryota; kingdom Metazoa; phylum Arthropoda; class Insecta; order Diptera; family Culicidae; genus Ochlerotatus; species Ochlerotatus camptorhynchus. The sequence continues at coordinate 9,174,454 of NW_027040722.1, forward strand.
TGAGGTTTTTGATATAATTCCGCTCAGTCCGAATCCTGCTCTCTTGTCGTGTGGATCTATTTACTTTTCATAGCGGCAGGTAATACAAAATGTCTACCTTTTACGATTCTTATTCTTCTTCGATCCTTGTTTGGACCCTACCTGTGGTAATCGTCTTCGATCCTATGTATTCTTATAGTAATCTGCTAGGACGTCGATTTGTAGATACTTTCTTCTGCCGCCATGGCGCCTAAATGCAAAAGAAAAGAGCAATCTCTTCATCCCCTTCTGATGAAATTGCGCAAACAATTTGATTTGCTCACAACTGATGAGAATGATCTATCTTCAAGTATACATTCCATTGATCATTCCCGGCTTAATTCCAAGAAGGAAAAGGTCCCTCCTATTGTGATAACCAACTCCGATTTCCTAGCTCTTTGCACGGAACTTATGAACTTCGTTAAGTTCATGTTTTCACATAAAATGTGCCGCCGGGGTGAATGCCGTGTATTAGCTAAAACCTTATACGGACTCAAACGTCTTCTCAAGTTATATTCCTGAGAAGCAACATACATTTTTTTCACACTGGTGAGGAAAGGAGACGGGGAAATTTTAGTTAAGTTTCACGCAGTGATCTATAGTGCTTTTTGACGTTTAATCGGCGCACACTAATGCACAATTTAAATTGAAGGAGTGCAAGCAAGAGGGAAACAGATTAGTTGGAAAGCAAACCATCCATTCATCCCTGTGTGTTAGATAGAGAAAAACGATTAAACGTCAAAAAGGTCTATTACGGAGCATACTTTTTAACATCAACATGAAAATGGAATATCTAAACAACCTTTGAGTTTTCCCATTGATTCAATCCTAGCCTATAACCTTAGTAGTGGCAATTCAGGTGATTTTATGTTTCGCATGATTGATTTTGGCCTAAGTCAGAAGCTTTCCACTTCCCCGGGGCACTCGAAACATGCCCAGATGTGATTCTGGACAGCTAATTATCGTAATTTTGGATTGTAATGTGATTTGATGTGTCACATGATGAGCTGATAGCATTTTGAGCAAATTTGTGGTACCGTAAAACGGGGTAACATTGATAGTTTTTTAAAGTATATTCTGAATATTTTTCACCACAATGAATGTTTTTCAAATCTTATATATTTAAAACAAGTACTGAGTATCCAAGAGTTAACTCGTCAGTAATATGTTTAACGGAGTGGCTGTTAAACGGCTGGACAATGCGAACCATTGATACTTCGCGTATCTGCTGGTATGAAATAGACCCCACTAGCGGTCCTTAGCATCTTATCCAGTAACTCCTATCCCTACCTCCCCGTGGTGCCGGCTGGGGTACGAGTAACCATTGGGAAGATTGGGTAACCAACCCCGGTGGGACCTTGGTCGTATGCTGACGTGGAAGGGGGGGGGGACTCCTCTCTCCGGAGAGTGCAGTCTTCGAGCGTCTGTTCACCATGGAGGTGCGGCTCAAAACGGCGTCTGTTCTCCATGTTTGGAGCGGCTGATCAACGTCCTGGTGCCAGCGCGGGACTCTAAACAGTGCTGTGCACGATGGTCCCCCGGCGAGACAATGGTGCAGGCCCTACAAGCCAGTCGTCAAAAACTACAAGGAACAGCCCTATGGAGTTGTACGCAATGGTAACGTAAATCTTATTTGTTAACTGCAGCAGGAGCTTGTGTTTTGTGTTGGAATAGGAATGTGAGCGGGGTTCTCTCTGTTTACACTCTTTAGCGCTTAACATAGATGGCCCACAGCGACTCACGGAGAGCTACTGATTCAAATCAATAGCGGTGCGGCTTCTTCCTCCTTCTATGGAAGCTCATGTGGGCTGCAGCTCGCTGCTTGCAGGCAGCCTTTTGTTGTGTACTGGAGAACACCACAACTCACCACGCCGTGAATTCAACTTTGAAATCTGTGTTAGGGAAATCATTTTTCGCAGGCAATCGGTGATAATTTTAATTATCATAGTAACAGTTGCACATTCGTGCAATTTTCAATATTGACATTTTGAAAAATTATAAAGTCTTAAATTTAACAAATTTGTAGAAATATTTCTGATCGATTGGTGATAAAATTATTGAAATTGGTCCTGGGGCAGCTGAGCTATTAACGTTCAAAATCTTTCATAATTTTGTTACATGTTCCATTTTCGGTTTTCACAAAGTGTACTCCCATATAGAAATCACAGACGTAGTCCTACGTCAAAAACAAAAGTACAGGAAGCAATCAATGTAAATACGGACCGGAACAATCGGCATAGACCCAAGCAACGGAAACGTACTAACGATTGGAAACTCGGAACTTGGAACTGCAAGTCTCTCCATTTCTTGGGAAGTACCCGCGTTTTTTTCCGATTAATTGAGGGTCCGCAAGTTCGACATCATAGCGCTGCAGGAGGTTTACTGGAAGGGATCGTCGGTACATACGTATAGGGATGGTTATACCATCTACCAGAGCTGCGGCAATACACATGAGCTGGGTACAGCTTTCATCGTGATGGGCGAAATGCAGAAGCGCGTGATTGGGTAGTGGCCAATCGATAGCAGAATGTGCAAGTTGAGGATCAAAGGCCGTTTCTTCAATGTCAGCATAATCAACGTGCACATCCCTCACTTAGCAAGTGACGATGACGATAAAGACGCTTTTTACGCGCAGTTGGAACGGGAATACGACAGCTGCCCAAGCCATGACGTCAAAATCGTCAGGTCGGCCAGGAGGGGGAATTCAGATCGGTTATAGGAAAGTTCAGCACTCACCAGCTAACGAACGTCAACGGCCTTAGACTCATCGATTTCGCCGTCTCTTAGCCTCCCATATCGGTACACCTGGAGATCACCGCAGCAGATAGAATCGCAAATCGACCACGTTTTGATCGACGGAAGGCACTTCTCGGACATTATCGACATCAGGATCTATCGCGGCGCAAATGTCAATTCGGACCACTACCTTCTAATGGTCAAGGTGCGCTAAAAACAACATTCGGTACCGTCGCCCGCCACGGTACAATCTGGAGCGACTGAAGCTGCCCGAAGTCGCAACTGAGTACGTGCAAGGGAGAGCTCACCGAAGCCCCTCTTGATGACTGCTGGAGCAACGTGAAAGCAGCCATTAACAGCGCTGCTGAAGGCGCCGTTGGGTTCGGAACGATTGGTTCGACGAAGAGTGTCAGACGGTTTTGGACGAGAAGAACGCAGCGCGGGCGGCGATGCTGCAGCAAGGAACCCGTCATAATGTGGAGCGATATAAACAGATGCGAAGACAGCAAACCCATCTTTTTCGGGAAAAGAAGCGCCGCCTGGAAGAGCTGGAGTGCAAAGAAATCGAGCAGCTGTATCGTTCTCAAGAAACACGCAAGTTCTACAAGAAACTCAACGGATCCCGCCAAGGCTTTGTGCCGCGAACCGAAAAGTGTCGGGATAAGAAAGGGGGTATCTTAACGGACGAACGTGAGGTTATTAAAAGGTGGAAGCAGCACAACGATGAACATCCAAACGGCGCAGAGGCGGAGTACCAAGGCGGCAGGAGGAATGGCTTCGTCGGTACATCGGATGAGGGGGACATGCCTGCTCCCACGATAGGTGAAGTTAAGGATGCTATCCGACAGCTTAAGAACAACAAAACAGCTGGGAAAGATGGTATCGGAGCGGAACTTATCAAAATGATAGTCAGGATCTGGGATACAGAACAGCTACTGGAGGAGTGGAAAGAGGGAGTAATATGCCCGGTATATAAAAAAGGCGGCAAACTAGAATGTGAGAACTATCGAGCGATCACTATTCTTAAGGCGGCCTACAAAGTACTTTCCCAGATCATCTTTCGCCGATTATCGCCGCTAGCAAGCAGATTTGTGGGAAGTTATCAAGCCGGTTTTGTGGACGGGCGATCGAAAACGGACCAAATCTTTACGTTGTAACGAATGCAAAAGCTTCAGGCATTCAGCAGCTTAAGCGCCACTCTCGCAAGTTGAGAGACTGCTGTTGCTGTTGGAGTGCTCGGCTAGAGACTCTATTTCAAGGCAGGTAGTTAATATTGTAGTTTTGGGAGAAATATTCAAACGAACGGTTGGAAACATTTTCTTCAGTATCGTCAGGAGACCTGTTCCTTCTAATCCCTGGTTCTACTCGTTTTTGACCTCTCTGACGAGGAATCACGGGGCTCCAAATTGTGCTTCTCAGAACACCTATTAGCCGTAGTATCTGGATTCCCACAAATGTGGCAGAAATTTTTTTTTTTCTGATTGCAGTCCCTCCGCATGTGTCCGTTTTTGCGGCAGTTCCAGCATAACAGTGGTTTGCGTTCGTGCTCGAAATTCCACTTGGTGGTTTGGACGCTAGCAGATCCTTGTTTTAAATTTCTCGCCTGAAGAGCTAGAAGACAACTTTCTTCCGTGTCATCGGGTTCTCTATCCGAATTCTCATCACCCAAAAATGCATTCACAATAGCGGGTCGCATCTTGAGGTAGGTTAGAAGTGTTTCCCATGAGTTCAACTGACTTTCATATGCGGTGTACCAAACATACGCATCCTCTTTGAAGAGAAGATGTGCATGCATGCGAAGTTCCTCAGGAGTAACTTGATAAGACCGGCTCAAAATTTCGACTTGTCGTAGAAAATCCACAACCGGGACAGGATTGTTATCGCCAGAGAATGTCGGCCATTTCTCTATTATGTTACACGTCTGGTGTGGTAATCTTGGACTCCTCGGTTCCAAGTCGGCGGTAACAGTGTCGACGTAGGTCGGCCAAAAAACATGACCGTATCTGAACTCCTATTATTTCTTCTCGTTTCACTCGACGCCGGCATCCCTCTAGACAACTGCAGAGGTGGATCCAGGTTTGCCGTTTGATATCGTCCACTTCGAGGTTGTCCATTTGCGTTCGAACTTTGTGGTACTTCTGGGTCGCTGAGTTCAACCCTGTTGAGTCGTTCAACCAGGTTAACAATGACTGGCTGGGTTATCCCGGCACTTCGGGGACCTTGAGTTAGGACTTGATTGACGTTCACCTTGACGTACTCTTCGATCTCCGATATGTGAACAAATTCACTTCTATCCATCTTTTCTTTTGCAGGTAGCGTCAGTGACTCAACTACTTTCCGTACAGGACTCAACACACGTCCAGCTGGCGGTCCTGAATGCTCACGCCGCCATCAAATTGCTCGGAACGTTGCTCTGAAAAACCTGAGTTTCCCATAAGCCATCCACGTTACAAGGTGAAAACGGATTTCTCAACACCGGCGAGGCTACTGGTTGCCCTCCGAGAGAGGTGGGAAAAGGTTGCGTAAGTCTTCTTTTTCGTCCGAGTTCATCCGAGATTCCAAGCATCGTTTGTCTTCGTGGATTACTAGTATGATCGCTTCGAACTCTCTGATGAAATGGAGATGCGCTGAACGCACCAGCCAGAGGCTGTCTTGGAACAGCTCCAGTAGCAGTTCCGCTTTCTGCTGGGTTTTTCGGCGTCCCTTGATGACGTGAGACTGGGTCCACATCCTCGATGAAGCTGATCAGGTCGGCATCCGCACGAGAGCTGTCAACGTTCGTGGTACGACTCGCATTTTGGACCCCTGGTAAGAACTCTAATTCGCCTTCGTTGGCTGGACCTGCTGACGTCGGATTTTGAATGGCACACACTCGTATGACCGAAACCTGCTCAGCTGCTGCCCGAAGGTCCACGTCGAAATACCCCTTGACCATCCGCGAGATAACATCGAGTAAGGCTTCCTGACGACTACATTGCTCTTCCGTTTTAGGAAGATAACGCCTCATCTCTAATTGACTCTCAATTTCTTTCAGCTTTTGTGGTACAACTTCAGCTGCCAATGAATAGGACGACATAGCTACAACATTGCTATCTTCAGTTTGACGCAATGCTACTCGTAGCGTGCGAAAATGGACCTCAATTGGTCCCTCAAGATCATGGCCACGAATGGCTTATTCATAATTTACTTCATTTTCCTCTTAATCGGTCGCAAATATCCGATATCGTTTTCCATTGTAAATTAAAGCTATTTTTAATTCTAATTATTCAAAGGAAACAAATAAAATGCCAATGCAAAATACGGATACTAATAATAATTAAAAAAAAACTAGTTCAAATTTGTACTGGAGAATATTGCTAAAGAAAAATAACCATAACCTAGACACAGAACAAAATGTACATTCAAACTCAAATCGATAATGCAACTAATTTCCGACGAGAAAAAAAAATTCAAATTCAATCTTAACTGAAATTATTCTGATACTACTATTCACTTCGAAACTTGATTCCCCGCTATGTAACTTAGTTTTTAACTAAATTTCAAACTTATCTCTCGAGCCCAACGTTGGGCGCCAAAATGTAACGAATGCAAAAGCTTCAGGCATTCAGCAGCTTAGGCGCCACTCTCGCAAGTTGAGAGACTGCTGTTGCTGTTGGAGTGCTCGGCTAGAGACTCTATTTCAAGGCAGGTAGTTAACGCTCAAACACCCGAATCCAATTTAGCTTTCCCAATCCGCAGGTCGAAAATTTATATCCCTAACTCAATCTGAGAATAATGAGAGGATATTCTGTCCCCCTCAGCAGTGTGATCGAAACACAATTTAATTCCCCAGAACACCCTATGTGGCAACGTCAACTTGAAAATAAAGAACCTACATAGGGGAAATGACGGCTTCGGCATGACAGACTATTTTCGGCAACCCAAATTGAAACACTATTTTCACTGGATTTGCTTACGAAAACACTTCGCTGAATTCATGCAAACGATTCTTTATGCTTTCAGCTTCAATTTGACTATATTTTTACCACTGAGAAAAAGCAATCTAGCAGGGTTTTCTTGAAATGAAACACACGTACTACAAATTGTAGCTGATTTCGAGTTGCCGATAATAGAACAGCAGATTTACATGCAGTTCAAATGGAACGGTTGCCGAAGAAAAACTGGTTGCCGACAATACTCGCTCTCACTAGAGAAGATTGGAGCTTTGTAAAAGCGTTTCAAAACAGTTGTTAACAATTCTTTCGACTGAAATTGTTAGAGCAGCTGGCAGCAAAATATTGTAAACAAACCAATACTGCATATGTGTGCGTTCCTTAGAGAAAAAGGCTATAGAAAGAAGGTCGCTGCTTAGGTTGCCGAGAATACGTAAATTCCCCTATTTACTTTTAGGGTTGCTACAGGTAAAATCATTGTTTTTTTTGGGTTCCCTGCCTGAAAAGTGACGTCACTAGGTTCTATTTTGTGGGTACAAAGTTCGCTAAATTCTTCGCTATCCTGTGTACTGCTATGCTGGCTCACGATGGCTGTATACGCTGATCGACAACTTCGTATTGACCTGGAATCGGTCTCGGTAACCGGAAATCATTCACGTTAGGGTCACCGGGACGACGATCATGCGATCACGCTCACCTTGCGTAAGCAACCAAGCGCACGTCGGTAAGTAGGTAATCGGCTCGTTCGGGGCTCCCGCGTGTGAATTTACTAAGGGCAGTCCTGTGCACGTTCGCGCACGTGCGATGTTTCGACGTCAGATGACGTAACGGCTCGTAACGAATGGTTCGGGCCGATGATAGCTCACGTTACCTGAACGGTCGCCACAAACGACCACGTGGTGGCGATACTGTCGTCTTCGCGGTTTTCGTACAGATTTTGTGTGGGTTTCGAACCGTAGGGTGTTGGACGGCCTAGCTTAGTCAAGCTCGGTGATTACCGTATCTCGGTGCTACTTGGTTCATCACCGGGTCAGCACAAACCGACTGAAACAACAGATCAGTGAATGAGCCACTTCAAACAAACACCCACGTTGAGCGGTGGGTTTTGTCCCTGTTCTTCTTCTTCTTCTTCTTTCCTTTATTTAACGTCGGTCTCTGTTCCGCAATCTAGTGCCAATCACCGACGGACATCGATTGCCATCCATTGACGGCAATCGAATGTGCCGGAATGCAGCTTCCACACCTGCGTAGGATATCGCACCAATTCAAACACACACATGGGCCGGGACCAACGGCTTTACTTCCCTTCCGAAGGAAGACGTGACCAGAGATTTTATGCCTCAGAAAAATCCCACCGACCTCGGCTGGGATTGAACCCAGACCCATCGGGGTGTTAGAAAGCAGTCACGCTTACCACTACACCACCGGCGCCGGCCCTGCCCTGCCGGCCGGTCCCTGTTCAACGTGTACAAATTTGTAGAAAATCACATCTTTCACAGAGCAATTTTTGCACGAGATCTTACCTGACTAGTTTTAAGTTTCAAATTCAGACAACAAGTCTGGTTGACTACACAGGTTAACCACAATCCTTGGAACAAATATAGTTTTAAATTTTACTATTTATTTAGTAATTTTGACAACACTAAACTCACTGATACGTTGATAGTCAGGCCGCACTATCAACTTTTCACAAATTGAAGGTTACTTAATGGCTAACTTTAAGCAGCGATACTTTTTTACGTGTTCTCAAGAGGACGCGAACCACCAAAGTAAAATTCAAAACCCCATATAGACCACTCGATTACTAAATATCTTTTCAATCGCCCCAAACAATACGCTATTGTATTGGAGCTGCGGGAAATGAATTTCATTTTATTTTATCCTACGCTAAATGATGCTTTCTTCTTCCCACGAACATCGATCAGTGGGAGTTTTTGACCAGTAGCTAGAATATTTTGGTTATCGTATCTTTTTCAAAATCATCAACCAGCCCAGAGGGAAAGTAAATGAGATCCGTTGGATGGAACTCACACCCAATTTTAAATACACGGGCAAAGCAGTTTGTCATGTCACGTAGAGAGGGCGAAAAACTTGCATGAAAGTAACTGAAGCTTTGATTTGAAACATAAAGCTCCAATACAACAGGTGAGTTCACAATGTAGCTTACAACGTTGCGGCAGATCATCCAAAAGTGTCGTGAATATCAAGTCCCTACGCACCACCTATTCATCGATTTCAAGACCGCTTATCATACTATCGACCGTGAAGAGCTATGGAAGATTATGGACGAGAACGGTTTTCCCGGGAAGTTGACCAGACTGATCAGGGCTACGATGGATGGTGTACAGTGCTGCGTGAAGATATTGGGTGCGTTATCGGACTCGTATGAAACTCGCAAAGGACTTCGACAAGGCGATGGTCTTTCTTGCCTCCTGTTCAACATTGCACTAGAAGGTGTTATGAAACGTGCGGGCTTTAACATGCGGGTCACGATCTTTAATAAGTCCAGCCAGTTCATCTGCTTCGGTGACGACGTGGACATTGTTGGAAGAACGTGCCGTGGTCTAGCAGTACACCAGGCTGAAACGTGAAACAGAGAAGGTTGGATTCAAGGTGAATACGTCGATGACAAAGTATCTGCTAGATGGAGGAACCGAGCGGGATAGGACTCGCATAGGCAGAACCGTTACAATCGACAGAGATGAGTTCGAAGTGGTGGATGAATTTGTGTACCTCGGATCATTGGTGACGTCTGATAACAACTGCAGTCGAGAAATTCGTCGGCGTATTATTGCCGGAAGTCGTGCTTACTACGGACTCCACAAGATTCTGAAGTCGGGTAAACTTCACCTCCGTACTAAATGTACCATGTACAAGACGCTGATAAGACCGGTAGCTCTGTACGGGCACGAGACGTGGACGATGCTCGAAGAAGACCTGCAAGCACTGGGTGTTTTCGAACGACGAGTGCTTAGGACCATCTTTGGCGGGGTATGTGAGAACGGTTTATGGAGGCGAAGGATGGACCACGAGCGTGCGTAACTCTATGGTGAACCCTGTATCCAGAAAGTTGCGAAAGCTTTTATTGAATATTTCTGGTGTAAATATATCATCAAGGTGGTGCATGGAAGGACTAATCAAAAGGAATAACTCTGGTGCATGAAGAGGCAAAGCCTGAAAATTGCACCACAAAGGTGCATGGTGAAACAAACTTTACTGACAAGTTTTGGTGCACCGTTCTGGTGAATGGAGGAGCATATATTATTGAAAATTTCTGGTACAAAATTTCCATCACCGTGATAAATGAAATGAACAAAAGATTTATGGTGGAAAACTTGCACTGGTAAATGAAGACGTAAGCTTTATTAAAAATTTAGCTATATTGAAAATTTCTGGTGGAAAATCTGCACCGTTCTGGTGAACGGGTGGGCAAGCTTTTCGGAAAAATTTTGGTCTTTAATTTGCATCCTTCTGCTGAATAGAGATATAAACTTTAATAATAATTTCTGGTGTAAAATTTGCACCATTCTGATGATTAGAGGGAAGCTGATTTACTGAACATTCTCAAAATATGAAAATAGGGGCAAGCTTTATTTGGTGGAAAACCTGCAACATTCTGATGATAAGAGAAGCAAGCTATATTGAAAATGTCTGGTGGAAAATGGAAAAAGGAAATCTGCACTAATCAGAAGATTGGAGAATCAAAGAAAATTTGCATCGTTCTGGTCAGTTGAAATTTAATGGGGGCAAGTTTGTATTGAAAATTTCTGGTGTAATATTTGCAGCAATCTGCTGCATGGAAGGGCAAGCTGAATTGAAAATTCCTGACGTAAAAATTGCACAGTTCTGATGAATGAAGGGGCAAGCTTTATTGAACATTTCTGGTAGAAAAACTACAACGTTTTGGTGAATGGACGGACAACTTAAACTTGACTTCCGAGAAGAACCTCAAGGGTATTGCATTCTGAGGACAGTTCTAAAACAAAAGATTTCTGGGGATGATTTCATGAAAATTCTGCGAATAATTTCTAGTGAATCCTGCAGCTAAATAGTTCTAAGATAATGTCGAAAAGAATACCGAGAGAATCAAATTTTGAATGAAATTCCAAAGGGATGTTGGGGAAAATTTCAAGGAAATTCCGAGGATAATTTCAAGCTCATTTTGGGAAAAATTTCTTAGGAATACAGACGAAATTCTTCTGAAACTTTAGGGGAATTTTAGTTCCAAGGTGTTCTGAGAAAAAAAAGTTCAAAATTATTCCAAAAAGAACCTCAAGGATATTGAATTCCTAGAACAGTTCTAAAATATTTCAGGGGAGAATTCAAAGAAATTTCTGCGGATAATTTCATTGGCTGTCTGAAAGTAGTTTGCATTGAAGAAGATGAATCACTACCGTAGCAAAAAATAAATAAAATTAGCTAGATTGAACAGTAGGGAAAAAGTGGGAGGTAGACAGCACTATACACCAAACACCACGCACTTTGGAGTACTCCCCATCCCCAGATTAAATGCACCATAGAAAAAAAACTGCCCCACCTTAACAAGATTCCTGTGCACTCTACTGATATATGCAACACAAACTATATAAAAATCATATACGATATCAACGGAAATACTCTAAGCTACAATACGTGCAGCGAGTAAATTTAAATTATATTATACTATCAAAGATACCCCGTTTTACGGTACCATTCGTAAGTGCAAAAAGGGCAAAATCTAAAAAAAATAAATTTTGGGATAGTTTTTGCCGATGAAATATTTTCAAATGTCTACACCTTGTTTCTAGTCCTATTGAAAAACGTTTGGCGCAAATAGTTCCGAGATGCAGTCAAGTTCGATAAAATTCGCGTTTTAACGGCACCGGTGGTGTAGTGGTAAGCGTGATTACCTCTCACCCCAGCAAGCCTGGGTTCAATCCCAGTCGGCGCCGCCGGGATGTTCTGAGGCATAACATCTCTGATCACGCCTTCCTTCGGATGGGAAGTAAAGCCGTTGGTCCCCGGTTCATGAGTTGATGGGTCGATAGGTAGGGTCCAGGTGTGGGAGCTGCCTTCCTGGCACGTCGATAGCAGTGGTGCTCAGCACGGAAAACAAGATCGACGGAAAAAACAAACCAATAGAAAAAAAAAAAAAAATTCGCGTTTCAATAGGGGGTATTGAAACGCGAATTTTATGGAACTTGATGGGGGTGCCATAGTTGGCGTGTGTTAACATACGAAAATCTCGATCTACATTGACAGGTAGAATCATTAGCTCAATTCTTGAATTATGATTAAAACGATTGAAAATGTCGCTGGTGATCACGCAGTTGTAAGTGTAAACTGTTTACCGTTAAGTAAGTAAACTTTCACCCGCTCCAAACACAGTAAGACCACATCCGTTCCATTTCAGACGGCCGCAATTCCTAAGATGTAAAACACCGTTACACGAAAAAAAAAACCTAAATTATCCAGATCACAAAGGCCAACAACCAGGGTTTCCCGCAAAGAAATTACATTCAAACAAGGGAACAAACAAATACGATTCTTCCCCGGCAGATACACCTACGTCTTCGGGTGAGGCGAAGCCTTCCTGAAAAGAGCTATAATACTTCTGCTTTGCTTGTTCAGTGTGTAAAACCTTTTCTCGTTTCTTTCGCGGACGCCACCCACCTCCCACCCTCCCCTGTGGCTGTGACTTCGTATCCCAAGTTAAATTGCAAATTATTTATTTACGCAAGCCAAGAGGGCAAAAAATGCTTGAGTACCTAATAACAACTTCAGGTACCGGGGAGAGAACAAAAAAGCAAGCAAGATGACAAAGAAAAACACGAAGAAGAAGGGAAAATCTCCCAGAATGTGGTGCGGGGGAGGACTTCAGATCATGGGCACCCGTACTTGAGATAAAGAGAAATGACAGCCGAGAAAATGGGAGAGAATCGCCGTTTATGCCAGCTAGCTTCAATGGGTGTGTGTGTGTGTATGTGGATATGTAGAGCAGAACCACCAACTGTGCCATTACAATGGAGCAGTGGTTCGGAATCTCCAAGCAGCCCATCATCTCTCTTGTGCGTGTGGAAGGGGGAGAGAGGAGGGGGTGGGCTTCGGTTTGAGTGGCAAACAATTTTCTTATCCTTTGTGTTTGCTCATATAGCTCGCGAGAGTTTTGAAGAGCTTCGAGTGTTTTCCTTCGCTACGCCTCGGTAAAAATACACGGGTGGATCCAGGCCACTGGCAAAGGGAGTGGGTGTAGTGTGATTAATTGCTGATCTTCATGTTTCAAATATTCTTATTCAATATTTTCATAATCATAAATTTAAAATATGCGAAATTTAAGGGAAATTATACAAGCGGCGCCGGTGGTGTAGTGGTAAGCGTGATTACCTCTCACCCCAGCAGGCCTGGGTTCAATCCCAGTCGGCGCCGCCGGGATTTCTGAGGCATAACATCTCTGATCACGAAGGGAAGGGAAGTAAAGCCGTTGGTCCCCGGTTCATGAGTTGATGGGTCGATATGTAGGGTGGTCCAGGTCTGGGAGCTGCCTCCCTGGCGTCGGTAGCATTGGTGCTCAGCACGGAAAACCAGATCGACGGAAAACAAATCAAAGGAAAAAAAAGGGAAATTATACTACTTTCTTCAAAATATCAAAATTAGGAAAAAGAATCGGAAACAAGTGGCGTTGGCTGAGCATCGTGTGCAGTACCAAAAATAATGAAGGAAGAAAGAGCGTTAACAGTATTCAAATGTTAAGTGTTTCCTAGATAAAGGGTGATACGGTCAAAATTTGGTCAATATCAACTTGACGTATTTCTTTCAATTTTGCATTTAAAAAACCTGAACACCCCTCATTTTGAAGGTGTGTGTGTGTAGAATGTTGCTCCTATTTTGATTTTGGAATTCACTCTTCAGTTGTCAAAATGCCGTCCAAGCAAGAAGAGCAGCGTATCAAAATTTTGCTCGCGCATCGCGAAAATCCGAGCTACTCGCACGCAAACTTGGCAAAATCGCTAAAAGTTGCCAAATCAACCGTTACAAATGTAATTAAAGTGTTTGGGAAACGTTTGTCGACAGCCAGGAAGTCTGGATCGGGGGGAAATCGAAAACCGGAAGCCGCTGAGACGACAAAGAGAGTTGCCGGTAGTTTCAAGCGAAACCCTAACCTCTCTCTCCGAGATGCCGCAAATAACCTGGGTGTATCGTCTACAACCGTGCATCGAGCCAAAAAACGAGCCGGACTATCGACTTACAAGAAGGTAGTGACTCCAAATCGCGATGATAAACAAAATACGACGGCCAAAGCGCGATCCCGGAGGCTGTACACGACGATGCTGACGAAGTTTGACTGCGTGGTAATGGACGACGAAACCTACGTCAAAGCCGACTACAAGCAGCTTCCGGGACAGGAGTTTTATACGGCAAAAGGAAGGGGAAAGGTAGCAGATGTTTTCAAGCACATGAAACTGTCAAAGTTCGCAAAGAAATATCTGGTTTGGCAAGCCATCTGTACCTGTGGCTTGAAAAGCAGCATTTTCATAGCTTCCGGGACTGTCAACCAAGAAATTTACGTGAAAGAGTGTTTGAATAAACGTCTGCTGCCTTTCCTGAAGAAACACGGTTGTTCCGTACTGTTTTGGCTGGATTTGGCATCTTGCCATTACGGTAAAAAGGCCATGGAGTGGTACGCCGCCAACAACGTGCAGGTGGTTCCCAAGGACAAGAACCCTCCCAACACGACAGAGCTCCGCCCAATTGAGAAATACTGGGCTATTGTCAAGCGGAACCTAAAGAAGACCAAAAAAACTGCTAAGGGCGAGCAGCAGTTCAAGGCAAACTGGCTTTCTGCGGCGAAGAAGGTGGACAAGGTGGCTGTACAAAATCTGATGGCAGGGGTCAAGCGTAAGGCCCGGCAATTCGGATTTGGAAAAGCGGAAGCCTAACTGAATATTTTTCCTGAATTTTATACTAATTGAACTTGAAAAAGAAATTTAATTTGATTTTTTAAATAAACGATTTCACCGATTTACACGCGTTTTCCCTTGACCAAATTTTGACCGTATCACCCTTTAGAACCACCATTTACGAACTATACCGGGGGTTCGTAAATCGAATTGGAGCGTAAAAAACTCGTTATTTGGAATGGACTCCGTAAAAAAAAAGGTTTTTGAAAATATTGTCAAATATCCCACACTATTGGTATTTTTAGAATCGGAGTGGCATGTAGGAACCGGAAATCCATGTCTGACGCCATTTTGAAATCCAAGCTGGTGGTATCTGGTTTCAGAAAAAAGAGAAATACTGTCAAATACCTCTCAATATGGGTATTTATGGAATCTGGGTGAAGTGTTGGGACCGGAAATCGGTGTCTGACGCCATTTTGGAATTCAAGACGGCAGCTTCCTGTTACATATTTTTAATATTCTAAACCAGAAAGATTAGCGTACTGATGATATCATTTTTAATTTGTTGAAGACTTTAATCTTTGACCGATTTCCCATCTTTTTGTGGTCTGGGGCTGGGACATGATCTCATAGATTCTAGACTAAGACACATTTTCGAGGTTCTAAACTAAAACATTTATGATGTGACTTTCCATATTCTGGGAATTTGAAATATTACTTATGATAGATCAAGATTCTGGATTTAAAAAAAAATCCGGGAATTTAATTAAAAAAAAAACGATCAGCTTCCAAAACCATATATCCGGAGTGATTTGAGATTTGGGCGTAATTGGATTTGTAAACAAACACGTCAAGCACCGATTTCTCGCGAATAAAAGCTCAATCTCGGAAAGCAATAACACTATGAGGTAGAGGAATGATTCCTCTATCATTTGGTATAGTTTGTTTGTGAAATTGAGCTTTTATTCAAGAGAAATCAGTAATTGACGTGTTTGTTTACAAAAGTAATTCCACCCAAATCTCAAATCACTCCGGATATGTGAATTGAAGAACTTTTCAAAATGGGGTACACATTTTTATTACTGGTTTTTTTTTTCGCGTGGATGATTTTCCGGTATTGAAAAACGTTATCAATAGTGGTTTTGGTACGGTTGTTTGCTTGATGTTGATTTTTAGTGGCGTTGATTCGGTCGTTTGTTTGTTTAGTGGAAAAGTGAGTAGTGTTTTAATGGTTCGCTCGCAACTATTTTCGCAAAAAAATAAGAGTTTTCAAACGAAATTTATATCGAAAGTGTACCAAAAGTGCTTCTGAACGTATTTCGCAGTTGAGTGTGGTGAAATTCGTGTTTTCCGGGTTGATTTTCAGTGGAAATTCCGAATCACAAAATTGCTCACCGAGTTCCTTTTTTTGCCATTCGACGACGACGGATTTGCTTTCGCGAGAGTGACGTTTATTGGATCCATTTCTTTGCACGGGTGTGTTTTTTGTAACCAGCGATGCGTAAGTGTGCGTGTGATTTTCATTGCCTCCCGGGAGGCTGGTTCATCATGTACGGATGACTCGTCACCGTGTGCGAGTTTGAACACGGTAAGGTTGGCAAATTAGCCGGGAAAAGTGCTGATAATGTGTCCGTCGCGAGTTTTGGTGGTGATTCGGTAGCCGACGTTGCCGTGAATCAGCAAGTTTACGGCTTGCAAAAGTGCTCGTCTGCTGGTCTCTTGCAAGTGTTGGAGATTATGAGCAAACTGAAGGATGTCTCGCTTGATACACCCAAGACTGGACGGGCGGTAGCTGGTGGCCGTGAACGGTTCCTGGGGAAAGCACTAGACGCAAATCTCCTCCCAGATGACCACATGGCAATGCAAGAAAATTTGTTTTCCGTTGAAGGAAGTATTACAACAAAGGTAATTGCTATTAGATATTTTTGCAAACAGTGACAGATAGCAGACATAAAGTTCAAGTGGAGGTGCTGGGCAAAGGTGTTATATCCTAGACAAATGGTAAGTTACAAATTCGCTGTTGTAGTCATCGTAGGCACCGTCGTATTCACCGATCCGATTTCCACCTACGAACTACAGACAGTCACCTACGGTACTGCTTCTGCTCCGTTCTTGGCCACGAGGACTCTGCAACAAATTGCTCTAGATAATGGAGACCAATTTTCAGCTGCTATAGAAGCAGTCATCCACGATTTCTACGTCGACGATTTTCTGTCTGGTTCCGACGATGTAGAATCTGCCATCCAGCTTCGCAAGTAGGTAACAGAGATGCTTAGTGCTGCTGGATTTCCAATCAAGAAGTGGGCATCAAATATTCTTGAGGTTCTCCAGGACGTTCCACCGGAAGATCTGCTGCTTAAACCTCTACACGATCTACAATATGAGCCAGCAGTTTCAACTTTCGGTCTCGTCTGGGAACCATCGAACGACGCACTTCGGTTCAAGGTCCAACTACCACTTCCTGCTGCGATCCTGACGAAGCGTAAGGTGATGTGTTACATCGCTCAAATCTTTTTCCCGCTTAGTCTCGTGGGTCCTACGATCGTTGTCGCCAAACTGTGTATGCAGTGTTTGTGGGCCTTGAAGCAGAATGGTACTGCACTCCCCCGCAAGCTGCAAGAAGAGTGGAAGGATTTCCATGCTACTCTCGCTATTAGCACTCAGCTTAATTTCTTCGCCGACGCCTCCAAGGGAGCGCATGGGACCTGCTGTTACGTGCGGGCCGAAACTAGTGACGGTGTTTCGATTCAATATCTGACGGCCAAATGCAAGGTTGCGGCGTTATCCAGTTGGCATTCAATAGCCCGGCTAGAACTCTGCCCTGCACGATTATCGACGCAGCTCTACAAGAAGGTGAATGCGCTACCCTGAAGATATCTGCCACTGCTTTCTTCTGGCGCATTCCACCACGGTTCTCTAATGGCTACAATCATCGCCTAGCCGTTGGATGGCATTCGTAGCGAATAGAGTAGCGCAAATCCAACACACAAGCGACGTGAACTGCTGGAAACACACCGGTTTCTCCAAGCTTCGTCGTGTTACAGCTGTCTGCTTACGCTACGTTCGTTCTTTACGAGAACTTGCATCGCTGCGCCGTTGTGATCCGGTAAAGTACACCACCCTCAGCATTGAAAACCAGCCAATTCCTCTACTGACCACCGTAGAGCTTCAGTTGCTGAACTTCAGCCCCCTCGCCCCTTTTTTCTCTGCAGAGTGGACTACTGTGAACCGTTCTTCATCAAGTCAACTGTCCGTAATCGCTCACCAACGAAGGCGTTCGAAGCAGTATGCAGGCTGTATACATAGAGCTAGCGAGTGACCTTACCACAGTGGCATTCCTAGCAGCTCTTCTCGTCGAGTGGTTGCCCGCAGAGGAAGGTTAACAGAATTGCAATCGGATAACGCTTCTACATTCAAGGGTGCGTCGCACGCACTCAACCGCATCTATCGGATGCTTAAGACTGACCAAGCTGAACGTGACAGGATCTTCAACTGGTGTTCCGAGAATGAAATCTGTTGGAAGTTCATTCCACCACGAGTACCACACTTCGGAGGTCTGTGGGAGGCTGCGGTGAAGTCTACGAAAAAGCACCTCCTGAAAACTGTAGGCAACACCAACATCGCCTACGAACAAATGGTCACGCTGTTGGCCCAGGTCGAGATGTGCCTGAATTCCCGGCCGCTGACGCCGATGTCAAGTGAGCCGTCTGATCTGGAGGTCCTGACACAGGGACATTTTCTCATCGGGTCCAACATGCAAGCCGTTCCAAAAGCTGATCTGCGTGGAGTTCCTGATAACCGTTTACAGTTGTACGAGCAGACCCAAAAGCACCTCCAAAACATTTGGGCTCGCTGGTATCCTGAGTACTTGCAGCAACTGCAATCACGGGCTACCAAAGGCTGCAAACCACCGGTGACCGTTGAGGTCGGTCGAATTGTCGTCATCAAAGAGGATAATGCTCCGCCTGCAAATTGGTCGATCGGTAAGATCATCAAGCTGCATCCGGGGAAGGATGGTGTTGTTCGAGTCGTGACTCTACGGACTGCACCAGGGAAGGACATCGTACGAGCTGTTGCCAGGCTAGTGCTGTGACCATCACCGAACCCAAGCATCTGAAGTCATCAGTGTTCCAGGTAGAGCAACCCAAATGGCGAACTTGCTCGAAGCGCACCCGTTCTGCATTCAGGTAATTGCGGTTCCATTCCTTTGAAGTCAAGTCGTTTGGTAACCTGGTCTTCTTTTTTGTTCCCGGTCGATGGCGAGGATCTACCCCGGAGCGATCATCATCTGCATCTGTGAATTCGTGGTTGATGATTGAAACACCTCCGTGTTTCAAGGTGGCCGGAATATTGGAGATGGAGCTAAAACAGATAGACTGACCCTACCGTAAACCTACCACACAATACCCTACACATAGGCGAGAGAGTAGGTAACAAGAGAGCGCATGCGCAAATAGCCTCTGTCCAACGTCCGCCTATAACCGATCGTGGACCGAACAGAGGATCCAACTCAAACCCCCCAGTGTACATATTGTAAATAACTCCAAAAAATAGTTGATAATAACAATTTATACGAAACGGACGTGCCCTATCTGTGTGAATCATATCACCGTCTCCTTGGTGTTCAGGTATACCTCGATATAACGTTACTGTCACTTTTGACTTCCATCGTCAATATCTCGCTAATAACAATTGAATCATATAAATAAATATTACCAATAAATGCGGGATTATCTCATCCGCCCGATGGTGATATTAATTTGCTTGTTTGAGTGATATTTTGCGGGTAATTGACGATGGAAGTCAATAGTGAAAAAATACGTTATATCGAGGTATACCTGTGCTTTATTTCAAGGGAGAATAGTAAAAGTCCCTCGCGACAAAGGCACTTGATCGTGAACGTTGCCGTGCGGTGGCATTAAAATCAGTTTTCGGTGGCTGCCTAACAGCAGTGAAGAAAGCCCTTCGGTGGCCGACAATACTAATGCAAAAATGGTACAGGCACCGAAAGCTCTCAATTACTGATTTGGTTGACAAATGTTCGTAGACGTCAATTTCAGAGGACTGAAGATCTGGACAAAAAAGGGGAAATGGCCGATCTGAACAGACAGTTTGCTTCCAGAATGGACTCACTCAGAAATGAAAGTTTTGGACGTGTTGTCCAGAATCTGGACGACCGCTCCAAACCATTCTGGAAGGTAGCCAAGGTCCTGAAAACTCACCCCGAAACCGTTCCACCTCTCAGAGTCGAAAATGTTATGCCTTGATGTAAATTAACTGTCACTTTTGACTTCCATCGCTGTTTTATAGCTAACAATCTCTAAATCAAACAAAGAATAATACCATCGGACATATGAGGCAGTCCTCCACCTATTGGTCATGCCAATTTATATGACTGAACGGTTATTTGTGAGATATCGACGATGGAAGTCAAAAGTGACAGTTACGTTATATTGAAGTATACCTGTATTCATACTTAGCATACACAGTTTTGGTCCCAAATGAGCAGTTTGCTAATAACTTTGAACACTGTTCACGAAACATAGTTATTTTTGAAATAGTATATAGAATAGAGTTTAAGCTTGTTATAGATACGTAAAAAAAATATTTAAGTTCTAGTAATAAACTGTATTTGTTTTTGTGTTGTAAAAATGAAGTGAGAAATGCTCGCTGCACATCTCGGACTTTAAGCGTAAAAATTCATTGGTGTTGATTCAAATGTTAATATTTACCTACTTTTTGCATACCTTTAGTGAGCTATGCTTCTAATATAAAGAAAAACAAATTTCAACAAGTGAGTGAAATGTTATTAACAAATGAGCAGCTGGTGTGTATAACTGTGCATTAGACTGATGCAAAATTTGAAATTTTCGCTCCACAGTGCTCCAGCGGTTTCAAATCAGGTCTTGCTAAGCCTCCCAAAATTTAAACTGATTTGGTAAGAAACTGACTTGGTACAAACTATTCGAAGTTTGTATGGAAATTACTATGGGAAAACCAAACTTTTTGTTCATTGTCTTCTACCCATATTCCATATTGCTTTTTTGAAAATTTCTATAATTATTATTACGGGAAATTTTCTAAGCTACAACTTTGCCGAAAACTGTTTTTCAGTCAAATGTCAAATTAAATTGTTACTAATTGTTTAAGTGATTGATAATCTTATGGCATGACCAAGAAGCTGTTCTGTGGGCAACACTGTATTCTGCAGTATGACATAGTAGCCATGATATTAGTGCTCTATTGTTCGCACCAGAAACACCAATGTTGCCTGCTGAACAGTTGAATGAGCATAATCATAAGACATCAGTGACTTGAATCATTGATAACTTTTGTTTCTTACATTTGATTACAAAATGGTTTTCAACAAATTTGTATTTAGCTGAGAAAGTTTTCTACAATCACTGCTGTCATTTTTAAAAGCATGGTGATGTGGTGAATTGTTAGATATATATGAACAAAAACATAAGTTTTCCCATATAAACTTGAAATGGTTTGTGTCAAGTCAGTGTCTTACTAAAGTAGTTCAAATTTTGGGAGGCTAAACAGGGTCCAATTTGGAACCGTTTAAGCACTGTGGAGTGAAAATTTCAAATTTTGCATCAGTCTACTGTGCATCGCTAGCATGCCTGTATTTGATCGTGCCATAAGTTTATCAATCTCTTAAAGAATTAAAAACTAGTTAATTTGGCTGTTTGACTGAAAAAAATATTTTTCAAAGGTGTAATTGAGAAAATTTCCCATAAGAATAGCTATAGAACTACTTAACAGAGCAATTTAGAAAAGGCTAGAAGCCAATGAACAAGAAGCCAATGAACAAGAAGGTTGTGTTTCCCATAGTAATTTCCATATGAGTTTCATATGGTTTGTGCCAAGTCACTTTCTTACCAAACGATTAAAATGTTGAAATGCGAATCAGGACACGAATTGGAACCAGTGAAGTGAAAATTTCAAAGTTTGCATCAGTCTACTGGCACCCTGGTAGTTGTGCAAGAGTCTGGATACATGCCGATCGTTTCAGCTGCACAGTGCACGTTCGATTGAACCAACGAGGTCTACAAAGGGGATATGATTGGGGACATGGTTTGTGGCGTATCGTATAAAGATTTTGATTTTCATCAGCACACCAGAATTTTCCATACCAACATCAAGATTGAGCTGCGAGATAAGTTTTTCAGTCGCTGCACTGTGTTATGAAGCCTTTCCTAAACAGTAAACACATTTGCCATTCCCGTGTTGACCTCTAGTTTTGGAGTAGTGAAGTGGATCAGAACTAACTTCGAAAACTTTGTGATGAGGATACGCTGCGCGTTTCTAGAAGTCGGGATATAATAATTGGAACAGAAACTAGTTGGTCTGAAAGTATTAATAGCGAAGAGTTCTTTGGTAGTAAATTGAGTGTGTTTCGATGTGACCGCCATTGATCATTATCAGGTAAAAAATCAGGTGGTGGTGTACTTATTGCTGTGAATGCTACATTTCAAGCTGAACAAATTGCTAATGAAATCATAAAGAATTTGAAGATGTGTGGGTTAAAAATGGTGAAGAACATCTTTTCGCTTCTGTCTACTTTCCTCCAAATTTTTCCAAAAAACCAGCTTACGAAAAGTTTTTCATTATACAATAAAAGTTTTACAATATACGATAAATAAAATAAATTAATATTGTTTTTGTTTTACTGTATTGACCAAGTGTAATTTTTGCTAACGTCATGAGCTGTGAAATTTGTGCCTTCGACGCCTCCGCCGATTCGATAATGTGGACTTGTGCGGGATGTCCACGTGTGTTCCATGCTGCTTGCATCGGTGTTACTGTGTAGTCACAGACGCAGGTTTCAATGCGGAAAAAGGAGACGAAACCGGTCACCTCATACATATTACCATGTTTCGAGGCTTGCCAAAGGTATGTTAAAGCAAATTTGGACGTCCACCCGGCTGTTGGAGAGACAAAAAAACCTCACAGAGCAACTGCATGCCAACACGCAGGTGATTCATCAATTCACACTGCAACAGAGTAAGCCCAGTATAGTGAATGAAGCTTTTGAAGGGTTCGAGGTTCCCCAGCATAAAAAATGAGCTAGCTGCAATAAACAAAAACAGTAGTTTAGCTGGCAGTGTAGTTACCATCAAAAACCACGTCACGTCTGTATTTGACTCTGCAATACAGGCAACCAATGACAGAATTTCAAAGTCGTTGGAATCTGTGACGTGTGAGCTGGCCAGTGATCTGCGTAATATCAACGCAGAAATATGTCAGCTCAATCAGCTGGCAATTGATGCAGCTGCTACGTCAACAATGACTACTAACCCGATTCTAGAGCTCAATATTCTTGATGAGCTGAAGTCATTGTCAGCTCATATAATGACGTCGCAGAACCCCGCGCCTTCGCCCGAGCCATCCGATCCATACACCAGTTTGGAAGACGAAATAAATAACACCGACGGATGGCGCCTTCTAGGCACCAGAAAGTTAAACAATGTGCAAAACGTTGATGACTCAGGGTAGCGTCTTTTGGGTACGAGGAGGGTCTGGAAGGCTGACTAGTCAGATTAGGGAGCATCCATAAATGACGTAGCATATTTTTGATCAATGTAGACCCCTTGTAGCGTATTTGGCTATATCCAATACATGGCCGGTCACAAATTCTGAAACCCCCACCTCCCCCCTCAAATGCTACGTACGGGTACACGACGTTAGGCATACGGTCGTTAAGCATACGGACGTTAGGCATACGGTCGTTAGGCATAATGTACGATAGGCATAAAGGACGTTAGGCATAATGGACGTTAGGCATAATGGACGT
Organism: Ochlerotatus camptorhynchus; assembly: GCF_037179485.1. Classification (NCBI taxonomy): domain Eukaryota; kingdom Metazoa; phylum Arthropoda; class Insecta; order Diptera; family Culicidae; genus Ochlerotatus; species Ochlerotatus camptorhynchus. The sequence goes on from NW_027040722.1 coordinate 9,197,820, forward strand.
TAGGCATAATCTACCCGATGAATTCCAGAAGGATGATAATGGGGACCGTCTATTAATTGCTGACTTCGGTGACAATAATAAAAGAGCCTTACTTTTTGGAACTCATGAAAACTTGCGACGTCTTGGGCAGGCAAAGGGTTACAGATGGTACGTTTGCCACAGTTCCTTGTTTGTTTCGGCAACTCGTCATTGTTCATGGAAGTATCGCTCACATCACATCTTCAGCAGACGGTTCCGCTAGTTTTCATTCTGATAACAACAAAAACAGAACCGTTGTATCGAAAAGTATAACAGCAGCTGGTATGTTTTTTTGTTATTGAATGAAAAACCACAGAATTCACCATTCTTCATTTCATGAGCTGTTCTTTTGCATCATATTTTATTCAACCTTAGCTGTTTTTTGTTATTGAATGAAAAATCACAGAATTCACCTTTCTTCATTGCATGAGCTGGTCTTTGAGGAAAATCTTTTCTTCTTTGACAATTGTAATATGTGTGTAAGAATATATTACATCAAATGTGTGATTTTTTTTTTATTTCTAGATGCGATTGATTTCAAGTTATAGTTCAAAACTATGCTGAGTTTTCATTGCCAGATTACTTAACCGCTATCGCTACTAATCTTGGATCTAAGTAAATATGTAGCTACGTCACTTATGATATGATAAATAATGGATTCCATACTGTGCTTATTAAAGAAACTATGCTTGTTTAACTTGTATCATTTTTTATTCAACGCTTAGCCTTATTTAAGCATTGTTCACCATGCTCGAAACAGGTTTCTAGAGTTGCACAGCAGCAAGGTATTATATGCCTAACGTCCATTATGCCTAACGTATATTATGCCTAACGTATATTATGCCTAACGTCCATTATGCCTTATGACTTTATGCCTTACGTCCATTATGCCTAGCGTCCGTATGCCTAACGTATTTATGCCTAATGGGGTACACTCAAACCCGTACCCAGTAAGCGGTCTTCCGAGTTCACATGGTATGGCTCCGGGGAATTCTGCCTCTACATCGTGTCAGCCGTGCACATGTAGACATGCGTGTTTTCGGCGCAACTGACGCACTCATCTGAGGTAGAATATGACAACACAGCTGAGCCTGAGGATCTTGGCATCTCACATAACTTGAGAGATGTCGGGCAGTATGCAGCAACTTCACCTCCTGACCAGCACGACGTAAGTGACTATGTCGCTAGTTTATCAAGTAGCTCTTTTTTAAATGAAACTACAGTCTTTTTCCAAAATTTTAACCGTATGCGCAGTGCGTATAAAATAAATGAAATTCAAAATAAAATAAGCGGCTGCACATATGATATAATAATTGGAACAGAAACTAGTTGGTCTGAAAGTATTAATAGCGAAGAGTTCTTTGGTAGTAAATTGAGTGTGTTTCGATGTGACCGCCATTGATCATTATCAGGTAAAAAAATCAGGTGGTGGTGTACTTATTGCTGTGAATGCTACATTTCAAGCTGAACAAATTGCTAGTGAAAAACATAAAGAATTTGAAGATGTGTGGGTTAAAAATGGTGAAGAACATCTTTTCGCTTCTGTCTACTTTCCTCCAAACTTTTCCAAAAAACCAACTTACGAAAAGTTTTTCACTATTGCAGAACTGAAAATTCAAAGAGAAGAACCAAGAACCAAAATTCATATTTATGGAGATTTTAACCAGAATACTGTTAATTTTATTCAGGATAGTGATAATGATTCTCTGCTGTTACCAATTGTAAGTGAAAACGATACTTTGCAATTCATCTTTGATAAAAGCAGCCACTTAGGACTTCATCAAATTAACCATGTTCGTAACCAGTTCAATTCCTATTTTGATTTTATGTTTACTAATTGTACAGAAGATTTTTGTATTGTAGACGCAGCAGTTCCATTATGGAAGAATGAAAAATTTCATACGTCTATTGAATACTCAGTGTTCACAGACTCGCATAGGTCACACCCAAGCGTTGTTGATTTTGAATTAGTTTATGATTTTAAAAATGCAATTGTTCCTGAATTTCACAGCAGACTGAATAACATAAATTGGCAAAACCTTTCCAAAGATGAAAATAACATGGACAAGGCTGTTGACATATTTTATACTAACTTATACAATATTATTGAAGTATTCGTTCCTAAAAGACTAAAGAGAATAGTGAACAGCACCAAATATCCTGTGTGGTATACACAAGAAATCAGAAATATTAAAAACAGGAAGAAAAAAGCACACAAGTCGTATAAAAAGTTTAAAAATGCACAAAATTTAGAAAAAATACGTTGTTATTTGCAGAAAACTTGAGGCAGAAATATCGTCAGCATATGCGAATTACAATTCAAGAGTAAAGAACAATATAAAATCTGATCCCAAAACGTTCTTTAACTTCGCGAACGAAAAAATGAAGTCATGTACATTCCCATCACGCATGCAGTTTGAAGAGTTTGATAGCACTGATAGTGAGGATATTTGTAACCAATTTGCTCGCTTTTTCCAAAACATATGTAATACTCTAGATTTGAACTATTTTTCTTACCTACATGAAGGGGAAAATGACGCATCAGTTAATAATATCACTGTTAAAGAAATTTTTATGACTCTTGAAAGTCTCGATGCCGGCAAAGGACCTGGTCCTGATGAAATACCTTCATTTTTATTGAAAAAAAGCAACTAGTTTTGTTAAACCATTGTTTTGGCGTTACAATTTATCTCTCAAAACAGGTGATTTTCCAAAAATCTGGAAGAAATCATTTTTAGTCCCAATATTTAAATCTGATAAACGGTCAGACATTAAAAACTTTAGAGGTATTGCAATTATATCATGCATTCCTAAAATGTTTGAAGCAATTTTTAACCCAAAAAATATTTAACCAGGTTAAGCATTGCATTTCAAATAACCAACATGGTTTTTTAAAGGTTGGTCAACGTCAACTAATCTTTTGGAATTTGTAAACTTTTCTATTGAAGCAATGGATAGAGGTACTACGGTTGAAACCTTATACACTGATTTTAGTAAGGCCTTTGACAGAGTAGACATTCCCTTACTTCTTTTTAAATTAAAACGTGTAGGTATGACAAGTACACTTTTAAAATGGATTGGATCAGATGGTCCGCTTTAAAGGAAAAATATCTTCGCCAGTTAATGTTACCTCGGGAAATCCACAGGGATCTCATTTAGGTACTTTATTATTTATTTTATTTGTGGATGACGTGAAGTGTGTTGAATTGCTTAAATGTGCCCATATATGCTGACGATATGAAACTGTACATGGAAATCTTTAGCAATTCTGATTTGCTACATTTTAATAATGAAATTGATGTTTTGTACAATTGCAAATGCAATATTATATCTTATTCCAGAAAACACACTACTCTAGATTTTACATGTACTCTAGGAAACCAGCTGGTTTTAAGGTGCGATAAAATTAGGAACTTAGGAGTAATTCATGACTCGAAGTTGGCATTTGTAGATCATGTGAATACCACAATTCACAAAGCAAATAATATGTTGGGATTCATAACAAGATTTAGTTATCATTTTAAAGAACCATATACCATCAAAACACTTTATATAGCTTACGTGAGATCAATTCTCGAATATTGCAGTGTGGTTTGGGCTCCATATCATGAAACTTATATAAATCGTATAGAATCAGTTCAAAAACAGTTTTTGTTATTTTCTCTTAGGAAACTAGGCTGGACCTCTTTTCCCCTTCCTTCTTATGAGTCCCGTTGCATGTTGATAAACATTGAAACACTTAAGAATTGAAGATAAATTTCCATGATTTTCTTTGTTTATGATATTATCTCACAACGCGTAAATTCAGAAAAAAATTAGCAAGCTTAAATTTTTACGTACCATCATGTTAAGAACTCGAAATGTATTTCAACTGTTACCTTACAGAACGAATTATGGTAAAAATGGACCAATCAACAGAATAATGAGAGTTTATAATAATTATTGTGAGCGTATAGATCTAACGATGTCTAAAGATACAGTAAGGAGAACACTAACTGCTAGGCTTTCATCTCGTCAAGTTCAAACAATTTTTATTTCTTAGATATTTGTATATGTAATTTACACTTATTGACAATTGCAAATAAAACGTTTGAATTTAAATAGCTTGTAAGGCAACAGAACTATTGTTAAACGGTCTACACTGATTGACGAGAAATAAATGAGCATCAAGTTCCAAATTAAGTGAAAATGTTGAGAAAACACTTGCCCTCCCTTATGTCCGTCATTGTACCCACCATTCCTGGAATAGCCATCGACCCAATCCGCAAGAAATGGTTTCCACAATTTCAACTTTTTTTACCCTTCTTACTAAGAAGTGTATACCTACTAGGGTGGTTCAAAATATCGATTTTGCTCCACCAAGCTCAATCGATTCCAAATCAGGTGCTGATAATTTTACTAAAAAAAATTGAGCTCATTTGGTTGCAATCTCATATTGCACTGGCCCTTGGAAGTTTTTATGGGAATAACTATGGGAAAAGTGGACTTTTAGTTGTTCTCTTCCTAGCCTTTTGCCGTAATGATTTAAGTGTTAGCTTGTTATCTTATCTTTTCTGAAGACCGCTTGAATGTTACGATAATCAGCTATTGATTAAATTCGAAGACGATAACTTTCTGATACGATCAATCGGATTTGACGAGATCAGTATATATCTGTATGTGTGTATGATTGGGCACAAAAGTGAATGACAAGGAAACACGTTGGCCACACGTGGACATGTCCCGGGTGACCCCGGGGAGCAATTAAATTGCTCCATTTCGTCGGAATTGAAATAAATAAGAAAAGTGAGATCTCACCAGAGGTGGATAAATTCAGTTTTTTTTTGTTCTCACTGCACCTCATGGAAATTAATATAAGAAGGCAGTTTGTTCGCTTTTGTTTTCCGCGTGTTTTCTTTGTCGGCCGGATGCGCAAATTGAAGCGATTCAGAGAACAAGCTAGCGGTTGGGGAGGTGCGGTTGAGGTTCTGGCAACCCCCGGTGTGATGCGACAGTCCTGCTCATCGCTTTCAAATACTGGCGTCGGTAACACGTGTCAGCGGGGCTTGTAATTGAAAAAATAAAAGAAATGAATTCAAAATTGTTTTATTACCTGTTGTTTGAGCGCGGTACAACTTTCCGACTTTTATTGTCTTACCTTGAGGCGTGAAACGTGCAAAAGTGCTGTTGTGGTTCGAGGGGGGAGAGGTTTCTACAGAGTGGCCCACTCTCATGTGGGCTTATTGAAAAGACATTAACATTTCCTGAAATTGTTTTTCGTGGCAGGCAATCAAAGTTACGGGAAAATGGCATTAAAAATTCAAATTCACATTAAGCGTGAACAAAGATGTACAAACTGGAAAACACCATCTGGATGCCATCAAAGAATTACGGAATGTTCGTGAAATGTTAGTCCTAAGTTTAAGTTGTGTTGCGAAACTTCTTGAATCTTGCAGAAACGAGCTGCTGCAAGTCATGTTATAATTCCGTGATAGAAAGTGTGTAGGTTGAGTCAAGCTTCTGCTCACCAACAACTGTGCCAAATCTGAACAAATTTTATTGAGATCTGGATTTGCGGGATAACTTTATATTTTTTATGGAAAATGTATGTGAAATTGTCCGAAACTGTGCATTTGCTTGTCAAAATTTTAAAAATTGCTCCACTATTACTAAATTTGGGGCTTACAAAAAAACTTACCTTCTGTGCAAAAATATATTATATTTCTTAATATGACCATGCGCTCAACGTAAACCCATCGACAAACCGACATGAATGTACATACAAATTAGAAAGAAATTTCTGATCAAAGCACAAAACTGACATCTGCACCATATTCGCGGAAAATATGTATCCTAGCCAGTGCTGAGATTTGTCATTGTCATTGACAGACTTTTGCGCGATATTGACAAAATTGTTTTTCACATAGTCAATGATAGACTTGATCCTCAAAAAAATCTTTGTCAAAATCTCATTCATTTTTTCGTCAATGACAAAGATTCACCTTGTAACAGAAAGTGTAATTTCTTGCATTCTGAGACACATTTTTGTTATCCAAGCCGTTCAGGACGTAGATGCTTATTCACTTTAATGGCTCCATGTAATTGTTTTGCTCAAGCCATTTAATTTCATCTCAAATTTAGCTAATAAACAAATCAGCACATGTTCGTCACTGACAAAAATGCTACTGACAATTGACATGGTTTGCCTTGACGATGACTGTTAGCTCAAACGAGTGACCAAAGCAGAATTTTGAGTATCACCGTGTATTGTCGAAATTTTGCAGCACTGATCCTAGCCACGAACACGCGTACAAAATGTATGAGTTGGTTCGTGTCTAATCTATTTCTTACTAATTATTTTTATCTAGATAAAACATTTATATAGTTTTGAGAGATGGGATTGCTGCACATTTGAATCGGCCGTTATGAATTCTAGATCAAGACTTAACGCTTACGTTTCATGTCAGTTTGTCGGTGGTATACCTACTGGCGTGACAGCGAAAAATAAAAAAAAATCACAGAATGAATTGAATTGCAGTCTTCGACGAAGTTATTTTGTGTAGTTTTCTGAATCTAATTCCCTGCTTTTGTAAAAATTGAGAATTTTTTTGAAATTTTGACTCGCAAATTTTCCCATACAAACAACTCTCCCGGAAATCCAGATCGTGGCCGAATTTGTTCAAATAAGGCACAGCGGCTGGGGACCTCAACACGAATTCAAAAAGCTGTGCATAGTGGGCAGTAGAACATACAAGGTCTGTCATTTCATAAGTAAACAGCTCAGTGTTCACTCGGCTTTCGACAGAATTAGACCACTCTCGATGTGTGTCACGCGATCCTCTGTTTACTCGGCAGCAACTCATTGTTCTTCATCAGCAGTTCTTTCGGTCGATGCGTGGTCGAGCGCAACCGTTTCATGATGAGTGTTTGAGTGCTAACCACGTTTTGCATCCAATGCTGCAATGGAAGCGCTCAGCCTCCCGTTGGAGATACTGTCAATGAACGAAACCACTGGAAGTGGCTTCTGTTCTAATTGAGGAGGCTTATTGAATAGCGAAAGATAAAGTGTTTATTGTGTTGAACCTTTTGACTATAGTTTTAAAATGTATTGTATAGGGAACAAGAATACTCGGCTCTGTAAAGTTAATTTGATTGAGCCTTATCAAATAAATTATTAAACAACAAGTAAATAGCCCTAAAAACAATTTATTTATTTTTCTAATCTAATCTAATCTAATACAAACGCAGCCAGTACGAGAAAGCTTCCTGATGAGGTCTAATCATTTTTCTTATCTAATTGATGTTTACAGCATATCTGAGATATGATATAAACATCAATACGGCCAGGCCTACTGCGTTGTATTTGCCACAAAGATGATTCGTGGAAATGAATGGGAACATTTCTTGAATCTACAGGGGTGAAAAGGATGCGTGGACATACCGTACCAAACGCTATGTGTAGATGTGTGTAATGTGTAAATATTTGTACATTTTTACCGAATTTTCTCCTATGTTGGTAATGATTCATTTCCGCTTAAAAGTTTCGTTGGATGCATCCGCTCCTTGTTTATCATGGGGTTTGGGATGCAGTTCCTCGTCATTGCTCGTGGTTATGTTTAGTGATGTGATGGAGATCATTTCTCTCACTAGAAACTACCACTGCAAAAACAAAGAGAAACAGAAACAAAACAAAACAAAAACAACAATCGCAACCATAAATACAGAAAAAAAATCTTCAGAGCAAGAAAACCAATGAAGGAGCATTTAGAGGCAAACATGATTTTTAATTTCAACTTTCATACAAATATTTATGAGAGAATTAATTTTTTATTGAGTTGACAGGCTCTTCGCTATCTGATACATCTTCAACTGCGTAGAGTTTATGTACTTCCTTCCTTAGCTCAATTTTGTTACAAAGAGTTGAAAGATCAGAGCCCTTTTGGCCTAGAGATACAAAGGTTCAAATTCAGAGGTATGTTGAAGAAATTTGATCGACGAGAGTTTTTACAGTTATCGCAAGAATCTCGAAGACTCTGTTGATTTCAGGAGTTCAAAAAGTTATTGGAGGAAATCCTGACGGAAGCTCACACGAGTCTTCTTCGGCAAAGCTAGAGTTTTGCGAAATGGGGCAATGGTTCACATTTGTGCTAAATTTCGGCCATATTGTATCATAAAAAAAAATGTTCAAAATGGCGTCCTTGAAATTTTTCAAAAAATTGTAGCACGGATACGGCATTTGTGATCGAAATGACGTCTGAGATAAAGTTGTAGAGAAACATAATGTCTTTCAGTTTTCAAAAGGTTACCAGAAACCTGTCCGGAAATTGATTGTGCTGTAACCTCAGTTGCAATTTGAGGAGCTGCTGGTAAGATACTCGGTAACAGCTAGAGAAATCCCGAAGAGAAATATGGTTTTTTTCAAGAACATCTGGGGAATTTTACCGACATTCTCAAGGTGAGGAAAGTTTAGCTAGTAGGTCCTCAGAAAAGTTGATTTTATCTTCAAATGAAGCCAATTGCAGGAGGACCTTTTGACAGTTTCTGTGAGAATATCCTGATGATCTGTTAATTTAAACTGCTAAGTTCAGTAGTGTGAAAGGTTATTGGTTACACGACTCTTCGTGGGTAAAGCTAGAATGCTACATCTAACAGAAGTTCTAAGGCATGTTTAAGGTCTCAGTAGTGGATTGTTGAGATATAACTAGAAAATTTTGTGATGAAGACTAAGTTTGAGGAGCTAGCGACTGGGGAACTAGGAAGTCTCCAGTTGATTTTCGCAGGAAGTTCAGGTTCTCGGTGACTTAGAGAGATCTCATGAGAAATGTTAGATTTTTTTTTTAAATATTCTACGGCATTCTAAAGGTGTGGAAAGTCTCTCTATGTCCTACACGGTCGTTGAAACTAATAGTACGTTCAGACTATAGAGTTATAACATGTTATTGCGTTATCTTGATGGTGGTTTCTGTGTTGCAATTATTTGACAACCGTTATAACATGTTATAACTGCTCAGTCTGGACAGCGTTTATGTCGAAATTAAGTAGAGTTTCACTTTTTTTGTGAAAAGTGCAATATTCTCAAAACTGAGTAACTCCTTTTTGAATCATGATCACTCAATTTTGATTACTGTTTACTGTGAGTACTTTTTACGAGCAAAAGCGAATTTTGAATTTGCTTAAACGGTTGTGCAGTTTACTCATAAATCGCAAATGTTTCAGGAACTTAGCAATGAGTAAATTTGCTCATGTTTTTGCAGGATTTCCAAGAAAAAAAATTCCTTGATATGAGATAATAAAAGTTTGGATTCTCTCAGTCTTCATAGTAAAACTTTGTCAATTTTGCAGATTTTTTAGGTTTCCCAACGGAAAACATGAGACAAATTTACTCATCGCTGAGTCCCTGCACTCTTTGCGATTATGAATAAACTGAACTCAAATTTAAATTGATCTCATTGGCCGTGCGGGAAAGTCCTGAGAATCCAAGAAATCATGGAAAAGCTCGCTCCCTAATTCTGGCGGAATATTTTCCACGTTTGAATTGGTCAATGACATTTCAAACGGCTGCCATGTCACGTGTGTTTGTTTACAATCTAACTCCCACTGTCTGGCAATGGCATTATGTATGAAATCATTTCTTATGAACGCAAGAAGCTTGGACCCGGGAGTTAGACCGCAGTTCAAATAGCCTTTAGATAAAAGATTGACGCGTATGTAGTAATTTAAATGATCGTCTCAATTTAGAGGGATAAGTCCTGTAGAGCAGACCTGTCCAACCTTCCTTATCTTGTATTTTTAAATGGTTCGATGAACACGTTTCAAGCTGCATTTTGTTTATTTCTAATTCCTCCTGGACTAAAACTCATAATGATGAACAAAATTGCACTAGAGTTATATCATTGTTGAGATCCAGAGACCACGTCCGGGCCGCGGGCCGCACGCTGGCCTGCGCTGCTATAGAGGAAAGAGGAACTAAAAGGCAAATATAGTTAACTGAACGTTGCTGCGCTTCAGTCGGAACGGACGGCACCTCATGCAATGGAAAGGGAAGAATTTGATAATTTTCACTTTATGGACTTTTCAACACAACTTCTGTACATTCAATTAACACTTTTAACACTGAAATTGTAAATTTTCCACATTTTCACAAGAACGAAAACGACGCAGCAAAACAAAACACGTCATTTTCGCAGCGCGGCCTACTTTGATCTTCTAAAACAATTTATTTATTTTTAAATCAAAACTGACTTGGTGCAGAAATATCGATCTACATGCATTTCTCCTATCCATTAGCACCCATAAAAGTAGAATTAATATTAAAAATTTAAGAACAGAACTTGATAATTAAACAAAAATATAGCGTCGTGTAAAAGAGCCTTAGATTTCAAGGAAAGAGATGAAAACATATTGAGAATTTCCAGCCCAAAACGTAAACCGGTTGGACATGAGTGTTTCCGATTTAAATGAAACAATACTCATTTGTTCGCAGCTACCAATGGTTGCATTTTTATTTAAATATAATTTTTTCATCACTGTAACTTTTGAATAGGGCGTATTAAAAAAAATGATTATATTTTTTTAACCTGATCAAGATGACATCAAAAAAAAAAATGTATGCAGTTAATTTATCTTTAAGGAAAAAAACTCAATGAAATAAAAAGCTTAGTAGATTAATATAAAAAAAAATCATAAAACGTTAATTATTTCAAAACACCCTCCCTTCTATCATAATAAATTTTTTTATCAAAAAAAAACTTAATAAATGTTATAAAATTTGGTTAAGAGCTTAGACTGGTAACGTGCTTAAAAAATCTATAATTTTTAAAGTTTTTGTTGATGAATTTTAAATAAATTTGCACACAATAACTTTTTTCCTAAGTCCAGCCGTTCTCATGTTAATGCAAATTAATAATAATAGTTGTAATGATGTTCAACATTTTATACCATTTTCAAATGTTAATCGTGATGTCCAGCAGCGAGTTGTACTTTCCATGATTGTATATTACAAAACAAACAATTCATTCTCAGATATGGTAGCTATCAGACTTACCCGTTTCTATTTAGACGCAGTTGAAGAAAAACTAGTTTATAAGAAAATACTCTCCAATGTACCCAAATAATCAACAAACTCCCTAACGTGCCTTTTTTTCAGTCCCTAGTTGTATATCTGGGTAGAATTGTGTATGTCATAACAGAGGCAAAAAATATAAACAGGTAAACTAATATTACATTAAACCTGTATTTAAGATAAATTCTCTAGGTACTTCTCTAACGTTTACTATATTGTGCCTAAGGAGCTCATCCCATAGAGATCTCCTATTACAATCTCACCAACACTAAAGTTCAACGTCTATACATCAAACAAAACGCCTTCGAATGACGAAATTCAGCAAGATGTGGAACAACCTTCTACCAGATAGGTCACTCCGCACATCAATATTGGGTCATCTTTTTTGTAAGTGTTCCGACATTAGAATGTCTTCCATGGTATTTCTCATGAAAAAACGAGCTTCTCGGTGAAAACCCTGAGCATTGGGATTTAAATCAAGGTTATCTGAGGGGTAAGTAAATAGAACAAATCATCAAAATCAAAGTTATTTTTGGTCATGTTCATAAAAATGTATTCACTGTTACCAACCGAAAGAGAGTGATATATTTTCATAAAAATTGTTTCGATTTTGAACAAAAAAAAGTGCTTTAAAGTTATTGAAATTGCCGGCGGTTCTTTTCTACTTAACAGCGCAGCAGCGAGTTCTAGCTCTTGGGGTTGTCAATGATGTCGCGGAAATGGCCGTAAAGCTTGTTTCCGACCTCAACAACTCGGTAGCCAAGAATCCCGAACAACATTAATACCTACTGCAAGTTGTGAAGTACCACCGAAAAATGAATACAATGAAATATTGAAGTCTGAGCAGCAGCACTTCGACTGATAAGGTTTGAATAAATTGTGCGCCAAAGCAAACACACCCTTGTGAAAAATCACGCTTGTATCCAAATGACCCACGTGAAACATAATTGTTGTACTATACCGGAAACCTGTGTAAAGTTTCATCAAAATCGAAGATTCTTTGCGCATGATATCGGCTTTCCTCCATGCTGAGTGAACCTACACACAACGTGACTGCCTCGCGCAGACAGCAGCAGGCGACAGCTGGCAGTGCTGCTAGAAAAAAAGAATAATGAGCAGTTCGTTTGGTTAGCAATCAGTAATGGCTAAGTAACTTTTTCCACAAGCGTCGGATCGTTTTGTGGTGTTGGAAGAAAAGTTTTCTTGTAAAATTTCCTAGGAAGTAGTTGGGTTGATTTATTTTTAGGGGACAATGGGTGACCTCACCAGATTTTTATTTGAAAAAGTAAGTTTTCCCATAGAAATTCCTATGTAAAATTAAAAGCGCTGGCGCTAAAATATAGTTCCATCGACCGACCTGAAATTTTACACAGTTATTCTAGGACCCAGAAGGCCCCCGGAAATCATACTGGAACTGGAATTTGAATTTTGTTCCACCCTTATACCCATACTGGCAACCTGGTATTTCTGACACCTTAAATGTCTTGGTTTGAAATCGCAAGGATAAATCGGATTAAGGATGACGCGGGAAGTGACTGGTGTGCGAAATTTTGGCGATTTGTAGGATGATAGAAGTTCTGTGTTTTAGGGTTTTATAATGCCTTCAAAGGCAGATCAGAAACCTAGCCTCTCGTGATGTGAACAGCAACGGTCTATTAGCGGCCGGAAAGAGTTGGAACCGTAGGGGAATATTGTTGGAGATGGACTATAGAGGACGACTTCTGTAGTTTGTTTTGTTGTGAGTTGCAGCATTATTTGAATTAAGGGTACTAATGTGGTCTGATTAACTGCTTTTTTCTCTTGAGCCCACTCTAGAACCTACATTTCGTATCTAGATCTGTAAGTGAACTGCTGGTCTGAGTTCTTCTGGTATATTCAATTAGAGGATGATCCTGAATATACAGTCAAACAGCAGGTCATGTTGTGAACAACTTCAATGACAGTTGTCCAGGAGTGCTAAAATTTTATTTACAATAATCCAATGCCTACGGAATTGCGCTGCAAGTGTACCGATGGATGTGCCCTAGCTGTGCCGAATCTAACTTTGGCACAATGTGCTGAGTGATTTACTCCTTGATATCATCCCATCGGCTACGTCTCTGGCTTCATCGACTTCAGCAGATTCTATTGTCAATGGAATCAGTTTGTCTCATAATATTGAGACATTCAACCAAGGCATCATGGGTATCCCTGTATCGCCGATTACGACAAAGAGGCTGAGAAGTGCATGTTATCCTCAACAGAAGGAAAATACGCGGATCTAGACTGCATTCAAGAAGAAAAGATACAAGTATTATCCGCATTACCCGAATCTTGGTCTGTACAAAGAATCATGCATGACTTCGGTTTCAACAGATATACTGTAGCGCAGGTAAGTTTTATACAATTTTTAAACACCATAAAGGAAAAAAATTAAAAGTATTGGAAGTGACTCTAATGTTGGCCTATGGATCTAAGATTGGGCCCATCCCTAAGAATCTGCCATTTTTAAATTTTTATCTAGATGAACGCGTCATTAGGACGGTACTAATGGATATTTTTGGTCGCTTTTGAAAATTAAGTCGATTACTGAATTTATGTATGGGCTCATGGGGCATTTAGGCTGCCATTACATCAATTCCACCCAATTATCATGTTTTTCCTTCCCAGGTGAGAGATTTGGTCGCCGAAGATAGAATATTATGTCCCCCTCGTTCCAAAGCACACAGCTAAAAAAAAGTAGTGTAAATTTCCGTTACTATGATGCACATAAATGGAGCTTCATAAATCATACAAATTTACATTATAAATCGTGTAAATTTATGAGACATGTCATGCAATATTCCATATATTGTATGCAACTTTCCACCTTTGTTTACAACATTTCTTGCAAGCGGCTAGTTTACGTGAAAAGGAAGTTTACATGCATGAATGTTTGCATGCATGGATGTTTACATCACCAGTAACATTCAGATTATTTTAGTGTGCAGAACGTGGACTGAGAGCAGAGTTAGTAGATACAGTTGTGAAATTCTCAAAGATGACTATATAAGCAGAGTTATGCCGGTTCAAAAAGATTATGTTCCAACGGCGCCGGTGGTGTAGTGGTAAGCGTGATTACTTCTCCCCCAGCAGGCCTGGGTCCTATCTCAGTCAGCGCCACCGGCATGTTTTAAGGCATAACATCTCTGATCACGCCTTCCTTCGGGAAGTAAAGCCGTTGGTTCCCGGTTGAGTTGATGGGTCGATAGGTAGGGTCCAGGTGTGGGAGCTGCCTTCCTAGCACGTAGGTAGCATTGGTGCTCAGCACGGAAAAAAACAAACCATAGGAAAAAAAAGAGATTATGTGTCTGTAGTGACGGGTGCTGTAACATCTACTAACAATGTCGCTCAAAGAATCATACTTGCATTTTACGGAAGCCCATAAAGATGTTAAAGTTCGCTTAAGCTCATTTGCAGCCTTACGTCCAAAAAATTGTAAACTTCTTAGTAAATCAGGATCCTATAATGTTTGTGTATGCATGATTCACGAAAATGTAAATCTAATATTGAACAGCCTGAAAAAATATTGTGTGATCGCACTATTTATACGGAGCAGCTTCTTTGCTATTAACAATCTAGAACAGACTTTTGCCATCTTTGAACGTACATGAATTGTTACAAAATTATTAGAAAAGTAGGAAGAGAAACAAATATTACAAGTGTTATTTGAACAGTGGACTACGACTGATAGGTGTAATATTGAGCTTAAAACTTTGCCTTCCGAAGATTTTTCATTTTTCTTTACGGAAAAGTTGGACAAATTAATATGTCATGATTTTATAAAAAAAAATACGCAGACAGAATTCTTCAAATAAAAAAAAACCGCAAGGGTCAGCCCTATGGAGTTGTACGCAATGGTGACGTAGGACTACGTGGTCTTATTTGAGAAATTTTATGGAGCAGTAGCTAGGAATTGGAATTTGAGCGGGGTTTTCTCTGTTTATACTGTTTAGTATGACTATGATTGCCCTGAAAAGAACCTATTGATAGGAATTTTAGTTGGGACGTGTTCAAAAATTTAACTCTTTTGGAAAATCTTGGTGACCCTGAAAAGGGCTGATGGTAGCAAAGCCTTTGGAAGATGATGATGGGGTGTAGGCAGCTGGATCAGCAAATAGGACCGGACAATCCCATATTCTTCGGTTCAATCTCGACCCGTCTGCAGCTGGTTAGAGATTGACCTGGTGTCTATGACAGGTTGGAAGGCCGCAGAATATCAGTGTCCCAGGTTAAGCTCCTCCCCTTTTAAGTTTTTCTCGTTAAGGTGATACCTTGTAGAGTCCACAAATGGCTATACATGCACTTCCACTTTGAATTTTTAATTACACACATCTCGGAAAATAATGCCCCATTTCACCTGAAATTGCTACTTCATGTATGCTGTAGTACAGCACACGTGGAGTAACAGTTTCATTGTGGTACGTATCGTAGAAGCTGATATTTGTGCAGTCACAGTTTCGAAGTGGTTACAAGAATAAGGATCTCACAGCGAAACACCTTAAACTCCTTCTATCAACAAGTTGGTCAATGGGGGTGACCCCGGCGTAGTGGTTAACATCCATACCTATCACGCCAAAGTCACGAGTTCAAATCTCACCCCCGCACAAGTCACGAATGACCCAAGAGTGTTAAAGTGACTATAAAAAAAAAAAAAAAAAGTTGGTCAATCTTAGGCTTGGAGTTTTGTTGTTCTAGTTATTTTTTGCACAGTAAACGAGGCTTGTCATAAAATTAAGACAAATCAACAGACAAAAATAGGATACTTTTCCTTCTTTCAAACATGAGCATTTCTTTGAAGTTTTGATGTTCAGCATACGGCCAAATGGCATGCACAAACGGCATTCGGCGAAATGACCCGAAACCGTTCGGAGTGCATTAGCCTTTGTACGGTAAAAACCTCCCAATGTAAAACTGAGAAAGTGTTGGAAAAACACCAAGTTCAGAGCGGGCATAAAGTTTTGATTGCACTCATTGCAATTGCCAAGAAAAATAACGGCAACAACAATTCACTTGAGTTTCATTGTTATCAGAATCCAATTCCGTCGAAAATTAATTCACCATGGGGACAAAACCTCTCTAGAGTTTTCACTGTAACCTGTTTCTTACATATTTTTTTTTATTCCCTCAGAGGTCAAATCGGTAAAAGCTATTGGAAAAACAAATCAATTAAATCTAATCGCCAAGTGGGCTGGAAAAATAAAATCATTTAAACTGTTACCTTCAAGAGCTGAAACAACGCCCAAAAGCAAACAAGACCGGCCATCGAATGATGAAACAAGGTTCCAAATTGAGAAAGCAAAAAACTAAAGAGCAAACGAAAATCAAACAACCCGCAGCGCCAAATGCCAAACGACAGGCCTTCCATCAGAAGCGTTGATACGTACGTAGGTAGGTGGTACCTGCTTAATCCGGGAAACTTACTCCGTCCCACACCAGAAGTTGAAGTGGGCTCAAAGTACGATTGAAAGGAAGCGGCAAAGTGCGAAAGAAATGAAAAAAAAAATGCCCCGAGGGGCGTAAGGGAGCAAAAATGACTGGCCGGAAAATTAACTTCACACCTCACTTCCTGGCAAAGGTAGCCGACGACACGGGAGCGTTTGAAGAACAAAGAGAAAAGCGGAAAAAATGGGAAGAATGTGAAAAAAAAAAATGGTTGGCACTCCAATGCGCCTTAAAGTGTCTGACACAAGTGGTTCTTTCCACATCGAATACGGCGGGCCACGGGGGAAATTCAGATAAATCTCTGAACGAACTTGGGTGGATGATTCAGGGTGTGGGTTATCGACTTTTCTGCGTTCTTGTAACATTTCTCCGAATTGAAGTCCTTTCGCAAATCATTTTAGGAATTTAATTTACTTTGGATTATGAAAAGCCAATTAAATATGAGCATGGCAACCATTTGGATTGCAGTCAGCTATGGAAAACTTTTGTTGAGTGTGACAAGGGCATACGTTTGAAATTCTAAGTAGTCTGTACAGTGACTTCTTCATATACATATGTGGGTAGTAATGTCCACCAACCGCTATTTCTCGGCTGTCCCTCAAGCAATTGAGCTCATTGTTTGTAGATAACTCAGTGAATTTAGTTGAAACATCATCGTAGTTAGTTGAAGGACACATATGACTGGACGAATATATGGGGGGGGGGGGTTCCTGTAGTTTCATAAAATTACAATTAGTTGACTGTATTTTCTTTATGGCTGAACCACCCTGAAGATTTCCTGATCAAACCGAGGTCTCTCTTTGATGTTTCCCGTCAATTTCTCAGATGTGAGCATCAAAATCCATCCTATCCGCACATAGGTTGATCTAAGAGCTCGATGGGAAGTGCCGTCCACCCACCGCTATTGTTCAGCTATTTTCCGATAGACAGTGCTGATTTTATGAATGTGATTAGTGTCAACCATAGATGAGTCACCTCAGAAATTCAGTTCGATTGGTTGAACGAAACCGAATAAAAAGCGGTGGGTGGACGGTGCGCTTCTGGGGATTCCTGGAATATGCTGTGATCGTAAAAATTCTTTTCTAGCCCTAAATTTTACTCAGCGATCCAACTTGAGAAATCGTGCACATTTGGTTAAATTTTCTCTAAAACGGGTAAATCTCGGACTCTTGTTTGAGACAATACTTTACCTTGCACGTGCAGCGATACGTTGGTGTTGTTGACGAGGTTATCCATCAGTGGTAAGAAGTTATTGTACGTGATCGTCTCCAGCTGGTTCGACTTGAGATTGAGCGTCAGGACCGCCGGAACACCGGTGAAAATACCCCGTTCCAACCGTGTCAGTCGGTTGTTCTCCAGATTCAGCGTGTACAGGTTGTTCAGTCCGTCAAAGGCACGAGCCGAAAGTTTCTGAAATAATTAAGGACAATTAATTAAATCGATGAATCTGAAGCGAAGATAAAACTGTTGTCTGCTAGGGGTTAAGGCTCTAGTGTTGGTCTATGGATTTAAATATTATTAAGATTTCGATAAAAATATCCTGTTTCTATTTTTTCGTAGAACAATGCGTCATATGGACACTACCAGCGATGGATCGCTCTTTTGGAGATTGTCATTGCTTTTTATTACAGAATGCGTACGTTAAATCCAATTGCATTTCCGGGTAACCCATCTTGAAATAGAAAGTTTAGTGTGTCCCTATCAAATTAGAATTATCGACTTATAGAATAAACAAAATATTTCTTTTTCATCGTCTATAATTTAAAGAAACCAGTGGTCAACCTGTAAAATTTCTACCTCGTCTGACTTTTATTCCTCTTCGATCCTTGTTTGGACCCTTGGATATCGACTTGGAAAATTCCTCTTAGAGGAATCTGCTTGGAAGCCGATTTGGAGAAACTTGGTTCTGCCGCCATGGTGCCTAAGCGCAAAAGAAAAGGGCAATCGATCCCCCTTCTGATGAAATTGATTTGCAATCAATTTGATATGCTCACGAATGTTTAGAATGATCCATCATCCAGGCAAAATTCCATTAAACTTTCCCGGCTTGATGCCAAGAAGGAAAAGGTCCCCTCTATTGTGAGAACCACTTCCGATGTCCATGTTGTTCGTGCGGTGCCGTGTATTGGCTGAAGCCTTGGACGGATTCAAACGTTTTTTCAAGTATCTTACTGAGATGCAGCACACATTTTTTACTTATGACAAAATTACTTGGAGTTGTGCCAGTCTAAGTAAGCAAAATGAAAATAAAAAAAATGAAATTTGAAGTCTTGGATTCTGTTTGAAAAATCTTTTTTCAGAGTGACAACTGCATTGGCACATTTCATTTCGTATCTTTCTTTGCACGAACCCAGCGTATCTTTATCTTTCTTTATTAAAGAGACTTCGATCCCAGCGTAGGGAAATGAGAAAAATCTCTAGCCTTTAGATGCGTTTCCCACAGAGCTAATGTCTTATCAAAGGTCTTAATCTGGTTGAAAAGATTATGAACTTACTGTAGCTGAACATAAAAATCATTTAAATGTGTCGAGATATTAATTAAGAATGCAAGAACTGCCATCCAATTTTGGTTTTCGAAATGGTGAACTACTTTTCAGTTTCATAAGCTGTTCGATTTCTATTTTGAGATGGTAAACACGTTTAAGAACCTTTCCCCTGATTTACTACCCCAGCATATTCGCACAACCGCTACCAACTAATGGACATTCGCTAATTCTGGCTGCATCCGTTGGATTCATGATGCTCGCCTGCAACGCCTCGACGGCCTTGTAGTGGTTTATCGCTGAAACCATCAGCTTGATGCCTTCAGTGCACAGACGCATGGTACACTTGAGACTTTTACCAATGTAAAAGTCGATTTTCTCCCACAAACCTTCCGGGAATTCTTTTGCGAAGAACGGTTCATCCCCGTTTTCTAATGATGGCGTAACGATTGTTCGCCAACAGCTTCTTCGATGCCAATTGAGCACTGGACAAGAATAGCAGTCGCATCAACTCGCAACGATTTCCTTATGCTGGGGTCGTGCGATGTTTCACCAAAAAGCACGAAAAAAGAGCTCGACCACTATCGCAACGAACTAGCGAACAACTCGAGAGTGCGAGTAAAAACCGAACTGTATTGCTTGACAATCAAGCAGAGTTCGTGTATAGTAATATATGCTACTTCAGTAGATTGATAAGAGAGCAAAAGGCCTATTCAAAATTTCCTCTCTCGTTATCCGAAGGTTAAAGATAAGGAACACAGCAAAAAAATAATTTTGATATCACGTCAAAGTGGATGCACTACAATCATGTCGAAAATATGGTGTAATATTACTTGCTAAAAAGGACAAAATTATCATTAATACAATGCATGAACTGACATTACGCTGCTTTTACTGCATTTGTTTATTTAAGTGGTCATAAAAATTACATGAAATTTTCGACATGATTGTAGTGCATCCACTTTGATGTGATATCAAAATTATTTTTTTGCTGTGAAGGGTTCATTCTGGGTATTGATTGCAAGAGATCGAGTGAGATCAATATAGTTCTTATATCCTAAGGAGAATGCCACGCCTCATGTAACTCTTACCTCAATGTGATTGTTGTCCAGGTGTAGCTCCTTCAGACTCCACAGCTCCGCAAACACCGTATCGCCAATATACCCGATGTTGTTAACCGACAGCTTTAGAATCTTCAAATTCCCCAGTCCCTTGAAGCTTTCCCTCGTCAGCAGCGAAACCTGGTTCGATTCCAAGTCCAGCTCGTCCAAGTTGATCAAATGTGCAAACATATCGCCGTGCAGGATCGTCAGGTTGTTGAAGTCCAAATTCAGCCGCTTCAACTTGGGCAGGTTAACCAGTGCTTCCTTGTCCAGTTCAATGATTTCGTTATTCTGCAGATGGATCTCCTCCAGATAGGGATGATTGGCAAACGCAAACGGGTGCACTAGTCGGATCTGATTTTTGTGCAGCGTTAGGTTTCGCAGCTCGGTCAAATTCCCGAAGGAATATTCGGGCACATTTTCTATCGTGCCGTACACGATCGTCAGCTGTTTGAGATGCTTGAGCTTCATTAGCACATCCGACGGGATGTATGAGAGGTTGCCACCCTTTTGCACGGTGAGTTTCAACGTTTCCAGTGTGATTTGCGTTTGGAATATCAACCAGTCGGGATCGTTTCGAGGTATTTCCTCTCCAAAGATCCAACATTTAGCTGTCTGTGCTTTCACGTGCGGGTCTTCCGGAATGCAGTTACAGAGCAGTTTCAAATTGCGATCCTCGGAGCAGAGATTCAGCGGCATCTGCATTGTCGCGCGGATGGGCACCTGGTTCAGCTGGGCGGGTTTGGATTTCGGGGGGTATTTTTCTCGGTATCGACTTTCGGTGGGGCTGGTGACGATGCACAGCAGGAGTAACACCAAAGTTACGTGACGGTAGTAGGTCGATGCCATTGCCGATGATGTTGGGTAATGTTCTGAAATAGACCAAGAGAAGAAGAGGGAGATCGTTCAGCTTTTATTTCGTTTGATCGAATCATTTCGGTCAATTTCTCCCAGCAATGAAATGTCAACTCAAGAGTCATCCATTGAAGATTTCACCCAAACGCATTATATTTCATTGCAATTCATTTGTACAACTGTAAATAAAAACTCCCATTCCCTCAAATCATCCCCGAAATGGCTGAACCGAATCGGTCTTGCCATTATTGTGCTACTGCTGCTGCTGGCAGCTTTTTCGAACGGCGAGAGCAATCACTCGAGATCTGCCCATCAATGGTATTTTTCGCGTCAAACGGTCACGAGGGACCACGTGAATCAGGCTAAAAAAAAGAAAGGAAAACTACCCAAGTTCGGCAAATAATGACAGCCAACAGTAGTGTACCATAACAATCGAATCAGAAACCGTCGTCGTCGTCGTCGTCGTCGTAATCGTTCCCCGTTTCTTATTTGTAACAATGACGACGACGACGACGAGGATGACGATGACGAAGACTGTTGACGTCGAAGCATGACACTGATTTGAGCTCTCTCGTTGGCAGTTTCACTGAAAAACGTGCATGGTAGCAAGAAAATGGAAAGCTCCACGGAAAATCGAAAAATCATTGTCTGCTCCTTTTGAAACCCGGATGCGAGCTCTGCGGTAGGGTTACCAGGTTGGATTGATTGCGCAACGATTTTCATGCGAGAAAACAAATGATAGAACACTTTTCGGGTGCGACGTCCATACTGATTTCGTAAGCTATTAGAAGCAGGGTTCTGCATTTTCGAAACAAGGACAAGGACAATCGTTTCATTTCGAGCAATATCATTTTCGTGTAAGTCATTGTGTTTCTTGTTATAGAGTCACTATGAACATTCTTCCTGTCAAACATGACTTGACTTTGGCTTGTTTCGTTCGATTAGAAGAACGCCAGGAGAGAAAGCGCAGCTCAAAATGTGAGGATGATGAACAAAGCAACAAGGAGCTGAAAAGGTGGAGTAGGCAGTTGATGACGTTCAAACCGAAAATCAGAAGATGAGGAGTAAACAAAAACAGAAGACTAGATAAGAAAATGAAGGACACATAAACACATTTCGAAAAAGTAGCACACAAATGCAGCGTCATATATCATATATGTTTTTTTACATTTTAGATCATGTAAAGTAATGAGACATTTCATGACATAGGGGAAATGGATGTAATGTCGGCCTAAATGCCCCACATGGGACCATACATAAATTCATCAATCGACTAAATTTTCAATAGCGACCAAAAATATCCATTAGTACCATCCCAATGACGCGTTCATCTAGATACAATTGATAAATAGCAAATTTTTAGCAATGGGCCCAATCTTAGATCCATAGGCCAACTTTAGAGACATTTCCCCTATTGCAAAAATTGTATGCAAGAATCAATTTTATTGCAAGTTGTTAGCTCAGTGGAATATTTTGCTGAATATTGATTTGAGCGCAAGTTTTTCGGCAATAACCAAGATCAAACTGATACATAAACATCACTGAGCGTAATCTGTAAAAGGTTTGGATTTGTGAATTTGGGAGTTTGGGAGTTTCTAAAACGAAATAAGGATTTGTTTTTGACATAGGACTATGTCTGTGATTTATATATGTTATATATATTGTGAAAACCGAAAATGGAACATGTAACAAAATTACGAAAGATTTTGAACGTTAATGACTCAGCTGTCTCTGGACCAATTTCAATTATTTTATCACCAATCGATCAGAAATATGTCTACGCATTTGTTAAATTTAAGAACTTATCATTTTTTACAATGTCACTTTGTTGTTGCAATTATAGTTAAACTTATCACCGATTGCCTGCGAAAAGCGATTTCCCTAACACAAATTTCTCATTAGAATATTTCAGAAGGTGTCTTAAATTTCTTTTAGGGAAAATCAATCACTTTTATCTGCACTTTATATTTTCTAAAATATAAACGATTAGTCAAAATTACGTTCCTAACACTGGTAAACCATCTTGATTTCTTCATCAACAACTAAAACGAATTATCACGGTATTTGAACATATTTTCAACTTATTAGGGCAGACACTAAGCAAAATTCGCGCTTTACTTCTCTTTTAAGAAAGGATATGAAATAAAAATGGAACGATCCTACATTAGGTGACTTCTAAATTTATTTACCTTTCCATACGCACCAGAGGACTCATTCTCACCCAATCTCATCACAAAAACTGAAAACAATTTAAGATTTTTTTTCTATTTCAGACATTCCATGCATCTGTCTATTTCAATATATTCTTACGATCCCACTCGCCAAGTCTTTTTTTAATAAAATATATCTGGATGAGTGTCGATTCCCCTGATAGGTACTGTTGAATTTGTTAAAGAGTTACAAATTGTTGAGATATTGTTAAATGAATATTGTTAAAAATCTAAACATTTAAAAGAACAATAGTGCCATCTAGCGAGCTAACTCCGAACTAGACAATCCACAATAAAAAAGGTCTTAACCTCTTGAACAACATAGCAGAAAACAGAAACTTTGTATCTAGGAAGGATCTCGAGATATTGATCCAATATTTACATGAAATTCATGAGAACACTAATACCACCTGGTGAGATGATTCCGAACTAAACTTTGCTCAATTCAGAAGGTATTAGCCTCATGAACAACATTGCAGATCACAGTAATTTCGTATCAAGCAAGGATCTCGTGATGTCAACCCTGCAAATATATAAACATACTAGTGCCCCCTAGCGAGAGAATTCTGAACTTAACATTTCACAAATCAAAAGGTCTTTGCTTCCTGAACATCATTGCAGAAAACAGCAACTTTGTATCTAGCAAGGATCTCGAGTTGTCAACCCTCCATGTACCCAGAGTTTAAAAGAATACTAGTGCCACCCAGTGAGATAATTCTGAGGTAATCTATTCAAAATTCAAAAATCCTGAGCCTCCTGAACAACATTGTAGAAAACAGAAACTTTGTATAACTAAAGCAAAGATCTCGAGATGTCGAGATGAGGCATTCACACGAATGTCATAAGAACACTAGTGCCTTAACTCAACTGTCCTCAATTCAAAAGGCCTTAGCTTAATGAACAACATTGCACGAAACATCAACTTTGTATCTAGCAAGGATCTCGAGATGTCAACCCTGCCTGTATGTTCATGAAATTTATAAGAACACTAGTGCCACCTCACGGGAGGAATTCAAATTTTTTGGATGGTATTGTTGGAAGGAGATTCTTATTTTCCCGTAGAATTCGTGTGTCTCTGCTTGTGGGTCCACCCCTCCATTTATGGCTTTTCATACAGCGTTCTTGTTAATTAAGATCGGCAACTTAAACTGATCTTGCTGTAGAGTGGATCCACATAAAAGTCAAGAACTTTGAAGGGACAGTGAATAACTTACATATATGTTTACATACATTTTTATTTTTCGGGTTATTTCTCATCATGCAAGACATCAGTAAGATGAGATTCGCTTTCCATTTTATTATTAGTCCTGTTAGTTATTCATCACACTTTTTTCACAACTGCAAGAAGAGAATATCAAATATCATAAATCTGACATTTCAGTCAAAGTGTTTTTTATGTTACTTCATACGCGAAGTTAACGATTTTCAGAGTTGGTTGGAAATGCTAACATGAAGCTTTAGTGTGATGATTTATTAGCTAGAGAATGATCTTTAGAAGAATGTAGGTGGATAGTTCCGTTAGAGTACGGCAGTATGAAAATTGAATAGAAGTTGAAAATGAGCGAAGGGCCATTAAAGCGACAGTTTTCAAGATGACGCACATTTTTGCCTAGCCCGTACGATGTACGCGGGGACTTGAAGTATGTCTCCAAGTCCACAGGCAAAAATGTGCGTCCCTCTTGTTGCTCATAAACTGACTGCGGCTGTGGAATAGTTCTAGCGACGTTTTCATCACTACCTAAAGCCCCACGTCGCGAGAGCATTTCCAGTCGATGGTGTGTTTATAATGCAGTTCTTCTTTACCCAACTATTGTGTTGCTCCTCTCGTCATGACCAACGTGATCATCTCAGAGAGAAAGCAGTAGGGTGGTTGTTGCGTGCTGTACCATCATCAGCATTGTTGACGGCTACTCCCGCCTTGAGTTGTTACATTCAAAGTGTTTTTTATGTTACTTCATACGCGAAGTTAACGATTTTCAGAGTTGGTTGGAAATGCTAACATGAAGCTTTAGTGTGATGATTTATTAGCTAGAGAATGATCTTTAGAAGAATGTAGGTGGATAGTTCCGTTAGAGTACGGCAGTATGAAAATTGAATAGAAGTTGAAAATGAGCGAAGGGCCATTAAAGCGACAGTTTTCAAGATGACGCACATTTTTGCCTAGCCCGTACGATGTACGCGGGGACTTGAAGTATGTCTCCAAGTCCACAGGCAAAAATGTGCGTCATCTTGAAAACTGTCGCTTTAATGGCCCTTCGCTCATTTTCAACTTCTATTCAATTTTCATACTGCCGTACTCTAACGGAACTATCCACCTACATTCTTCTAAAGATCATTCTCTAGCTAATAAATCATCACACTAAAGCTTCATGTTAGCATTTCCAACCAACTCTGACATTTCAGTGTTCTGCATGTTATTATGTGAATAATATTATCAATTTTCATTGCAGAATATCAACTATTTTATCTATATAATTGTATTCCATTATTTTATATTTTAATGTTCTCATATATTTCATTTCTACATTACATAAATTTACTTTTTTGCTAAGTAATGAACCCACTGGTGATCGAAAACTTTGAGAAGCTTCTGGAGCTAAATCCTCAAACATGTTTTATGACTTTGTACTACCTATATTTAACACAGGATGTCAGCCCTTCAAGAAATATTCCCAATCGTGTAGTCTTCTCCGATTTCGGCAATTCAGTGAATTTTGATTTATCTATGACGCAGGAAATCCGCGGAATTCCAGAACATCATCGTCCTATGATTGCTTCGTCATTATACGCTGCAAAGTTTGGCCATGTTGATTTTGCAAGAACGTTTTTCACAGATGGATCTCTAATAGAGGAGTCCGCTGGTTTTGGTGTATTTAATGAATTTCATAGCGCCTCTCGAAAACTTGAAGCTCCTTGTTCTGTGTATGTGGCTGAACTGGCAGCAATTCACTACACTTTGGAAACTATTGCTTCACTTCTTCCACACCACTACTTTATTTTTACGAATAGTCTCAGTTCTGTCGAGGCTATCCGTTCCATTAGGCCGGTAAAGCACTTCTCGTATTTTCTCTTGAAAATACGAGAACTGCTTAGTGCTTTATCCGTGCGCTCTTTCATCATCACCTTCGCGTGGGTCCCTTCGCATTGCTCAATTTTGGGCAATGAGAAGGCGGATTCACTTGCGAAGGTGTGCGCTATGGAAGGCGACATTTATGATCGACAAATCGCCTATAGTGAACTTTTTCCTATTTATCGTGGGCAGTCGCTCGATAGCTGGCAACATCAATGGAGTGAAGGGAGCTTGGGACGATGGCTACATTCAATTATCCCTAAGGTGTCGAAGTTTGCATGGTTCAAAGGGTTGGACTTGGGTCGAGACTTCATACGCATGATGTTTCGTCTCATGTCCAATCACTATTGTCTAAACGCTCATTTGTTCCGTGTGGGGTTGGGAGACAGCAATCTCTGTGAATGTGGACGAGGTTACCAGGACGCTGATTGCATCCTTTGGTCTTGTGCGGAGTATCGTGGAGTTAGATCACATTTTTATGATTCCCTTCGGGCACGAGGTAGACAACCTAATGTTCCAGTTCGGGATATTTTGGCTAGACGCGATCTGGAGTTTATGAAACTCATATATATTTACTTTAAGAATATTAACCTTTGATTGTAAGTTTGATTAACCTTGTGTTTAGTTTGTATTTTGTACGTGTGGGGGGTTTTTTTTCAATGTTTGTTTTCAAGATGAATAGAAAGAATTTCATGCTTTAGGATTAATTAAAACAGTTGTATCGTAAACCACATTTGAAACCTCTTTCTTCCCTTTTCCCATCCAAAAAATTGTAAATCTCCACTAACCTCGAGACAACCGCGAGTACTCGGTCCAGTTCCTTTAACTTTAAATTTAAGACAGTAATAATGTATAACGCAAAGGATAACTCGGCTCTGTAAAGTTTATTCGATTGAGCCTGTACAAATAAAGTAATTATAAAAAAAATTACTTTGTAAAAATGAATACCAGCTTGGGTGTCAGCATCAGGGTATTATTTGACCTGGAACTGGGTAATGAAGTGGTATGACAACCGGAGTCTAGGAGAGAATAATCACTATCATTTTATTTATCCAACCGATTCGATTGTGGTGGTGTGAATGCTACTCCACCAGTTTCAATGAGATTGCTGCGCCCTTCTTAACAAACCATCCTGTTGGAAGCTTAATAAGGAAAGGAGATTCTTAAATTTCCGTGAATTTCACGAAAGTGTCTCTACATACGGATCCGCCCCTCCATTTTTGGCCCTTCATACAGCGATATTGTGAACTCAGATCGGTAGCTCAAATTGATCTTGCCATTAAGCGGACCTGCATGCAAGACAAGATGTATATCACAGTTCCAAGTGTTTTTGAAAAACTACAAGGGACAGCCCTATGGGGTTGTACGAAATGGTGACGTAGGACTACGTGGTCTTATATAATAAATCTTATTTGTTAACTGCAGCAGGAGCATGTGTTTTGTGTAGGAATAGGAATTTGAGCAGGGCTCTCTCTGTTTATATTATTATTATTATTTAGCTTTATTTAGGAGGCTTTCAGCCTTAGGCTGGTTCGCCTCCAAGACTCTCTGTTTATACTCTTTAGTATGACTTACTTGACATAGATGGCCCACAGCGACTCACAAAGAACTACTGATTCCGATCAATAGTGGTGCGCAGTGTTGGGAAAATATAAAAAAAATCAAATCTCACCAACGCCCAAGATCACGTTTGATTTTCGTAGACAAAAATCAACAAGCAAACAACTGCGGTTTATTTTGAAAGCTGTGATATCGCAGCTCGGAATATCAAGCAAACAAAACTCACCAACTGCAAATCTCACCAAACTGTGGTGAGATTGAGTTTACTGATTTTTGCTTAGCAATCGAAACTTCCATACCGGCTTGTAATAGTCCCTTCGCGTCTGCCATCGGTGAAGATTGAAAAGAGATAGCAAACTATGCTTTCTCTTTCTAAGAAAATGATGTGCAATGGAATCATTTTTTTTTTTTTTTTCCTTTGGTTTGTTTTTTTTGTCGATCTTGTTTTCCGTGCTGAGCACCAATGCTACCGACGTGCCAGGAAGGCAGCTCCCACACCTGGACCCTACCTATCGACCCATCAACTCATGAACCGGGGACCAACGGCTTTACTTCCCATCCGAAGGAAGGCGTGATCAGAGATGTTATGCCTCAGAACATCCCGGCGGCGCCGGCTGGGATTGAACCCAGGCCTGCTGGGGTGAGAGGTAATCACGGGAATCATTTTTGTGTCGACTCAACTATCAGCTTGATTTTTGCACGTTGTGAATAGTCTCGCAATATCAAAGGAGCTTTTAAAATCAATATCAAGCATGATATTTTGTTCCAATATCACGCGTGATATTGTGAGCGCATGAGAGCGGAAAAATATCAATTGATTTCTGATTTTGCCAACACTGGTGGTGCGGCTTCTTGCAGGCAGTCTTTCGTTGTGTACTGAAGAACAATATTCAACGCCACAAGCCAAAAGCACTGCTGATGCTAATACCGACCACCAGACACCACCACACACGGTGATTGAAATTAAATCAGCGGTGAGGGCAGTCTTGATAGCTAGCTGCTTGCGGGGAGCCTTTCGTTATGTACTGGAAAACACCACCACTCATCACGCGGTGATTGAATAAACACCGTTTGGTGAGACCGGATGGAATTCCAACTTAGAAATCTGTGTTAGGGAAATTGCTTTTCGCAGGCAATCAGTGATAATTTTAACTATAGCAACAGATGAACATTCGTGCAATTTTCAATAATGACATTTTCAAAAATGATAAAGACTTAATTTAAACAGATGTGTTGAAATATTTCTGATCGATTGGTGATAAAATTATTAAAATTGATTCAGGGGCAGCTGAGTTATTAACGTTCAAAATCTTTCATAATTTTGTTACATTTTCCATTTCCGGTTTTTACAAAGTGTACCCCCATATAGATCACAGACGTAGTCCTACGTCAAAAGCACGGAGCTTTAGGATCAGTTTCATGATTTGACCACTTTTACGGATATTCCGAATCTGTTAGTGGACCTTCCTGTGGTCCTCAATGTAAATTAGCTGGTCTCAACTCCGAATTTATTGTGATAAGACGTTTATGAGTGGTTTCTAAAAAATCGTGGAGCTTTAGGATCAGTTTCATGAATTGACACCTTATGCGAATGTGCCAGATCTTCTAGTGGACCAACCCGTGATTCTCAGCGTCCAGTTACTGGACACAACACAGAATTCATTTTGATAAGAAGTGTTTGAGTGGTTTAGAAAAAATTGCTGAGATCTAGGATAAGTTCCATGAATTGACCACTTTTACGCATGTTCCGGATCTTCCACAGGGCCAGACTTGTGACCTACTGGAAACTGACTATTCCCAAAAGGTGGCCAACTATCTGCTTAACAACTTCTCCAAAGACATCAGGAAGTTTTGGTCCCAATTACCTCAAAACCCATATGGTAAGTGAATTCGATAATGCCGGATCAACCGCATTATAGGAACCAGTACTGAGATTTGTCATTGTCATTGACAGACTTTTGCGCGATATTGACAAAATTGTTTTTCATAAAGTCAGGGATAGACTTGATCTTTAAAAAAAATCTTTGTCAAAATCTCATTCATTTTTTCGTTAATGACAAAGATTCACCTGGTAACAGAAAGGGTAATTTCTTGCATTCTGAGACACATTATTGTTATCCAAGCTGTTCAGGCCGTAGATGCTTGTTCACTTTAATGGCTCCATGTAATTGTTTTCCTCAAGCCATTTAATTTCATTTTAAATTTAGCTAATAAACAAATCAGCACATGTTCGTCACTGACAAAAATGCCACTGACAATTGACATGGTTTGCCTTGACGATGACTGTTAGCTCAAACGAGTGACCAAAGCAGAATTTTGAGTATCACCGTGTATTGTCGAAATTGTGCAGCAGTGATAGGAACCCAGTGGCACCCGTAATATAGGAATCCGGCAAAAACGAATCCGTACTATATTAATCTTTTCTGTATACAGCCATTGCATAGCAAAACGATATAGTGAAGAATTTCGTAAAAATTTGTAGTTTTATTCCTTATCGCAAAATATCAGACCAGTATTTTAGTTTTATTTTATCAATTGGCTGACAATTTCCATGTTAAGATGGCCCAAAAAATATTTTTTTTTCAAAGATGACTTTTTTCAAAAATTTATAACTTTTGAACCACTGAGCCAATTTCAAAGATTAAAATATCAAATGAAAAGTAATAAAATATTCTTTTTAGCGAATCTTTAATGATATTCAAAAAATTGGATTTTGCATTGACAACATTGATTGTATTTGTTTTTATGGTTTGTAGACAGAGGACGCAACATGTTTTTTATATTTTTTCTTGAACAT
Source organism: Ochlerotatus camptorhynchus (assembly GCF_037179485.1). NCBI lineage: Eukaryota > Metazoa > Arthropoda > Insecta > Diptera > Culicidae > Ochlerotatus > Ochlerotatus camptorhynchus. Next base: position 9,228,420 of record NW_027040722.1, read on the forward strand.
TTAGGTTTTTTTACATAAAATATCAAAAAATCAGCGGTAATTTTTTGTTTGTTTTCGTGTTATATTTGTTTGTTGAAGTTATCTAGTTTTGGGTTTTCGCTCAATACTCCTATGTGACTAGACCTATGCGGCTCCATTGATACAGTGCTAACAAAGTAACATAATTTATACCTATTTGATTCGATCTACATTTATTTGCATGATTGTTTGTTATGAGCACTCACTTACATTGTGCAAAAATTCTGCCATTTTGAATCTTGCAATTTTTTTTAAAGAAATAGAAATGACGTCTTTGACAAAGCTGAAGGATAGAATAAATTATCCCTATAATATAGGGGAAATGGATGTAATGTAGGGCTTAATGCCCCTAATTTGAGCCTTTAAATAAATTCAGCAATGGACTTAATTTTCAATAGCGACCAAAATATTCATTAATACCGTCCCAATGACGCGTTCATCTAGATTAAACTGATAAGTAGCAGATTTTTAGCGATGGGCCTAATCTTAGATCCATAGGCCAACATTCGAGCCATTTCCCCTATATCAAAAGATTTGGACTCTTAAAAATTTACAAAAATCGTAAACCAACAAGTTATGGGCAAATTTTTGAACTTTCATTGAGCAATTTTGAAATTTTTGCAAAGAAAACAGTTTAAATGGTTTTGATAAAAACGATTCATTATCGACCGATGCCTTTGATTCCCCTTTATTCGTTTTGTATTAAACTCAGACAAATATTTATGTTCCTTTTTTTTAATCCAGGAGAAGCACCTACTCTTCCCAACTGGTCGCCCTTTATCGCTGCAGAGGAAAAGCATTGAAACGGAACCGAAAATCTATCAAGTTTCCCTGCAGGGGAACTCCACGGCATAGCATAGTAGGTAGTTAGGCAGACGAAGACATGCAGACAGACAGACGGACGGACAGATAGGGCTGCTGCTGCTGCTACTGCTCGCTACTACTGATGATGCTGATGCTCACTACTGATGGGGCAGTGAAGGAAAGCACCCAGCTGAACAGCTTTATTATCGAGTAATTTCCTGTTTCGAGACAACAAGGCGCCTCCGAAATCGTTCCCGCGCGTTCCTTGCTTTCCATATAACGATAACGAGCTCCTATGCCTTGCCCGTCGGCATCGCAGCGGCCGTGCTTGGGACACTACATCAGGAACCGGACGAGCAAATCGAGGCTTGAAGCTTTTGGGAGATTTTTTCTTTTGGTCGGATAATCTTTTGAGAATGTGTGTGTGTGTGTCGGAAGATCTCGGTTGTCGGAATCTTTGATCCGGTGCGATAAGTATCGAAGCGAATGGTGAGTACTCGAAGTCAGTGGGAATTGCAGGTCACTCGATGGCGAGCAAATGACTGATTTTATCGTGTGAACATGCTGCTGTCTATTCTGGGCTGTTGGCTGAGGGATTGCCGGAAAAAGATTTTCGGAAAAATGGATTTGGTTGATTGATATTCCAAAGAAGTATAACAGTTTATTTTTTTCTCATTTTTATCCGAAATGCGAAATGTTCTCTATGTTGTTGTTGTCAATAGATAACGAAAGACAGATTTTAAAGAATGAATAAGCTTCCGCTTTTGCACTCAGAGGCCCGTACCAGCAGGATCAAACCTATATTTAACTTTTCGCTTCACTTTGTCGACTCATTAGCTGAACCTCCCAACAAACTGTGTACCTTTCTGTCTGTAGTATCGACTACGCTTGGCACTGAATGATTGAGTGGTTCCTGGAAGACGAGATTGGGTAAACCACTAATTTGCGAGCCAATATCTGCGCCAGTAAACAACCTTCATTACACATCCAAGCGAAATACTACCCGACCACTTGACGTTTCTAATTAGCCCCAGCTTGATAGCAGCAACCACCGACCAACCAACGACATAAGGATACATCCCAACACAAGCCCATTAAATTTGCACGATTCGTTCGCGAAAGCCAATCAACGGTTGCTGTTTTCGCTAATGGATATTATTGAGGATGAAGCGGGAAACTCAACATCAGCCTAATTTCTACGCCACACAATATTGCCATGCTGCTGGAATTTTCCGAAGGAAGCGGCAGCAAATCGAAATTGCGGAAACCGAACCGGAACTTTGGCTCGATTTAGGGGAGGAATGTAAGCGATACTCGTGCGAACGACGAGAACAGAGCAAACAAAAGTTATATGGCTTGTGCTTGTGATGGTTGTTTGTGTGTGTGTGTAGGATGTATCCGGATTCGATTCGGAAACAAAACAAACCAAGAAGCACCATATTGTGCCACATTCTCCGTGCTCAATCGGCACGTCACGAGCATGGCCAATTGAAATTTGACCATAAATCATAGTAAGAGTCATGGGAGACGGGCAATGATGAATATATTTGCTTTCGGCTTCCGATTGCCTCTGGTGATGGATGCAATGAATAAGAACACAAACAAAAAGGGAATGATTGCCGTATTTTAAGACGTTGGCATTTGGGAAATTCAGCAGCACCGGTGGTTCAGTGGTAAGCGTGATTACCTCTGATATTCTAAACTGATCGCCAATTCTAAAATTAACAGTTAATTCCGTTGTTTGTGATAAATTTCACTTTCGCCTGTTGTCCTTCGTTCATCTTTGGCTTGTACATTTTTGCTACCTTTCTCGGTAGGATGACTTTGGTTGCGTATGGATTTACGTCAATCCTCATTCTACTTCAGTTCAGAGAAAGACAAATTTCCCGTAAAAACATGGCACTGTTGTTTTATTACCAATCAATTCAACCTTCCCGTAACTCAGTGTCGGATTTTTCCAACCGGATGCAAAAGGAACAAATCACTGTCAATAATTGTACAAAAGCATCTTAACCATAAAAATGGGGTCACTCATAATTGATTCGATCGCTTTGACCACGCCTAGATCACGTCCAAAAGTCTGGTTCGATTCACCGCTCAGTATTTTTCAGTTCAGCATTGAAAAGCTGAGTAAAGTTCAGCCCCTCTGAATGGGGATTCATTCGACGTTGCCCTAATCTTTGGTCATCTAAAGACCCATTCAGCCGAGGGTTCTCCCCTTGCCGGACCTTTGAAACGATACAAAATAGCACACGGCGATTTCAAGAAAAAAAAAGAAACATAAAGTGGTACACCTTGTAATGGAATTATGAAACCACTCTTCTTTCAAGCACTCCCTCGAGACGATATGGTCCTATATGGAACAAAAAAAAAAATTGGATCCAAAACGGTGAATGTGGCAGCAGAATTGTAATTGAATTTGAAACCCGGCCTTCGGTTCTTCTCCCAGACAAGTGCGCGGGTCCCGTACGAACCTTCGTGGTAGGATAACGATAACCAGCTCCGGGGTGGCGTGGCGGTGGCGGCGGAAACATCAAGTGGGAAAATTGAGTGCGAAAGAAAAATTCTCGCCAAGATATGAGCACCCACAGAAAAAAAGAAAAATGAGACCGACTCGAATTCGATTTGGAGGCAGAGCCATCCAACGGACGACGCTCGGAAATCGACTGTTATTTATAGAAAATTTTTATTGCATTTCACGCCGATAAAGTTTCCACTTTCGAAGGGCAATTCCGATCCGATTGGATCGATGGCAACCATTTCCGACTACACATTCCCGGCTGGCTTGGACGCTGGGGCGTAAGTTGTTCGGTTTTAGAGACTTTCAATCGAGCCGGCTGTATCGGGGAGTCGTAAAATGGGCTACAATTTGCACTAATCGATCGGCAGTAAACTTTTGCCATCAATCCGTTGCGGTTTGCGGAAAATTCCGTTGAAGGTTGTTGGAAGTTTAGTCAATATAGTTGAACTGGGTCGGATCGACTGACGGAATGAGAGAGGAACTAGGGTGCATCTCGAATTGGGAAATCCTGCCGATCTAATGCCGGGACGCCAGATTTGCAGACATGTATGTTTGCAATGGTGGATCTGCTAAGATCGTCAGAAAACATTTCGAGCTACATGGGTCCGGGTTTTGCCGGTTTTCATGCATTTCTTTGAGGGCTCTCTTTAAAGCTTTTCAAATCGTTGACAGTAGGCCGAATGTTGACCCCCTTAATAGTCAAAAATGCATGACATACATCAATTTGGTGTAGTTCTACGTCATACTGCGGTCATGTCTAAGATACAACACTTTATTTTTTGACTTAGGATTACATCTCGGATTTCTAAATGGGTATACACTTTGTGAAAACCGAAAATGGAACATGTAACGAAATTATGAAAGATTTTGAACGTTAATAGCTCAGCTGCCCCTGGACCAACCTCAATGATTTTATCACCAATCTATCAGATATATTTCTACGCATTGATAGCAATTCCGACTGCTGATTTACAGAAACTATTGAAAAAGTGATAATGTCAAGCATTGTCCAGTGTACAAATAAAAATTGATTAAGTTATCACAATCTTCGTTCCGGTGAGAGTGGTCGCCACATCAGCAGCGTGCCATCCAAAGCTCCAAAGGACATCGAACTAGCCGGGGAAGGTGAAAGCCCAAATAAAATGTCTGCGAAGACAAGTGGAGTTGGAGCAAACGGAACCTCTCAAAGGTGTGGCTCCGCAGGGCCAACTACCGTTCAAACGAGCGGCACGAAGGCCTAGCGAATACGAAGGTATGCCATGTTTTCTAAAACTTCCTGCGTGTGAAGCGGTTAACATGTAGGTAGTTAAACCATTTATCTTCCATAGGAAAACACCGTCTGCCAAAACTGGAAAATCTACCGAAGGCGAATGGTAATGATACATATACTGGACAGCCGTTGTAAATCTCAATTACTTTAATACGATTTTGACTGTGAAAGCTATTGCTTATTTATAAGAAAACAAATAGAACTCAACCATATTCAGTGTTTTCTATAAGTTTGGGATATTTTATAGCGTAAATGAATGTATTATTGCATTAGCAATGAATTGATGTGATCGACCATAATACAGTCATGTACAATAGTACATCTAGCGACATCTGTTGCAAACATGGTTGAACAGAGTTTAAATTTCAATCCAACAGGTGGAGCTAGCGTAGCAACACTAGCGTTCTGGGTGGCAAAGAAGTGCAGAAACGACATGAAACTTAAACTTAACTCTTGATCGAGAATCCATAACGGCGGATTCAAATGTGCAGCGGACCCATCTGTCAAAACCACAGAAATTTGTTATCTAGATAAAAATAATTTGCCCGGAATAGATTAGACACGAACCAACTCATACATTTTGTATGCGAGTTCGTGGCTAGGATACACATTTTCCGCGAACACGGCGGCAGATGTCAGTTTTGCGATCTGATCATAAATTTGACGGTATCTTGTATGGTCATTCATGTCGGTTTGTCGGTGGTTCAGTTGCCCTTTGCTTTCAAGGTAATTCTTGCTCAAAATGACGCTACTGTAGGGGAACTAGCGGCAAGAAGGTCATCCGGGGAAAGTGTGCCACCCTCAATATATTATGAAAATGAAAACATTTCAATCCTATCTCACCATGAATCTATGCATGGTATTCTTATGAAGCTTTCTAAACAAATTAAACCGAAACGAAGTCGTAAAAAATTTAAAAAGCTTTTCGACCCATCATTTCATAGACCGGGGATCAACGGCTTTACTTCCCTTCCGAAGGAAGGTGAGACCATAGATTTTATGCCTCAGAAAATCCCAGCGGCGCCGACTGGGATTGAACTCAGGCCTTTTGGGGTCACCGTTTTTGCACTTACTCATATTTTGGGGTTAATAATCAAAATGGAAGGTATAAGAAATTTATCACTTTTATCAAAATGAAAAAAAGCTTCTCACCATGAACCTTTAAAACCCATTCTTCATTGAAGTAACATGGATTTTAACTAAATTTCTTCTCTCTTTCAAGAACTGCTCATTGCTCCGGGAATATAAAATTTAAATGCCAAAACGCTTGCGGATTGGATTGCTTATTTCGGCAAATTCTTGCAATTTTCTATCTAGGGCTGTTCTGAAAATCAAGGCCTGAAACTCGAAACACCCTAACCATTCTGCTCGGAACGGAACGCCCGTCCTGAGAAAATCCTCTGGGCTGTAACATTCTCAACCGAAGCCGTCCTTCTTTCCACATCCAACCGCTCACAAGAACGGCAATTTCCACTGCTAATCGAATGGAAACGGCAACCGCCTAGCTTCAAGTGAAAGCATCCAAATTTATCGTCGCCCTAAAGCATTGCTTCACTACAACACGGCTCAATGCACCGAAAGGCTTCTTGCCACCAGCCACCGCACCGGAATGCATAAATGTTTGCCCATTGCGAGCTGCACACGGTCGTCGTCCCGAAACATGCACTTGCCCACGAATGGCGGTGGCGTCCGACCGTCGTCCGTCCACTACTGTGGGGCACAAGTTTTGCTTTTGAACCGGAACCAGCAATGACGCTGAATTGCTTCGTAATTGTGTTTATGATAGTGTTTTTGCCGGTGCTTTTTTTTTCTGCCTGAGCGTTGGGATTTCGACTCTGTCGGGTACCTACGCCGTGGGAAGATAAACGATCGAACTCAATAAAAGTCATATCATGGATGCTCTGTTCATGGAACATTGGCACCCCTCGGTGGTTTGGGGTATCGCAGCAATTGCTCTCGAGGGACGGGCGGAGGAAATCGAAACTGTTTGACTAGGATTGCTTGCATTAAATTGGGAACGGAAAATTGCTCGTGGTTTGCAATTGTATCCGAGGGAAAGGGATTTTAAATTTCACAATCTTTATGAAACTAGTGTGCTTTGCAATAAGATAAGCACAAAACCTAAGAATAGCCCAAAAAGTTTCGGATTACCGTCCTTGCACAGTCTAAAGAAACGATTAGGTAGTATACCACAAACATTCACCCTCGTGGTATCAAATTTGTCGCCTGCCGAACTGCGCCACCTTCCGTCAACTATATCCCGTACCATCGTATGGCCAATAACCGAACAAAGTACGGTTCTACATTCGACGGCCTCGTCCAAGGAACTGAACAGACCAGAACAATCACACAAAAGCCCTAGGGAGGTGCAGAGGATAATCCGATAATAAATCTACTAATCTCCGTGTGCTGCTTGCTTTCTGTCTCTCTCTCCTGGGTGATGAACCTTTTGTGAGTGTATGTCACTGGACCAGGACCAAAACCAGGCCGGAAATCTTGAACGGCAAAACTTTTATTGCCGCATTAATTTTTGCTCCTCCGGTCCCGGTGCGACACCGGTGGTGGACAAGTCAAGCTCTTTATCGATGGCCATGGGGACCCGGTTTCGTATCGAGACAAGCTTATTATCGCAGATTCCAGCAAACCTGCCAGGTCAGACAACAGTCAGACAGCTGGATGGGGGGGAAGGGGAGGGGAGGGTGTCGGTTTGGGGTGCAAACTGTTCCGGAGCCAACTTCTGAAAGCCGGAATTAAATAATTGCTGGAAGCACAATGTCTCGCTTCTCGTTCTGCGTGGCTGCGTCAACTTGCTGCTGTGACGTCGAAGCGATACAACAAAGAGCCCGTTGGACTTTGGGAAGTAGGAAATTACTTCACCAAGCTCCGGCTTAGCCGGTGAGCTGCTCTGTGTAACGAGAAAATGAATAATTTCCAGCTGTCCACTTTGTCAGGATCAAACAGGACTAGCAAGATTGATTGCGGCGAGGACTGCTGCAGAAGTCAGAGAGATTTTTGCGGCGGAAAAAGTTAATGAAGTCATTGCGGTTGTTCTCGGAAGGTGGCGGTCGGTGACTGGAGGTTGTCGAGGAAGCTCATTTCGAGATAATTTCACGAAGATTTCAATGTTTGGGGAAGTTTTTGCACGGTACTTACAACCGGTGTTTTGTGGTGGTATACCTGAAAAAAGGGAGAAAATACAATATTAATGAACGTCTGATTTTTGGCAAGGGGGGCAAAATTTCGAGAAAGGCATAATAGGTAAATGATGCATGGAGTATAATTCATCTTAAACGATTTAAGTTGTTGTTGAAATTTTACTGACAGGTTCAAGGTCGTTCAGTTCGGTGAAATCAGATAAAGTTTGTGGAAGTCGATCATCAAAAATCGATTCAATTTCAGTGATTTCAAGTGGGCTACACAGCAAAAAAATAATTTTGATATCACGTCAAAGTGGATGCACTACAATCATGTCGAAAATATGGTGTAATATTACTTGCTAAAAAGGACAAAATTATCATTAATACAATGCATGAACTGACATTACGCTGCTTTTACTGCATTTGTTTATTTATGTGGTCATAAAAATTACATGAAATTTTCGACATGATTGTAGTGCATCCACTTTGATGTGATATCAAAATTATTTTTTTGCTGTGTAGTAGGACATCGATCTGTCAAATTGATTATACCATAGTTGGAGATGCTTAACGTCAAATATCAGACTTAAAGGGGTCAAATAATTATCGATCATTTCAGTTAGGTTACTCTAAGCCAAAGCTTGATTTGTGTGCTTTACATAGCATATTTCCATTTTTTGAGTACCCAAGTAACGATATAGTTGCAATATAGCTTGTATATTCTTACTTTGTTGAGTATGGTTAGTTGGGGAATCTGATGAAACTGTCACTTCTTGAAACTGATCCCTTTCGTATTTCTTTTATTCTCTTTTCGCACACGTGCAAAACAAGAAAAACCCGGAAAAGACGGAATCATGTCAAAACTGACCACGGACGATCTACGGAAGGAAATTTCCGGTGAAGCACGGAATGAAATACGAAGCGTTAGAGAAAAACTCCAAGGGATTTCAAAAGAAGCAACTAACGGCGGCGGAAGAGCAGAATATGGTGAGAGCTGTCCAAATTAAATGTCAAAATTTAACTAAATAAATACATGCCAGGTTTGAAAATAATATTTTCGAACCTGGATATCCATTTGATAATGGTGATGCATACATGCGAGGCTTATTGTGAGTGAAAGTAACCTCGGAATGGGCGTGACTTTCCAGACATTCTGAAATGGGTTGCTGGATCTGCAATAGAGCTATCATCTTCTAATTCCCGGACTGTCTACAATGACCATAAATGCGACATTGTAGAGAGAGTTCTTCCATAATAACACTGCTGGCCAGTGGGGGTTAGAGGGAATACACACACACACACACACACACACACACACACACACACACACACACACACACACACACACACACACACACACACACACACACACACACACACACACACACACACACACACACACACACACACACACACACACACACACACACACACACACACACACACACACACACACACACACACACACACACACACACACACACTCACACACACACACACACACACAAACACACACACACACACACACACACACACACACACACATGGTTACCAATATGAAATCTGTTGGTTAGCTCTGAAGAAAAAATATTTGTTCCAAAAGTCTCATGGTATCTTCATTTACAATTTATGGAAAATAATCATTGAAACGTTTTTTACAATGCGATTTGATTAAATTTTTACGTTTGAAAACGTGCATTATCTACACTACCCGTCAAAAGGGACGACTCGCCTGGAAAAGTATTGCTACACTCATTTGAATATTGCATCACTCCCAAAAAAGTTTAGCATCACCCAAGAAAAGTTTATATATTCACTCAAATTTGAACAAATTCACTGTATCACTGTTTAATTATTGTGGTAAACATTCAGAAAGCCCTAAATTAGACTAGGAAAGTTTTGCAGAAAGTGATGGCTCACGGTAGAGAAGTTAGATATCACTATGGATAGTACTGAATCATTTTGAGCTAGAAATCATTTCAAATTTATTGATCCTTAGTAGATAAGTTTGGAATCACTATGAAAAATAGTAAATCATTAAATATATTTTACCCGTCATAAGAATAATATCGCTCCACGTAAAATCAGACCTGAAAAGTTTAGAATCTCGTGAAGTCGTTGCGATTCTTTACACAAAACTTTGGTATGATTTGAATTTGAACTGAATCAGAACTGAAAAGTTTGAAATCACTTGAATTTGATGTGAATCAGACCTGAAAAGTTTGAAATCACTTGAATTGGATGTGAATCAGACCTGAAAAGTTTGGAATCACTTGAATTTGATGTGAATTTAGACCTGAAAAGTTTGAAATCACTTGAATTTAATGTGAATCCTACCTGAAAAGTTTGAAATCACTTGAATTTGATGTGAATCCTACCTGAAAAGTTTGAAATCACTTTTTTTTTTTTTTTCCCTTGGTTTGTTTACCGTCGATCTTGTTTTCCGTGCTGAGCACCAATGCTACCGACGTGCCAGGAAGGCAGCTCCCCCACCTGGACCCTACCTATCGACCCATCAACTCATGAACCGGGGACCAACGGCTTTACTTCCCTTCCGAAGGAAGGCGTGATCAGAGATGTTATGCCTCAGAACATCCCGGCGGCGCCGACTGGGATTGAACCCAGGCCTGCTGGGGTGAGAAGTAATCACACTTACCACTACACCACCGGCGCCGTTTTTGAAATCACTTGAATTTGATGTGAATCCGACCTGAAAAGTTTGAAATCACTTGAATTGGATGTTGATTATTCTTTCCTCGCCAATCGAACGCAAATAACCGGCATCATCGGATAGAGGAAACTTTCACCAAACCAAAGATGGTGTTAGTTTGCGTAGACGAGCCTTGAGTCACGAGAAAAGGGTTGCCGAAGTTTTGTTAGCAATAGCTGATAGGCTATTTTCTGTTGTTGGTCGTGATTTGCTCGATTGGTTCCACTATTTGAAAGCTCAATTGGTTCCCAAGATTCTATCCACCAGACTTTGAATATAGCGACTATAGATTACTCTGGTTTTCTGCGAGAACACAAATAACTGGGCATATAGTTTTGGTTCCTGATCCTGCAGCTGATCCTATTTCTAGTCTCGGTTCTAAACATTTATTATTTTCTCTCGTAAATCACAAAAAATATTTTTAAAGATGCAATTTTATTCTTCATTTGAGTGGTAGCCAGACGATATTTCTAATTAATAATAATTAATTGAAAAGTTAGCTGAGCGCAAACGTCTTAGTTTTCTTTATTATGGAGGTTTTCAGCCTGAGACTGGTTCGCCCCCGTAGTTTAAAAAAAAAAGAACTTTTGTTGATTCACCATCACAAAAAAAACTTTTGCTTTTCCAACTAAATGGGCATAAGAATACCAACAAAGGACTCACGTTTAGATTCGCGCACGGAACTTCGCGGAAGGCACATAGTGAAACATGATATATCGGAATTTCTAGGGATACTAAAGTTTCATGTTAATGACCCAAGGAATCCGGAAACTCTCAGGAACTATGTGTCTTCTATTGATGGGGTCTCAAATTTCTCAACCACTGTTACCTTGTTCAAAAACGGTGTCGAATATCGATTTCTGATCACTTCATGTTGTTCCTGTTCCGGAAATATTCAAACTGAAATCATAATCTTTCTAGATAATTCTCAAAATAGAGCTAACGGAAGACCTTATTATTACTTGTGCCACATTGTGAGAACATTTTGAACTCATATGTCTAGCACCTGCAATGTCATGGTCATGAGAACAACTTTATTGAAGACACCAATTTGAGATATGGTCAAAATGGTGCAGGCTAAGACATCCCCATTAACAACAGTGGATGTTCAAAGAACACTAAGTTGAGGGGGTTAGAGGCAAAGGGGAACAAGTGATTTTGATCGATTCTTTTCATCGGCTTTCTCTTTTCATAATCACGGCTTTGCCAACCAATTTCAAGCTATTTTCGCTACATAGTTTGATAAAGGAGGTCATCATCTGTCATGCAGGATAGCAACCGCATCAAGGAATATGTTTGCCGGTGATTTATTAACGAAAGACAAAGCCATGAAGAGAATAGATCAAAATCAATTGCACCCCTTTGCCTCTAATCCCCTCAGTTGAGAGCAAGCGTATAATTCTAGTTGGGGTATAGTAGCCAAAGAAGATTGCATTTTTTCTTTTAACCACTCAAATAGCTTGAAGCATGTTTGCAAAACTGTGGCTCTTCAATTAGAATATCGAATGAATCATGAAATTAATAGACAAATGCAGACAGGACGTCTTGAAATGTTAATCTAGATCTGTCCAGTATATACATACATATACATATACAAAGCTAACTGTCATTTCAAAACGTAGTCAGAAATGATACCATTTTATTCCACATTAAACTGGTTTAAATGAACACGCTAAATATAAAAGGATTGTAGTAATGCATGAATTTACTGTTCCTTTCTTTGTCCACATGTTCGGTTCGGTATGGGTATGGAAATAAATAAATTTTCGGGTTCGAGTTGGACCGGACCAGGCATCGAACTTACCACTTGCAGCCATGGTCAGGCCCGTTTTTACTGCCAACACACTTAAAAAAAATTTTTTTTAGATACTATGAGTCTGACATGTACACATGACATAGTTTTGACATAAATTCAAGTCATAACAGATGCGAAATTCAGCTTTATCAAACGAACTTTTCACCAAGTACCGAACTAAAATTAGTTATTTCTAAGTGTGTATACTATCAGAAAATCCTCCAGCTTTGAAGGCCAACAAAACGTAAACTTAAACTCTTGCCATTATCAGATGTAGCACAGAGCACAATCAAACCGTCCCTTTCGGGGATCAAGTAAACAGCAATTGAAATAATCTTCCAAAACCCTCACCGAAGGAGGAGGACTGCCATCCACTTTAGCGAACAAGATTGCCCCGTTCTCTAAGAGCCCTGTGCGACGTGCTTCGCGATGAAAATAGCTTCCTCGTTCCAAAGCAGCGCGCTACACAAAGTGTCACTTTAACACAATTTAGTTGGCAATTTCCATCTCCATTCTGGCAACGTTTGTATATTGTCGGTCCTCGTGGGGTGCTTTTGCGCTGCCTTAGTACAAGCATTCGCTTCTTCGTACTCAATTCACTCTTCTACGGAGGACCAATCATGATCCATTTTTCGACGCTCGCAAGAATGGTGCTATTCCGTTTTGTTAACACTTTATTTGGCGCGTTGTATTGAAAAATATATTTGGAGGGGAAACTGCCAAAATGACCATTTGCATTGGATATAGTTATAGTACTCAAACTGCTTTGATTCAGGTCTCAAACTACTTACACTTTGGCATTACCATTCTCAGAATTACACAATAGCCTTTGAGGCACATTTTAAGCACCGTTTAGGGCTTGTAACAGTTGGTCATGCAAGAGTCCCCCCGAAGAGCTTTGTTTGAAGGGCTGTCCACCCTTCACTCTTTATGGACTGTCCTCCAACCTATTGAGCTGATTTTTTGCAAATCAGCTACAAAATAACAACTCGATTGGTGTGAGAAGTGCCAAACTAGCCGGTTACTAGCTAGCATGAATACAAGTATCCTCCAAGTGATCAGATTTGAAGAATCTTTTAAGTAGATTGATGTGTTTTTAAGTACAAAATAGTGTGATGTGATTAAATTGTCTCAAAGAATGTGCTTTGAAAGTCATATGTTGAAATGAAGATGGGAGTGTACGTTGGGATCGTTATTTTTTGGTTGTCGGATCGGTGCTTGAAATATGTATGTGTGCGTTCTATACATCCGTGACATTCGCAAATAGTGAAATAGCAGTGAAAGTGTTGAGGAACAGAAAGGGAAAAAATAGAAGGAAAAATAACCGAAGCCCGGTGCTATGTGTGTGCGCCGTGTTGTTAAAGCTGATATGTCTTCGTCATTGGAGTTGCTAGAAAATTTATCAGGAGGGGGCCTAGGAGGGGCCTGTTGCATTTATTTATTTGCTAAGCTACGGTTAATGAAGAATGAAGATGCTATTGAATCAAATGGCGTCAAGGCAACATATTTTTGGGTATTTTTTTCCTGTGACCAATAATATGACATTGAGTGAGGCTTACGATGATTTGAGTGGTTAAACAGATATGATTTTGTTTATTTCATAAAAATGATTGCGACCTCGATTTTGGGAACTCACTGATTTTGAACAAGTAATGATCGTTTGTTCATGCTTTTGACGTTGCTGTGATTTCTATATGGGGGTACACTTTGTGAAAACCAAAAATGGAACATGTAACAAAATTGTGAAAGATTTTGAACGTTAATAAATCAGCTGTCCCTGGAACAATTTCACCAATTGATCAGAAGTATTCCTACGCATCTGTTAAAGTTAACTTATCATTTTTCAAAATGTCACTTTTGAATTTTGCACGAACGTAAAACTGTTGCCATGATAGTTAAAATTATCACCGATTGCCAAAGTTGAATTCCATCCGCTCTCACCAAACGGCGTTTATTCAATCACCGTGTGGTGAGTGGTGGTGTTCTTCAGTACACAACGAAAGGCTCCCCACAAGCAGCTAGTTGTTGTTGTTGGCCTCAACCGTTCTTCGGATTCAGTTCCAATTACCGTGTGTGGTGGTGTCCGGTCGTAGGCATAGGCAGCAGCAGCAGTGCTTTCGGCACGTGGCTTTTAACCTTGTTCTCCAGTACACAACGAAAGACTGCCTGCAAGCAACGAGCTGGAGCCCACATGAGCATCCATAGAAGGAGGAAGCAGCCGCCCACCTATTGATCGGAATCAGTAGCTCTTCGTGAGTCGCTGTGGGCCATCTATTTCAGCTGCAGTTAACAAATATGATTTATTATATAAGCCACGTAGTCCTACGTCACCATTGCGTACAACCCCATAGGGCTGTCCCTTGTAGTTTTTTGTAATAAAATCATGTAGCGTCCGGATCTCATAAAGTTAAGCATCTCCAACTTAACAAAATTAATTAATTATTTAATTAATTAATTATGCATAAAACCGTGTTTAAATTGGATGATAAATAAAAAAGATATCGTCAAATGAATGGGTCCGTTTTATAAATTGAACAGTCTTTATGTGACTGGTTTTGTGGCGTCATAAGTATTTTTTATGGCTTAATTTATTGCTTATTATCTGGCATTTATTACAAATACCTTTTAATCGCATGATTATTACTGAATGGGTTGTGAAATTTTCTTTAGGTGCACAGCAGCTGGAGGCATTGAAGCGGACTTATTGTTTCTGTAAACGTTGTGCTACAGAATGGGTTTGTTCGAATCTACAGCAATATTTGTGATGGATGGTTGTTGTAATCTTTTCTTTTGCCTCTCGATGTTTTGATTCCTCTTTCGAAACATACACAGAAAGATGCTTCTGCTTCGAGAGAACACCGTTAAGCTGGGCATAGACAGGGCAAGTTAGTTGATCAAGTCAGTTGGATTCAACTGACTTGAACGCAAATTGAACGTCTAAACCATGCTATTTAACTGACTTGATCAACTCACTTGAATTGAAAAAGTTGAACCAGGCTCAACTTTTCAAGCCAATTGAATTCGACTGAGTTGATCATTAGACATGCCTAGTCTAAGCCCAGCTTAAGGGTGAGGAGAACTTTGCCACGACTTGTTGTGTGAGTTCCACGAGCTACGATCCGTATGACACATAATGACGACGATGATCATCAGTTCTGCCCATTACTCCTTGTGATTACTTAACATTTTCCTGTCTTTATTTCAAATGTTATTTCATATTTTGGTAGTTAGTAAGGTGGCTTATGTGTTAACATTGATAAAATTGGCATTGTTTGCATTTTATTGACTTTTACTGGATGATAAACCCTGGACAATCTTTCAAAGTGGAATTATTCGGTTAAACAGATTTTCGAGACCGATTTTCTTTTTTTTCAGTGAATGTGCTCAGGGGAGGTCCGTGTTTGCGTAAATGGCTCTATGAACTGTTTTGAAGTTAATTCACTAAACACATAATTATCGACTCGTTTTTTTTAATGCATCATCAATCTGGAGTGTGCTGGGCGATTACTGGGGGAGACAACCTCCAAAATGTTTATTGACATCAACATGATTCATTATTCACCACAATTATTCCGATTCGGGTTTGAGTTCCATTTGCTCGGGTTCGCTCATTGACTGAGTGAATTTTCCTAGGTTTTCCTCAGGGGTCTGCGGAGAGAGAATCGGGGGATTTTTAATCAGTCTTTGAATATACTGAGTGGGACTGTTTTAGATTGTCCTTACAGTCGTGCGAATGCTTGGGTAGCCTGCGTTTTTGAGAATTTGAGTGGATGCGGCTCGGCTTTAAGTCGGATGCAACGGCTGTGTGCATTTGAAAGATTTTTTTCCAGCGCTTGATTTATATATTTTCAGTTGTGTAACCACAAGACGAGAAAATTATGATTAATCTGAACGACAGTTCGTGCATATAAACGAGGTAAAATTTAAATTTGAACTTCGAGTAACTCTACGCCCATTAGAAGAACGATATGCTGGTAGCCTTATTTGCTGTTTTGTTTTGATCTGTGTTCCATTTCACATCGTTTCATTTCGCTTTTCACCACTTCATATTATTTTCTTCGGTCATATTAAACATTTAATATTATTGTATTATGTTATATCCACCAGGATCTTGGATCTAAATTATACAGTCGTCATGTAATGTATTTCCTAGGAATGATATTTTACTGTATGTAATATTTTATCAATTTATTTTATTCTTCTTTTTTTTTTCTTGATTTGTTTCCCGTCGATCTTGTTTTCCGTGCTGAGCACCAATCCTACCGACACCAAGGAGGCAGCTTACACACCTGGATCCTACCTATCGACCCATCAACTCATGAACCGAAGACTAACGGCTTTACTTCCCTTCCGAAGGCGGGATTAGAGATGTTATGTCGCAGAACATCCCAGCGGCGCCGATTGGAATCCAAGCCTGCTGGGGTTAGAGGTTTATTTTATTCTTCATATTAGTATGTTTTCAAAAACAATCAAAACGATTTTTGTTCTGATCATCGATATTTAAAAGTTCAAATTGTAATCTAATATTACTAATGTTTGTCTCAGACAGCATTTCGATCAGAAGTGATGTTTTCGTGCTATAATTCATTGAAAAATGACAAGGACGCCATTTTGAAAAAGTAGAAGGGTCTGTGCCTAGAGGCACGAACGGAAACTTGACGTAGGACCGCTAGTCTTCTTCTTCTTCTTCGAATTTCAAGCTTATTGCATATCGCATATTATCTTATTGCGTGCTCTCAACTTAGTGTTCTAGATGCACTTCCACAGTTATTAATTGAGAGCTTTTGATGCCTTTACCATTTTTGCATTAGTATAATTGTGTGGCAAGTCCAATCATACTTCTGTGCTTAGGGAAGTCGAGAAATTTTCCAAAATTCCTAGACCGGACCGGGAATTGAACCCAGCCACCTCCAGCATGGTCTTGCTTTGTAGCTGCGCCTTTACCGACTGAGTTAAGGGAGGCCCAAATGGACGTGGACCGCTAGTGGACGGAACAAATATGTTGATCATTTATTTCTTAACTCTTTTCGTTTTTGAATGAGTGGCCCTGAAAATGGTCGGTTGTTTTTCAAATGGTGGCCACACCAGTGCAATAGTCAATGCCGACCGAATGACGACGGCCTAGTCATGCTGCCTATTGCGGGAAGCCTTTCCTCCGGTCGATGTGGGTGTTTTCATCGTCGTCGTCGTCTTCGTATTGGTGCGATGCGTGCTGTTCCACTCGGACGTCGTGTCCGACGCTAATCCGTCCGTTGCTCGAAAGCAAATGACGAAGAAAACGATATGGCAAGCGTTTTTATTACCGCTGCTTTTCTCCTCCCTTCCTTTCATTGGTGAAATTGTGAGCGGTTAACCGAGAATTGAGCTCGCTTATGTGAGAAAGGGAATGTGTCGTGTGTTCGATTTGCGCTCTATCGTTGCGTCCGTGTTTGGGATTTTTCGTTACATGTCTGAATTTTGATTGTTTTTAATGTAACCCCAGTATAGAAATTTAAGACGTAGTCCTACGTAAAAAAAAAATGATACAAGATCCAACATGGCCGAAATTAAGCAAATATCGGAACGATTGCCCGTAGCAAACAACTTTGCAAAGTTTCAAGAAAATCGGAGCAGATCGAGTCATAGACTTGTTTCTATTTGGGTTGGAAATGCTCAATATTGGTATTTAGGTTAGGTCTGACGCTACTAATAAAGTTTTCTTGAAACTTACAATATTTTCTTGACAATGAAGTTGAAGTTTTAAAATATTGATTTTTGCGGGATCTAGAACCTAAAAAAATTTAATCCGGAAATTTTTGAAATTAGAACTCCAAAATGATCAAATTTCAAACTCCTTCAAATATCCCAGAACCATTCTTAAAGAAATCTTAGTCTTAAATTATCAAAATTTTCTGAAAAGAAACCAATTGCCCAATCCATCGGGATCAACTGATTTTATCTCGTCTCCGCTCGGGACATACTCGGACGACCCATAATATGGGGAGTGCGACTTCGTTCAGAAAACATTGCGATATTTGCAACAAAGATGACGATAGGGCACCCTTTAGTAAACTGCACAGGTTTTCAGGGAATTAGGGAGCTTTATGGGATCCCAACCAACAAGAGAAACGCACTGGCCAATGACCCTTCAACCGGAGCAGCTGTTATATGCTTCATTAAGGACGTCAACGTGTATAAGAAAATCTGGCCTACCACACTGACAAGAACCAACCCACTGCATCGAACAAGGACCAACAGCTGTAACGAACTCTAAATACACCACCGACAATTTGCCGACTCTTCCTACTTCTCGTTGCAGTCATGATCTCTTGGAAAAGAACCAATCAGCGTCTCAGCAGACAGGTTTCCTTGCATTCGGTCCTTGGCGGTATGTTGGGACCAGCCTTGTAAGCAATTTCTTATGTGATTCCTAATCTTCTATTCATTGTTCCCTAGTTTGAAGTGGTTAAGACTAGGGTTCTGATGTATGGTCATTATCGGTGTCATAGCTTATTTTTGTTGCCAAGGAATCCAATTTTGACTGGCAAAGGGGCGCGCTTTTGGAGGGTGTTCCTACACTCCGAAGGATATAAATAGTGGGACCTTTCAATTAGAATCGATTCCTTGTGATGAAGGCAAGAATGACAACTGTATTTAAACCGAATACTTCATCATTTCTCAATAGTGATGGAGTAATACGACATGCACTAAACTAAGGACACGGGATAAACTACAATAAAAAAAAGCGGTCACCGTAGCTGACACAGTTTCTGTGACAATCTACTGTCTTTGCTTGCAAAACAAGCTATCAAATTACAGTACCAAACTAAGATGTCATATGACATGCTCTGTCATACGACGCTGTCGCCGCATGTATTTTAGTTTTTTCTCATTAAAAGAGCTGCTGATGTTGTGCTTGGGTGTATTCTGAAAATAGCAAACAACGATGTCCTAGTAAGAACATATCTGGTCAGAAATGGTTTAATTTACACAAAATTGAGGAATTAGAACGAAATCACATATGTCATATGATAGTTATTTGAAAATTTTATTTTTCCTCGAATGTTGTTCTGCCGTTTGTGTTGTATAAGAGAGACGACGCAAGAGCATGAGAGTACGAACACAAACAGACTGTCAAGCATGACAACGAAGCGAGTGTAGTAAAAAACGTCAACTGTTTCATCCCCTGGTTGGGACATGTCCATTTCTAGTAAAATACCATTCAAGCGAAAATCAAAGTTGTCTCTCGGGGTAGCAGTCCGTGCTGTATGAACAAGGGCGTTAGTAGGTGAGGGACCGATTACACACGGTCGTCTCGGGGCCTAGCAAGGGTGGGTTTTTCATGTGTGAAAGGTGTTCTACGGGCTTACCAACGTTGGCTTCGTGCGCGAACAATAACCTAACTTGAAGAGAAACCTTTAAATGTTCCTAATTGCCAGTATACGTTGCAAATTTTATCAAGTGAGGGTCTTGAAAAAGTAAACTAAGAATCTTATTATTGTTTTTCTTTGCCTTTGATCTCTCAATTTAGTCGAAGTTCCAAAATATTCAAAAATTGTTTACGTTACGTTATGCATTTAGGAGTATTTTCATGTCCACAATTTAAACAAAAAGAAGTGTGCAATACACAGCAAAAAATGTTGTATCGAACAATGTAATTCAAGCTGATGTATGAAATAATGATGTAATAGCAAAAAACAGATACAATATTACATCAATGGATGTAATTTTGTTCGCAAAACCGATGTACATCGTGCAACTTTATATTACACAACCGATGGATTGACCTGGTTGCAGCAGTTTGGATGTAATATTCAACAACTTTTTTTTTCTGTGTAGTTCGCCAATAATTTAAAAATTAATAAAGGCTAACAAGAAAGCTTAAAATGGCACTTTTGGAAAAACCAAATCTGCGGCAATCCCGGGATGATTCTTGAGAAATTGAAAATAAATCCTGTTAAGAGTTCCGCGGATAATAATATCAAAAATCAAGCACAGAAAATACTTCAAGATCTGAGGCTTCTAAATACCTCTGAATAAAGTTTATTGAATTACTCTACATTTTTCTAAATTCCACGGTAATGATTTTTTTTTTTGAAGATCAATTTGCCGTTTTATTTTATTAGATGAGTCATTACAAAGATAGCAAAATTTGACTTTGTCCAATCTACATTGAAAACTTTCATAAAACTCTGCAAATAATTTATTTTTTTAAATTCATTTATAATTAATTCAAGAATCACTCTGAAATTCACTTTAAATTATCATACAACAGCTCTGAAATTCTATGCAGGGCACTCCTAGCAAAACGTTATTCATCTTATTAATTATAGAAATATTAAAGAAAGTATAATTCTAGAATGAATTCGAATAATTATCCATAGAAATGTCACGCAATTCACCTTATAAAAGTCTTCAAAATTTATTCAAATCTGTCAATATTCTTCTCAAAATACCATTGTAGTGCCGTAAAACGGGGTAACATTGATAGTTTTTTAAAGTATATTCTAAATATTTTTTACAGCAATGAATGTTTTTCAAATTTTATATTTTTATAACAAGTACTGAGGATCCAAGAGTAAATTCGTTAGTAATATGTTGAATGAAAATTAAAGCATTTGCACTATTTTTTTAGTTTTGTGACCGAACTTCAGTATTTTGATTTGGGGTTACTTTGATAATGCTCGATGAATGTAGAAAAAAATAAGTGAAACTCAAGCAATTTAGTTCATTAAATATGAAACTTTGAAAGATTATATAATCAGAAAACTTCATAAGGAATAAGAATACAACATTGAATTTGTGATGGCTGTATCGGAAATACATTTCATAAGTGATGGTTTGAGTGGTTTTTCAAAAAAGCGAAAAATACGAAAATGGTTTTTTAATATTTTTGTAAAATATGTAACACATACTATATAAAAACTATATACGATATCAACGGAAAAACCTTATATGGATCCAATGTTTCTTATTTGGAAAAAGCACAGCGAGTAAATTTATTATTTATATTATACTATCAAAGTTACCCGCATTATCAAAGATACCCTGTTTTACGGTACATTATAACAAGGGCATTTTGAAAAAAGCAAATAAAAGCTGACTAAATGTAAATTGGTTCGCACAAAAAGACCAGTAATTCGTTATTCAATAAGTTTAAAAAGTCCATTAATAGTTGCTTTTCAGTACTTTTATCAAAATTTCAAAGTCGCAGCATTAGATGGTTACATTTCTCCAGTTTGAACGGAATCTCGAACCTTCCTCTTGATGGAGCTCAACAGCGCCCGCACAGTGGAAACGGGACATGGAGTCAGCACATTTCTTACATTTTACCCGCATTTGCTGGATTTCCTTGACCACCCCACCCTTCGTCAAAGTCGCTACTTTGAAATTGCCCAGTATTTTTCGATTGGTCGAAATTCTGGGCAATTCGGAGGATTCATTAGCATGGGGACAAAATTGATCTTGTTGGCAGCATATCACTCCAGAACCACCTTGGAGTAGTGGCAGCTGGCGAAATCGGGCCAAACGATGACTTTGCCCCTATGCTTGCGGATGAACGGCATTACACGCTTTTTAAGGCATTATTCGATGTAAACTTGGGATGTCATCGTCGAGGATGTGACAAATGGTTCCGTTTTCAGGCCACAACTGCAAATCGCTTGCCAAATCTTGGCCTTCTTCACGAACTTGTCAGCAAACACGAACTTGAATCTTCCCGACACATCCCCACATCCAGTCGCGATGTAAAACTTTTGACCGGGAAGCTGCTGCAAATCGAGTTTGACTTATGTTTCGTCATCGATAAAAGTGCAGCCCTAGTGTTTCGTCAAAACACGGTCGCACAAGAGCCTTGCACGCTTTTTGGCCACGGAATTCTGCTTCATGTGCCGGTTCGGATGTTTACTGGCTTTGTACGACTTGTATCCTTCCCTGGCAAAGATATTCCGCGCAGTTTGAAAGTTGGCGTTGTACTTTCTGGCCACATCTTGGATTTAATGACCGGGGTTGGCTTTAACGCACTTTAACACCTTGCTGCGCAGCTGACGATCACTGGTTCCAGTTTTTTTTTTCGTTGGTCGGCTGATTCCTTCTTTTCCTTTATTTAACGTCGGTCTCTGTTCCGCAATCTAGTGTCAATCACCGACGGACATCGATTGCTATCCATTGACGGCAATCGAATGTGCAGGAAGGCAGCTTCCACACCTGCGTAGGATATCGCACCCATTCAACACACATGGGCCAACCAACGGCTTTACTTCCCTTCCGAAAGGAAGACATCACCAGAGATTTTTATGCCTTAGAAAAATCCCACCGACCTCGGCTGGGATTGAACCCAGACCCATCGGAGTGTTAGAAAGCAGTCACGCTTACCACTACACCACCGGCGCCGGCGGCTGATTATTTTCCAGTGGAGTTTCCACACTCAGGGTTTCCTTGTAGATTTTGAGCACTCGACAAACTGTTGTTTTTGGCATCTTCAGCATTTTAGCCAGTTTGGAACCGGAGCACTCTGCATTTTGCAAGTGTTTTTCGAGTCACATTTGACGTTATTTCTGAACGCGATCGACTACTTTGATCAAACTTACACCCGTTGTTATCTATAGAAGAGTAAACAAACCACTGTCAAAGATTTTCGATTCCCAACACTAGAGGCGTGCTAGCGGCGCGCGAGGGGTGCACCAATTTAAGTTTAGTCTGCATTTATTGACAGATTTGAACCGATTTTCGACACTTTTCTAAGGTGAATTGTATGAAATTTCTATGGTTGATTTGTGAATTACATGAAATTTCGAAAGAATCAATTCAATCACATTTATTCAATAACTATGCCCAGGCATGGAAAATCATTTGCAATCATTTCATACATTCATTTACATTAACGGCGCCGGTGGTGTTGTGGTAAGCGTGATTACCTCTCACCCCAGCAGGCCTGGATTCAATCCCAGTCGGCGCCGCCGGGATGTTCTGAGGCATAACATCGCTGATCACGCCTTCCTTCGGATGGGAAGTAAAGCCGTTGGTCCCCGGTTCATGAGTTGCTGGGTCGATAGGTAGGGTCCAGGTGTGGGAGCTGCCTTCCTGGCACGTCGGTAGCATTGGCGCTCAGCACGGAAAACAAGATCGAAGGAAAAAACAAACCAAAGGAAAAAAAAAATTCATTTACATTCATTTGCCTCTAACTTTTTTCATCAACAGCATTCCGCAAAATGATGTGAAAAGTATTTGTAGGTTTTGTTATTAGCTACAACTTTTGTTCATAACTCAAATCTGTATCTCTTATGCATCACGAACTAGAGCGGGCAGAACTTGTTACTGTTTTTTTGTGAATGTAAAATACATTCACTGAAAAACAGTAGTGGCTTCTGTTCGCTCTGGTTCGTCGTGCATAAGAAATACGAATTTGACTGAATAACAAAAGTTGTAGCTAATAAGAAAACCTACAAAAGTTCTATAGATCATTTTGCGGAATGTTGTTCAAGAAAAAAGTTAGAGGCAAATGAATGTAAATGAATGCACGAAATGAATGCAAATGATTTTCCATGCCATGCCTTCTTTGATAATGACAAAGTGATTCTCATATTTATTTTAAAATAATTTGGAAAAGAAGTTTTTGAAGGACAATGCATTTGCAGATAATTCATCAGAACAGTAAAAAAAAAAACTCTGTGAATAGTTATATACGAGTTTTTAAAGTAGCTAGTATATAAACAAATGTTGTTATCTGTTCAATGTTTTCAGAACTCTCTTGAATCTATCTTGAGAATTAATTTGAAATTAGTCTTAGATTGGTATTTTCCCTAGAATTATTGGGAAATCTGAAAGTCTATAAAGAAATCTAATCTTATCTTCTTATCTACTCTCTTGGAGATCTCTCCATAACTCCATTAAAATTTATTTTTGGCATAGGAGAAATGGATCTAATGTTGGCCTATGGCCCCATTGCTAAAAATCTGCTATTTATCAATTTTATCTAGATGAACTTGTCATCGGGACGGTACTAGTGGATATTTTTGGTCGCTGTTGAAAATTTAATCGATAGCTGAATTTATGTATGGTCCCAAATTAGGGGCATTTAGGCCGACTTTACATCAATTTCTCCTACTATGTTATCATTTTTAGATTTTTTTTAAATCTCTTGAAAATTGCTTTAGAGTTTTCTTATGCTTAAAAGTAATTCAAGGGGACTGTATCTTGAAAACTGAGTCCAGTATAAGGGTCTTTCAATTTCTTCAAGGTCCAACATTTCTATTTTTTGTAGAGAGGATGAATTAGGTATCATCATTAACGGGATTTCCCTGGTATTTTTTTCCGAATTAACCGCCTTATCTTTTTTTAATGAGGTTATGGCTAATTTCAAACAAATTCGAGTTTCTGGGTTTCTTCTCAATCAGGAAACGTGATAATTTTTCCGCTTCAAAAGAAATTTCCTACGAAAAAAAAGATTAATAACCTACAGTGAATTTCAACGAAAGTAAGAGCACAATAAGCAATGAGCGAGTCAGAATTTTTGGAATATATGATGTTTTTGAAGTTCTGAAGGGCATTTGCAACATGTACTGGTGTTTAAATAATATGTTAGGTTTTATTCGTTTTTTTTTATGATTTTGGGCCACGATATTATTAATAATGGTTCTGGAAAAAGTTTATGGGTCTTTGAATTTCAGGAATTCAACATTTTATTTTATTTATTGTTATGATTTAATTTTTTCCGATATTTTGGACTACGAACAATTTTCAAGATTCTGGGGCGTTTGTAATTGTGACCACGCAGTGAATGAATTCCAATATGGTACGGATGGATATAGAGCTCTCAATTTGGACATTAAATTTAAGGCAGGCCCAAAGCATCAGGTAAGAGGAAAAAAATTAAAAGTTTTACCAGATATGCTCCACCGAAAATTCCAGTCAATCCTTCTGCTAGCTACCTTCATTGAATTTCCTTCATTCATTGTGTGTCCTACCGAGAATCACTATCCTTAAAAAAAAACACAACACTGAAACTGAAACCCAGCCCAACCGTATCACTTACTTTGTTGGCAATGCTAAACTTCTCCCATTCAAGTACACTTTCTCGCACAGGCAAAAAAGAGTTCATCTTCCCAAAGTAAATTCTTTCTAACAGGCTGCTTCCGGTTTGTACCATGCTAGGCATGAAAAATGAATAAAAAATAAAAGAGAAACTCCTCTCTTGAAGCCGGATAATTTTCCATTTTCGTATGAAAAATCTTCAGTGAAGGATGCAGGTCGAGGTGGGTGGTGGGATGTGAGTGGCAGCTCGACGAAATGAAATGAAAATATTTCCTCATATGTACGTGCATTACGACGACGACGACGACGACGACGACGCCGACGACGACGATGGGAGCGCCGTAGATAATACTCTGGTCTCGGATGCATATTCAGCATTTCTGGAGATTCAATCCGGTCGGCGTGCCGCTCGGGGTGGTGGCGCATGTTTATTCAGTCTTCGCTGATGCCGCTGTCACTGCTGCATATGCATGTAAAGAGGCTGACGGGGATTTCGGAAGGAAACGAACCGCGCTTGCATATGCACGAAACATTCTTTGCAACTAGCGCGGTGCAGAAAAGTGTCTCCCGTGACGGGAGGTGGGAACCGGAAGGACAAAGGGAAGCTCTGTTTGTCTAGAAGCATGGGAAATGTAGAAAAATACAGTTTTAAATTCACGTCACATTGTAACGCTGGTCGTTGGGTAGGTGGTGTGGTGGTGGGGGAGGGGAAATATATGTCTGGTACATTTAATTTCGGTGAAGGATGGTTTCGTACAATGAAATATTTGTTCGGAGTTAATAGGAAGAAGATTTACAAGAGAAATAGTTCGGCGGAAATGGATCCTCAAACATTGACTCATGTTCGGTGGAAAGCAAATTTCAAACACAGTTCTTTCTAGAGCTCTAAGGGTTCACCTCACTTCATCATGTGCTCTTGAAACCTGCCGCTTCATGCACGGTTCATCACAGATTCTTGAAATAACAAACGACAACGTGTGCATCACAAAGTTGATAGGATGTGTAAAATTAAAGAAATCCAAAGATTTCTGATTTTCATTTGCTTAAAAGTCAATCCAAACATCCACATGCATCCGCCGTCCGGAGAATCGCTTCTGACAATAAATTCTATTTTTTACCACTCTATGAACTTCCCGCAGCAAACCTAATCAACTGAAAGTGTTTTCAAATTTCCTTCCCGAGTCTAGAGTCTAGGCAAAGAGTTGTTCTTTTTTTTTGTTTCAACCATTTATTAAGTTGGCCATTTCCCATCCCACCTCGATTCGTACGAATCGCTCGCTTCATGCCACTAGGGTAACAACCGCAAATTTGTTCTTTCAGCTGTAATAGATAAACTTTAACCCAGTGCCTAGGCGCCGAACCAGAAACGGGCGGTGGTCGGGGAAACTTGCTTTACGTGTTTCCTTCTGCAAAGCAATCAACTCGAAAAAAAAAGACTAGCAATAACACAACTGTATACTTGTCCTCGAGGAGCTAGTCGGAGGTACCAATGCAGAAGGAGATTTCCACCACCACGGGACTTCCCTTATAGGTGAACACGGCAATCACTTTCACACTCCAGTGGAGTCGTACCTCTCTCACCCAAGGGACAAGGTGTCATGTAAGAAGTGTCATTTTTGCTTATTCCCACCTCACCAGTGCCGGTCGTTGCCGGTCCCAGGCCAGGCCCCATTTGGGTTGGAAAGTTTTGCTTTGGTTCATTTTCACTCTCGGTTTAATTTCTGTTGCTGTCTTCTGCTAAACGGAGTCCGTCCGTCGTGCTGTTGGTTGGCTGGGTAGGTACGACGACGACGACGACGACGGGTGTCACTTCCAGCTCAGAAGACAACCGCACAGCTATCAACGTGCAACAACTTGAAACAAATGATACCCGAACGACGGTCGTTTGATGCGAGGGAGAAAGAAATGGAAACATCAACGACCTCTGTTTACTTTTCTTGTTTTTTTTTTTGGTTTTAAAAGCTGATAGTGTTGTCATGTTGTAGTGGAGTGAGATTTGTAAAGGCGAATCGTTGATTTTAGTATTATTTGAATGTTCTTCATTCTGGGTAGCAAAGTGATCGAAATATTCAAGTGGATAGGACAACCTATAACACGAGCAGGAACGAATAACTCGTTACCTTAAATTTTTATGGATGCCAGGCTTAGAGGTTGCCTTGATCAAGAGAATGCTGTTATGTCAAAATTCAAATGCATGCTGGTAGTTGGCCTATCGTTAAGGTTGTCTAAGTTGAGTTTTCCCGAAAATAAACTTTGAACCTTGGAAACTTTTCAAGGAGGTTGGTCTGTGCTAGATTTTCAAAACCATCATTCAAGAAATTTTAATTAAAATTCCAAAGAAAGTTTGAAGAGAGTTTTTTAGAAATTCTATTGATGACACCAAGATCTTCCTGATAAGACTACCATAGTAGACACTTCGAAAGTATCATGTAAATTTAGGTGCTGGGTCGATTTCTTCACCTTCGCTTAAATCTTAAATCAGGTTTACCCACATAGTTAAAACTAGTTTAAGGGTTTAGCGGAGGTAAAAATGTCGGCCCTGGGACTAATATTTTTTGGAAGAATTTCAATATAATTGAGAGAAGAGCTTCAGTTGCATTTTAACGAGAGCTCTGAGAAATTTCTGTGGCAATTGGATGTGGATTGTTGCTCCGAATTCTAGTATTTTTTAAAAACAATTTAAAAGAAATTTAAGAGGGCTCTGATGAGAATTTCAAGGAAATCTCGTGAACTCTGAAGGTCTTCCAACTCTGCGGATAGTTTTATAGGCATTTTCGGGTGATTTCTGATGCTAATTCCAAGAGAATTCTACAGAGTTCGAAACTCCAGGAAAATAAGGATAATTGTAAATTGCTATTTGCTGGCATCATGTATAACGTAATCAAAAGGAAATTATTTATTCAAAACATTTCAAAAGCTCTTCATACGAGATTTCGTTTAGAGATTCGATATAAGTGAAGTTAAAAAACATTCTGGGACGCACCGATGTTAGCACCATGGAAGCCACCAATTCTCTCTCCACAGTCGAGCCATTCGTGCCAGCGTTCTAAAGTCGTCCTGGCCCTGTGTGTGAGTTGAAAAGGTGGTCTTCCAGTTAGGTTACGTTAGGCAAGTATCATCTGTTTCTCGACCAGTACCACTCCTGATTCGTTCATTGGTTCCAGCTCATTATCAGTCATCAATCATCCGTCACCTACCGGTCGCCTAAGAACTCTGGGACGCATTGAAGTTTGCACTACGGAAGCCCCTTCTTCTCCCGCCACAGTCGAGTTAATCCAGTCATCGTCCTGCAGTCGTCCTGGACCTGTGTGTGGGCTTGGAGAAGGGGTCTGCCAACCCGCAACTCAAGGCAAGTATGATCGTGTCATGATCTGTCCCGCTCCTGATTCGTCCATTGGTTTTAGCGCTATACCAACCTTCAACCATCCATCGCCCGCCTGTCACCTGAACACTCTGGGACGCATTGAAGTTTGCACTACGGAAGCCCTTTCTTCTCCCACCACAGTCGAGTCATTCCAGTCATCGTCCCGCAGTCGTCTCGGACCTGTGTGTGGGCTTGGAGAAGGGGTCTTCCAACCCGCATCTCTAGGCAAGTATGTTCGTGTCATCACCAGTTCCACTCCTGATTCGTCCGTTGCTTCCAGCGCCTCACCGTCTCAAGAGCAACAACCGGCTGGTTCGAATGAAACGTCATACTCCGATGGCTTCAAATCCCACATCACCATGGGATGGCACTGCACTGCACTGGATCTTGCTCGGCACGTTTTGGAACATCCCAGACCAGAACGCGCTGCCTGCTGCCTCAAGGAAGTCCCTGAGCCACTCAACCCAGTCGCGCTTGCTGATTCCTGTCATCGAAGTCGTTCTGGCCCTGTGGTTGAGAATGGTGAAGGGGTCTTCCAACCTTCTACATCAGGCAAGTATGCGTTTGTTGAAAAAAGTTCTTCTCCTGATCCGTCACTATGTTCCAGAGTACCACCATGCTCGTTTCGGCTGATCGATCATTCTGCAGACCTCCAACCGACTTCGTTCGACTGCCTGTTGGTGTATTACCAGAACGTTCGTGGCCTGCGAACAAAGATTGATGATTTTTTCCTGACTGCCGTTGACTCTGACTACGATGTCATAGTTCTTACGGAAACCTAGCTCGATGACCGCATTAATTCATCTCAATTATTTGGCAGTCTATTCATGGTATTTCGAAACGACCGCAACCACCAGAATTGTACCAAATCGCGTGGGGGAGGCGTCTTGATTGCGGTATCCAAACAGCTCCTGCAGCGATCCTGCTCCAGTTTGCACTTCTCTAGAGCAGCTGTGGGTCAAAATAACGACGCCTCGTAGATCAATAAGTGTTGGCGCTATGTATCTACCTCCAGTCCGAAAATCTGATAAGAGCAGCATTGCAAACCACATCAGTTCGATTGGTACCGTGTTCTCTCGACTAGAACAAAACGACCTAGCTCTGGTATTTGGTGACTACAATCAGTCTCGGCTCTCATGAAATGTTCCTGCAAACGATCATCCTAGCATTGATGTTCTTCGCTCGAACATGCCCGCATGCTGCTGTGCTCTCCTTGATGATTTCAACCTGCATGGTTTTACGCAACTCAACTCGATACTGAATAGCAACTCTCGGCTGCTTGATCTCGTTCTGGGGAACGAAGCTGCAGGACTGGAATGTTCTATCCTAGAAGCCCCAGAGCCTTTGATTGGTATTGGCACCAATCATCCTGCGTTGGAAGCGTCCATCAACCTATCTGTTCCTGTTCGCTACGATAACCCCCCTGTTGATGTACATGAGCTCGACTTTCGTAGAGCAGATTTCGTCGCGCTAAGTCACTCGCTTGCCCAGGCAGATTGGCAGTTCCTTGACACGTGTTCATCTATTGATGAAGCTGTCAACTACTTCGCTAAGGTCGTTGGCCCTCTCCCAAACCCGCATGGTCCAATGCTCGACTACGGAATTTGAAGCGACTGAGATCGAAGGCCCTCCGTAAATACTGTCGTACTCGTAACCCATTCACCAAACGATTATTTTCAACAGCGAGCAAAGAATATCGCACATATAACCGCATTCTTTACAAGAGCTACACAAGGCGTGTGCAGGCTAATTTACGGTTTAATCCAAAGCAGTTCTGGTCATTCGTGGATACCAAACGAAACGAGGAGGGGCTACCAGTCGAAATTCACCTGGGTGATAGAATCACCAGCCATGTAATCTTCTGGCAGAACATTTCAAAAGCATTTTCAATGACACTACGGCTTCGTTGTCCCAAGTTGCTGAAGCGGTGAGGGACACTTTCAGTGATGCTTCCAATTTTTCGATTACCTCGGTTACAGCAGACCTCGTCGAATCCGCCATCAAAAAGATGAAATGTTCTAATGCTGCTGGCCCTGACGGGATCCCCTCAAGCATCCTGAAGCGATGCTGTTCAGAGCTTACAACACCGCTTTCGAAGCGGTTCAATATTTCATTACAGCAGGGGAGTTCCCTACGCGTTGGAAATCGTCATTCATGTTCCCGATCTACAAGAAAGGAGACCAGAGAAACGTCGAAAATTACCGAGGGATCACATCACTCAGTGCCTGCTCTGAAGTTTTCGAAATCACCATCAACGACGCATTATTCTCTAGCTGCAGAAATTGCATTTCTCCTGACCAACACGGTTTTTATCCCAAGAGATCAACAAATCTAGCTTCGTTCATTTCTTTATGTCTTCGGAGTATGGAAGCTGGAGCGCAGGTGGACGTTGTATATACAGATCTCAAGGCTGCATTCGAACGGGTTGACCACTCCATACTGCTAGCTAAAGTTGAAAAACTCGGTGTATCCTCGGGTTTAACTCGTTGGTAGGACTTGAACCAATCTGACCAATCGGGAACTTTGTGTTAGAATCGAATCAGAGCAATCGGACTATTTTACAAACAGCTCCGGTGTTCCTCAAGGTAGCAACTTGTGAATGAGACCGGACGGATCCTCCCAACTGGTTGTCGATCGTTCTACGCGGATGATGTGAAGATCTATGTGATTGTTCGTAGCTTCGCCGATTGCTTGCGGCTTCAGCACCTAATCGATACTTTCGAAGAGTGGTGCTCAAGAAACTATCTCACGTTGAATGTACAAAAATGTAATATTATCTCATTTCATCGCAAGCTGAAACCAGCGGCATTCAACAATACGATAAATCATCAACTTCTGCAACGTGTGGACATTGTTCGTGACCTAGGAATCACGCTGGACTGCGTCTTAACATTCAAGCTTCATTACTCGGGCATCGTTGCGAAAGCTAACAGGCAACTCGGGTTCATTTTCAAGATCGCTGACGAGTTTCGCGATCCTGCCTGTCAAAAAGCTCTATACTACTCTCTAGTGCGATCGATCTTGGAATTCAGCTCGGTACACTGAAAATATATTTTCGTTAATTTATTCACACTCATTTCGTAAAAACTGATTTCGTTGATGAAACAAATTTTTCGTTAATAGTGCGAAACATTCGTATTCCATGTCACTAGGCTCAATACCAACATTATGCATGATTCGTACAATACAAGAACGGTACTTCGTACGGACGTATGCAATGCATATGAAAATAATTCGTGCAACAATTTGTGCACCTACGAAAAATATTCGTGCATACAAGCTATTGCACGCGCGACATTCGTGAATATTACGAAACTATTCTTTGATGTACGAACTGGATTCGTTTGTGGTACAAAATGAGAATGACAGTCAGTAGAACTTGTTATTATTTGTCAGTGAGATTTTTAATATCGTTAAGAAAAGCGAATGTTTATGGATTTGTGAGAGACCATCATGCTGGATTGTGACTGTGGAATTTATTGGACACGATCCCCGGCATCGAGCATCATCTACATACACAGCACCTGCAGTGTAATAAAAAGCTCACCGTCATCTCCAACAACGGAGGGCACATCTTGGAGGATTCAAACAGATTTTTTTTTTCTGAGGGTGGACAACATGACGGATGATGGGGTGAGTAATTTACCAAACTTTTTGTGATTCCTGTTGGAACTAATTTTCTCTTCTGTTTCCTCGACGTTGCCTGAAGATCGTTTCCCAGACGAAACAAAACGTTTGCGTGATTTCCAACTACTATATGGAGTTCAATTACCCCTGCGAAGGTGCGATGGATTTTGACATGAAATGATTGCGCACTTGAAGAAGGTTCGGGTATTATCAAATTCCTGGAACGTTCCATCGGCCAAGAAGCAAGGTTTTCGGCAA
This sequence comes from Ochlerotatus camptorhynchus, assembly GCF_037179485.1. Lineage (NCBI taxonomy): Eukaryota > Metazoa > Arthropoda > Insecta > Diptera > Culicidae > Ochlerotatus > Ochlerotatus camptorhynchus. Next base: position 9,260,935 of record NW_027040722.1, read on the forward strand.
TACTAAAGCTAAAACTATCTTTGATTTGAATTATCTTCCGAGTTGAAAATGCACTCAATGAAAACGATGAAGATATTCAATAAAGTTTTATTGATTTCTTAAATAGACAATTTTATTTACCCACAAATGTTTCGTGTGCCTTCGCGTTCTATTTCGTACAATGTATATGTTTTATTATGGGTCTACGAATGTTTCGTACTATTTGAAATACATGAGCTATTACACACGAATAATTCGTATATGTTTTATGAAACATTCGTAACGAATGAGATAACGCTTCGTAAAATACACGAATGTTACGAATCAAACGATTTTATGAATTTAAACGAAACCAGCTTCGTAAAAAGTACGAATCTATTTCGTTGCAGATAACAACGAATGTATTCATGAAACAAACGAACGATTTCGTTATATAAACTAAATTTAATTTTCAGTGTAGTACGGTGCCCGTATCAAGCAGTTTGGATAGCGAGGATTGAATCTGTTCAAAGGAAATTTGTTCGGTATGCCTTTCGTCACCTTCCTTGGAATGACCCTGTGAACCTTCCGCCGTACGAGGATCGTTGTCAACTCCTGGGTCTTGAAACACTAGAACATAGGCGGACGATTAGTCAGGCCGTGTTCGCAGCGAAAGTACTTATTGGTGATATTGACTCTCCAGGAATCTTGGCTAAATTCGAAATCTACGCACCCGAACGAGTTCTTCGGTCGAGAAGTTTCCTGCATCTTGGACCTCGTGCTGCGAACTACAGCTTTCATGACCCAATACGGTTCAAGTCTGGGCGTTTCGACGAGTTTTACGAGTTTTTCGACTTTAACTGTGCAGCGGAAACCTTTCGTCACCGTATTCAACGCAGACTCCTGACAAGGATTGTGCTACGTGTTTATTTTTTTGCCGGTTCAACTGCATGACGAGGACTTCTACCTGATTCACGGACAACTCTATGCCATAGGACGATAACTTTTTTTATGCTATAGACTTGATTATTGTTCGTTGTAATTCTATTGTATTATTGTGATTCATGTATTTCGAAAATATGTGGGCTTTTTACGCCTTTTCTAGGCTTTTCCCCATCAGGCTTCATTTAGACACGTTAAGTCCGATGAAGAAAAACAAATAAAATAAAATAAATTAAATTGAATAAATCAAATTTCTTGATCACCAGTCAGCAAAAATAATCAGATGAATTTTACTTTTAAGTAATTTTATGTTCCATGATTAAGGCGGAACGAGTTGGATCTGAAGTACGGGAGATTCACTAACGAGGTGGCGTTAAAATTCGAAATCGGTTACGACTACGATGCGGGGTGATGTCGTGTGTATCATCGAAAACAATCTCAAGCCAACTAAAAGACAGATTTTCTAGGGCTCCTAGCACCGTATTTAGTTTTTGGAAAAGTACTGATTCAGAATAACGACTAAGAATCCGCTGGAATGACAAGATAGACGATCGGTTGGACCGAGATGATTAATCATATCAACAGCGTTCGCATACCAAGATGCTACTATCGAAAGGCAGGGGACAGAGCTCTACAGAATATACAACTGCATACATTTGTCGATGCAGGCAAAGACGCATGTGCGAATTGTCAACGAAGACGGTGAAGTGGAAGTGGCGTTAGCCTCCGCAAAAACGAAGGTCGTGCCGCTGAAACCCATCACCATTACAAGGTTGAAGCTACAGGCCTGCATGTTGGGAGCACGCATCGTCAAGTATATAATCGACGGCAATTCCTACCCGATCAAGAAGCGTGTATATTGAAGCGACTCAAGTGAGCGGATCTTCGAAAATATAGTCCGTATGTAGCGTTCCGAGTGGCCGAGATCTTGGAAGCTACGAATCGTAACGAGTGGCGCTGGGTAACACCGGAGGAATATCCTGCTGATGAAGCTACGAAGTGGGGCGCCGGACCATACTTCAATTCCAACAGTAGCTGGTACAACGGTCCTAACTTTCAGGTAAACAAGAGTGGACGATCCGGAATCCAACGGAATCGGGAGGAGAGGAGGTACGAGCCTGTTACCTTCATCGGGAGATTCATACCCCGGAATAAATAGTGGACATCGATCGATTCTCTAAATGGACGCATTTGCAACGTGTTATGGCTTACATCCACCGCTTCGTCAATAATTGTCGTAAGGTTGGTCGTAACACCTAGGGTTTCACGGCAAATGAACTTTCTGCGAATAGTTTGCACCTGACAAAGTAACAATTTCAGTTAGAAAAGTCGAGCAGCATCTACGAAGCGACACCAATCCTGGATGAATGTGGAGTTGGGTGGGGCGAAAATGGATAGAGATATCGCCAAACGGACAACAATCACGTTTTTACTTAAAGATGCACTAGACTTGTTCAAAAATCGGCTTCGTTCTACATCTTAACGAAAGATGATGATTTTGAGATATGTTGTTCATTTGGCCCTAGTAATCTTTTTCCACATGAGAAAACAGTCCGTTAAGCCGATGACCGAATACCCTATCATCCTTTCGAAGAAACATAGATCGGCAGTGCTACTGGTTGATCACTATCATCGTCACTTCAAGCATGGCAACAAAGAGACGGTAGTTAACGAGATTCGGCAACGATTCCAAATTCCAAGACTTCGTTCCCTAGTGACCCCAGTTGACCACACTTCCGCAAGCTAGATTGTCACCCTTTATCCGCTCATTCAGCTTTTTTGGACTGGATTATTTTGAACCCTTCCTAGTGAAGGTTGGACGCAGTCACGTGAAAAGGTGGATTGCGGTCTTTACTTGTATGACTGTACAAGCCGACCAGCTGGAAGTTGTAAGCAGCATGACCGCTGAGTCCTGCGTATCATGCGTTCGTCGATTTGTGTGCCGTAGGGGATTTCCCGTTGAAATCCATAGCGACAACGGCACAAACTTCCAAGGCGCAGAGCGGTTATTGCGATAGCAGATCAATAGCAAACTTGTAACGACATTCACCAGTTCGACAACAGCTTGGCGCTTCATTCCGCTGGGTGCACCTCACATGGGTGGTGCCTGGGAGCGATTGGTAAGATCTCTTACAACAGCGATGAATGTGGCCTACGACAATGAAAAGCTGGACGTCGAAGCTCTTCACACGATGATCGTTGAAGCATAATCTATAGTCAACAGCAGACCGTAGACCACTTCCTGTTAGGAAGCTCATCCGGTGTCAAGCAACCTGCGGTACAATTCGAGGAAAGCAGTTTACTACTGAAGCGATCGTGGGTGATGATTCAACACCGGCTGAATTCATTTTGAAACCGTTGGATACGGGAGTACTTGCCGACACTGATGAAAAGAACAAAATGGTTTGGCACAACAGAGAATGTGAAAGCAAGGGACGCTGTATTCGTTAGAGATGACACCAGAAGGAACAGGTGGACACGCGGTCGTATACTGTAAGCAATAACAGCGGCGGATAGCAGAGTTCGGCATGTGATCGTTCAAACGAACGGAGGAGTATTAAGAAGATCGGTCCCCAAGTAAAATTGCAAGCTTTATAGAGGTTTTATAGCATTCTACAAGTCTAAATCATGGTCTACAGAACCCTCATTAATCCATAATGGTTACTTGGGTCTCTAAGCTTACAGTTCTTGATGTGGCCACGAAAGATGGACCCGAGGAGGCTCACGGGTTCCACCGGGAGGAGAATGATGCCACAAGCACGGACAGTTGGCAGCCCGGCCATGGTATGATGGGATGACGATGAGTTGAAGAAAATAAACTTATTGGACGGTTGCTAGAAGCTTCAGCTGGATTTTTATCTGGTTTCTAAAATTGAAACAACTTTTGCATTTTTTCATGTATCAGGAAAAATTTCCAAATTGAATCATCTGTTATATTATTGTACCAAAAAAGAAAAGGTTTTCTCTAGGAGTTTTTTTGAAGAGGATATAGAAAATTTCATGATCATCTGGAGCTTTCATACTATGAAACTTTTAAATTATAGATTTTACTTCATCCAAAACCAGTCCTCCAGGAATCATCAATAAAAGTGTTCCGAAAATCCCAAGCAACCGTATTATCAATTGAACTTGTAAGACCTCAAGGAAAATTATGGGAACTTTGAAATTTCTTTGCAAGTTTCTGAGTTCTCCGAATTTGTGATCAAAATTTAACCACCTTTCAAAAGCGTTGGAATTGGCTTTTAAGGTTTTTTTTTTTCAAAACTTCCAAGCTTCCAAAACTGCCAATGATCGCAAGTCAGTCCCATCTGCATTTTTATCAATTTTGAGTTAGCAACATTATTCAGTTTACCTTTCTATGTTTTTTGAGATGTGCTATTCAAAAAAGGTGGTTTGTTCAAGAAAAATGAAAAGCGATACCAAGTCAAATTGTCTCACAGCGAAAAGTAACCGCAAGTCAGTCCCATTAGAAAAAAAACTATGTTAGAAATGTTAGACAACACGTCGCATCATGAGATTTGTGTCAATACAGATTTTGTCCACTTCCCCTAGGGTATCTGGAACATGTCCGGATGTGGCCAATATAGTTCTTACGCTACTCAGTTTGACCGCCAATGGATATGGCTTTGAATTATCATGTGATTTGATGGATTTTATAACATTCCCCAGAAAACCATTCCCCAGAAAAGATGATGAAATTTGTAATTTATCACTTTTTTTATTGGTTATTTGATATTATATTTCAGTTTTTCTATTACAGAACAGCTTAATATACATATTTTATTTATTACTTTTATGGAACTATGTAGTTATCAATTCCAAACCATTGTATAGCACATTAGAAAATGACAACCTTCTATTTTATTCTTTTTTATGTACGCGAAAGAAGATTCCAGGAGTGACTATAATAAACAAAAATAGTCAATCTAAACAATGGCATACTTTTCTGAGGAATGGTACATTCTGGGGAATGGTTTTCTGAGGAATGGTGCATTCTGGGGAATGAGATTCTGGGGAATGGTTTCGGGGGAATGGTTTCTGGGGAATGGTTTGCTTGGGAATGGTTTTCTGGGGAATGTTATAAAACCGATTTGATGTATCGCTTGATGGATTTTGATTTAAAAGGATTTACCACTTCCCCGGGGATTCCCCTGGTCATCATGACTCTTATTGATCTTATTTTTGAATTCTCATGTAAACTGATTTATCGCATGGTGGGTTTGGCACGTTTATGAAAAGCTCTAGTCTGATGAAGACCCATACTCACCGGAGTATGTTTCGGCCATTGCTCTGGAACCAGCGGAACAAATCCAAAAACATTCAATAACGTTCTATGGGACCATGGTATCTTTCTACTGTCCAATACTGTGCTAAACTAATATAGCATCGTCATGGAATTGTGACTGACTTGCGGTTATTTTTCTCATTGACTTTAAATGTAATCGCAAGTCAGTCCCACTCAGATTTTGGCCATTTAATGAAAAATTATTATATAGATATTTTTCCAATATTTTTGGGTAAACATAGATGTATTATATCACATTGTACGTTAATTTTTAAATTTATCCCTCCAACGTAAGTGTCAAATCAGAAAACTTGGAAACTCTTTGAACGCCTTTTTCTCATTTTCAGTTTTTTACAGATGGGACTGACTTGCGATTATGAGCAGAACAGGGGTTGGAACTCGGAATTAATTTCGAAACATTATTTTCAAAACTTCTACTCCTTAGGGCAGAGAATCGCTTTTTAATTTGTTTTTTCAAATCCCGCCAGATAACTTTCATGACAAGATCGCGTTTTTTTTTTATACTACCACCTACGGACATTTTTCAGACGCATCAAGAGCTAAAAATCATCGTCAATTATAATTGAATCGAATTTAACCGCGCATTTTGGTACTGACGCAACTCTTGCTTCAACTATAGAAGTAGTCAGAGATTCAAGACCATAATTGATTTCATCTTTGGTTTGCAAAGGAATGTTTGGATCAAATTTATGTTCCATAAATGTTGAATATTGCTCACAACCAGCTCTATGGTAATTAAAAGTAGAGCTGTTGGGATTCGAAATTATTTCATGGGAGACTTCAAAAGCTACGGGAAAGTGATCAGAACCGAAGGCAGCATGGGTTGACAGTTGACATTAATCAGTTAAGACCATATCAATTGCTGAGAGATTTCTTGCTGAAGAAAAGCATTTTGAGTTGTTTGGATATTGAATATTGTAATAACCTGTAGAACAATCATCAAACAAAATATTACCATTGGAATTGATTTGAGCATTATTCAAAGAGTGATGTTTTAGAAGAATTAAGATCCATGACGGGTAAGTTTCTCAAGGTCACCCTTGAGAAAATTCTTTTCATAGCCTACGCATTGGAATGGCAAATAGGCAGCTATAAACGTAAGTTGTACAAATTTAGGTTCGACAGAAGCTCCCAAAGTTTCAAAAACCCTAGTTTTAAATGAAGAAAGGATTTGATGTTTATTATGTCTATGAACAATGATAGCAACGCCACCACCGGCTCCTTCAAGACAATCATTTCGATAAATGAAATAATTTGCGTTTCTTTTAACCTTATGGTCAGATATGAGAAACGTTTCAGTTAAAGTATAAAGGCAATATGCACGTTATGACCTCTCAAAAAGTTAAAAAAAAACTCGTCCTTATTATTTTTAAGAGATAGAGCATTCCAATTCAAAAAATTTAATGATTTAAAATCCATTACTAAATTTAAAAGTCATAACGATATTGTTCGCAAATTAAACTCCAGTTTAAAAAGCATCAAACATGTTCAATTTAAACATATCAGTAATCATGTCAATTAATGATTTCTGTAAGAACTTCGTTTTAGAAGCAGTAATTCTTCCTAAGTCAAAATTATCAAAATATCCTTTAGATTCATGTAGGCTACAATTTTGATTTCTACCCGATGCAATAGCAGCATAGGTAGCTCCATTTACTCGCTGAACATTGTTAGCAGTGAGGGGAGCAGTTGTAGATGCAAAATTTGAAGCAGGGGTGATGTTTGTATCTACGGGTACGAATGTAGAATTTTTTTACTCGCTGACCGTTGTTAACAGCAGAAGAATGTTTCTTCCGCTGGAAGGTTCATCCAGCTTCCTCTGCAAGTCTCTGAAAACTGTAATTGGAAGTTTATTCATCCATTTCTAGCGACTTCCTTGATAAGCCGTCTTGGCTTCGCATAAAAATGTCTTTTGATTTCCCCAGAAGTTTACCTAAATAAACTTGGAAATTTCTTCTGGTGACCCTCGAAAAAATTCTCCAATTTCTCCTGAAGCATTTTTTTCCGATTTACCTTAAAAAAAACCTTCAGACATCCTCTGGAAGTTTCTTGAAACTTTCTTCCCCTCTTGAAACTTTCTTATTACTTCCTTAAAAGTTGTGCTAATTTAATTTGTTTAGAAACCACCTCGCTTATCCATTTTAGATTTTAATATTTTTAAGTCAAATTAAACCTCAACTCTCATGACTTGTTTCAAAAGTATTTTTGGTTATTCTGTTAAGATTTAAGCATATTTGAAATGGAGACCTTAATGTATCAGGGTATATTTAAAATAAATTAGGCTGCATAAAAGTCTTCCGGATGCTGTGATTCAACTAAAATTTGACGTGTTTCAAATTAATCAGCATATCTTTTTACCACACATATGCTTAAGTGGTCCAGTAGGTAGGTTGTAGGTATGATTGATGCCTGTGAATCAGTGACTTCCGGTTCGAATCCTGAAAGTCAATGGTAATTTTTAGACTTTTAATAACAAAATAAATATGTAAATCCAATTAGTCAGCACCTTGTTGCAGTCCCATTGAAATATATATGAAATCTGCGCTCTTCCATTTTTTTTCTAAATAAAACTAGATAGCTGAACAAGGGTTGGAAAAGACAGTTACTTAATGCCTTAAAAAGCTTATAATTTATATATCAGTTAAGCATTCAGCTGATTAAAATCACCAGATTTAGACGTTTAAAAGCTGAGCAAAAGTTAACGTGGTCTATGTACAAGCATTATTCAAACTAAGGCTGAATTAAAATCGATTAAACAACACTTGTTTAGCATCAAATTGTTACCTGGGTGTTTCATGCTGCTATCTGGAATGCTACAGAAATGCCAGACTGTTGAAAAACAAGGTAATTATAAGAACTTTGAAATTATTTCAATATGTACGATTATTGGGAACGTCAATAACTCTTGATCGGCTAAAGATATTGACAAACTTTGAGTAGCAAAAATTTGCACCTTCTAAAGATCTAAAAGCTTTCTCAAGACACCTTTGCTGAGAAGTTCGAAATAAGAAAACTAGAGCAAAAAAACTGTTTTCTTAAGAGCCACCCTAATTTAATTCAAGAAAATAGCGCTAAATCGGCTAATTTAAGAGATACAAAAAAGTTATGTTTAACAAAGTTGCTTGAAATTAGCTCAGCTATAACTTTGCCGAAGAATGTACACCTTATTATATTCAAACAAAAAGTTAGATTTTTGATTTGAATGATAATAGGAACCACCCTAGAATTCATTGTCATAAACATGAGGGCGTAACTATAAGGAACAACTTTGTAGAAGAAACTTTTAGTCTAAAGTTCAAATTTCAGGCTCAAAACATATCATTCCACCTATATCTGCATTCTGGGCCACTGTCTATTGGAGTTGCATGGAAGAGAAAACAAATTCAAAGTTATAAATGGTATTTAAAGTACAAAATAATTTAAAATTTAAAAATCTGATAAATAATTCTCAGCACTGCGGTAAAAACCAAGAATCATGAGATTTTCGTTGTCCGTAATTATCAAGAAAAATGATTATTGTTGTTTTTTTTTAGTTATCTGATATAATGAACCTAACTTCAAGCTGATTCGGAAACTCAAACAAATGTGGAAGTTATACATTTAAAAAAATTGACAAAGGCTGGTTAAACTTAAACTTTAAACGTGCAAGTATAGACTTGCATTAAAAAAAAGTTACGCTAGTTTAATTCATTTTAGAATGCACCCACCCTTGACAGATTAAAAATGAACTTCCATTCTCATGGGTTGTTTCAAACGTGTTTGAGGTAATTCTTGGAAATTCTGCTTATTTTTCCTGGAGCATTCTTCCGATTAACCTTAGAAGATCATTCGATTTCCTCTGGAAGTTTCTTAAAACTGTTTCTTATGACTGCTCTTGAAATGTTGTATAATTGTATTCCAATATTCCCTCAATACTTATGTATGTTAATTTAATTTGTTTAGAACCACCTGGATTTGCTATTTCAATTTGAAATAATTAAAGTCAAATTGAACTTCAGTTATTATTAGTTGTTTCGAATATATTTGAGCATATTATGTGAATATTTTCACATATTCGATTCTTATAAAATTACATGTATCGAGGCATATTTGAAAATAGTTGTGCTAATTTAATTTATGATAAAAATCACCCTGCTTTGTCATTTCAGATTGAATTATTTCTAAGTTGAATTGAATCTCAATTCTCATGAGAAGTTTTATAGTTATTTCAGGTTATTGTGTAAAGATTTCAGCATACTTTGAGCTTAGGCTGTCATATACCGGGGAATTATTGAAACAAAGTTTGGCTAATTTAATTTATTTTCAAAATCATCTGACTTTGCCAATTCAGATTGAAATATTTATAAGTCAAAATGAACCTCAATTCCCATGAGTTATTTCAATAGTATATAAGGATATTCCGTGAATATTTCAGCATAGACTTGCATGTTTGTGGGTAGTTATGAGAATAATAATGCTGATGTAATTTAATTTAGAAATCACCCAGCCCTGCCATTTCAGATTGAAATATTTATAATTCAAAGCCAACCTCCACTATAATAAGTTTTTTTTTCAAATGTATTTGAATAGTTTCTCGGGATATAGTGACTAATTCCCGGGAATCAGGAATCGTGATTTTTGGTAAATTTCACGGGAATAGTTTCTCGGGATGTACTTTTATGACAATGAAAATTCAGACTTGCTGAAACTCTTCCAACTCACTGGAGGTTTTAAAACACTCTTGTTCTGCGAGTTAAGCCTGGCTGGCCTCACCTCAAGTGAGTGGCGGCAGGAATATGAAAGAAGTAAACAAAAACTCCTCGAGAGAGAGAGGGAGAGTGAATATCAGCGAGAGGATGATTTGACGTGAGGTGCGCTTTTCGAGACTCCGGATGACTTTTTCGTTCGACGCAAGAAGCTCAGAGTTCACCCTGAGTGAGAGTAAGAGCGTGTGATAGAAAACATGAACATGAATGGGAGCAAACCTCACACCATTCCCCCCCCCCTTCGCTCACAAGCTCTGAAGCTCAGTGGAATGATTTGACAGTAGGCAATCTACTTCTCAGAAAAAGGCTACGCTCGACTCATTTCTAACTCGCGAGTGAGGCTCCATCAAGCCTGTGAAAATTACACAATATTTTCGCAATAGCTTTTGTTGATGATGTATAGCACAACTTTTAAGGCCCAAATACAATGTGGGCGTTAGCGGAATGGACACGGACAGTTCGACAGCTATCACAAATGACATCATAATGTTTAATCGAAGTTGGTTTGGTTCAAGCTCTGCCTATAGCAGACGAGATTTATTTTTGCATTATCAACGTATTTTTTAGTCGAAGCTTACTTCATCACGACAATCCGACAAAAAAAAAACATGTACTCAAGTCGGGCTAATCCTCTGCTGACACGCGAGCGCACAATTTTTAAGATCTTTCAATACCGTCTTTGTAAAAACAGCAGAAAAATACAATATTTGGTGCAAACTATGTATCTTATATGCTGAAGATACGTGAGATAACATGGGCTTTTAAACTTTAAAAAAATTACAATGAAAATTATTACAATCTCAGTTGTTTGGAATTTAGGTGAATTTCGCAAGCTACGCGGATCTTAGAATTCAAGCGGGCATTTTTACGAGGACTCTGTAATTTACGCGGTTTTATCAAATACGCAACACGTATCCCCCGCGTAAAAAGCGACTCCAGTGTACTTGCATTTAGCTTATTTTTCAGTTTCTCGTGTGATAATGAATAGAGAAGCTTTGCAATGCTTATGAGACACTTTTTAAGTATATTATTCAGGCAAATTATACAAGTAGAATTAAAGCGATAATGTTGATGCAAATGCGTTCTGTTCGGCTTTTCGCTAAGCTGGCCAGTCTTACATAACAAAAGAGATCGAAAGGACTTATAAAACATTTTATAAGCATGCTATTACTCGACCATTATTCTATTTGCCGGATTAATTACAGCTAATTATTGTTTATTGGGTTCATCCACTTAATGCTTCAAAAAGTGCGATTAGCGGGCAATTAGCGGGCTTGTTGGCCACATGGAATTTTCTTCTGCGATCGGTGGTTGGCTGGGTCTCGCTCTTTGTCCTTTGAAAGATACCATGCACGAAATGGGTAGCAAAGTTCCACATTTTATAATTATCCGCGTCTCACAAAAATGTAATGGCGTTTAACCTTTCAGAAGCTTAAACATTTAACTAACTGACACCAATTTGACAGCGCTAAAATGTGGTGGGTGATGTAAAAGACATCATAAATCATGCTTAAAATTGTAAATCTACTCCAGTTTCGTATCCCTCCTCGCTCTCGCTACTTGAAATCAGTATCAAATTGCATTAAAATTTCTATAAACCAAACCTTTTCGATCCATTAACTTCGCTTCCAGACCGTGTGTCCAATTTTTTCGCCGCCCGCACTAACTCGAAACTTCACGCTCCCTGCATCCAGATGTTTGCCATCAAAAGTGACGACTGAAACTCACACAATGCCTGCTGCGTACGCTCGTAATTTAATTCCACTGTTCCTGCCATCCAATTTGACTGACATTTTACAGATACCCTATACCCCCCTCCCCTTCCCGGTTCTGTTCACTGTGGAAGACAAATATTTTGCATACTTTCGAGCACTACGTGAGTAGAAATCGCCTTTTCTTTATCCCTGGTAGTACTCACTTCCATCTTGGCCCAACGACGGCGGCCACCAGGAGGACTTACGATGCTGAGGCCAATTTTAATTAAGCATTGTTCCTCCTCCACTTTATCTTCTCGTCTCAGGGTGAAAATTAGTCTAAAAGGTCCCGTAAGCTAATTTCGGCCCATAAGAATAGCCAGACCCGCTCCACTTCGACAGAGAGCATTCTTCACCAAGTTGAGCCGAATTCAAATTAGGAACCAACAAGAGATAATACGCACGGCTCTCCGTCTCACTCGAAGGGACACAAAAAGCCTCGGTCAAGGGAAGCTTCTTTGTGGACAAATTTCCATCTCCAACGAAGAAGGCAAGGCCACTAGGTACTGTTCGAAAGCTTCTTTCTAGTTTTGAAGAGGGTTTTCTTCTGCCAACGAAAAATGCAAATCAGTCCAGTTGGGTTAAGTTGACCCAAAAGTGAAGGCCACTTTGTAATAATCTCCTTCGGAATGGGGGGTGATTCCGGACCGAAAGGGCGGAGACACCCAGTCAGTGGCAGTGGCGTTTTTTGCTCTGAAAGTGTCACTGCGGTCCGGTCGTAGTTGATGGAAAGAGGATTTCCGTTGGTTTTGCTGGAATTGTTGTTTTCGGGTGAAGAATTAGTACGTGTGAAAGAAAGGATACTCACAGCTGAGCTAATCAACCCAGGCACTTGGATCGAGAAGGATTAGATCCGACTAAAGTGCTGGATTCTTGTGGAGCTGAGTAGCACATTATACCGAATGAGGGCGACAAAGCTCTTAGAAGTTATCAGAATGATGAGATAATTATTTGATTGTAGTGCGGAGGGAACTTTTCTCGTCATGAATAACCTTTAATTTAAGTGAATTTTGCCTTTGTGAACTGGTAAACTTTTTTTTTGGGTCGAGCTCGGAAAAAAACATTTCACAAAATGCTCAGTCACTTCTGGAATATCTCTGAAATAGCATGTCAGTCTGTCTATTGAAAATGTGAAAGAACCGTGAGCTTTCACAACTATACAACCAAAATGAAAACAGGCAATTCATGACGGCACTGCCAATGCGATGAAGGCAGTGAGATGAGCACATAATGAAATGCGAACCAAATTATCCAACAGTGAGCAGTTGCCAACCCACAAACTATGGCACAAGTTTTTCCCTGTATAGTTTGATCCTTCCTGAGTGCACTCTGTTTGACATGCTAATAACGATTTGCATTTCGGAATGCCACTTTCAGAGGAATAAAACGATGCATTACTCATGGAATTGCAATTGCAATTTTGATAGAATGATTTTCCCATTCCGTCCCGGTGAAGCGATCCCATGACAGCTAAATTTTGAATACACTAATTTACCATCAAACGATTGCTCCCGATGACGATTGGCATGTTTCTACAGCGACCAAAGCCGGGGAGACAGAGAGATGTGTTCATAAATATTCACCGAGCTCTCTGTGGTCTTTGGCGCTTCTCCATGGAAACCGAGCTCGCTCCGTCAGGTCGTTATGCCATTCAATATTGGCCAAGTGGAAATAATTTATCAGCGCTCGCGAGCTCGAATCAGAGCAATTTCGTTACCGGTGAGTGAATCGTTTGCCACAGTATTCGCACAGACAGGGGCGAACTCGGAATTTCCCAACGAAAGAAGACGAAAGATGTCTGCCACCCAAGACGCACCACGGGCGTACGATGAGGACGGTTATAACAATCGAAGAAAATTGCAGCATCTCGCCAATCAATTGTACTCCTGCAAACCTGGCCGTCGGCTAGACTGGCTCACGATTGTATAAACTACTGTTCCGAACATTCAAAGCAGGGTATTCTACAGCGGTCAAGCCCCTTACAGTCAGTTTTAATGCAACATGTCTTCGATATTGATGTTTTGGTACAGAGGTGTATTCTGATTCAAGAGGTTCTTTAAATTAAAAAAATATATCGTTTACTATACTGCCTATAATCGCATATCAGTCCCATTTGGATGTTCGTCAATTTTGCGATAACAACGCTATCCACTATCAGTTGGCATCTACTTTCATATTGTGCGACTTTGATCAAGAAAAATGTGTAAGCAACATCAAGTCAGTTTGTCCCATTAAGTTAAGTAATCGCAAATCGATGTAAGAAAATTTGTTTTCGTTAAAATAACTATTGCGAAAAAGGTAATTTCTATTAGATATTTTTGCAAACAGTGACAGATAGCAGTCATGAAAATCCAGTGGAGGTGCCGGGCAAAGGTGTTACATCAAGACCAGCGATTGAGAGGGGTCTCAGCTCCATTTTGTGGACGGGCCTTCTAGGGCCGTTTTTTAGCGAGCCGAGGCCTGCATTCACAAACCTAAAACACGATCGGGTAGAGGAGAATTTCCCGGAGGATTTGGTGGACTTCAGTTCATGACGAGGTGGCCTTGCAGGGTGCGTTTGCAGAGCGGAGTTCAGGCATTTTAAGGTATTGACATCCTAGACAAATGGTAAGTTCCAAATTCACTGTTGTCGCCGTCGTAGTTACCGAAGGCAGTACCATTCGTATTTTTAAAATTAACCATCAATCACTGAAACTATATGAACCATAGCGTATCTCTGTTGTTCGTGACATACCAAGTGTTCGAATCACTCAGTTTTACAAACTCGTTTTTGTGCTCAATCTTTATTCACCACAACACAGTAGCACAACGGGGACATATGCACTATGGCAGGTAAGTTTCTTGAGGTTTTTGTTCTCTTTTTAGCCTTCGCGGGGGCTCACAGCACAAGTAAGTATCTTACGATAATCTTAGTTCATTTATTTATCACTTCACTAACTTCAATTATAACTACTAACTTTATTTCTAATTACTACAAATAATTCAAATTCAATTTTTATGACTTCTCTACTGGTTCACTACCGGGTACACTTGATGACAATGATGATGATGGGCGTCGTGTTGTCACTTTTACATCGAAACAATCTTGGTTCGGCTTTTATAACAGGTCGTCTTCTGTTTGGTTCGCCGGAAGAGTTGAATCGCAAAATCCCGAAGGGAGCCATTGTCGATGAACGAGATGGTTGGTGCTAACATGCCGCAAATATTCACACCTAGGTGACGTGACGATGCTATTTTCGTGATGCGAACATCCTGGCCCCTTCAGAAATCACATTTCTGATAGTCGAATACTCGGTCGAATCGATTTGCTCACGTTCGTATTGTGGTTCCCATTGAAGATGTGTGGCAGCTGTCATCGGTCGGCTCTTCTCGTCTTGATATCGATGATCATCAGCAGGAGTAGAATGTAAACATGCAAAGGAAGACCCGGTAGAGGGTTTCGTAAATTTTATAAATTTGGACAGGTTCTTACCTTGTCCCTTAATTCAAAGGGCCTTGTATTTCATTTTAGGTGATCCGGACGGCTACTATCAACAGGAACGAGGAATGGGCCAGCATATTGTTGCAAACGGTGAAGTTTAAGGACTCAAAGTTGGATAGTTGATGTTGCACTTGGACGCCGAGTTCATTGTTGTGTTGATTTGGTAATGTGCTGGTGGATCGATGGTTATATCTTCTGTAGGTGGAATTGGCAGGATGCAAATTTTTGCTACGGGACGAGTAAAGCGACCGGTTGGTGTCTGAACGGTCACTACCCGTGTGATGCCATCAGAACCCGGATGAACGTCGACGATTCTGCCCATCGGCCACGACATTGGAGCCGAATTTTCATCCTTGAGGAGAACCAGTTGATTTTGCTTGATGGTGATCGGTGGACTGCACCATTTCGAACGGGATTGAAGTGTAGCCAAATATTCGGATTGCCATCGTTTCCAAACCAGTTGAAAAATCTTCTGTGTTTGCTCCCACTGTCGCAGACGGTTTAGCGGAACTTCGGTGACGTCGGTGTCAGGAATAGCCTTGAGCGCTGATCCAACGAGGAAATGACCAGGCGTCAGTGGCTCGAAATCGGACGGATCTTCGCTGAGTGGAACGATGGGACGAGAATTCAGGCAAGATTCGATTTGAACTAATAGCGTCTCCATTTCATCATGTGCCAGAGTTCGAGTGCCGAGTACACGGATAAAATGCTTCTGTGCAGAACGAATCGCAGCTTCCCAAAGTCCACCGAAGTGTGAAGCCTTTGGTGGATTAAAATGCCAACGGATTCCTGTACTGGTGCATTCATGTGCGACGGCCTGACGATACTCCTTACTGCGGACCAATTTTCGCAGCTCGTTGGCAGCTCCGACAAAGTTGCTACCGTTGTCACTGTAGATATCGCTGCACAGACCTCGGCGAGATACGAAGCGACGTAGTGCTTGAAGAAATTTAGCCGTACTCAAGTCGACGACCAGCTCAATATGTACGGAGCGTGTTGAAAAGCAAACGAACACTGCCACGTAGGCCTTTTGGGGTGCTGCCCGACGGTGTATGGGTTGCAGCGAGATGGGTCCCCAATAATCAATACCGGTCACGGAGAACGGTCGAGATGCTGTGACGCGTGGCGACGGTAGTTCAGCCATGAACTGTTCCAGAAGTTGCGGACGTGCCCTAGAGCAAGTGACACAGTTGCGGTAAATGAATCTGGCAAGACTTCTGGCCCCTATGATCCAGTACCGCAGACGCAAAATGGCAATGATGAGTTGTGGAGCAGCGTGTAGGTGTTTTTCGTGGCATGAACGAACCAATAGCTTTGAGAGAGGGTGAGAAGCTGGAATGATGATCTGGTGCTTGCTATCGTAAGGCTGTGGCGCTTGCACAAGACGGCCACCAATGCGAATAAGCCGATCGTCCGACACAAACGGATGAAACCAGCGCAAGCGGGACTTCACTGAAACGTGCATGAATTTCTCGAGATCTTTCCACTCCTCAATGAAGGTTTGTTGCTGAACCAATCGAATAAGAGTGGCCTCTGCTGCTTTTTTCTCATCCGATGTGACGTAAGTTGAATGGTTGCTTGCTGCGTTTTGGCGACAATTGTGGATGAATCGACGACAGTAAGCGGTTACTCTGAGCAAACGGTCGTAGTCGGAGAACTTTGTTGAGAGTTGATCGACGAATGTTGGTTCAGAGGATGCTGTGCATACAGTTTTCCGCTGTTTACCTGCTTCTGCTAGTGCTTCGGTGTTGGGTGCGATTTCATGCTGCTTGATCGGCCAAGACGTTTGAGCGAGTTGCAGCCATTTCGGCCCGTGCCACCAGAGTTGATTGTCCAAAATATCTTCTGCTGCAATTCCTCGTGATAGGAGATCTGCAGGATTCTCTTGCCCAGCGACGTGATGCCAGGAACAATTTTGCGTAGCTTGCTGAATTTTAGACACGCGATTCGCGACGAAGGTGGTCCATGTTGACGGCGTAGCATTCAGCCAGCTGAGAACCGTCGTCGAATCAACCCAGAAGAATGTTGCACCGGGTAGTTCGAGTGATTTCATGACCTTTTGATAGAGCTGGGCTGCAAGAAGTGCCCCACATAGTTCTAACCGAGGAATGCTTTGCTGCTGGAGTGGTGCTACTTTAGACTTGGCTGTGAGAAGGGCTACCTTGAACGATCCAGAATTGTCTGCCGATCGGATGTAGCAGCACGTGCCGTATGCGTGCTGAGAAGCGTCCGAGAAGAAATGGTATTGAACGAATGCTGGTTTTGCTGAGAGGATATAGCGCGTGATCCGTAGGTCATTGAGAAGCGGTAATTGCGATGTATAATTATGCCAAGGTTCCTTCATTGGCATTGGAAGCTCTTCGTCCCAGCTCCAGCTTCTTCCGCTGTCATCCTTCAACGTCCAGAGGGCTTGCATAAAAATTTTAGCGGAGATAACGACTGGACCTAGTAAACCGAGGGGATCAAAGAGGCGAGCGATTTGTGATAATGCTTTTCGCTTAGTTAGTGAAGCATCAAATGTGTCAGCTGGCAGTTCAATACGGTACTTCAGCTGATCTGACGCAGGTTCCCAATGAAGACCTAACGACTTGATGGATTGGTTATGATCCAGTTCAATGGAGGTCTTTAGTGCTCGATTTTCTGGAGCGATACCTTCCAGAACAGCTTCTTCGTTAGATGTCCACTTTCGAAGTTCAAACCCGCCTTTGGCCAGGAGTGCTTCTAGCTGCTGACGGAGCTTAGTTGCTTCTTCGACGTTGCTTGCGCCCGAGTAAAGATCGTCCACGTAGAAGTCCTTACGTAAGACTTCGGCTGTCTCTGGAAAACTGTCCTGTTCGTCATCTGCAAGTTGCAGGAGGACACGAGTAGCGAGAAAGGGTGCGCTTGCAGTGCCATAAGTTACAGTTAGCAGCTCATAAGTACCCAGAGGTAGCTTCTATGATGTCGTTCAAACAATTCGTAGAAGCGGAGTGTCACGTTCGTCTACGAGTACTTGTCGGTACATCTGCTTGGCGTCAGCGATGACCATTATTCGACGGATCCGGGAGCGCATGATGATTGACCGAATCTCTTGCTGCACGGTTGGGCCTACCATAAGTGCGTCGTTGAGCGATGGTCCCTCCGGAGTCTTGCATGATGCGTCGAAGACCACTCGCAGTTTCGTAGTAGTGCTCTCTTCTCTAACTACAGCGTGGTGAGGCATATGATAGCATGGAGATGGAGGCGACTGGTAGTCAAACACCTGCTTCATGTGGCCCAAAGCAAGGTATTCGTCCATGAAGTCACGGTATTGCTGTGCTATGCCTGGGTTACGAACAAGTCGACCTTCCAGCATTCGAAAACGACGGACGGCAGTAGAACGGTTGTCGCCAAGTTGTTCGATGACGTTTTCCTTCACGGGTAAGCGAACAATGTACCTTCCCTCAGAGTTGCGCTTCACGGTGTGTCGAAAGTGTTCTTCGCAAGCGGCTTCTTCGACGGAATGGTTTGGAGTGCTTTCGTCTTCTTCGATTGACCAAAACTTTTCGATGAGCTTATGTAAATCGGTGATCGTTGCAACATTGGCGATGATTGGAGACCTCGGAGTGCCGTGCGAAGTCTTTCCAGACACTATCCAGCCAAGGACTGAGTTGACCAAGGTCGGAAGGGATTCGCCAAGCTGAATGCGACCTGAAACTTTAAAGAGCTCAAAGAATACTTCTGCGCCAATGATAATATCCACTGGATTTAATTCGTAGAACAATGGGTCGGCTAGCTGAACACCGGGAGGAATGGTCCAAGAAGAAGTGTCTACTTGAACAGAGGGCAAATCGATGGTGACTTTGGGCAGAACAAGGAACTCAGCAGAGGTGGAGTAGTCACAAACCCTTGATTGAATCGAAGCGACGATCTTGTACCGTGCGTACGTTGATGATTGCCCAATGCCACTGATCGGAACGGATATTTTTGTGCGCTGAGATTTGATGACTTGCGAGAGTGATTCGGTAATGAAGCAACATTCACTACCGGAATCGAGAAGCGCTCTGGCAACATGTTCAGTGCCGTTGTCGTCCACTAATTTAACGACTGCGGTAGCCAAAAGCACGCCCTTTCGTGCTTGACCGGTGCTTGCATGGCTTGAAGGTGCGGTGACGGTAGCGGATACAGATGCTTTCGGCTGTTCGAGTTTCGCAGAGGATGCTGTAGCTGTTGATTGAGGACTTGGATGCCTGGAGCTTACAGAGGCAGAATTCATCCCGGAGCAGAGCTGTGTGTGGTGACGACCTCGACACTTTCGGCAGGAACTGGATGACGAACAGTCTCGAGCTTGGTGACCCGTGCGCAGGCAGTTACGGCATAGTTGATGGCGGCGAACTTCCTTTTCCTTCGCTTCGACGTCGAGTTTTGAGAACAGCTGGCACATATAGAGTGGGTGATGATCAGAACACACGACGCATTTCCGACCAGCTTGAACTTGACTGGCCCCATGACTAGCAACGACACGTTGACTGGATCTTTTCATCTGTTGAGTGGATGCTGGAGTATCGACAGCTTTTCCCTGGATCGTTTGCAGAACAGTCACTCTTCGCTGGATAAAGGAGGTCAGATCCTTGAACGTCACGTCTGGTTTAGTTGAAGATAATTCCTCCCAGTCCCTTCGAGTTGTGGGATCTAGGCGGACGCTGAGCATACGGATCAGAATGGAGTCCCAAAACTCGGTTATCTCACCGAGCTGCTTCAACACCTTCACATTGGCTTCGAAGTTCTCTACCAGCAGATGTAAATCGGCCGCAGATTCGCGTTTCAGGGTACCGACTTCGAAAAGAGCGTCGAGGTACGATTGTTTCAGACGCGAAGGGTTTTGATAATGCTCAACCAGCAGATTCCAGGCCACGTGGTAGTTATTGGCACTGATGGTAATCGTTTGAACCAGTTTTAAGGCCTCTCCAGCCAGAGAGGAACGAAGGTAGTAAAACTTCTGGATGTTAGATAATTTGACAGAAGAGTGAACCAGAGAGACATACAGATCATGGAAATTCAACCAGGTGTCGATGTTTCCACTAAACGTAGGAAGTTTTAAGTCGGGTAAGCGTACATGCGACGATGAACCATGGACTTGTGAGCTTGAAGAAGAAGACGTAGTCATGGACGTCGATAGCGGAGATTTATTTTTGGATAGCAGAAGACCTTTCACCCGGTAGTAGGCAGTTTCAAAGTCGACCCGTTCTTTAAGCTGCTCGTCGATCGTCTCATCGACGGATTCAAGCTCTGATTGAGTGCTCTGAAAGTCGGTCCACACCTTGTCGAGGTTCTCAAGGCGTACTGGTATCTCGAAGGCATCCCTTTCTTCCTGGTAATTGTTAACGAACGTCTTGATCAGGTTGAATGAGACGGTTAGGCTCTTCAGCTTGGTCTTCAATCCCTTGATGCGACGTTCCGTTGACATGATGAACGGCGACAGTGGTCTGTAAAGCGAAAGACCGCGCAGATCACACGAGAAAGAGTAGAGGAAATAGGAAATCTAATTACCTTTGAAAAGGCAAAATGTGCCTTGTATAGCTATTCAATTAGCGAAAGTGATGGCGGATTCCAAAGCTACTTCGCGATTGTTCCACGGACTATGATGGCGGACCGTGCGCTAGGTGGCTTGTAGTAGCGATGGCGGTTGTCTCACAATGGACAGTTACCGGAACGGACGGAGTTTGACGGTCGTAATCCGGTGCAAAGGACCATATGTTCGAATCACTCAGTTTTACAAACTCGTTTCTGTGCTCAATCTTTATTCACCACAACACAGTAGCACAACGGGGACATATGCACTATGGCAGGTAAGTTTCTTGAGGTTTTTGTTCTCTTTTTAGACTTCGCGGGGGCTCACAGCACAAGTAAGTATCTTACGATAATCTTAGTTCATTTATTTATCACTTCACTAACTTCAAATATAACTACTAATTTTATTTCTAATTACTACAAATAATTCAAATTCAATTTTTATGACTTCTCTACTGGTTCACTAGCGGGTACACTTGATGACAATGATGATGATGGGCGTCGTGATGTCACTTTTACTGATCATCGAAACAATCTTGGTTCGGCTTTTATAACAGGTCGTCTTCTGTTTGGTTCGCCGGAAGAGTTGAATCGCAAAATCCCGAAGAAAGCCATTGTCGATGAACGAGATGGTTGGTGCTAACATGCCGCAAATATTCACACCTAGGTGACGTGACGATGCTATTTTCGTGATGCGAACACCAAGTGAAAATTTAATCATATTTTGTCGTGGAGTGTTGTGAATTTTAGAAGCTTGATAACCCTGGAGGTAAATATTATAAATTAACTAAAGACGATGTTAAATAAGAGACGCGCGAAGATTGAAGCCAAAAGTTCCAATCGAACCGTCAAACACGGTTCCAATCGAGCAATGTTAATAAACACGAGCGCTTCATGAGGAAAAGCGTGAGGAGTGTTGAGATTGCGGTTGACATTTAATTATAATTATGTTTCCTTAAAAATATAATTAAGTATTGCGTAATTAAGTTTCAAAAAAATACCATAAACGAATGATAACCTAAATTATTGAACTTTTCTTAAATGGTTTGAATGATACCCGAAGCACGTCGTTAAACAATTTCATAATGGTTGCGAATGAAAAGTGCAATTGGTTACTATTTGACTTTTGGAATACAAATAAAACACAAGTAAAATCTTTTGAGATTAATTGTTTATGGCATCATTGCTATAAAGCAAATATTTTAAAAAATTTACGCAGTCGCTGATCGACTCTCAAGTTTTTAATCACAAGTGAATTTGGAGAAAGACTTCAAAAAAGGGACTTCTCGATTACTTTAAAAAAAAATTTTTGATCGTCGGTTGGCGTAGCTGGTAGCTCATCCACGCATACAAACACCACTAGCAGATAGTGATGGTAGTGTTACACAGAAAAAAATCTGAGTTATACGTGGCATAAACAGCAAAATCGTTTACAATATTGCTTATTTATGCAATATTGCGCTTAAATTTACACGAAATATCGCATAAATTTATGCCACATCTAGCGTTAATTTTATGTGCGCTTTATCTCGCAGAAATTTGCGTAGTTTATGAACAGCCCCTAAGTTATTTTTTCTGCCAGGTTTGGCAACCCATAATGTTGTCAACTTCGAGTGAATTTTAATTTGAGCGAATACTTTTTTGATAGTTTCGGTAGTATCGGTATTCAAACGAAATATTTGAATAATCAATTTTTGGCAACACAGAGTGAAATCGAAGATAATATTGTAACAAATATTTTACAGAGCGTTGCTCAAAATTATGCAATCTGCGGTTCATGCATCTCCTATCTAAAGTCCTCTAGATAAAGTATGGACGACTATCAGCACAAAACTGAAAAAAAAAGCTGTTCCAATCGAGCAAAGCGGTGCATACTTTACTTTCCATACTGTAATGTATGAATGAAATCTCGATTATTTTTTCGAAGGGACGTATCAGCTTTTGTAAACAATGCATTTGATCGTCGATTTGACGAAACTGGTAGCTCGCTAACACATACTAACACTACCATTAAATAGGGGAAAATTTCCTCTACCTGATAGTGGTGTTAGAGCCTTTGACTGTGTTCCAATATTATAATGTTCGAGAACCCCTCTCGTGTTGGTTGACCGATTTTCGAGAAGGTGTTTGTTAAAATGGATTGTTTTTCTGTCAAAAATGAGTCTTATGAACTACCAGGGTTATTGCAAAATTTCTCATCTTTAAAATGTTAGCGAAAACTTACCAAATGGAACACAGCAATTCAACGTGTGTTCGATTTTGACGCTCTGGTTCTATGGGATGTTACACACCAAATTTAAATCGCTGAAAATCAGCAAAATTTAGCTGATTTTAGATTTGATGAAAGATCAGCAAACTTCCCAGCAAAATAAAGCTACGGAAGCATTCAGCTATTCGAACTTCTGTCAAAATGAAAACATTTGACGGAATCTTCAGTAAATCCGATGCTGCAGCAAATGTCTTTCGACAGTACTTTGCTGGATGTTCAGTAATATTGTTGTTTGCTACGTTTGCTGGAGTATCAGTATCATTTGTTTTCGCTTTCGTAAAGGGCATAAATTAATGCAATTCACTGTATTGAATCATCCTTATTTAAATAAATCCAAGTAGATAATAAGCAATTGATACGGTGAAAATTATTCGCCGCAGCGCCATGCGATCTTGTATTTACTACTGACAACACCTTGCGAAGAGTGCTAAAATTATATGGAAATATTGCTTAATTAATCAAATGATAAATTCGAATCTCTTACTTCGGCTATCTTCCTGGTCAATTTGGCTAGTAATCGCACGATGAATTTGTAAAAAAGCGCACATTCAAAAAAACAAAAAACGCGGGAATGTGAATCTCAAAACAAAAATTTGTGTTGACAGATCATATTGTTAGCTGAACATCCAGCAACATTTTCTGGCATGCTGATTATTCAGTATAAAGTGGTTTTGCTAGAATAAGTTCAGCAATCCATTTTCCTGGAACTCGATTCAGATTTTTGGTGTGTAGGTATTGGTTTAGAGTGCTGAATCAATGGTAAAATTAACAGATTGCTTAGATGTTCCTTTTCATGTTGGTTTCAATCAGCGATGGCATGTATCTTAATTTTTGTTCATGATAAAAGAAGGGATGGTTTTAAGGCTGTAAAGCTGAATTTTTCATGCAAAACCGCTAGACTAGATCATTGTCTACACCCAACCGGGGAATGTAATGCCTTGTTCAGACTGGAGAGTTATAACATGTTATAACAGTTGTCAAATAATTGCAACACAGAAACCACCATCAAGATAGCGCTATAACATGTTATAGCTCTGTAGTCTGAACGTACTATAAATAAGATTCGCTTACAATTATGTGGAATTCATCATCAGAAAATTTTAGTGAAATTTAATCATATCGAAAAAAGTGCCGATTGGGGGGGGGGGGTCACTCGAACCACGAACTTTGCGATTAACAGACCTGTGCTTTCTCCACTGCTCTCTCTATGCTTCTGGATATGGAAAGGCTAAAAGCAAACAAGAAGCGTTCATTTCCTCGCATACTCGACTTCGTTTGATATTTTCTACTGGAGAGAATCGAGACAAGTGTGTGCGTCGTTGTACCATGTTATACATAAAAATCAAGGCAAATGCCTGCTTGTGCAGGTGCATATTCAGAACAATGAATAAAAAAAGATTAAAAATCATTGGTCAGCATCTAACATTCCCTGCGATGTTCATGAACAGAGGATGATAGGAAATGGAACTAACATACATTCTAATAAACTTTTGGTTTGCGTGTAGTTAAAAACTGAATTATTAAGTTTGATGCATTTTTCAGAAGAATAACGAGAAGATGAATTGAATTGATAACGACTTCAAGTAATGAACAATCTTAATTGATAAAAACTCATTGTCCTCCTTTAATGTTAAGAAAAGAATCTCCAAACCTAAAACGAAATGTCCTCCTTTTCAAGGTTTTTGATATGGTAACCCTACTCATTCTGGCAAACCGAAACCAGCATCTGAGAGATAATTTGCTCTATCCAAGCGGTGTGATACTTCATGATGGTCGAAAAATCTCTAGCAAATCAATCCACGAAACATATGTTTTCATCTCTTGCATCATAATCCATCTACTCGCATCGTCTCTACCCTCGGCTCTATCACATGATATAATTAGTTTGAGTTGGTGTGTTTTAATTCTTGAACCATCTACGTTTCAAAGCATTGTTTACGTTCGGCTTGTATGCCTTTTCACATGTTGCTGAATAAAGATCTGGTGAACTCAAATCTGCACAGTAAGAAAAAATTATCCAAAATTAAGTTCACTTTCACTCAACACGCGGCGTCCGTAGGGCTTGGTAAAATTAATTTAATGAAAAAAAAAAACTACATTTTGAGTAATTTGCCACATTTTTTATATGGACCTTAATTGATTTTTGTAAGGCTCGTCACAGTTTCCAAAACCTTCCTCCCCCCCAAAAGTGTGACATAATTAATGGACGATCCCTAAGTGTTCTACTACTACTTTTATTTCAAAATATGGCCAACCCAATTCTGAGAAAATCAGTCACGATTCTTGAGAGTAAGTTTTGAAAAATAATGTAACTTTGAGTGAAGCACACAAAATTTGAAAATTATATTCAACAATTTGCCTGCGAGGAAAGTTCCATTCAATACCTTTCAAATGATCTAAAGAGAACGAAAATTGGACGTAACATGACAGAGATATGAACATAAAAAATTACCATGTTTTTTTTGGGGTGTCCTTAAACTTATGCTCGGGAGTGTACATTCAGACTATAGCTGACATTGACGTTCTGTTATTGATATCAACTATAGTCTGAACAGGTCTGAACGTAGAATAATGTCATAACGTCAGGGTTGGCAGGTAAAATTCATGACATAGCTAATACTATCTGCCACACCTTTTATTTGATTATAATTATGAATTGATTACACGCTTAAATAATAAAGCCACGAATGGTTATAGTAACCTTTCTCATGGGGAGAGGGTATTTATTACTGTTGCGTCTTTTCAGAAACATATGGAAATTCGGGAAGTGAAGCATATTGTTTATTTATAATATTTGGTGGAGGGATCATTTTTGCTTGATGAGCAGAATATGCTCTCCGACAATAGAATAAAACGCCATCGTTGGGTTCCGAGAGCATGAAGCGCAGTAAATAACGAAAAGTTGAATTGTTAAAACCATGAATTTTGGAAAGGGTTTATGGGTGATCCAGTTTGGAAGACATTGTTGGCTGCTTTCAGGGACGTTGCTTCATTTAAATAGCTTTTTGTTAAGTCAGTCGTAGATTGTGGTATTGTGCGGGGTACGATGGCTAAAGAGCGACCGGTTTTGCTTATTGAGTAGAAGATCATGGGTTAAAACCCAAGCGTCATTACATTATTGAGTTGATATATGCAGGCCTTTTTTGTAGAAAATCGTTAATAATAGAAATTGGTGGAATGGTTCATAAAATTAATATTTATATTTAAACAAATGTGACGTACGCCTACTTTCGGGAATTTCAATTCATATTAATAGCTTCTTGTAACCGATAATGAACGATCGTCGTTCGTAGGTTGTTGTGATGTAACGGGCACGGTGGCCTTAGAGCGACCGTTTTTGCTTACTGAGCAGAAGATCGTGGGGTAGAACCCAAGCTCCTACTACACTACTGAGCGTAATGAAATTCAGTTAAAAAAGTAATAGAGTAAATAGATGTAATTTCGGCCTATATGCCCCTAATTTGGGCCCATACATATATTCAGCAATGGACTTAATTTTCAAAAGCGACCAATAATATCCATTAGTACCGTTCCAATGACGCGTTCATCTAGGTAATTGCAGATTTTTAGCGATGGGCTCAATCTTAGATCCATAGGCCAACATTAGTGCCATTTCCCCTATTTGAGTTTTAGGAAAGACGTGTTGATTGAAGATGGACATCAAATTCTTTGATGTCATCGTCGATGAGGTCGTCGCCGGGATCGAAACAAAGTAACTACATATTGAACGGAAACTTGATCGTAATTGTTTGGTGATATAAGGAGCTCGGTGGCCTAGTGGCAACCTATTTCGCTTACTGAGCAGAAGATCGTGGCGGTTCAAACCCAAGCTCCTTCGCACTATAGAATCGTTAGGACATCAATTCAGCATATCGTTTACGATAACAAAACGAATCCTGTTTCAATCCCAACCCTTTTATCCAACATCCCAGTGATTTCTCGCGAAGGTGCAGAGGTGTTCTCAGCTTTCATTAAATTGAGTATTACGTCAACATATTCCTACCCATTCCTTTCTTGACCAGCATTTGGACGTGGCTGGCGCTGGTATTGCCTAATGTTAGATCACCAGTATTTACCCATTGAGGTTGAATGCTAGTCCCAAACAACGTCTATTGGTTCTCTGTGTAATTACATTTGATCTGACAATAACAGAGCTGCATCCTTGGGTAGTCAATCAAGCTCATGATCATGCTCATTAGAGTGATGCAAAATTGGAAATTTTCGCTCCACAATACTTAAACGATTCCAAATCGGATCCTGACTAACCTCTCAAAATTTGAACTCATTTGGTGAGAAACTGAGATGGCACAAACCATTTGAAGTTTGTATGGGAATTACTATGGTAAAACCAAGATTTTTGTTCATATCGATCTAATAATTCACCATATCGGTCTGCTTCAAAAGCTTTCAATTTTACTTGTAGGAAATTTTCCCAGCTAAAACATTGCTGAAGACCATTTTTTGATTAAATGCAAGGATCGAAAGTTATCAATGGTTCAATGCGCTGATGTCTTATGATCATGCTCAATCAACTGCTCAGCTGGGGATTTGAATAGGACACAAAAATCATGGCTACTATGTCACACTGCAAAATACAGTGTTGCCTACAGAGCAGCTGCTTGATCATATCATAAGTTTACCAATCTCTTAAATAATTAATTACTTTTTCCTGTCTCGTTTTACATAAAAACGATCTTCAGCAAAGTTGTAGCTGTAGTAATTTTCTATAAGATAGGTTATCGAACTGTTTCGTAGCTCAATATGGAAAAACGCTAGAAGGCAATGAACAAAAAGTTGAGATTTCCAATAGTATTTTACATGTAAACTTCAAATGGCTTGTGCGAAGTCTGTTTCTATCCAAATGAGTTGTAACTTTGGGAGGCTTATCAGGACCCGATTTGAAACCATTTAAGCACTGTGGAGCGAAAAAGTCAAATTTTGCATCAGTCTAATGCTCATGCTTAAGCAAAGTAATCGCATATCAGTCCCATACTGAAATTTAATCGTCCAGAGGACAAGTTACAGTTCTGCTTTTAGAGCTGCTATTTTTTTCGCTGATATAACAAAGCAAGCAATGCAACTGCTTGAATGCAACTGATTTTTACTTAAACAAATTATGAATAAATTTAATATGATTATGGAAATTGCACTTCGTAACGCCAACTGCCATTTTATCAATGCCAACTTTTTTCATATGGAACTGAAATGTGATTAAAGCATTTTTTTTGTCTCGATTTTACAATCAAAATTTAAAGCAAAATAACCACTTCACTATTTGACACAAAATTAACAAATTAACAGCTCGTACCGCTGAGGGGCTCTAAGATGGTGATTTTTGCTAATGTAATTACACATAAATTTAAAACCGATCCAGTACTCCAAAATTGATGAAGTTCGGGAGTTCGGTTCCATCAAAATTCAGATTACGAATATGCAATTACCTTAATACAACTAAAGAACCCAATTGCTAAATTAACAGGTTTCAAATTGAACCTCAGTAACAGCCCCCTAATCCAAAGAATTGTAAAGTGAACCAGTCTGAGCCCTGGTGCGGGAGTAAAACTCCAAGCAACGGTGGTCCATGGTAACTAGATTGGAGACACACATACACAGACAATCACTGACTGAAGAGAATGGAAAGCCCCTCCCTTTCCACCTTCAACGGGGTCCAATATTGGAAGAGGATGAAAAATTCATATTATTTGATTTGATTGATCCGAGCTAACATTTGCACCGTGGGCTCGGCGGTGGATTCTCCCGAACGAATTTGATTTGATTTGAGATACTATGATGAATGAAAATCGAGCTGGTATAATTGGCAGGATAAACATTATTTGCTTGTTTTTGGGGAACAGTAACCTGTGTGTGTGTCAAAGTTGAGGACCGCTGATATTTGGATCAGAATGTGGATAATTCATGTAGGTTCACCGTACAACTATGGTTGTTTGAAGTGTTTGTAAATTTAATCTGCATCAGATTCGGGATACGTTTTTCTCTAGTAGGGTAAGTGAGCCAGATATGGCACTTGTGCTCCAGTTTTTGGTCCTAGAGACTTACTCAAATTTGAAGTAAATTTGCATGACTTTATTTGTGTAGACATGTGACAAAATCTACGTTCTAATCGAGCATGTAAATAAATTTGGTAGAAACTGAAAAAGAAAAGAAAAGTAAGATAGGGTCAATTAGGGAACCTCTTGAGCATGAGCATGAGCATGATTGATCACCCAAGGTTCTTTTTCTTCTTCGCATTTCAAGCTTAATGTTTATCGCATTTTAGCTTATGGCGTGCTCTCAACTTAGTGTTCTAGATGCACTTCCACAGTTATCAATTGAGAGCTTTCGATACCTGTATCATTTTTGCATTGGTATAATTGTGTGGCTAGTACAATCATACCTAATGCACAGGAAAATCGAGAAACTTTCCAACCAAATTATTCTTAGACGGAACTGGGAATCGAACCCAGCCACCTTCAGCATGGTCTTGCTTTGTAGCTGCGCCTTTACCGACTAAGCTACGAGAGGCTCCGACCACCCACGATTGGTACTTTGTTATTGCAAGATCAGTTTTAACTACACAGAGAACCAATAGACGATGCTTGGGACTAGAATTCATCCTCAAACTGGGCAATACCAACGCCGGCCGCACCCGAACATAGGTCAAGAAAGGAATGGGTAGGAATGTGTGGACGTGACACTCGCTTTGCTGGAAGCCGGGTAGTCCTCTACACTTCCACGAGAAATCACTGAGATGTTGGGTAAGAGGGTTGGGATTGCAGCAGGGTTCGTTTTGGTAAACGATAAGCTAAAATGATGTCCTAACGATCATATAACGCGAAGAAGCTTGAAATTGAACCCAAGGTCTTCTTCTCAGTAAGCAAAAACGTTTGCCATCAGGTAAACGAGCTCCTTTTTAATCATCGAGTTGCTGTTATTGCCATGCCATGTAGTCATATTAACAAAGAAAATGCTTGACGAATCTTGAATGTGGATGGGTCTGAGATAACACTCGTAATGTTTTGCTCAGTAAGTAAAAACGGTGGCTCTAAGGCCACCGAGCCCCTTATATCACAGCATACCGTTAAACGTGTTGTTGTTTGAATGGCACCGACGACAACGACAATTTCCGATTTGACTATAAATCTCTTTAATATTCAAAGACTTTGGATTACGTTTACTTAGTAAGCAACCCAACAAACAATTTGAGTTGATCAACAGCTGATTAAGCTATTTTTTAGCTGAAAAAGGTTGGTTTTGCCTGAATAAGCTCTTATTCAATATTCAATGTTTGTTGGGAAGCCACTGCTACCGACGATCTTTCAAATTCGTACACTAAAAGCTACGGCTTTCATTAAGTTCATTAAGTTCCTCCAATCGAGATCGTTTAATGTTTCGATTGGCTCTTTACGCATTGTTCAGGTTACCATAACAAGCTTTGACCGACGTGACGATTGTTTAAGCCCTGATTAAACAAGCTATTCAAATGAAATTACGTTCTAGAAAGTAGTATATAATATATCTCAAACTGAATCACACGAGCGCCTTTTTTTTCTAAACAATTCGAAGCGTTCCACTCAATATCTATCAGTTGCGATTTTCTGCAATAGTAGCCTGGGATAAATCGTAATGTTTTTTCCCCCACCATAATCAACTATGATATTACACCACTGTGCCGTTTAAGTTGATCTTATTACTCTCAGGCGGAACAATTCTAGGAGATTTGGAATGAAGAAATATGATGACCTGGGTCTTCACCACGTTTATACGGATCTTCCAGCTGTTGAAATAATCAGACAGGACATCCAGTCCTCTCTGAAGTTTGGCGGTCAGATCTCCGATTATCATACCCTTATAGACGATGGATGTTTCATCTTCGAACAGGGATAACGATCCACCATCAGGGAGGGCCGGCATATGGGAGGTGAACAGGCTTAACAAGATGGGTCCAAAAATGCTTCCTTTGTGGAACACCTGCACCGATGTTAAAGGCATCCGATGTGATGCCATTCAGAGAGACCCGGAATTTCCTGTCCGAGAGATAGTATTTTTTTTAAGATCTTCACAAGGATGATCAAAAAACCGTATCACTGCAATTTGTAGACCAAAAGCCTTTCAACGTCCAACAATGCCATGGTAGATGTTTTGGATACAGACTTCTTCCGTCAGAGAATGTTTGTCACCCGAGTCAGCTGGTGAACAGTCGAGCGACCTCTACGGAAGCCGAGCTGTTGCTCGAGCAACAAGTTGTTTTCATCAGCACATGCTAGGAGCCAGTGGTAGACTGCTCTTTCGAACAGCTTAGATAACCCCGAGAGAAGGCTGATGGGTCGGTAATTTGAAGGAGAGGACAGATCTTTCCCAGGTTTCCGGATGGACTTAAGATGACTTCCAGCACGAGGGGAAGCAGCCAAGTCTAAGGCAAATATCAGTGGTAAATATCAGTGCCAGTTGGTTGAAGAACCAGGAGCTCAAGTGTTTGAATTCTAGATTAAAAATTTGGTCGAAATCTGGGACCTTCATGTTTTTAGATGATTCCATATTCCATCCAACAGTTCGTCGTTGTTGGGAATTCGATGGAGGATGGCTGCATTTTCAGCAACTGTAGTATCGTATGGACTTGCCATGTTCAGTGCGAGATTATGAGAGCTGAAAAAGTGGCTCATATGGCAATTTTTCGTGCCATGGCCGTAAGAGAGGCAGTTCATGCACTGCGTTACACCACGGTGTTGAGGTCTGTACGACTGCCAAGAGATGATAGCCTGGAACAGTTCCCGGATGTTGTCCTTCAGCCCGGCAAGTGTGATGGAGCCCTTCGTAAAGTGGGCCAGGAATAACTGGCCCGGTACCTGGTGTTCGGCAAGGGTAACTGATTCATCGGATACATTGCCTCTGGTTTAATACCAAGCCGCTCCAACTAAGCCTTTACAATGGCCGCCTCAACTGACGACAAACCTCGCAGAGCCACCAACAATGGCTTCAGCGACGGCAAATCATAAGGGTAAAAATCCACCTTTTTGTCCTTCAGGATACTCTCGACCGACTTGTACCCCTCCAGGCTGGTACACATAATTTTCCTACAGACGCTGCAGAGTATAAACCGAGGCTGTAGGTTGTGATCTGCCAACACAGTCCTAGGTTGGTCGACATCCGGGGGAATCCGCTCCTTTTTTTGTGATGGCAACGGCGTCATCACCACCTCCAGAACTGGTTGCATTGTATCACATGGTTATCAGTGTTCGGGCCTTCTTCATAGGGTCCCCTACTGGTGATACGCTAGTACGCTGACATACCATTTGTTGGTTTTTGGCAAGTTGAACCAAACTATTAACGGATTAACGATGCAGCTTCCACGAGCTCCCTTCTATTGCTGCTACTGCTGCTGCTGCTACTTTTGTTGCTGCTGGTGGTCCATCACCTCCAAAATTCGTCACAAGAATACTTTCTATGAGCCCGTATTGATACCCTACGTTATTTTCATCTGTTTCTCTATTGGCTGCTAGCTGTGACGGGATTTACCTGCACGATTTTTCACGCCAACGAGATTTTACTCAAATTGTGTGTTTCATTACCCAAGTATTTTTTTTTATACCTTGATATTAAGTTATCATTTTTATTCATTAATATTCCACTCTATATACCACATGTGTGACGATGACGACACTTCCAGGAAGCGAAACGAAAAAACAATAACGAAACAAACTTTAACCGAACAACTCGAGAAATTTGAACTGAACTGAACTGCTTGACGGCCACGCAGAGAATGATCATAATGGTTGGTTGATAATAGCTAAACAGTTTGATAAATTTTCAATAATTAACCACTGATAACACCACTGATAACACCAAACAAATCATGCATTCCATCTGAATCAAACTGTGTAATCAAAATTGAAAATCATTCATAAATGACCATGTTATAAGCGTTAAAAATCTAACACTATTTCATCACAGAATTCATGATCATGATTTGCACCCCAGTTAAGTTAACAGTCCTACGTCAAAAAGATCCAAATGTTGTCTCCTTGGACCACAGTGCAATGATAGGCCTTCATATATGACCACGTGGGCCCGAAAGAGTAGAAATAATTGGAAGAAGCTCAAACCTGTGTGTGCTGAATCCAACTAATGTGATATGATTGTAATTGTAGTGAGTCGTGTACCTGAAAGAAAGGAAAATAAACACAATGTAATGTAAGTACGACAGCTAAATATGTGTGAAAAATTTCAAACATCCACGTCGTTCTTAAAAAAATCATTTGAATTTCTGCATTTTACTAGAGGATCACAATCCGCTCATGAACAGAGCCAAAGGAATAATTCAACAGAAAATTTTCATTATGTCAAAAGTAACATTCACACCGATCCGAGAAAAATAAAGTTTTGTTTTCATTACGGAAAAGTTATTCCTATTTTTATTAAACACATATAATCTCATAGTGATAGCAATGTTTAACACATTAAGCAGGGGTTTAATAATACAAAGCAGATTGCTAGCTTTCATGCTACAATATACTGGTGTTTGAGTCAACAGTTATTAAACGTCGTTGGGTGGCCCCCTAATGTTACTTAAGTCAAAGTGTATTTACCAGGATATTCGGGTGAATTATCAATTACGTCTCCTTACGGGGCTGCACGTTCATCATTTTAGGATCACCGAAATCATCTTAGCAACACTAATTAATAATGAGAATGCGAAACGACGAACGTACACTTTTCACGGGTTTCTCTGGGCTGTTACTTAAGACAAACGGCATCTCCATAGAAATCGGGTGACTTAAGTAGCAACGAAAATATTTCGATTGGTCAAAAAGTAAAATTGTTTTGTATGTATGTATGTAAGGTAGCCACCATCCCTTCACAGATCTTGTCTTGTATGCAGCTCCACTTAATAGCAAGATCAATTTGAGCTACCGATCTGAATTCACAATATCCAAAAACGGAGGTGCAGACCCGTAAGCAGTGACACTTACACGAAATCCACGGGAATTTAAAAATCTCCTTCCAACGATACGATCTAACAAATCGAATAACACAATTCGCAATACTTATTAAGCTTCCTACAGGATGGTTTGTAAAGAAGGGAGCGTCAATCTAACTGAAACTGTTGAAGTAGAATTCACACCACCACAATCGAATTGGTAGGATAAAGAAAATGATAGTGTTTATTCCCTCCTAGACTCCGGTTGTCATACCACTCCATCGTCCAGTCCCAGATCAAATGAGACCCTGATGCTCCCTCCTAACCCAGTATTTATTTATATAATGAAAATATATGTAGTGGAGAAATGAAATATTCAAAACATTAAATATGAAATAATGAATATAAATTTATATAGATAAAATAGTTGATATTCTGCAATGAAAATAATAATTATTTTACATATAATAAGATGCAGCTCTATGTTTCCTCAGCTCACAATATCAAGTGGTGGTAACACTGAAATTTCAAGGTTATATTAAGCAAATATATATTTTTATCTCTAATTACTAAAAATGTAAGGATGTAAATGTAAAGTGTAAAGTGTGATGTATAACTAACATGACTAACAATAGAATGGAATTGCGAGAAAAATAAAGAAAAGATCTCACCCAATATGTTGCAAAGGAAACCATGACATCACGATGATTTCGAAGAACTCCAATAGATATGCTGCCGCTACTTCTTCAACCGGTGTTAAAAACAGCACTCTCGCCTTTCGGTTCTCACACAGCACAGCAAACCCTATCAACCACGAAATACACTCTAGAGGGATCTCAGCAGAGAAAAAAAGGACTGTATCCACTTTCCATCACCAATCACTCGCGATGGCAACTCTTCACCGGCCCAATCAACTCGCGACCAACGCCGAAATCAGAACCAAACCAGGGATGTGTTCATAATTTATTATATAAATAATGCTCATGTTTAAAGTTTGTCATACAAGTGTATCCACGGCATTACACTGACCAGCAGACGATCACTTTTGTAAGCCGTAAACTTGCTAATTCACGGTAACGTCGACTACCGAATCACCACCAAAACTCGCAACGGACACATTATCAGCACTTTGCCAACCGGACCGAGTTCAAACTCGCACACGGTGACGAGACTCTCGATAGAACTACACGATCAAAGCGTGACATCCGAACACGGTGAACCGGCCCCCGGGAGGTAATCGCAGGCAAACTTACGCTAGCTACAAAAAAAAATCCGTGCAAAGAAACGGATCCAATAAACGTCACTCTCGCGAAAGCACACCCGTCGTCCTCGAGCGGCAAAAAAAGGAATCGGTGGGCAATTTTGTGATACGGAATTTCTACAATAAACCGGGAATGTACGAATTTCACCACATCCAACTGCGAAACACGTTTAGGAGCACTTTTGGTACACTTTCGATCGAAAACACTTAATTTTTTTTTTTCAAAAATTGTTGCGAGTGAACCAACATCATCTCCGCGTAAGTAAACTAAAATTAAAATTATCACTCGCGATGCCACAAATTTCGGGTCCGGTAGAAAAAAAATCAAACAACGCAGATGGCGTCAAAACTTCTGTTGCTTGCAAACATGATGAATCATGTTTTCTTTCTCGATTCTAAAACTTCTTGGAAAGCGAGAAACCACCAATCAAACACGCATAACCATCCGGGAGGCAGAATGCCAGCACTAATCCAGCAAATGCAACCGAAAACTATGAATGCGAACGCACGCACAAAACAGAGAACAAACTTAAAACACAACCGTATCCAAAAGCGAACCTCACACGGTAAGAAATATTGTCAATACTTACAAGTATTGACAATAATATTGATGATGTGAATACAGAAATATTGTCAATACCGATGTATTGACGTCAATATAAAATGTATTGACAATACGATTATTGTCAATACAAACTGTCGTGTAGGGTCCACTAAAGGCATTCGAAACACCGATCATAGCGAAAATTTGAAAATGGGATGTGATCCTATAATCGTACCGTATATAGTGTAATAGCAGGAGCATCGATTGGCACTGACAGCTCGACTTTGTTTACCTTTGCTACTTTCGACGTAATGAAAATTTGCTCTTGAGTTCACCAGTATGAACGCTCACCACACACCACCACTCATAGCAGACAGATGAGCTAGTTGTACTGAGCGGGAGTGTGAAAGGAAGCTGAACGATAGCGTATGTTTTATATGTGACCAGAGGTTGAAACAGTTGACGTTTTTTACTACACTCGCTCCGTTGCCGTGCGCGACAGTCTGTTTGTATTCGAACACTCATGCTCTACCGTCGTCTCTCTCACACAACACGAGCGGTAGAATAACATTCGAGCTAAAAGAAAATTATCAAAATAGCTATCATATGACATGTGTGATTTTGTTGTAATTCCTCAATTTGGTGTAAATCAAACCATTTCTTATCAGAAATATTATTACTAGGACATCATTGCTTGCAGAATTCACACAAGCACACCATCAGCAGCTCTTATTATGAGAAAAACTAAAATACATACATTCGTGACGGTCTTCGGCCTGTCATACGACATTTTAATTTGGTACTGTACTATGATAGCTTGTTTTGCAAGTGTCGGAGGCAAAGGCAGTCAATTATCACAGAAAATGTGTCGACTACCGTGACCGCTTACAAGACTGTATGTGACAGCTGAGCTAGAACTAGTTCACTGAGCGAGAGCGTGAACGTGAGTTCGACGAGAGCGTCACTAGAATAAATGTTCCGGTTCCTTCCAGTGATGAATGGTGAGAGCAAATTTTGTGGAGCAATAATATCAGCAATGAAAGTTACACCTACACTCAAAAAATTTCACACATTTGATCGAAGTGTTTAAACACTTGATTTTCTAAATGCACAATCACATTTACTTTAAGTGTATTTCACCTTGGTTCAATGTGTTACACACGTTAATTTATAGTGTTTCAAACTTTGAAATGTTGAAAATCTTGCACTATCTATTCAAGTGTATTGCACATTGAATCACGCTACTGTTCAAAACAGATGGATTTAAAGTGTTTTGCATTTCAATACGATGTGAATTGCTTGCTCAGAAAGGTAAACATCGATAACAAGAGTTGTGACTTTATCCTATCAACCTGCCTCATATATGAGAACAACCGTGGCACAGTGAGATCGAACGAAGACTCCGGCAGCAGCATACCCCAACAGTCCATGATCGAATCCCAAATCAGATCCATTAAAAATATATGTGAAAGCTCTGGCCTGTGGCAGTTTTGTTTTATATATTTGTCGATTCATTTTTAGAGTCGGTAAAGTAGAATTCGATAAAGTAGAATATTGAACTATGGTGTGCAAAGCTATTGATATCACCATATGAGGCCCATAGAATCCAAGTGTATCACAATTCAAATCCATAGTGTTCAGGCATGGTTCATAGCATAAGTTTCACACATGAAATGGATGTGTTTCACAATATGCGCAAAATTAAGTGTGAGACACATGATGATGACGTGTGGAATTTTTGGAGTGTAGATTAGATTCGACGAGGTATGCCCATCAAACAATTCAGAGTCACATATAATGAAATGCTGAATAAAACGAGTTGTCAAATGTGTTACCGTTTCCGCTTTCCAAGTAAAAGGTCGTGAGTTCAATCCCAAGCTCAAAGCTTTTTTTTTATTTGTGTTCTACGCCTAATTAATTTAAATTGTAATCACCTATCATATGACTCACGACAATGAATGCAGTGATGTAGTTTAAAAAATATTTAAATATTCAAAAATTTGCTGAAGAGCTTTTCCAAAGAACAAGTTCACCTTAGTGAGCTGAACGGGTCACATCCGTTCAGTAAGCTGAGCTATTTGGTCCTTCTCTACATTTTACAGCGTACATGAAGTTAATACTAGATTTGGCGTAAATTTACACGATAATTTCTAAAAATATAGGTGAAATATAACATAAATCGGCAATATTGCATACAAACTTGCTATCGAGTTTGCCATTTATGACAAAATAAAGCTGAACATTTCACGAGGAAGATTTTACGCGATGAATGTAACTTAATTATTCATTTTGTAATTCTTGCACCTTCAACGCATAACTCTAGATAAAGCTGGGATTAGGGCGAAACAGCTTTTGTAAACAATGACTTCTCTCGATGATTTCTCGGAAGTCATAGCTCTCCCTGGCGAATCGACATCACCATCAAGTAGAGGAAGACTTTTTCTACTCGATGGATAAGTTTGTTTGTGTAGGCGTGCCTTGAATTCCGAGAAATCAGCAAGAGAAGTCATTGTTTACAAAAGCTGTTACGCCCTAGTTTCAGCTCTATCTAGAACTGCAGCTACGCTTCCAAATTAAAAGGATACTGGTAACACACACTTTAAAATAACTACTTGTTTCTACGCTTTTTGCTTTAATATAGAGGCTTTCAGCCCTGAACGGGTTTGCCTCTTTAAGAAATAACAAATATTACACGGACGGAATCCATCTTTTGGAAGAAAGAAGGAGACTTAAACAAACATGTCATAGTTGAAGATGCTAATAACAGACTAAAGTGTTCATTTTAAACGATGGATGAGGAGATGAAAGTATAGAGTTGATAAATAGTTCCGTTATTCCGTTACGGCAGTGTGGAAATTGTATATAGAGAGTAGAAGGCGAGCAAGGGCAACATTGAGGAAGGTACGATTCGGGTTGATCATCTCTCTTTACCAAACTCCCCCGTTGGAGAGGGATGGTGAGGGGTATTTCCCTACCCCCTCCGCCACCACTGGCAATAAGAGATGATCACCGATCTGCTCATGTACCGACGATGTGTTTGAAACAGTTCTATCGATTGTACCACACTTAAGTCGTAATCTGAAGGGAGACATCGAGTCGTAGGTTTGCAGCTAAAGGGTGATACGGTCAAAATTTGGTCAAGGGAAAACGCGTGTAAATCGGTGAAATCGTTTATTTAAAAAATCAAATTAAATTTCTTTTTCAAGTTCAATTAGTATAAAATTCCGCTTTTCCAAATCCGAATTGCCGGGCCTTACGCTTGACCCCTGCCATCAGATTTTGTACAGCCACCTTGTCCACCTTCTTCGCCGCAGAAAGCCAGTTTGCCTTGAACTGCTGCTCGCCCTTAGCAGTTTTTTTGGTCTTCTTTAGGTTCCGCTTGACAATAGCCCAGTATTTCTCAATTGGGCGGAGCTCTGGCGTGTTGGGAGGGTTCTTGTCCTTGGGAACCACCTGCACGTTGTTGGCGGCGTACCACTCCATGGCCTTTTTACCGTAATGGCAAGATGCCAAATCCGGCCAAAACAGTACGGAACAACCGTGTTTCTTCAGGAAAGGCAGCAGACGTTTATTCAAACACTCTTTCACGTAAATTTCTTGGTTGACAGTCCCGGAAGCTATGAAAATGCTGCTTTTCAAGCCACAGGTACAGATGGCTTGCCAAACCAGATATTTCTTTGCAAACTTTGACAGTTTCATGTGCTTGAAAACATCTGCTACCTTTCCCCTTCCTTTTGCCGTATAAAACTCCTGTCCCGGAAGCTGCTTGTAGTCGGCTTTGACGTAGGTTTCGTCGTCCATTACCACGTAGTCAAACTTCGTCAGCATCGTCGTGTACAGCCTCCGGGATCGCGCTTTGGCCGTCGTATTTTGCTTATCATCGCGATTTGGAGTCACTACCTTCTTGTAAGTCGATAGTCCGGCTCGTTTTTTGGCTCGATGCACGGTTGTAGACGATACACCCAGCTTATTTGCGGCATCTCGGAGAGAGAGGTTAGGGTTTCGCTTGAAACTACCGGCAACTCTCTTTGTCGTCTCAGCGGCTTCCGGTTTTCGATTTCCCCCCGATCCAGACTTCCTGGCTGTCGATAAACGTTCCCCAAACACTTTAATTACATTTGTAACGGTTGATTTGGCAACTTTTAGCGATTTTGCCAATTTTGCGTGCGAGTAGCTCGTATTT
Source organism: Ochlerotatus camptorhynchus (assembly GCF_037179485.1). Classification (NCBI taxonomy): domain Eukaryota; kingdom Metazoa; phylum Arthropoda; class Insecta; order Diptera; family Culicidae; genus Ochlerotatus; species Ochlerotatus camptorhynchus. The sequence goes on from NW_027040722.1 coordinate 9,300,822, forward strand.
TCGCGATGCGCGAGCAAAATTTTGATACGCTGCTCTTCTTGCTTGGACGGCATTTTGACAACTGAAGAGTGAATTCCAAAATCAAAATAGGAGCAACATTCTACACACACACACCTTCAAAATGAGGGGTGTTCAGGTTTTTTAAATGCAAAATTGAAAGAAATACGTCAAGTTGATATTGACCAAATTTTGACCGTATCACCCTTTATTGCTGCCTCTATCACTGTATGTGCTTTTGTTATCGTTGGCTTGACGATCTCGAGGATACACTAAAGCTGGGTTTAGACTAGGCAAATCAAATGATCAACTCAGTTGAATTCAATTGACTTGAAAAGTTGAGCCTGGTTCAACCTTGTAACTTTTGAAGACTTCCCACCATATTTGGCGCGGACGTCTTCACTAGTCAGCTGAGTTAACTCACCTCTTTAATAATTCTCAGGGTCTACCAAACTTACTAGTGGCAACTCACCTGTCCCTTTTGCTGTTGAAAGCGAACCAAGCTGAAATCAATTTTCGGTGCACACAAGAAAAATATTCAAAGCAAAAATTTACGGAAATCAAACTAACAAACGGTTTTTTCAAATATTTAACTTCATAATTTATTGGAAGTTTACTACGAGAATAAAAAATAAGAACGGACCCACTGAACGAATAAGCTGCTCCTGCTGCTGGTCGTGATACCGTCACCACGGTACCGTCGGAGGCTGCACCACACCGGTTCTCCACCGGTCGACGTCTGCTGTGCTGAGCTTCACTGGGTCCCAACCGGCCTTGGGGAACTCCTGCTGCTACTGCTTTCGGTTCCGACTTTGGTCGGAGGGGATCTTCACGGTAGATGGCCGTATGTTGATGGACGACCTTTGGCAAACATGGATAGCGTTCGTGTGCACACTTCCTTCAAGAGGAATTATTTTCGGTTTAGTTCACACTCGCGACACCTTGCAATTCCGGTCGGCTAACTTCACGGACAGTCTATGTGCCGACTTCTAACGTCTCGACCGGTTTGCGACCTCTCACTCCACTACTGGCCTCAACGTTGGCGATAGGGAGGACCAGGGCCACGTGGTGGCCTTACAAGTTATCACTTTCCGCGAACCGTAATAACTGTTCGTGAACGAAACCACTATTTGCTAAAGCAAATCTTTAAACACGTGAATTTGAAAACGAAGTTTAGACTTTGTCTGCACAATTTCACTTAATTCACGCTTGTCAAATGTTCTATTCCAGGTATAAGAGACCGTCCTTGTGGGCCGGACGATCCTATATAGCATTCCTGGTCCCATGCTTACATATACCGGATCACGTTCAGGGTGAATTGCGCCTTTTGTAGTAGAGTAGCCGCTGTAATGGTTTTGGTCTTGGCTACCTAGACCAATTTCATAGAGATGCGAGCAGTGAAATCCCCCTACAATCCCTAGGCTAGCTATGTTCGACTTTCGAAGTCTACCTACGCTACTCTAGCTCCTGACTGGTCAACCGGCTTGAGAGGGGTCGTATTTGACGACACATCGATTCTTTTTGCCGTGCTGCAAGTTGTTCGATTTAAACTTTTTTTGGAAATTTACGTGACAACCCAACTCAACACCGGCTGCCAGAAAATTAATATTTTTAAATTCAAAAGGCGAAATTTGATTTCAATTCATTTAAATAATTATAGTTTTCAATCATTCTCTGGTGTTAAAATTTACATTTACTCACAACATTTCAGGTGTAATTTATTATTAATTTCAAAGCTATCACCAAGCATTAAATTTCAGCTCGTAAACTTTGGAAAAGGTTAAAACCTTTTTCAATTCAAGTGAGTTGATCAAGTCAGTTGAATGGCATAGTTCACACGTTCAATTGGGATTCAAGTCAGTTGAATTCAACTGACTTGATCAATTGACTTGCCCTGTCTAAGCCCAGCTTAGGCCTTGTCAAAGTTGTCCTTGCTGGCTTTCTACTCTCTATATTTATACAATTTTCACAATGCCGTATTCTAACTGGAAAAATCAACTCTATACATTCATCATCTATGACCACTTTGAGTCTGTTATTTGACGCTTAAGATCTTCAACTATGTAAATCGTTAACTTCACGCAGAAGTAACACAAACACAAATAGTTAAAGTAAAAAACATGATCCATGACTTAAACAGTTCAATACTTGACGTAGAGCACGTTTGAATGAACTAAATTTCGCTTCTGTTATCACTAAATTTAAATCTAAAGTTGACGTTCGTATATGTGAGCACCTGTACATGAATTTGTCTGAGTGTATAGAGTTCTATGTGATTCAAACGAAACATCGACCTCTCTGATCCGTCACCATCGAAGCGAGTTTTCCTCACCGATGAAGACCTGTTTGATTAATCTCATTCTTATTTCATGTCACCTTAGCAGCCTCCGTCTTTGTTCGATGGACCAACCAATGTCGAATGATGCCGTGAAGATAAGATCCCTATCCGATAAACATCCACAGTGGGGCCTTCGTTTTGTGTTAGTGTTCAGAATTTAGATAGAAACAATGCAATGGCTTCATTCGTTTCTTCCTTCGGACCGGAAAGGAAGCGTTCATCCCATCACTTAACGAGATCGAATTCGCTATCATGCACAATGGGGATGCAGACCGAGTTGGCCCAGCAGTTTCCTTTGATCTGAACTGCCCCGGGAAGCAGAAGAAAAATAAGAAGAGAAGGAACAAATGTTTCACCGGTGGTCGAACCGGAGAGCTATTGCTGTGGAAAATCGGAAACAATTTTATTTTCTATCAAAAGGTATGGCGCAGTGGAATCAACTTTTCTCCAGAACCGGTGATGAAACGGTTGCTCATAGCGGAACAAGGAACGGAAAGCTGCTGTTTCGTTTTCTCTGGGATTACGGTTGCAGAGGGGATGGGGGTGAGGGTAAACAATCAACTGTGTATAGTTGGAAAACAAAAACAAAGGAAAAAGTTAAATTTTCTGTAAGGCTATTTGCATATTTCACCACTCACTTTCGGGGCTTCTTCTATTGCTCCCGAGAAAAGTTGTGTTCTTTGGCAGGATCGTTTTCGCCGGATCTTGTTTGGTTGTTTCTAACGGGTGCCTCTTGTCTACCGTGGAAATTTGTTTGAATACAACTCACTCGGAGGATGAAAATTGGGAAAAAGTTGGCAAAATGGTTAAAAGGAAGGAAGGGGGTTTTCCGGGGGGAAAAAACTGTATGCTCACAGATTATCTCCCCAGGACGATGATTATGGGCCTTTGGAGAGATCCCTGCTCTCAGGGGGTAGGGGAGAGAGGTGAATCTTGACTGCACACGGTTCAGGAGGTCGACACGGCCAGTTGAACTTCAAAAGAGAGAGAGGGAGAGACAGAGATGTTGCTTCATTTCAGCTGATGCTGGTTTTTCTTCTGCTTCTGCAGCTGACGGCGAAGGTCTGGTGTTGGAATTCTTCCGGAGTTGTGGAGGGAAAGCCCAGGCAAACAAATCCTGGCAGAAGTATTTGAATAATACAAACGAGGTCTGGATATAAAAGGAAAAAGGTTCATCATGGTGAATGCCTTCTGTAGAGCCATGGTTACGAGCTTCCAGTAACATCAATAAAAGTGAGGCATTTTCATCGTGCTCGGGAGATATCTTCACTAATTGCAAAACGGTATTGATTGTAAAATAGTATGCTGCACTTGCGATAATGAAGACATTAATGGGTACACAACAACTTAAATAAACAATTCTTTTGAGCAGTGCTGGAAAACTGTTTGCCTCTCATGTAAGAACTTTAACATCCACGAGACGACACTTCCATTTTTCGCACTCCTCTATGTTTGTGTCAGATCGTTCAAAACTGGACCTACCAAAAAATGGGTAAACTATGTTGGGAGTGACAAGTTGACAAATGGATAACATCGACATGAATCTAATCGACTTTGATCATTTGTTAACTTGTCACTCCAAACATAGTTCACTAACTTCCGTGAAAGTTTAGTGTTGACCGATCTGGGTGGATTATACCCAAATTTGGGTAATATTGATATAGCATGTAGATAACCTCATAGATGTTTTAACATACACAGCAAATATTTGATTTTCTTATTAGTGTTCGAAAAAGTAGTGTAAATTTCTGTTCAATATGATGCACATAAAAGGAGCGTTACAAGTTTACATTATAAATCATGTAAAGTTCTGAGACATTTCATGAAATGTTGCAAATATTGTATACAAAAGCCTATATTTTTAAACAACATTGCTTACAAGTTGCTCGTTTGCCTGAAATGAAATACAAGTTTACGTGATTGAATGCTTACATCACAATTAAAATTCAGATTTTTTGCTGTGCACGGCTCTTCATGGGGTTCTAGAAAACTTTATAGAATCTGTGCTCTATTTACTTCCGAATTCTTTCCACAGAAACTCACAGAACCCCCAAAAAAAAAATGAGGGCGATCCTCAGGACCAATGCACATCGCAAGACAATTCTCGTGTCACTTTTCAAATAGACCAATTTAACATATCCACCATTTTGAGAAAATCGAAGTTAAAGTTCAACATATTATTATTTTAACTGTTTAGAAACTATACATTTTGCACTACTATTTTTAATGTAGTTAGCGAATAATAACGTTGAAAATTCAGTATAAACGGTAAAATCACAATTTTGAATTTCATGCTACAATATAGACAAAACCACATAGGACGTTTTGACTAGTCGGACATGTTAAATTGGACGATTTTTCTCAATGACATAACTTTAACCTAACTTTAGATTGGCCCTGCCTTTAGAAAATGAGCACCAATCATGTTAGGCAGTCCGAATGACCGAAGTAACAATCATGTTCCCCTTTATTTCAAACTGTACATTGGACAATTTTTGACCTATGATTATCTTAAATAAATGAAAGTAAATTTGGATGGGTATTTTTGCATCATATACAATGATAGAAGAGCAATAGTTTGTATCGCTTAACTCGATTTTTTTTACATTTGATAGTTAGGACCGTTTGAAAAGTGACGCAAGAATTAATTGAGGCACACCGCCTCATTTCATGTTAAAGTCTGACTAAAATTAAATTGATAGGCACAAAAAGACCTGTAATTCGAGAACGAAATCTCGAACCTTCCTCTTGATGGAGCCCATCAACGCCTGCACAGTGGAAACGAACACGGTATCAGCGCTTTCCTCAATTTAACCCGCACTTTCTGGATGTCCTTGATTGCCCCGCCGCTTCGTCGAGGTCGCTGCTTTGAAATTGCCCAGTATTTTTCGATTGGTCCAAATTCCGGGCAATTCGGAGGATTCATTAGCTTGGGGACACAATCGATCTTGTTGGCAGCATACCACTCCAGAAACACCTTGGAGTAGTGGCAGCTGGCCAAATTGGGCCAAAAGATGACTTAGACCCTATGCTTGCGGATGGACGGCAATACACACTTTTTCAGGCATTCTTCGATGTAAACTTAGGATGTCATCGTCGAGGTTGTGACGAATGGGCTCGTTCTCAGGCCACAACTGCAAATCGCTTGCCAATTCATGGCCTTCTTCGCGAACTTGTCGGCAAACACCAAACTTGAATCTTCCCGGCACATCCCCACGTCTTGTCGCAATGTAAAACTTTTGACCGGGAAGCTGCTTAAAATCGAGTTTGACGAGTATGTATCGATCAAAGGGCAGCCCTTGTGATTCGTCAAAAAACGGTCGTACAAAAGCCTTGCACACTTTTTGACCACGGAATTCTGCTTCATGTGCCGGTTCGGATGTTTACTGGCTTTGTACGACTTGTATCCTTCCCTGGCAAGGATGTTCCGCACCATTTGAAAGTTGGCAACCCAACAAACATTGGAAGCGTAATAAGAGCTTATTCAGGCAAAACTATGTTTCTTCAGCTAAAAAATAGCCTATTCAGCCCTTAATCAGCACAAATTGTTTGTTGGGAATGTACCTTCTGGCCACATCTCGGATCGAACGACTGGGGTTTGCTTTAACTCACCTCAACACCTTGCTGCGCAACTGACGATCCCTGGTTCCAGTTTTTTCGTAGGTCCGCTGATTCCTTTCCACACTCAGGGTTTCCTGGCAGGTTTTGAACACTCGACAAACTGTTGTTTTCGGCAACTTAAGCACTTTGCACAGCTTGGAACGGGACCACTCTCCATTTGACGTTATTTCTGAACGCGATCCAGTTGTTAACTATAGGAGAGTTAAAAAACCACTGTCAAAGATTTTCAACCCCCAACACTAGAGGCGTGCTAGTGGTGCGCGAGGGGCGTACCAATTTACTCTAACGCACACAAGCGAGGAGCAGCAAACAGTAATTTTATCCCCTGGGTGGATCGGAGAAACCATTCTTCATGAAAGTTCAGAGTTCGTCAGCTGGTAATAGCTTCCTTTTCGCCTACCTCACGTTTGGCATTGAAAATTGTTTACGGTTCACGGAACTATGGAACTGTTCGTTCACGGATTTTTATTAAATTTTAGGAAACCTTATCGAAATTTTGATTTATTAAAAGAAGTTTAGGTAATTTCCAAAAAAGAACACGGAAGCTATGAGAAGTGCAAGGAACATCTAGAAAGTCACGGATCTTCATGGATTCAGAGAGAACGTTCTGGACGTTTTGAAATTTCCGGGAAGTTAGCCGAACCTTGAACCAAACTTATGAGTGGTACGCTTAACTTCTGTAACGTAGGGTAAATGGCTCTTATGTTGGCCTATGGATCTAAGATTGGGACCATCGCTAAAAATATTCCCCTTATCAATTTTATCTAGATGAATGTGTCATTGGGACGGAACTTATGGGTATTTTTGGTCGCAATTGAAAATTTAGTCGATTGCTGAATTTATGTATGGGCTCAAATTAGGGGTATTTAGGCCGATATTACATCCATTGCCCCTACGCGGATTTTTTGACATGATCCCAGAAAGATTTCTACTGGAATTCCAGGAGAAATTCGGACGATTATTGATGAGTAGCTTGTACCGTAGCAACATGGTACCGGCTTTTACTTTCTATGTCGAAAGTGACTTAGGTGTTCATTTTCTCCGAATTTACTGCTTCTCTTCTTGCATGTAAGAACTTTGCGCACTGAAATCTAGCACTTTATCCTTCTTGGATGCCAGCTTGTGGATCGTAAAAAAAAACAGCCAGCAAAACAAAGATTCTGGAGCTACAATAGAAAAGGGTCCATCAGTATTTAGTAGTTAGAAGATTCTGAGAGGTAAGCACATATCATCGGTAAGAGACGGGTGCATTGCCAATTATACAACGGTGGACCTATGGTCTACGGATGTATTTGGCTAATGACATTTGAGTTTCGAATCCGTTTCCCTCTCTAGTCTTTTTGGGCAAGCGTTCTCCAATACACACCAATCGTCTATTACCGACGTTATATGCTTGTACCGCAACCACTCAGTATCGGTCGATGTGAACAAACACAGCTCGTATCAACATGTTGCACACATTAAAGAAAATTTTAGAACTTGTTGTTAAAGGCCAGCTGTAGTAATAGTTTGTTGATACCAGAACAATCGGGATATCGGGAAGGTCATTCTTGTGAAACCGCGTTGAATTTGGTATTAGCAAAGTGGAAAAATGACGATAATAAGATGCGATCGTTGCTGTTTTTTTTTTTGATCTTAAACGCGCTTTAGAAACAATTTCTAGGCCCTTATTGTTGAGATCAATCAAGCGCTTTGGAATTACGAGTACTGCATATAAATGGTTTGAGAGCTATTTGTCTGACAGAACTCAACGGACTGTTTTTAATGATTCTGTTTCCAGTCCCGTGGGGAATAACCTTGGAGTGCCCCAGGGAAGTGTATTAGGGCCCCTGTTATTTATTATGTATATTAATGACTTGCGACGTGTTTTACGATTTTGCGACAATAATCTTTTTGCAGATGATACTGTGTTATTCATTGCAGCTAAGGATTTAGATGATGCCGTTTTACACTTGAATGAAGATTTGCGTTCTCTAAGTAGATGGTTGAAGTATAAGCAGTTTGAATTGAATACAAGTAAAACTAAATTTATGGTAATCTCGCGGAATCGAGTAAATGAGAACGTCTCTGTTGTAATTGATGATGAGGCTATTGATCGCGTTCGGGAGATTAAATATCTTGGTGTGAATATTGATGACACACTTAAGTGCAACTCTCACATTTACAATGTCATCAAGAAAATTGCCAAGAAGTATGGAATTCTATGTCGACTGAAAAACGATTTAACTATTGCCAGTAAAAAACAGCTATACAAATCAATCATCTCTCCTCATCTAGACTTTTGCCCTTCCATTTTATTTCTGGCCAATGCAACACAAATATCGAGATTACAGCGCTTGTTGAATAAAATAATGCGTTTGGTTATGAGATGTAATAGATTCACTTCCTCAACTTTGATGCTAGACGCCTTACAATGGTTGTCGGTGAAGCAAAGAATTGCATATTTGACTATGGTGTTCATTTTTAAAGTAGTTAACGGTTTGCTGCCTCGATATTTGTGTGATCGAATTGAAAGAGGAAGTGACTTTCATAGATATAATACTAGAAACGCGGTTGAAATAAGAACACCACATTTCTTGACTTGTGCTTCACAAAATTCATTATATTATAAAGGAATAAATGTTTTCAATTCGATGCCTAGACATATCAAACGTTTAGCAACACTTACAGAATTTAAAAGACACTGCATTTCAAACGTTAAAATTGTCTTTTGAGCAGTTATCCAGTGATTTTTTTTTATGAATTTACAAATTATGTATCTTGACGAAGTTATCTCTAACGGATTATGTTATATGGATAGCTGTCAAAACGACTTCTTTAATAATTATTGTAGCACTGCAAAAACTATTTCTGTTCGCCACGATGGTGATAATGGATTTTTAATATTTGATTTAATAGTAGATTAATTAAAAAAAAGTAGTCTACAAAGGTTTGAGCCTCGCGCGCGTATTACGGATAAAGAGGACTGAATTTAAAATTTTATAAAAAAAAATGCAATTTTGAAGCTTATTTGGAAGATACTAGAGTTAGTAGTAAGTTGTCTGGCAAATTTTGGGGGTTGGTGAGCATTCCTGGCATTGCTGAAAATTATGATAGCATCAGATTGCGGGGTTGCTTGTGTAATAGGATGCTTTGTTGATTGTTCATTAACTCTTGATTGATTGTAATACTTATGAATATTTTAGGTGGACAACAAGGCAAGCTAAGAGTTGGACGCCTGAGCTTTTCCACATTTATATCGCTGTGAAGCAATTGTAAACTCTAGAGGGAGTTTATATCTGTAACTGAAACCAGTTCGATGTTGTTTGCAAACCTGGTTAAATTGTCATATTTAATTATCTTAAAGATAAACCGTCCAGCTCAAACCTTTGTAGGGGTAAGAGTTGGTACCATCATCATCATCATCATCATCATCATCATCATGTGTTCTACATCACACATGTTGGATAAGGGATGTCCAATGCAGTATGAATAGAGCAATGAGTTGCTGGTCCCACCTCCGACCACTGGGCCGTAGTGATGATGGTAGTTTTCACATAGTGTTTTTTTTCCAATTGAAAAAATAATTATGTTTATCTGAATATCACATAACATAATATATTCTATATGTGTTATCATATAGAATTAATGGGACACATAAGATTCATGTGATTTAATGGTGCAATTTTAAACTATGGGATCACATTAAAGTTATGTGAATATCACATGCATATTTTCCACTGGTCATGTGATTTATTTTTTCAGTGAGTTTAATCCTCTCTTGGTTCTTACCGAATCGAGGATTGAGATTTTATCCAAATTTTCGAAAATCTGGATGAAATCGCATATGACCCTAGATGGAACTTACCGCCTTTGATGTCAGTTAATAAAATAAATAAGTTGCTTAAGGTGCATTTTCGAAACTTTAAACTCAGTTAAAGCACTAAATAAATTCAGATTGCAAAAAGTTGTTGCCATTTTATTTAAAAGGCAGGAGAAATGCAATCGACTTGTTAATGCAATCTTAAATGATGGGTTTGGAATTTTGAAAACGCAGCAAAGTAAATGTCATCTGAAAGCAAGCTCCTTCTGCATTAGTTTGTTTTTGTTTTGCTCCTGATGTCTCAACTTCAGAGAATGCTTCAGTTCCTATTAAAGAGTTAGATCGAAGAAGTCATATCAAGAACATTGGCAACATTGCCATAATCGAAGGGACAGATACAGTAGCACCAACCGGTGGTAACTAACGGTTTTTAAATTGGCTCACTACTTGACCAGACTATTGGTTCCAAGCAAATCGATTAATGTACCCCATTCTAGTACTACACAATGTTTGTTTTGAATCGCTATGAAAGTTTGACAGATAAAATGAGGGTTAAGTGGATTTTCCTATGTTTCGAGGGGTGCATCGATTAACTTGGGACCGAAGATAGTTCCAGAGCAGAGCCAAAAAGTTGAGCACGTTTCTTCGGGACCTACTAGTCTTAGAGTTACCTCTATGGTAGCACTGCACTTAAGCGAAGCCGGAAGTAACGCATAGAAAAATGCCCAAACGCACAACCCTTATATATAAGGTTGGATTATATGCTATCAAATTCAATCGGAGCATTTAGCTTTGAGCAGATTATGCTTGTCTTATAGCAGTCGATTTAGAAAACGGGAGAGTTGCCAGTCACCTTGATATGCTTTCTTCGGTTAGATCCAATATGTGCAATGGTATTTGCTAGAAATTAAATTTATATTTTTAGCAGCAGTTATGTAATGTTATGTAATCCAATGTTTGGCCGTATAAGCTAATATGCAGCTAACATTTTTAGCTGGGAATGTACAGTTTTTTTTTCCTTGAATTGTTTTCCGTCGATCTTGTTTTCCGTGCTGAGCACCAATGCTACCGACGCCAGGGAGGCAGCTCCCACACCTGGACCCAACGGCTTTAATTCCCTTCCGAAGGAAGGTGTGATCAGAGATGTTATGCCTCAGAACATCCCGGTGGCGCCGACTGGAATTGAACCCAGGCCTGCTGGGGCGAGAGATTATCACGCTTACTACTACATCACCGGTGTCGCTGAGAATGTACAGTTGATGAGTCTACTTTACGTCAACTTTTGTGTTATGGAGTGTTGACTGTCATTGTATAGAAGATCTGTCAAATGTTCGACTTTCATTTAATCAAATCAGTCCGGTTTCAGCCAACATTTGACAGATCTCATATACATGGCTAGACCTAAAAGTTAATGCTTCTTGAACGAAGCTATGCATCGTAAGTTTTTTCTTATCCACTGTAATGTAAGTATATTGAATGTAATACACCTCCGACTTGGTAGTTAACGTGCATGCAAACAGAAAAAAAAGTGGGATAGTAACTGTCTAGATGTTCAATTCAAGCACAGTTCTGGATCAACAATAGAAAAGATGGGCCCATCAGCATTTGAAAACAGACCGTTCCAAAGCCCTTCACTCACGAAGCGAAGGCCACCCACGCAAACCAACACCATCATCGGATAGAGGAAACTTCTACCCACACGATGATGGTGTTGGTTTATGTGGGCGGCCTTCGATTTATGAGGAATGGGCTTTGGAATGGTTTGTTTACAAATGCTGATCGGCCCTTTTCTATTGTTGATCCAGAATTTTCACAACGTAAACTATACGATATGAGGCAACCTTTACTCAACCTCTATACAAGGAAATCTGGCGAACTTAGTCAGCTACTTATGGCTGTTGGGACGGTTGTAATAAGCTCTTATTGCATATATTTACGCTTCTATATAGCTGTAATTCATCTGTTTATTTGTATATGAACTTGAAAGGCGCTTATTCAACCTTTTCCCGATTATCCAATAATCACTTAGCTTGATCTTGAAGTCGGGTTGAATATTGTTTACTTTTTTTATGGGAGATATTTGTTGATTTTGACGTAGGACTGCTTCTGTGATTTCTATATGGGAGTACCCTTTGTGAAAACCGAAAATGGAACATGTAACAAAATTATGAAAGATTTTTAACGTTAATAACTCAGCTGCCCCTGGCTCAATATCTATCATTTTATCAACAATCGATCAGCGATATTTCTACGCATCTGTTTATCTTAAGACTTTATCATTTTTCAAAATGTCACTATTGAAAATTACACGAATGTGCAACTGTTGCTATGATAATTAAAATGATCACCAATTGCCTGCGAAAAGTGGTTTCCTTAACACAGTTGAATTCCATCCGGTCTCACCAAACGGTGTTTATTCAATCACCACAGGGTGAGTGGAGATGTTTTCCAGTACACAACGAACGTCTGCCTGCAAGCAGCGAGCTGCAGCCCACATGAGCATCCATAGAAAGAAGAAGAAGCTGCACCGCTATTGATTGGAATCAGTAGCTCTTCGTGAGTCGCTGTGGGCCATCTATGTCAAGCGCGTCATTTTTAGGAGTATAAACAGAGAGATCCCCGCTCACATTCCTTTTCCTGCACAAAATATAAACCCCTGCTGCAGATAACAAGTCATATTAAATTATTTAAGACCACGTACTCCTACGTCACCATTGCGTACAACCCCATAGCCGTTGGTCCCCGGTCCATCAGTTTATGGGTCGGTAGGTAGCGTCCAGGTGTTGGGAGTTGCCTCTCTGGCACCCTTAGCAATAGTACTCAGTACGGAAAACAAGATCGACGGAAAACAAATAAAAGAAAAAAAGTTATTGATTTTATTTAGCTGCGAATCAAATTACTCGAAATTAATTAAAAGCACACCATCAATTTATTACTATGGACTGGAACATGGACTTGAACTTGACCGAATTGTCAAACCTGACGTAAACGAATCTACATGACCTTCTACTACAAGACCGCTGAGGAGAGACTTTAAAATAGTGCACATGAATCACTTTTCTTGACTAGTTGGTTTAGCTTTGTAAAGGAGCGGAGTAAAAGCTGTAAAACTACACACGTCTAATAATAAACCTAGAGTCTTGCTTCCAAAGTAACGCTCACACTGTTTATTAGCTGAATACAGGTTGTTTAGTTGTTGAAAAGTCATTTTGAAGTTTAAATTATTCAGCAAGAGTAGTTGGTTGTTTAGGAGCCATCCATGAGTAATATATTCACTTTAAAAGCTTTGTTTTGCAGCTGCAAGATGAAAGCTGATTAATATGTGCATAGAAGTGACATAAGCGTGTATTGGCTGCTGTTATTCAGTGCGACTGACAAATTTAATAATGATGATAAAAATGTTACGTAAACGCTCTCCAAATCAATTTTGCTTACTTCTGATTGTAGCTGTATCTGCAGCCTCTTTTCTGCTACTTTACAGCACAATGTTGGAAAAGGTGGTTTATCAAGCAGAAAATGTTAGTTTGGTACAGAGATGCCAGATTTACAGACATTTTTTTTCGGTACAGACATTTACAGACTTTTGTAATCAAGGGAAAATTTTAAAATTTATTTAATCACACGTGCGATCCATTTTGCAACATGCATTAGAAATTCGCGCATTTTCTAATCCACCACATGAATAAGCTGTCACTGTTATAGACGGTCTTAATTATAGACCTGTGAGTGTGCTGCCATGTTCTATCATTTTTTGAACATAATTTTGGAATATTGTGTAATTTTTTCCTGAATCGGAATTATTTATTCCCTCAACTATGTCTAAGAGAGCATTTCGATTGGAAGTTTCGTTTTCGAGTTTTGATTTGTTGAAAAATATCGAATAAGTCATTTGAATTTTGTTTTACCGAGATTCAAAATGGACGAATTTTTACATAAATATGAATGTTTGAGCATACCAATTAATTATGCAAAATTTCATGCAAATCGCAGACGGTTGAATAAAAAGTACATTTCGTTTTTTTATTTGGCCTGGAACTGCTCAATGGCCTCATTGTATTTCAATGCACTATGCCCATCTAATTCAAACTGACCCCCCATATTGCAAATGTAAGATAACGGATTCGCTTCCAACTATCAATTTGGTTTTCTATTTTTCATCGCCCCCGCTCCGGTTCCAGCTTAGAACAATCGTTTGCCTACTTTTACGTCCAAAGTAAATTTGCCACTCCTTGCAACGAATGCACTTCCACACCACCTCACTGACTGCGTCAAGTAAGCAGCCAAGACAGTTGCCAAGTTGATAAATACACATTTCTGGTAGACCGGAGAAAGAGGCTTTGCATTCACCACTCTTCTTTACTTCTTACTCCGCTGGCCTCCCGCACGCCTGTCGAAACTCAAACTGGGAGGCGACGAAGGCCGCTTCCATTTGAATTGAGATAAACCATGGTGCAATAACCACCCCGGGGCAGAGGGCACGAGGTAGAAATCTTTTCGGTCCAAGAATGTGATACACTTTCACAGAATCTCGGTTTTCTTTTGGCAGGCAGCACACAACTTTGCGTTTTCCTTGCTGACGTCCTATGGATGAATAGAGGACTATGCTTGGGCGTTATTGTGTTAGTGTACTGGGTCGGATGAACAGAGTGGAGCTTTGAATTCGGGTTCTTTTGGTTTTCTTGAAGAGTTCTTTCACACTGCATCACTGCATGCCAAGTAGATACCACCGTCATCTACGGAACAAAAAAAAATGCCGGGAATGGGGGACGGCGACCAGTTCGAAATGGCAAAGTGAAAGATGATAAAACCTTGGTTACTGGAATCCACTATTCCCTGTGTAGAGATGTAAACGTCTGTGGGTGCTGGGGCTTTCATTGCGTTCCAACTTTGGTTTACTGCTGTTGAGGTCGGCTTTGGTTTACGTTTGCTGAAAGAGGAGTCCGTAGTGGATAGATGGGGTGTCTTCTGGAAACAATAACACGTCCTATTGTGGTTACGTTGGTACTAACACGAACAAAAACGTATGATTCAAGTGATTGCACACAGCGGAAACGTTGTAGAGAACTTGGTAGTTTGTATCTGAAATGGTGGTTGTATTTTTACCTGCATTTATGCCGTTGTTGGTGTTATTGAAATGATTTTGATTCTAATCCCGGACACGTCGTCTTACAACAGTTTACTCATTGACAGATAGATCATAGAGATTCATTTACCCTTCGTCTGTAACTTGGGGTCAATTTGGCCCCAAATTAAAATGGTCATATCTCAGCGAAGGCTCAACGGATTTTTTCAATCTCAAAGGTTTTGTAAAGTATGTTTAATACTTTACTTTTAGTTTAAATTATCAAACCTTAAAGCTTGATTTATTCAATATCTGGACATACTACGCTCTGTTTATTGTACTGCAGTGTTCCTAGCAGTCAGACCTGGAATGTTCTGACAGCAGTTTGTTTTGAAATGTTTCCTCTTTCAGTGCTGAAAAGTTCGTTTCGATTCAGATTATTTCAAAGAAGTTACACTTGATGGAAGCCGCGAACCGAACATCAATTTTGAACACCCACTTGGAAAACCCGAAGTGGTTCAAAAATCGCGAAGTCGTTGAAATTGGCTAAATCGACCGTGTGCAGTGTTCTCAATCGTTTTCGTGAGCGGCATACTATCGATCGGCAGGATCATTGCAAGCGTCGTAGTGTAACTAAGGATCGGAAGCTACATTTGAAGGTGTTGAGAACGGTTAAAGCAAACCCAGGGCTGTCGGATTATGATATTGCCAAGAAATTCAATACCAGCATAAGCACCGTCAAAAGGATTCATTAGCGAGTAGGATTTCGATCTTTTCGGGCCAGTAAACATCCAAACAGGACACTGAAGCAGAATATAGTGGTCAAAAGACGTGCCCAGAAGTTGTACAATGAGGCTCTTACAAAGTACGAAGGATGCATCCTCATGGACTACGAAACGTACGTGAAGATGGATTATG
Source organism: Ochlerotatus camptorhynchus (assembly GCF_037179485.1). Classification (NCBI taxonomy): domain Eukaryota; kingdom Metazoa; phylum Arthropoda; class Insecta; order Diptera; family Culicidae; genus Ochlerotatus; species Ochlerotatus camptorhynchus. The sequence goes on from NW_027040722.1 coordinate 9,316,560, forward strand.
GGCAGCTTCCCGGACCTAAGTTCTATAAAGCCACTGCACAGTGGTCCACAATGCATATTTAGGTGGAAGGATATGTTTTGAGCCTGAAATTGAAACTTCAGACTAAAAGTCTCTTCTACAAAGTTGTTCCTTAAAGTTAGACCCTCATTTATATGATAGTGAATTATAAGGTGGTTCTTATTATCATTAAAATAAAAAATAAACTAATTTTTTTTTGTTTGATGAAATTAAGGTATGCATTCTCCGGCAAAGTCATAGCTGAGCTAATTTCAAGCAATTTTGTAAAAATAATCAAGATTTCCCTGTACGTTTTGAGCACGTGCCATACGGTGTGTCTAGGAAAATTCAACACTTTAGCCAGCTTGGGCGTGGACCATGATGGATTTTTCTACGCTCCTCAAGCATGGTTTCCAAATCGAGAGCGTTTTATGAACTGAAAAAATAAACTGTAACATTTGGATTTCACCATGCCATGATGTTTCCAAACCACAAATATGTCTGATAATTTGTCAACAAACAAGAATATTTTGTTTCATTCAGGCAGAGCTCTCTAAAATCTTATATCTATTTCTAATTACTTCAGATGTATTGCAAGACCTCTTGCTTGTCTTTGGGAAAGGTAATGAGTGTTTATGGTGTTCATAACACTAGTTTACAAAACAACATAAAAAGTGTGAACTTTAGTGGTTGACCAACGTTTCTAATGCAAAATTTTACGCTGAATTCAATGCCGTGGTCAGAAAAAATTAAAGTAGAGCCATTTTTGAGATATACAAAAATTTTGATTTTTTGAATTTTGGACAAAACTACGATTACTAAAATGTCAATATATTTGGAACTAGTGCACCAATTTTAAATCTTTTTTTTTATGAAAATGAAGCTAAATAAATTGGGCGGCGCCGGTGGTTTAGTGGTAAGCGTGATTATCTCTCACCCAAGCAGGCCTGGGTTCAATCCCAGTCGGCGCCGCCGGGATGTTCTGAGGCATAACATCTCTGATCACGCCTTCCTTCGGAAGGGAAGTAAAGCCGTTGGTCCTCGGTTCATGAGTTGGTGGGTCGATAGGTAGGGTCCAGGTGTGGGAGTTGCCTCCCTGGCGTCGGTAGCATTGGTGCTCAGCACGGAAAACAAGATCGACGGAAAACAAATCAAGGAAAAAAAAAAAAAAAAGCTAAATAAATTTTCTATCGTTCACTAGAATATTATGTTTTGATTAAAAATTTAATTTTGAAGTAATTTAAAAATTTACAGCATTTTTTTTTTATTTTTCCTTTGAACTTTCCATAAAAATCTTGTTTTAATTAACATTTTTTATGGGATAAAAAGATTTAAAAAATCGTTCCATAATTTATTCTTAAAGTCCATTAAAAACTGGAGAAAATGAGCCTTTAATGGATGAAATCGGTTGGAAATTGTCGAAGTTATGATTTTTTTGTTAAATCATGGAAATTGAATGTTCCAAGATTGGCCGTTGTCCCGCTCCTACGTTCATGCACCACTTCCAGTAAGCCTTTCTGCGGACGTGTACGCATACGGTGCATTTCACTAACACTACCAGCTGTCACGCAAAATTAAATGGGATATTTTCAACAATATAATTTACGCTAGTGTTTGTGAGACCGCTCGGCGAGAACCTAACACAACCAACTCAATTTGACAGCTTTCTTTCTTTAACATTGCTTAACGATGTATACGACAAAACGTGAATTCAAGTGTAAAAATGATCCTTAAAAGTTTTGTTATGCGTGTGGCAACTATATATTTACAAAATCGGTCAATTTCACTGCTTCGTTGCAAACTGCATACAGGCATACAAACAATTGATCCTGGAGACTTTGACGAACCGTGGATTCCAAAAGTATTATGTAGTTCGTGCAAAACGTGCTTGGCTAGGTGGATGTCAGGCGCAAGGTAAATTGATTTTTTGAATAACTTTCATATAAACAATTTATGTAGTGCTTTGTTTTTTCCTGATCGACATTATCTTACTTCATCTATTTTTGATAAGCGTTAATGTCTTACTTACTAACTCACTTATTTATTATCTGTCAGTCGCTATTTGTCCTTTGACATGCCCACCATATGGCGTCGACCGTTTTGTCATGCAACGGATTGTTATTTCTGCTTGACAAAAGTTAAGCAACAAGGACGTCACAAAACAGTTGAGTATCCACAAGTGGCTTCTATGACAAAACCTGTTCCATACTCAAGTTCGGTCCCGTATCCTGTTTATCCAAAGCGGAAACGAGCGCCCTCTGTTGAATCGACCGTTACAAAAAGTGAGGAGGAATTCAAGGAGGAATGCGAGGAAGACTTCGAGGTGGAATTGGAAAGAAACCCAAAACTGTTTACACAATCCGAATTTAATGATTTGGTGCGAGATCTCGACTAATCGAAGAAGAAATCCGAATTGCTGGCATCACGCTTGAAAGAACACAACATGCTGAGCAAGGAGGTCAAAATTTCTTGTCACAGGAATCGTCACAAGAAATTTGACAAATATTATTCTACAAAGGACAAGGCATGTTTTTGCCATGACGTAAACGGCTTGTTTGAAGAGTTTGGTGAGCCATATGATCCAGCTGAATGGCGTTTATTCATCGATAGCAGCAAGTTGAGCTTGAAAGCCGTTTTACTGCATCAAGGGAATGAGAAACCTTCTATTCCATTAGTTCATGCCGTTAATATGAAGGAAACGTATGAATCAATGGCTCTATTGCTCAATTTGATAAATTACAATCAACACAATTGGAAAATTTGTTCCGATCTTAAAGTGGTTGCCATGTTGACTGGATTGCAACAGGGATACACAAAATATATGTGTTTTTTGTGTAAATGGGACAGTCGAGCTCGTAAGGAACACTACGTCCGAAAAGATTGGCCAAAACGGGATAATTTCACAATTGGTAAAGACAACGTTAAAAATGATCCTCTTGTGGTAAAAGAACGCATAATACTTCCACCACTACATATAAAACTTGGGCTATTCAAAAATTTCGTCAAAGCGTTGCAAAAAGAAGGGCCGGCATTCCAGTACTTGAAATCAATATTTCCAAATTTATCTGACGCATCTACCTGACTGTTGGCCCACAGATCAAAAAACTGCTCAATGATTCCGCATTCAATACAGTTTTGACACCAGATGAGGAAGAAGCGTGGAAATCGTTCCAGCGTGTTGTCACAACCTTTTTAGGAAATTTCAGAAGCCCAGATTATGAGGAAGCCGTCGATGAATTACTCAAAAATCATGAGAAAATAGGTATAAATCAAAAATATTGTGTTTGTTACATATAATTAATTTCAAATCCTTTTATTTCACTGAACACAGGTGTGAATATGTCTTTGAAGATACATTTCCCACATTCTCACATGGATTTTTTCCCGGAAAATCTTGGTGACGAGAGTGATAAGCACGGCGAACGTTTTCACCAACAAATGAAGATGATGGAACGTCGTTACCAAGGGTTTTGGGATGAAGCAATGATGGGTGACTATTGTTGATTTCTGATTCGAGAAACAAGTTCAAAACATCGATGACAAAGTCATTCGATTCTCAATCATTTTTAATAAAACCTAAATAAATTTCTTTTGTATCAACTCGGTTTTAAATCCTGATATGCCTTAATCAAATTGATATGTAGAGAAAAAAATCTCCCATGAAAACTTTACATGCGATTTGGATGCTTACAATGACACCTAGAAAAGGAACTCTAAAGCTGTTGTATTTCAGCAACATTTTTAAGTGTTTTACAAAAATGCTCATAACTTCAACAATTTCCAACCGATTTCATCCATTAAAGACTCATTTTCTCCGGTTTTGAATGCACTTTAAGAATAAATTATGAATTATTTTTGAATCTTTTTATCCCATTAAAAATGTTGATTAAAACAAGATTTTTATGGAAAATTCGCAGGAAAAATAGAAAAAAAAATGCTGTAAATTTTTAAATGACTTCAAAATTAAATTTTTAATTAAGACATATTATTCTAGTAAACGATAGCAAATTTATTCAGCTTCATTTTAAAAAATTCAAAATTGGTGCACTAGTTCCAAAGATATTGACATTTTAGTAATCGTACTTTTGTCCAAAATTCAAAAAATCAAAATTTTTGTGTATCTCAAAAATGGTTCTACTTTAATTTTTTCTGACCACGGCATTGAATTCAGCGTAGAATTTTGCATTGGAAATGATCATCACCTTACCGAGTTCAAAAATGCTGTAAACTAGTGTAATTAGTCCGTTTTGTGTATTCCTACATCCCTAGCACTACTGATCGACGAATCATGTTTTTCAATCAATAATTGTTACAATGTTCTTTTTGCATTTCAACTTTCAGCAACATTTTCTTCAACCAACCAAGCTGTTTTCAAATTTCAGTTCAATTAATTTGATTTGAGTTCAGTTGTTTGTTCAGTTGCTTGTAGATTCGAAGAAATACTTCAAATCTCCTCGTGCATTTTACGAGTTAGGTAAGAAGTGTGCGTTTGACTAGTACTGTCGCATTAATGGCCCTTCACTCATTATCAACTCCTTACTCCTCAACAACTTACAACTTTCATACTGCCGTACTGTAACGGAACTATCGACCTACTCTCTTCAGACCTTCCTCTTGTAACTCTACTGTCTGTATCCCGGTAAAAACGCTCAGTAGCAAGAAACCTCTCGAGCTGTGTCTCAAGGTCGGCTTACTACTGGGTAATCTGGAGGGGCTTCGCGATCCTATTATGCAGTACTGTCACCTGACTAAAAGCTATGGAAAGTTTAAGTGACACAGTAATCGAAGAGTGTATACTAATTATTTATTAATAAAAGCTATAGCAGGTGTGGATTGGATTTCTAATAGTAGTTCTATTGAATTTTCTGGGTGTACAGTGGGTTTTTACTATGGGGGTTTGACGTACCGGTACTGAACTACTGTCGTTGATTCTGCTCCGCCGAAGACTACTCTGCCGATGTGCGAGCGCTCGCCGATGATCCTACGTACGACGAGCTTGACGTCGGGCGAATCAAGACTGACAGGGTGGTGATGTTGGAACAACAGCTCGACTTAACTTGATGGCGATCTGCGCTCTCCTGGCGTCCACCCTCGTTGACGAGAATCACCAGAGTCCAGGCAAGGCCGGAGTGACTCTGCTGAGAGGGGTCCTCTTTTGCGTTTAGAGCCGCCTTGGCCCGAGGAATGCGGCGATTTTGACCTTGCAATGCCAAATCGAAATGATGTCCTTTACTGTTAGGATTAATAGCCACTAAGGACCAATAATCCGACTCGTGTGCTTCCTGACCGACTTAGTCGGTTGGTTCACAAAATGGCGCTTGAAATCATAGTTTCGCCCGAATGTTGTTGTACCCACTGATTGAATACTCATAACCCACTGTACTGTTGTACGGTTTTATACAATTTTCAAATTTAAAAACAATTAATCCTACTAACAAATTAACATTTTTTTACAACGACCCTACTAATCCAACACCAAATAACTTTAAGAGACGTGACGGTACATTTAACAACTATGCACAAATTAAAAATCTAACATGTTTTGTTACAAACGGTTACACTCTAGCTAATAAATTATCACACTAGAGCTTCATGTTTGATAGCATTTCCAACCAACTCAGTTGTTTATTATTTTTGACATTTCGATGTGCGGTTATTCCAGTTATAAACAGGGATGGTAAATCATTTACATTCATTTCGTGCATTCATTTATATTCATTTGCCTCTAAATTTTTTCATCATCAGAATACCGTAAAATAATGTATGAAGTTTTTTTTTTTTTTCTATTAATTTATTTGATAAGGCTCAACCGAATTAACTTTACAGAGCCGAGGATTCTTGTTCACTATACAATACATCTTAAAACTATAGTCAAAAGGTACAACACAATAAACATTTTATCTTCCGCTATCCAATAAGCCTCCTCCACGAGAACGGGAGCCGCTTCCAGTGGTTTACTTGTATGGCAGAGCCAACGAGGGTCAGAGCACTTCCATTGCAGCAATGGACGCAAAACGTGGTCAGCACTCACACATTCATCACGAAACGGTTGTTTTCCAAAGTCGACGACGCATCGACTGAAAGAACTGCTGATGAAGAACAATGAGGAGGACCACACAATGGTTGCTGCCGAGTAAACAGACAATCGCGTGATACACATTAAGAGTGGTCTGCTTCTGTCGACAGCCGAGTGAACACTGTAAGAAGTTTTTGTAGCTTTTGATATTAACTACAACTCTTTTTAGTAACTAAAATCTGAATCTCTCTGAAATAGAGCTGGCAGAACATGTTATTGTTTTTCAGTGAATGCAATTTACATTCACTGAAAAACAATGGTGGGTTCTTATCGCTCTGATTCATCATACATAAGAGATACAGATTTAAGTTGTTGACAAAAGATGTAGTTAATATTAAAGCCTACAAAAGCTTCACACACTATTTTACAGAATTCTGTTTATGAAAAAAGTTAGAGGCAAATGAATGTAAATGAATGCACGAAATGAATGTAAATGATTTTCCATCCCTGTTTATAACAGAGAAAGGAGAGCAAAATAACTTCCCTTGTTGGCAAGCATCTAGATCGAAATATTTCCCCAGCACCATTGCTGGTTTTTTTTTCGGGAACTTCAGGTGGCAGATCATATACTTGCACATATTGAACAAATAATTGGTCAGGGTAATGCAGCAGTGTATGCAGCGTCAAAAAAATAGGATTTGAGTTAGATGAACAGGAGTTTCTCCTCAGCTATTCTGTATATTACTTCTATCAGGACAGGATCCACGTCCAGCGCCTTAGTGAAATTAATAATATCGCTTAACGACGGCCTTCCAGCACCGTTTCAAAAGTTAACTTTTCACTTCAACACTGCTACTCATCTTCAATGTTTGTAACAAAAGAAACCACACACGACCGAGTTGTGGGTAGACGCAATGCGAGCAACAAACAAAGCCCTGATAAAACATCTGTCGATAGCACTATCGACACCGGGAATCAACATCTGTTGTTCACAGCTTAAAGCGAACTGATTCTCAAACTTATCTAGGAGATCTAATCATGAAGTTCTACAGACCCAACAAAGGTACAAATGTTAGAAATAGTAAACGTTGATTGAGCACCATGATAAATATTTGAAGTGACAAAGTATTTCGAACTCTCCAAATTATTCAGGTGTTGATATTTCAATGTTCTACATAATCAACACGGTGTTTTACGATGTCCTAACAAACTATTTGACCCCGTAGAGCTTTATGGGGCTCCATAATATCATGTTGGATACATAATTACGATGACGAAGTATTTTGGGGTCTCCAAATAATCCTGAAGTTTAGAACAGTGTGCTTTGCATCTCAGAATCTTCAATTTTTTACAATTTAAAAATAACTTGCCTTAAAACCGATCAACCGTAGAAAAGCTTAAATTAAAGTAAATTTTACCCAAATATTCGTTAGCCCGATAGATTTCAGGTCAAACCAGTGAACCATCTTCCTTAATAAAAAAAAAAGAGAATCCAGTGAAACGGAATGAATCTGTTTGCATTCCCCATTCAGGACCTCCCGCCCCCCCACCGGCAAGGTCGTTAATTCAAATTGTTTCGTGATTTATCTTCGTGAGCTGGGACGGTTCGGTCCGTGTTACTAAGCTGCTATATAGTAAGGGGAAAGTTTCGCAAGGTGATACCAGTTAGCGTGTGTTTGCATTGCACAGCCCCGGGGTTGGCTCAAGGTGTGCTGAAACTTTTCGATACTTAAAAAATACATTGAGTGTAGGAAGGGGCGGTGCGAGTGGCGAAAATTTGCACAGCATAAAGCCATTTCGGAAGAATGGAACGCCCGCTGCATTCGCTGACAGTTGCAGCAGCGCGCTCGCAGCTTGACTCGGAACCGGAAGCGGATGGTTCGTTGTTCGACGATTGAGCGAGCGTGTGATAAAAGGTGCATGTTCGACATGAACACGTACTTGTCGGTTGTCATGAGCTGAGCGTGTTACTTGTTGATGGATGTTACGAACGTGGATGTGTGTTTCACATGTGTGCTCGGAAAACATGGAATTGATCTTTAGTTGCACTGGGAGAAAGGGGGGGGTAAAGACTTTAATAATCATTTTTAACAGCGTTCAGTGTTTTAGTGCACCATGGACGTAGATTTCCATTAATTACAGATTTTAGCGAGAGGTAGACAATAGGCAGAAAAAGCGTCCTGTGGACGTATCACTTCAACGTCAGCTGCAATAATTTCCATCGGCCGCTAATATTATTCTCAAATAACGAAATTTATCCCAAACCAAACAACCAATCCGCCTCAATTGATTCCACTTCAATTTTCGGGATGACCACTTTCAGGGGACCAATTATACAACGGCACTCGCCCAAACTAGTTCATTAAATTGATGACAAAATGCGACCAGTCAATTTTTGCGTCATTCAAAACGTGCTGATTGTATAACCGACATTCCTCCCCTCCTCCATCACCACACACACACACACCAAACGACCACCTGACCACAATCAGCCAAATGAAAATGTGACCAAACTGAGCGCGATAATGATCCACTCATCGTTGAACAAAACTCGGTGGCCTTTGCCCCATTCACCGTCAGATCTAATCACCTCAGAACAATGGACCGACTTGATTGTGTTCCGAAAGTCCAACCGAGGCCAACTCTCTCTCTCTCTCTCTCTCTCTCTATCTCTCTCGCTGTGCAACGATAAACAATCAAAAATCAACAAAATGTTCGAACCACCGCTTGCCGCAAACTCGCGTCGGTCTATTCCACTAATCCGGGCTATTTGTTTTAGATGGTGCAATTTCCGAGACCGAATCATGCGTGCGAATGGCCTATTTCGGCCTGCGAAGAGTGCACTGCAAATATTTTCCGCCAAATTTAATGTTCGCAAATATTTGACTCTGATACCCCCCCTCAGCATGGGACCGCGGTTCACCCGGAACAGGCAGACCAGTGCATGAGGTGGGATTTTTTCCTTCGTTCTTGTTGGCAACCGAGAAAATAATCAAATAATCAGAGAAGTGTGTTGCTTCATGTCGAACAATGATGACGAATTTCCTAAAGCACAACGATCGAGAGAGTAGTGAAATTGATAAAGGTTTGCACTCATCAACTAACGTCATTGAGAACCGCAGGTGCAGTCGAGTGCTATTTCGAATTTGGCATGGGACTGGTTCCGAAACAAACATAGCGAACAACGAAACATATTTTAAGTTTTACCTCTCAGAATTCCATGAATATTCGCATAATTGTTCGCTAGGGGCAATGAAGCAAGTTTGAGCTGGAATTTTGCTATTTTGACATGCGCCAAAATGTTTCGAAATGGTGTAATCGTTATTTTTCAATAAATCATAGCCCGAAAACTAAACGACTAATCGAAATGTTGTCTGAGACAAAGGTGTAGGACACTGGATTTCCCTTTCAGAAAAAAAAATTGGTGGGATTGTGTATAAGACACGACCGCATGGTTGACGTCGCCTACGTTAAGCTGGGTAGTGAAATTCTCGTGCATTTTTCTAGATATTGATTTAAAAAATAGTACAAGTAATCTATGATTTTGGTCCTTTGTACATATTTTGGATTTCCTACTTAGTAAATCTCATACAAATGCGAATATATATTCTATTTCATTTGGTTCCTAAATTACAATCAGAAATGAGTAAGGCTTTCTTCAGGTGATTCATTGCATCGTCCAACAATGACTTCAAGATTTCTAGGGCACAAATCTTGGACGGTTGTGACATCACTCATGAAATTGAAACTCCTTGTGTACTGGGCAGCAACAAACGTGAAGTTTCAGTTTCAGTTTAGTGAGAGCTGATATGTGTGCTCTTGAAATTTTATGAGGTAATGAGATTGATCAGAAATAAGGTTTCCATAGCGATCCAACTTCAATGCACAAAAAAAAACCAGAGTGCACAATGTTGTAGTTAACGTTATTCTTTGCGATGTGGTGTAACCATGACACCTTTCTGGCGTTGATCCACTCGAACCAGGACGTTCCAGATATACAAAAATTCCACTACCTGAAGTCATCATTAATTGGAGAAAAGCTGCTCAGGTCGTCGAGTCATTCACGATTAGTGCTGCCAACTATCCACTGGCCTGGCAAGCACTGGTGAGCAGATATGCAAACGAATACCTCCTCAAGAAGCGACACCTGCAGGCGATGTTAGAGATGCAATGGGTGTAGAAGGAGACGACAGCTTCGTTGCACGGCAGCTTGGTGAACCAGTGGACGCTTGGAGCACAATATTGGAGCATTTGCTGTGCGTTCGCCTTCCGGACGATTCTCTCAAGGCGTGGGAAGATCATGCATCAACGACCGAGAACCCAACCTACGATGCTCTCATTGAGTTCCTGCATCGGCGCATCCGTGTACTGGAGTCCATTTCGGTCAATCACGCTCAACCTCCGCCACAGTACGTCACCTCTCATGTTTTTTCCACTCGAAAAACATCCAACATGGAATTTTCGTCCCATGCAGCGGTCGATAGTCCTCCCATCAATTGTTATGCTTGTGAACAGCGCCATCCGTTGGTGAAGTGCATGAAGTTCGAGAAAATGAGTGCAGCTGACCGGCTAACCCTGGTCAACGTGAATCGGCTTTGCTTGAACTGTTTCCGGTCTGATCATTTCTCGAGGAACTGTCCGTCGAGATACACGTGCAGGTTTTGCAAGAGGCGTCATCATTCTCTACTCCATTCTGGATTCGGAGACAATCCAATTACATCCGAATCAAGTAATGAGACGCAGGTGTCTGCCAACGTAAATCTGGCCTCAGCGAGTGACGAGTCAACATCGTCCGTTCTATCAGCAGCCGCATCCACCCAACCAACGCAGACCGACTGCAGTCTACAGCCTCAAGAGATTGAGAGAAACGTTTTCATGCTAACAGCAATCGTTGTGGTCGTTGATCGCTATGGCAAGGAGCACTTGGCACGTGCTCTGTTGGATTGTGGATCCCAACCCAACCTGATTACCGAGAAGATGACTCAATTACTAAGGCTGAAGCGAAGCAAGACGAAATTTCTTGTCCAGGGAATTGGTCCACAACCACAGAACGTGAGGGAGTCCGTTCACGTTCAGATCCGGTCCAGGAAGGAGAACTTTTCCGTGGATGCCGATTTCCTGATTCTTCCGAAGGTCACTCCTGAAATACCCGTCCACAATGTTCCAGTAGATCATTCTAACCTTCCACCGAAGCTCTTCCTGGCTGATCCCCAGTTCCATAAGCGTGCGCCAATAGACATGATTCTGGGGATTAAACATTTCTTCTCATTCTTCCAATCGGCGAACAGGATCAACTTGTCTGAATCGCTTCCCACGCTGATCGACAGCGTTTTCGGGTGGTTAGTGTCTGGCTCAGCAAGCAAAGAACCTACTGTAAGTCAGGATCCTCCACGCTCCATTGTAGCGGTATACCTGTTCAATCTGGAAGAGAGCATCGAGCGATTTTGGAAGGTTGAAGAGTTGCCGGTCCGGTCCGATTATTCATTAGAGCAGTGCGAAGAACTGTTTTCGTCTACCCCTTCGAAAGATCCCGAGGGGCGATACATGGTACACCTGCCTCGTCAATCCAATTTTGACGAGCTGATCGGCTACTCCAAGTCAATGGCACTCAACCGATTCAATCTACTCGAACGAAGACTCGAGCGTAATCCTGAACTGATGGAAGAATATCACAAGTTTATGGCAGAATATCTCTCCCTTGGTCATATGCGTCGTGTTCAAGACAGCAGCAAGAACCAGTCTAAAGGATACTATCTCCCACATGGTGAAGGAAGCCAGCACGACGACAAAGGTACGTGTAGTCTTCGATGCGTCGGCCAAAACCTCTACAGGCTTTTCTCTAAACGAAGCTATGTTAGTAGGTCCCGTGGTACAGAATGATCTCCTGGTGTTAGTATGCGTGGGCAAGCTATCAGTTACGCCAAACCGACGATAAAATGCGTTGATTACAAATGCTGATATCTCGCGTCACTTTTCAAATAGACCTATGAAGAACCAATGAGAAAATCGAAGTTGAAGGTCGACAGTTTAGAAACAATACATTTTGCAATACTATTTATAAATAATGTTGCACATTCAGTATAAATGGTAAAATCACAATTTACTTTGAATTTAATGCTACCATATAGAAAAAAAAACACATAGGACGTTTTTTTTCCTTGATTTGTTTTCCGTCGATCTTGTTTTCCGTGCTGAGCACCAATGCTACCGACGCCAGGGAGGCAGCTCCTACACCTGGATCCTACCTATCGACCCATCATGAGTTGAACAACTCATGAACCGGGGACCAACGGCTTTACTTCCCTTCCGAAGGAAGGCGTGATCAGAGATGTAATGCCTCAGAACATCCCGGTGGCGCCGACTGGGATTGAACCCAGGCCTGCTGGGGTGAGAGGTAATCACGCTTACCACTACACCACCGGCACCGCTATAGGACGTTTTGATTGGTCAAGTTGTACATCGGACATGTTACAAAGGACGATTTTTCTCAATGACATAATCAATGACTGTTACATTGGACGTTTTGTTCTAAATGATACTAGATTCCCTTTCACAGATTTCAGAGTAGAGTACTTATCTTTAGATTGGCCCCGCCTTTAGAAAAAGAGCACCAATCATGTTAGGTAAGTTGTAACAATCATGTACCCATAATTTCAAACGGTACATTGGACAATGTTTGACCTATGGTTATCTTAAATAAATGAAAGTAAAGCTGGATGGGTGTTTTTGCATCATATACAATGATAGAAGAGCAAAAGTTTGTTTCACTTAACCTCGAATTGTTTACATAAGTTACTTAGGACCATTTGAAAAGTGACGCGAGATATGTCCTTTCGAAAAAGTAATCGATATTTGTAGGACGCGAGATCGTTATCACTCAGGCACAGTCGTTATCAGCAGTCACAGTGATCGCGACAGGAACGATGTGCAAGGTCTAGTACAAACATCGAACGCTGCGTGCTTGACAGGAACCGCTGCCTTCCTACTGCTACTGCTGTTCCCTTCTCACCCGCCGTCCGAGGCAAAAATGAGATGAGGCACAAAAGCAGCGCTGTTTTATAACTTTTAAATGTGCAACCAAATGGTACTCGACTGGGTTGAAAATATTGATAAAATTATCACTTTTTATTTGTACAGTTTTGAACAGTTTTTTTTGTAAAATTGGAAAAGCATTTATTTTAGCTGATTTTGAGAGTTATTTCCTATAGCTTGGTGTATTTGGATTTTAATTTCATCTATAAATGACAAAGTTATAAGCGTTCAAAACCTTACACCTTTTTGTGACGGTCGCAATTTTAGATTTTCGATTTTCCCTTTCCGTAAGACGTAGCCTATGTCAAAAATAAGCACTCCAATCAATTCTCGGTATAGGGTTTTTGATCTAATTTTCATCCCACTAAGCACAACCCACGCTTTACCTCTCTTTCTTAAACGGGTTTTAACAATATATGAAATGTTTCTATCAAAGATGACTTCTGTATTCCCCTTTTCCTAAGTATCGTTTGATTTGTTACAGAGCCGCACATTGTTGAGATATTGTTAAAAATTCAACAGTGCTTCTTGATTCCAAATTTATTCTACGAGTTTCAATACCTACGGATAAAGGTAGAAAAAGCGAGTTCGCTAAGAGCGTTTCTTTTGTTTTGAGAACAATGAGCGTAAATATTCATATAATACGCTCTAATAGGCATTGGTACAAACGTATCACTGATTTGTGCACGGTAAAATCATTAATTATACTGATGTTTTCTGCTCGATAGAACGGAAATGGACGATTACGACGAATCTATCGAGTGAGCAAACTAATTGGCTAAATATTACTTTTTTAAGATTACGTACGTTTTGTTGACATGCGTTTCTGTGGTGCAAAAGGTGATTTCCCTAACACAGATTACAGATTGCAGTACCTAGCACTGAAAAAACCGGACGGTACAAAACATGCTTTGACGGTTTTATGTACTGAGAGGGTGAACCAGCCGATGGATGAAAGCCTTGTAAATAAAGGGGGAAAAATTACTTAGAGTGCCTCGAAAAAAATTGCTCGAATGTTCCTTGAACATCTATAGCTGATTGCATCTGAAACTGGACTGTCCTAGAAATGCAAAAAAGTGTGATAAAAGTGCACGTTTCAGTTTTATCACACTTTTTAATAAGTGAAAACGTGCTTGTTAGTCCAATTTGGTGTGAAACGCATAATACAAAGTTCCCTAATCCTTATTTCTGGTAATTTTTCTCAATTTCTATGAAGTTTCATCAATTTGGTCCATAATATTTTTTCCAAGTTCTTTCAACTCGACCAAGATCTCAGAACATCCATAACCTTCCACAAACATCCTAAAAGACCTTGATTTTTCTAAATATCTGGGAGAAGCTATGTTCCAAAAATTGCCGAATCAAACTCTGAAGCTTTATGAAGTATGCTCAATTTGTACAATACTCCCTCAGATTCTTCAAAATTTCTTGAACTTCTACGAAGTATACGGAGCTTCCTCAATTTTGGCTAAACTCCTACGAAGTTCCTTGAACTTTAAAAAAATTTCAACACTTCTATGAAGTTTTACGGGTTTCCTCGAATTGCTGTGAAGTTTGCTTGATTTCTGGGGATTTTTTTTTACTATCGGACAAAATGGTGAGCATGCTTGGCATGCACAGTTGTACACACCAACTGCTCATTTGGTAATAACTTTTCACTCAGATGTTGAAATTTATTTTTCTTTAAAGTAATTGATAGATTAGGCTCATATATATGCGAAGATTAGGTTAAGATTTACATTTGAATCAACAATAATCAATTTAACACTTCAATTCCGAGATGTGTGGTGAGCATTTCCTCCTCATTTTTACAACGCAAAAACAAATACAGTTTACTACTAGCATTAAAATCTACTTTTTGTTAGATATCTATAACAAGCTTACACTCTATTCTATCAACTGCCTCAAAAAGAACTATGTTCCGTCAACTGTGTGCAAAGTTATTAGCAAATGAGCAGTTCGTGACCAAAACTGTGTATGCCAAGCATGATGGTGAGAACCTTCGGACATGGCCCAAGCAACAGACATCCATCAAAATAGGTTGCTGCAACTTGATTGTGACTGAAATAAGGTGCATAAAAGTAACCACAACAGTTAAATGACAAGTGTGCTGCTAGGGGGTGACAATGCTATGAAATGTAGTGCTGGCATACCAAAACTACCGCCTCATGCAGTATTCCAACGGCTGTCGCTTTATTTTTCCTACGACAGCCTTGAGATTGAGCTATAAGCGATAGCCCACAGTGAGGCTGTCATACGTTGCCGTCTTGTGCAGTACACGACAGCTCGTTCTTGTTCATTCGGCTATGACAGTCTCAGATGGTCATTCGTAACGCTCCTTGTTCATACAACAATCAGTCTGTCAAACAACCGATTTGTTGCTGCTGTCTTTGAAATTTTGTTCGTATGTCGTGAGACTGCTAATACACTACCAGTGTGACGCTGAAGCTCGTTCGGTTGCTATCAAGTTCGTGCTGCCCATTGCAACATTTTGATCCTATATATTTTTTTCTAAACGTGCGGTTTTGAGCAGATCAGACATTCCGACATTCCAGCAAAAAATGTAAGCCTACCTGACACCAACCTGGCTTCTACCAAAACCCAACATGATGTTGGCCCGAAATTGACCCTATATAAACGAAGAATTGATCCGACATCGACCTGAAATTTGGCCGACGTCGATCATAAATTGACCTAACATTTATCCGACATCGGACCGACATATCTGTTCGGGATCATTTTTCTGGGTTTCTTCCATACTCCACTGCCGTATATCAATTGTATATGTGGAGTATATCGTGACAGCCTTTTCAAGACAGCCACTTGGGTAAGCTGAGGGATGTCGTCGGAAGGCTGTCATGACGACAGAAACATTGAAAACCTGGTCATTAAGAAATGTATAAATACAGCCCATTCGGTCCACGACGTTCCAAGCACGGTGATTTTCGCAAAGCGGATATAGACGCTTTTATTTGTTCTAACGTGTGCTGTTGCCAATACACTTCGAATTCAGATCTGAACGTACGGTAGCAAGCGGTAGTAAAGCACACATAGCAACAGTCAATTCATGTATAAACCAACTGTCGCAAGAAGGCTGTACTATTTGGAAGCCTGATGTAGTGTTTATGATAATATGAATGGTAAAATTTTAGTTGAAGTTTATGGGATTCCCCGGACGGTATTTTCAAAATTCATAATAGATGAACAAGCATCGTAGAATAAATATTCTGTAGTGAAATGAAAACCTCAGCAACTCATATAACATATAGTCTAAAAAATGTTTCCCACGAAAATGTTCACGATGGAGAAAAATCACAACGAAAAGCAGGAAAATCTACCCAGGAATTAAGAAACAGCTGATCCTGGTAATTCCTGGAAATCTGGAAATACTTTTATTCAGAGAACAAATAGGTCCATCAATATGTTCAATTTTAGTCTTCCTGAAGCTTATTTAATCTTCCCTTAGAAGTTTCTTCCTACTTTCCCCTTAAATTTTCTTCTCCCTTAATCCGTAAGATATTGTACGATTCTTCCTGGAAAGTTATTTCGACATCCCTAGAAAGCTTCTTCTGACTTCTCTCGAAAGGTTATTCCGTCTTCTTCTGCCGGAACATGAGAGATGCTTCCAGAGTTTCATTGTAGTTCTATTAGCTTAAGGAAAAATGCAGGATCTTTTAAGAAGTTCCGTAGCTGCATAAAAGCCTAGAAATTTGAACAGTTCCATTTACTTCTGTTAATACTCGAGATCCCGGAAATTTGAGGTAAATACAGAGAACACCAATGAACTTAAGGAAACACAAGAAATATTTCAGAAACATCACACGTCCAAAGAACTTCAGGGAATTTCAATGGATTTCAGGGCAGTTCCATTTGAATCAGGAGAATTGAGAAAACTTTAGAGAAGCTCTGAGGACATCAGGACCGATCAATTACTTTCATGGAAATTTCTGAATCTTTTTAAGGAGTTCCGAGAAATTCAGGGAGTTTCTGAAAACTTCAGCAAGTGTCAGAGATATTGAACATCGAAAAATTCTGCGATAATTTTAAGGGAAGTTCTGCGCTTTTAATGGCAGTTTTAAGATCTTTTAAAAGCTTTGAAAATCTGGAAGAACTGATCAATGCTGATGTTCAATTCATTTCAAGAAGTTCCAAAATCTTCAAGAAAGCTTAGAGACTTTCAAAGAAGATTAGATATTTTCCGTTAGTTTCATTTTAATCGGGGACGTTTCGAGTTCTTTGAGTATGATCAGAGGTTAGGTTAGGTTATTAGCGAGAATTTCAGCCAGAGGCTGGTACATCTCTTGAGTATGATCAGAGAACTTCATAACATTCCTATTGAATTCAGGAAAATTGCAAGAACTTTCAAGAAGGTCCGAGAAATTATGGAATGTTCCGAAGTGCATTTCAGGAATGTTTGATGTCATCAAGGATATTTTATGAAAATAACTGGATAACTTGAACGTGTAAGGAACTTCATGGAATATTGTTCCATCATTCCGAAGAAATCCCTTTCTTCAGTATTTTTTTCCCAACCAAAAAGCTGTTTTTTCGACTGTTCCGCAAGCCTTGTGGCTTCAGACTTTCTCCAGCGGTTTCCTCCTCTCTATCTGAAGAAGTTTCTTCGCGCGTCTTCAGGAAGTTTACTCCGTCTTCTCCAGGAAGTTATATTAGGGTTCTAGCGGATGTATCTATCGAATTCTCCCAGATGATTTATTCTTCTTCCATAAACCATTCTCCGTTGGTTTTTTATCTCGACTTCTTTTGAAAGGTTTTTCCTAGCTTCTTCTGGCTTCCAATGGATTTCCGAAACTTTTATGGTTTCTTTTGGATATGTCATTGGATTTTTTTCCGAAAGCTTCTTTAAATTTTCGCCAAAAGTTTCCCGTTATATTTCTAGGAAATTCCTCGGATGTTTTCCGACTTCCTTCAATCTTCCTTCAGAAGACCTTCTTTATTCTCTCTGTGGAAGGTTTTCAGCTTCCGTCAGAAGCTTATTCAAACATTCCCCAGAAAGTAAACTTTCCCTTCTTAGTCCGAAATTTGCATTTTCCCCCTGAAAGACGACTAAAATATAAATTTAATTAAAATAGTAAATACCAATAATTAGACCTTTTTTTAAAACATGTAATACCGATAAGCTTGAACCTGGACTATGCTCGTAGAGGACCAACGCGCCCTTGGTGTTGCGAACCATCTACGGTGGAGTGCAGATGGATGACGGAGCGTGGATGAGGCGGATGAACCACGAATTTCACCAGCTGCTGGGAGAACCATCCATCGTCCATATTGCAAAAAATAGGCGACTACGGTGGACTGGGCACGTCGTAAGAATGCCGCACGACGACCCAGTGGAAATGGTTCTCGAAAGTGACCCAACAGGAATAAGAGGCGGCAACGGGGAAGTTGGATCGACCAAGTAGAAACCGACCTGCCAACCCTTCGCAGACTACGAGGCTGTCGAAGTGTGGCCATGGATCGAGTAGAGTGGAGACGACTCCTTTGTACAGCAGAAGACATCAAGGCCTTAGTCAGGTCAATTTCAGTTCCACCCCTTTTCTTCAGTATGTACTTCAAAATTGACCAGTATTCCTCAATTGGGTTCTTTAATTTTGAAAAATAAAAAATTTGCTGGTTCATGATCCCAGAAGTAACGAAAGTATCGCTTTTCAGCCCACAACTGTTTGCCAGATTGCTTGCCAGACAAGGAACTTTTTGGGAAATTTCGAGTTCTTTTTGAATTTACATTCTTCCGAGGCACTCTTCCGGTCAACCGAGGTATCACAATATGAACGAAAACTGACAAATTCAATAGTTTTGCTAACTCTCGAGAGGATAGACCGGGATTTTCGTTTCGAGCGCGCAGGATCGAATCGCGATGGGCTTGCTCCGGTGAAGCCATGATGTAAATAAATGAACGTATCCTGACTATTGTTGTCTATTGTAATTATATACCCTCTTAGATTAGTAGAGTGAAATTTTGTAAAACACACTCAAAAAACTATAAGGGACAGCCCTATGAGGTTGTACGCAATGGTGACGTAGGGCTACGTGGTCTTATATAATAAATGTCATGTGTTAACTGCAGCAGGAGCTTGTGCTTTGTGTAGGAATAGGAATTTGAGCGAGGTTCTCTCTGTTTATTTTCTTTAGTATGACTATTATTACCCTGAAAAGAACCTATTGATATGAATTTTAGTTGGGACATGTTCAGAAATATAACTCGTTTGGAAAATCTTGGTGGCCCTGAAAAGGCTTAAAGACCTCGGCCCGTCTGCTGCTGGACAGGGGTTGAACTAGTGTCTGCGACAGGTTGGAAGGCCACAACGAGGGAAACCTCAATCTTGCTACGATGAATGGGTACTCGGAAGACGGCGCAACTGCTACTGGACACGGGTTGACTAGGTGGCTCGACGGCTTGGAAGGACGCAGTGAAGGATACCTCAAAGACGAATGGGCACTTGGAAGAGTATTGGCCTGGCTACTGCTGGACACGGGTTGACCCGGTCATTGTAAAGGCGCAGAGAAGGATACCTCAACTTCGCTGAGAAATGAGCAGTCAGAAGAGTCTCGGTCCGGTTGCTTCAGGATTGGAAGCTTGGTTTCTACCGTTTTTCTGGTTCCTTTTGTTGATCGTCGCGATGATTCTACTTCCACACGGGGGTAGTTGCTTTGTTGCTTATGTGACTAGATGAGATCATCAGATGATCAGACCAGAGATACGTTTGACACCGCCACGGCGAGCCATACGACCGATGGCGGGCTTGGTAATACCCTATATATTATCACGAAGAACCTTGCGATGACGCTTGGCGCCTACTTTACCAAGACCTGTTCCTCCTTTGCCACGACCAGTCATTGTTGCTTGTCAGGTCGAAGAGTGAACTACCTAGCCTGCCACCACCTTCCTACTACTGCTATTGCTGCTTTAGCTCGTCGTCCGAAGCGAACATAAGTTGAGGCTGGAAAGCAGTGCTCTTTTATATCTTTTCAGGTTAAAACAGAATGATGTGCAACCAAGTGGTACTCGATTATGACGACCGGGTTTGGGAAGAACGTTTTTTTTTTCACGAAAACAGTGATAAAATTACCATTTTTTATTTGTACGTTGAACAATGCCTAACATTTATCACTTTTTCAATAGTTTCTTGTTGAAAATCAACTGTCAAAAGCAATGCTTTTGATGCATAGAGATATGTATGATCGATGGGTGATACAATTATTGAAATTGGTCAAGGGGCAGCTGAGCTATTCACGTTCAAAATCTTTCATAATTATGTTACATGTTCCATTTTTGGTTTTCACAAAGTGTACCCGCATATACAAATCACAGACGTAGTCATTTGTCGAAATGCCTTAATGGCAATGGCGTTGTTAATGCATTCGGATTTTTTCGTGTGCAACCTTTAGAAAGTAAAGAAATCAAAAATCGCGTGTGGTCAAAAACTGGAAGGCACTGAATGTACACGGGACTTGAAAACAAATTGTACAACATAATCCTCTCCTCTCCACACAATCGAACAAACCTCTAACAAACAGCTTCCATAATGCAACATTGCTCATGGGATACATCTGGACATTCCCGGACCCACAGCCAATCCATTTCCATAATGCAACACTGGCCTCAATAGTGCTGCATAATAGCTTCCGACGGATTCAGCAAAAACGCCCCTCAGTCGCCCTCGCAGGGCACAGCTAATTTAAATCAACCAAATCGCAAACCACAATCGGTCCCACACGAGTACCGTTGACCCTCCACAGGCAGTCCCGTTTCCGTAGTTTATCGGTCGTTTTCATTACGATTCAACGTGACCAATTTGGTATAAATGTACGTAGGAATAACGACGACGACGATGACATTTGGGGACTAACTAGGGCACCAGGGAACCCTCCAGAGGTCGCTCTTTTTAATAGCTGCCGCTCATTTTCCATGTGGTCTGGAATCAACACAGCACTGAAGGGCAGCTGTGTGGCCCAGAAACGCCGTTAATGGAAATATAGCTCCCAACAGATGACGATTTGCAACCACGCGCCACACTTTCCATCGATGAGAATGATGGCGATGACGACGGCGATGGTGATGGTGGTGATGATGATGATGATAATGTCGAATGTGACCAGCTCTCCGGTAGGATGCGAACGGTCCGGCAGTTTGCAAATGTTGCCCCCGGTGCTGATCGTTGGGATTGCTTTTGGCAGGATTTGACCGATAATTTCGGGATAAATTATGAGCTTTTCGCTGAGCACCGTGGTGCATTCTGCTGCACCAATCTCTGACTGCACGGCATGGGTACCTGATTGAGGTGGGGGCTGCAGGGCAAGGCGGATGGAATGGGTTTGAGTGGAAGTTATGCCGCACGTGGGACTGTTTTACGTTGCGTTAGAGAGATATGGTAAACGAATTAATGCGTTCGTTTTATGGAGCTGACTTTATTGATGGTTGGGATGCTTTTTATCGGAGAATATTTAATGTACTCTTAGGGGAAAAGCAGGATCATTAACCAATGCTTTTCAATGGCGGAAGGATTTTAATATGCTGTCGAATTGATGAGTTCAATATAATTCGACGGTAGCTTTTAATTGAAAATCAATCATTTAATAATGTTGTTTAGAAGGATTTAGCATTATTCAGCATTTTTTAGCATTCGCTGTTTAGCGAACGTATTGTGATATTGATTTAAAACACAATTTAAGCAACCTATTATTTCGGTCCTATGTACATATTTTGGATTTCATACTTAGTAAAACTTGGTAAAATTTAAGAACCCATAAAAATGCGAATGCATTACATTAGTTCCTAAATTCCAATCAGATATGCATTTTAGAATAGGAACATATGACGAAATATGTACAAGCTAATTTTTTTATTTATGAAGGGTGGAAATTATCGATTATCATATTCTTCAGCATTATTGTTGTGGGATAAAACAATTCCCAAAAAAATACGTTAATTTTCTCCAGTAGCTCCACCATTAGTTTTAAATTAGGGCTCTGAAGGGTGGGTGCTTAACTCACCTCGTATGCTCATTATGCCCCTTCCTCTCATATTAACAGAATACTGTGACTTTTCTCAAATCGAAAATTCGAAACCATAAGTATGTGTTTAGTATGACATTAATTGAAGATTAGGGGGATTCAGTTATTCAACTTCAGAATCAGAGCAAAAGCTCGTATACATTTTCTTCATTTGAATGTTAAAGGCTTGTAAAAAATTAATTTGAATTTCCTGGCTCGCGTTAAAGGACCTTCTCTAGCGTCCAAACCAATAGATGGTGTCTAGACTGATGCAAAATTTGAAAATTTCACTCCACTCAAACGGTTCCAAATTGGGCCCTGATTAGCCTCCCGAAATTTGAACTAATTTTGAAAGAAACTGACTTGGCACAAACCATTTGAAGTTTATATGGGAATTACTATGGAGAAACCATAATTTCGGTTCATATCCATCTCAAAATTCACCAGTCCACTCTACTTTAGAAAATGATAGCTATGCTTATTGAAAATATTCTCAGCTACAACTTTGTTAAAGACCACTTTTTGATCAAATGTAAGGAACAAAAATTATTAATAATTCAAGTCACTGATGTCTTATGATTATGCTCAATCAACTGTTCAGCAGGCAACATTGGTGTTTATGGCGCGTAGAATAGAGGACAAAAATCACGGCTACTATGTCACACTGCAGAATGCAGTGTTGCCCACAATACAGTTTCTTAATCTTGCCATAAGATTATCAATCTCTTAAACAAATAATAACTATTTAATTTGACGTTTGGCTGACAAACGATTTTCTGCAAAGTTGTAGCTGATAAAAATTCTCATAAGAATAGCAATAGAATTTGTTAACAGTACAATATGTAAAAAGGCTAGAAGACAATGAACAAAAAGTTTTGTTTTTCCACAGTAATTTCCATACAAACTTCAAATGGTTTGTGCCAAGTCAGTTTCTCACTAAATGAGTTCAAGTTTTGGGAGGCTAATCAGGGCCCAAATTGGAACCGTTTGAGCACTGTGGAGCGAAAATTTCAAATTTGCATCAGTCTATTGGTTACCCATTACCTCTGACTGTTTGAATGCTTTTAGATTAGCATTGAAAATACCTCTTACATGAAAAATTATGCTATGATGGAGTATAACCATTGGAAAAAAAATTCCAGGATATTGCGATAGTGTTCGCGGTGTTTGATGAAGCATCGCCCGCCCCAGCATGGGTAAACCGCCGCGTGTTGATGCAACTGCTATTCCGGCTGGGAAACGATCCCGATCGGACACCGGCAGTGCACAATTGACATCGAAGAAGCTGTTGGCCAACAACCGTTACGCCATCCTAGAAAACGACGGTGAACCGCCGTTCTTCGTAAAAGGATTCCCGGAAGGCTTGCGGGATAAAATCAACTTTTACATCGGTAAAAGTTGAGGCGACAAAGCTGCTTAAGGTGGTCTTGTCTGGCTTTTCCGACATGGAAACAGTCACACTGTCAGATGAATTGAAGCAACATGGACTCAAGCCAATCAACATCTTCAAGACGTCATGACGTTTCACGTAGGTACCGCGACTAGCTGTATGTGGTCCACTTGGAAAGAAATTCAACATTCTTGAAGGACCTCCAGAGCATTCGGGCCCTTTTCCGCATCGTGGTGATTTGGGGACAGTACAGTCCACCGTGATGTCACCCAATGCGCAAACTGCCCGAACAGGCATGGAACGAGAAACTGCCACATGACCTACCACTGCAACAATTGTGGCAAGCAGCACCCACCTGATGCCTGTGATGTAATGGAGGGCGCAGCACATCGGGCAAGACATGCCCGAAGCGAGTAGAATTAATTAATATCCGCAAAAAAGTCTCACGCAGAATCAACCTGGCCACAGAAGAGTGCCAGAAAATAACGGGCAAAACATTCCTGTCATCCCGCAACGGTGTCAAATTCCGGTGTTTCCGCTACTTCCACTCAACAACCGTTTTGCTGCTGCTGCATCGGTCGTGCCAACAGCTGGGGTGCCTAACACTCCGGAAAACTCAAGACGTCAGTCATATGCGGCAACCGCTGCATCCCAAAGCACCTCTCCACCTCCAGGGCTATCGTTATCGTGGAAGCATGAAGGTGTCCCCTCCCCTTCACCAACGATCGAGAACGTAGACTCGTAGACTCGTGACAGAAGTCATCATGATCCAGCACACCTACAGGACCCGAACAGAACAGCGTCATGCTGCAGTATCCCTCATCAATAAATATGGACCGTGAAGCCAACAAAATTACCATTGAATTCCTCAACGAACAAAACATCGATATCATCATCATAACCGAGACGCACCTGAAGCCCGAGATTAACGTCTTCCTTCCCCCAAACAAATCATGCTGACGGGTCAGCAGCAGACCTGCGACGAGACATTAACAAGCTAACAGAATCGCTGGCGACCTGAACGCCAAATATCACAGGTACATTGCAGGTCACTGCAAGAAGCGCAGTACAACTTATTGAGCCCGGACACTCCCGGACTACCCGATTGAGAAGGTTCGGTCATCATGCTACCATCGACATCTACAGGGTACCTGACGAATTTTTGCAGTAAATGGCATATTTGAGAAAAAATACACCAGTTGGTTATTCTAGCAATGAATTTTGTGCGATTTATTTTCTTTCGCAACATATGGAAGTTGTAAGTAAATTTATTCAAAAAAAATTGCCTTACCTTTCGACGACTGTAGTTAGACGCTTCCGGAAACTGCAGTATGCACGTTTTAAAATGTTTCGATCCATAGATGTCATCACTGCCTTGATTTTAGCTTTTAGCGACTTAAGTGTGGTGTGAGGGGTTCTATTGGTATCCCGTTGGACGACGCCCTATACAAAATAATCCAACGGATTGATATCGGGACTGCTTGGGGGCCAAATTTCTTCCTCCCAAATTTATGAAATATTTTCCGTAAGCCATTTCTGTGCTTTATTAGCAGTATGAGCAGGTGCTCCGTCTTATCACTTTCCCAAGCCTTTTTTAATATTATTCACTGTTCTTTCAGACACATTTACCGACCGAATTATTTCTTTCATGCATACTCCGGCACGCAACAAAGCGACAACGGCTGACAGATTGCTCTCTTGTTTCGACATATTTACGTTTACTCAACATTGTTTGTTTAAATCTTACACCTAACAGTATAAGCTATCCAGTGCTGCCAAATATATCTAAATCATGATGCACAAGCATGAGAAATTACTATTTGAAATTTACTGCAAAAATTCGTCACGCACCCTGTACATAAATATTGACAACATTAATGACAACACGCTAAAGCGCTCGATACACGGGTCAATATATTGATAGTAAATTGACATACTGACAATATTATTCTAAAGGTAATATTGATATAGATGGATTGATGACGAGTATTGTTGAACTGATCTTCATTTAATTTTGTGAATATTCTTCCCCTACCCAAGAGGAGGGAGAACGTACGTCATTTAGATCGACTGACTCACAAAGCACCTTCACGCATGCAGCGATGCATGCAGTGTTGCCATTTGTTTAAATCTTCGTGTGTGATATAAAATCGAATTCAAACTAAATACAAAATATACCTTTTTACAGCCACCAATCATCCAGGCTACTTTTATATGGATGTACATTTTCTACAAAATCCCAAGCATAGTCATGTTATTTTTTTACTTTAAAATAAAATAAATACTATCAGCGTTTCGCATACCTACACGTACCGTAAAATAATTATTATATGCATAATTTTAATTTATGAATGTTTACGAAAACATCAGCATGATAGATTCTATTTGGGCAACTGCGTACCGTGAACGTGGGTTATTTCACACTTGTAGTAATTCCGCGCACTCGACAATCGTTTTGATTAAATTCGATCAATTATGAAGTACATGTCATGTTATCTGTTGTTGTGTATTTTCTGTGTTCTATCAAAAAGTTACAACATTTGGAATACCAATTTCAATTTCAGAATAATCCACGTTCACGGTACATCCTATGTTAATTAATAAACTATATGTGTGGTGCGCCAGTGGTGTAGTGGTAAGCGTGATTACTTCTCACCCCAGCAGGCCTGGGTTCAATCCCAGTCGGTGCCGCCGGGATGTTCTGAGGCATAACATCTCTGATCAGACCTTCATTCGGAAGGGAAGTAAAGCCGTTGGTCCCCGGTTCATGAGTTGGGAGTTGAGAGAGTCCAGGTGTGGGAGCTCTGCCTCCCTGGCGTCGGTAGCATTGCTGCTCAGCACGGAAAACAAGATCGACGGAAAACAAATCAAAAGGAAAAAAAATCTTGATTAAACAAGTGTATCATTATGATAAAACTAAGCATTATATGTATGGGTAACATTGATTACCTTCGAGTAACGGTCATTTGAATTTTTTTTCCAATTTTTTCAGTTGTTCAAAAACTCGGAAAAATTTACCGACTTCGGTGATCCAAATTCAGTGTGTAGCTAGTATTTTCAATACATACAGGTCCAGCAATCGTTTCTGTTTGGACCCGATTGCAAACATTAAATCTAAACACACTTTCTTTTGCTGATCCATGTTTCTTGTGTGGGGAAATTGAGACAAGTAACATTGACTTTAATACATTGAGGTAAAAAGACTTCTAACGTATTTCCATTAATGTTGTCAATATTCGTATATTGATATATTGATGGCAAAATTGACGGTTTTTTGTTAATACATTCTGAGTATTGACAAAGGAAAATTAAAATAAGCGTTTCGTCTATACTTGTCATCAAATATCGTCTTCAGTATCACCTTTTCAATAATATTGTCATTATGTCAATTTATTGTCAATATATTGATATGTGTAATGGGCGCTTTAATCAGAATTCGGATCCATCATTACTTATAACCCCAGTTGAAAAGGCCAATGCTCTTGGTCAACATTTTGCGATTTCACATAACCTTGGCCAAGTCATGGTGAGTCCCCACGAACCAGCAGTATCGGAAGCAATGTCTTTTTTTATAATTACTTTATTTGTACAGGCTCAATCGAATAAACTTTACAGAGCCGAGTTATCCTTTGCGTTTTACATTATTACTGTCTTATATTTAAAGTTAAAGGAGCTGGACCGAGTACTCGCGGTTGTCTCGAGGTTAGTGGAGATTTACAATTTTTTGGATGGGAAAGTGGAAGAAGGAGGTTTGAAATGTGGTTTACGATACAACTATTTAATTAATCCTAAAGCATGAAATTATTTCTATTCATCTTGAAAACAAACATTGAAAAAAAAAACCCCCACACGTACAAAATACTAACTAAACACAAGGTTAATCAAACTTACAATCTAAGGTTAATATCCTTAAAGTAAACATATATGCCTAAATGTCAATGTACTTTTCTTCGAGTAACGAACTTTTCAGTCTCGGAGCACTTAATTTTACATGGCATGTTTATTTACGTCTCATCCTTTATGTCAAAGATGGATTCCGTCACGTGTAAAATTAGGTATTTCTAAGTGTGTATATTTTGTCCCTGACGAAAGTAGAATATCGGCTGATGAAGTGATAGCAGCCATTAAACCAACCAAGAACATGAATGCCCCTGGGCAACCTCGAGTTGAAAAACTAGAGTGTTGATTTCTTCGAGCTCCTTTTTTTAACTAGTTCGTTTATTTGAAATGCTCAATCGCGTTAGCTTTACGGAGCCGATAGTTCATTGTTCTTTGTTTGTAACAAAATTTACTTAATTCTATGTCTAGTAGGAGTTGGGTCGAATACTCGCGGCTTACTCGAGGTAAGAGAGGTACATTGTCGAAGGATAGGATCAGGGGAAGAGCTTTCGTTGTCTCATCAGAGCGTTGTCACCAGTATGAACGGTAGTGCGGTTCTAGTTTCGCCTGGAGTTCGACGAGGAGACTCATCGAGACAAACAAAAACTATTAAAGAAAGACAAAAGACAAAGGAATTATTTTTTTATACAAGACATGTAAAGAAACACATAAACAGACTGCATATAGCAGATATCGTGACACGTCTCTGATAGGAACATAGGGACATAGGAACAGATATCGTGACACGTCTCTGATAGGAACATGGCGGCGTCATTATCCGTACATTGCTAAACTGCGTGATCGATGTCATCGTAACCGATTCCACACCGACAGATGTTGCTGTCCACGAGGCTTATTCTATTGAGATGCGTATCTAGCGAATAGTGGTTGGACATAAGTCTACTCATCACGCGAATGAAGTCACGACTCAAGTCCAAGCCTTTAAACCACGCTCTCGAAGAAACATGAGGAATAATTGATTGTAACCACCGTCCAAGATGTCCATTGTCCCAATCGATTTGCCAACTCGAAAGCGTACTCTGACGCACTGAGTGGTAAACTTCATCGTGTGAAATTTGCCTGTCATAAAATTCGCCTTCCTGCGAGCCCACCTTTGCGAGAGAGTCATTACCTGGGATTGAGCAATGTGAAGAGACCCATACAAAGGCTTTCGCCCAGCACACTCACCTGCTCCCTTACCTTTGAAAGGAAATAAGATGAGTGCCTACCTTGTTTCATCGACTGAATAGCCTCTATCGAACTGAGACTATCCGAGAAGATGAAGTAATGGTCTGCGGGCATGTTGGAAATCATTCCAAATGCGAAGTTGATTGCTGACAGCTCAGCAACAAAAAAAGGAACAAGGTTCCTGGAGTTTGCGGAAGGCGCTTGAGCTTATTACGCGGGAACCGGATGGCTGAACGACGGTGCAATGCGAGAAAAAAAACAAACGGTTGCGTCCTCTGCGTAAGATGGCCGAAAGACGAAAAAGAAGGAATGGATGGTTTGTCCTTCAAAAAAAGCTAAGTACAATAGTTTTGTGTTGCGTTAAATGTAGAGGGTGGGAATGGGATGCAGATTTTCCGGAAAAGCTGCAGTAATGTGGGTGACGTTTCCTCGAATTTGGGTGGAATTTTGTTCATTAGTATGTGGATACACTTTTTGCGCTTTTTGAGTGAACTGATATGAGCACACTGATAAAATTTCAAAGGTTATTTTTATGTGTCCCACACATGAATTTTTGAAATGTGATCAACGAATTATATCTATTTGTCAAACGCATACTTAATATGTGTACACATAAAAGCCATGTGTAACCAAACAAACTTTTCTTTTGACTAATAAATTTTATGTGTACTTCTGGGTGGATTCTGTTTATGTGTGGTCACATAAAAAAATCATGTGGAAATTCGTCAGTAAAAATGTGTGGAATTGTATTAGTGTAGCATTTTTTGTCTGAGTATAGAATGGTAGAGATAGGCGAGACAACAACCAATTGAAGCGTTTGTTGTAATGCCATCTAGTGTCAATTTAAAAAAAAAGTATAGATGTAATGATAGTACACGACTAGAAAATGGTTCCCAGCGACCAGTTCACTTTTCCTTACTTTTGATAGTTTGTCTCATTTTCTCCTTCTAATGTTGCCAAAAACAATGAAAATTAATGAGATAAGATTAAATTTGTTCGTTTGTGGTTGTGTATGAAAAAAATGCTTAAGGTTGTGTTGATTCTGCCATGGTTATTGTATTTGGTGGGTTTTTTTTTCAGTTATGTCGCTTTCGTTATTGCGGTGTAGCACCGGTGTAGTGTAAACAGGAATAAGCGCGAGTCTTTGACAGCTTAACATCATTAGTTTTTAAACAAAGGTGCAACCTATATCAACACCCTAAATTATTTCAGTGTACGGCAGTGTAGCACCGCAAAACGAAAACGAAATAAATTTCGTATAATTTGAGTGCATCACATGAACTTAAGTTTACTTTAATTGATTATAATTCAAATTGAAAAGACATAGAGGTTTTGGGCCTACGGGAGAAGAGGTAGTATAATTATTTTCACTCCCACGAGTTTTCCTCTCAATCAATAGAAGAAAAAAAGATAAAACACAACATATTTCCTTAGCTACGAGTGTGACAACGATGCGGCGAGTTCACTATGTTATATTTTCATTTTATTTCAGCAACCTTATCTTCCAGCAGATGATCCGGACAGCAATTTCAACATTAATAAAAAAAAACTACATATCCCAAGTAACATTTCTGGTTTTATAAGGGTTCTGTAGATCATGATTTATACTTGTAGAATGCTATAAAACCTCAATAAAACTTGCAATGTTTCTTGGGATGCCAGCAACACTGACTGGGTGTATCCTATGGCTTACCTTCCCTACTAACATAATTCCTAAATTCCCGAGACATTTATGAGGGGTCGTAGAGTTCTCTGCATCTCTCTTAAGTAAATGTTGGACTAACATACCTTTCCTATCCCTACCAGTTGTAAGGACGTGGCCAGGACAATCCTTAACTGTTGGAGCGGGATATGTCTTTATCTGGGAGATAGTAATTACCTCCTACTTACTATCTGTCCAGTAATAGATATCCGTCTTGCTCTTAATAGTTTTGAATTCGTACCACCTACGATATTGTGCAACTTGTTCGATGCTAATGCTAATGCTAATGGTGTGTTCAGCCCAAGAATTTCATCAAAATTTGCAATTATAAGTGTGTTTGTCACTCTGCATTTGATTAGTATTCTGAGAGAGAGTTTCCACACAAATAAAAATTCTGAATATTAATTGTGATGTAAACATTCATTCACGTAAACTTGTATTTCATTTCATGCAACTGAGCAACTTGTAAGCAATGTTGTTTACAAAGATAGGCTTTTGTATTCAATATTTGCTACATTGCATGAAATGTGTCAGAACTTTACATGGTATATAATGTAAACGTATATGATATGTGACGCTCCATTTATGTGCATCATATTGAACAGAAATGTACACAACTTTTTCGAACTGTGCAGAAACGGTTCTTGAGGGGTGTTACTCCTGCCCAGAGATGCAGGACTTAGAGACATATCTGTGAATTTACAGACTTTTATTTTTTTCACCGACATTTGTTTGGTTTCAGACATTTACAGACTTTTTGGTTTTTTTTTCACAGATATTTACAGACTTTTGTAATCAAGGGAAAATTAAAAAAAATATTTCCTTACACTGTTTTACACCTTTAATCAAATTGTACGTGCGATGCATTTTGCAACACGCATTAGAAATTCGCGCGTTTTCAAATCCAACCAACGAGCTGTCATTGTTATAGACGGTCACAGTAATAGACCTGGCAATGTGCTGCAATGTTGTACCAAAAACGAGCATTTCCATACAATTTGTCGGTTTGTTTGGATACGTCAACTAACGTTGGCCGGTCTATAACTTGACTGTCTATAGTATAGTGTATTATAGTGTAGTATAGTGTTCCAATCTTTTCCATCTTTTTATTCAAGAGCCCACCCAGAACAGTTTTAGTGCTGAACGAAGTGTCGTCAAAATGTGGAAAAAATCGAGAAAAATCAAAGGGAACCCGAGAGGAAACCCCATAACAAACTTTTTCATAGGATCAAGAAAGCTATAAGTTAATGAAAATATTTGCACTAATCATTATGTTGCGTTCCGTGTGATTTGAGGTATCGCACGATGCAATTCGGCGAATGTCACGTGTCACGTATCTGGAGATGGTGATCACAAACCGGCTAAACTTTAACAGCCACATCGAATATGCATGCGAGAAGGCGGCAAAGGTCATCCACGCAATAGCCAGAATCATGCCGAACAATTCTGGTCCAAGCAGCAGCAAGAGGCGTCTTCTGGCTAGCATGTCCTCATCGATACTAAGGTACGGAGGTCCAGGCTGGATTGAAGCGCTGAAAACGAAGCAGACCCAAAGGAAATTGAGCAGTACGTTCCGGCTCATGGCCATGCGAATCGTGAGTGCGTACAAAACTATTTCAATGGCAGTATGCGTATGGCCGGTATGATCCCAATCGGCATCACCTTGACAGAGGACTACGAGTGCTATATGACGATAGAAACCAGTCTGAAACGAGTATATTTGATATATGTTCCACATCGAAGTTTGAAGTTGTCACGACTAGGATTCGGCGGTAGATCTTATATCAGTAACGCACCATACAAAGGTGATTTCCCAACGTTACTGGGTTGAAAAGAAATTGGAACGAACTCATCAAGTTTAGCCAATTGAACTGAAGGCTGGCTGACATGTGTTGATGTAGAAGTCCAAATTGTAGACGAAGCTTGACGAAGATCAATATGAACTAGTCCAGTTTATGGTAGTTGCGCGGAATGTCTTCCGTCGATTTGAGAATACAAATATTCGGATGTATGTAGTTGATTTTTGATGTGCATTGGCAAGCTTTTTCGTGGCCAATAGTCAGGTTCAACGTTGCAACTCAACGAATGATGGAACTAATGATGGGACGAAACGAATGTTGGGACGCCTCGTGGAGGTTCTACTTGTCTTCGGAACAGCTTCTCAGCTACAAATAATAGGGACTGAGGAACTAGAAATTGTCTCCTGGGCCTGGTTTTGACCAGATCAGCAACAGATTATAGATAAAAAAAAAACTCCACGGAAAAAACAAACGTCAGGTTCGCTCACACGCACAACCTACTCCGAGAGGAGATACTCACCCTTAGCACGGAAAATGTCGTCGAAGAAATGTGTCGAGAGGAGGGCACCTTCAACGCCGTCAGCAGAGCAGTAACGCAGATCATGTCAGCACTGCAGCAAAAATGGCGAGAAGACCAGCTGGAAAGTAGTAATGTGCTCACACAAGTGCGAACTGAAAACCGAAACCGAAAAAACTCTCCGTCAGAGTAGGCTGAATCCACCACTGGGGTTAACCGAGTAGAACGCGACGCTGGAAGCTAAAGAGCTCACAAATTGGAGAGACGATCAGCGAACTGGAAGCGCCAATTAGCTGAGTTAAAGTGAGGTGCGTAATGCACGGCCCCCTCACAAGTAATACGACAAGTGGTTCCGGGGGGAAAGGGCAAAACGTCCATAGAGGTTTTAGTGCGGTAAGAATCCCACACACCGTGTCACCGCGACTGTGCGCCCAGTCATCAGGCGGTGGCACGATGGCATTTTGAAGGTTTCCTCCTTGCCAAAACAAAATGAGCTGACGAGTGCAACGGGAAGAACAGTAGATGTATAGACTAGGGTGTTACACCCTAGATACGTCAACTTAGTGGTTGGCACAGCCTATACACCGAACAATTACAAATTACAATTACAATAGATTAAGTAAATATTGCCATCGAGATTCGCAGCTTTTCTCGGTGCCTTCGAATTCCCGGTTCATTGGGTCTCGTCCCACACCTGTCCGGTTGCACTTTTGGTCCAGAGTTACTCTCATTGCTCGTCCACTAAAGTATCGTACCAGGATTACTAGCTGAAAATCCTCTGTAATCGCGTTGTAAGCGTCCTCTTCCGACGACAATCGTCGTTAGGTACAAATGATCCCATTCTTCTCCAGCAACGCTGATCTTAGTTCCGGCTCAGTGACAGCGAACAATTTGGACCCGCTGCCATTGCCATCGCTCCATCGGATTGCCACACCACACTTACGGCTTTTGTCACCTTGTGCGATTTTTTGGTGGTTTCTTTTTTTTTCCTAAAAAAGAAAAGAAAGATGAAAAACCCACCCAGCGTTTTGTTTGCGGAAGGGGAGGCAGGAGAGCAAACTTTTCTTTTCATGATTTTTTTCCATCCAGCCCCCGTAGTTGTTGCCGCGCCGCGGAACAATATTTTTTCAAGCGTAAACGGCGGCCAAAGGAAAGGAGAGTTAAATGAAAAAATGATCAACATGGAACCGACGACGACGATGGAGGTGCTTCCTCTAAAGCGGACTTCCGGGAGAATGAGCACCAAACGGCTGTTTGTGAGAAAATTTTCAGCACTTCCTAGCGTAATAATGATGCCACCCGCTCACCCCGCACAGCATACAGAGAACGAGGAAAACGAGAGTGAAGGTTGACGCGAGCAGGGATCAAGATGTGAGACGGCCGGAGCACCCGGGTCAGACTCCAAATGTTCAATGACAGTAAGTTTTAACGAGATGACTTTTCCAACAAGTCGAGAGTTTATTTCGGACGTTTTGAGTGGCCAACGGGAACGAGGGAAAAGTAAGCGAAAGTGGGAATGGTTGAAAATTTAAATAAAGCGGATGCCAGTTGGCGAGCTTCGAAAGTTTGCGAGGAAAGTTCCGCTGGGAGCGGTGGATTTTGATGAAACATAATGCCATGGTCATCGGAGTGTGCTTAAGTCAATGTGCGGGAATTGGGGCTCTTTGGTGGACGCCGTTGGGACACTGTGATGGCTAATCGAGTGGGTTATTTAGAGTGCTATGTTTTTTTGTGTGTGATTTAATGTGGGATTCAGGCTGAGAGTGGGAATTTTGAGAGAAGCTACCTATAAGGCACTTTCACGATTCGTCTGATGAGGCCGGTTTTGTTCGTGCCTTCCCTCAACTATCGTTCTTTGAGTACTTGCACAGTTGTTAATTGAAAGCGTTGTTAATTGAAGACGAATCCTGTTCTATTTTACCATTCGTATATTGTGCAGCACTCCAAACTACTTTTCCACAAAGGACCAGATTCCAATCTACGAGTTTCGCTAGAAAGATTTTCATCCATCAATCGTTCGCCTGGTCTCACGGACAGCTATATCATGTGTCCTGTCTGCAAAGCGATGGATACCTCCCACGGGGATTTGTCTCGTACGTGCTTCGGTACGAGGAAAATCGATTTCCACTAAATTTCATCCGGATATGAGAATCTAGCGTTCTGGGAAAGAATACACCATCAAAACAAAAGATGATCGCACAACCTACCACGAATGATGATGAATGCATCATCTCTCGACGCTCGTCGTCGTCGTCGTCCTGGTCGTTTCGATATCGAACTGAGTTGATTTTTTTTTTCTGTACACGGTAGGTAATTGAATTGAATGTGATCTCGGAACGACAAAAAATCGATTTTCATTCGTTGCTGTTACAGGACAAACATATTGATTATTATGAAAGTTTTTTCCTTAAAGACTGTTGGCAGTATGATACAGTATTTCTTTGCTGTTCAATTATTATGTAGCACTAATTCACAGCACACTTTTTCTCCGTTTCCACCTAATCGATTAATGAAACTCTCCTCGAGAGCTAATTAGCTTCCGGAAAGCAACTCAAATGCAGATTTCCGCAGTTTTAAATAATTGTTCGAGTTGCAGCGGACGGGAACCAACGAAGCGTACCTTCAACCATGTCGTCCTTGGGAGAGCGGAAAACTTTTCTCACCACCAACGGCGCGGTAAAGTTTCTCCAACAAATTTGTGCACAAAGATTTTCCTTGCACCTGGATCTCAGCGTTGTCGCTACGGTCCCACTACCGGCACACGACCAAGTCTAATGGCTGCAGCTGTCGTCGACGGCACTCGCGCACAGAGTCGGTGAATCGGAGATGAATAATTAAGGAATGGATTTCGTTACCAACTCTGTCGTTCTCCCTCTCTCTCTCTATCTGTATGCAAAGTTAGGTTATCGAGCCTCGATTTGAGCACCTGTGGATACAAATATGCATTGGAGCTTCGACAGGTCGTGAGAATTGGCAAAGTGCAGCGGTGAGTTTGAGTTTGTCGACCAGGGCAAAAGTTGCCCACGAGGTTGGATGCAATCTGCATTCCCCGATTAGCACATAAGGTTGGCATTATCATGAATGTTTAATCTGAAAAGTTTGAAGGCTTTTTAATCAAGCCTTATTGTTGCAGCGGTAGAAGTTTGGTGATCTGCTCATTGAGTGTATCGGCTACCGCTAGTGAGGCTTGTTTTGATGACCCAATTAACAGTATTAGCCTGCAGAGCAGACAATAATTTACTTATGCATAAGCTGTTGTGCAGCTACGATTGTTTGATGGAGACGACGAAGGTAAGTATTTACATGAATTGGTAGGGTAGTGCCTCCATAAATCATCCCCTTCATATTTTGACCACTTGGTAGATCCTTATTATTGGTATAAGGTATTCTCCATTTTTTTGCATTGGACCACAGCTCGGTATAAGTAACGCATCCTCCGTTTATGCGGTCTCCACTAGCATCTTGCGATGATCAATCCCCCATAATTGTAATTGTATCCTCCGGTTGGGTGTATAACTTTCGAATTTCACGAATTTCAAAATAGGTTTTTGTTGAATGAAACTTCACACTATTTGCCGCCATTTCCCCTCAAAATCTCAAAACTGAAAAATTTAGACTTGTGACAGTTGTAGCCGTCACTGGTCGATCTCGAATAAGTATGCGGCTTAAGCGCCACTCCGTTAAAGGAGACCGCATACCATGTTGAGTTTGCCCGGATGAGACTGCCTCAAGGGCGAGTCCAAGTGTAATCTTCCTAAAAAGAAGAGATCGAGCCAGCTTCACTACCACCGAAATTGATCGGGTAGAAAACCTTATTGCTAAAACAGCATAATCTCTCACACCCCGAAATATTTCCCCGAAGCTCACGGTAAGAGATCACACAAACCTAAACGACGTTACACGTCAAGCTTTCCTCATCGGTAGTTCCACTTATTTCCGCCAGAGGTGCAGCTTCAACAAAAGAGGTACGCCACATACAAGTCAAATTCCGACCACGCGGAAGACAACATAATTACCCGGACCCGAAACAACGTGAAGACACTTTCTTCCTTTCATTCAAAAGTTTTAATAGGACTGATCAACAACATTACATTCAATTCAAATCAAACATTCATTTTATAACGGAAAACGGTAAGTTGAGGTTTATTGTAAACTCATGCTTTTCAGAACTTTGGATTGCTTGTATTTTCCTACTCCTCTTTATTCTATTCCTCTACCTATACTTGTGTGCGTGCGGTTCTTCTATCTACCTATCATATTGTGCTGTGCTCTTGTGTTTTTCTTCTCGGTTAATCTCACGACGATGCAGCAAGCGGGGAACGGCAAAGCTTGGCACCCGGGTGTCTCACATTAATGGGTTGGGTGGGCATCCATATATTACGATACGGGTGCACGTTGACCTGCCGACACCCAACCTCACAAATATTGGACTTATCCAAATCTTAGCAATTCATGCTCTTCGACCTTATGGTCGGCAAAAAAGGTCCTCCGTGGCGCCCTCGCCCTCGCCACACTCAACAAAGAAACAATTGGAACGGACTCACCAGTTGATGATGCTGCTGTTGACTGCTGCGCTGCTGTTACGGGCGGCGACGGTGCTACTTAGCGTTCGACCGTTGGTGATTAAACGGCCAACGATTTCCACGTGGTTGGACGGATGGTAATTCTACCACAGGTGGCGCTTGACAACCACCAAGCCCCGACAAGCGATGTGGATGCGGATCGCTTTCCACCGGCCAAGGTGACGGTTGCCGGAATCTTTCGCCCCGGGGATGCAGATGATGGCGTTGGAAGAGGATGTAGCCGTCGGCTGTTGAAAATACCATTAAGCACATTGCACAGATTGTCTTTACCGAGCAGCACATTACCTGGTCTAGCTTGTTTTTTTCACACACAAAGTCTAGCCTATGACGCACACTACTTTTAGATTGATAGCTATAACTAAACAATCAACGAGGAGAAATTAGAATTCAAGAATAAAGTAAAACCACGTTGCTTTAACTCACTATACAAAACTATCAAATAACGCGAACAAAAAAAGGACACACTTCCACTGTTATCTGCGGTTCGGACGAAAGTGAGGCGAAACCGTGACCCTCAGATTAGGGAAGGTGACCTCGGCCGAACTTAACGGAAGTTCGATTTTCCCGCGAACTTCTTCGAACTAGATCGGCAATGCGAGAGATCATTCCGATCGCTGGTCCTTCGTTCAATGTCGGGTGTAGCCACAACTCTCTCTTTTCCCAACTTTCCCGAAGATTTCACTGGACTCGGCCTTGGGAGAAATTGCACAAGGTCGTGTGGCTTTACTCACGAGATATTCTATTTTTATAGTAAATCGACCAGTGTCGTTTCGCTACTGGCGTAGTTTTTGGCGTATAGATTAGATCCATTTCATCCTACTTTAATTATAGCTAATTTGATATTTACAACAATGAGTGACTGGCTGTTTTAATATTTGCAACATGGAGTGACTGACTGATTTAATATTTACAACACGGAGTGACTGACTGATTTAATATTTACAACATGGAGTGACCGTTACATCACTCCCTACTGGATTACGAAAATTTAGTTGAATTGATTCAACTAAATTTTCGTACCGGATTTCTTAGATAAATGTTTTAAATTGAAAGCTAGCTCAACTATTGAAGTATTAACAGTTCGTGGTCATATGTGGTCATCGTCAATCCGAAGGTCGACTCATCCTCTATTTAGTCCTCACAATCCATCACAGACCGTGGCACGTACTGACCGTCAGCGTTTCTCAACTCAGGTCTCCAGCGAAACGTCAATTTACGTATGCAATTTAATTATGCTAAACTTCCATCTATGAATTTGGATATTTGGAATCTGGTCTAAATAACTTTACAACGGAAAACAGTTCTGATTGCTGACTTAATTCGGATTGTTTAGTGCTTCCCTTCATCCCCACAACATCATAATATGCTTTCCTCCGAGTTCGTTCCAAACTCAGTGAAAACATCCCCAAATAAAAAAATATCCTTAACACAAGCTCATTCAGCGTTGATCCCTACCCCAATCATTACGTTGAGCACCGAAATCTCGACTGAATTCACCGCAAAAACTGTTAAGCAAAACTGGCCCACCCCGGAGCTTCCCTCCAGGCAAATTGTCCATTTCTTACAAAACGCAAATTCCCCAAACTCTTAATTGAATTTCCACATCAGATTTATTATCTGCTCAACGGAAATTTAACAAAGACTCCAACCGATAACGCGTAACGCCTACGCTTCACACTTGACTTCACACCCAAGCACTAAACACACCTACTGCCATCACGCAATCGAACTGTCAGAGCAAAACTGAACCTCAATCAAAACGAAGTGAAAAAAATGTGCTGCTGTAGCTGTCCGTAATTTTATTGTTTCGGAAAAAAAAAACTGAATTTCATGTCGGAAATTACTTCAAAACTACGCTGTTACTGATCTGCTGGTTTTCCATCGCAATTGGATTACGGGGAGAGTATTCTACTGCTGATTCTAATTGCAAGATTTAATGTACTTTGTGTTTACTTTACAGGAGCTGCGACGTGGGATACTATTGCAACAACAAAAGGACTACTTCGGATTACTGTTCACTACCAATGCTATGGATTTGGATGCTATTACACGAAATTGGCCAATAAAGTATCTGAATCTGATGTTAAATGGACAAACTGAATGAAACTGCTCTATCTACCAAATTCTGAGGAACAAGAACCATGAATGGGATTGCGCAGGCTTGTTACCGTGAAAAAAATGTGAACTGGTGCCCGGATGATTGACACACAGACAGCGACACGAAAAAGGACTCAATACTGACGATGGAAGCGCAACTTAAAACGAAAACCTACATCTACTATGTACAACAAGCAAAAAGGACGAC
This sequence comes from Ochlerotatus camptorhynchus, assembly GCF_037179485.1. Classification (NCBI taxonomy): domain Eukaryota; kingdom Metazoa; phylum Arthropoda; class Insecta; order Diptera; family Culicidae; genus Ochlerotatus; species Ochlerotatus camptorhynchus. Next base: position 9,355,980 of record NW_027040722.1, read on the forward strand.
TGAAGCAAATCAACCGACACCAAACAAAATGATTTATATTACAAAAATGGATATGTACAATACTGGTGTCAACTAGAAACTACAACTAACCCTAGAAGTAAGTGCTAATATAGAATTAATGTAGGATAACTAACAACTAATATTCAAATTCATTCAGATTAGGTAGGTTTTATTTACTGCTTATGTGGTTCTCTTCTTCTCTTTGTTGCGTCGTCAGAATGCTCTAAGCTGTTGTTAATGGTCAGCTGAGATACTGTTGTTTCATTCATTACTTCATTATATCCGAGCCCATTCATAAAGTTCGTCACCAGTAGATATTCATTTTTTGTGGGACGGCTCAACTCTTTGCTTGAGGAGCACTTTCTGAACGGCTGGTTATGTTTTTGTGCTAGCTCGAGGCTGCTTTGTCCACTCATTGAGAATTCATAGCTTGACGAGGACTCATCTCGATAAACGAGGAATTGATAAAGTTTCTGCAAATTACTTGATTTTGGTGCATTCTAGATGCTTAGTTGCCTTTTAAAAAGGTATCATAGCTGAACCAACTGCATCCACTCAACTCGTTTCCAAGAAGTGAGATTTGATGCCATAAATGTTTTTTCGAGTATCCATAGGATACATCGTTACCTTGAAGAGGCTGCATAGCTTAAAGACAAATAAATTAGGAGGCGGGCAACCTGAGCTTTTTTAGGTATCGACAATTAAATACCCCGAGCCTTTTGCCCACTTCGTCCTCTAAATCATAACAGTGATCTCCTACTACTCTCTTGACAACCGCAGGGATGTACTTAGGGGCCAATTTCGCGCAATAACCTTTCCCCTTGTCCGAGAGTTCTGTGTTTTTCTTCAAAACTTTTTCTCCCACGGTAAACTTTGGACAATCCGTATTGGCTCTCAGATTGTAATATCTGGAATGCTTTTCAAAGGCTTTTTTAATGTTTTCTCTAATTTCCGAAAACAGTTTCTCTCTATCCGGGTCGCGTAGTATCTGGACTCCATCCGCCGTGTCTCTCAGATGCCGATACTCTCTGCCATCTGAGACCATGTTCCGGCCGAACATGACAAAATAAGGTGTGTATCGGGTAGCCTCGTGGACTGAATTTCTTATGGCGTTGGCAATGGTTTGAATATTGTTCGCCCACTCCTTGTGGTTGTTCTTAATAGTCGCCCGAATGGCTGTTGTAAGGACACGGTTAACTCTTTCTGCGTCGTTTATTTGAGGATGGTAATTGGGAGTGCGCCAATGAGTAACATTGTAGCGCTTCAGCAGTTCCTGAAAGGATTTCCCCACGAATTGAGTCCCATTGTCCGTAAGAACAACTTCAGGGACGCCAAACAATTGGAACACCATGTTCTCTACGAACGGTACTAAAGACTCCGCTGTTGCCTGTCTAAATGGTTGGATGAGCACAAATTTGCTAAAAACGTCCGTGATTACGAGCAGACACGTATTCCTGCTCTTCCCTGACACAGGAAGCGGTCCAACGTAGTCCATGGTAATGAATTGCCAAGGGTAGTCAGCAATCTTCTTCTGTGCTACCAACGGTGCTGTTGTATTGACATTCGTTGCCTTGCTTGTTTGGCACACCATGCAGTCTCGGCAGTACAATTTGACTTGTTTACTCATTCGTGGCCAGAAATATTTTTCCCTAATCGACGACAGTGTCTTTTCAAAACCCAAGTGCGCTTTCCCGTGAATGCTCTTGATAATTTCCTCTCGTTCCGTTTTTGGTGCGTATCGTTTCCATGAAAATCTGGTGTCTTCCACTTTCCCTTGCTGTTTCACCAATTTGTAGATTTGGTTGTCTATCACTCGAAAATCTGCGTAATTCTGTGGGTCTCGATTGATTTGGTTCCTTAGGTCTTCGTGCTCCGGGTCTATTGCTAGGGCAGATATCATATCCAGTGAACGCGACAAACAATCTGCTGTGATATTCTGTTTCCCTTTCCGATACTCTAATTCCACATCGTACGATTGGATTTTTAAGGCCCATCTTAATAGCTTAGAATTCCCAGATTCGATTCCCATCGTAAATAGCCAGAGTAGGCTTCTCGCGTCCGTGATCACTTTAAATCTCGTGCCCTCCACAAAATGACGGAAGTGCTCTATTGCGAGTAAAACTCCAAGGCATTCTTTTTCAACACTGGCGTATCTGCGCTGTGTACTAGACAGCTTTTTACTGAAATATGCGACAATTTTTGACTCTCCTTCTACCTTCTGAATCAGTGCAGCTCCAAGTGCATTATCAGATGCATCTGATTCAATAATAAAAGATTGAGTGAAATCGGGATTCACCAGTATAGGTGCAGACACCAATGCCGATTTCAAGTTTTGAAACGCCTCTTCTGCTGCCTCGGTCCAAATAAACTTCTTCTGCCCCTTCCTCAAAAGATCCGAGATTGGAGCGACGATCTTGCTGTAGTTCTGAATGAATTTCTGGTAAAATCCGGCTAGTCCCAAGAGTCGTCGAATATCTTTTATAGTCTTTGGCCTTGTGTAATTCAGGATCGGTTCAATTCTCGAGTTGTCAATTGCCACTCCCTTTTCAGTCAACACGTATCCTAGGTAGTTGACCTGTCTTTGGCAAAATTTAGATTTGTCCAGAGAAATTGTAAGGTTAGCCCTTTTTAGACGTTCTGCCACCGTTTTTAACAACTTAAAATGTTCTGACAAGGTTTTTGTCGCCACCACGATGTCGTCCAAATAAACAAACACGTGAGGCTCCAAATCAAACCCTATAGCTTTGTCCATTAGTCTGCACATCGTAAAGGGTGCATTTGTCAGACCAAATGGGCAAACTTTGAAACGGTAGAGGCCTTTGGCTGTCCTGAATGCGGTGTAATCCCGTGATTCTGTTTTCAAAGGAATCTGGAAATATGCGTCCTTAAGATCAATCACCGAGAAAAACCTCGCGCTTTCCAGACGATGAAAGATTCCCCTCATATCCCGCATAGGATACGAATCTTTCTTCGTGAGAGCGTTAATTCTACGGGAATCTAAACACACTCTCAGTTTCCCGTTCGCTTTGCGAACAGGAACTAGAGGGTTTGCCCATTCGCTAGAGCATTCCTCGATAGCGTCCAATTCTTTATATCGCTCTATCTCACGATCCATCTCGGCTTGGATTGCAGGCGAACATCGATATACCGGTTGTCTCCGAGGTCTTGCTTCCTCTCTGAGCGTGATCTCATGCTCTATTAACATCGTGCGGCCCAAACGACCATCCGACGTGCACGGAAATAGTTTGACCACATTCGCCAATTCTCGTCTCTCATCTTCTGTCAAATCGTGTTCCGTTTCGATAGTATCGGGGGTGATTTTTGACGGCTCTGGAAGATCTATTCCCGGAATGTCCAGTGATTCGTCTGGTGCTGGTTTCTCCATAGCTGGCAGCGTCTCTATGGGCTGGATGTAAAAATGAAACAGTTCGGTTGGAAGTTCTTCCGATGCACTTATTTCTGTTATTTCCTCCAGTCCAGTCACGCCTTGCATCATCGGCTTAATCTGGAACGCTTTCCAGAAATTTATTCCTAGAATTATATTCCTAGTTATTTCGGGTACTACCACGACTGATATAACCCTGGTGATTCCTCGAAAAGTTACTGGAAGATTTGCATAACCGCTGCAGGAATATTGGGTCTGATCAGCTGTGCATACGCGTATTGGAGAAGGCAAAACTTCCAGTCCGTTCTGCTCAATTAGTTTACTAGAGTTCATTACGCTAATACTGGCACCTGAATCCAGTAAAGCTTCCATTTCCGTCTCGAAAACTTTGACCTTAACGTGTGGACAACGGTTAGTTTGAATACGAATTTCTTGTAAGCTTTCGAAAGGGTCTATGTAAGTTTGAGAAGCTGTTAAGGGAACGTCATTAAAATCTGGAATGCTTGTGTTCCCAACCTCGCACCCCGGACTCAGTTTCCCGACTCGCCTGCCTGGTTTTGTCGGTTTCGCCTCGGATGGTTGTCGCAGGTTGTTGAAATTTTCCCAGGATAGCCGCAAATGTAGCAAAAGGTTGTTTTTTGCTCTCTGCAATCCCTCCAAAAGTGTCCATGTTGACGGCAATTCCAGCAGAGGGGTTGTCTCGTTTCGTCTTGACGATCATCCCTCCTTGGCCTGACCTCTCGTTCCGGTTCTCTGCCTTGAGTTTGGTTTCTTGATGGCTTCTTCCCCACTACGTTGATTTCCTCTTCCTCCGAATCTTCCTCCTGTTCCTCGATGTTGTGAATCGTGTGTTTTGGTCCTACCGGATGTAGTGATGGGTCGTTAGCGTCGATTCGGTAGTTAAGTTGTATCAATTGTTCTAGGTTCTCCACTGCGAAACATGCCAGTTTCGAACGATAATGTTGTCGCATATTCTCCCATATGATTTCGAATTTCCTGTGGCACGAGAGACGTTTCGTTAGGAGTTTATTCAACCGCTCTATTTCCGTAACGAATGCTATGAATGTTTCTCCTTTCTGCTGTTTCCGATCATAGATTCTTTGTCGGTTACCCTGATCCTGATTAGGGTTTCCAAATCTGAATCTAATCCGGGTTTCAAAGATCTCCCACGTCCATGAGGGTTGGTAATACGTAAAAAACCAATTTGAAGCCTCCCCTCTTAACAACAAGTGAATGTTACTCAACACATGCTCGCTAGGTATGCTGTTCATGCTCGCCAAAACTTTCACCTTGAAGATAAAATCTTCTAAGGATGGTGACCTTGCATCTCCTGAGAAAGAGAGATTCCACTTCTCTATCTTTCTATCGTGATGGGTCCTATCATCTCTATAACCTCTTCGATTCAGTTGTGGGACCTCCCATCCAACACCCCCATCTTCCCCGCTACTGTACGTATACTCTTCCGGGACGAACCCGTTTTCTCTGAAATCGCTCTGGTTATCTGACCCTTGATTTCCTGTCCTTCCGTGTCCCGTATTACGTTGTCCCTGTTGGTGTGCATTACCGTGTGTCGGCTGTTGCCACGCTAACCTTGGCTGTCTGTTCCCGGGCATCCCCCTTGGAGGTTGATTTTGGGGTGTGTTTGCGATTGACCCTGGTGGCACCCAATTTCCTAACCGCTGAGTCTGAGGCTGAGTATTTGGTATCCAATTTTGTTGTGAGCTTAAACACAATTTCAAGATGTTTAACTGCGATTCTAACTCTGCGATCCTCGATTTCAGCTGATCCTCCTCTGTATCCTTTTTACCTTGTTTTTTAATTGCTCCCACGTTTTTCTTGACCTTGTTTTTCTTGTTTCCCGTCGGTACCGAGAAACCAACTTTTTTCTTTTTCTGGTTTTTGGAAACTGTTGGTTGACTTTCCTCATCTGTGTTTTTGGATCCTTCTGAATCAGTTTCCTTCGTAGAGTCTATTTGTTCCGTATCTGCTGGTAATAACGGGCTCAATGCATTCTGAACTATCAACAGGTCCGAGATGTTCCCTAATAGATCTTGTTTCATCTTAAGAGATTCATCGTCCCTCGTATTACTCCGCTCCACCCTGAGATAATAATGTTTCAATCGAGATATTAGTCTCATATCTGAACCCTTTGCCAATTCTGTCCTTATTCCGTTTACCCGTGAAGAAACTAAATCATACTCTTCCTCAATTGTGTAAGGAGACCGGTATTCTCGTTTCTCCTTAGCGTCTTTGTAAAACAGTCTCCTAAGTAGTCTCTGTTTAATTCCCAACTCTTGCTCTAGATCTTCCTCATAATTTCTTAATTTAAGCTCATAATTCACCTCTTCCTCCCGTAAGTGCTCGGCATACGGAAATCGAGCACCCATTTTGAATTCAATTAATTTTCCTTACTAAATTAAACTAAGATAAACTATATTATATTTAAGCTAGAATTTAAACTAAAAAAATATACAACTCAAATATAGCAGCAATTCATTAAACTTTACTTGACCTAATACTCCAAATATCCGAAATCCGAAAAAAAAAAAATTTATCCTAAAAAAAAATCCACAAACTCCAGTACTCCACAAAAACTTGAACATAACAACATTTCACATTAACCCAAAAATCAACACAAATAGTCTATAAAGCTAACTGCAGGTTCGAACTTGCAGTTGGGCGCCAATTTGTAGCCGTCACTGGTCGATCTCGAATAAGTATGCGGCTTAAGCGCCACTCCGTTAAAGGAGACCGCATACCATGTTGAGTTTGCCCGGATGAGACTGCCTCAAGGGCGAGTCCAAGTGTAATCTTCCTAAAAAGAAGAGATCGAGCCAGCTTCACTACCACCGAAATTGATCGGGTAGAAAACCTTATTGCTAAAACAGCATAATCTCTCACACCCCGAAATATTTCCCCGAAGCTCACGGTAAGAGATCACACAAACCTAAACGACGTTACACGTCAAGCTTTCCTCATCGGTAGTTCCACTTATTTCCGCCAGAGGTGCAGCTTCAACAAAAGAGGTACGCCACATACAAGTCAAATTCCGACCACGCGGAAGACAACATAATTACCCGGACCCGAAACAACGTGAAGACACTTTCTTCCTTTCATTCAAAAGTTTTAATAGGACTGATCAACAACATTACATTCAATTCAAATCAAACATTCATTTTATAACGGAAAACGGTAAGTTGAGGTTTATTGTAAACTCATGCTTTTCAGAACTTTGGATTGCTTGTATTTTCCTACTCCTCTTTATTCTATTCCTCTACCTATACTTGTGTGCGTGCGGTTCTTCTATCTACCTATCATATTGTGCTGTGCTCTTGTGTTTTTCTTCTCGGTTAATCTCACGACGATGCAGCAAGCGGGGAACGGCAAAGCTTGGCACCCGGGTGTCTCACATTAATGGGTTGGGTGGGCATCCATATATTACGATACGGGTGCACGTTGACCTGCCGACACCCAACCTCACAAATATTGGACTTATCCAAATCTTAGCAATTCATGCTCTTCGACCTTATGGTCGGCAAAAAAGGTCCTCCGTGGCGCCCTCGCCGGACGCCACACTCAACAAAGAAACAATTGGAACGGACTCACCAGTTGATGATGCTGCTGTTGACTGCTGCGCTGCTGTTACGGGCGGCGACGGTGCTACTTAGCGTTCGACCGTTGGTGATTAAACGGCCAACGATTTCCACGTGGTTGGACGGATGGTAATTCTACCACAGGTGGCGCTTGACAACCACCAAGCCCCGACAAGCGATGTGGATGCGGATCGCTTTCCACCGGCCAAGGTGACGGTTGCCGGAATCTTTCGCCCCGGGGATGCAGATGATGGCGTTGGAAGAGGATGTAGCCGTCGGCTGTTGAAAATACCATTAAGCACATTGCACAGATTGTCTTTACCGAGCAGCACATTACCTGGTCTAGCTTGTTTTTTTCACACACAAAGTCTAGCCTATGACGCACACTACTTTTAGATTGATAGCTATAACTAAACAATCAACGAGGAGAAATTAGAATTCAAGAATAAAGTAAAACCACGTTGCTTTAACTCACTATACAAAACTATCAAATAACGCGAACAAAAAAAGGACACACTTCCACTGTTATCTGCGGTTCGGACGAAAGTGAGGCGAAACCGTGACCCTCAGATTAGGGAAGGTGACCTCGGCCGAACTTAACGGAAGTTCGATTTTCCCGCGAACTTCTTCGAACTAGATCGGCAATGCGAGAGATCATTCCGATCGCTGGTCCTTCGTTCAATGTCGGGTGTAGCCACAACTCTCTCTTTTCCCAACTTTCCCGAAGATTTCACTGGACTCGGCCTTGGGAGAAATTGCACAAGGTCGTGTGGCTTTACTCACGAGATATTCTATTTTTATAGTAAATCGACCAGTGTCGTTTCGCTACTGGCGTAGTTTTTGGCGTATAGATTAGATCCATTTCATCCTACTTTAATTATAGCTAATTTGATATTTACAACAATGAGTGACTGGCTGTTTTAATATTTGCAACATGGAGTGACTGACTGATTTAATATTTACAACACGGAGTGACTGACTGATTTAATATTTACAACATGGAGTGACCGTTACACAGTTTTGCATGAAACGACATACCCTAGCAGCACGCATGTCACTGAACAATTGTGGTTACTTGTGTGCCACTTATTCCAGTCACAATCAAGTTGCAGCAGCTTATTTCGATCGAAGTGTGCTGCTTGGGTAGTCGTCCGATGTTATCCATTATTCCATCCAGCCGATTGCAAGCAGAACGATCACGGTACCATTCCTACTCCATAACATTCTTGACAGCATTTAGGGTAGCAATTTACTTTAAGGCATGTTCAAAAGCCTGACATATCTTAAAGAAGTTTCCCCAAAATTATCTGAAGTTCGCAGAAATTTCCTCAAGCTCGCATAGCTTCATAGAAATTCAATTAAAATTGCAGAAATCCCCCGAAATCCGCAGAAATTTTCTGAAGTTTTCAGAGATTCTTTGAAGTTTGAGAAAAAGCCTCAAGTTCTCTAAAGACCACAGAAATTATTCAATGTTTTCAGAATTCCCTGATGTTCACAAAATTTCCATTAAATTTCGTAGAACTTCTCTCCGGTTCGCAGAACTTTCCTGAAGTTGACAGACATTTTTTGAAGCTTGCAGGAATTTTTGGAAGTAAGCAGAAATTCCGAGAAATGTTTACACATTCCCGGAGGTTTGCAGAACGTCTCTCAAATTATCAGAAATCCTTTGAAGTGTGTAGAAATTCTTAAAAGTGCACAGAAATTTTCTTGAGTTAGTAGAAATTACCTCATGTTCTCTGAAGTTCGCAGAAATTCTATGAAGTTTGATGAAATTTTCCGAAACGCACAGAAATTTCTGGAAGTGTGCAGAAATTCCTTGAAGTTCATGTTTGCAGGACATCTCTGAGGTTTGCAAATAATTTCCTGAAGTTCTGAAAAATTCTCTTAAGTTTTCAAAATTACCACAAGCTTCCTGAAGTTCGTTGAAATTCTTTATTGTTTGCAATAATTCCCATACAGAACTTTCCTGAAGTTCACACAAAATTCCTGAAATTTGCAGAAATTCCCTGAAGTTAACAGAGCATCCCTCAAGTATGCAGAATATGTTCACAGCAATTCTGATGTTCACAAAAATTGTCCGAAGTTTGCAGACATTCCTTGTAGTTCTTAGAAATTTCCTGAAGTTCTCAGAAATTCTCTGAAGTTCACAAAAATTCATTGAAATTTGCAGAAATTCCTTAAATTTTGTATATTTTCTCTGCAATTCGCAAAACTTTTCTGAATTACGCAGGAATTCTTTGTGAGAAAAGTTCGCAAAAATTCAACAAATTTCTAAATTTTGCAGAAACTCCCTGAATTTTTCAGAAATTCTCTCAGTGTCACAGAACATCACTGCAGTTCACATACATTATTATAAACAGGAATTCCCTGAAATTTTCAGAACATTTCTAAACTTTTCTGCAGGTTGCAGAACTCAACGGAAATTTGCAGATCTTCCCGGAAGTTTTCAGAAAATTTTGAAGTCTAAAGAACTTCCCAGAAGTTTGCATAATGTTATTGAAGTTCGCAGAACTTCCCTGAAATTCTGCAAACTTCAGTAAACACTCTGCTCGTGCGTATAAAATGCTTCTCAATAGATAAATTTTTTTGTTGTAGGAAGTATGTCTCTAATTTCAAATGTTTTTGGAAGAATTGGTGGATGTCATTTATTATTTTGCCGTGAATGTAATGGTTTCTATTAGTTATGTCATATTTTAAATTTTTATCAATTTATTGCACTACCACCGAGTCCAGTTATTACGGTCCACGGTATCTAACCAGTTTATTCAATACACATTTAATTCATCCCAACTAACTAAGACATAGACAATGGCAATAACATCGAAACATGTCCATGCAGATTAATAAAGTCTATACGTATCATTTGCGATCAATTTCCATGCATAAGATGTGCTAGTTAATCCAAATAGTTTTGAAGTTCAGATCAAATGATCTACTGAATCATCCACGGCCTAAGCAACGAAACATGTTCAAACAGGTTCATAGTCTAAGCGCATCATTTACGATTTAATCACATAAAGGAAATTGCTCTAATGTTGGCCTATGGATGGATGGATATTTCTCTTAAGACCTTCAGTTCCTTTATGAATTTATGTCCTCGACAGTTAATTAAACCACACTTAGCTGCTGCTGTAGTCATTCCAAGCCAATAACGCAGTCCCATGTCCCTTCCAGTGACTCCATATCGATTGCAACGAAACGATTGCCAAGTAGGTCGTAAACGGACCCCTTCAAATTTTACATCCTCTTGGTATTTCGCGGCCAATCCTGCTACCTGTTAAAGAACCAAGATGGAAATCAGAAATTATTTATTAGAATCGAAAAAAAAATATTATTTGAAGTCACTGTGCACACCAATCTTGGGTCAACCTTTTTCTCAGTGCCCCGGAAGTGTGACGCAAGTGTGCCGACTGTGCCGGTCATAGAGCAAGCTGCGATTTTTTGTAAAATACGAATATTTTGGTATATTTGCAACCCGGTATTTATGACAGCTTGAATGCACACATCTTGGACACTACAAAGAAAAAAAAAAGAAGCTGGAGAGCAACCGAAAGTGTCCCCGCATCGAAAACCGTTGGATGCTATAGTTGAACGGCCCCGAAAATGTCGAATATCGTGCTCGATAAGGAACCCTTCTACCGACCAATAAAACACCTCTACGCCAATTGGAAGGAACCAGAGTTTTCCCATGATGATTCACTGCAGAAGGCGGATTGCATTCTGACGGCGGTCGGCGTAGATGAGGAAACCATCTACAGCAAATCCACCTCGCTGCCGACCTGGCTGCTGGGATACGAGCTGATCGATACGATTACGGTGCTGTGCGAAAAGTCCATATTTTTCCTGCCCAGCAAAAAGAAGATCGACTTCTTGAAGCAGATCGAGAAGGACAGTGAGGAGGGCGTTGGTAAAGCTGTTGGTTTGGGATAAGAACGACAAAGACAAGGTCAATTTTGAAGAGCTGCTAGAGGCGATCAATGGATCCAAGGATGGCAAAACGTTGGGCGCCTTCTCCAAGTACAACTTCCCGGGTGAATTCTGTGAATCGTTGCGAGTCTTCGTCAAGAACAAGAGCTTCGATACGGTGGACATCACCATCGGGTACCGGTGTGGATTCCAACTAGTTGGACATGTGCTACCCGGCGATTATCCAGTTGTGTGGCAATTACAGCTTGAAGTTCAGTGCATTCAGCGACAAGAACTATCTGCATTTCGAATCGATCATCTATGCTCTGGGTGAACGTTACAAGTCCTACTGCTCCAATATCGTCCAAACGTTGCTGATAATTCTACTCTGAAGCTCTACACTTTTCTGCTCAATCTGGAAGAGGAACTGCTGATGGTGATTATTCCTGGCAAGAAGCTCTCGGAGGTTTTCGACGTCGGAATGGATTATGACAAGAAGGAGGATCCCAAGCTAAGACGTTTGGTTTTGCCATCGCGTTGGAGCTCTGGGAGAATTTGATCGTAGTAACCAGGGCAATTCGGTTTAAAAATTGGAAGGTTGAGGTACTACGGTTGAATGGAAGCATAAAAAATGTATGGACCCTACTTTTCACTTTTTCAGCTGAAAATCACCAGCAATCGGTCAATTTATCATCTACCAAATCAAACTCACTTGAACAATACCGAAATATCTTTCACGGCACTATCACATGGAATTTGTATTGCTTCCTAACCTAATCGAAAACCATTTATTCCCTCTCGTAGAAGATGACACATATGCGACAATAAAGCCACCGACAAGCCGACATGAATGACCATAGCAAAAGCAATAAAATTTCTGACCAAAGCACACTACTGACATCTGGCTCCGTGTTCGTGGAAAATATTTAGCTAAGCCATGAACCCGAATGCAAAACTTATGAATTGGTTCGTGTCTGATCTATTCTGGACAAATTATTTTCATCTAGATAAAAAAAATCCTGTGGTTTTGACAGTTCGGATCACTGGACATTTAAATCGACCGTTTACGATTTTCGGGCATAAGTCGGAATTAAGTGTCATGTCGGTTTGTCGGTGATAAAACTACTCTTATACTTAATTCTAATTTAAACAGAAATTTCACTTAAAATTTACATTCGTCGCATTGGTGGTGAGGCCACATTTGTTACGCTTCACCGCCATCAAAGCATATCCATCGTTTCCGCAGTAGTTGGACCAGGAGTTCTTGATTAGCCAGTAATCTTCTCCTTTGAGTTTTCCGTATCCAACCGCCACCACTGCATGATCCAATCCATCCAAACTGTTCTCGTATTCCGGTTCGTAGTTCACTCTATTTGCGTAGAAGCTGAAAGATTTGTGACCAGCATCGATAGCAATCGACAGCCCTCGGAAACCTGCATTTCGAATTCAATTGTGAACTGAGAAGTGAATTGCTGGTCTGAGATCCTCTAGTATATTTAATTAGAGTATGTTTCTGAAATACACAGTCAAACAGCACGTAATGTTGTGAACAACTTAAATGACTGCTGTCTAGCAGTGCTCCCATTTTATTTAATGAACAATCCAATGCCTACGAAATTGTGCTGATGGATGGGACCAAACTGTGCCGAATCTTCTTTCAGCACACTATGTTGAGTGGCTTACCCCTTGTTTGAAGTGCAAACTTACCAAAAACAATACTCCATAAACCATATATATATTCTCGTCTGTTTACACCCGACAACCCTTGCCACTTTAAATCGTCACTTCAGTACGACTTTTGTCACTGAAAAACGACTGTGAGAATAAGATGAGAGTTCATCCAAAGTGACTTTTCTCACCTCACTCGCCAGCCGGAACGGGATAACACAAGTGAATCGGGTCATCTCACCTCATACGCAGCGCAGAATAAACCTCAATACTAAACTTCCAATGGAACTGACAACAGCGGAAAATCGAAACACAGCTCCAACGAGTGGAATACCTTTGAAAATGTCCTTCGTTTGGACATCAGATCCTGTAGTCGCTCATTTTTTTTCTGAAAAATGTTGTTGACTTCCAGAGTGCCTCGAGCCAAAAACCGAAAAATTTCCACGGAAAAATATAGACGAACAATTTCACAACAGGAAAACTTTCGGGTCCGTTTTGAAGCAGGGCACACTTTGATATCCAACGTTTTCGTCTACACGGTAAAAAAAAAGTACCCAACGGCCGGTTCACTTTTACCTCATTTTGACTAGTTTGTCTCCTTTCTCCTTCTAATGTTGTCAAAAACAAGGGCAAAACCATCCAACAGGGGTAGTAAAGTGTGGGAACCCAAAGTTGAGTAAAAGCATATATATCTACTTTTGAGCACAACTGCCAATATTGCATACAAGTAAATCAAAACTACTTTGACCCACTTTACCTACTTTTGGGTTCCTTCATTAAAGTGCCGAAATGAGTGAAAAGTACTTACTCCTGGGGTTATTTTTTTCTTACCGTGTAGGCTTTAGAAAACAAACAAATTCCATTTTGCCGACACAATAGAGATTTCTGACGTTTTTCGTACGCACACTACGTATACGCAAAAAATTTTAATCGGGAATAAAAACTTCATAGTGGAAAATTTTCCCGATGAAAACAAATCACTGACACAATCATATTTTAGCAATCTCCATTGGCGTAAATAGAGGGGGGCCGGGGGGCCTGGCCCCCCAGGCTTTGGGTTGCCCTCCCCCCAGAAAATTGCAGAAATAAATACCGGAGCAATTTATTTTCCAGATTATTCGGAATAAATTTTGCTGCGATTTTAAATTGCTTAATATATTGCATATTCATGGTTGATAATTGGTTATCATCTTTTATTTATTGTTTCGTTGATTCCCTTTAGTGTAGAAACGTTATGCCTTGATGACGCTTGGTGCAGTAACTAACTTTTTAAATTGGCATACCGTTACTGTAACTTCACTCCTCATAGACTTCTCTGACACCGTTGGTATTAGTGAGTAAAAAAGCCCGCTGACAGTTGATTTTGCGGTTAAAAAAAAATAAACAAAATCGTTTTTACTCTGTTAGACTAGCACAATTGTGTTAGTGAGATCTCGCGGCAAGAAGTCTATGTCATCCAATGACGTTTATATAAGGTTCGGGCCAATAGGCAGCTTGCTGATGTTAGAAGCATAGTAATTGTAAGTAATCTCCCTCCCCATACTACCGATGGTTTAAGTCTTGTCAGCTAGGGACATGGCCCCCTCCAACCCAACATGGTAGTTACGCCTCTGCTCTATAGAGATTTTCACGTCCAGTTGGATTGGTGCGATTTGTAAGAGCGTAATAGTGAAAATCCGAGAAAAATACGTAACAAATCGCTGTCAATCTCATATTGACAGATATAATTTCATGCATTTTTGTGTGCGTGAGTTAAACGTCACTAATCTCTATTGACTGATGCACGAACAGAACTTCACGAAAAATTAAACGTCAATGGCGCCTTGTTTACTAAAAATGAACACATGACGTAATGTCTGCTTAACTTTAGAAAAGGTCCTATCATCTTTTATAAACAACTTGATCGGTTTTTATCACGCAAACCAAAGAACGCCCCGCAAACCAAAAGCACTATCGGGAAGAGGAGAATTCACTCCACTCGATTTTGTTTTGGTTTACGTGGGCGTACTTTGGTTCGCACAAAAAAGGGCTTAACAAGTTTTGTGAACATTATTCATGTGTTCATTTTTAGTAAACAGGACACCGCTGTTGTGTCAATTTTTATTCAGTAGATGAATAAAAGTTCACCCGTGCACTCGTCTATAGACGAGTGCATGGTTGGAATTGAGTTCACTCACTCAAAAAAAAGTGGCACAAACTGCAAACACTTTTTACCAATCATGAATACTAATGGCGGTAAGCTGCACCTCGTTTTAACTTTTAGTTCCGACTCCTGATTAACTCTGATGTCGACGTCAAAGCAGCTGAATATTTTTGATCGCGAGTTAATCCGAGGTTAATACTGGTTGGAGCTGACCACCATAAATGTTCTTTATTCAGCTCCAACCGGTATTTTCCAGGGATTAAATCCCGATGACAGCCTTTTTTTGCCGTCGACGTCGATGTTAATCAATACTATCCTTACAAAAACATTTGGCAGATCTTTCAATCATGGACAGTATTCAAAATTCGAATTGGAGCTTACCGCCATTAGCGTTCATGATTAGTAAACATTGCCTTAGACTGAGATGGAAAATAACAGGTGGGCAGGAATTCACGGTCTCCCAGTGTTGGTGAGTTCTTTGCCGTTAATGTTCACGAAAAGTTCACTATTTTGCCCTACAGAAATTCAAAATAAATTTTTTTATGGGTGGATTTGGACAGTTTTTGACTTGTTTTATACGACCGGAAGGTGTATGCTGGTCACAAATGCCGGACCAAACTGATTTCCTACGCAATTAATCAATCTGTGATGTGAATTTCGCTAATAAACACGAGGAGCATTTCTTATAGCAAACTTGCCATAGCAAAATGTAAACAAACTAACACTTCTTCCTACTGTGTCACCTCTTTTACTCGCCTAGGCCTGAGACCGCCCGCTACCTTTTTAAGTAGTTGTGATATCGCGATGCCTTTCTATTGCTTCTTCTTTTTCATTTTTATTTATGGATGTTGCATTTTAGTGTTGGTAAATAGCACAAGTGAGAGGCAAGTTTATATGGCCGTAAAGCAATGATTATTAGACTGCAAGAGAATTCACTCAAGAAGAGCTTCACATACTTCTCACATATAATCAAAATATGAAATCAAAAATAGAGCAGATGGAAACAGAAGCGACCGGCAATCAAGGAACATGAGTTCGAATCTTGCTTTGAGAAACACTCGACGGAATAGAGGTTAATTATGTTTATGTGTTAAAATGCAAACATTAATTTAAGACATTTATAATATAATCATTAATTTAATTTCTAGATAAGTTCTTTCAATTAACCATTAGAGTGATTAATTGAAAGAATATCAATCCAAGATTGAACAGATGCTTATTATTACTTACTCTATCATCACAGAATGAGAAACTTATACCAAACAATATGTCGCACGAAATTTGTCTCTGTTTTGGACTACAGAATAACAAATTACTTTCTAACACCCCAATGGGTCTGGGTTCAATCCCAGCCGAGGTCGGTGGGATTTTTCTGAGGCATAAAAATTTATGGTCACGTCTTCCTTCAGAAGTGAAGTAAAGCCGTTGGTCCCGGCCCATGAGTGTAGTGAATGGGTGCGATATCCTACGCAGGTGTGGAAGCTGCCTTCCTGCACATTCGGTTGTCGTCAATGGATGGCAATCGATGTCCGTCGGTGATTGGCACTAGATTGCGGAACAGAGACCGACGTTAAATAAAGGAAACGAAATACCACTAGTCAGAAGGAAGCTGTGTCCAAAACTCAAAAGTTGGCTAAAAGATATATCTGCCCAACTGTGTAATCTAGTATGGAGTAGCAACATCAATACTCATCTCACCATAAACCACATAATCTAGCAAAGGCATATTTAAAAAAAAAAAAACCCTCTTTGTTTTGGTTATCTCAAAAGAAGCTCTACACGCCGCACCGGTCAAATCCACCGGCATCCAGCTAGCCTTGTGTCTGCTCCTAGCCGCCCTAAATAATACTTGGACATGTCCGAAACCAAAATCCATCAAATGATTGCTCGTCAATTATGTATTCATCAAACGCCTTCTCCGGCAACGCAGCGATCCGTAATATCGTAGGTAGCCATCCGCTGCTAGGGTAGGAGAAATGATTGATTTGTCGAATGTCCAAATACGTCCCACGCACTCATCCAGCTGCCGCTGCGTTCAACTCGCCCAATCGGAACCCCACTTCAGACTCACTGAGCCGAATAATAGTCTAATCAGCTGACCGGAAAATTGATAGATTAGAGGGAAAGAAAATTGATGACTCTACCTCGACTTTGTCTTAATGCGGGAACTCTAGTATCGCTGTTTGGCCGTCGTCCGTGATTGCAGTTGCTCGTACCTGAAAGTAGAGAAAGAGGAGACGAGGGGAGAAAAATTAGAATTTAATGTTAATCTTTTGTTCGGAGATAACAAGCCTAAATTTCGCAGTAATTAAATTAACATCATCAATTACATATGCAGATGCTCTATTAACCCTTTTAAAGGGTGAGGTAGCCAAACATGGAATCGACTCGTACTCTTATTTAAAGATAAAGTTCACGTGGTGTAATTATTTTTGGAAAAAATTAACTCACATATTGTGTGTGAAAATAGTTAGTCCAAATTTGGGTTTTTTTTTTATCAAAAAAACAAAAATTTAAAGAGAGTTGGGTTTTTCTGGACGTGCTTCAAAATTCCAGAAATCTTGATTGTTGATAGATCAAATATTCAAGGTTTATCTGTTGAGCTTTGGGCTTGATTGATTTTGTTACAAGTTGGAGCAATTTGAGCAAATCTCTATTTTTTAATATTCTTTTTCAAACTGCTATACTTATAAGAAATTTTCAAGATTTTGCCCATTTATTATAAAATCATAGTACTTTTATTTGGCTACAGTTTTACTAAAATACGTTACGCTTGAAATTAGTTGCATCACTCATTTTTTTTAAGGAAAAATGGTCATTTGTTGACTGAAATATTGCTCTCAAATTGTTTATTTTTGCTTTGAAAAATAAGGAGTGTTGATAAATGCCAAAAGTTACTACTAGTTACTGAACAAATATTAATTGTTGGTGGCAATATAGTTGCCACTGCCTTATAAAGGGTTAATGGACCCAGAAGAGTCGTTACGCGGCGTGGATCAGCTGCGGAGCCTTTGTCGGAATGCTGCTCTGCTCTACTCTCTAAGCGAGATTAAATTAATTTACCTAGGCTCGACAACTATGGCGGGGAAGGAGTGTGAAGGTGATTTAATTCCGCATTAGGTGCCTGGCAGCGAAATCGGTTTGCTCGTCCCTAATTAGCTTCATTGTGCGAATTTCCGCACAGGCCTTTCACCGGCACTCGTCTTGCCTGATGGATAAACAAGTTCCAACAGGCATCATTGTGCTCGACGGTAGTGCTAGGCGAAGTTATCAAATTACTACTCATTCGTAGTCACATGACCAGCAGCTGCGTGAACGCAACGAACGGAAGTTCTATTCAATTCGCTACATCATCGCCGTAATGGACGTCGAATACTTCGGTTGTAATCTGTTTGCATTGTCAAAGGGACGGACGTGCAGAGCGATAAACTAAACGATCCGCTGTTCCAGACATTTCTCGACGCACATTTCAAAGGGTCAGTTTGCTAGATTAACATTCTAATTTCCAAGATGATCTAATTGTCTACGTTTGATTAGCAGCCTAGTCCAGAAATAACAAAACAGTTATTGAATATCACATACTCTGCACCGGGGATGTAAGATTTACTTCCAATTATGAGGGATTCATCATAATTTGGTGGAGAAAACTTCCACGAAATAGACAGTCTTCGGTTTCCACGTTTTACCAATGTTCGTACCACCTCTGGATAGCGATGCCTATGTTTCCACCTCGTTTGTCAGTTCAGATCAGCAAATGACGTTCGAAAGAATTATTTACATCATGGTTTTGGATTATTTGCTTTATGCCACTGAACCAATACAGCGGCGCCGGTGATGTAGTGGTAAGCGTGATTACCTCTCACCGCAAAAAGGCCTGGGTTCAATCCCAGTCGGTGCCGCAGGGATGTTCTGAGGCATTGATTACGCCTTCCTTTGGAACGGATTTAGCTCCCCGGTTCATGAGTTGATGAGTCGATAGGTAGGGTCCATGAGGGATTCATCATCGCAGGATGTTATTGTAGACCACATGAACTGGGGATGATATCAGCGCTGCCAGATTTTATTTAAGCTTTTCGATATTAAAATCGCTATTTATTAGACCTGTTCATTTTAAACGAAATGTTCGGAATGTAACGGGTCAACCGTGATTACTGTTCGTCATGTTAATTTGTACTTCTGTGTAAATTTTCAGCAAAATCGGTGATGATTTTGAGGTGCTTCAAGTTAATTTTATGTTTTCAAGGTAATTCACGGCTTACAATATTTGTATCTCGAGACTGAAATAACGGAAACTGCTGTAACAACTTTCATAGCAAAGTTTAATGTGTCATGTATCAACTTTGTGACCAAAGGTTGACTATTAGAAGTGATTTTATTGAAGTTTGACTTAGTTTCATGCTCGAAGATATCTTAAAAAGTGAAGAATTTTAAAGTATTTGTTCTACGTATTTTCCACCCGTATGATATAAAAATGTGTAGTGTACGGCATAATGTTCCTCATATTGTTCTAGAAGTTTCATTCCAACATAGTTTTCGTGTTTATTTCATAGATTGACAAATAAAAATCAGAAAAGAGGCCGTTTTAGCTAAAATTCACAAGACAACAGAACCAATAAATGTCAATTAGATTGACAGAACATAGTTGCATTGCTTTTCAATGACGACCGATGACTGTTTCATTGATATATGATTTTTTCATAAATATGAATCCTCAGTAGACGTGTTTTTTATCAAAGGCAAGTGTCACTCGAACCATAACAGCAATTTATAAAATAACGAATATTTTGAATGGCTCGAGTGACACTTGCCTTTGATAAAAAAAACACGTCTACTGAGGATTCATAGTTATGGAAAAATCATATATCAATGAAACAGTCATCGGTCGTCATTGAAAAGCAATGCAACTATGTTCTGTCAATCTAATTGACTTTTATTGGTTCTGTTGTCTTGTGAATTTTAGCTAAAACGGCCTCTTTTCTGATTTTTATCTCTCAATCGTCTGTGCCTTGTCTTCTATGATGACGTCAACTGAGAGCAGCGATTGACCACTAACCTCCAAAAATCTTCCATTACCTTCCTCGTCGTTCACGATTGGGTACGCTGACGTGTTTCCGCTCACTGATGGCTTCGGATCAGCTGCTTCACCACTAGCTTGCCTTGAATTTGATTCGTTTCTCCGCTTGAAACAGGTTTCCTCACCATGACCCACTCAATTGCACACGGGGCAACGGGGACGACGCTGTGGCTGCGGACAATTTATCGAGATATGTCCGGAACCATGGCAGTTGAAACACTCGTCCTTCGTATTTCGTTTCGGTAGTACTTCGGCATCCCCATTTGTTCGGTTCTTTTCATGCTGCTTCCTGCTACCCGGATTCATCACACTGGCTTTTGGAACGTTCAATCTGACAGCATAATTTCGACGCTTGCACATCTCCTGGTTCGACTCGCAGTAACGAATGTGTTCGAGTAGCTCATATATACTCTCGTAGCGCCGGGTTACCACACTGTTGTACAACGGATCGTATGACAATCCGATAATCACGTACTTAATGATCGCCGAACTGCTCAATTTCCCCTTCTGTCCGATGGCATTCATCCGAAAAACATAATTATCGTAAGACTCTTTGCCATCCGTGACGCATTTTGCCAGCTTCCGATGAACGTCCGCTTTGTCTTCATACTCCGGATAAGCAATACAGATGCTGGCCTTGAAATTTTCCCACGTTCGAATACACTGCCGGACACCAAGATACCACTGGTACGCTGCTCCACCAAGCCGACAGGATGCATACAACAATGTCGAATTTGACGTCCACGCATACAGCTCTCAATAGTGATCGATTGTCTGAAGCCAATCCAATACACCGCTTCCCTCCTTGAACAATGGAATGAGCTGCTTAAGTTCCTCCGGATGGAAATGTCGCTCTCCACCACCGGCACTCATTTTTACATCATCCTTCGTTTCTTCCTCTTCTTCTTCCTGGTCGTCGGCATCCTCATCGGGTCCCTGAGACTTACGGCCTCCCTTTCGTCTCGGCATCTTCATTCGCTCGCTGGAGGATCCAAAATCGCTGTCTCCGGATGGGGCTAGAGTTATGCCACTCGTTTTCGCTGGTCAACGCTGGCTCGATGCACTCCCACTGGATTCGCTTGACGCTCGAATCTCGGTTTTCGACATCCACAATCTCGATACTTCGGTGCGGATAATTTCGAACACTTCAGGATTGCCACGTTTTACGAAAGGCCAATCCGATCAGGCCAGATCCCACTTCTGAATAAATTGTAGTGATTTTTCGGATCTCGCACGAACACGTTTTATCTGGAGAAAATAACTTCTATGTATATACTGTTCGACTGTCGTATCTCGAATGTTCTGTTAATTGCGTCTTCTGTTTTTACTACTTCCGCTGTGGCACGTATAACGGAAAGCGCTTTAACTGTTGAGCATCTGCCCAACGGGCTCATTACTGTACGTTTGGACAACTCAAACTGCTACAAAAGAAATATAATAAGAAGCGTCTGGCGCAAGTTTAAAGATACTTTCGGAAAAAAATCGTGACATCTAGAGGAATTCAGAAAGGTTTCGTACCAGAGATGAAAATTCCTGGAGTACCCATTTCCAGTGGAAGCTAGAAGAAACTCGGAAAAACCTTACAATAGAAGTCGAAAAAAAAAACTTCCGGAAGAAGCTCATGGAGAACTTCCAGAAAAAGAAACTTACTGGAGAGACGGTAGTTTGGAAGAAACTTCTGAAGAAAATCGGATGCTTCATCTGGTGCAAGCCAGAAGTTTTTCCGGGCAGTCGAAATAAGCTTCCAGGAGAAGATGGGCATAAACATTTCGGAAACAAAGATTTCTGGGAACATCTGGTGGCCAGCGGCAGAGTCTTCTAGGGAAATTAGCACAATATTCCGGAGGCAGTTGAAAATACTGGTGGGAGAAGACGGAAGAACCTTTCGAGCGAAGCCTGAAGAAGCTTCCGAGGGAAGTCGAAATAACTTTCCGGGAAGAATCAGAAAGAAACTTACGGGGTAAGAAAATTCCAGGGGAAGATTAAATAATCTAACATTTTGATGCACCTTCTTGGTCAGATAAAAGAGAAATGTACCTCTCTAATTCCACCAAAAAACAGTTGGTGACACTTGGAATAACTTTAAGCAATAGATAAAGTAGTAGTATACATCATTGATTTAATTGAATGTTCGAGAAGAGCGGCGATTTTTTATCTTCTTTCTCCTCTCCATCATTTGCAAGCATTCCTTGCCAGTGCTGCAAAATCTCGACAATACACGGTGATATTGACAATTCTGTTTTGGTCACTCATTTGAGCTTACAGTCACAGTCAAGGCAAACCATGTCAATTGTCAATGACAATGCTGTCAGTGACGAACATGTGTGTATTTTTATGTTAATTAAATTTTTAACGAAATTAAATGACTTGAGCAACACAAATTACATGCAGCCATTAATGTGAACAAGCATCTACGTCCGGAACTGCTTTGATAACATTAATATGACACAGAATGTACGATACTACACTTTTTTTACCAGATGAATCTTTGTCATTGACGAAAAAATTAATTAGATTTTGACGATGGTTTTTTGAGGATCAAGGCTGCAAGTGACTAAGTGCTGCTTTATTAAAGGTGAATCCTCATCTCGAAGCTTAATTACAGTAACGTGCAATAGTTAAGTGATAACATAAACAGCCACCTTTCACAAAATGACGGTTATTTGCCACTCTTGCACCATCTAAGTAACAGATAAACCTGGCTTCATACCGACATTACAAATGCTGAACTCGCAAGCAACTACACAATCTACCGCTGTGACCGGAATTCTCGCACCAGCGCACTCCGACGTGGCACTGCCGTCTTAATTGCCGTGAAATCCGAGCTGAAGTGTAAGGCTGGCATCTTGTGGGCGTTGAGAGCCTCGAACAAATTGCTGTTCAAGTCGATTTACAACATCAATCGATCTTCCTGTGCTGCATATATATTCGACCAAACAGCCAGCCCGACATTTACACCAAACACGCTGAGTCCGTACAACAGCTCCTTGGTATGGCGAACCCTCACGATATAACCATAGTTGTGGGCGATTACAATCTGCCAAATCTAGCTTGGGACTTCGATGAGGACGTCAGAGGATTTCTGCCTCTCAATGCTTCATCAGGACAGGAACTCGCTGTAGTGGAGTCCATACTGTCTACTGGATTGAAGCAAATCAACGATATGGTGAACACGAATGGTAAGCTTCTAGACCTGGTTCTCGTCAGTGACTCCGATTGCATCGAGCTATTTGAACCACCCTCTGCAATTATGAAAGTTGATTGTCACCACAAGCCTTTGGTTCTAAAAGTTGACACCCGTTCGAGAGATCATCCGCTCCCGTACCCGGCAGCCCGCAGGGACTATAATTTTGCACAATGTGATTTCGATGTTGTTAACACGAGGATTGCCGCCTTGGATTGGGTACAAATACTTGACCAACCAACCATTGATGCCGCCGTCTCCGTATTCTACGACAACATCTATAAAGTAATCCAAGATATTGTTCCGGTGAAGACACGAAAATCTTGTTTGCAATTCCAACAACCTTGGTTGAATCCGCCACTCCCGTTATGTCTATTTTCAATCGATCACTTAAGGATGGCGTTTTTCCGGATGCCTGGAAGCTCGCCTCAATTACACCAATCTTCAAGTCCGGTAACATGCACAAAGTGGAAAATTACCGACCTATCTCGATCCTGAACTGCTTGGCCAAAGTTCTCGAAAGTCTTCTGCATGAGAAGTTGTATCCAGCTGTTCAACCCATAATCTCAGAGTTTCAGCATGGATTCATGAAAAAGCGCTCGACAGTCTCTAACTTGATGACCTACACGAACACTCTTATAGGTAGCATCGAGAAGCGTCAGCAAGTGGACTCTGTTTACATCGACTTCTCTAAGGCTTTTGACAAAGTCCCTCACGACCTAGCCATTATGAAGCTGCACCGCCTTGGTCTTCCACCGTGGCTCGTTTGTTGGTTGAAATCATATTTTCTTATCATCCAGGAAGGTTTTCGTTAAGGTACGTGATTCCAGATCCGAGGTATTCCATATACCATCGGGGGTTACTCAAGGGAGTCACCTAGGACCTCTCATTTTCGTTCTGTTTATTAACGGCGTGTGTGATATGCTAAAGGTTAATGCCATTAAGGATCTTGGGCTCATCTTGGACAGCAAACTACGGTTTAACGAGCACATATGCATGGCAGTTGCAAAGGCCAACTAGATGTGCGCTTATTGGACTGCAAACACTAACAAATCGCCGAGTCTTTCTCCAGAGGATGTTCATATTTGACATTAGTAATCATCTTGACTGCAGTTGTTTGCTCGGGAACATCAATTTCCACACTCCAACTCGCCGTCTCCGCAACTATTACTTTCTGTGGACTCCCGGACATCGTACTGCTTACGGTTATAACAATCCTCTCGATAGATGTTGCCGACTGTTTAATGATGTGTGTGATGTTTTTGATTTTAATATAAGTAGACCAGTTTTTAAGAATAGGATTAAGTCACTTTAAACAGTCTGTATGGCTAAAATGTCAAAGATGGTGGTTAAATAAATAAAATAAATAAAGATGTTCCAATTACATGTAACGGCTTTTGTAAAGCTGTGTTCCATCTCAAATGCTCCGGCGTCTCTCCTACAGCCTTGTTGGAAACGTCCAATAACAAGCAATTGAGTCGGATGGGCAAATCGTGTACCATGCTTATGGACGACATCCGATTCCGTACCTCTGTTCGACGCACTTACGAAGCTGGGAAGGAAATTGCTCTCAGCGGCCACAAGGAGATCGTCGAGAAATTAAAATCAGACATTATGTCTAAGCTCAAGCAGGAGATCCGTTCAAACTTCTCCGCTTTGGTCAACTCAAGCTCGATTAACGCCTAGGTCTTCATCAAAAACTGCTCGACGTCGTAGCCTTTTTGGTAAGCCTTAACCGAGTCACACTTAGGTGAATAACCAAAATGATCTAATGTGCGGGACAGGTGGATTCTTATCTCCATCGCTTGGTCACTTATCCGCACCACCACCGGAACAAAAGTTCTGGCTATACTTTTCACGAATCTCTCGTGATGTCACCACCGGTCAAGAACGAGATTTCGCAATGAAACGTCTAGCTACAGAAGATATCGAGGTTGTGCGTATGGTGGCAAAATGAAAGGATGTAAATACTATGACGTTAATCGGACTTAGCCCGGACCTCAAGTCAAGAGCCCTATCAACGACAACCTAGCCCAAGGGTGTCATATTCCGCGATAATTAAGAACAATACTAATGGAAATTTGTGAAGCCTCAACATACGCCAAAAGCTTTCATTGGACTTCAATTCTCCCAGTGGACCAGATTCGGAGGAAACCGACATGACTACACCTACTCTTCAACCCCGGGACGCAACACTTCTGGTATCACGGAAGGCCTTGATCCCTCCCCAGCACAGTCGAGTTTTTCCTGCCAGCGACCAGCAGCCTTCCGGTCCTGTGCCTGGGACTGGTGAATGGCCGCTTATCCAGGCAAGTACAATTTTCATTTAGGTACATCGATTCATGATGCGTCAATCACTTCCAGCATACCGTCTTTTCAACGCTTCCATTATCAACATCTGATTGCCCACTTGGACGTACCGCCACTGGCATTACGGAAGCCTTCGATCCACCCGCCACAGTCAAGCCATTCCAGCCAGCGATCTGCAGCCGTCCCGGTCCTCTGTGCGGGCGTGATGACGAGGTCATCCAACCCGTCGGTTCTAGTTCGTCATTTCATAATCGATCATCGCTGCATGGCCAGTTGTCTATCTCGCCTATCGCTACGCGTCACGCAAATGGGAGTCACCGGATAATGAGACGCACCGCCGTTAACTTTATTGAAGCTCCTGAACCCCCCATCATCGTCTCGCCAAGTTCAAGCGGCAGTCCATAGAAACGATACGCAAGTATCTTCTGATGTCTTGCTGTATTATCAAAACCTGGGTGGAATCAACAGCTCCCTATCAGAGTACCAGCTTGCATTCAGTGACGCCTGCTACGAAATCAACGCTTTTACCAAAACTTGAATCAATGGCAATACATTATCATATCAGCTGTTCGACCGTACATACACCGTTATGCAATCAATCCAGGTGTGCCCAAAAGGCCAACTGAGCAATGCCAGCCACTCAACTCTGACGAACTTCACTCGGCTGACCGAGTCCTCTGTCGACTAGCGCAACTGGATAACTTCCAAGAAGAGCGGAACCATCTTGTCGCTCGTACAAACGTAACGAAATCGAGTTCGTTGAAGTGGTTGAAGCCCTACGTTGTTGAATTAGGATTGATCCATCTCGACAATGCCGAACTACCTGAGTCTACCAAGCACCCTATTATCCTATGCGCCAAACATCCGTTAGCCAGCATGCTCGCTGTACACTGTCACAAAACGTTGCTTAACGCTGGCCAACAATTGATGTTGGCTACCCTCCGCCAGAAATGTTGGGTTCTGGGCGGACGAAACCTCGTCAGACGCACGTACCATCAATGCATCACTTGCTTCCATAGCAAGCCGAAATTGATTCAGCAAACTGTAGCAGGTCTACCAGCATCCCGTGTCACTCCTTTCTCCGTCTGTGGTGTAGACTACTGTGGGCCGTTCTATGTCAAATCGGCAGTCCGGAAGTCATCTGCTTTTCCACACGATCCGTCCACATTGAGCTCGTGAGCGATCTTACGTCTGCCGCATTCGTCGCCGCACTGCGTCGCTTAATAGCTCGAAGATTACCGAGCTGCATTCAAATAATGCCACGACCTTCAAAGGAGCTTCACACGCCTTGCATCGAGCGTACCAAATGCTGAAGCAGGACGCCACTGACCGAAACCATTTCCTTTCCTGGTGCGCAAACCACGAGATCCGGTGGAAGTTCATTCCGCCACGTGCGCCTCATTTTGGAGGCCTCTGGGAGGCTGCGGTGAAGTCCGCGAAGACCCACCTCCTCAAGGAAATTGGCAATACGAATCTTGCCTACGAGGATATGCTCAACTTACTAGCGCAGGTTGAGATGTGCCTCAATTCGCGACCATTAACGCCCCTGTCCTCAGAACCATCGGACCTGGAAGCCCTGACACCTGGTCACTTCCTGGTAGTTTCCAACCTCCAATCCGTTCCCGAAGCAACATTGGTCAACATTCCCGAAAACCGGCTCAACCATTAGGAACAAACTCAGCGCCACCTTCAACGAATCTGGGCACGTTGGTACCCGGAATACCTCCAGCAGCTGCAGTCCAGGGCTGTTCAAGACTGCAAATCACCTAGCAAAATCGAGATCGGATGGCTTGCCGTGATCAAGGACGATTGCCTACCACTCGCTCAATGGCCCCCGGGCAAAATTGTGAAGGTCCATCCTGGGAAAGACGGGATCGTCAGAGTGGTCACGCTGAAGACTGCCTCCTCGGACAACGTCATGCAACCCGTCGCGTGGATTGCCTTGCTACCAATACCCAACGATCAGTCCGATGCAACAGTCGGAGACCATTAGAGCAGTACCAAACTGGCTCCAGGCTCAAGTAGAAACCAGGTTATTACCATTCCAATAAATCTAATCCACCCGTATGATCTACCCTTTTTGTTTTCGGCTGACAACAACGAGGTCAACGCACTCAATCTATCTACTGCATCACCGCTGTTAAGAACACCCGATTGAACAGAGAGTCGAGCAAACAATCCTCTCAGGTGACGCAGATACCACTAGCAAGCGAAGATGCATAATTAGTGATTGAGTGAACTAGTATTAGTGTTGAAATGATAGGGCTATTACAAAGCTGGCCGGAATGTTGAGGCCTTGCCGTAAACCTAAATCTAAATTAATATATACTTTAGTCAAAGATTGCCAAACCTACCCTAAAACTACGGCTTATATACTTAAGGATGCATGTGTGATAATGGATAACAGAGAGAGTAATAACGAATACCATTGTAAAAATACAAGTATTTCACTTGGTCAACCCGATCAAAACAATCAGTCCAAACTCAACTCACAGCGTGAATACACGGTCGATTGTGCGCGTCAAAACGAAACACAAATTTCTTGATCCAAGGTCCGAAAGTAGGTTTTTAGTGCTTGTCCGCGACTTTAGCGCAAAGTGGGAAAGCAGAAGATTATTCAATTCCTACAACGGTGCGCGATCGATGTGTGCTAGTCTAGCGCTCTAGTGAAAGAGCGAGGATAGCAAAAACAAGTGCAAGTTAGTGCAGCCGTTTCGACGGCGAAAAAAAAACCTTCGGTCCAGCAATTACAGCCAACTGGCTTGTACACCATCTCATCATCATTTTGAAATGCACAAATTTTCCGGATAAATTTCCTTCGACTGAAACTTGTTCCAGTTAGCAGATTTTCAGTTTTTTTTTTAATTTATTTGTACAGGCTTAATCGAATAAACTTTACAGAGCCAAGTTATCATTTGCGTTCTACCTAATAGATGCTTTAAAGCTAAAGTTAAAGGAATTGAACCGATTACTCGCGGTCGTCTCGAGGTTAGTAGAGATTTACAGTTTTATGGATGGGGAGAGGGAGAAGGAGGTTTGAGTTATGATTTACGATCCAAATATTCCATTATTCCTAAATCATGAACTTATTCTTATTCAATACGGTATCCGCAGTGGAATTATAAAATTATTACAGAAACAAACATTAAAAAAAAACCACACGAACAAAACAAAAACTAAACACAAGGTTAGTCAAACTTACAATCTAAGGTTAATATTCTTTAAGAAAACATATATGAGTTTCATAAACTCCAGATCACGTCTACCCAAAATATCCCGAACTGGAACATTAGGTAGTCCACCTCGAGCCCGAAGGGAATCGTACAGCTCAGATCTGACTCCACGATACTCAGCACATGACCAAATAATATGACCGGCGTTCTGGTAACATTGTCCACATTCACAGAAATTGCTGTCCCCCAGCCCAACACGGAACAAGTGAGCGTTTAACGAATAGTGATTGGACATGAGGCGAGACATCATACGAATGAAGTCTCGACCCACATCCAACCCCTTGAACCAAGGACTCCTCGACACCTTAGGGATGATCGAATATAGCCATCGTCCCAAACTTCCTTCGCTCCATTTATTCTGCCAGCTGACGAGTGACTGTTGGCGATAAATGAAGAAAAATTCATCGTAGGCGATTTGTCGATCGTAAATATCGCCTTCCATAGCGCCCACCTTTGCAAGCGAGTCCGCCTTCTCATTTCCCGGAATCGAGCAATGAGATGGCAGCCATGCAAAGGTGATGACAAAAGATCTTAAAGATAAAGCACTTAGAAGCTCTCGTATTTTCATGAGAAAATACGAGGAGTGCTTTACCGGCCTCATAGAGCGAATAGCCTCGACAGAACTGAGACTATCCGTAATCCGCCAGCTCAGCAATATACACGGAACAGGGAGCTTGAAGCATTCGAGAGGCGCTATGAAATTCGTTAAAAATACCAAAACCAGCGGACGACTCTATTAATGATCCATCTGTGAAGAACGATCTTGCGGAGTCAACTTGGCCAAACTTTGCAGCGTAAATTGACGGAACAATCTTGGAACGATGAAGTTCTGGGATCCCACAAATCTCCCGCGTCATAGATACATCAAAACTAACTGAATTGCCGAAGTCGGAGAAGCATACACGATGAGGATTATGCTGGGAAGGGCTGACATCCAGTGTTATATACACGTAGTACAATGACATAAAACGAGTTTGAGGGATAAACTCAAGATTCTTTTCAAAGTTTTCGATTACCAGTGAGTTCATAACTTCACAACGGGTGAGGAGCCTGAGGGACAATTCCGAAAACCGATCCCATAGTGGCAACATGCCCGTCAAAACTTCTAGACTCATCGTATGAGTCGAGTGCATGCATCCTAACGCGATACGAAGACAACGATACTGGATACGTTCCAGTTTGATGATGTGAGTTTTAGCCGCCGACTGGAAACAAAAACTACCGTATTCTAAAACCGATAAAATCGTTGTCTGGTACAACGTAAAAAGATCGTGTGGATGAGCTCCCCACCACGTTCCGGTAATTGTTCGGAGAAAATTGATCCTTTGTTGGCATTTTCGTCTCAGATACTCAATGTGGGATCGCCAGGTGAATTTGGAATCGAACCAGACCCCAAGATATTTGAAAGACATGGAATGAGTGAGATGTAAGACTTTCAGTTAATGGTCTTCAATTCTTTACGATAAAATTCTTATTAAATTGTCCGAGATTTGTGCTCTAGAAAACTTGAAGTGATAGGGCATGGACGCTCCAAGGAATCACCTTAACTTTAGTTTCATATATTAAAAAGAATGAATGATGCTCGACCGATACCATCCCTGCCTACTGCCGATAAAAAAGCATTCAAAGTTATCCAAGCATCAAGCGAGAAATTCAACCCACATTCGCCGAAAAATCATCATTTTGCTATCTCTTTTCTGCTTGGTAGACTAGTAGTTCCATCGCGTAAATTTCCTACACCAACAATAATGAAGCGTTACATCCTCCTCCCTTAGATAAATAAGATGATGATTGATTTTTGACACTGCGCGCGTTGTGGTACAGAAGTAGGCTTTTAAGAAAACTAAACAAAGTGAGCCCGGGGATGGATGGACGTTCATCGATTGCCAAGTGAGAAGCGAATGAACAAAGAGACAAGCATATCCTAGTACCCTCTTCATGTTGGAGTGACAGCTCATCCTTATCAAAATATATCCCGAAAAAGAGTTGAGCCACGTGTCAGTTTTTCGGATATTGATTTCTCTCTTCCGAACACGAGTTAAAGCAGCAGTTTGAAGGCAATTTTTTGTACAACCAAGCACTCTGATCACGAGAACATTGCACGTATACCACGCAAATATAGCCCAATCCCCTACAGGCTCATTAAAAAAAATTGGAAACTTTCAATCTAACCTCTCGTGTGCTCCGGTGCTCGTTTCAACTTTAATCAATTCCGCGGGATCCCCGTGAAATTTTTAACGAGTCTACTTTCCACAAGGCACGCAAGCACCCTCAAACAGCCTGCAGGGTGAATGTGGGAGCTTTTTCGCTTTCTGGTTTTTGTTTCATTTCCCTCCGCGGTGCGCGGGTCAGCAAAGTATCCGTAAAGTTTGCGTTCGGGGTTTTTTTTTGTGGGCATCCATTTTTCATCGAAACGGATGTGGCCGTGGAAAAGTCTGCAAATGAGGTTCACAAATTCCGGTGAAATATTCAACGATCCCATCGGATGCTTGTATCGGCAGGCCTATCATAATGTCGGTGATGGTTGTTTGAATGGGTATAATTAGTGGAAAAGGGAGAGAAAGAATGAACGGGTACCTGCCCACGAATGATCCGGATGCAGTAAGCTGATGTTTTTGTGCTGCAAGAGACTTTTGTTTTGCAATTTTCCCTCCTCATGGACACGGAGGTTGGCGGTAATGAAGCAAAGAGTTATATTAAGTCTCTTTATATTTGCAACTATGGTGATTTTACATAGTGAAACGAGTACTGCAAAATCTTGACAATACACGGTGATATTGACAATTCTGCTTTGGTCACTCATTTGAGCTTACATTCATCATCAAGGAAAACCATCCCAAGTAACATTTTAAGTTTTATGAAATACTACAAAGCAACTATAAAACAACATTCATAAAACTCTGGTCAACGCTGTTTTGTCATTACTGCATCCACCAAAACCTCATTAAGACTAGAATATGTCTAGCTGGCCCATTCTGGAGAAGGTTCTGAAGGGTGTATTCTCAAAGCTCTTCAAGATTGATTTACTGCAAAAAGTTGTAAGACGAACGCATTGAGAACCATTTGAAAGCTACAATAAAAGCTATTTAGAGATAATAAAATCGCTTTTCGAGTCATTTCCCCTAGCTACTTGCTAAATCCACTGCTTTACTATCCGATTTATGAATCCGATCTTATCAAAATAATTAAAATAGAAACTGATGGTATAAAAATCTTGTTAAATATCCAACTTTATTACAATAGTTCTCATTAAGTCGCCTAGTTTTAAGTGCCTTATTAAATTTTATGTGAAATCTACATGAAAACATCGAAATAAACAAGTCCGCCCTCGTAAAACGTCGATTTGACTAATTATTTTACATTGAAGAAAAAAAACAAATTAATCTTTAGATCGAGCTTGGCCGAGATTGTTTTTTTTAATGATTTTCGCATTTAAATGTTTTCTTATTGCAAAATTTACCAAAATATAGTTAAATTCAAGGAAATATAGATTGAAAATCGAAGAATGTAAAAAACAAGCCAACTAATTGTAACATGACGGTGGCATAAAAGTTGATTTTCATGGGTCATTTGTGAAAAAGTTGTTTTGCTTTCAAGAAATCCTTAACAAATTCATAAGGTTTTAAAGTGGCTTTTATGAAGAAAACTTGCAGGCTGAATTGTATTTATCTAAAGCTTGCATTTTGCTTGATTCTAACCCGTTCAGATTTATGGCAGCATTTATGGAGGCAAAGTTGCCTGCGAAAAGTTAAACGTCAGAGTTTGTTTATCTTTCAATATTTAGTTGCGCTGTGGGATCCAGTGTTCTTCCAGGCGGTTTTCTCCCGATGGATTGGGAGCAGTTCCTCGAACAGGATTTCGAACAGCTGGAAGCGCAATCGTTCCCGAAAAAGATCCCCTTCTTCCAGATGGTTACAGAAGTGCACCATCCAACGATGCAGGGATGTACGCTTGAATGAAATTTGCGAAGAGTTGATTCTTTCGCCGAATAAAATCGCTGCTATGGATCGGAAACCAGCTATTCTCCGGTAGCTAACAGTTTCAGTGGTTCGCTGCCGGTTGTTATTTCGATTGTCATCCATACGCAACATCTGGATAAGGTTGGTATGTTTTTCAACTTTCGACAATGTTTTATGAATTCGAGGGCCCCGCTCACTTTACTCTTATCCGCGAGATGGTAAGTCGTTGATGGTGTGCTGGTTCTTCTAAAGAAGTAAATTTTGCTAAAATCGACTTGAATTATTCATCCGACCTCGGCTATCCTTCGAGAATTCCTTGTCATAAATTTGGCTTTAATTAACTATATTTTAAGCTCAAATTTTAAACAAAGTAATTGGGAAGTTTATGATGCCCTTTAAGAAGCCTAAAAAGCAACAATAAATGATTTTTGCTCTAATGTAAAACCTAATGGTTTTATGATTGCTTTTATAATGATAGAACACGTTTATAAACTATTTTATCAAGACACTAATAAACAATTAATCATTTTGTTCGACCATTTTCCACAGAGATGGCGCTGTTCCCCTGGTAGGAAGTGATAAAAATCCCCATATAGAAATTGAGAGAAGTGGGAATAATTCGCTTTCGGTGCATATTCAGGTGAAAAACAAGTGAACGACAACCTAATGAAATTTATTAGGGACTTTGTCGTTCAGTTTTTTCCCGGAAATTATAGTTAATCAAGCTACAATTAATTAGAAATGATTTTTCCCCATACAATTTTACCCGCTTTACTACCAGTCCCCAGAGAGCCAAAAAATTCAAATTTGAGAGAGAAATTCTCTCTCACGAGCTCAATCCCTCAACAGGCCATGTATTTTGTTGACACTCGATTTGTGATTTCCCTTTCACAGATTACAAAATAGAGTACCTGACACTACAAAACATGTCTGGTACCTCTATGTTTGCATTTGCTTTAACATTTGAAGTCCCTCCTTTTTACATATTCTGCGCAAAAGATACTTTATGCCCCACCCCATACATAAAATTCGGCAGGAAATTCTGTGAGGGGTGAGCTATTTTGTGTGCAGAATGTGTAAAAAAGGAGGGACTTCGAATAATAATCTAAATGCATATATAGAGGTACCAGACATGTTTTGCACTGCAGTGTCCTCTGTGAACAATTATAGGAAAACAGATTGTGTGTAGTTTCCGATAAATGTCACCGCAAACAACAGCTGTGACATCTGATGGAACATGAATGCAGAAGCTTGACAAAATGATCAATTGCTAATGACGTTTATGCTTGAATTACAGAGCAGTTTTAAGGAGGGATTGAAAGCTGCTTTAAATTTATTTTTAAAACAAGACAGTTTTTGACTTTCTTGCCAGACTATAAAAAAGGTTTTTAAAACAGCAAAAAGCTGAATTACGAATCAGGAATGTTTTACACTTTGAAATGCTGTATTTATACTAAATGGATTGTTCATTGTCGTTATAAAACCATCATAAATCAGAGTGGATGCCAAATGGTTGCTGAATTGTTACTTGGGTGGTTACTGAATTGTTACTTGGGATGTCAATTGTCAATGACAATGCTGTCAGTGACGAACATGTGTAGATATTTTTTTTATTAGCTAAATCTAATGGAGTAATGAAATTGGGTTGTTAGCGGAATGCTTAAATAAACCGGCAAAGAAGGTTATCTTCCATTTACTTCCACCAAATTAATTTTGGTATCCATGACAGATACATTTCATTACTTCATTATTATGGCTACCAAGCCTTTGGGATTTTTTTCCTTATTAGAGATTTGAATAGATATTTCTCCTTTACTTAACTTAATTTTTTGGTTATTATTAGTTAGGTAGGTCCCGATTCTACACGATGTAGTTTCATTTTTAAACCTGTGATCTTGAATTTTTTACCTAGGGGATGAGTTCTTTAGGGGATTAGGCTTTTGATAAGTCTTTAGTGGGGATGAAGACTGTCCATTGTAGAATTAAATGGAAGATATCCGTTTTTGCTGTTTTATAACTAAATCTGTAACGAAATGAAATGACTTGAGTAACACAATTACATGGAGCCGTTAAAGTAAACAAGTATCTACGTCCTGAAATGCTTGGATAACAATAATGTGACACAGATTGCACGAAATTACATTTTTTGTTACCAGGTGAGTCTTTGTCATTGACGAAAAAATTAATAAGATTTTGACTAAGGTTTTGGCGTAGGATCACGTCTTTCGGCAACATATTGAGGGTGAAATAAAAAAACCACGTTACGAAAAGTAGTAAGGTTTTGACCACCAATAACTCAGTCAATAGCGGATGGATTTTAATTCGAAACAAGCCAATCGATTGGAAATTTTTCTACGATCTGCTAAAATGAACACTTTATCAATTTCCAATAGGTCATTAAAAATGCCACGTACATTGAAGTCAAAATACGTATCTGTCATTAGTACTATTAATTAGGTGGAATTAAATGGAAGATAACCTTTTTTGCTGATTTATTTAAGCAATCCGCTAACAACTCAATTTCATTACTTCATAAATGAAATGTTGCGTTCCCATCCACATTACTATGCGCTCATTTGAGCAAAACTGCGCTGAATACATACAACCAATCCTGTGATAGTAAAATAATAACAGGTGAGTCGTAATTTTTCTCAAGTGGCGACAAATATGTTAGGACGAAATTCAAATGATATGCATATCCAAAGCATCACTTGGCTGAAGCAATGGAATATCTAAATTATCGGTTTAACAAAAATTATCTGTAAGGGTAAAATTACAAAGATAAGAAAGACCACATCATGAGAACGGATTGTAAGAATTTCAAAAAAAAATGAGAATGTCGAGAACTTCGCGATGATGAACCATGAGAATTGATAAATTACACAGTGTTACCCAAGCGACACCATTTGTTTCTCGGTCAGCAACAACAACCTTAGTGTGACTAAATGAAGGTCTAAATTATGGATAACGCATCGTATATAAAACTTCATTGTACCATAAAAGGGCAAAAGTGGAAACTAATGTTTGTTGCAATAGGTGTTGTAAATCAGTTGCATGTAACGTTATATTTGGATGATTCAAGTTGCAAATGAGGTTTACTGACTTAACAGTGTAACCCGCCAGCCTGTCGAGCTTTCCGTTCACAACATGCGTGGTTTACGCGCCAGTCCCAACGGGAGACCACCCAGCAGATTGCAGGTTTGCCCGGCCTGAGACCCTCCTGAGGATTGGGTCGATGTTTCCCGAATACGGGGAGAATGCTGACTGGCTGCGGGGAAGATTCGCCCAAGAAGATTTCCCGTGAAGTCCCTTAACATTACAAGTGCACAAGAACAACAATTTGTCCAGAACAGAAGTCACGTGAGCGGGGTTTTCATTGCGGGCCTACCCAGAACGATCTATCGTACCAACTGTTAAGATTCGAGAGACGCCAGAGATCAGAATCGGGCTGATCATCCCAGTAAACTACCAAAGCGAACGGAACGACATGGAAACCCCCAAAGACGTTAAAACCTGAGAGTTTTTCCTAGTACGCTATCATAAGAAAACCATGTAATTGGGTGTTCAACGGTATTTATTCAGGGGAACATCACAATTGTTGCAAGCTCATCTCGACACCAAAACTCCACTCGAATAAAACAAGCTTTTCCGATCGGTACATTCGTTTGTGTATTGTTTGCTCTCTACATGTCTGCTTGCGTAGGCCTTTATCTAACCTTCCCTTTCCTCTCCTCTTTCCTATCCTTTAGTGTGCACTACCAATGCTATATCCCAGACGTGTGTTCAGCGTGTGTCCTAATAACCATTCATGTTCTTCGAGTGCTTCGAGTTTTCACTGGTTAACCCATTCAGTGAGACTACCACGGACTTTCGTTCGGTCTCATGCGCATGGACGATACAACGAGAAATGGGTTACATGCATGTACTCACGATTGACTACCTAGGGCTTATGTCGCTGCAGCTTGATGAGGAGAAGGCGGCGCGCGGTACCGAAGCTGCGTACCAGTGCTGATAAAAATCATTTCTTCTACACTCAATTTAGCTGAAAATGAAGAAAACCTCAACAGATAGACCAACTACCTGCATGAATTTGAATTTTGATATAAACAAATTCCCTTGATCTAGGCAACCTCTGAGTATCAAAAATAACATTTGTTTTTCTTCATTCGTGGCTGGATTCTCATTATCGCCTCTGTTGTTGTAAATATTGATATTCGTCTTCATCTTGGTCGGGATGATATTGAGGATCAAATGCAAAATGATTATTTTCATTTTAAACAAATATAGCGCTGAAGAACGTGGTTTTTAGACATAAGTCGACGGCAAATTATTGCCTCAAGCTGAACTGATGATAATATCGATGATTTAGGCAGTGTGGTCGACAATATTCAAAATAATCATTTTTCCCAAAATGTCGTTGATTATTTTGCTTTTGAGGATCACTTCTGATTTTGACAATTTTGGGTTTGATAATCGAGCACTGGTGAATATCAACAAACGCGTATTCGTTGATGTATAATAAACTCATTTGTTCATTTCGCTCGTTTCGTAACTACGAAGATGTTCAAAACAAACGCAATTCATCGACACTGGGTTGAAGCGATACTCCTTGCATGTGATGGTAAATGATAAAAACAGACACTGCTGCGTACGCACTACTTTGGCCCAGAAACTATCGCGGATGCGATCATACGATGCTGATTGGTCCTCACCGGAAGCGCGGGCTTACGCGGGAACGCGGCACATGCGTTCGTTCGTCCATACCCACGACCACGTGTTGCGTTGGTTGATCGGTGTTCCGACAGATACCGATGACGATTTCGTTTGGCCTGCCTGTCTAGGTCACGTAGATTAACGGACGCGACCTCTTCCGACCACGTGTGCCTCAGGGATACTCCGAAGTCGACAGCGGTTTCTCATGAAAGGTGGTCTATCGGCAAATGGCCTTCGCTGCCACGAACCTATGGGGATAACACACGCGCGCGCTAGTAATTCGACCTATTTTGTAGTCTAGAAATTACTACCTTTTCCTCATTAACTTCTGGATCCACACACTTTGCCGCCCACTGCACTGCACTAGCTAGAGTTTGCCTAACTTGTCTCTAAAGGAAAGGGAAATGTTTTAACAATCCTACTAGGGATTCTCATGTCGTTAACTACCTGTTTAAACACACCACGACACGATAAGAAAACTGACCACTATTGCCTCTTCCACAAGTCGATTTGAACGAAGTCCAATTTCACTAATGCCAAAATTCTCGCAATTGTGCACCTGATTGTTAGAGCTTCGCAGCATCTCTTTCTAACAAGCTGTTCAAGCATCCAGACAATTTCTCCCCGAAATTCAGGGGGAGGGCGCAAAGCCGAACGGAAAAAAGGTCAACGCATTTTAAAATGGAAATTTGGCGGGTCGATGTCCGCTTCTCGACGTGGTCCCGTCGGTACGCTCAACAGGAAGTTACATTTTATTTTGCGCTTGCATCTGAACGCAGGGAACTCATTTTGTATGACAAGTGTAACTCAACATGAGTGGATTTTCTTTGGCGGTGAACACCTTTATGAATTTAAATGAAAAAACGAAACTTCATGCAATTTGATTAAATGAGTATATTGTAAAAATATGAATTCTGAACTAACTAAATAAATAACTATCTATATGGAAAGCGTACTTGTTACAACATTTTAGTGATTTTTCGTATTCATGTGAACGACAATCCAATTATTCACATAAATGCATTGGAAATACTTCTATGGTGATGCGGAAAAATAATACTTCCTAAGATTTTAATGGTTTTAGGAAATCGTTAGATATCGATTTGGGTAAATTTTTACACGTATTAGCTCATTTAATATATTTGGAGCACGCCAGTGACAAGGCCTATACCAACAGCAGCGTTTGACAGTAGGCAGCATGTCCCGGGCTCAAATCGTTTATTTTGCTGTGCTGGGCCCACTGTCGCGGTATAACATGTTGCGTACGCACCTGCCTGATTTGGAGGAGTTTTGGTGCATCGCTTAGGATCAAACCAGATTTTCAGCCTGCTAAATTGTATTTATGAAAATGTCAACCCTCTCTCTCAGCTGTAAGAAACTGTAAGAAATGTTGAGACTCAGCAAAATTCTGAACTGATTTAATTTTTTTATATTTGAAATATTTGTGAACATTCTCCATTATAGCTACATAAATTCGACCGGTAATGTACGTTTCATCCAGATATAATCCAAGTCACTGAACTGTTGTTATCGGGTTATTAACGGGCTTGGTGGTTACTTGGAAATCTTGTTATCTTCTTAAATTTAAACTGGGTTTAGACAGGGCAAGTCAATTGTTCAAGTCAGTTGAATTCAACCACTTGGCTCCACTTTTCAAGCCAATTGAATTCAACTGAGTTGACGATTTGACTTGCCTAGTCTAAATCAAGCTTTAAGTTGGGTTCAGACAGGGCAAGTTAATTGATCAAGTCAGTTGAATTCAACTGACTTAAACGCGAATTGAACGTGTATACCATGCCTTTCAACTGACTTGATCAACTTACTTGAATTTAAAAAAGTTGAACCAGGCTCAACTTTTCAAGCCAATTGAATTCAACTGAGTTGATCATTTGACTTGCCTAGTCTAAACCCAACTTAAAGCTTGGTTTAGACTAGGTAAGTCAAATCATCAACTCAGTTGAATTCAATTGACTTGAAAAGTGGAGCCAAGTAATTGAATTCAACTGACTTGATCAATTGACTTGCCCCGTCTAAACCCAGCTTAAAGGTGTATTCAGACCTGAGCGAGAGCGAGAGTAGCGGAGCGTACTTTGGGTATTCGGGGCACTAGGCTCTCTGAAGATGGCTTGATTGCTACCACGCCACAGCGGGCTTCAAAAAAGTCTCTGCAATGCAATTGCAGATTAACAGATTTTTTTTTTCAGAAAAAAAAGATTTAAATGTGGCAACTCTGCTCGCAGCTCAGCTGCGGTGCTATTTAGATGGAAAAGTGCGCAGCTAAGCTACTTCTGCGTGCTACTATTCATGAAGAGGCTAGCATTCGCGTCTCTTATGTCGTAAGGACCAGTCAGTGTTACGAATGGGCAAGGGGGAGCACAGGCTAGTGAATGCCACCCACCGTCTCTTATAATTCAATAATACATTATTTAATCCTTTCTGATGTCCAAAAGTACCGCCGAGTGACTGGGTTGGAAGACCCCCTCTCCACATCCGACTACAGGTCCGGAACGACTATGGTGAGCGGCGGCAGCAAATGGCTGGACTGAGACGGAGGGATCAGGGGCTTCCACGAGGCTTTCTACGGTGCGTTCCGGGCTCCGAGGTACGAGAGTTGATTCGGCGGCATTCAAGGTGCTGAAATTTGGATCGGCATCAGACATCGTATTTGCGCTATTAATTATGTACTCGCCTGTTCTAGCAAGTTGAAAGACCCCCAATCCACATCTAAAGTCAGGGCCAGGACGACTATGATGAACGCTGACAGGAATTAGCACGACTGAGTTAGAGGAACCGGGGGCTTCCATAAAGCTTTCCACGATGCGTCCCGGTTGCAAAGCAGATTGGTTCATCCAGAGTTCAGAAGACATCGAGCTTACTACGTCGTTTTCAGAAGGCGAGGTTGGATCGGATGGTTGCGTTAAGTATTCGCTGCTGGAAGCGGAAGGTGGCTCAGAAAAAGAAGGTTTTGGAACGTATCGAAACTTGCCTGTAAGTACAGGCTGGAAGACCTCGTCACCGATTCCAAAACCAGGGCCAGGACGACTTCTGATGATTAGATCTACAAACAGCTCGACTGGTTCGGAGGGATCAGAGGCTTCTGAAGCGCTGTGTTGTTGCGTCCCAGATCCGCCCAACAGCACGTTAGTAATTGAAAAGGAAGTATCCTGGAACTGGTGTCACTGTGCTGGACCAATACGAGTGATTTTGGTCACCTTCTTTGACCGGGAATCATCGAACTCACGGAACTGAATGCCCTCCGGCCACGAATAGCAGGAAAGGGCAACATCTCGTTTGTTTTGGTTGACGCCGACTTTGAAGGAAACGTAGTTTAACGTTGACGGATCTTTTCCTCTGGGAACCAACTTGGCAACCCGAGGTTTCTCGTCTGTTTCCAGACACAAACACTTAGAGACAAGAGATGAAATTTCATCGTTCGTAGTAGTGGGATGAAACGCCGATGTGTACTGGAGAACAATGTTCAACGCCACGCGCCGAACGCACAGGCACAGGCTAGTGAATGCCACCCACCGTCTCTTATAATTCAATAATACATTATTTAATCCTTTCTGATGTCCAAAAGTACCGCCGAGAACGCATTTTTTGAAGCCCGCTGTAGCGCGGTAGCAATCAAGCCATCTTCAGACAACCTAGTGCCCCTGAATACCCGAAGTCCGCTCCGCTACTCTCGCTCTCGCTTAGGTCTGAATACACCTTAAATCTGAAATTCAAATTTGAATGAAACCTATGACGTCTCACTCGTGACATCCGAGTAGTTGGAACAATCTGAAGTTTTGGAAAATATTTTATGGAAAAAAACATGTTTTAAGCAAGTAGATTCTTTACTGAAATCCTTTTTTGATGATGATGATGATGATGATGATGATGATGCCTGTATAAATCTGTAAAATAACCAATGTCTGTATAATGTGTGTGTCCTGCATACAGGTATAAATACAGATATGTCTGTATATCTGGCATCCCTGCCGATCACTAGTGGTGTGGTTTCTTCCTCCTTCTTTTGTGGGCTGCAGCTCGCTGCTGGCGAGCAGCCTTTCGTTGTTTATTGTTTATTGTTGCCATACATCAACAGGCTGGCTGTAGCCCAAATGATGTTAATAATACTAATCATAATAATAATAATAGTAAAATTACATGTCAAATAATCACAGAAAGAAAAACAAAGCAACATGGTCAGAATGTAAAAAAACATAAATGGAAATACACTAATTTTCTCTGTCAGTCACTGCGGCCGGCGAAAACAGATGAGAATCTCCGACGAAGCGCATCACGTGTGAGGTGAAAGTCGAATACAGATGCGACTCTGTTGAACACACGCTGTAGTCCGCAAATCGCACCATCGTAGTTCGTGCGACGCAGTGGCAGTCTCAGCATGAGGTTGTTACGGAGTGGTCGGGGTTGCACGTTTAGGTCAATTTGCCTTAGGATAGCCTCACAATCTATTCGTCCCTGTAGAGTGTCGGCGATAATCAAAGCTCTGTTGGTGTCCCTTCTAATCCGGAGAGGTTCAAGGTTTATCAGTTGGCAGCGACTCTCGTAGCTGGGCAGCCGAAGCGGATCTCTCCAGGGAAGTCTACCAAGCGCAAAACGAAGAAAGCGACGTTGAACAGATTCGATTCTCTCGGCACCATTGTTGTAATTTGGATTCCAAACCGCAGAACAATACTCAAGCGTCGATCGTACGAGGGAGCAGTAAAGAGATTTTAAGCAGTAGACATCGGTGAAATTCTTAGCTATCCTGAAGATGAATCCTAAAGTCCTAGACGACTTATTGATGACATAAGAAATGTGTTGCCTGAATGTTAGCTGTGAATCCAACACCACACCCAGGTCTTTCACCTGATTCACGCGTTCGAGTGTCGTTCCAAGCAGGTCATAGCTGAATACAATCGGTTGCTTTTTTCGTGAGAAGGTTATGGCAGAGCACTTTGCTGGGTTCACTACCATTCGATTTAAAGTACACCAACTGGCGAAGACATTAAGCTGATGTTGAAGATTGTGGCAGTCAGCGATCGAGCAAATTCGTAAAAATATTTTGAGGTCGTCTGCATATGCTAATCGAGGTCCTTCGATAACCAGGTTCACGTCGTTGAAGTAGAGTAGAAAAATCAACGGTCCCAGATGGCTTCCCTGCGGTATATCTGATGTGGCAAAGAAGCTAGCTGATTTGCAATCTCTTATAGCAACCATAAGTTGGCGACCAGTAAGATACGAACGGAACCAACTCAAGAGATTACCGCTCACCCCAAGCCTGTCGAGTTTAGCAACCGCAATGTCATGATTCAACTTATCGAATGCCGCGGATAGATCGGTATATATAACGTCCGTCTGTAGCCGTTCAGTCATACTATCGGTAATGTAGGATGTGAGGCATAGCAGATTGGTGGTTGTAGAGCGACCGCCAGTAAACCCGTGTTGATCAGCACTCAGATACTGCTTGCTGTGAGAGAGCAACGGTTCCATAATAACAAGCTCGAATAGTTTCGAAACAGCACTCAGCGATGTAATTCCACGATAGTTATCCACGGCTCATTTGCTTCCCTTTTTGTGGACAGGAAACATGTGTGCACATTTCCAGAAGGATGGAAATATACCACTGGAAAGAGACATCCGGAATAGACGGTGAAGTGGAGTTAACAAGCAAGCAATATGTTTCTTCAAAAACACGGACGGAACTCCATCGGGTCCAGGGTTGAAGGACGATTTGAGCTGCGTTGCAGCGTTAGAAATCATCTCAACGTTGACATCAATTGCACTCAGCGTTTGACCATTTAGTGGGATGTTCCTGGCTGCGAGGGAAACATGGTCGTCACTTAGTCTCTCATCAATGAACGCACTGGCAAAATTGACAGAAAAAAGGCGACAAATATCCTGCGGAGTGGAAGCGACTTCACTGTTCAATTCCATTGACGATGGGAGGCCAGATTCTCTGCGTTGCTCGTTCACGTAGTTCCAGAAGGATTTCGGGTGTAGTTTAAGGTTACGCTGAATACCTCGTTGAAATCGCAGAAAGCATCGACGACTGGCTCGCTGATACTCGTGATTAAGCCTCACGTAGTGATGTTTCAGAGGAAGCGTGCGATACTTCGTAAATCTTCTCAATGCTGCTCTCTTGATCGACTTCAACCTACGCAGCTCAATCGTCTGCCAGGGAGGGTGAGAGTCTTTGCGTTGAATTCTTTTCGGGACGTGTCTGTCAATGACATATGCCAAGACATGAGAAAAAGTTTGCGCAGCGGCCTCAACGTCGTCATGATCGAGAATGTTCTCCCAGTCCATGTTTGACAACACATCTACAATGCTTCGATGGTCGGCCTTTCGAAAGTCATTAGAAACCGCAGCAGGAAGACTATCGAAATCACAAACGAGATTGTCCTCAACAGTGACAATCAGAGGAGGGTGGTGCGGAACAAGCTTAACTAGTGGACAAGGTGCTGTGGAAATGAACGGAGCGTTGTCCTGAGTGCTCACGAAGCAGAGGTCCAAACTACGGCTGTTCTCGTTGACTACGTAGTTAATTTGAGAAAGCGTTGCTACGCTATAGTTATCGA
Source organism: Ochlerotatus camptorhynchus (assembly GCF_037179485.1). Classification (NCBI taxonomy): domain Eukaryota; kingdom Metazoa; phylum Arthropoda; class Insecta; order Diptera; family Culicidae; genus Ochlerotatus; species Ochlerotatus camptorhynchus. The sequence goes on from NW_027040722.1 coordinate 9,399,717, forward strand.
GAAGGCCGATAGCTCCTGCATGAAATACAGAACGTTCTGGATCTGGATAGAGGAAGCCGCTATGGGATGGTCTCCACGAAACGCCTGCTAGGTTAAAGTCCCCAAAAATGAATAGCTCATCAATTGGAGTCGCTCTTTCCATTACTGTGAAGACTGATTGACAGTGAGTCTCGATGAGTTCAAGATCACGAACTCGATCTGGAGGCATGTACAATGCGCACAAAAATAATGTGCGATCGCCCAGTTTAATGGCTGTCCAAACCTGTTCCACACTGTTCCACGATTCATTTTCGATTGCTCTCGCCTCCAATCCGGAACGGACAGCCACAAGAACGCCACCACCAGTAGATTTTCGGCTGTTGTTTGGATTCCGATCGCAACGAAAAACCTCATAATCGGATCCGAACACCTGGCTGGAAAGCGTTCGCGAATCGAGCCACGTCTCGCATAGGACAATCACATCATAGCAACGATCAACATCAGAATTCATTCCGCCGGCGTTTTGGAAGAAAATCACCATGTCCTGCTTGCGGCTTACAATCGAACGTCTGTTCTCCCTGGAAATCACGGAAGCATCAGGCAGCGAATGAACATTAAAAATACCATGTGGATACTCGCCATAGTGACTGGGTTGGAAGACCCCCTCTCCACATCCGACTACAGGTCCGGAACGACTATGGTGAGCGGCGGCAGCAAATGGCTGGACTGAGACGGAGGGATCAGGGGCTTCCACGAGGCTTTCTACGGTGCGTTCCGGGCTCCGAGGTACGAGAGTTGATTCGGCGGCATTCAAGGTGCTGAAATTTGGATCGGCATCAGACATCGTATTTGCGCTATTAATTATGTACTCGCCTGTTCTAGCAAGTTGAAAGACCCCCAATCCACATCTAAAGTCAGGGCCAGGACGACTATGATGAACGCTGACAGGAATTAGCACGACTGAGTTAGAGGAACCGGGGGCTTCCATAAAGCTTTCCACGATGCGTCCCGGTTGCAAAGCAGATTGGTTCATCCAGAGTTCAGAAGACATCGAGCTTACTACGTCGTTTTCAGAAGGCGAGGTTGGATCGGATGGTTGCGTTAAGTATTCGCTGCTGGAAGCGGAAGGTGGCTCAGAAAAAGAAGGTTTTGGAACGTATCGAAACTTGCCTGTAAGTACAGGCTGGAAGACCTCGTCACCGATTCCAAAACCAGGGCCAGGACGACTTCTGATGATTAGATCTACAAACAGCTCGACTGGTTCGGAGGGATCAGAGGCTTCCGAAGCGCTGTGTTGTTGCGTCCCAGATCCGCCCAACAGCACCTTAGTAATTGAAAAGGAAGTATCCTGGAACTGGTGTCACTGTGCTGGACCAATACGAGTGATTTTGGTCACCTTCTTTGACCGGGAATCATCGAACTCACGGAACTGAATGCCCTCCGGCCACGAATAGCAGGAAAGGGCAACATCTCGTTTGTTTTGGTTGACGCCGACTTTGAAGGAAACGTAGTTTAACGTTGACGGATCTTTTCCTCTGGGAACCAACTTGGCAACCCGAGGTTTCTCGTCTGTTTCCAGACACAAACACTTAGAGACAAGAGATGAAATTTCATCGTTCGTAGTAGTGGGATGAAACGCCGATGTGTACTGGAGAACAATGTTCAATGCCACGCGCCGAACGCACTACTGCTGCCGTTGCTGATGACGACCGACCGGACACCACCACACACGGTGATTGAATAAGCACCATTTAGGGAGACCGAAAGAAATTCGATTTTGAAATCTGTATTAGGGAAAGTGCTTTTTGTAGGCAATCATATTTTAATCACCATTGCAGCAGTTGGACATTAGTGTAATTTTCAATAGTTACCTATTGATAATTAGTAAAGTTTTCATTTTAGGTTCGTAGAAAAATTTCCAATCGGTTGGTTTGTTTGGAATTAAAATCCATCCGCTATTGACAGAGTTATAGGTGGTCAAAACCTGACAACTTTTCGTAACGCGGTCATTTTTTTTTTAAATTGCACCCCCAATATGTTGAAACACGTAATCCTACGTCAAAACCTTCGTCAAAATCTTATTCATTTTTCGTCAATGGCAAAGATTCACCTGGTAACAAAAAGTGAAATTTCGTGCATTAATAATAATCGGTTTTCGGAGCAATATAAAACATGAAATATCTACACAAATCACGGTTAATATTTCCTTCTGAATAGTAGGACTTCTGATAGAAAAGTTCGGTGATGTCGAATTAATTCAGGTGCTTCAACTAGTGCTCTAATATTCGATCCAATTTTAACGAGCCAATAACGTATGGCACGAAACTCGGATATCAACTCCAGATAGAGGTAGCGCAAATAAAAACCTACCCACAAATCACTACCAAGAGTCCACCAATCTGATCAAAGGCAATCGAATGGAATAGAATCGAATCGTAAACCCCTTAAAAGTACCTACGACCAGCCCCTCGACGACGATGACGACAACAACGACGGAGGATTTGTGCCGAAATCGACGCCCATTTGGAATGCAATCACGATCACGATTTGCCACTTCAGTCTCCGGATTTTGCACGCCCGTTTTGGCTTGCTACTCACGCGTGACGACAATCTTCCGTGCGTGATGAATTCATTTGCCATTATCGATAAGCGTACAAATGGCACACGGGCCCGGATGGGAAAGATTGCACACCCCCATAAAATCTCTGCTGATTCCGAACAGAAAAGAAATTTTCCGCAAGTCATATGCCAAACGGCGGCCGAACGAACAGACGAACGGGGTGAAAATTGTGGAAAAATCCATAATCATAACGATAATAATGGTGGCGATGTGTGCGATTGCATCCATTGGATGCTGCGAGGAGCTTAGGAACACAGTTCTGTGATTTTTTTTCCCCCACCGATAAGCCATAAACGGATTTGGACGGAGCCGGTCAGCTATATGTTCGCACCCTCAATTTGATGGGAAATTGCAGCACTTAAGGGGACACAAAAGCAAGTGCCCCATCAAATGACAGAAAATGAGATTTCGACCGAACGAGTTATCGGTGTCCGATGATGGAAAATTGTATGGACTTTGATTAGATTCTTGAAATAGCTCTTTCCAACCTTAAGTGGATAAGAATCTAAAGATTGCACTGGTTTCTATTTCCTGAAATTCTTTTGATGCCTTCATCTCTGAGCATTGTGGAAGATTGAATCAGGATGCGAGTGAGTGTTCCTTACAAAACATCCAATTAAATCACCCCCCATTAAGTCCATGCAGAAGAAACCTTCAAAATTTAAATTTTTCCCACCATATGTGAGCAACCTGGCAGCGACGACGAAGCATTAGCATCTAATCCCGCTTAATGTACCCGGACTTGTCAAAGTTTTTGGCAACATCCTTCCCGGTTAACTTCGCCTCGCTCTCGCCCAAACGCCCTTCCGCACACCTATTCCCACCAAGAAGCTGAAAGCTCCTGCTCTGTTGAGCTGATAGAAAATGTGATTTTTCCTTCAATCCTGCACATCCGCTGTTGTTTCGCTGCTGGGAGCTGACTGACTGCCTGCCGGCCTTCCTACGACGACTCGCACGAGCGTAAAATTTATAGCCGAAAAAAAAAAGTTGAAAACCATAAATTCAGGTGATACGACAGCCGTGTGACGGATGGTAACCGTGAAAATGTTGCTCGCTCGCATTCCCTGGAAAATGGGGAAAACTTTCCGGCGGTTTTTTTTGATGTTTCACTTTACTCCTTAGTGCGGTGCGTGGGCCGTGTGCTGCGAGTGAGTGGATAAAACATCCGACAGCTTTATGTGGCAGTTTTGCGACAGGATGCTTACCGCGTGAATGAGTTTCCTCTGTTTTCGGGATGTTGTGTGGGTAAACAGTTCTTGTTCGCTGTTCAGCGGTGATTTTTTTTTCTCATTTCATTAGAGAATGCAATGTTGCGGGATGTCGGTTTTCGGGGATCCCGGTTCAGGCTTCCGGTTCTGGTTCCGGTGGGAAAATATTAAGGACGAATTCCAGGCGGGGAGTTTATCGCTGGGTGGTAGTAACGTCCACGTGGGAGATTAATTATCCCCAAGGCGGCGTAATAAAGTTCTAGCTATGCGCTTCTTGCTGAGGACGGACCATCAAAAGTGCAGGTTTGCGAGCTGAGGAAGTAAATCTTTTGTGCAAGACAGGATGGCCAACATCGGTGGGAGCAATTTTTGGGTTTGCTTCAGGGACTGCTCAGAGCTTTTGTTATTATAAAACTGACGTTCATGAGCATGATGGCGATGTTGATGATGATAAACTTGATTATGGTACTATGAAAAGAACGTAAGCTGGGTATTTTTTGCAACAAGGAGCGTCTTGCGGCTTCTGAGTGGAGCTGCGCTGGAAGCTGACTATTGAAATTAATTCTACCGTTTCATCTCTACAGTATGTTGTAAAATATAAAGATAGTGTGTGAGGATTTTATTTAATAAACTATCGTTGCCATGCTTCTAAATACGGTACACTATGACTAGCGAACTTTTCCCTTGGAGAACTTCATGAAATATCGCGAACTTTTCCAACACTGATCAGGATGATAAAACATTATAGAATAAATACTTAAGGCTAGCACGGGAAGCATTGAAGTCAAAAAAGTTATAACATTTATTGAAAATTTTACACATGCTAGTAATTGGTTCGTTTGCACCATAGTTTGTGCGAGAAGTCGGAAATTGACTCGTCTTATATTAATGTTAAGCTGTTGCAAAAGTGGACAACAGTCAATGTCCGAACGCAGGAGATCGGCGATGAAGACAGCCTTAGCGACGTCACGGCGAGCACTGAGAAGTTGTAGGCTCAGCAAGTTACAACGACTTTCATAATTAGGGAGGTTTACAGAGTCTCTCCAGGGTAGCCAACGAAGAGCATAGCGAACAAATCTCCTCTGAATAGACTCAAGTCGATTCGTGGCATTGTTGTAAAACGGCGCCCAAACTACTGAACAGTATTCCAGTGTCGAACGGACTAGTGAACAATAAAGCGTTTTCAAGCACGAAGTATCTATTTATTTATTTATTTGTATGCATCAACATGCTGTGTATAGCCCCAATGATGATTTAAGTAACTTATATAGGTAAGTCAAAAAATAAAAACTAAGAATAAAATACATAAATAAAACACACAATCATTCACGGTTAACTGTGCCAGAAAAGAACGATGAGAAGTATCTTCGTAGCAGCTGTCGAGGCATATGGAAATCGAAAAATGCCCGAGACTCGATTGAACACTCGTTGCAGCCCACCGATTGCACCGTTCATGCCATAGTTTGTGCGCTGAAGTGGCAATCTCAGCATAACGTTGTTACGTAGCGCACGGGGTTGGACGTTAATGTTGACTTGTCCCAAGATTGCACTGCAATCAATTCTACCTTGTAAAGTGTCCGCAATGAACAGGGCCCTAGAGGTGTCTCTTCTAGTTCGGAGAGGCTCCAGATAAATCAGCTGGCAACGACTTTCATAGCTGGGCAGATGAAATGGGTCTCTCCAAGGCAGCTTCCGCAGAGCGAATCGAAGAAAACGGCGTTGAACGGACTCAACTCTCTCAGCACCATTGTTGTAGTTTGGACTCCAGACCACAGAACAACATTCCAGAATGGATCGCACCAAGGAACAGTACAGTGACTTCAAACAGTAGATATCGGAGAAATTCTTTGCTATCCTGAAGATAAATCCCAATGGCCTAGACGCCTTGTCGACAACGTACGAGAAGTGCTGCTTGTACGTAAGTTGAGAATCCAGAATAACACCCAGATCTTTCACATGGTTCACACGGTCGATTACAGTGCCGATAAGTTTGTATTCAAATGTGATTGGTTCTTTCTTCCGAGTAAAAGTGATCACTGAACACTTAGTGGGGTTAACCCTCATTCGGTTCAAATTACACCAGCTGGCAAAGGCTTCGAACTGACGTGACAGTCATCAATCAAGCGGATTCGTAGGTAGATTTTAAGATCGTCTGCATACGATAGTCGTGGGCCTTCGATGACCAAGTTCACGTCATTGAAGTAGAGTAAGAAAATCAAAGGTCCCAGGTGACTTCCTTGAGGTATTCCTGACGTAGCTAGATAGATATTGGACTGGTTGTCACCAATGGCAACCATCAGTTGCCGATCAGTGAGATATGAACGAAACCTTCGCAAGAGGTTGCCGCTGACCCCAAGTCTATGCAACTTGGCAATCGCGATGGCATGGTTTAGCTTATCGAAGGCAGCTGACAAGTCGGTGTATATGACGTCTGTTTGAGTCCTCTCTGCCATGCTTTCCGTAAGATACGATGTCAAACACAGCAGATTTATGGAAGTAGAACGACCGGAAGTGAAGCCGTGTTGATCACCACTTAGATACTGCTTACAATGAGAGAGTAGAGGCTCCATGATAACAAACTCGAATAACTTCGAAACTGCACTCAACGACGTAATTCCACGATAATTGTCCACATCCCGTTTGCTGCCCTTTTTGTGGATAGGAAACATATGTGCGAATTTCCAAGAAGATGGAAATGTACCACTCGAGATGGACAATCGAAATAGGTGAAGCATGGGCATCAGCAAGCTGGCGATATGCTTTTTCAGGAATACGGATGGAACGCCATCGGGTCCTAAATTGAAGGACGACTTGAGTTGTGATGCGGCAGTGGAAATCATCTCGACGTTGACATCCATCGCACCCAGTGTTTGACCGTACAGTGGAACATTACAGTGGGGGAAATTCGTTTAAACGCAATGTCATTTTTGCGTTTATTTTCAACACAAAAGATCGAGACAAAAAATCAAATATAGTTTGTCATAGCCCATCAGAAGTCTCGTATTTGAGAACACAATTTGATTGGAAGTTCATAATGACTTTTGAAAAAATCCCAAAAAAGGTGATTTTGGGGGGGAAATTCGTTTAAACGCACACTAACGTAAAGCCGCATTGAGCGTACCTATGCTCCTGTTATCTTGCGCATCTGTCATATTTACACTGTATAGCCCTCGTTCGCCATTAACACGAGTTTAAATTTGCGTTGCGCGGTAGTTGTTGCTTGTTTTCGGCAAAATGGGTAAAGGAAAGTATTTAAGCCAGTTGGAGCAAATACTGGTTCGAGAACTCAAAAGTCGCGGTGAGAGCAATCGCAAAATTGCACGTGTGATCCACAGATCGGAAGCAGCAATCAGGAACCTGCTGAAAAAAGGCAAGACGTATGGCGTAAAAAAGAAAACAAAGGGAAATTCGAAGATCACCAACCGTGTCCGAAACCAAATCATACAAATGGGAGACTCTGGAAACTTCTCTGCTGCGCAAATCAAGCAAGAAATGGGGCTTTCCATTTCTAAGAGGCGTGTACGGCAGATTCTACATGGAAGTGGCCACTTAAAGTACACCAAAAAAGCAAAAAAACCCAATCTTCAACCGGCCCACATTAGCGCCAGATTGAATTTCGCTAAAAAATACATGTCTTGGACTACGGAATGGGACAATGTTATTTTTTCTGACGAGAAGAAATTCAATTTGGACGGCCCAGACTGCACCGCATATTATTGGCACGATTTGAGGAAATCTCCGCAGGTTAAGTTGAGCAGGAACTTTGGAGGTGGTACTCTAATGTGTTGGGCTGCTTTTTCGATCCATGGAAAGACCCCTATTGCCACCATTTCAACCAGGATGAATTCGGGAAAGTACTTGGAGCTTCTGGAAGATGTTTTGATCCCGTTTACTGAAGACGTTATGCCGGAAAATTTCGTATTTCAACAGGATAATGCAGCAATTCATGTCAGCAAGCAATCTTTGAAATGGTTTTCTGAACGAGACATCAGTCTTTTGGATTGGCCAGCTCGTAGTCCGGATCTAAATCCTATCGAGAACTTGTGGGGCATCCTGGCACGTCAGGTTTACAAAGGCGGAAGGCAGTTTAAAACAGTTCGTGAACTTGAGTCAGCCGTAAGAGAAGCCTGGAGCTTGATACCTGATACAACTCTGCAGAAGCTGGTGAAATCAATGCCGAACAGAATTTTCGAAACTATTCAGAAAAACGGAAAGCAAACGAAGTATTAACTATTGTTTATTGTTGATTTTTGAACTGTGAACTCGATTTGATTAATAAAACTAAAAGTGCGTTTAAACGAATTTCCCCCCCAAAATCACCTTTTTTGGGATTTTTTCAAAAGTCATTATGAACTTCCAATCAAATTGTGTTCTCAAATACGAGACTTCTGATGGGCTATGACAAACTATATTTGATTTTTTGTCTCGATCTTTTGTGTTGAAAATAAACGCAAAAATGACATTGCGTTTAAACGAATTTCCCCCACTGTACTAGCTGCTAGGGTAACGTGTTCGTCAGTTAATCTCTCATTCGTGAAAACACTGGCGAACTTCTCAGAAAACAACCGACAGATCTGCTGATGAGTGGAAGCAACTGCTCCATTCAACACCATTGAAGAAGGTAGGCCGGATTCCTTGCGCTGCTCATTTACGTAATTCCAGAATGACTTCGGGTGCGACTTGAGTTTCCTCTGAATCCCTCGTTGATATCGCGAATAGCATCGACAGCTAACTCGCTTAGTGACGTTTCAGCGAAAGCGTACGATACTCTGAAATCTTTAGCAAAGCGAAAAATAAGCCAAGCTGAGAAGATGCTTTACTGGCGACATATGACACATGCTCCTTGAAGGTTAGCTGACAATCTAACATGACTCCTAAGTCTTTGACTGTAGACTCCCCATTCAGTGTCTGACCGTGAAGGCTGTACGTAAAGCAGGTGGGTGATTTTTTTCTGCAGAAACTGATGATGGAACATTTGGAAGCATTCAATACCATCCTTTTCTTGTGATACCAAGTAGCAAAAACGTCCAGCTGTTGTTGAAGGAAAACTGAATCACTACGATCCTTTACGACAAAATACAGTTTAAAATCATCCGCTTAAGATAGCTTCGGACACCTGATTGAATAGTGAATGTCATTCAAACACATCAGAAATACGAACGGCCCAATATGACTACCTTGGGGTACACCAGAAGAAACCGGAAACGACTGAGAAATACGGTCACCTATTTCCACTGACATTTGACGACCGGTGAGGTAAGAACGAAGCCAATTAAGAAGAGGACCATGGAAGCCTAATCGCTCTAATTTGGCAACAGCAATCTTGTGGTTCATTTTATCAAACGCAGCAGAGAGATCCGTGTAGATAGCATCAACTTGTTCGCCTTTTTCAAGCTCGCGAATTATAAAAGATGTGTATTGCACGAGATTTGATGCAGTGGATCTCTTCTGCATAAATCCATGTTGTTCGGAGGCAACGTAACTGGAGCAAGTGTGTTTAAAATAATCCAAAACTATCAGCTCAAAAAGTTTTGAAACTTCGCACAGAGCCGCAATGCCTCGATAGTTGATTACTGACTGTTTATCGCCTTTCTTGAAGACAGGAAAAACAAAAGAATTCTTCCAGCCATCAGGGAAGATTCCAGAATTCAACGAGAGGTTGAATATAAATGCTAGTGGTGCGCTCAAGGCTCCTCTACAGTTTTTAATCACCACTGATGGAATTCCATCCCAATACTGGAAGAATGTTTTAAGCGAAGGCCTGCTGTTTGAACGTCATCTCTTGATAAAAGTGGATGAGATTCAACGACTGAACGTATGGAAGCCTCACTTGCTGCATCTGAAACGTGTTCGTCAGAGAGCTCCTCGTTGACGAAAACACTGCAGAAATGTGATCTGAATAGATCCGCGATACCATCCACATTAGACATTTCTCGATCCCCGCTGAACATCGTAGAGGGCAGACCCGATTCCTTTCGTTGATCTTTCACGTGATTCCAGAAGCTTTTAGGATTAGTTTTGAGCTGGTGTTCTAGGTAGAGTTGCTTGTTGAGCTGTTTGTACTGCTTGTTAATGCGTATGGATTTCTTTCTCGACACGTCAGTTCGCAGTTTGCAAAACTTTTTCAAGGAAGCCCGTTTAGATGATTTAACACGTTTCGAACGAGGGTTTGACCATGGAGGGTGAGCTGGTATGACTGGAGTTTTCTTAGGTGCGAAATATTTACGTCATGATCACGCAGTTCTTCATCCCAGTTTACGCTCTCGAAAAAGGCAGTCATTCCATCGAAGTCTGCCTTCCAGTAGTCATATGAAATGCTATCCATAGTGTTACGAAAATAAAATGCCTGGTTCAATTTCAATGATATATGCTGAGGTGGATGATGCCTACAACGCTTAACTAGTGGCTCAGGCGCCTCATAAATCGAGCAACTAGAAGCAACCTCACGGCTAAGAAAACCTAAATCAAGCAATCTATCATTCTCATTGAAAACACTATTTAGTTGCAGGAGATCAGCAGTACTGTAACTGTCCAGAAGAGCTGTTTGAGCAGCTAGATTGAGGATGGAGGAACCCGGCGTCATTCCAGGACCATTTGATAGACGATAGATTGAAATCACCAATTACGAGGATGTCGTCATTTGCATTGATCTTGGATATGATCCAAAAGAGAGAGTTTAAGTGTTGATCAATCAACTCGGAATCTCCAAGGCAGTCCGGGGCAGATACACCACACAGACGAAAACTACTTTCGATTGTAGAGAGTTGGACACCCACAGTTGTTTGACACCAGTACACCTAGGTGGATTGAGCTGCCGAGATTGAAAGACTGATCGAACAGCAAGTAGAACTCCACCATCAGAATTTTTGGGGCTCGTTTCTCGAGATCGGTCAGTACGATAGACAGTAAAGTCCAAACCATATATCTGTCTAGAGAGCGTGTTGCTGTTTAACCATGTTTCCGTAAAAGCGTAAATGTCGTAGCAAGCATCCGAACAGGCCAGTTTGTACGCTGCTACAGATGTATTTATGCCACCGACATTCTGATAGTAGAGTAGTACCGCATCATCCTGCGTTTTTGTTGCATTACGGTTGTCGTTGCTGCGTTTGGTATCATCATGGCATGAGACGGCTGAAAGGGTGGAAGAACTTTGTACGGCAGCGTAGTGATCATTTTCTGCTTCGGCAGGGCATATACTATTAATGGAATTACCTGAGAGAACAAGCTCAGTAGCTTGGATCCACACTGACAAAACTGGGCCAAAAGTCATTTTTTGTTATGGTGTTAATGTAAACCGGGTCGTCCAATACGGATAATTTAAAGGACAGGAAGCTTAGAGGGCGTCCCCTACTAGCGGTTGACGTCAAGGGCTGGCAGCGGAACAAGGTCCTAGCCCAATCGGTCGAATGGTTTGATGTAAAACTGTTTATAGTTGACAGAAGGCTCAACGATTGCGGATTGAGTTGATGCAGCAGGTGCAATTAATCCATGGTTCGTACATGAATCAATAGGGGTTCGCAGTGTCGGGGTCGGATTTGAATCCGAAGACATTGTACTAAGCGGTGCAGGAGTTTGAATTTGTTGATTCACTAATGGTAAAGCAACATGCTGAGGTACAGACGTATTTGCATAGTTTGGATATTGAAGATATGACGGTGGCGGTGCACACCACGGCGCTAGAGGATTAGGCCACGCTAACGGGTTCGCTTCCCCACGGTGCGGCGGTAAGAACCAGTATGGCATAGGAGTACATGCAAATGGAACTGATGCTTTTGGTCTAGATGATGCAGGTGTAGAGGATGGTTTCCGAGTTTTACTCTTTGGCGGCTTTCATGTCTTGGAGCTGGAATCGGATGGAAAGCCTGAATTGGAAGTGCAGTACCGTTGCCCGCTCCAGCTGGACATATACCCGTTGTCAAATTACCTGGCAGGAGTACTGGTGGGAGACAATTTTTATATGACTCGGTATGGTCCGGAAACCAAATTGTGTATTTGAAAATAGATTGTTTGATTCAACCCAATGGTCAAGTCTTAAAAGGATAATTTTTTCTAAAAATTTCCTCAGGCATGATAACATAGAGATCGGACGGTAAGAATTGTGATCAGACGCTGGTTTTCCAGGCTTTTGAATAGCTATTACCTTAACCTGTCTCCATGCTGGTGGAACTATATTGAATTCCATAAATGAATTATGTAGGTTAAGTAATCGTCTTTTAGCGATATCGGGGAGGTTTTTTAGATGATGATGATGATGATGATGATGGTCCCACCTCTTACCCCTACAAAGGTTTGAGCTGGACGATTTATCTTTAAGATAATTAAATATAAACATTTTAACCAGGTTAGCAAACAAAAACGAGCTGGTTACAGTTACAGATATAAATTCCCTCTAGACTTTACAGTTGCTTCACAGCAATATACATAAATGTGAAAAAGCTTAGGCGTCCACCTCTTAGTTCGCCTTTTTGTCCACCTAGAATATTCATAAGTATTACAAGCAATCAAGAGTTAATGAACAATCAACAAAGCATCCTATACACTAGCAACCCCGCAATGATGCTATTATAATTTTCAGCAATGTCAGGAATGCTCACGAACCCCCGACATTCAGCCAGAAAACTTAATACTAACTCAAAGTATCTTCCAAATAAGCTTCAAAGTTGCATTTTTTTTTATCAAATGTTAAATTCAGTCCTCTATATCCGTAATACGCGCGCGAGGCTCAAACCTTTGTAGACTACTACTTTTTTTTTTTAACTACTACTTTAATTCAAATATAAAAAAAAATCCATCATCACCATCGTGGCGAACAAAATAGTTTTTGCAGTGCTACAATAATTATTAAAAAGTCGTTATGACAGCTATCCATACAAAATAATCCGTTATAAATAACTTCGTCAAGATACATACTTCGTCCATTCATAAAAAAAAAAAAAAAAAAATCACTGGATAACTGTTCAAAAGACAGTTTTAACGTGTGAAATACAATGTCTCTTGAATTCTGCTAATGTTGTTGCACGTTTAATATGTCTAGGCATCGAATTGAAAACATTTACTCCTTTAAAATACAATGAATTCTGTGAAGCGCAAGTCAAGAAATGTGGTGTTCTTATTTCATCCGCGTTTCTAGTATTATATCTATGAAAATCACTTCCTCTTTCAATTCGATCACACAAATATCGAGGCAGCAAACCATTTACTACTTTAAAAATGAACACCATAGTCAAATAAACTATTCTTTGCTTCACTGACAGCCATTTTAAAGCGTCCAGCATCAAAGTTGAGGAAGTGAATCTATTACATCGCAAAATCAAACGCATTATTTTATTCTGCAAGCGCTGTAATCTCGATATTTGTGTTTCATTGGCTAGAAATAAAATGGATGGGCAAAAGTCTAGATGAGGAGAGATGATTGATTTGTATAGCTGTATTTTACTGGCAATAGTTAAATCGTTTTTCAGTCGACATAGAATTCCATACTTCTTGGCAATTTTCTTGATGACATTGTCAATGTGAGAGTTGAACTTAAGTTTGTCATCAATAATCACGCCAAGATATTTAATCTCCCGAACGCGATCAATAGCCTCATCATCAATTACCACGGAGACATTATCATTTACTCGGTTCCGCGAAATTACCATGAATTTAGTTTTACTTGTATTTAATTTCAACTGCTTACATTTCAACCATCTACTTAGAGAACGCAAATCTTCATTCAAATGTGAGACGGGAACTTCTAAATCCTTAGCTGCAATGAATAACACAGTATCATCTGCAAAAAGATTAATGTCGCAAAATCGTAAAACGCGTCGCAAATCATTAATATACATAATAAATAAAAGAGGCCCTAATACACTTCCCTGGGGCACTCCAAGGTTATTCCCCACGGGACTGGAAACAGAATCATTAAAAACAGTCCGTTGAGTTCTGTCAGATAAATAGCTTTCAAACCATTTATAAGCAGTACTCGTAATTCCAAAGCGCTTGATTGTACTTAACAGTAAGGGCCTAGAAATTGTTTCAAAAGCGCGTTTCAGATCCAAAAAAACAGCAACAGTCGTATCTTTACGCTCCAAGTTGTCTTTCCACTTTGCTAACACCAAATTCAACGCAGTTTCACAGGAATGACCTTCCCGATATCCTGATTGTTCTGGTATCAACAAAGAGTTGCTATTCAAATACTCCAACAGCTGGCCTTTAACAACAAGTTCTAAAATTTTCTCTAATGTGTGCAACATGTTGATGGGACGAAACTCTTCGGCTTTAATCGTTCCAGCAACTTTTTGAATAGGAACCACTAAGGATTCCTTCCAAATTTGTGGCACATGTCCAGTCTGCAAAGATTCATTAATAAGGTCCAGCAAGATGTGGTCAATGACATGAAAGCAATCTTGAATAACTCTAGAATTAACATTATCTACTCCAGCCGATTTTCCTAATGAAAAGCAAATAACTCTAAGTTCATCTAAAGTAATTTGGTGAAAACCTTCAAATCTACAACTACTATTAACTGGCTGTTTTATTTCGTCAGGTTCATCGACCAATTCAATGGATTGATTAATCAATGAAACACTTTCGACAAAATAATCATTAAACATAGATGCAATTACTGGTTCTGACTGTTCTAATGTGCCATTAAAAGTTATGGACCGCGGTTTGCAATTACTAGGTTTTAATAAAGATTTCAAAATTTTCCATAACTCTTTGCTGTTGTTTTGATGCTGATCAATCTTCCTCTGGACATATTCACAACGAGTTTGTTTTATCGATTGTGAATATTTATTACGCGCGATTGTGTACCTATTCCAATGATTATCATTATTTGATCTGCAAAACTTTTTGTACCATTTGTCCCTCTTACGTTTAAGACGCAAAAGTTCCAAATTGTACCAGCTGTTCGAGTTTTTCAAAGAAACAAACTTTTGCTCAACTAATTGATTGGTACACGTTTTCAAAGTGTTAGTTAGAACAGCTGCAGATTCATCTAAATTACCGGCCGCGAATGGAAAATCCACGCTTCTCTCAACAAGATTTGAAACAGCCTGTTTCGAATATTTCCTCCAGCACTTCAATTTGACTAAGTCATCGTTATTATTGATATTATCTAATACATTAATCACTAAGGTCTCATGATCGGTTATTTTCAAATCAGCATCCGGAACTGAACAAATGGAATCAAAATTGGAATAAACGTGGTCAATTAAAGTTCTACTGTGCCTGGAAATACGCGTATACTCATCTACCGTTTGTTTTAAATTGAAAAAATCAGCTAAACGCTTCAAATGATTCGAATTATGGTTGTCACGCCAATTAATATTAAAATCACCAGCTAATATATTTAATTTACTTGAATCAAGGAATGTCTCTAGCCAGTTATCTAAAACATCAACAAAACGCTGGTCACTAGAACTGGGAGAATGATACAAAACACCATAATTACCCATCTTCATGCCACGCACAACTGTAATGCCCAAGAACCAGTTACCATCGATAACTTCGTTGATTCGAAGGTCGAATTGAATTGATTCTTTGACATAAATAGCAACACCGCCAGTGTGTCTAGAATGTGATAAACAAGCAGCAACAATATATCCCGGAATACTATACTGATCAAAAGCTTCAGTTTCTACAATATGAGTTTCAGATAATAAAACTAAAAGAGGACGTTTTTCCTCAACAATCTGACGTAATGCTACGTAGTTTGTTGACAACCCCGCAATATTCAAATATAAAAAATCAAATTGATTCACATTCCTGGAACTTGGCTGCTATTTATTGAAACGCAAGCTGCTTTTCTTCTGTTCAAAAAGTCTTTTATAGAGCAAACATTCAGGACTAAATGCGGCATGGTTGACGTCCAAGTTCATTTTACGTTCTTTATTCATTTTCAAACAATTAACACATTTCAATACAGTTGACGTACACTCCGATGTTTTGTGTTGTTGGCTGCACCTAGAGCATCTCTCACAATTTTTGCAATCCATGCTCTTGTGCCCAAATTCTCCACATTTGAAACACCTCAATACATTAATCGCGGGAACTATAGAGCACCGATCAAACCCTACATTTACTTTTTTCGCGCATAACAAACATTTATACGTATCGAAATCGACTTCAATCACAACACTGAACTTGTTGTACGTGAAGCGTGGATTTTCAAACATGTTAACTACTTTTACATCATTTATAGCGATGTCTTCATTTTGACTTTTTAAATAGTCAATGAAGACATCGGAGGAATACTGATCGCTCATGCCCACTATTTTCAATCTCGGCACCGAAGTGGGAACAACAGCACTATAGTTTTCACCCAGATTGCTTTTAATACCATTTTTGACATCACTTACATTTGCTCCTGTTGCACACTCAACAATAATGGAGCCATCTTTACCATTTCTAAAATTACTGATTTTGTGTGTTTTTGGATCCAACTGAGTTTTCAAAAACTTACGAGTGTCTTCGCAAGCTTGTTTGGACTCTTTCGGTTTAATCACAATGACCGGACGAGTCTTACGATTATCTTGTTTGTTACTGTTACTGTTATTTTTACTGTTACTGTTACTAACATGTTTACTTTTACTAGCACGACTGTCTCTTTTTACAACATCCGCAAAACTCGCATTTTCTTGAAAAACATCATCATTATCACTATTACTGATTACTAATTTACGTTTTTTGCGTCTGGTATTTTGGTCCGATTCCGACTGAATCGTCCTAGATACACTGCACTGATCATTCATTACCGCTAATTTGTTTTCCGCATCAATTTTAAAAAATGAACTTTTCATATTATCCAATTTCTCACAAATTAAATTTTCAAAACCATTTACATTTCGGCTTATATCTGCCATCCCGCTTTTAACCGCGATGTCTATCTGAGCAGCAATGTGATCTCGTATGCCAGTGATAGAGTCCGAGAGTTGAAAAACTTTCTTCATCTCTTCTTCTATCCTATTGACGCGCGAGATCAGATCATTCTGCTCGCCACAACACTGACCTGATAGACAGTTACCACATTTGAAAACAACATTTGCATTATCTGCTATTAGGCGCGCCGCAGTCTTAGTGAGTGCCGCACAATTGAAGTGGAACATTCCATTGCACGGACCTACACATGTGACTGGGAGCCCACTAATAGTAATAGACTCCTTGCAGACATTACACACATCCATATTACCACGCCAAATTAAACGCGCACACTGTTAGCAGTAGACATATACAGGGGAAGAGAACACAAAATAAAATTTTACCGCCGCAGCTCACTATACAAAATCAATAGCGCGCTGGGGGGAAAATCAAAATTAAATCCAAAACGAGTTGCTAGGCAACGGTTCTCTACTTATCCTGTTAAAAACAACACAAGGGGCACGCGTTGGGATGATCCTTTCGCGGCACACGGCACTATTTCACACGAAATTATGTATTTATTTCCACAGCACAACTCAACAAAAACACTACTTTGTTCGCCATATCACGGTATGGTTTAGAAGGTCGAATTTGATCATATCGCTTCCCGGAGCAGAGTTATTCGGTGAAAGAAGTGCCATTGAAAATTCCTGTATTGTGAATGGTTCATCCAGAGAACCGTTACTTCGGGCTGTATCCCGTAAAGTTGGTTGTGCTGGAACAGAATCTGGACAAACCTTTTTAGCGAAGTCGAATATCCATTGTGAGGAGTATTCTTCACTCTCATTGGAAGATGAGCGGTTTCGCTAATAGCGAGCCTTTTTCCAAAGCGTTGTCATCGAGGTTTCTCTAGAAAGTCCCTCGATAAAAGTACGCCAGTAATTTCGTTTCTTTGCTTTTAGTATGTTTTTAAGCTTTTTTTCAAGCTTTAGATACTTTTCAAAAAGCTCAGATCTTTCATGTCTACGATAATCTTTAGAGGCAAGATACAACTTTGTGCATTCGTCATCCCATCCAGGGGTGGCGGGTCTTCTTTTGAGGGATGCAGTTGGAACACGTCGTTTCTGAGCTTCTAATGCGCTTTTGTAGATTAGTTTGATAAAGAAACGATACTCTTCCAGTGGTGGTAGAGGATCGGTAGAATCAATACCAAGAGTTACCGCCGATACAAATTTTTGCCAATCAATATTCCTCGTGAGGTCAAAAGGAACTTGAATTGACTGATCTGTTTTTAGACGACCACTTTTGATTGAAATAATAATTGGCAAGTGATCACTACCATGGGGATCATTGATAACCTCCCACAGACAATCTAATGATAGTGAGTTAGAGCACAAAGATCTCGAGCAGGAGCGTTTGCTATACGTGTTGTTTCACCAGTGTTCAAGATAGTCAAGTTGAAATCGTCACACAAATCATAGAAAATACCCGCTCTATTGTCATCGTATGATTCGCCCCAACCAGTACCGTGTGAGTTCATATCGCCCAGTATTAGAACTGGAGATGGAAGGATATTAACTGAACTCCAAAGCTGACGGCGGTTTATGGAAGTCCTTGGAGGGACATATACAGAAGCTATGCAAAAATCTTTGTTCTTCACATTTATTTGGCACGACAATTGCAATGCAATGCCTGAAATTATTGGGATTGAGATTTTATAGAAGGAGTAGCACTTTTTGATCCCCAAAAGTACGCCACCATATGAATCATCTCGGTCCAGGCGGATAATGTTAAAATCGTGGAAGTTTAGTTCATCTTCAGAAGAAAGCCAAGTTTCACAGAGTGCAAATATATCACAATCAGAATTGTGAATCAAATACTTGAACGAGTCTAATTTAGGTATTAAACTACGACAGTTCCATTGTAATAAAGTTATCATATCTTGATCCTCACTCGACGAATTATCCATCGAAAGATATGAATTCACCATTTTTGGTAACCCCTTACGATTACCTTTATTAGGTAGCTGCAGCAAGGATCAGATGGAGCAGCAATTAGCGATTTGTTCGGCTTTTTCAATGAATCCCCGCTACCTTCAGATTTTTGCATGCTTTTGAGAGTGGTTTTATTTTTTTTTCCGGCTCACGCCCGGGGAGCTAGTCGGCTTCCTTTTACCGGCGGCGTGTACCTCCGGAGACACACTCTCATCTGCTATGTCAGAATCTCAAAAGTGTTTTCATTTTGAGCGCCTGATGCCAACGAAGCAGAGGTTCCATTTTGCAACTTAACCATTTCTGCAAACGTCAGCTTGGAGCGTTCTTTTACGCTTCACATTGTTGGTACGCTTCTTGTACGCGGGGCAGTCCTGCAAAGCATGAAGAGGTTCTTTGCCACAGTAAGCACATTTAGTTGCTTTCTGTAGGTAACATCAGTAGTCTTGCTGTAATAAGTAGGCGCTCAGATTTAGAATTTTGATAATTTACCTGCAGAGTTCTGTCAGTTAAACAATCACGAGTTCAAATGTCACCTGCGGACAAGTGACGAATGACCCAAGACTGTAATTTTAAAAAAGAGAGAGAGAGAGAGAGAGAGAGAGAGATTTTCTCTTCACCCCAAAATCACACACGCATATCGAGCAACATGGGCCTTTCGAGAGAAAAGCTGCTCCAAAATCCATTATCTGCACCTCTTCTCCAAGAATCACTGGGAGGCGAACTGTGGAGAAAAATCCGTTCCAAATCTCCAATCCTGGGGTGTGTCGGATAATGACAACCGCAGCCCCAGTGATCTCAATTTCACAACCTCGTGTGTCATCGTCATCGTCCTCGTCGATCCGATTGCTTCATGCATAATAACATTATTCAAATCACTTAACGAAATTTGAATAATTTATGGAATACTTGATCCCGTGTGCCACCGTGTCACATTCTGTTGCGCCACCAGAGCGGAACCGTAAAGATATTATGCAGCACTGTTATAAGAAGAAAAATCCGTGCGCGTGTGTGTGTTTGTGTGTGTGTGTGTGTGTGTGTGGTTTGCACGAAGAAGAAGAAGGAGCCGACATGGAGAATCGCTCACAGCTTGAACGTTCTCCACCTCTGCCTCTGTGAGGTGTTGAAAGCATCACCTTAACGATTTCCACCTTGGTGGAATCTAGAGGGAGCCGCATTCTTTCCGTCTGAGGGGACTTAGTGCCTGCCGAGAGGCTCTGTGTTGGAAATTGAATGACGAGGATTATACGGCAGGAAAATGGCATGTTTCGTACTCGTTTCCCCTGGAGATTGATCTGATGATGAGCTAACAATGATATCCGGGATGATTAGACTGCTGGCTGGAAAGGGGGTGGGTAGTTGTTGGCACTTTGGATTTAGATGACTTTTGAACATTGTGTCGTAAAAAGAATGAAGATGATGATGAACATTAGACGGAATGGGATGCCGAGCTTTTACTGCCATTTGGACCGTGGAAATAAGAAAATTGTTTGAAACTGTTAAAGAATTAAGATTTTCGGTTATGGGAGACAAACAGCAAAAGGAGAAAACCATATTTGTAGACAAAGCAGAATTACTTCTGATTGCTTCGATCCCTTGGCATAATTCGTATCAAAAACCATTTTCGAAGCGAGTGGCAATGGGAATTCCCTCAAAACCCACCACCAATCAACGAAGGCGACAATTCCCAGCGCTCACGACACCGAACAGATTGTGCAATTATTTTCAACCCCCGGTTTCGGCTGGAATCCAATCGCGGAGCAGCGCTCATCACTTCCATCAGCAGCGGAAAACCTGTTGTATAGCATTTCGAAAACATCCACCTTTCGCTCGAAGCCGCACTTTCCACAGCGGAGGTACAATGTTATAATTGATACTTGACAAAATAATAAACACGAACTCACTCCAACCGCACTCCAAGGCGGGAGAAAAACACTTGGTTTGAACAGTTGCCATCGTCTTCTTGCTAGCTTACTGCTGGCTCGATAAACTAGAATGCTATACACATCTCCGTATACAGATCGTTAGCATTCGAAGAGCTTTCATCAGAAGCTGGAGAGCAGTGAACAGGAGCGTGGAGAGATTTTAATTGACGACCACAACAACAAGTGGAAGGATTCACTTCGCATTGCGCGATGCTTCGAGAATAGGTATGTACATATCTATATCCTACAAGCATACCGAGTATCTAGCACTAGTAAAATACTTTCAAGTGATATCAAACAACCGGTCGGTGCACTAATGAATGCGGCTCACTATGTTGTGCGATTGTTTTGATTTTTTTTCATTGTTTTGTTTCAACTAGAGCTGGAGTAATGAGTGCAATATTTATTTATGCACATATTTTTCTATATATATTTGTAATCATGCACTGATTGGAAACTGCAATTGAAAGTAACTGATATGAGAGTATATTTATTTACATTCGTTGTTTAACTGCCATTCATTAGCGCTTCAGACTCTTCTACGAATGAATGTTTTTTAACTCTTTATTTGTTCCAAATTCAATATCAATTACATTTCATTTTAATCAAGGTGCTCCAGCTACTACAGTAACTTACCAGCATTAATTGCTACGATTTATATCTAAGTGTTTTTACGTTGTTCCTGCCTTGGCAATTCCGTATTTTAAACAGGTTTTTTTTAACGTACATGTCAGTATAACAATTTTCTATGTAGAATTTGTTCCTCGCTGACCGTTTTCAACAGCAGAGGAATTTGTACCGTTTCTTAGGATCTTTCTTCACAGGACAGCCGTCCTTTGCGTGAGAGGAATCACCACAATTCATGCATTTAGCTGGTAGTTAGAAATTTTGGGCACTTACGGCACTGGGTGAGGTTTTGGAAACTCACAGTGGCACAACTCCAAGCAATTTTGCCAGTTCATCCTTGATCTGATCCAGGGATTCACCGCTGGGAAGACCTTTCATGACAACCTTGATTAGACGTTCACTTTTGGTGTCGTAAGTAAAAAATGTGTCCTGCTTCTCAGTAAGATGCTTGAGAAGACGTTTGAATCCATCCAAGGTTTCAGCCAATACAACGGCAGTAAAAACTTGAATTTCACGAAGTTCAAAAGTTCCATGCGAAGAGCATGGAAATCGGAAGCGGTTTTCACAATAGGGGGAATCTTTTCCTTTTTGGCATTAAGTTTACTAGAATTTTCTTGGATGATGGATCATTCTCATCATCCGAGAGCAAATCAAATTGATTGCTCGAATTAATTTCATCAGAAGGGGGATCAAGAGATTGCCCCTTTCTTTTACGGTTAGGTGCCATGGTGGCGGTAAATTTTTTATTCAAATCGTCTTCCAAGCAGATTACTAGAAGGATTGAAGAGGAATGTTCCAAATTGATATCCAAGAAGGATTACCTCGGGTAGGGTTCAAACAAGGATCGAAGAGAAATAAAAGTCAAACAAAGTAGAAAATTTACAGGTAAACTGAGCACTGAAAAGTGCTGTTTAATTTTTTTGTAGCTTTAGGTAGTAGTAACACTTGCTTCAGCAAAAAGCAAAGAGATCCGCACGACAAGAGAGCACGATGTGGACTGATTATACGAATGAATGATTTTTATGAAGGGTATGATGATTGATTATTCAGCAAAAGTGGATCAATCGTGGCTCAACAATGTATTTAATTTAAATATTGGAAAATGCATATCGTTACATCAGAGTTTTTTTTTCTGATACGTTAACGTTGCCAAAAAATCATATTAACGAATTCTGGTGAATCTACACAGAAACAAAAAAAATGAATTTAATGTGCCATCGGCGTGAAGGAATTCAAGAAAAAAAAATAAACAATTTTAAATAGCATTAATTTTCCACCAAAGCTCAAAACAACCACTTCTCATCTGGTCATATCTCAAAAACTAATTTTTCAAATCGTTTGCCCTTGGAATCATATCAAGTAGAACGGTTTTCAAAGTTTGTTGTAAATTTGAGCCCAAAAGACCATTTTTTTGCCAATTTGGATACCTGCCCGTAATCTGCCTGTTTACTGTAGTTATTATAATAAAGGTAGAAGGGTCTGTGCCTAGGGGCACGAACGGAAGCTTGACATAGGATCGCTAGTGGACGGAACAAATATGTTGATCATTTAGTTCTTAACTCTTTCCGTTTTTGAATTGGTGGCCCTGAAAAGGGCTGGTTGTTTTTCGAATGATGGCCCTTAAAAGGGCCGTTATTTCTAGATAGAGCTGGAATTAGGGCGTAACAGCCTTTGTAAACAATTAATTCTCTCGTCGATTTCTAGGAATTCAAGGCACGCCTACACAAACCAACATATCCATCGAGTAGGGGTAGTCTTCCCCTACTCGATAGTGAAGTCGATTTGCCAGGGAGAGCCATGACTTTCGAGAAATACTCAAGAGAAGTCATTGTTTACAAAAGCTGTTACGCCCTAATTCCAGCTCTATCTAGATTTGTTCTTTTCTGGTGTCCTTTTGATCGTTTGGGACGGCTACCGTGTAGCTGTTGTAGTGATTATTGATACCTGTTATTTTAAAAGTTTGTTTTTGACATTAAGGTTATTCGCTGTGATATCTTTATTCTCTTAACCACTTCGAAACTTCAAGTGCCCAGAATATACGCTTCTATGACACGTGCAAAATTTAACAGCAATTTCAGGTGAAATGGGGCACCGATCTCCGAGATTGTCTACGTGGCGGCCATTTGTGGAATCAACTTGGAATCACCTTAAATTCTGACTGATGATATTACTACTTAACTATATCAGTAAGTATAGGCCGATGGTAAGAAAAATAAGTGACGAATACAGTCAAGATTCCTAAAGTGCGGATTCATTCTTGCCGGATTCCTATAGTACTGATAGATTCCTATAGTACGGTTGATCCGGCATTAACGAATACACGTAGCATAAGGGATTACAGCTAAGTGGGACCAAACACTGATTGTACGGCAATTTAAAGAGATAACTTCCTGATGTTTTAAGAAGTTGTTAAGCCACCTTTTGGGACGATTCAGCTTCCGGTAGGCCACAAGTCTGGTCTTGTGGAAGATCCGGAATATCCGTAAAAGTGTTCAATTCATGAAACTGATCCTATAACTCCGCGGTTTTTTCGAAACCACTCATAATCGTCTTATCAGAATGAATTCAGAGTTGTGACTGGAATATGGGCCCTGAGACAGTTCTTTCATACTGAGTCTCTTCAAGATCAAGTGCATTTCAGCGCTGAGCAAATTTGTTGTACTGTAATTATATCAAGGAGAGGTATCTAGGTTTTGAACGTAATGCACAACCTGATCATCGAGCGGACTTTGGATAGTTGAGCCAAGCGATGAAGCGACATACTTGCCGATCGCATTTGCTTTCTCCTGTGGGGTGATTTTGAGCCGATCGTCATCATTTTCGACTCTGAGAGGTGGAACGGGTTTGGGATGAGTTTTCAGGACCCTGGCTACCTTCCAGAATGGTCTGGAGCGGCCGCTCAGATTCTGGACAACACGCCCGAAACTTTCAGTTCGAATTGAGTCCATTCTGGAAGCAATCTGCCTGCTCAGATTGGCCATTTCACGTTTTTGTCCAGATCTGCAGTCCTCTGAAACTGGCGTCTACGAAGATTTCTCAACCGAATCAGTAATTGGGTATGGGAATCAATAGCAACAAACTTACCCCTTGTCTAAGCATGTCTTGTCAGCCACGGATATGGCCTGTTGAAGTCCTTCCAACGCCCGGTCGATGTCATCTACGGTGTCGAGCAGTGGGTTTTCTTCGATGTTGCTGTCCACTATTTGTCCATACTGCACCCAGTTGACAAAATGGTAGTCTTTACGAAGGCAGCTTCTAGCAGAAACCACGTTGACACCGACTTCAGTCATCACCGGTTGGTGGTCGGAGCTGAGATCGTTGTGCCGACAGGAAAAAGTCCAGGGTGGAGGGATTTCCCGTCGGAGAGATGAAAGTTGGTTCGTCCGGAAATTGCACGGTGTACAGTCCATGTTGTGTGTGGTCGAACAATAGACATCCGTTCCGGTTCCTCTGGTAGTTCCGCCAAGCTTCATGGCGGGCGTTCAAGTCCAAGTTCACCTCCACACTAGCGGCCTCGATGATAGTTACGAAGAAACCGATATGGCAAGCGTTTTTATTACCGTTGCTTTTCTCCTACCTTCCTTTAATTGGTGAAATGGTGAGCGGTTAACCGAGCATTGAGCTCGCTCATGTGAGTAAGGGGAATGTGTCGTGTGTTCGATTTGCGCTCTATCGTTGCGTCCTTTTTTTGGGATTTTTCGTTACATGTCTGAATTTTGTTTTTTTTTCAATGGATAGAACTTGAAGACGTAGTCCTACGTCAAAAGGCTATGGTTTGGCAAGCCATTTATGAGTGGGGTATGCTTTCCAAACGGTTTGCAACAACGGAGACCATGACAATCGATGTTTACGTGCTTGAGTGTTTAAACAAGCGTCTGTTACCCATGATCCGCAAACACGACGCCTCAGTACTGTTTTGGCCGGATTTAGGCGTCGGTTCATCCCTCCAAGGACACGGTAGCCTAGTATAAAGCCAACAAGGTCCAATTCGTACCCAAGGAGATGAATCCGCTAAACTGTTCCAGACCAGGCCAATCGAAACGTTTTGGGTCCGGACCAAAGTATATTTACGGAAACATGAAAAGGCCGTGGATTCCGTTACAAAGTTTGCGAAAGACTGGGAAAAAATATCCAAAATTATTGGAAAGGCATCTGTGCTGAAGCTAATGAGTAGTGTGAGATCAAAAATCCACTCCTTGACCTACGACTGATCGGATCTCGGATTTTCTACGTTTAAATGCAAGAGAATACTATAAAGATCATCAATACGAAATAAAAATTTAATTTGCTGTAAACAGAGATTGGTTATCGTTTTTTTTAATCGTGCTGAGACATTCTGGGACATCCTATATCATCGGTAAGAGACGTCTCTTACCGATGATATGTGCTTACATTTTAGTATCTTCTAACATTCCTATAAAACAACTAATACTGACTGAAAAATCTTAAGCCGCAATTAATGAAAAAAAAATTATGGTTTTTTGATCCACGAGAACTGCATCATACGATAAAACTGATTTTATATCAAACTAAACATATTTCAAGAGCAAAAAATGCTTTTAGATGAGGGACCGATGTTTTGCTAAGCAACTAGAGCAGATGAACATTGTTTATCGGGAAAGTTATCAGTTAGCTAAGGACCAGCGCTGTACTTTCTCGACCGTTCACGATGCTCCAGGAGCAAACTGGTTAACTGAATTCCACGTCAATTCCGAACATATTTAAATTCCAATTGCGTCGCAAGCTACTTATCCGACTTTATAATTACAGCCAAATTTGCACAGATTTTCCCAAATTTCCACCGAAGCAATCCCTAATTAGCAGCCAAAATCTTTTCCCACTGCCACCGGCAACTTCTCCGCGGTTAAGCCCAGCTGAGCCTTGGGTCTTGTGGCGTGTCTAAACTTTTTTTTCACCCCACTTGCTACTTCTTTGTTTCACCATTTGGTGTGCTGCTTCGGGGCTGAGCTACTGGTTTTGAAATTTAATTACGACATGAGAAAAATCCAATCAAAATCATGTAATCTAATTTTCGCTTTTATTCGCTGCCCGTCTCCGTCGACACCATCGACATTCGTCCGGGTAGTGGTTTTGGCGGTGCTTGGGTGGCCACGTGTTGGGAAAAATCACGGATAATGTACTTTGTTTTTTCCCTTTTCATCAGCTTGTGCGACTTTGTCGTCGTCGTCGTTGGTGACGTGATGGCAATAGATATAGGCTGGGGATAATCCGGAAGATTGCCGTGGGAAAACGGAGCCGAGAATCAAATGCAATCGTATTCACAGAGTTTGCTTGAGCTGTGGTGGCTTTTCCGTTCCACCAGCAAGTGAAAGCTCGGTTCGTTCGGCAGGCGAGGATTAGAAGCATTCGAGCCATTAATTCGTATTTTCCGGAACGTGAACTTACGGACGGATGACATAGTGAGACAGAAAGAACGCCAGCGCCAGCTAGATAAGAACACGCTAGCACAGTAAGCTCATACTACAAAAAGCCTCGATCGCCGATAACAGTTGAGAAATGGAAGCGAATGGACGTCAGCTCCTATTGGGGAAATCGTTACATACAGTGAGGAATCTTTATTTCCGGATGGTTTATTCGTTCGTATTATTTTATTCGGATACATGGACGCCGTTATTTAACTGAAAAGGATAGCATATCCGGTCAGTATTCTACCTGCCGAAGCTCAAGCATTTAGGTATCCGAATAATGGAATACGGAATACGGAATAAGGATACCCGACTGTCGTTTATACCCGAATGTTCAATTCCATTATTTGGGTTTACGAGATAGTTAGAGCTGTTGAAACATTTAAGTTTTGAGCTAATCTCGCATTTTTAGGAAATTTCCACTGTTTTAGGTCATATGGGCAATTCTATAGTCTGATGCAGTCGGAAGCACGTATAATTTTATTGAAGCGCCCCTAGTGGTCAGTTCAGGAAAGACATCAGTTTGTTTGGAAAGTGCTCCTCTTTTAATGCTGGAAATTCCGTCACGATTCGTGATGATTTTAAAACCTGGAACCTGATGGAAGACGAGAGAAGAAAATTTACTTAACGCAAAATAATAAAAAAATCCAACCTCTTCCACTTCAAAAATCACAAAAACGAAAAACGAAAGAAGAACATCCTGAAAGCACGAGAAGATGTCTCTCACCAGTTTAAATTCATTTCAGCAGACAAATTCGCCCGGAAGCGATGACTTGGCAGTGTATCTGAAGCTGTGGTCGTAACAAACCCAGAGTTTCGTCACAAACAAGTTGGCGAATCTGAAGGTGTACAGACAAGAGTACCAGGAATAACGCATTCTATCGTTAATTAACTGACAGTACCCCAGGTCATCAAAACTTGCTCAAAGATTTATAGTTGACATAACTCGTCATCGGCAATGCGATGATCAATCGTTTCGATTCAGCCACCATTCGAAAGGTATAACAATCTACTTTCATTTGCTATAGGAAGAAACCCAATTACACCTACACAGTTTGACAAAGTAATGTAAATTTCTGTCACATGCGTCATAAAGGGCAAACACGAAATTATTGCAACACTTACAACTGACTGTATCTTTATGCCTACAAAGCGGAAATTAACCAAACTTTCCATAGTTTCTCTTGGAAGTGAATTGTTTACATCCTGTAAATTGCGTTATTGTCGCTAAGATGAAAGTGAGAAAATGTTGTACGCTCACATGGAAAATCTGGAGCTGTCCCATCTTTAGGAAAAATACTGTATATCAATAATTCAACCGTATCAAGAGATATAAGCAGGTTTGTTCCGTCTCCGCCGCAAGTGAACCAACCATCTTGACAATCGCCACTGACGAACAGCGACAAACAACACTAACCAATCAGCGACGTCCATATCACCATACGCAGACAGCGCGCTTCTATAGAAGTGGCACCCATTAGGCAAACTCAAAGGACCAGATCATTCTGCATCAAACCGTTGTGCAGTACAGTCGGTTGTTTGATTCGCTCGCTAAGTGCCAGTGATATTAATAGTGCTACGCGTTTGTTCACGTTTTCGGTCGTTTCGGTGCATCGCGTGTGATGTCGAAGCGGAAGAAGTAGACAGGCTCGAACCAGGGTTCGAACCCTGCAACCCAGTCTAACGCTGCCCAAGGCGGCAAAAAGACGAAGAGAGACACATCCGACCGTGGAAGTGTCCATATCCCAATGAATAGTGATCCCCAGGATAACGCAACAGCAATCAACGATAGTGACGTCGGTGATTTCGGCGGGTCCGTTGAAAACATGGCCACGAGCGGTCAGAACGGTCCGAAAGTGAAACTCCCACCTCTGGTGGTGAAGTCAGTACCACTTGACAAGGTGGCTCAAGAGATCGCATCCCTTGGCGTCGCTGCCGAGTACAAACTGTGCGGGGTTGGCACGAAAATCATCCTCCTCACCAAAGCGGACTACAACAAAGCTTTGGCTTTGCTGAAGAATTCCAAAGTGGAATTTTTCACACACGACATCCCGAGCGACAAGCCATTTAAGGCTTTCGAAACGAAGGTGATCGAAGCTGAAATTAAAGACCGGTACAAGCTGGCCCCCATCGCCGTCTTTCAGATCAAGAGGAGGCACGAAAGCCAGAGGAAGTACCAGGATTGCCTTTTCCTGGTACACTTCGAGAAGGGGACGGTGACGCTTAATGCGTTGCAAGCGATCCGCTCGCTCTTCAACGTCATCATCCGTTGGGAGTCCTACCGTAGTGGCCGCCGCGATGTAACGCAGTGTCAGCGCTGCCTCAACTTCGGACACGGCACCCGAAATTGCAACATCAACCCACGCTGCAGCTTTTGCACCAAGGACCATGCCTCCTCCGACTGCCCAGATGACAGTCCTGACGTTATGAAGTGTGTCAATTGTGGTGGTGATCATCAGGGCTCTGACAGGCAGTGCCCCAAACGCGAGGAGTTCAAGCGTATCCGAAAGGATGCATCGACCTCCAACCAACCAGGACGTAAGAAAAATAAGTCCCCGACTTTCGGGCCAGGCGATTTTCCGCCTCTTCGAACCAACCAGCATCCGCGAGTGCAACCCGGTCCCCCCCCCCCCAACCAACGCCCGGTGAACAAATTCCATTCCCCCCCGGATCCTGGAGAACACCGCCAACGCTAGAAGGTGCATGTACCATGTACTCGGTGAACGAGTGTTGGAACATGTTCGTCCATGTTACAAGCGTTTTCCGCAAGTGCACCAACAAGAACGAACAGTTCGAAACTATCTATGGTTATGCATTATGGCGTCTAATCCACTATGCATAGTCAAATGGAACACTTGCTCCTTAAGAGCAAATACCATCGACGTGGGCCTCCTCATCGAGACCCACCTCAAGTCCGGAGACAGTTGCTGGTTACCGGACCACAACATCATTCGGCTTGAGCGTACTAGCTCCAGGGGGGGGGGGGGTGTTGCAATCATCGTCAGAAAAGGGATAAAATACCGCAGTCTGTCCCCATATCCGCACCTCTATCATCGAGGCCCTTGGTGTGGAGGTGGAGTCGGCGACTGGATACGTTAAGTTCATCACCGTCTACTGCCCTCGACAGTGTGCCGCCAGCAGCGGACTCGCGGCTAAATTCAAGAAAGACCTGTCCACCATCATCCGTACCGGTTCCCGCTTCGTTGTTGGAGGAGATCTGATTGCTCGCCATGAGGCCTGGTGGAACTACCAGCAGAACCAGAACGGTAGTCTGCTGTTCGACCATTCGCAGGATGGGCTGTACTCCGTTTGGTTCTCGGATGAACCAACATTTATCTCACCGGCGAGCAACCCATCGACGCTAGACCTGTTCCTGACAAATACCGGCTTGTCCAAGCCGGTAGCCTTGAACGAACTCAGCTCCGACCACCAACCGGTGGTGGCTGAACTGGGATACAACGTAGCTCCTGCTCCAAGCCTGCGCAAGGACTACCATCGCGTAAACTGGGCCCAGTTTGGACGCGTGGTAGACAGGCACATCATCGATAACCCGCCGCTTGACTCCGTGGATGACATCGACCGAGCGTTGGGGGGACTTCACCAAGCCATAACCGTGGCTGACGAGGCGTGTGTCCGACGAGTTCCTGTGAGGGGTAAGTTTATTGCCATTGATTCCCACACCCAACTATTGATTCGACTGAGAAATGTTCGTAGACGCCAGTTCCAAAGAACCGGAGATCTAGCGTGAAAACGAGAAATGGTCGATCTGAACAAGGAGATTGCTTCCAGAATGGTCTCACTCCGGAACGAAAGTTTCGGGCGGCTCATCCAGAATCTGGACGACCGTTCCAGATCATTCTGGAAGGTTGCCAAGGTCCTAAAGATGCACCCCAAACCCATTCATCCACTCAAAGATGAAAATGATGACGATCGGCTCATAATCACCCCTCAGGAGAAAGCAAATGCGATTGGTGAGCATATTGCCAAATCGCACTTGCTTGACTTCAACATCCAAAGTCCGCTCGATGTTCAGGTTGAGCAATGCGTACTCAACCTTGATTCCTCCCCTTGTGCCATCCCTCCGGAGGATAGAATCACAGTGGAACAGATTTGCTCAGCTCTGAAATGCACCAAAAACATGAAGGCCCCCGGGTTTGACGGAACATTTAACCTATCGGCACTGCCGAAAGGGAAAGTGCCTTCCCAGACCGAACAAGGTTCAAGGACCGGTTGCCATTGGATCACAAGCACGGACAAGGAAGGAAACCGGGAGCAGCATGTAGGAAGACGGAGAGAAAGGTGGAGGGTAATTTCACCCGCATTAAACACGTGAAATTTCCGTGCAGAAGATCAAGGCAAGACCTGGATTACATGCATTCAAAATTCAAATCATCCCAAACCACGATGAACGCCAGCAAACTATTGCCGAATCTGGGTAAGGAAACTCTACACTGAAATGTAGACCAGATACAGTTTCTGTGTAATGGATGATGAAACATACATCAAAGCTGACTTCAAATAAATACCTGGACAGGAGTTTTACACCGGAAAAGATAATTTCCAAGTGGATGATCGTTTCAAGAAAAAGAAAATGTCGAAATTTGCATCAAAATACCTTATTTGGCAAGCTATCTGCACCTGTAGAAAAGGAAGTAAAATATTCGTGACTGAAGGCACCATCAATTTACAAAAATGAATGCCTCCAAAAACGTCTGCTACCATTTTGAAGTAGCACATTAAAACACCATTGTTTTGGCCAAACTAAGCTTCATGTCATTATTCTAAAAGCGTGCTGGAATGGTATGAGGCTAATTCAATGCATTTTGTCCCCAAATACACGAATCCACCGAACTGTCCCGAATTACGCCCAATCGAAACCTATTGGGCCATGATGAAGCGGGAACTCAAAAAGGCCAAGGAGAAAGTAAAGGATACAAACTACATGCGGAGGGAATGGATAAAAAATGAGAAAAAGGTACCGGATATGAACGTACAAGCTCTTATCGATGGCGTGAAGCAAAAGTGTCGGGCATTTTGCTAAAACAAAAATAAAATTAATCCAATATATGTATACTGAGCTAAATACGTGTATAGGAGCACCCTAAAAATTTTATATAATCTGATATATAAGTGAAATTTGAGAGCAAATTCAATGTGTTGCAATAATTTCGTGTTCGCCTTTTATATCATACAAGTGTAAACGATTGTCTAGCGCTGCTTTCCACAGATATTCAACTGGTCCTTGCGCATAACGAGTAATTGGCTTCAGTATTCTTGGACATTAAGGGGGCTTTTGATTCCACACAGATGTTAACTTTCTGGAATTTAAAATAATTTCTTGTACAATTGGATGTTAGAAAAGCAAATGAACTTTTCCCTCGGACAACTGACAACTTCCAGAATTAGCTATATGGTCCTGTCTCAAGTATCAGCCCTCTTATAAATGACTTTTATGTCAAAGATATCGACAACTGGTTGACAGAACAATGCACGCTAAGACAACTTACAGACGACGGTGTGGTTTCCGTACGATGTCCACATGCCATGGACTTGCAAGAACCATTGCAAAGTTCCTTAGATAAATTGTCTTCTTGCGCTAGGAATTGAATTCTCGCCGCTGAAAACTGAACTGGTAGTGTTTCCTCGAAAGCGGTACCCAGCCCAAATGAAGCTTAATCTTTTGGGCAGAAACATTACTCAATCATTGTCCTTCAAGTACCTTGAGTTTGATTCAAAGTGCACTTGGAATATCCATATTACGTATTTGAAGAAAAAATGTCAGCAGATGATCAACTTTCTCCGTTCAATTTGTGACACATGATGGGATGCTCATCAGGGATACTTCATAACGCTTTATAAAACAACAATTCTCTCTGTTCTAGAGTACGGCTTCACTCTAGTTCACTTTAAAGCCTCATTAATCGTTTTGTGTAACAACGGCGCCGGTGGAGTAGAGGTAAGCGTGATTGCCTCTCACCCCAGCAGGCCTGGGTTCAATCCCAGGGAAGTAAAGCCGTTGCTCCCTGGTTCATGAGTTGTTGGCAGTCTGGCAATCACTCAATCAGGACAAATCAATTTTGTAATTTGTCCCTACGTTTCGGCTCTGACAAATTACAAAATTAATTTGTTCTGATTGAGTTATTGCCACACTGCCAAGCCGAAAGTGATTATTGTAAAACCTCACAGTCGAACACTCCAACACAATATAGTTCTAAGAAATGTCGGGAAAACATTTGAGGAACTCCCAACAGGGGAAGCCAGAAAACATTTGGAAATCGGAAACAAATTCTTGTAGTAGTCATTTAGATGAAACTTCCTGGAGGCGCTGTTGCTGTAGATTGGAGGAAGTTTTTGGAGAAAGTCGGACGCCAGAGGGCTGTCGCTATTCTCAATCACGCCCATCTTTACCATAACTAGGGATAGGGAAGTGTTATGTTTGAGTATATAATATTTAGAGTGTATTGTACTTAGTTTCTGGATTCTCCAGACGAATGATTCGTTAAACGATTAATACTTACAGATACTAACACTGAGTGAACATGCTCTATACGATTGTAATGTATTGTTGTAAACCCCTATATAAACCCCATGGAACAAATATACAAGATCAGTAGTAATTCTTCAACCCAACTATACGCGTGCATTGCATAGATATCCGAGTGGCTGCAGTTCCTAGAATATTATAACTGACGACGAGGAAAAAGTCGGAAGAGTAGAAGTAGTGAGTTGATAGTGAGTGGTGATGGTGAATTCTGTTTTGTTCACTGCAGTAGGTGCTTTCTGTTGTATCGACGGCAGTGTGGCGCATTGGCTGTTGTGAAGTGCTGATCGTCAAAAGTTTTCTTTTTTTCAAGTGCATTAGCCGTAAAGTGTGCGACGGTGCTGGACGAAGAAATTCTGCTCCCTTGGCCAAGTACTTGGCGGTGCTGAATTGGGAAAAAAATTCTCGCAAGGTGCATTTGCCGGAGAATGCGAAATTTTGAAATTCATAGGAAAGAAAAGTGTTCCTAGTTGATGTTTATGCTGTTGGTGCTGATCGGTTTTCAAAGGCCATGTTTAACCCCGTACGGTTGCGCTGCAGTAGCGTCGTCGGGTGGCACATTAGATTAAAAAGTAAAATTGTAGGCTTAAAAAGACATTATTAAAAAAAAAAAAAAAAAAAAAGTTACGAAAAAGTGTGAAAAACGGCTGTTTAGATCAGAAATTAAAAGTGGAATCAAAGTGAGCAGGCTAAAAAAAGAAAACAAAATTAAATAAAAATAAAGTGCAAACAAATCGGAAGCAAAGGAAAAAGTGTAAACTGCAGAAGAAAACCGGAAGAGCGACGAAAAAGGGCAAGAAGTGCTACCAAAAGACCGGCGGGTAAGCTGGCGGGACCGCCATTGGAATTTTTCAAGGACGTTCAGGACGACTGTTGGGTGAAATAAAAGGTGCAGTAAAAAAAATGGCTTTGATTGGTGCTGTTGACCCCTACGTGCCTGGCACGTCTTTTTCAAATTATGTCGAAATGGTAGAATACTTTTTTTCTTCTAACAACATTGAAGTGGTTCGCAAAAAGGACATTTTTATTAGCCTAGCGGGTATAACAGTTTTTGAGGAATTGAAACTGTTATACCCAGCTACAGATTTGAAAACCTTATCGTACGCCGATATCACAAAGAAACTAAAAGAGAGATATGACAAAATCGACTCTACCATTGTACTTAGATACAAATTTAGGTGTAGGAAACAAGGCCCATCTGAGTCGGGAGAAAATTTCGTTCTTGCGGTCAAATTGCTGGCGGAATCTTGTGAATTTGGCAACCATCGCGACGATGCTATCCGCGACCAATTAGTTTTTGGAGTTTTTGATCGTGATCTTCAAAAGCGACTACTGAACGAGGAAAATTTAACAGTTCGGACAGCAGAGCGTTTAATCAAAAATAGCGAAATAACCGTTTCCCAGGCACAAGCGATTAATTCTGAAGTAAGTGTAAATTCGGTGAAATACCGCCTGGGCAATAGGTCTAGCCGTTTCGACAGATTTGAAGAAGAACGTGGTCGTGGTAGAATGCGAAGTAGAAGTCGTGAATTTTATGACAAACGTGGAGCATTTAGAGGAAGGTCACGATCGGACGACAGATCGGTCAGCCGTGGTAGATATGCAAATTTCACTTGCCATTTTTGTAAACGGAAGGGCCATATACAGAAAAACTGCTACCGCTACAATAACAGCCAGAGGACGACGGTGAAATTTGTGGAGGAGACTTCGAAGCCAGACAAAGTTCACGAGTATTTTAAACGTCTTAAGGTAGACTATAACAGTGACAGTGATGAGTCAAATCGCAATCGGTTCTCACCCAGTTTCGGCCCACCGGGGGCAAATGAGGGTACCAGCGAAAACTGAACGGCGCAAAGTGGCGCTTCAGTCGGTTCATAAGAGAGGTACGAAGAGGAGTTATGACGATTTAGAGGAAGATATGGATCCTCCAATGCTTGATTCCTTATTCGAAGCCCCTCCACCGTCTAGAAGCGAAATCCACCCAGACGCTCTACGATCGTCATCGATGCAAAATTCAGCTACAACTAATCAACATGATCAACCCATGGTAAGAAGATCAACTCGAACAAAGAAGGCAAAGATAGATAACAGTTTCGTGTATTTTTAAATTATGTCAATATTTAATTGATTTCGAATATAAAGCAAGGTAGTACTTTTAGCGCATATTTAATTATGAATTCAATAATTTGAAATCTGAATAAATTTGAAATTTCAAATAGAAGATTTTAACTTAAGTGGAAAGGTATTGTTATGTTTGAGTATATAATATTTAGAGTGTATTGTACTTAGTTTCTGGATTCTCCAGGCGAATGATTCGTTAAACGATTAATACTTACAGATACTAACACAGAGTGAACATGCTCTATACGATTGTAATGTATTGTTGTAAACCCCTATATAAACCCCATGGAACAAATATACAAGATCAGTAGTAATTCTTCAACCCAACTATACGCGTGCATTGCGTAGATATCCGAGTGGCTGCAGTTCCTAGAATATTATAGGAAGGAAATGTTAATGTAGTATTTACTTAACGAGAGGCCACCGATTTAGCGACACCCTCATAAGTGCTACGGAGTTGGAGGGTTGGGTAGGGTATTCAGTTAGGATTCACCTTAAGTTGGCGAAGCAACCAAAAGCATGTATTGTTTATTTGTTGTTTATTTAATCTCTCGATAGCCGGCTATCGAAAGAACATATTCATTCTGTTTAGTGATCATGAATTTTAAGAGTCATGACGGAGAGCTTGGGATTAAACCCATGATTTACTGCTCAGTAAGCAAAAACGATCCCTCGAGGGTCATCGAGCATCTCAGAACCATAACGCTTCACGACAATACAGGACTACGTTTTCGCTTGATATGCAAATAGTTTCCAAGGTAAATGTTCAATATCAAATATACAAATGATGGTGGCGATTTATTGTGCGGTGGAAGAGCTTGGAGTTAAATCCATGATTTTCTGCTCAGTAAGCGAATTCGATCCCTCCAGGGTCATCGAGCATCTCCACAGCGCTTCGCGTCAAAGTACGAATAAATGGATAACATATCTATTATTGAATAACTTTTATTTACGACTGTTACATGAAAGAAATAAAATATAAACTACAAACAAAACGTGACTACTAAAATCTCAAAAAGATATTCTCACAAATATATTTCACGCAACCAGGAATCTCAAAACCATTACACGCTATAATGATACTCTGCACATGTTAGACACAAGAAGAGGCCAAAAAGCAAGCGTCCGACACACAAAACCCGTCAAATCCACTTGCAGTCACAATCAACGATTCTACGAATCGCGAGCGCTCACGAATCATAAAACCGCTGACTGCGACACTCTGAAAGCGAAATTGACAGGCTCTATGCGTCAAACACCCGCCCTGCAATCTCCTCCCGCATCCAACAACACAAACCTCCATTACAACATCTAACGAATTCAAAACTCCGAAAATCACTCATCTATAGCAAGTGAGTGGAAGCAACCCTGCATGCAACTATTCTTCATGATACACTTTTTCTGCCTATCTTTCTATTAGGCCGGTGGACATGCGTTAGCTTCGAAACTTCTAACCAAACTTGACCAAACGAAATTAAACATAACCCTTTGCTTCAGTACCGTCAACCTCCATGTCCATGGGAAGAGGGTATGCAATTTCAGCCTCAGCGTGCTCAACAAAAACTCTTCAGACCCACCATGATCACAGAAAAGGGAACTTTAAAGTACAAGCACATCACTGAAGACATCAAACGTCTAAAACCAGAAAAAAAAGCACTTGGATGACTCTCTTGCCGTTCCTACTCGATATCAACATGCGAAAATTGGGCGCTCGATAAATTACAGCATGAACGTGGCTCTTGGAAAAGATGTCCAATACAAAATTGTAGAAAACTGATAGATGGTATCGAAACAAGTAAACAAATAAACTGGAACGAACTCACCAAATGAACGATGGTTTGCACGTGAAGCCAATAATTGAAAGACTGTTGCATCTCCTAATTCTAGCTAAACATTTCATAACATTCCTTCGGATCTTCAAAGAAGCTCTTGCACCTGCTTCCAATCAGAATCATCGATTATGATGAACGAAAACACTTTGGAATGCATTTCCAACCGATCACTTTCACTTTCTTGCACTAAAATTAGAAAACGCCAAGAAAAAATAAAACCGTAAATTTGACACTCGGAAATTTTTCGCAGAAAATGGAGTACCGTAAAACGGGGTAACATTGATAGTTTTTCAAAGTATTTTCTAAATATTTTTTACAGCAATGAATGTTTTTCAAATTTTATATTTTTAATACAAGTACTGAGGGTCCAAGAGTTAATTCGTTAGTAATATGTTGAACGAAAATTAAAGCATTTGCACTATTTTTTTAGTTTTGTGACCGAACTTCAGTATTTTGATTTGGGGTTACTTTGATAATGCTCGATGAATGTAGAAAAAAATGAGTGAAACTCGAACAATTTAGTTCTCTAAATATGAAACATTGAATGAGTATATAATCAGAAAACTTCATAAGCAATAAGAATACAACATTGAATTTGTGATAGCTGTATAGGGAATACATTTCATAAGTGATGGTTTGAAAATTGTTTTTTAATATTTTTGTAAAATATGGAACACATACTAAATAAAAATTAGATACGATATCAACGGAAATACCCTAAGCTACAATATGGAACCAATGTTTCTTATTAAGAAAAAACACAGTGAGTTAATTTATTCTTTATATTATACTATTGTGGTAGAAAGTTTGTTTATATATATATCGGCATTGACGGTGGTGGACTTCCGGCGGACTGACTAGACTGTAATTTTAAACAGTCTCCAGAGAAAGAGACTGTCCACCAAATGGACAGTTAGATAGGGAACCTAAACGGTTTCAAACAGGGACTACCCAGAGGGATCCCTAATAAGAGCGTAGAGGCTATAAGTACTTGTACTGAATAGACTTCAGAACACAACTGCTTTATTAATCAATTTCGTTGGCCTTAAATAGATGGGCCCCTATGTTGCGCTACATTGTGCATTTGCACGGATTCTAATGGGGAGACTTCTGGAGTGACTTATGCTGAAGTCAGCGTGACAAAATAATCAATGCTTTGCGTATAGAACTTTGCATTCAGCGATCGATTGAACTGCAGTGCACTTGCCGTGGCGTGGTGCCTCGATACAGCGTATCGGTCACGTAAGCATAAAATTATATGCGCACCGCATTTAATTTAACAAAGAATGGGCACATCTTTTATTTCGTGCACCACACTATCAAAGTTACCCGCGTTATCAAAGATACCCCGTTTTACGGTGCTAACGCTAGTACCCTGTTTAAAACCTTTGTATACTAAAACTTTTTAGTTTGAGTTTTTCGATTTTTTCAATGTTCTACAAAGTTGTAAGTCCTCTTAAAATGTACATTTTTTCTTAATGAAACAAATCGCTATTTCTTCATGTAAAGGATTTACATACGTATTTATAATTTTTCAACACTAACTTTAAAGGGGTGTATCTTGCAGGTTAGCAGGTATTAGCAGCTAAACTCGATGTAATTTCTTTCAACAACTTATACCCTACTATAACACATACAATTCATAGGGGGATCCAAGGGGATGCCTAATGAATTATTTAATAAAGTACCTCAATGTTTTGCTACGTTTTGATGTTTCATGACCATTTATCCAAGTATGTACCGCATGCGTGATAATGTTTGCACCATCGTACAAATAAGATTTCCGTTTCACCTGGGCATACAATGCCTTGGTTTTTTTTTTGCATTCACGTAACCTATAGCTCATACCGTAGTAGGCTGTGTATAAAAAAATGATTTACTTAGTTTGATAGTTGCACCATGACGAAGTGGCAGCGTATTCGTGATTTGTCCCACGCGCAAATGTCGCAAAAAGACATTTCAATCACCGTGGGAGTGTCCCGGTGGACCGTCAAAAGGGTTTTAGACCGAGAAAAGAAAGGACAACTATCCGCGAAGGTGGCCACAGGTCGTCCGAGGTCAGCTCGGGTTCCGAGGGTTATCGCTGCTATCAAAAGGAAGATTCGGGTGAATCCAGTGCGTTCAATAAGGAAAATGGCGAAGGAACACGGTATCAGTGACTTTATGGCACGGAAGATCGTAAAGGAAGATTGCGGGGCAAAGTCAAAGGCACGGAAATGATGATGATTACACATGATTACCAACCACATCCGGGAGCTTCGAGTCGAACGATGCAAGAAAATCTTGAACTTCCTTAGGCGAAAAAATCCAGCAATCCTGTTCACCGACGAGAGCATGTTTACCGTCGATCCCGAACCAAATTCCAGAACCGACCGATGTATTAGTTCTCTTCTGGTGAAAGACGTGGCCGACGATCACAAGAACGCTTATCTGACCAAGTATCCTACTAGCGTTATGGTGTTCGGATTGGTGGCTTCCGATGGCAAAAAAATGGACCCGGTGTTCATTCCAGAAGGCGACAAGGTCAACACGGAGGTCTACATCAGGATTTTAAGTAAGTATGTTCTTCCGTGGATCAAAGAACAGTACGGACCGAAGCCAAATGTTGTATTTCAACAAGATGGGGCTCCGTGCCACACCTCGAACCGCACTCAGAAGTGGTTGCAGGAACATCTTCCGTTGTGGGCGAAGGATATGTGGCCGCCACCCAGCCCCAATCTTAATCCGCTGGATTACTCAATATGGCGCGTCATGAAGGCCAAGGCCTGTTCTAAACGCCACCCGAGTACAGCAAGCCTCAGACAAACATTGACCCGTACCTGGAGAGAAATGGATCCAGACTACATTATTAGAACCTGCCGTGCATTCCGGAAGCGTGTGGAGGCCGTAATTGCAGCAAGTGGAAACTCGATCGATGATTTACATAGTTTAAGACTCTGAAAAACATCCCCCTTTGAATAAATAAAAAAAAAAGTAGAAGGGTCTGTGCCTATGGGCACGAATGGGAGCTTGACGTAGGACCGCTAGGGCACGGAACAAATGTGAAGGAAATTTAGTAAAAGAACTTGATCGGTTATATATTCTCTATATTCTCTACATTCAATCTCAGGCATTCTGAGGCATAACATTTCTGATCGCGCCTTCCTTCTGAAGGGAAGCAAATCCGTTGGTCCCCGGTTCATGAATTGATGGATCGATAGGTAGGGTCCAGGTGTGGGAGCTGCCTCCCTGGCGTCGGTA
Organism: Ochlerotatus camptorhynchus; assembly: GCF_037179485.1. Lineage (NCBI taxonomy): Eukaryota > Metazoa > Arthropoda > Insecta > Diptera > Culicidae > Ochlerotatus > Ochlerotatus camptorhynchus. The sequence goes on from NW_027040722.1 coordinate 9,440,073, forward strand.
GCATTGGTGCTCAGCACGGAAAACAAGATCGACTGAAAACAAATCTCGACTCACTTATCAATAGGTCCTATCTACATTGATCGATTATCATCAATTCTCTCTCTTTCGTAAATAACTCGGCTTCAAAACATTTTCCTGTCGTCTTCGTCGAATTAGATGCTAGGTTCCCAAGTAACCAAAAGTTCCACATTCAACGATTAAAATCACTTTCAAGTTCCGTTAAATTCAAATAAAGTTCCAACCGAACCTTCAAGTTCCATACAGTTCAAATAAAGTTCCGACAGAGCTCTCAAGTTCCATAAAGTTCGAATAAAGTTCTGACAGAATTTTCAAGCCACATGAAGCAATCCGCACAAGTCTTTATTAGTAACAAAATTTAATGTACGTAAATATTAAATGATCAGTGGCCCGAATAAATCATTATTCTTATATTCATGCAGTGCATCAACATTCTATCCAAACATAAAAAAAAATTAATTAAAAATTAATTTCCTGGATTCAAACCCGTGTATTCGGCATGCAATCTACTAACGCTAACCACTGCGCCACATATGTGTTGGAATACCATGCGGGCAAATACCAATTTAAAATTCATCAAGGTCTTGTGTTTTGTATGCAAGTCAATTAGTTGGGACTGAAAACTCCAACAGTAGGCGGGACAACAGCTCACTCTAATATATTTCAGATGACGCAGCGGTTCGTGCTGGGGCTCTCACGCAGAAGGACTCTGAGTTTAATTCTTCAAACAGCTCCAATTTTACTACTAATGCTGATAAATCAATAAACATTAATACCTGTCTTTATAAATAACTTTCATAAAAGTGCGAACTATAAACATAGAATTGGTGTAGAGGACAAAAACCTTTTTTAATTTATTTTCTAAAAGTTCCGTTCAAGTTCCGCCAGAAGCTGCTTAGAATGCTCTGCAATTATGATACAGGAACTTTCAAGTTCTTATAACGACTTAAAAATGAGGCTGCTTAGAATTCTAAAGACCATCACCAACTAAGCTGCTTAAGCCACCAAATGGCCTTTTATCAGAACTTTTGGTTACTTGGGTTGTTGCTTCTTCCATTGAACTGTGTGTAGAAAATATCCGGCCGTGGCGATTAAAAGTTGATTAAGAGAATCGATTAAAATCTTTTGCACCCCTGCTTTCAAGTTTGGTTACAAGAGCATTTTGTGTGGTCGTTGGGGGCGAGTGGTGCTGAATATGGACAAACAGCCAGATAAATTCTATTCCTACTTTTAACTGTAATAAGCTTGGTGGCCCTGAGAAGGGCAATCTTGTTGCCAAAGTTGGCGATGATTTAACCTCCGAAACCGTACAGAGTTCGTCTGTCGCTTCAAATCGTAGACGACACATCCGCCGCTTACACTTGGCGTGTTCAGTGTAGGTGGCAGCATCACGGATCTCATTTTCCAAGAACACCTTTAGCACACCTCGTAGATCAGACCGGAGACACGTTTGACACCGCCACGGCGAGCCAGACGACTGCTTTTGCAGCTTCTGCTGGCTGCTCACCACGGCGTCCGAAGCGAAAATGAGTTGAGGCTAGACAGCAGCGTTTTTTTTTGTGCATTAATTTATTTGATAAGGCTCAACCGAATTAACTTTACAGAGCCGAGAATTCTTGGTCAATATACAATACATCTTAAAACTATAGTCAAAAGGTACAACACAATAAACACTTTATCTTCCGCTATCCAAAAAGCCTCCTCCTTCAGAACTGGAGCCGCTTCCAGTAGTTTCATTGTATGGCAAATTGTTGTACGCCAACGAGGGTCAGAGCGCGTCCATTGCAGCAATGGACGCAAAACGTGGTCAGCACTCACACACTCATCACGAAACGGTTGCTTTCCAAAGTCGACGACGCATCGACTGAAAGAGCTGCTGATGAAGAACAATGAGGAGAACCACACAATGGTTGCTGCCGAGAAAACAGACGATCGCGTGGCACACATCGAGAATGGCCTGCTTTTGTCGACAGCCGAGTGAACACTGAGACAGCAGCGTTGTTTTATATCTTTTCAGTTTAAAACAGAATGATGTGCAACCAAGTTGTACTTGATTATGACGACTGCGTTTGGGAACAACGTTTATTTCATGAAAACTGTGAAAAAAATATCACTTTTTATTTGTACTTTGGATAATGCTTTTTAATATTTTCTTGTTGGAAATCATCAGTTGGAAGCATTGCGTAGACATATTTCTGGTCGATTGGTGATAAAATTATTGAAATTGATCCAGGGGCAACTGAGCTGTTAATATTCAAAATCTTTCATAATTTTGTTTCATGTTCCATTTTCGGTTTTCACAAAGTATACCCCAGTATACAAATTAAAGCCTTAGTCCTACGTCAAAAACTCCAAAACGAAATTTTTGAGAATTTTTTCTTATTTTGACATTGTTCAATGGTGCAAACATTATCACGCATACGGTATATGAACTTAAACCCAAAAGCGCCAGCCCGTGTAACGTCAAAAAGGGCTGAAACATTCAGAGAGTTGTTATCTCACCTACTGGCACGATTCAGGATTTTGGCCTGTGGAAAATATGAACTTTTACTTTTTCAATTGTAATCTAGTTGATACGCAGCATAAGCTGCCTGTATTTTTATGCAATATACGAACAAAATGCACATATAAATTCAAGAATGAATATCTGCATAATACTTACTTGAATCATGATGCTGTTTTCAGAAAAGTTGTTCCTTATAGTTTAAGCTACGTGTGCTGAAATTCTGAGCTTAATCGAACTAGCTGAACCAGTTCTATGCACGAAAGAGTGTACATTTCAACCAATATCCCCATATATTGTATAATATAATTTTTAGAGAGTGGTTTTCTCACCTAATAACAAATAATTATAAAAAATTTCCCCCACATAAATTTGGGCCAGTCTAAATAGCACATGTGGTCCAGAATGTTCCATATTATATGATGATGATGATGGTCCCACCTCTTACCCCTACAAAGGTTTGAGCTGGACGATTTATCTTTAAGATAATTGAATATGACATTTTTACCAGGTTGGCAAACAAAATCGAGCTGGTTTCAGTTACAGATATAGATTCCCTCTAAAGTTTACAGTTGCTTCACAGCGATATAAATGTGGAAAAGCTCAGGCGTCTACCTCTTAGTTCACCTTTTTGTCCACCTAAAATTTTCATAAGTATTGCAAGCAATCAAGAGTTAATGAACAATCAACAAAGCATCCTATTACACTAGTAACCCCGCAATCTGATGCTATCATAATTTTCAGCAATGTCAGGAATGCTCACAAACCCCCAACATTTGCCAGAAAACTTACTACTAACTCAAAGTATCTTCCAAATAAGCTTCAAAATTGCATTTTTTTTTTATCAAATGTTAAATTCAGTCCTCTATATCCGTAATACGCGCGCGAGGCTCAAACCTTTGTAGACTACTTTTTTTTTTAATTAATCTACTATAAAATCATATATTAAAAATCCATCATCACCCTCGTGGCGAACAGAAATAGTTTTTGCAGTGCTACAATAATTATTAAAAAGTCGTTATGACAGCTATCCATATAAAATAATCCGTTAGAGATAACTTCGTCAAGATACATAATTTGTCAATTCATAAAAAAAATCACTGGATAACTGTTCAAAAGACAGTTTTAACGTGTGAAATGCAGTGTCTCTTAAATTCTGTAAGTGTTGCTAAACGTTTGATATGTCTAGGCATCGAATTGAAAACATTTATTCCTTTATAATATAATGAATTTTGTGAAGCACAAGTCAAGAAATGTGGTGTTCTTATTTCAACCGCGTTTCTAGTATTATATCTATGAAAGTCACTTCCTCTTTCAATTCGATCACACAAATATCGAGGCAGCAAACCGTTAACTACTTTAAAAATGAACACCATAGTCAAATATACAATTCTTTGCTTCACCGACAACCATTGTAAGGCGTCTAACATCAAAGTTGAGGAAGTGAATCTACTACATCTCAAAATCAAACGCATTATTTTATTCTGCAAGCGCTGTAATCTCGATATTTGTGTTGCATTGGCCAGAAATAAAATGGAAGGGCAAAAGTCTAGATGAGGAGAGATGATTGATTTGTATAGCTGTATTTTACTGGCAATAGTTAAATCGTTTTTCAGTCGACAGAATTCCATACTTCTTGGCATTTTTCTTGATGACATTGTCAATGTGAGAGTTGAACTTAAGTGTGTCATCAATAATCACGCCAAGATATTTAATCTCCCGAACGCGATCAATAGTCTCATCATCAATTACAACAGAGACGTTCTTATTTACTCGATTCCGCGAAATAACCATAAATTTAGTTTTACTTGTATTCAATTTTAACTGCTTATACTTCAACCATCTACTTAGAGAACGCAAATCTTCATTCAAGTGTAAAACGGCATCATCTAAATCCTTAGCTGCAATGAATAACACAGTATCATCTGCAAAAAGATTAATGTCGCAAAATCGTAAAACACGTCACAAGTCATTAATATACATAATAAATAACAGGGGCCCTAATACACTTCCCTGGGGCACTCCAAGGGTATTCCCCACGGGACTGGAAATAGAATCATTAAAAACAGTCCGTTGAGTTCTGTCAGACAAATAGCTTTCAAACCATTTATATGCAGTACTCGTAATTCCAAAGCGCTTGATTGATCTTAACATTAAGGGCCTAGAAATTGTTTCAAAAGCGCGTTTAAGATCCAAAAAAACAGCAACAATCGTATCTTTACACTCCAAGTTATTTTTCCACTTCGCTAATACCAAATTCAACGCGGTTTCACAAGAATGACCTTCCCGATATCCCGATTGTTCTGGTATCAACAAACTATTACTATTTAAATACTCCAACAGCTGGCCTTTAACAACAAGTTCTAAAATTTTCTCTAATGTGTGCAACATGTTGATGGGACGAAACTCTTCGGCTTTAATCGTTCCAGCAACTTTTTGAATAGGGACCACTAAGGATTCCTTCCAAATTTGTGGCACATGTCCAGTTTGTAATGATTCATCAATAAGGTCCAGCAAGATGTCGCCAATGACATGAAAGCAATCTTGAATAACTCTAGCATTAACATTATCTACTCCAGCCGATTTTCCTAATCAAATACAAATAACTCTAAGTTCATCTAATGTGATTGGGTGAAAAACTTCAAATCTACAACTACTATTAACTGGCTGTTTTATTTCGTCAGGTTCATCGACCAATTCAATAGATTGATTAATCAATGAAACGCTATCTACGAAATAATCATTAAACTTAGCTGCAATTACTTGTTCTGACTGTTCTAATGTGCCATTAAAAGTAATGGACCGCGGTTTGCAATTACTAGGTTTTAATAAAGATTTCAAAATGTTCCATAACTCTTTGCTGTTGTTTTGATGCTGATCAATCTTCCTTTGAACATATTCACAACGAGTTTTCTTTATCGATTGTGAATACTTATTACGCGCGATTGTGTACCTAGTCCAATGATTGTCATTATTAGATCTACAAAACTTTTTGTACAATTTGTCCCTTTTCCGTTTAAGACGCAAAAGATCCAAATTGTATCAGCTGTTCGAGTTTTTCAAAGAAACAAACTTTTGCTCAACTAGTTGATTGGTACACGTTTTCAAAGCGTTATTAAGAACAGCTGTAGATTCATCTAAGTTACCGGCCGCGAATGGAAAATCCAGGCTTCTCTCAACAAGATTCGAAACAGCTTGCTTCGAATATTTCCTCCAGCACTTCAATTTTACAAAATTATCGTTATCGTTAACATGGTCTAAGACATTAATCACTAAAGTCTCATGATCGGTTATTTTCAAATCAGTATCCGTAACTGAACAAATGGAATCAAAATTGGAATAAACGTGGTCAATTAAAGTTCTACTGTGCCTGGAAATACGCGTATACTCATTTACCGTTTGCTTTAAATTAAAAAACTCAGCTAAACGCTTCAAATGATTCGAATTATGGTTATCACGCCAATTAATATTAAAATCACCAGCCAATATATTTAATTTACTAGAATCAAGGAATGTCTCAAACCAGTTATCTAAAACTTCAACAAAACGCTGGTCACTAGAACTGGGAGAATGATACAAAACACCATAATTACCCATCTTCATGCCACGTACAACTGTAATGCCCAAGAACCAGTTGCCATCAATAACTTCGTTGGTACGAAGGTTGAATTGAACTGATTCTTTGACATAAATAGCAACACCGCCAGTGTGTCTAGAATGTGATAAACAAGCAGCAACAATATATCCCGGAATACTATACTGATCAAAAGCTTCAGTTTCTACAATATGAGTTTCAGATAAGAAAACTAAAAGAGGACGTTTTTCCTCAACAATCTGACGTAATGCTACGTAGTTTGTTGACAACCCCGCAATATTCAAGTATAAAAAATCGAATTGATTCACATTCCTGGAACTTGGCTGCTATTTATTGAAACGCAAGCTGCTTTTCTTCTGATCAAAAAGTCTTTTATAAAGCAAACATTCCGAGCTAAATGCGGCATGGTTGACGTCCAAGTTCATTTTTCGTTCTTTATTCGTTTTCAAACAATTAATACATTTCAATACAGTTGACGTACACTCCGACGTTTTGTGTTGTTGGCTGCACCTAGAGCATCTATCACAATTTTTGCAATCCATGCTCTTGTGCCCAAATTCTCCACATTTGAAGCATCTCAACACATTAATCGCGGGAACTATCGAGCACCGATCAAACCCTACATTTACTTTTTTCGCACATAACAAACATTTATACGTATCGACATCGACTTCAATTACAACACTAAACTTGTTATAAGTGAAGCGTGGATTTTCAAACATGTTCACTACTTTAACATCATTTATAGCGATGTCTTCATTTTGACTTTTTAAGTAGTCAATGAAGACATCGGAGGAAAACTGATCGCTCATGCCCACTATTTTCAATCTTGGCACCGAAGTGGGAACAACAGCACTATATTGTTCACCCAGATTGCTTTCAATACCAGTTTTTACATCATTTAGATTAGCTCCTGTTGCACACTCAACAATAATAGAGCCATCTCTATCATTCCTGAAATTACTGATTTTGTGTGTTTTTGGATCTAATTGTGTTTTCAAAAACTTACGAGTATCTTCGCAAGCTTGTTTGGACTCTTTTGGTTTGATCACAATGACCGGACGAGTCTTACGATTACTCTGTTTGTTACTGTTACTGTTAATGTTACTGTTACTGTTAATGTTACTATTACTGTTACTAATATTTTTACTTTTACTTGCATGACTAGATCTTTTTACAACATCCGCAAAACTCGCATTTTCTTGAAAAACATCATCAGTCGAATCGTTGTCACTATTTCGAAATTTACGTTTTTTGCGTCTGGGATTTTGGTCCGATTCAGAATGAACCGTCCTAGATGCACCATTCGTTGCAGCTAAATTTTTTTCCGTACTAATTTCAAAACATGAACTAGTCATCTTATTCCATTTCTCACTAATTAATTTTTCAAAGCAACTTAAAGAATCGTTCATATTTTGTTGCATTTTTTCCACGCCAATTCTCAACGCGTTGTCTATCTGAGCAGCAACGTTGTTTCGTATACCAGTGATAGAGTCAGCAACAGAAGACAATTGCTTCATTGCTTCCCCAAGCATTTTGGTATCCGAAACCGATACATTCTGCTCGTCACAACTCTGATCTGACAGACAATTACTACACTTGAATAGAACATTTGCATTATCTGTGATAAGCTTTGCCTGAGTCCGCGTGAGTGTAGTGCACTTGCAATGAAATACACGAGCACACTTACCCACACAGATAACCGGCAAATCACTTACCAAAATCCCCAAATTACATATTGCACACTCAGCCATATATATCACCTATACACATAAACTTTACATGCAACACTACAGAGACACAAGTAAAAAAACGAACGAAAGCAAAAATTTACAATGCCGTAGCTTACTAAAAGGTCACCAATTAGCTTGCCGGGCGAAGGAAAATACAAAAAATGAACGAGAACCAGCGGCAACAGCAACCGTTCTCCTACTTATCCAATAAATTATCACTACGGGGCACGCGTAGGATCACTTCTACCGCGGCACAAGCACAATTTCACACTTAATTAATTGATTATTTATCACAGCACTGCGAAATAAACTATAACGTTCGCCATTACCAATACTGATGATTCCATACACAACCATAGTCACATAGAGATTTCTATTCTTTGGTTATAAATATAATCGTTTCGGCTTACACCTCAAAGTGCACAATGAGATTTAAAATGGAGGAGAGCAAACTTTTGTGAAAATGTGAGGATGAGTGCTACAAAGAGTGGATGCATTTCTCTTTGAGTATGTTGATTAAATTATCTCTTTGTTCACTTTTTTAGAGGGACTAACATATCTGAAGATGGGATAAGCAGAGTTTTGGTAGCGTAGGATCCAATCTTTTTCAGGGATTCAGGGAAATAATAATCAGCTTAGCAATCTAAAAAATAATGCTTCCAATCTGGTCCACTAAAAAGCCTCAAGCCTTCCGAAATTAGCTTCTGAATACTCCCTTTGATAAAAGCATCGCAACTTATCCCGGCTTCTGGGTAAAACCTATCAAAGCATAATTTCAGATGCTTCATCAGATTCAAAGCCTGCTGGAGTTTTTCCCATTTTCTACCAGCACTTTCCGATCCATCAGCCGGCTAAGCTAATCAATTTCGCACAGCACGAGTAAATCCCAAAGAAATTACTTTCAACTATCTCCGACATGCTGTAATGTGTGTATGTGTGTTCTTGTGTGGCATGTCATTACACCTTCGGAACTTTCCCAGCTTTCATAGTGACAAAAAGTAACTGTGATAAGCTGTGCACTGAAATAGGCAAAACCTAGCAAAACCACTCACTCCGCAACAAATGTCATAAAGCTACCTTTTGTACGCTTCCAGTCCAGGTTCATTTATCATCCGGTGTTATGATATCCCTACCGACGGACGACGACTTCGAAGACCTTCAAGCTTCCAGGCCTAAGTTCTTCTGACGGAACTACGGAACAAGAGCGTCATTGTTTGTTGATGCTGCTGAGCATGTCCATGTAGAGACGGACTTGATTGCATTCACATGAACTACAGGAGGGAAAAGTCAACCGACCAACGACGTGTATGTTACATACATATTCAGATCAACCGAGACGTAGAGAGGGGTGAGGGTTAAATGCCAGAATACCATGGTGGGCAGGGTGAAAGTAAAGTGTTTCTCCTCAGATGAAATGATATTGTGCGGTTGGGTGGAGCAAGTAAGCAGGACAAACTGACCTACCTAGGAGCCTAGTCGGGTGCGGTGAGGTGCCGGATCCATCTTGAGCTTCGGGTTGAATGTGCGGTTAAGGGGACCCTTTTTACGGTTCGTCACCAACTGAATGTGTCGGTTGCGTTGAGGCGTGCAAAATGTGTTCATCAGAGCATGTATATGTGTGTGTGTTCTTGTACGTACACAAACCTATAATAACAACAACGGGCAACGGGGCAGAGAATGTTCGGGCGGATGGAAAGGGGGAAGCTGGGACCGAGTGGGATGGCCAAGTAAAATATTTCTTAGGTTGGTCCCCGCTGGGCTTTATTTATGCACACGTGTCGTGTGTGTGCGCTATAGCCTCGCGATAGCCTGGCCAGTAAAAGTTGGGCAAACATTCTGGAGGCGGCGGGTTCGATTCCCGGATTGGCTGAGGAAAATTTTTTGACTTTCCTGCGCATAGAGTGGCGACGAGTTCAGGCCCAAATATCTGGTTGGGACGTATTGGACAATGACGAGAGAGAGAGAGAGAGAGAAGACTCAGTGCGTTTTCGGAACGAAGAACACGCACCGAGCATTGCATTCGTTAGATGTGGCATGGGTTCATCTGGGAATTTATCCAGCTTGCTGGTTTTAATTCAAAGATCATAATTCAACGTTCATTCTGAAATAATAAACATTGGAATTCTGATAATGCTCTGCATTGAATTCTGATAATCTCACACTTAGATCTCTGATTAACCTATGAGAATTTGATTAGCATATCAGGATTTCATTGTCTTACCATCTGTTAAACTATTCGCATGCAACTATCTTCGTTCTTCATATTCTAGAAGCAGGAAATGCGGAAAATGATAGTCAATTTGCACTCGCAAGCAGGAAGTAGGAAAAATTCCATCAATTTTATTTGTTTTGTCCCTAGGCATATCGATAACGATAATGGAGAACGACAGGTTCACAGCCCAAGTAAATTGAAATGCCTACGGCATAGCTTCGTTAGATGTTCCTCGGCTGAAAGATAAACCACCATCAGGAATAAATGTCCATGCTCATGTCCATCATCTAAAGCAGCATAAAGTGAATCAATTACCTTTTCCCTGAACCGTTTCCAACGCAATGTACTTTAATGCGTTTTACTGGGATAATTTAAATAACAGAACGATCATAATGCAAGTGGAAAGGACATTCTTCTTTCCTTTGTCATCCACCAACGACACTCCTCGGAGCGCTACTTAATTCTTAAGATTCCTACGAACGACGACGACGACGCCGGGCGAAGGAAAACTCTGTGAGCAGGACTTCCGGGAAAAACTTTCCGCCCAACCGAAGGAAGATGATATTGTTTCTAAAACTTTCACAGACAGTCGCAAAAAGGAAACCCCTCGCAGGAAAAGTTCCCAGCGTTGCAGTTTACAACTCGCTTGCACAGACGAGTCGAGAGTGCATTATCGACCGGTGACGGTGGAATCCGTGCTGACGTTTAACTGACTGTTGCCAGAGGGTGCTGGCTGCTGCTGGCCGTCGGTGCGGTGTTGAAAAAGGGATGATAAGAATTGAAGTTTGCTCTCGGAGCTAATCGACGTTTGTTGAGGGAGAAGGAACTTCGTTTCCTAGAGATCAAACTTTTCGAACGGTTAGTTGCTTCACGCTTGAGTAAAGCATGATTACGAGTGTTGCAACTTCCAAAGTATAATTTTCACGCGACGGAGGGTAAGGTATATTATAGTAAGCGGTTTTTTCGATTAGTTTTTATTTAACATACACAGCAAAAAATTAATTTTGATATCACATCAAAGTGGATGCACTTCAGTCGTGTCGAAAATATGGTGTAATATTACTTGCCAAAAAGGACAAAATTATCATTAATACAGTGCATGAATTTACATTACGCTGCTTTTACTGCATTTGTTTATTGTTGTGGCCATAAAAATTACATTAGATTTTCGACATGATTGAAGTGCATCTTCTTGGATGTAATATTACAATTTATTTTTTGCTGTGTATGCTTCAAAGTGCAGAACAACGCCAAATTCAAGATTCATATTATTTACATGAAATTCAAACCATAAATTGAATATAATTCTAATGAGAGATTTTTTCACATTAAAAAGATTCGCATGAGGACGGTTCGCATAAAGCACGTTTATGTCAGTGCACAATATGCAAAATAGGCGTTTTGCATAATTTATCTCATAAGATGTCTCCACCAGTAGCGATATGATGATGACATATTCTCTCTATGCCAAAGATTGCTTCAATTGCTTGGCTTTTGGGCACATCAGACTAAGATGTCGTGCAGTAAAGGCCGCTTGAGGGAGATGTTCCGGAGATCATCACCGAGGACAGGTCCTGTACAAACTTAAAGTTCTGAAAATATGAAAATCCGACAAACACGATGTGTCGGATCGCTCCTGCCCCAGTTACACCTGGAAATCCGAGGTACAGAAAATTAAAGTCGAAAGCGACCTTCCATATCCCGAAACCCATCGTCTGTGTAAACAAAGCAACGGGACGAGGTCCTACTGTGGAGTCGCTTCAGCCAGCATTGAAGCCAAGTTCGTCGAATTGAACAACCGAATCGAGGACTTGGCTAGCCATGCTAGAGACAAAGATAGGACGATCCTACAACTACAATCTGCCCTACAGCTAAGTAACATCAACCCCGGGCCTACACCGATCGACACACCCTATGTTGATCTTGTCATGGTCATCCTTGTTGCCATGATTCAAAAGCAAATGCAACAAACCAGTCAACAAATGGAACACATGAGCAGCAATTTCTAGTCAGTTATCAAAGTCATTCAAATCGATACCCAGCGCAAGCTGATGCTTATCAAGACACATTACAGACCCTCCTCCAGCAGCGACATATCCTTCTCCAAGGAGGAGAATTTGGATACAACCATCAACCCTAATAATATTTTTCTTATTATATTAATTTCAGGATCTTTAATTACTATTTCTTCTAATTCTTGATTAGGAGCATGAATAGGGTTAGAAATTAACTTACTATCATTTATTCCCTTAATAAATGAAGGTAAAAAAAATTTAATAACTTCAGAAAGTAGATTAAAATATTTTTTAACTCAAGCTTTTGCTTCATCAATTTTATTATTTGCAATTATTTTAATAATATTATTTTTTTAATAATAATTGAATAATAAATAACAATTTTAATGATTTATTAATTTTATCAACTTTATTATTAAAAAGAGGAGCAGCTCCTTTTCATTTTTAACACCGTTACCAAACCAGATACTCTTCTGCCAAACACTAATACTCCGAAATCTGTCAAAAATCGCTCACCACGCATAGCTTAAGCTCCCAAAGTCCAAAGACCGCTTCACAGTTCACCGGAGCCACCCAAAAACGTCAAGCCTCTCAAAGAAAAATTGAATTAGTTATTTCACAATCACTTCCAACTATCGGCTATCTGACCCTCACTTTTCTTTCTGAACACTCCAATGACTAACTAACCACCACTACGCACATCGAACACTCGCAAAAACCATCGCCAAACATACCTGTGTATGGCATCAGGTAGCCGGGGCACCGTTGAAACGGAAGCTATATCCCAACCGGAATCATCGGACACCCCCCGATGCTCGAGCTACCCAGACGAAGATAGCTGTGCCTTGGGCACGCAGGGCAACGGCAGTGCGGACGTTTTTTTCCACACCGGAACTACCGGACCACCTCTGCAGTCCTCGGACAAGGGAAAAACAGAAGAGCCCAGTGGTAGCCCCTGGTAGCCGGAGCCCCGTCGGTGCGGACACCACTGCCACGCCGGAACTGACGGCAACACCGCGACGCCGGAGGAAGTATGGAAGAGAGAGACAAAAAGACGGCAACGTCTATCCCCTTATCGACCTCGAGGGAGTCAATACAGCTATGAATATCGGGACGGACAAGGGTACACTTACTCATGCCCCGAAGGACACCGAAGGAAAGCATCAAGCCGCTCCAACCACGACCAGCACACACCCAGGTAAAGAAAAAAAATCTCTCGTTGGGTGGATGAAACACCTCCACCTGCCCTTGGTGGGGCTCTGTTTCATTCGGTTCACTGCTCAAGCCCACCGACCGTACCATCCGTTGTGTCATCCCCGCCCTGGTTGGATAGAACACCTCCGCCTGACCCCGGTAGGGCCCTGACTGAATCGGACCATCCTATGGAGCCAATCGTCGACACCAGTCATTTAGACACCTCCAAGTACCTACGATATCCACCACCCCGTAAACCCTATCTACCAAGGTGAGAGCTTTAACGTTTTGTTCCCTACGGCAGCTCTACCGAAGCCCACGAATCCTGCAAATGGAATATAAACGGGTTTTTCATCCATTTCCCATCGAAATTGGTCATTGGCTTGAAGGAGGTCAACAAAGTCTCGGCCGATTTGATGAACCGTTCGCTAGGAGGAAAATACAGCTGGACCCTCAAGCGGGGAAATAATATCCGACACACCGTAGCCCCGATGGTGCTACGTGGGATCCCTTTCCGTCGTATCGATACCAGCTCATAGCTTCCCATCATCGCCGTACAGATAGACAATTCCTCTAGCATTACCGTAGCCTGTGCGTACCTGCCATGCGGCCGTATTTCCAACCTCGAAAAACAAATAAACGAAACTCTAAACAAGCTGTCCGAACTGCGGATCTTCGTCCGTGACCTGAACGGACACCTCCCAAGTAACAATTTTGGTTTTATGAGGGTTCTGTAAACCATGGTTTAGATGTGGCATGCTTCAAAACCACTATAAAACTTGCAATGTTACTTGGACATCCGCACTGATGCACGTTTGTGAAAGGGAGGGCTTTTATTTATTTTATTTATTCGTCAATCAATCAAAACGTAGACTACATATAAGCATTAGGACTTATGTTCTATGACCTCACAGGGTTCTGACATATATTTTGAATTCTGTTGAGGGCATATTCAGGTCAATCATTTCACAATGATGATTATAAACAGTCATCATCTGATTTACCGGTCCAAATTTAGCGTAATTGGTCCGATGGCGATCCACTGCGAACAAGTGTCGATTGCGTAATTGTCGGAAAGGTGCATACACATTTAATCTTGACAATAGATCAGCTGAGTCAATGCATTGCGAAATGATATTGCTTAATAAAGAAATCATTGCGTAATCTCGACGTTCTTTAAATGTTTAAATGCCAGGGCTGGTAGAGATCACTGCTGTCAAAAATAGTGTTTTTAGTGACCATGTTGAAGAAAAACGTGACCAAATAGTGACTTACAGTTGCAACAATATTGACTAAAAAGTGACCTTAGAGATGAAATGTAGACGTTATGATCGCATACCAAATAAATGTTTGATGTTTTAGACTTAGGGTAATTGATTCTGGTTGGACCTATCCAAAAACTGATGATGGTTGGACCTATTTTTTCAATCGCTAGTTTAGTCAATCTTCGCTAAAAAAAATTTCAAAGATCACTTTAGTATCATAAAATACTCATTTTCTTCAATTTGCATGGGTGTTTTATTGAAAAAAAAACTTCAAAACAATTGAGTTTCAATGAGTTTTCAGAACAGTTCACTTTCCACGCATTAGCTCGTCATTATGCCTTACTTTCAAACACACAAAAAAGGAATACTTTTTACATTTATTTTTATTTTCATGCAGTAAAATACTGCTTTAAGGTGTAAACAACACGTTAGTATGCCATTTATCCATTGGTTTCACTAAAATGTTTGAATAATTGACGAAATTTGAAAAGATAAATATGATCATGGTTGGACCTATGTGTTTCCTAAGACGGCCGCTAGGTGCGCTTCGGTTTGTCTACATCCTACGCGCAGCTGATTTGAAATTCGATTTCGTTTTGGCCGAGTGATCAGTTTCTTCGATTGAAAAAATGGCTAAAGAAAAGAGTTATACGGTCGAAAATCTACAAGAGACTGTTCTTTTAGTAAGAAATAAATCACTTACCGCGTACCAGGCACAGAAAAGGTACAATGTTCCGAAAACGACACTTCACGCAAAAATTAAGGGAAGCCACGGCAAGAAATATGGAAGGGAAATGTGTTGAGTGTTGATTTGGAGAACCAGTTAGGGGATTGGGTTTGTAAATGCGCTGCTTCTGGCAGTCCCAAGATGACCAAAAAGACCTTGGAAGCTGCTAAAGACCTTGCGTCACTAGTTGGGCGTAAATTTAAAGGAGGAATTCCATCGTCAGGTTGGCTGAAAGGGTAACCACCGATTTCCAACCTACCACGAAAGCGCCGAAAGAATCTGTTAATATGAATTTACATTAAGCACTTCTCATACACCTTCTGTGTGTGAATTAACTTGAAATAAAATGTTATCAAACTTAACATTGTTAACTGAAACCAATTTCCGAAAAAAAAAACTTTTAGGAGAAAAAGAACTACCCAACAAACATTGGAGGCAGAACAAGAGCTTATTCAGTCAAAAATTAGCTTCTTCAGCTAAAAAATAGCTTGTTCAGCCTTTAAGCAGCTCATATTGTTTGTTGGGTATAAAACTGGAATTTAGTTCTGATATTTGGTCATTTTAAGCCCCTAAATTCCCCGAGGGTACCTAGAACATGCCCGGAAGTGGCCAATGTGGTCCAAGGCACTCAATTTTGTTATTGATCTTGTTATTGAATTTGGAAGCAATGTGAAGTGTCGCATGATAGGTTTTATTCCTTCCATATAAAAATTAGGTCCATGATCCATATACCCTGTAACTTGTTCCGGCCATATCTCCGGAACCAGTTGACCGATTCCAAAAATATTTGATAGCTTTCAATGGGACCACAATACCTATAGTTTGACGTTAAAAAAAAATTCCAAATCGGGTCAATGATTTCCGAGAAAATAAGCCATGATGAATAGCTAATGCGTGGAAAGTAAACTTTTTTAAAAACGAAGTTAAACTCAAATTTCTTGATTTTTTTTAAATAGCAAATTCATAAAAACTGTATAAAAAGGGTTTTTTCATGATACTAATAAGGTCTAAACAAAGTTTTTGAACAAATATGGGCTAAACTAGCATTTGTAAAAATAGGTCAACCATCATCATTTTTAGGTCCAACCAAGATCAGTATAGGTCCAAGGTTGTTCATAATATTTAACTTTTTATGTTATTATTAGAAACAAGAAAGGTAGATCTTAATCACGCATTTTTTATAATTATATGTTGAATTCATAAAAAAATACGACATGAATGTTGACGTCGTGTGAAACCGGCCTAAATAGGTCCAACCATCATCAGTTACCCTATTCAATTAATATCTCATAAGCACTTATATCGTACTGAACCCTTAAAGCAAAAGATTCAATACAAAGTTTATGGCCAAACCTACGGTATTAGTCTACTAACTGCAAAAACCTGGAAAACCGGGATTTTTTTCCTTAAAATACCTTCCTAAATAAGGATATAACAAAAAAAGATGTATGAATGAACTTTATAGATACATTCGCAGTGGATTCACAAATAAATAATAAGTAAAACAGAGGCTTTACATGTTTTTTTTTTTTATTTTGAAACATTTATTTTTATTTATACGACCTATCCATATTTCCTAGAAATTTAAAATTTGAAATAGTTCTGGACTTTAAAGCTATTATACTTCAAGAATCCAATTCCATGCACTATTTAAAGGTTTGTGGAATTTTATTATAAGTTCTCGAAATGTTTCTGAAGGCCACTGTTCTTCTGTGATATTTTAGAAGTTTTTCTAAATTTCTGGATTTTTTGTTCTCTCTCCATTTTCATGGAATTAGAACAAAATAATTAATTAATTTTCACTGAAGTTCTCAAAATGTCACGACGTCCCTTAAATTATCGACACCAATTATAAACTCCTTCAATAGTCTAGGTGTTATTTAAACTGCCTTAACGATTACTGAATTTATTTAATGTTGTATGTAAGAACCCACAACTGTACTGAAATTATTTGATTTGTCTTGAAGTTGCGACAATTTTCCTTAAGTATTATAGCCATTATAAACGCTCACTAATTTTCCTTGAATTTAACTATGCTTACCTGAAGTTCTCTGAATTTGTTTAGTGAACCAGAAAATTTTCTAATAAATATTCATAATCCCTTTGATGCTTTTGAATCAATCATAGAGCTCTTGGAATGCCCCAGAATTCCATGGAATTCCTTGTTAGTTGCTGCAAACTTGCTTAAGTTAATGGGATTATTCTGAAGCTATCTGGTCATTCTTGAAGTACTTGAAACTTTGATTAAACTATAAAATATCTAAATTTATTAGAAGTTTTCTGAAATTTCTTGAAGATATCGCTGCTTGCTAAAAGTTCACGCATGTTTTTAATTAATGGAACTTCGTTGATGTTCTTTCATCAATTTAGCTAAATTAACACACTTTTTAAATTCTTGTGATCTCAATAATATAACACCCTTATATAACATTAACGTTTTCCCGATGTTCATATAATTTATATCACGTTCCAAAAATTCTCTCGGAGCTTTGCTGAAGTTTTCGGAAATTCCCTGAGTTCCTCGTTTTTTTTTCCTTGATTTGTTTTCCGTCGCTACTGTTTTCCGTACTGAGTACCAATGCTACCGATACCAGGAAGGCAGTTCCCACACCTGGACCCTCCCTATCGACCCATCAGTTAGACCGGGCTCCAACGGAAGGCGTGAAAAAAGATTGTATGCGTCAAAAAATCCCAGCAGCGCCGACTGGGATTGAACCCAGGCTTTTTGGGGTGAGAGGCAATCACGCTTACCACTAGTCCATCGGCGCCGCTCTTCTCAAATCTTCTTTAAGGTTTCTACAATTTCCTTGAAATTATGTGAACTGCTCTTTGATTCTCTGATCTCTCTTGATGTTCTCGAAGCTTCCCTTAAGCTCTCAATTCTATTGAAGATCTCGGTTCTGCTCGGAAATAAATGGATTTCCCGTAAACACCTTTATATTTCCCTGAAATTCTCTGGACTTTTGTGAAGTACCTGAAACATTTCTGAAGTTTTCATAAATTCTCTAAAGGTCTCTGTTCTTCCCGGTACTTTTCGGAACATCTTATCGCATCATGGAACCATCCTGATTTTGTCCTAATTTTCGATTAAATTTTTTTAAACTGCTCCACAAGTGTGGACTAAAGCTACGGAAACTGTACTTAAGATCTGAAATTACCCAAACATCTCTAGATCTAGCTTTTCTGAGGTGCTTAGAATTTTTTCTTGCACAATACCTCTCAAGTTTTCTATATTTCTCAAGTTCGCTTGACACCTATGAAATTCTCTGAAATTCTAGGAACTTCATAAAAGTTCCTGAAAATAAAGGAACCGCAGTAAGTTCCCCATGTTTTCAGCGTATTAACTTCCCTTATGTTCCCGCAGTTTGTTTATGGAGCTTCACTGAAATTCTTAGCATTTCCTTTCATTCATCAGAACTTCTCCTAAGTTCCTACAGTTGTTGTGAAGGTAATGGGACGGCAATGAAGATCTCTAATCTTTCATAAGGTTAATAACGAATTTGAAATAAATCATTTATTTTTTTCCATGATTCTGGAAGTTGGAAAATTTTCAATATCTTGAACTTGTACATGGAATACGAAACTTCAAGACACTGCATATTTTTAGACATTGGACTTACTCAAATTAGGTTAGTTTTTTTTTAACTTTATTAAAGTGGGAAATTAAGTTGGTGTTAAACTTCAACATTCATTGGATTTGATTGTAAAACTGTTTCTTTAAATTTGATTTCCATGACTTATTTTTTTGGGTTAATTGCTGTTGTTTTTTATCCAAAAAAAAAAAAAACATAATTGTAACGCATTTAAAAAATAGCTTTCTTATTATCAGCCTGGAATTTATCCGTTAAAGTTCTAAGACTAAGATTAAGTGACTCGCTACCAGCCCTGTTGAATGCTGATCAAATAGCAACGTGCTTAGTATGACGTATGGCTAACTTACCTAGTGCATATTATAAAAACTGCTTTTGGTTTGTCTCTATTCGTTCTTCGTGCTTTTTCATACAAGGTGACCAAACAACGCTACAATATTATAATATTGACCTCACATAAGCAACGTAAAGTGTAGTCCTCAATAATGGACCTCCCACTAATTTTTAATGGACGTCACGCCTACGCAATCCAAATCATAGCAGCTAGTCGGACCCTTTCCGGTAAAATTATGTAGAGTGCCAACCCCAACCTCTATGGCAGCGACAATTACCCGGTCCATCTTCAGCTCCACGCCACCGCCGTCCCTGCAGTCACCAGCAGACCCGGCAGGAGATATAGGAAAACAGGAGACTGGGCAAAATACGACGCCAGTATCCGTTCCCTTCTAGAGCAATGCAATCCGGATAACATCCAAGACTTTACGAAAACGAGTAGCAACCCAGGACAAAAAGCCCTTCGCTGGTGGAATAACGACACCGAAAAGGCTGTTAAGGCACGTCAAAAGGCACTGTAAAAGTGTTGGAGTTAGAAACCTAGCAAGCGACGAATAATCGAAGCAACCTACAAATAAATGTATTCTCATAGTCTGAAATAAAATGCCATTCCAAGTTTGTCTCTCATCAAGCTAAGACGTATTTTCAAGTAGTAGTAAATCCGGTCTACGGCCATATCACATTCAAGAGGTTTTGGGCCCGAAGAAGTTCAAGATGGAAAGATCCGGAATAACGAAGCTGACGAACGAAAACTACGAAACCTGGAAGCTGGAGGTGGAATTCCTGCTGGTTCGCGAAGGACTATGGAAGTACATCGTGCCCGGAGTCAAGCCGGAAGAGGCTGCAAACCAAGCGAACGCGGCGGAGCTGATTGCCTGAGCAGGAGTCAACACGGCCTTATCCGGGATACGCAAACCGCAAAGGAAGTATGGAAGAATCTGGAGAAGCAACATGAAAAGAAGTTACTAACGTCGAAGGTTCACCTGCTGAAGCGGATTTGCGATCTCATGTTCTAGGAAGGAGACGACATCGAGGACCACCTGGTAGAATTCGAGAGTTTGTTTGAAAAACTGGCCAACGCTGGTACGAAGCTCGACGACGATTTGCAGGTAATCCTAGTGTTCCGCAGTCTACCAAGCTCTTTCGACGCGCTGACGACTACCCTCGAAAATCGGTCGGAGGACGAGCTGATGCTGGCCCTTGTAAAGGATAAAATTATCAATGAGGTGCAGAAGCGAAAAGGGACTGTTCCGGCGGATTCAGCGGTATTAAAGGTGGCCGGGAAATCGAAATCCATTGTGTGCCACCACTGCCAGAAGGTCGGCCACAAGAAGCGAGACTGTAGAATTTGGCAGAAGCAGAGCCAGGATGAAGTTTCTCGAAGTGAAAAATCGGTTGCCAAGAAAACCAAGAAGTTTGCCAAGCAACAGGCAAATGCAATAAAAACGGAGTCCACTGAAGAGGATATCGTTTTCAGCGCTCGTGAAGGACCAGTGACGAAATGGATCGTGGATTCTCGAGCCAGCTCCGGCGCACATGTCGAAAGTTTTTCGTATCCGTTGAGAAACCACGAGATGATATCCCAAGTTTCGTTACTGTCGCTTATGGGAAGAAAGCATTGGTGAAAGGTGTGGGAAACTGCCAGATCCATTGCTACGGGAAACACAGCGAAGCAAAGCAAATCGTGCTCACCGGTGTCCTGTACGTCCCAGATCTGGATATGAACCTCGTTTCCGTCGGGAAACTCGTCCAGAAAGGCGCAGCGGTAGAGTTCAACGACAATGGCTGTACGATTGTCAAAGGTACACGGATTGTGGCTGAAGCAAGGTGTAGCAACGGTCTCTACCACTTGCAGATGGAGGAACGCGTGGGTGCGGCAATTGAGCATTGCAATAAGAAGAACTGTTTGCATGACTGGCACCGTAAGCTCTGTCACCGTGATGTGAAGGCAGTCCAAGAACTGGGGCAACGACAATTGGCAACGGGCATCAATATTAAGCAGTGCGGTTTGGTTTTGCCTTGTGAGACCTATCTGCAGGGAAAGATGGCACGACTGCCATTTCCAAAGGAAGCAACGAAGAAAACGACGGCTGTGATGGACCTGGTTCACAGTGACCTGTGTGGACCAATGAGGACGGTGACCCCGGGTGGTTGTCGTTATTTCCTGACGCTTATTGACGACCACAGCCGGTACACAACGCTGTATCTGATGCGAGAAAAATCAGAAACATTTGACGCTATCCAGGACTATGTTCAGAAAATGAAGACGGAGTTTGGCAGACCGCCGAAAGTGCTGAGATCCGCCCAGAGAGGCGAATATCGTGGCTCGAAGATCATGACGTTCCTCAAGCGTGAAGGTATCCAGCAACAATTTACGGCAGCATATTCACCGCAGCAGAACGGAGTCGCAGAAAGAAAGAACCGTTCCTTGGTGGAGATGGCCAGGTGTATGCTTTTGGAAGCAGGTATGCATAATCGCTACTGGGGAGAAGCAATCAACACAGTAAGTCATCTGCAAAACATGTTGCCAACGAAAGCGGTTAATCAAACTCCGTACGAGATTTGGCATGGAGTCAAGCCGGACGTTTCGAACCTGCAAGTGTTCGGAACATCAGCATACGTATTTGTTCCTGAAGTCAAACGATCGAAAGTCGAATCCAAAGCCGAAAAACTTACTTTTGTCGGCTACTCGTTGCAACACAAAGCGTGGCGTTTCATCAGCATGAAGACGAACAAA
This sequence comes from Ochlerotatus camptorhynchus, assembly GCF_037179485.1. Lineage (NCBI taxonomy): Eukaryota > Metazoa > Arthropoda > Insecta > Diptera > Culicidae > Ochlerotatus > Ochlerotatus camptorhynchus. Next base: position 9,461,995 of record NW_027040722.1, read on the forward strand.
GTGACGATTAGCCGGGATGCCCGATTCCTGCCTTCGATGATCGACAAGGGGGAAATTTCCACAGAGGACGAAGGTACGCTATTCTTTCCGTTATCGCTATTCAATCAAAACCGTAGTGATACGGATACACCGGAGGAGCTGAGACAACCTGAACCAGTAATCGATCGTGAAATCATGGAAGAGGAAGATCTCCACGATGTTGAAGAACATTCGGATGAAAGCCTGTACGAAGATGCTGATGAAGCAGAAGCACTCGATGGAGGTGAGTCACAGGAGGAGTCGGTACCAATCCACGTAAAGCAAGATGTAGGTACACAGCGACTATCAACCAGGGTGACGAAGGGTATTCCACCTCAACGCTACTGTGCCGACAGTCGGGTTGCACATTACGACAATGACGAGCCGCGCACCTATCAAGAAGCTGTGACTGGTCCGGAGAAAGACATGTGGAAGCAAGCCATACAGGATGAATTGCAATCGATGTACGAGAACAACGTTTGGGAGTTGACCATGTTGCCGGCTGGTAAGAAAACCATTGGATGTCGCTGGATCTTCAAAAAGAAAACGGACGAGAATGGAAGGGTCATCCGGTACAAGGCGCGACTTGTCGCTCAAGGGTTTTTGTTACCGTGGTGAAGCAAACAACGCACCGGACACTATTCTCCGTCGCCTGCCAGAAGAAACTTCTCATCAAACATGCAGATGTCAAGACAGCGTACTTGAATGGTGAGCTACAAGAACCCGTGGTTTGTTGTCTTCGCAAAGGATTGTACGGGTTGAAGCAAGCCGCCCGTATTTGGAACCACAAATTGGACAAAACGCTGATACAAATGGGGTTCAAGCCGTCCAAGAACGATTGTTGTCTCTATGTCATGCAGAACTGAGGTAAAATCGCTTATATTGCTGTATATGTTGACGATTTCATTATAGCATGCGAGACTGAAAACGACTACAAGGCCATCGTTAATGAGCTGAACCAATATTTCACGGTAACGTCGCTCGGGGATATCCAGCACTTCCTTGGTGTCCAGGTCTTCCGTTCCGAGAAACACGTTGCACTAAGTCAGAGAGCCTACATCCAGAAGCTTCTGACAAGATTCGGTTTGGAAAACGCGAAGCCATCCGCTATACCATTGGACCCAGGCCACCTACATCCAAAGGAGGAGACCCCGCTGCCCAATAACCATTAGTATGCCAGCTTGATTATTGGGTTGTTGTACGTGGCCATGTGTACTCGACCTGATGTTGCAGCAGCTGTTTCAATCCTGGGGAGAAAAACTAGTTGCTCATCACAGGCTGATTGGGTGGAGGCGAAGCGTATCCTGAGGTACTTAAAAGGTACTATTGACCACGAGCTAATCCTGGGAGCCGATTCCACGCAATTGGAGGTGTACGTAGATGCCGACTGGGCTGGTCACACTAAAGATCGCAAGTCAACCACAGGCTACCTGATCCGGTATGCAGGTGGTATGATTGGATGGTGTTCCAGGAAACAACATTGCGTAACATTGAGTAGTTCGGAAGCCGAGTACGTTGCTATAACGGAGAGCTGCAAGGAGTTATGCTAGATATTACGACTATTCGACGATCTGGGAATCCACGCCAAGTTTCCGGTTACTGTGAATGAGGACAACCAGAGCGCCATCAAGCAACTCGAATCCGACTCCAGCGAGCGACGTTCGAAGCATGTTGACACGAAGTACCACTATGCGTGTCAACTGAAGGAGCAAGGAATCATCAGTCCACAGTACCTTCCAACAAACGAAATGATTGCAGACATGATGACGAATCCTCTTCAACGTATCAAGCAAACGCGGTTTCGAGATGCAGCCATGATTCTTTCGTCGAGGAGGAGTGTTGGAGGTAGAAACCTAGGAAGCGACGAATAATCGAAGCAACCTACAAATAAATGTATTCTCATAGTCTGAAATAAAATGCCATTCCAAGTTTGTCTCTTATCAAGCTAAGACGTATTTTCAAGTAGTAGTAAATCCGGTCTACGGCCATATCACATTCAAGTAAAAGCTCAAGCGCCTCTGCCATAACGACCCCGATCGCGATGCTGCCCTTGGCAACCACCGCAAGCTCCACAACCAGTGCTGCGAAGAAGTGAGAATTACTAAGCAATCCAGCTGGATGAACTTTCTTGACAGCATCAACGAGTCGCAGTCCTCGGCTGACCTTTGGAGTTGAGTAAACGCCTTCAGTGGCAAGCGATGTACAGGGTGCGTGACGAATTTTTGCAGTAAATGGCATATTTGAGAAAAAATACACCAGTTAGTTATTCTAGCAATGAATTTTGTGCGATTTATTTTCTTTCGCAACATATGGAAGTTGTAAGTAAATTTATTCAATAAATTGCCTTCCCTTTCGACGACTGTAGTCAGACGCTTCCGGAAACTGCAGTATGCACGTTTTAAAATGTTTCGATCCATAGATGTCATCACTGCCTTGATTTTAGCTTCTAGCGACTTAAGTGTGGTGTGAGAGGTTCTATTGGTATCCCGTTGGACGACGCCCTATACAAAATAATCCAACGGATTGATATCGGGACTGCTTGGGGGCCAAATTTCTTCCTCCCAAATTTACGAAATATTTTCCGTAAGCCATTTCTGTGCTTTATTAGCAGTATGAGCAGGTGCTCCGTCTCATCACTTTCCCAAGCCTTTTTTAATATTATACACTGTTCTTTCAGACACATTTACCGACCGAATTATTTCTTTCATGCATACTCCGGCGCGCAACAAAGCGACAACGGCTGACAGATTGGTCTCTTGTTTCGACATCTTTACGTTTACTCAACATTGTTTGTTTAAATCTTACACCTAACAGTATAAGCCAGTGCTGCCAAATATATCTAAATCATGATGCACAAGCATGAGAAATTACTATTTGAAATTTACTGCAAAAATTCGTCACGCACCCTGTATAGCTCCACTGTATCTCCAAGTCAATGGCTCCGCGGTATCCGACTCTGACATTGTCATGGACTTCTGGTAATTTCCACTATCAACGACAATCGATGATCAACCAATGATTTTTGTGAGTTTTGAGAAGTTCTACCGATTGGATAGGCTAAAAATTTAGCAAAAATCGAGATTAATGATTATTGGAACTTACTCTTCGATTAATTTGGAGCCGCAATAATTGATAACATGCTACATCATGCTTCGAAATTTACCAATTTTCCATACATTTTTGTATGGCGTCCTTATGTTTATTTCCGTAGGGGAAAATCACATTTTCATTTACTTCTCCTAGGTATATTATGCAATTGGTTCATTCTTAGGTTTATATTGTAACATGATAATGTGACTTCCAACACACACGATTTAGAATTTATCTGATTCTTAAAGTTGGAGGAGCCATCTATAAAGTGTCTTTATATATATTTCCACTAGTGTATATATAAAAAAAAACACTGCCATTCCACTGCGGAAAACATTAAAGGTCCTGAGCGTCCTCATAAAACGCAAGTTTTGTTTTGAGCCCCACTTTCAAGCCGTCAGGATCGAACCTGACGTTTGTTTTTTCCGTGGAGTTTTTTTTTTCTATAATCGGTTGCTGATCTGACCATAACCAGGCCCAGGAGACAATTTCTAGTTACTCAGTTCCTATTATTTGCCGCTGAGAAGCTGTTCCGAAGACAAGTAGAACCTCCACGAGGCGTCCCATCCCTAGTAGCACGGTTGTCACAAATCGGTTGTGGCATCTTCTATACAACTTAAATCAGTCATAAACAAGTTTCTGCAACTTATTGTGACGGAAATGTGCTACTCGGGATCATTCATCCCATCATTCGTCCCATCATTCGTCCCATCATTCGTTCCATCATTCGTTGAGTCGCAGCGTTGAACCTGACTATTGGCCACGAAAAGGCTTGCCATCAAAAATCGACTAAATACATCCGAACATTTGTTTATCTCAAATCAACGGAAGACATTTCGCGCAACTACCATAAACCGGACTAGTTTCTGTTGATCTTCGTCAAGTTTGGTCTACAATTTGGACTTCTACATCAACACATGTCAGGCAGGCTTTAGGTTCAATTGGCTAAACTTGGTGAGTTCGTTCCATTTTGTAAATTTTATCTGTTCAAACTAGTAACGTTGGGAGATCACCTTTTTGTAGTACGTTACTGGTATAAGATCTACCATCGAACCCTAGGCGTTACAACTTCAAACTAAGGAATCAGGATTTTCCAGTAATCAACGGATTACATTTTAGTGTTTGTTACTTTTTATGACTTGATAATAGTGACAAGACTCGGGTAGTGACCACCGCTGTTATGCATTTCTATATTGCATATTTTAAATCAAAATTATTGATTATGTTCATAGCGTTTACATAATTATTTTCCCTTTGTCCTTCTCCTTTTCCTTTCTCTCTTCTTTTTTCAGAAAGCGATTAATGCCGCTATAGCCTTAAGCCATAAAAGGTGACAAAAGAGTTAGTGCTCATGTCCCAACCGTCAGAAGAAAATGGAGCATCACTTAACCTTTCTAGCTTTGATGCTTCCAACAACCAACCAATCATATAATTACCAAAATTGGAACGTACGGTACGAGATGTCCACGTTTCATCCATGTAATGGATTCTGAGGCATCGAAGATTTAAACAGACCCGATGTTTTCTGAATCATCTTGCCCCTTAAATGCTGCACAGTAGGCCTGGCCGTTTTGATAGGTGTGACGCATCTTCGATGTGAAACATATATCAAATCGACAAGAAAAATTATGGAGGTATATCCATCATTGTCCAGGATGCTTTCAAAAACTGGCTGTGTTGGTGTTAGATTAGATTAGATTAGATTAGAGCCCCACTTTCAAACCGTCAAGTCCGTCAAGCTAAACCTGGTACGGACAATCTCCAGGCAGCACCAATCCAACATCCGCAACATTCGGTTTAAAATTCGACAGTCGTCTGCTCTACGGCCTTGAGCTCAGCTGTTCAGTCGCCGAAAAGCTGATGAAAACCCTCGCAGCTATGTCCACATTGTATCCGGCCTTTTCCCATCAACGCAAGCCGATGCAGCTTGAATACATACTTTCCGGTTTCGCACACATGCAGCTATTGTCAACAAGACCGCTGCCTTCTCCGCAAGAACCCAGGATGCGGAGGGTTCTTCCCATTTGTTATCAATATTTCTCTTTACGCCAGCTTGCAATTTTGTGTTCTTTGGGCACTTCCACAGGTGAGAGCTCCCCGCCTTCAGCATAGTTTTTTATTCCAAGCGCACCTTCATTAAATTATCCAGCGGCACAATGTATCAATGAGAGCTTCAGATAGCCTTTTCGTAAAAGGAATGATTTTACCAAACCGGAGTTGGAAGGTTCGATTCCCGGTCCGGTTGATTAAATCTTTCGAGTTGTAAATTTTCTCGACTTCCACAAAATTATACATTGGCATAGAAAGCTCTCAATTAAAAATTGGAGAAGTGCATCTAGAACCCATTGTTGAGAACGGGCAAATCGCTGGCTGCAGAAAATCCTAGAAGAAGACCAAGAAGAAGATGAAATGTACCTAAATTAATCTGCTCGCTGAATGTTTAATAAATCTGAGAGGTGTTCTGACGAAACTTCACGGGCCTTGAACGCTCATGCTAATGGTAATGTTTCATTAAATGTCCCCGGATGCTCACTGCTCTCCAGCAACATTGGTTTTCCGCTAGAACATAGAAAATGCCTCCAAAATCGTCAACCCCAGCCAGATAACTCCTGCACGCGAGTTAGCTTCCATCCAATGGATTAGAAGCTCAACTTTATCAACTCCTTGTGGCGTATCATTGCCCGCATACACCAACAGTCAAATCTAGAGAGTTAAGCATCTGTCTGGATTGCAAACAAAGTGCGGCACCAGCTCAACTTTCCCGCATCGCCTCGGGTAGCAGAAATTTGCATACTTGAAGACCACACCGTGCCACCGAGAACTGAGCAGCAACCCATCCACTTCACCCCATACAATATCACCGACGGCGAATATTACCCTTGAAATGTTGGCAGCACGAAAACAAACAGTTTGTCGGATTCCCCAACGCCATAGAGTCGGCTCCTTTCATGCTGGTTGACTGAGCTTTTGCCATGCCATCGGCAGTGCGTCAGCTTTTATGTTAATATCCACTCATCATCATCATCATCCTCAGGAAGGAGGCAGGGCCGATGTCGGTGTTATGAAGACGTTAAACATATACCTATCCACCGTTTGGGAAACGAGGAGGATGGGACGTCGTTCTCGTTGAAGTCAAGCTTCGGCCATCCGATGATGATGATGATGATGACGACACGTAGGGATGGACGAGGACCATCTCAGGCCCAGATATTTCTGCATCAGCGAAAATAATCGTCTTAAAGTTGATGACACGGTAAGAGTTCCCCACCCCGCACCTACTTAAGAATGAGGATGTAACGGGCGGGAAATGATGATGAATGCTCTATTTTTGTACCGCCACCACTACCCATGGATTGGGTTCGATCATCACATCAAGACGGCTGGTTGGCCTCCCTTCCCCGCATCTCAAGATGTCGTTGCTGTCTGATGGTTGCCTTTTTCTTTTGCATGACGACATCGGAAAATATGCTAGCGGCAGTGTTTATTTTTGTTGATTCTTCGCTTCCTCCTCCTTGGTGTCTACCAGCGCGCCCACATCATCGTCTTCAGTTCTGTGTAGTTTTGGAAGAATATTATACATTGCATACGGCGAGCTTTAGCGGAGGGCTTTAGCAAACGGATCCGGCAGCATCCTGACGCTTCATTGTTGCTTGGCTCGAGGATGTTTGTTTATACTTTCCGGAAGCTGGCAATTTGTTGTTTGCTCAAGTGAAAGCGGATCGAAACGGGTGGTGGAAGGGGAAGCGGACCGCTATTCTATCCGCTGGCTCCTCAGCACGATGACAGTCAATCATGTTCGGCAAATGGAAGGAAATTTAATGAGCGAAAGGATATTTAATGTCGCCGGGAATAGAAATTGAATTTAGTACGAGTATGGGAAGTAAGATTTCCGGATGTGGTTTCTGCACAGTTGAAGAATTTATTTTGGGGTGGATGTATTGCTTTGTATCTAGACAACCAACCAACCCGGGGGGTACCCGTAACATATCCGGATGTTGCCAGTGTGGTTATGGACACTTCAAATGACTACCACTGAACTAATTTTTGAACTCTCATGTGATTTGGTGCGTCACATGATGGGTTTTCATCGATTCAGGTCAGATTTAGAACCAGTTAACCGATTCCAAATATATATGGGACCTAATGGCATTATATGGGAATATAGATCCTTTTTGTCGATTCGGGATAATATCTGGGGACAAGATTCAAAATTTGAAGACAGTTGAAGATCGTCTGGATAATACTAGAACAACCTTCTTCTTCTTCTTTCTTGGATTTCAAGCTTATTGCTTATTGCATATTAGCTTATTGCGTGCTCTCAACTTAGTGTTCTACCGATGCACTTTCACAGTTATTAATTGAGAGCTTTCGATGCCTGTACCATTTTTGCATTGGTATAATTGTGTGGCAAGTACAATCATACTTCTATGCCCAGGGAAGTCGAGAAGTTTTCCATCCCAAAAAAATCCTAGACCGAACCGGGAATCTAATCCAGTTGCCTCCATCATGGTCTAGCTTTGTAGCTGTGTATTTTACCGACTGTGCTAAGGGAGGCTCCATCAATCTGCAGCCTCGAAAAATATCCAGAGGAATTTACTGAAATCTTCGATCTGCTGTAAACCTTTTGAATACTTCCTAATCAACACTGGTGAGAATATTTGAGCGACGTCATTTGAATGTACAACACTTTATTTTTTGAACTTCATCAATCCCAAGTCTTGAAATCAGTGTTCACTCGGCTGTCGACAGAAGCAGACCACTCTCGATGTGTGTCACGCGGTCGTCTTTTTGCTTGGCAGCAACCTTTGTGTGGTCCTCCTCATTGTTCTTCATCAGAAGTTCTTTCGGTCGATGCGTCGTCAACTTTGGAAAGCAACCACTGGAAGTGGCTCCCGTTCTGATGGAGGAGGCTTATTGGGTAGCAGAAGATAAAGTGTTTATTGTGTTGTACCTTTTGACTATAGTTTTAAGATTTATTGTATAGTGAACAAGAATCCTCGGCTCTGTAAAGTTAATTCGATTGAGCCTTAATGATCACACTAAAGCTTCATTGTAGATAAAGGGTGTCCACGATGAAATTGCCACACTATGAAATTGCTCTAACTTTTTAACCGTTGGGTAGAATTTAATGAAAATTTGGGTGGATTTAGTTCATAGTGCATTATTTACATCCTGCAAGTTTTAAAGTCCTGTGATCAAAACTCGCGGAAATGGAGTCGAAAGAACAGCTCGTGCGTGATAAAATCTTGCGCATTCATCACGAGAACAAGGATCTCTCGCATCGTTCCATCGCTAAAACGTTGGGAATCGCGAATTCCACGGTTTCGCGAGTGATTAAGCGGTTCGAGGAACGGTTTACCACCGATCGGAAGCCCAGAAGTGAAGGAAAAAGTATTCCGTACAACACCAAAAATCACAACCGCGTAGTTGGGGCCTTCAACCGAAATCCGAACGCCTCCGTTAGGGATGTAGCTAAGAAGCTGCACCTAAGCCGAAATTTTGTCCAGAAGGCCAAAACTAAGGCTGGGCTTCGAACGTTCAAGGTACAAAAGGCCCCTAATCGCGACGAGAAGCAGAACAAGTCCGCCAAAACCCGTGCCAGGAAGTTGTACCTCAACATGCTGACGAAAGTTGAATGCTGCATCATGGACGACGAAACATATGTGAAGGCCGACTTCAAACAGATCCCCGGCAACCTGTTTTTCACGGCCAAGGATAAGTTCAGCGTTCCGGAGCATGTCCGCACTCAGAAGATGTCCAAATTTGCGAAGAAATTCCTGGTTTGGCAAGCCATCTGCACGTGCGGGAAGCGGAGTGCACCTTTCGTGACCCAGGACACGATGAACGGACAGGTGTACATAAAAGAGTGCCTCCAGAAGCGGCTGCTTCCTCTCCTGAAGGCCCACAACGTCCCAACAATCTTCTGGCCGGATTTGGCCTCATGCCACTACTCCAAGGACGTGCTGAAGTGGTATGCGGACAATAAGGTCAATTTCGTGCCGAAAATATTCAACCCTCCCAACACTCCGGAGCTCCGCCCCATCGAGAAGTACTGGGCGATTATGAAGCAGCACCTTCTTAAACGACCTAAGGTAGTGAAGACAGTCGAGGAACTGAAGAAAGTATGGGTTTACATGCAAAAAACGGTTGATTCACAGGTTGTGCAGAATCTTATGGCCAGGGTTAAGGCCAAGGTGTGGGCATTTGCGTATGGACTGTAAATAAAATACGAGTAAAATGGTTAAATGAAGTTTAATAGTTATTTCTCAATCCCTGAAAATTTGATGGCAATCGGATGAAAACTCGAATTTTGCGAATCAATTTTGTGTGTGGCAATTTCATCGTGGACACCCTTTAGCATTTCCAACTAACTCTGAAAATCGCAAACTTCGCGTATGAAGTAACATAAAAACTTTGAATGTTTCCAGAGAACTTTATTGATATCAAGAAGCATTTCTTAAAGATTCTAAAGACCATTATTTAGACATGTAAAATGCTTTAAAACCTTAGTCCGATAGCTATCTGCTCTCCTCAATGTTGAACTTGATCAAGCTTAATACCCTCTGTCATCAGCAAATCACTGTATGAAGGGCCAAAAACGATCGGATGGATGTTTTTTCCATGATTTATTTTCCGTCGATCTTGTTTTCCGTGCTGAGCACCAATGCTACCGACGCCAGGAAGGCAGCTCCCACACCTGGACCCTACCTATCGACCCATCAACTCTTGAACCGGGGACCAACAAGTCGGAAGTAAAGCCTACTTCCCTTCCGAAAGAAGGCGTGATCAGAGATGTTATGCCTCAGAACATTCCGGCGGTGCCTACTGGGATTGAACCCAGGTCTGGGGTGAGAGGTAATCACGCTTACCACTACACCACCGGCGCCGCTAGAATGGATGGATTGATAGGCATTGGACATGTTAAAAATTTTCTAACAATTTGATCAGACGATTGGTCAGAAAACGAGCCGTCCAACAGGAAGATGCCCCCAATAAATGGGGAGAAGAGCCCGCTCTTTATCTACGAAATGTTAGCAACAGGGAGTTGACATTCTTACTCTCTCCATCCAAATCGCTTCATTTGGGTGCCTTGATGGTCCTTCATTATCCATAATTTTTGATATATAGTAATATGTAATATATAATAATCAGCTTTCAGAAGCATTACGCCTACAAAAATATGCGAGTCGCTTGAAATCTGCCAAAAATAAATTAGGGCTAAGCGTAGATGTACAGGTGAAGAATAAGAGAAAGGAGAGTCAAAGACATGCACAATTACAAGTCGTAATTTCTTCCACAAAGTTCCTCAGCGTTAGCGTTGTAATGATAAACTTCGTAGATTGGATCTTCTGAAATTCTCAGTTAGACTACTTTCAGGAATAATGCTGGGGAGTAAACATTGGTTCCAATCTAAACAATAGTAACAGAAGCATGACTATCGCTATTCCCGGCCAAACCCATCTTTACCATAACTAGGGATAGGGAAGGAAATGTTGATGTAGTACTTACTTAATCATAGGCCACCGATTTAGCGACACCCTCATAAGTGCTATGGACCTACCCTACCCAACCCTCCAAGTAGGGTATTCGGTTAGGATTCACCTCAAGTTGGCGATGCAACCAAAAGTATGTATTGTATAATGTATGTATTAAAACAACAAATAGTTTATTTAATCTCTCGATAGACGGCTATCGAAAGAACGTATTCAATTTGTTCAGTGATTATTAATTTTGAGAGTCATGACGGAGAGCTTGGGATTAAACCCACGATTTTCTGCTCAGTAAGCAAAAACGATCCCTCCAGGGTCATCGAACATCTCATAACCATAACACTTCGCGACAAAACACGACTACGTTTTTGCTTGATATGCAAATAGTTTCCGAGGTTGACCTCAAGTTGGCGAAGCAACCAAAAGTATATATTGTTTATTTGTTGTTCATTTAATCTCTCGATAGCCGACTATCGAAAGAAAATATTCATTTTGTTTAATGATCATGAATTTTAAGACTCATGATTTTCTGCTCAGTAAGCAAAAGCGGTTGATCTAAGGCCACCAAGCCCCTCGTATCACATCATACCGTTACCCTTATACCCCGTTCACATTACAGCCCATATCACGTAATATAGGCTGTCTTGCAATGAGCACTCATACATAGGATTTCCAGTGAAAACTAGATATATGAGTGCTCATTGCAAGACACCGTATATCACAACTTGAATGCTTTTTCTGATTGAAAGTTGTTGGGTTTCATACTTGAATCGAAAGTACCTGATGACGGCCAACTCCGACGGCAAACGGTTTCTGGGAAAATGCTTCCTCGTAATACCGGTTATGAGATCCGACTTGAGCTTGGTTTTTGGTGACATGATTTTCTTTTTTCGTTCAGCTTGCTACGGCAATCAAATGGAAACTAATAAATTGTGTGATCCCTCTCTGATCATGTATCCTCCTATTGAATTCTAGAAACTTCGAAACAAATGTTATCAAGTGATTTGCAACAAAGTAGGTGATTTGTATTTTTATCGATTTCAATGATAGTTTGATTTTCTGGTGGACATACTGCAAGTATTGAAATTCTGAACTTTTCTTTCCACAGTAAATCACGAATAACTTTTTAACGGTTAAAAATGAGGTAAAAGTGTCTCCGGCAAAGTTTTTCCTTATAAAATTTCCCATATTTTTGCTGCATTTGATTGATAATAACGCTATGTTTGATACCCACTTTTGATGATTGAATGCAGAATGCAAAAAACATCATTTTGGAAAATTTGAAAAATTGTAACTAACAAATTGGTCACAGAACATCCCGTAGCAATTTTTTCTCTTATAGTTTTGACCCTTGGTAATCTGCGAAAAATACAAAAGGGTGAGATTTCACTGAAATTTAAAGAACTAAAAATATTTATTGGATAATACCTATGAAAAATGGACTTTTTTCAAAAATCTCGTCGGGGCGACCTCTAAACAACATTTCTCAGAGTTGCCGCCATACAAAAGTTTGTTTGTAACACCCTTAGCTATCATTTGGAGGGCGAGCCCCCAGATTTCCATATATAGTGCAATTTTGGGACACCCTAACACGCATACATCCTTTCCGAAACTGATGGTTTAAACAATTCAACTATTAATTATTACCTGCAGAACCCAAAGATGGCAGTTTATTTTGTTGAAGGAGAGCTTGGGGTTAAACCCTCTAGGGTTATTGAGCATCGCAAAGCCACAACACTCCACTGCAAAATATGATTAAGTTTTCACCAGGTATGTAATAAACAACAGAAATGCGCGAGTTTCAGTGGCTGATGGTTAATTTCAAATATACTAACGGTACTGCCTACGGTGACTACGACGGTGATTACGACAGCGACTACGACGGTGCATACGACGACGACAACAGTGAATTTGTAACTTAAAGTTTGTCTTGGGTTACTGTTACTGTTTGCAAAAATATCTAATAGCAATTACCTATGCTGTAATACTTCCTTCAACGAAAACAAATTTTCTTGCATTGCCATGGTCATCTGGGAGGAGGTTCAAGTCTAGTGCTTTCCCCAGGAACCGTTCACGGTCACCAGCTACCGCCCGTCCAGTCTTGGGCGTATCCAGCGAGGCATCCTTCAGCTTGCGCACAATCTACGACACTGGCGAGAGACCAGCAGACAAGCACTTTTGCAAGCCGTAAACTCGCTGATTCACGGCAACGTCGGCCACCGAATCACCACCAAAACTCGCGACGGATACATTTGCCAACCGGACCGTGTTCAAACTCGCACACGGTGAAGAGACTGTCGATAGAACTACACGCCGAAAGCGTGACATCCGAACACGGTGAACCGGCCTCCCGGGAGGCAATGAAAGTTACAAGCATACTCACACACCGCTGGTTACAAAAACACACCCGTGAAAAGAAACGGATCCAATAAACGTCACTCTCGCAAAATCAAACCTGTCGTCTTCGAACGGCAAAAAAGTAGAAGGGTCTGTGTCTAGGGATACGAACGGGAGCTTGACGTAGGACCGCTAGGGCACGGAACAAATGTGAAGAAAATTTAGTTCTTTTAATTGATCGATCATCTATTATCTTAACTCTTTCCGGTTTTGATTTGTAGGCGTACCAAATTTGTAGTATTTTTTTCCAATGAGAAAGATGATGAAGAGAATCGATCAAAATCATTTGCACCCCTGCAATATTAACAATATTACAACTCTGGAGAGCATTTTGTGTGGTCGTTGGGGGCATGTGGCTCTGAGTATGGACCAAGGCAGATAAATTCTATTCTAATTTTTTACTGTAATAAGATTGTTGGACCAGAAAAGGGCCGTTTTGTTGCCAAAGTTGGTGATGATTTAACCTCCGAAACTGTACACAGTTCGTCTGTCGCTTAAAAGCGTAGATGACGTCGTTGGCCGCTTACGCTTGGCGTGTTCAATATAGGTGGCAGGATCACGGATCACATTTTCCAAGGACACCTTCAGCACACCTCGTGTTTTCTCGTAAATCAGACCGGAGACACGTTTGATACCGCCACGGCGAGCCAGACGACTGCTTTGGCTGCTTCTGCTGCCTGCTCATCACGGTTTCCGAAGCGAAAATGAGTTGAGGCTAGACAGCAGCGTTGTTTTATATCTATTCAGGTTAAAGCAGAATGATGTGCATCCAAGTGGTACTCGATTATGACGACTACGTTTTTTAAACAACGTAAAAAAATAAGACTTTTTATTTGTACTTTGGATAATGCTTGACATTACCACTTTTTCAATAGTTTCTCGTTGTAAATCATCAGTTGGAAGCATTGCGTAGACATATTTCTGATCTATTGGTGAAAAAATTATTGAAATTGATCCAGGGGCACCTGAGTTATTAATGTTCAAAATCTTTCATAATTTTGTTTCATGTTCCACATTCAGTTTTCACAAAGTGTACCCCAGTATAGAAATTAAAGACGTAGTCCCACGTCAAAAATGGAACTCGGTGATCAATTTAGTGATACGGAATTTCCACTGAAAATCAACAGGAAATGCACGAATTTCACCACACCCAACTGCGAAACACGTTCAGAAGCACTTTTGGTACACTTTCAATATCAATTTCAGCCGAAAACACTTAATTTTTTTTGCAAAAATAGTTGCGAGCGAACCAACATCAGCACCGACCGTGCCGAGTTCTTTCACGCACCTTACAGCGCGTAAATAAATTGAAATGAAAATTATCATTCGCGATGCCACAAATTTCTGGCCCGGGAGAAACAAATCAAACAACGCAGATAGCGTCATCTCTTCTCATGCTTACAAACATGATGAATCACGCTTTCTTTCTCGATTCTAAGACTTCCCGGAAAGCGAAAACCAATCACACACGTATAACACACGTATAACAAAACAGAGAGCAAACTCAAAACACAACCGTAAGCGAAGGGGTTCAAAACTACACTCGGTAATTTCTTCCACAAAGTTTCTTGAACATAAACTCAGTTCCTGAACTTCTTGCCAATCCATTTAACTTAAACGATCCCTGAACGTATGGAAATTTCCATGTACTTCTTTTAAGTTTCCTGATCTTCTAAGATTGTTTCCATTAGATTAAACAAACTATAATTGAATTTCTTTCAAGTAAACATCTGCATTAGAGTGATGCAAAATTTGAAATTTTCGCTCCACAATACTTAAATAATTCCAAATCGGATCCTGACTAACCTCTCACAATTTGAACTCATTTGATGAGAAACTGAGATCGCACAAACCATTTGAAGTTTGTATTGGAATTACTATGGTTAAACCAAGGTTTTTGTTCATGTCTATCTAATAAAGGGTGATACGGTCAAAATTTGGTCAATATCAACTTGACGTATTTCTTTCAATTTTGCATTTAAAAAACCTGAACACCCCTCATTTTGAAGGTGTGTGTGTGTAGAATGTTGCTCCTATTTTGATTTTGGAATTCACTCTTCAGTTGTCAAAATGCCGTCCAAGCAAGAAGAGCAGCGTATCAAAATTTTGCTCGCGCATCGCGAAAATCCGAACTACTCGCACGCAAAGTTGGCAAAATCGCTAAAAGTTGCCAAATCAACCGTTACAAATGTAATTAAAGTGTTTGGGGAACGTTTGTCGACAGCCAGGAAGTCTGGATCGGGAGGAAATCGAAAACCGGAAGCCGCTGAGACGACAAAGAGAGTTGCCGGTAGTTTCAAGCGAAACCCTAACCTCTCTCTCCGAGATGCCGCAAATAAGCTGGGTGTATCGTCTACAACCGTGCATCGAGCCAAAAAAACGAGCCGGACTATCGACTTACAAGAAGGTAGTGACTCCAAATCGCGATGATAAACAAAATACGACGGCCAAAGCGCGATCCCGGAGGCTGTACACGACGATGCTGACGAAGTTTGACTGCGTGGTAATGGACGACGAAACCTACGTCAAAGCCGACTACAAGCAGCTTCCGGGACAGGAGTTTTATACGGCAAAAGGAAGGGGAAAGGTAGCAGATGTTTTCAAGCACATGAAACTGTCAAAGTTCGCAAAGAAATATCTGGTTTGGCAAGCCATCTGTACCTGTGGCTTGAAAAGCAGCATTTTCATAGCTTCCGAGACTGTCAACCAAGAAATTTACGTAAAAGAGTGTTTGAATAAACGTCTGCTGCCTTTCCTGAAGAAACACGGTTGTTCCGTACTGTTTTGGCCGGATTTGGCATCTTGCCATTACGGTAAAAAGGCCATGGAGTGGTACGCCGCCAAAAACGTGCAGGTGGTTCCCAAGGACAAGAACCCTCCCAACACGCCAGAGCTCCGCCCAATTGATAAATACTGGGCTATTGTCAAGCGGAACCTAAAGAAGACCAAAAAAACTGCTAAGGGCGAGCAGCAGTTCAAGACAAACTGGCTTTCTGCGGCGAAGAAGGTGGACAAGGTGGCTGTACAAAATCTGATGGCAGGGGTCAAGCGTAAGGCCCGGCAATTCGGATTTGGAAAAGCGGAAGCCTAACTGAATATTTTTCCTGAATTTTATACTAATTGAACTTGAAGAAGAAATTTAATTTGATTTTTTAAATAAACGATTTCACCGATTTACACGCGTTTTCCCTTGACCAAATTTTGACCGTATCACCCTTTAATTCACCATATCGGTCTGCTTCAAAAACTTTAAACTGTGCTTGTAGGAAATTTTCCCAGCTACAGCTTTGCTGAAGATCACTTTTTGATTTAATGCAAGGACCGAAAGTTATCAATGGTTCAATGCACTGATGTCTTATGATCATGCGCAATCAACTGCTCAGCAGGCAACATTGGTGTTTCTGGGGCGTTGAATAGGACACACAAATCATGACTACTATGTCACACTGCAAAATACAGTGTTGCCTACAGAGCAGCTACTTGACCATGTCATAAGTTTACCAATCTCTTAAATGATTAATAACTATTTCCTGTCTCGTTTTACATAGAAACGATCTTCAGCAAAGTTGTAGTTGAGGAAATTTTCTATAATAATGGCTATCGAACTGTTTTGCAGCTCAATATGGAAAAAGACTAGAAGGCAATTAACAAAAAATTGAGATTTCCCATAGTAATTTACATGCAAACTTCAAAAAGCTTGTGCGAAGTCTGTTTCAAACCAAATGTGTTGTAACTTTGCGAGGCTAATCAGGACCCAATTTGAAACCATTTAAGCACTATGGAGCGAAAAAGTCAAATTTTGCATCAGTCTGATCTGCAAAGTCCCATTATCTTTACGTCTAAAAAATGATCCCATCTTGCCTGAACTTATTCCATGTTTTATAATTATTATTTTTTCCATGGTCGATCAAGATCTTAGAACATCCATGAACTTCTCCAAACCTCCGGGAAGACCCTGAACATTTTCTATAATTCATTTGAGGACCATTCCGTGATCCCCAGCGTCCATTTTCTTATCACTACTTCGATAAGAGTGAGTGGTTTCTAAAAAACCCGGAGCTATAGGATGCGTTTTATGAACTGACCACTTTTACATATGTTGCGGAGCTAAAAGTGAACGATCCCATATTCCCCATTTTCTGTTCACAAGTTCAAATTTATTGTATTACGACGTATATGAGTGGTTTCTAATAAAAACCACAGACCTCTAAGATCAGTTTCATTAATTGACCACTTTTACGGATGTTCCGGATCTTTCACAGGACCAGACTTGTCTCATACCGGAAACTGACTATTCCTAAAAGGTGGCCAACAATCTTAAGATCTTAAGATCTAATCTATCTGCGATGAGCAGGGCCCGCGAAGTGTCTCTCCGAGTACGTAGAAGCTCCAGATCAATCAGTTGACATCGACTTTCATAACTGGGTAGACGAAAAGGGTTTCTCCAAGGCAGCTTCCTCAGAGCAAATCGAAGAAATCGACGCTGAACGGACTCAACTCTTTCAGCACCATTGTTACAGCTTGGGTTCCATACTGTAGAGCAATATTCCAGGGTGGACCGCACCAGGGAACAGTATAGCGATTTGAGACAATATATATCGGCAAAATTCTTTGCAATCCTGAAAATGAATCCCTGCTTGTTGCTTATACGTTAACTGGGAATCCAGAATAACACCCAGGTCTTTTACGTGGTTGACACGGCTGATAGTTGTTTCCTGAAGTGCATAATTGAACATGATCGGTTCCTTCTTGCGAGAGAAGGTGATATCTGAGCATTTCGTGGGGTTGACCTCCATTCGGTTTAAGTTGCACCAGTTAGCAAACGCTATGATTATTATTATTTAACTTTATTAAGGAGGCTTTCAGCCTTGGGCTGGATTGCCTCCAAATAGCAAACGCTATGAGCTGGCATTGGAGGAAGTGACAGTCATCGGTAGAACGGATCCGGATATAGATTTTAAGATCATATGCATACGATAGACGAGGGCCCTTAGAGGACCAGATTCACGTCGTTAAAGTACAACAGGAAAATCATCGGGTGACTTCCTTGAGGTATCCCTGACGTGGCTGGGTAAGTAGCAGACTGACATTCACCAACGGTTACCATCAGCTGGCGATCACTGAGATAAGAGCGAAACCATCGCAGGAGGTTGCCATTTACCCCGAGTCTATCTAACTTAGCAATAGCAATTGCATGGTTCAGTTTATCGAATGCAGCCGACAAGTCGGTGTAAATTACGTCCGTTTGAGCCCGTTCTGGCATGCTTTCCGTGACATACGAAGTCAGACAAAGTAGATAAGTGGTAGTAGAACGACCGGAAACGAAGCCGTGTTGATCACTAAATAGATACTGCTTACAATGAGAGAGCAGGGGCTCCATGATGACTACCCAGACAACCAGAAGTCGTATAACAATGTACAGACAGTATCGTAAATTGCTACAGGTTAAGTCAAAATCGCACATAAGAATGGCATACCTCACATTATGTTTAAGTTCAATCGTATAGAATGCAAATGTCCGACTAATATGCGATGGCTCATTTTTCTCTCGTACTGTATCATAAATTAAATCGGATTACATCGTCAGACTTTTAAAAATGAATTTGTTATTACAGATTAAATCGTATATGATGTTAAATGAACTCGTTTAAAATTAAACGAAAATATGCACGTATATGGCCACTTTTGTACGTATAAGCCATTTTTTTGCATTGTATACGAGTTGTTTGTTTGTATATATGTTTGTATATCACGAAAACAATTTTGAATATACGTGCATTCTGGTTGTCTGGGTAACTCGAATAACTTCAAAACTGAGCTCAACGATGTGATTCCACGGTAATTATCTACGTCCCGTTTGATTTCCTTTCTGTGAACAGGAAACATACGTGCAAACTTCCAACAAGATGGAAATAAATCACTCGAGATGGACATGCGGAATAGATGCTGCAACGGTGTCAGCAAGCTGGCGATATGCTTCTTCTGAAATACTGATGGGACACCATCGGGTCCAGGGTTGAAGGACGACTTAAGTTGTTGTGCGGCAGTGGAAATCATCTCGACGTCGATGTCAATTGCACCCAACGCTTGACCGGAGAGTGGTACATTACTAGCTGCTAGGGTAACGTGGTCGTCGATTAATATCTCATCAGAGAATACGCTGGCAAACTTGTCTGAAAACAAGCGACAGATCTCCTGAGAGGTGGAAGCAACTTCTCCGTTGAACATCATTGATGATGGTAGGCCAGACTCTTTGCGCTGCTCGCTAATGTAATTCCAGAAGGACTTCGGGTGTGAGTTGAGTTTACTCTGAATCCCACGTTGATATCGCGAAAAGCATCGATGGCTAACTCGCTTGAACTCATTATTGAGCCTAACGTAATAATGTTTCAGGGACAGCGTACGATACTTGGTGAATTTCCTTAGTGCCCCTCGCTTGGTCGATTTCAACTTTCGCAATTGGCTCGTCTGGCAAGGAAGGTGTGACCTTTTTCGGTGAACTCTCTTTGGAACGTGTCTGTCAATGACATACGCCAAGACATGTGAAAAAGTTTGCGCAGCGGTTTCAACGTTATCAGGGTCCAGGACGCTTCCCCAGTCTATGCTAGACAGCACGTCGATGATACTACTGTGATCAGCTTTCCGAAAATCGTATGACACGTTTGTGGAAATGTCTTCAAAATCCCGAACGTGACTATCTTGGACAGTGACAACCAAAGGAGGATGATGAGGAACTTGCTTTACTAGTGGAGAAGGTGCCGTGGAGCAGTGTCCTGAGTGCTAACGAAACAGAGGTCTAAGCTTCGATTGTTCTCGTTAACTACGTCATTGATTTGAGATAGCGTTGCTGCACAGCTTTAAGAAAGTATTGAGAAACTTTAAGACGTACCGAGAATTTCAGGAAAGTCCAGAGAGCTACAGTTTCATTATTTTCGGGGAGGATTTGAGTATTTCGAGCAACTCCGTTAATTAATTGCAAGAACTATAGCGTATTCCGATAATTACAGAACTGTTCCAAACATTTTCGGAAACTGTGGGGTATTCAGAGCAGTTCCATGATCATCAGGAAAATTTTTGGTACGTAGCTCGGAAAAAAATCCATTACCATATTCGTGAACTGTTCACGGTCAGCGCGTAGAAGGAAATGAACACATTGAACTATATATTGCGGCTCTCGTTCGCAAATAAGGGAACGGATTTGAAGAGAACGAGAAGTGCCGAAAAATTCTTGAAACTATAGAGGACTTCTTGAATGAACGGAAACTCCACGCAAGGGAAAATCAGGGAAATTTATAGATTTTAAATAAAGTTCCTTGAGCTTCATTCAAGGGAGTATGTATCAAATCTCGGGAGCTTCTCCATTGACCGAATAATTTTATGGTTTTTCAATTTACTTCACGGAAGTTGCGGCAACTTTAATATATTCTGAGAAATTCTGAGAAATCTAGAGATCTTTTTTGGAGAACAGTTATATTAACTCCGAAAATTCAGAATAGTGGAGACTTACGGCGAATTTGAAAAATCTAGATGAATCGGTAATTTTGATTAGGTTTTTTCAGTGAGTTTCCAGCTCTTAATTTACCACGACAGCACTGGTGCTGGATTTACTTTGAATTCTTGTAAATTTCGGATGCAAATAATAGTTGAACTACTCCTCCTTGATGAAAAAATAACGAAACAAAATAATCAATCCAACTTTTCTTAGCAATCGAAATCATCATCCCATGCCCCCTAAAATGAGCTGCTAAATGTTCTGTCCACAGCGCAATCCAACCCACCGCATTCCGACGAAAACAGACGCCGACATGGCCGTTAACTCGGGTCAATTTACCGTGCATCAAAGTAACAAATGGGCTCACTTTGGCTACGAAAGTTTTCCTCATTAATTTTTCTTCCACTTGCTTTCAAATCCCCGCTGCTGGCGTCCACAATTTCGGAAAGGTGCCAAAAGCAGAACCACATAAAATGTCTACTAATCACAGCTCCAGCGGCCGCACCTTCGAGCGACTTTGACGGAGTATGTGCTGCGTGCTGTGGCAGGGGGGTCCAACTTTTGTCATCTACGTAATAAGTTCATGTCTCGCTTCGAAGGTTTCACCGTGTCTTTGTTCCTCACAAAAACGAACGAAAAGGTCCTAAGTTAGATGGGAAGTTCAAAAAGAAAAAAATAATGGAAATTCTTTCTCCTAGCTCAGCAATCCTGGACGGTGTCCGACAAAGTCTGGCTGCTGACTGGACATGGGTGCGCACATACACACGTTTCTGCCCACCCACCGGTTGACTTTCGCATCCTTTGTTGTCGTCGGGAGCATCAAATCTTGCTTCAAGGGGATGATAATGCGGTTTGATGAATTTTACGCTTGGCAGGTCGAAAGGTATGCTCGGCCGGCTCGGCTCCATCTCCGTCTCCGCTCTGGTTAAGAAGATTTAATCAGCATCGGGTGCGTGTGCGTAAAGGTGGGTAATCGTATGTGATTTGTGGTATGTCAGTATACCACCCCCAAAAAGGAATGTGTACGAGGATAGGGAAAAGTGAAATCACAGACCGTGAGAAACCCTTGGAATCAATCTCGCTGGTTGCGCACACCAGGTTGGGATTTGTTTTACATTTACGATTTGCTCCGAAGTCTATCTCCTTGCTTTGTTACAAAGAAGGGCATTTAGATCAAACACTGGATTTGTTGCTCTGTTTCCGATGAAATGGGAGATGATGGTAATTTTAATACCTATTTACCTGTAACGAAGGAAAGAGAAAACAGAACGTTAGACTTCGGTTACGAGGGAATCGGCTTACTGGCTGTGGTTGGTACGAAAGTTAATTACGACAGTGATACCGTGAACAATAATACCGTCTTCTGGCTTCGATGGAACACCTTGCTTTATGGTTAACCAGTGGTTTATTCATATTTTGAACAAGGATCGGAAATCACTTTTCATGTAAATGCATGGATCGTATGTGTATCATATGTATGAAAATTAACGGTGATTAGAATTGAGATTATTATTTATAAATCCAAAAGTAATTAAATTAATATAAGAAACGAAAGAGTTATTTGTTGTTGAAAATTGTTTGTTTGTTTGTTTATTGTCCAGTAGCGTAAGATACATATCTTTTCAAATAACTACCTCTGGTTTAGCAATCGATACAAATATCAAAAAAATACTAATTGAATCAATCATTACTACCTATCCTTTTCAATTTATAAAACTCTCTAATTCATTTGGGATCAAAAATTAATGCAGCCACTCTTGAAAATTGCTTCCGACGAAGAGCGCTTTACTGCGGGTGGTAACGAATTGTAGTTTAGCACACCTCGAGCCAACAGTGAACTGGCGTAACCTGCGGTGTTGTTAGCTGGTATTACTAGGTTCTGCAAACGACGACCTCGAGCTAGGATGAGTCTGCCATGAAGTATAGCTGGGGACTGTGTTGATAGCAGTTTTCTCAGGAAAATACAGGACCGATATGCGTAGATGTTTTGTAACGAACATCCCATGAGGTTCTGTTGCAGGTGACTCACATGGTCGTAGCGGCTCAATCCATAGACATATCTCACACAGCAGTTTAGCGCCACACGTAATCGGTCGAAGCAGCTTGCACTAGGAAGGATATATAGAACATCGCCGAACAAAAAATGTGGTTGGATCAAGGATTTGAAGAGTTTCAATCTGGTCGCAGGAGTGGAACTCCGGATCAGAAAGTGGCTAAACTTGTAATTTGCGAACACTAGCACACCTAGCGGTAGAAGGCATTTTCTGCCTGCAGTTAAGATAGGCAGCATGCTATGATAGTGTGAGTGCACATAGAAAGCCCGTGTGGAACGCTAGCACAACATGTTGCTTGTTGAGCAGAAGAACGAACTACTTTTTGATTCATTGATTTGTTTACACTTCCCCTTCTGTTCTGTGATCTGGTCTCAGTCGGCGCGGTGGAGGTACAGCAGTATAGCGAGCGAAGACAAGCATAGATCTTGTGATGAACATCGCCTTACTCTTTGCTGGATTCACGTGAAGGTCGTTTCGCCGCGACCAATCCGCAACTCGTTCGAGATCTGCATTCACCATCCTGACCAACTCACGAGCCGGCTGACGTAAAGTTCCACATCATCGGCAAAAATCTGAAAAGAATAGGACTGCAGCACCGTCGGTATGTCGTTAATATGGCAGCAGAATAGTAGAGGACCAAGGACTGAACCTTGAGGTACGCCTGACGGCACCTCGGCGCTGCTGGAGCAGCGATCCCCACAGAATACCGTCTGTCTTCTTCCACGAAGGTACGACTCCATCTGGTTTACAGCACCAAAGGAAAAGTTGAATCGTACTTCCAGCTTTGCTAATAGTTTGCTATGAGGGATAGTATCGAAAGCCTTGGAGAAGTCCAGAAGTAGCAGTATACTAGCACCTTTTTTATCAACGATGGCTCCTAAGTCGTCGTGCACTCTAAGTGCAGTTTTGATACTCTGGCCTCCACGAAAACCAGCTTGACAGTCAGTCAGCAGGTTGTTAACTTTGATGTACTAGGACATTTTCTGTTTGAGAAGCTTCTCAAAAACCTTCGACAACGCGCAAAGTATGCTGATTGGACGCAGATTGGTAATATCGTTTGAATGCGCTTTCTTTTTCCGAGGCAAAATTTTTGTGTGCTTCCAGCAATCGGGAAAGGTAGATGTTTCTATGAACATGTTAAACTGATGAGTAATGTGTTGCAGGACAAACGGTAGGATGATCCTAACGAAGGTAATCGGTAAACCGTCCATCCCAATAGCGTTTGATGTAATATCCCAGATAGCATTGACAACTTCCCAGTACCTCACAGGTTGGAAAGAGAAGCTATACGGTGAAGGAAGTGCTGATCTCCAAGCTCTTGCTACTCGGGTGCTGTTTGTAAAGTTGGCTGCGAATGTTTGATTCACTTCGCCCGGATCAAACTCACATGGAGGTGACGATTTATCCTTGCCGACTCCAAGGCTCTTTACCCGTTTCCAAAGGGTTTTCGACGGAGTTCTGCTGTCCAAGAAACGGTCTATATACTACTGTTTGGCTTGAACAATTTTCATGTTAGGACGGTTCCTCAGCACCTTATACCGCTGTCACTTTACGTCCTTCAATTGCGTTGTAGCTTGCAACCAGTCCTTGTACGCCAAGTCTCGTTCGAGCAGGGACTGACGTACACTATCAGAGAACCACGGTGAATCATGCACAGTTTTGATATGCTCATTGAAGAATTCCATAGAGTCATTCGGGTTTGCGATCTCGTAAAAGTGGTTCCATGGAATAGACAGTAAAGCATTTTCCAGACCATGCGGATCGAAATTCACATAGTCACGATAAGTGCATCGGCTGGGGGGCCGTGAGATGTCGAGATCTACCGACGCAAAGATAGGATCATGAACTGGACCTGGCCGAACCGCATAACTTTTTCGTTGCTATGTGTTAGGAAGAGATCAAGTTGTGAACCTCATGGCTGCGGAGCATCGATTCAAATGGCGTGCGCTTGTAGCTAGGGCGGAGCATGTCAGTATTAAAATCTCCCACAAGAAAGATGTGTTCATAGTGAACAGCGAAATCGGCCAACTTCTCTGTTTCTAACTTGTAAAGTAGAATGCTAGCAAAGGTCAATTTTGAGGAAGGTACAAATCAGGTTGATCACCTCCTTTACCAAACTCCCCCATTGGGGCGCCACTGATCAAACCTGATCAGATTCTAAAACAATTTTATAGGGTTGAGGAAATTTTTCAATCCCTTTACCTTAAAAAAGAATAATCCAAGCATGAAGCAATTTTCAAGATTCTGGATTGAAGATTCAAATTTTCGATCATGAAATATTTTCCAAGTTCGCAGATTTGAAAAAAAAAAACTTTCAATGGATCTTAGAAAATTGACAATGTTCATGGGCTTGAAAAAATATTCATGAATTTCGTGGAATTACCTTGACAATTTCTGAAGCATTTTGCGGCGAACTAAAAGGGAATTCTAAGAGAGTTCTGACTGGAATTTCATTTTAGATTTGAGGAGAACTTCTAGTGAAACCTATGGAATGCTTCCAACGTATTTATGTGGACCTTTTGATGGAATGCTCAGAAGATTTCCAAGGGAATTATTAGAAGAATTCCTAGGTAGTACTGAGCAGAATTCAAATCAGAAGAGCCACAATTTGATTCTAAGCAGAATTCCAAAGTGAGATGAAAATTCAAATCAAAAGATTATTAACCCTTCGTCTGAGCCAAAAAAAAAACTAACGTTGTCTGTACCTTGGGGTCAACTTGACCCCAAATTCAAATTGTCATATATCAGCGATGGTTCAAAGGATTTTTGAAAATTCAAATGATTTGTAAAGTAAATGTCATGTAAAGGTCTTCAAAACTATTGAAAATGTAAAACAGAATTTACTCTTCGCCATCTTATAAACACATTATATAACACTATCTACAGTGCCTGCTCATATGAAAGGTTCCCGTCTTCAGCAAAGTTGTTAATATGGCCAAGACTTATCCTAAGGCAAAGGGTTTAGTTCAGAACTAACTAACCAGACAGTACTAGCGTGACATTAATTTTGAATTGTTAGCCCTTACTTAGCATCTTGACTAGATAGAAGGTTTCCGTCTCCAGAAAAGCTGTTCAGATGGACAAGTCTTATATTATGGTAAATTATTCAACTCAGAACTAACTCACCTGCTGTCGCTATTGTGACATTAATTTTACATTATTTGCGTAACTTAACATATGGACTAGATAGAAGATTTTCGTTTCCAGTAAAGTTGTTCAGATGGACAAGACTTATCCTACGGTAAAGAGTTCAGAATTCACTCACAAGACAGTACTAGTGCAACATTCATTTTTAATTGTTGTCCTAACTTAATGTATGGACTAGATACTCTATCTCAGTGGTGCTCATCCATTAGTCATACACTTTCCGAAAATACCCGTATTGTAGGGTATATGACAGTATTTTTTGATGGCCACCGTCTTGGATTTCAAAATTACGTCTGACATAGATTCCCGGCTTCTACATGTCATTCGATTTTCAGAAAGCAGCCACATTGTAGGGTATTTGACAGTTTTTCTTGAACCGATGGCCGCCATCTTGGATTTTAAAATGGCGTCTGGCATCGATTTTCGGCCTCTACACTTTCTGAAAATACCCATATTGTAGGGTATATGACAGTTTTTCTTGAACCGATGGCCGCCATCTTAGATTTCAAAATAGCGTCTGGCATAGATTTCCGACCTCTACACGCCGTTCCCTTTCCGGAAATAACCATATTGTAGGGTATATGACAGTATTTCTTGAACCGATGGCCGTCATCTTGGCTTTTAAAATGGCGTATGGCATCGATTTTCAGCCTCTACGCTTCCAAAAATACCCATATTTTAGGGTATATGACAGTTTTTCTTGTACTGATGGCCACCGTCTTGGATTTCAAAATGACGTCTGGCATAGATTTCTGGCTTCTACACGTCATTCCCTTTTCAGAAAGTATCCACATTGTAGGATATTTGGCAGTATTTCTTGAACCGATGGCCGCCAGTGAAGGTCCCAAAGAAGGGGGATCTGACTGTGTGCGACAATTGGCGAGGCATCATGTTACTGTGTATTGTTCTCAAAGTTCTGTGCAAAGTTATCCTGAATCGGATATAGGAGAAGGTCGACGCGACTCTCCGATGGCAGCAGGCAGGATTCCGTGCCGAAAGATCTTGTGTGGACCATATTGTCACACTCTGCATCGTCCTGGACGGCGGGTCTCATCATCAACGTCAACAAGACCAAATCGTTGAATATCAACACGGGCAACCCTTCCAACTTTACGGTAGCGGGGCAAGCAGTGGAGAAGGTCGAAAGTTTCCAATATCTTGGCAGCCAAATAGCGTCGGACGGCGGGACCAAGAGCGACATAGGTGCACGAATCAAGAAGGCTAGGGCTGCCTTTGCGAGTTTACGAAACGTATGGAGATCCAACCAGATAAGTCAATGCACCAACATCCGAATTTTCAACTCGAACGTGAAATCTGTGCTAATGGTGCACAGGACCCCATCTTGGATTTTAAAATGGCGTCTGGCATCGATTTTCAGCCTCTACACTTTCCGAAAATACCCTTATTGTAGGGTATATGACAGTTTTTCTTGAACTGATGGCCGCCATCTTAGATTTCAAAAAAATGTCTGGCATAGATTTCCGGCCTCTACACGCCGTTCCCTTTCCGGAAATAAACATATTGTAGGGTATTTGACAGCTTTTCTTGAATCGATGACCACCATCTTGGATTTTAAAACACATCATCCCAATCTACACATCATCCCAATTCCGTTTCGTGTCCTCACATTGTACAGCAACATCTTATATGGACAAACTTTCCAAACATAACATATTACGGACGTTGCGTTTAGTAAATAGAGAGAAGAGCAGCTATTTAGCAACGCCAGCTAGCGCTGAGAGTACCAGAACTGCATGAGCACAGCCACCTCCCGAAGTAGTCGCTTCGCAGTGGTCCCGGAGGGATCCAAGCAGAGGAGAGAGTAAGGAATTGTTTTTAGTGGAGCTGCTTTAGGCAACTAGTGGATACCATACCATGCCAACTTCACTACAGACCAGGCTTCTTGTATGCTTTCCTAAACCATACAATAAAAAAAAAAAAAAACACACACACACACACACTGACACACACACACACACACACACACACACACACACACACACACACACACACACACACACACACACACACACACACACACACACACACACACACACACACACACACACAGCACACACACACACACACACACGCACACACACACACACACACACACACACACACACACACACACACACACACACACACACACACACACACACACACACACACACACACACACACACACACACACACACACACACACACACACACACACACACACACACACACACACACACACACACACACACACACACACACACACACACACACACACACACACACACACACACACACACACACACACACACACACACACACACACACACACACACACACACACACACACACACACACACACAAGGCCATATTGCAAGAGGCTGCACGAAGCATCCGAGGTGTATGCTCTGCAAAAAAGAGGACGGTAACGATCATACGACGGGAGGCTTCAAATGCCTAGCATACAAAAAGGCGATGGCAGGCCAACAGTAATGGAGGTAACCCAAATAAACCTCAATCATTGCGATATTGCTCAGCAACTGTTGTGGCAGTCGACAACAGAAACAAAGTGCGACGTTGCAATCATTGCGGAACCGTATCGAGTCCCTCCCGATAACGGTAACTGGGTTGCGGATAGAGCTGGGATGGCAGCTATACAAGTTATGGGCAGATACCCCATTCAAGAAGTGGTTGCGAGCTCATACGAAGGCTTCGTCATCGCCAAAATCAACGGAATCTTCATGTGTAGTTGTTACGCAACCCCCAGATGGACGATGGAGAAGTTCCACGAGATGCTTGATGGACTTACCGAAGAGCTGGTCGGACGACGACCGGTAGTCATCGGAGGAGACTTCAATGCTTGGGCAGTGGAGTGGGGAAGCAGGTGTTCCAATGCAAGAGGGCACAGTCTGCTGGAAGCTCTGGCAAAACTGGAAGTTATGCTGGCCAATAAAGGCACCAGCAGCACTTTTCGCAGAGATGGCCGAGAATTCATTATCGACGTTACTTTCTGCAGTCCGTCGCTGATGGCAAACAAGGATTGGAGAGTGTGCGAAGGATATACCCATAGCGACCATCAGGCGATACGATATGGCATCGGTCAACGGAATACTGTGGCAGTACGGAGGACGAGAACTTGTGACCGAAAGTGGAAGACGAAAGCTTTCGACAAGGATTTGTTCGTTGAGGCACTTCGTGTGGATGGGAGTCCCGTAGATCTAAATGCGGACGAGCTGACAGAAACGTTAGTGAGAGCATGTGACACGACCATGCCGAGGAAACTGGAGCCAAATAACAGACGGCGTCCAGTCTACTGGTGGAACGAGGCACTTAGTACTCTCCGCGCTAGTTGTCTCAGAGCCAGAAGACGTGTTCAGAGAGCAAGAACGGAAGCAGACAGAGAGGAACGAAGAGAAGTGTTTCGAGCGGCCAGGGCCGCTTTTAAACGAGTGATTAAGCAGAGCAAGTCGAACTGTTTTAAGGAGCTGTGTCGAGACGCTGATGCCAACCCCTGGGGCGACGCATACCGAGTCGTGATGGCGAAGATCAGAGGTCCAACGATGCCCGCTGAAATGTGCCCAGAGAAGCTGAAAGTCATCGTGGAAGGACTTTTCCCGAAGCACGACCCAACAACCTGGCCACCTACACCGTACGGAGAAGGAGAGGGAGATAACGTCGAAATCACCAACGAGGAGCTCGTAGTAGTGGCGAAAGGATTGAAGGTGAAGAAAGCTCCCGGTCCGGATGGAATCCCCAACGTAGCGTTGAAAGCGGCGATCCAGTCATCCCCGGACATGTTCAGGATGGTGTTGCAGAAATGCCTGAACGAGGGTCACTTCCCTGACAGGTGGAAGATACAGAAGCTAGTGTTGCTGCCGAAACCAGGAAAACCGCCGGGGGATCCAGCATCATACAGGCCTATATGCCTGCTGGATACACTCGGAAAACTCTTGGAGAGGATCATCCTAAACAGGCTGACGAAATACACGGAGAGTGAGCACGGATTGTCGGAGAGGCAGTTCGGATTCCGGAAAGGGAGATCGACGGTGGATGCAATTCGGACAGTGGTCGAGAGAGCTGAAAAGGCGTCCAAACAGAAGCGGAGAGGAGATCGATATTGCGCCGTGATAACGATCGACGTCAAGAATGCGTTCAACAGCGCCAGCTGGGAGGCCATCACCGAAGCACTGCATAGAATGAGGGTCCCTGACTACCTGTGCAGGATCCTGAGGAGTTATTTCCAGAACCGGGTTCTGGTCTACGAGACAGACATGGGACAGAGATCGATTAGGATCACAGCGGGAGTTCCACAAGGCTCCATCCTTGGTCCAACGCTCTGGAACGGGATGTACAACGGCGTGCTAACGCTGAAACTGCCCAAAGGAGTTGAGATCGTTGGCTTTGCGGACGACGTCGTCTTGACGGTAACAGGCGAGACGCTGGAAGAGGTGGAAGTGTTGTCAACCGAGGCAATCGACATGATTGGTAACTGGATGAAAGGAGCGAAGCTGCAAATAGCCCACCACAAAACGGAAGTGTTATTGGTCAGTAACTGTAAAGCGGTACAGCGGGCAGAAATCACCGTCGGAGAGCACACCATAGCCTCGAAGCGTGTGTTAAAATACCTGGGAGTGATGATCGATGACCGGCTAAACTTCAACAGCCACGTCGAATATGCCTGTGAGAAGGCTTCGAAGGCCATCAACGCGATAGCTAGAAGCATGCCGAACAACGCTGGTCCCAGCAGTAGCAAGAGGCGTCTTCTGGCCAGCGTGTCATCATCGATACTGAGATATGGAGGTCCAGCCTGGGTTCCAGCGCTGGAAACGAAGCAGAACCAAAGGAAACTGAGCAGTACGTTCCGGCTCATGGCCATGCGAGTCGTGAGTGCGTACAGAACCATCTCGTCGGAAGCAGTATGCGTTATCGCCGGTATGATCCCTATCGGCATCACCCTGGCGGAGGACAGCGAGTGCTACAGGCAGAGGGAAGCCGGAAGAGTACGGAAAGTTGTGAGAGTGGAGTCATTGGCTAAGTGGCAACAGGAGTGGAACACGACGGAGAACGGTAGATGGACACATAGACTAATACCGATTCTTTCGACCTGGGTGAACAGAAAACACGGAGAAGTCAATTTCCACCTAACGCAGTTCCTGTCTGGCCACGGCTGCTTCAGGAAATACCTGCATCGGTTCGGACACGCAGCGTCACCCCTCTGTCCGGAGTGTGGCAACGTCGATGAAACGCCGGAGCATGTGGTCTTTGACTGTCCAAGGTTCGAGGCAGTGCGAACGGAGATGCCCGTCCTTAACGTGGAGAATGTCGTTGATGAAATGTGTCGAGAGGAGGACTCTTGGAATGCCGTCAGCAGGGCAGTCACACAGATTATGTCAGAGCTGCAGCGTAAATGGAGAGAAGAGCAGCGATCTAGCAACGCCAGCTAGCGCTGAGAGTACGACAAGTGCATGAGCACAGCCACCCCCCGAAGTAGTCGCTTCACAGTGGTCCCGGGGGGATCCAGGCAGAGGAGAGAGTAAGGAATGGGTTTTAGTGGAGCTGCACTACAGGCCAGGCTTCTTGAAGCTTTCCTAAACCTTACTATAAAAAAAAAACACACACACGTTTGCTTCGTTGAAGATCGAATTAATCTATTTTTTGATTAATAAAGAATCGATCCTAAAAATCGAAAATCGAGATCAACTATCTCCTAATGATCGATCCAAGATCGCTCAATCCTGCTTCGTGTTTGCCATGGGTGAAGTGTAGAGAAAGAGATAGCAAACTATACTTTCTCTTTCTAAGAAAACGATGTGCAACGGAAACATTGTTTGGTGTCGAGTCAACTCTCTGCTCCATTTTACATTGAATAGTCTCGCAACATCAAAGGAGCTTGTAAAATCAATATCAAGCATGATATTTTGTTCGGGAAAAATATTGTTTGATTGAAGGTTTTGTCAACAATGAATACTGAATACCCTCTATCTGTGGTTGTACAGCACGCGTCTCCGTGTTGCTTCTAAACGTTTCTTTAATTTGCCTAGTTTTTCCGTCCGGTCGCGACTTAATCTACTGAAACCGGGTAGCACACGTTCCGGTGAATCCGACGTACCTAAAATTAGGTCAGGAATCGTGAAAACTCGAAGATAATTGTTGAATCTCTTCCCGGTCGCGTCTCGGTCTGCGCGAGGAAGTTTTTCACCATCCAGTCGCCATCTTTAAACTCAACATACGTAGCAAGATAGCTACCGCCGGGGCATTTTGCTGTACGACGTTGGGAAACTGCGGCCACCGTCGGGGCTCCCAACTGTTCGGGCTGGTTCTGCCACCGTCGGGGCACCCAGCTGCTAAACGAAAATTCATGAGAACGCAAACTCATCCAGAAGTGCGCGAAGCAAAGCTACCATCGTCGGGGCACCTTGCTGTTTCGTAGTTAGGGAATTGCGGCCACCGCCGGGACCCCTAACTGACTGCTGCTGGTTGAATCATGCCTCCGCCGGGGCTCCAAGCTTATCTGTGACTTCCTAATGACTGTTTCCTCTGTGAACATTGCCTTATTTTCGGCGAAAAACTTTTTTGTAACTTGCTGATCCAATGCATCACTAATATGTGAACTCCATTGAAGTCGTCGTTTGGTAGTGCTAATATCATCATGAGTGACGAAGATATCTGTGGTAGCTGTGGCCGTGAAAATCCACCCACGACCAAGAAGATAAAAGGAAAGCCGAAGCAAGGAAGCAAGGAAACGGAGAACATCAGTTGAATAAGCTGTGATAGTTGCCTGAAATGGTTTCACACAACTTGCGTCCTAATCAGCGATCTAGTTTCACCTGAACTCAAAAGCTTCTGGTATTTCTGTGAGACTTGCAGCATGCTAGGAAATCTAATCCCTAAGCAACAACAGCAGCAACAGGATTCGACACCAGCACCGGACAATGACGCTCACGAACGTCTGGTGAAGTTAATCGAAGAACTGTCAGCAGAAATGCTCAAGCTGCGTGAGGAGGTGGAAGTTTCACGGTCCTGGTGTAAGAAACAAGTTGAACGTCTTCAGAATCGTGTGCTCGAGGTCGACAGAACATACGACCGGCAGTCTGCACAAACCAAGTTTCTCGAAACCACCGAACAGAAGATCGAAGCGATTGAATCGGGAGCCAAGCTTGCTGTCGTATCCTCGCAAACTGTCAACAGTTACAGAGTCGCTGTTAACAAAGTTCCATACCGAGCCGATGAGAACCTCGGAGCCATTGTTAGGTCAGGTATTTCCGTCTACCAGTTAGATCTTCAAAATGGTCGGATCGCTCGCTCACACCCACAATTGTCATCGTGTTCGACGGAAACGAAGCCAGGAATTTGACGCTGCGCGTGTACTACAAGAAGCACAGGGATGCAAAATTGTGTATGCTGGATGATGATCCTCCGCTAGACTATCGGTTCACTCTGAACGAAGGCCTGTCCCTCACAACTTTCCGAATACGGAACCTTGCTCTGAGACTTAAACACAAAAAAGTCATCAGCTCTGTGTTTATTCGAAATGACACAGTTTCCGTTCGTCTCATTGATCAATCCGAATACACGCTAATCAACTATACCAATCAACTCATGGAACTCATTGGCTCGACAACAGAAGGTGAAAATTCATCGCTGTTCTTCGACGCACAGTCCTCAGTTTTTTCGCTTGGATTAACACCCTAACTGCACTACCATTTCGACGACTTTAATTCCACCAGATGACTACCCAAAACAACTTCGTGTAGGACATCTCAACGTTCGCAGTCTCGAACGACATATTGATGGTGTCAAGTTAATGCTCGACCGTGACAAATACCATTTCTTCTGCGTAACTGAGACTAAAGTGATACAATCCTCATCGGCTGGACCTATTCGGATTCCCGCCTAAAACTTTATTAAGCATTCGCTTTCGTCTGGACGTGGTAGGAGTGCCAAGACGTGACGAGGGGCAGGAATTTATGTTAAGAAGGGTATCAAGGCGGTGCCGATTTTGAAATCAACTTTCGACCCAACCATTCCTATCAACCAACGGCTTGAATTTATGGCCATCCAAGCTAGGTTTGGCGATGCCAACAAGTGCATCGTCGTTTTATACAACCCCTCTGGTTGCAACGCACTTTTTGCCCAACAATATGAAAAGCTTCTACTCGATCTGCTGGAACACCATTTTGACAGGATCTTCCTGGTTGGTGACTACAATATCAACGTCGCTGCGAGTCAACCCACTGCGAACCTACTTGCTTTGAAACGGATTCATACCACCTTCAATTTTACGGTGCTACCCACGTCGGCCACCCGGATCACTGAACACAGCTCTACTACCATTGATCTAATGGTAACCGATCACCCACTGTTCATCAAAAAATCCAAAGCTGTAAATGCGAACTCCATTTCCGATCACGAAGCTGTGTATCTGATCGCTGACGTGCGCATACCTGAAGCTCTACCTCGTCGTATGAAAGTACGGAATCTCGGTAGGATAGATCCCCTACGGCTGCAAGCTGATTTCCAGGCAAAGGACCTACAGCACATCTACCAAGAAGAAGACATCGACATCAAAACACAACTTCTCACTAGCGAACTCTATTCGCTTTTGAATCAGCATGCTCCGGAGCGGATAATTAGTGTTCGTGACAAACGCACGCCATGGATAACGAACGTAATCTAAGCTGCAATCACCTTACGGGACCTAGCCTATTCTCTTTATGTGCGAAATCCGAATCGTGTCAGAGGAGATACTCAATGGCGAGACTACATCTCCAAAAAAAGTAGGGCCGGCAGCCTAATTGGTGCTGCCAAAAAAAGGTATGCTGATTCGCAGTTTGGCATGGATCTTCCTGCTAAGCAGCTATGGTGCAACCTGAGGAGAGAGGGCATACATAACAATGTAAAGAAGAATGCGGCCATGGAGGAATTTGATGCTGACCGACTAAATCAGATCTTTGCTGAAGGCCAGCATATGTTACAGCATAGGGCTGTACCTTCGCAAGCGAACGCAGAATCCGATCGACCACCCGCAAATGTGGCCGACGGCCAATTCCAGTTCAGGCTCACTAACGTCAACGAAGTCACCAGGAAAATTTAAGAGATTGGGACCAACGCGAAAGGGATGGATGAAATCCCCATCTCATTCATCAAGCTGCTCTGCCCGTTTATCCTCCCCCTCCTGACTCACCTGTTCATGCGATTATCGATGCTCAAACTTTCCCCTCCGTCTGGAAAAAGGCCATCGTTACCCCGATACCGAAATCATCAAACCCTACTTCACCGAAGGACTTCAGGCCCATTAGTGTCCTACCTGCGGTGTCTAAAGTACTGGAGAAGATTCTACTGTCGCAAATAACGGATCATCTCGATCAGGAATACAGGAAAAACCACAGTACCACAACTGCTCTAGTCAAGGTTGCTCACGATATCCTCAACAACTTTGACGATAACAGGTGCACAGTAATGGTTCTTGTCGACTTTTCGTTGGCATTCAACTGTGTCAGACATGGTCTACTTGAAACGAAGCTGAGGAGGGAATTCGGGTTTTCAAACTCCGCGTGTAATTTGATTTCATCTTTCCTGGCGCAGCGAAGCCAGGTTGTAGACCTGGGTGGTACTCCCTCGAATCCCCGGAATCTCACCGACGGTACGCCACAAGGATCCTGTCTGAGCGCCCTGCTGTTTTGCCTATACATCAACAGCCTGCCTGGTGTGCTAAAATGCGAGTATCACCTATATGCGGACGACCTCCAAATCTACATATCAGGCCCCGCAAGCGAAATTAACAGGCTCGTCGAAGCAATCAACCAGGATCTCCTCGCTATCGAACGTTGGGCCACTGAGAATCGTCTGTTTCCCAAACCAAAGAAGACGCAAGCTATAATATTTTGTAGAGATGGGGCCATAATCCCTCAAAATGACATCCGCTTCTGTGATGAAACCATTACTTTGTCGAACAAAGTTACCAACCTTGGTCTCATTATGGACTCTAACCTAAAATGGACCGACCAGATAAACGAAGTCACCAAAAAGATCTACATTACTCTTCGTACGTTCATGCGCTTCCGTGAAGTGCTTTCCAGACAGATTCGTATGAAGCTCGTCCAAGCTGTGGTGATGCCGTTCTTCGCATACTGCGACGTCGTGTACTACCCAGGACTGTCCTCCGCGCTCAAGACTCAGTTGCATCGATGCTTCAAGTCGTCGGTGAGGTTCGTGTATGGAATCCGAGGGCGTGACACGACCAGAGAAGTGCGACACACCATACTCGGATGCAATCTGCCGGAAAACTACCACCGTCGTATATGCTGCTTCATGTACGGGGGTCTACCATGGAAACCTCCCAGAGTACATCACGCAGTACACACCTAAAGGTCGGAACGAGCGAGCTAGATCCTTTGTCCTACCGCATCACACCACAAGTTCCCGAAAAAGTGTTCTAATATTCGGAGCGTCCACCTGAAACGCACTACCACTAGCTACAAGGCAGCAACGGACTCTCACTTCGCTTAAAGCGGCGCTTCACAGAGCTGATTAATTCACTAGGCTAATACCAATAGTAGCTGTCGATTTAAGAAATGTCAAATGTTTAGACTTAGACTTTAATTTCATTCTTAACTCCCCAAAATGGTTGCTTCCTTGACCTGATTTATGGTTCTGTAACTGACAGGTTTTCGTTATGCTATCAATAAATTACAAATTATGAATGTAAATCTTAGTATGTTAATAGTTAGTATTTTTAAGTTTTATAGCAAGCTGTTAGCAGACAAGTTTAACGTTATGGATGCTGAATGATGTGTACAGGCACTTATACATTATTTTATTGCAATCAAGAACGTATCTGATAGGGGGCACACTCTAAAATTTACCATCACAGCACTGATCCCGCTCCAAAAGTAAATACCCGCATCAAACTACCATAATTAATGCTAAGGCCGTAAAACCCACTAACCCACCGAGCAGCCAAAAGTGAATCATTGTCCCGGTCCAGGATTTTTCGTGCTCCGCCAGTTGAGCGTAAACAAAAACAAATCATTTCCCAATTAAGTGGGATTTGGTTTGGTCGCAGCGTCCGATGAGAAATTCGCTCCATAGTGGGTAATAAAGTGCCAACTTTTCCCCTACGGGCGATGGAACTCCTATGTCGACAGTTTCTCGTTTCCCATTCCGTGGGAACAGTTGCTAAAATAAGCTGCTCGCCATCAATGTCAACGAGCTTTATCTTCAACAAATTTCCTTATTGTCCCCCCATTAGCTATATTACGCCCCTACTGGGACTATACGCCGTCTCTCAAAATAGTGTTCTAGATACACTTCGACTGTTGTTAATTGAGAGCTTTCTATGTTTACATCAGTATTATTGAGCGGCAAGTACTATCATACTTTTTGCCCAGACCGGATCCAGCCGCCTCCAGAATGGTCTTGCTTTATGGCTGCGCCTTTACCGACTGATCTAAGGAAGGCCCCCTGTGAAAAAAAGTACACTCAGTACAAAACCTTCTTGGCCCGAGATTGAAATCCGGTGATTTGGTGATATGGCTATTTCCTACGGTAAACTCCATACGACGATTTACGGGAAGAGAACTTTTTCAATTAAAAGTCCTGTCCTGAACCGAGATGTGGTAGTCGACCTGGGAACTGAACGGCGAACTTCCCAACATCGGCTGGTTCCAGCGTACAAAACAGGCATGCATTGGTTTGGAAGGTAGACCGGCATATCCGGAAAGTATGCCAAGATGTAAAAGTTTCCGTTCCATACGTGGAACCACAACCATATTTTCCTTCAATCTCGGCTTGTTTGTTTCCTTCCGATATGCTGTGTACGGCCCAAGGTGCGGTGTGGTGATGGGAAAACGGGAGTGTATGGTCTTATGGCTGTCGTGCGGCATGTGTTGTATGGATTGGCTTTTGGGCTTTTGTGGATGTACGTATAAATGATGTAATTTTGGGTGATGTTATAAAAATTGATATTCGTAAGGTTTGAAAAAAGAAGCCCATCTGTTGGCTCCAAAATTCCATCTGGAACTAGCTCATCTTGACTAAACCCAGCCACTTTACCTAGAATAACCATTCCATGAATTAAGAAAAGTAAACACTCAATGCCATCATATGTGAGTGCGAGCTTGCACTCGGTTCCGGCCGTAAAGTTCAAGCGATTGCATTACCCTCGCAAATGTCAGCAACGTACAATGTATGAGTTAAAAGTTTGTTATTTACAGTTACCTCCCGGAGGGAACCCCGAACGAATGACGTGCATCGCCCCTGTTGGCAGCTGGATTGCACAGCTTGACGCACAAAAGGTAAGCACTAGAGGCAACTAATTCCAATTTCCCAGCAGAAACTATCCAGGAGGCAACTTTTGCTACACTTGTCAATCGGAGGGAGCTTGAGAATGTTCCGTCGGTTCGGTGCATGGAAAATTTTCAAATGAATTTCCAGGACAACCCACTGAAGGAGCAGGCTTAATGATTGCATTCAGTCCTTCTGAGAAAGCATGTGAGAAGTTGGTGTGCCCTGTTAGAGAAATTCGATTTCAAGCAATTTGAAACATTGTCGTAACCATTTTCAGAACTTGTCTACTGTGTATTCTGCCAGTAGAGCAACTTGACTATCGAAAGGCTCGTCGAGATAAAGCAGATACGATTTCAACGTTTTACAGAACGAAATCGATTGTGCAGCTTTTAAGAAAAATGATCGTAAAATGCTTTTAAATCCATTATCACTCACAGATTCGAAAAATGAAAAAAAGCATAGCGCATAGCACCGAAAAGCATGTACCACTCAACACCAACCTGTTCCCATCTTCACGCCTGGAAACCCTTGCAGCAAGGCAGAGGGATGGGATTGATTTATGATGTTGTGGGGTTTGACCAAGTCCCATAGCTCATCTTCACCCGACCGATGGATGATAAAAGAGCTTAATGCAGCTATGTTTTCTGCGAGGCAAGAAGCTGTTGATAAAACTCAAACGCATACTCACACTCAGACGCCCACAAAATCATGTTTACACTCCCGAGAGGGAACCCATTATCATCATTTATCAATCAACTTCCTCGCGCAACCAGACGGCTTCCACAACTGACTGGCTTCGGGAGGTGCTTTGTTGACTACACCTACCTTGGCTTCTTGCTCTGCTTTCTTCGTTGGTTGGGTTTGGATTTTCCCGGCGCAAAGTGTTTTTCGTCTTCTCACTTTGGTTGCAGTACTTACACTGGCTCCTATGGCTCCTTCGTGGAAGGAATAAAGTACTGTTTACATCATCATCCTCATCACCACCAACTTGCGGGAACGGTCGGTGATGTAAATAGGATATATTTGATGAGATCTCAGATTGATGTGTTTGTGAAGCAAACTGAATTTATTCAGTCCGACCTAGGCTGGATTTCTAATCCTCTTCTAATACTAACTGTATTATTCATGAAAATTGCATAGAGGCTCCCTTTTTTTTCCCTCTGTTCAGGACATAAAACCACTGCGACAAGTAATCTGATCTATTGTAGTATATTCCGTGTCCTTAGTTTAGTGCATGTCGTACTACTCCATCACTATTGAGAAATATGAAGCGTTTGGGTTTAATACAATTGTCATTCTTGCTTTCATCGCAAGGAATCGATTCTAATTAAAAGGTTCCACTATTTATACCTTTTAAAGAGTGAGAGTACCCTCCAAAGGTGCGCCCCATTGGCAGTCAAAATTGGATTCCTTAGCAATAAAATTAAGTAATGACATCGATAATGATCATGCATCAGAACCGAAGACTTAACCATTTGAAACTAGGGAACAACGAATAGAATATTGGGAATCACATAGATGATTACTTGGGTAGTCACAATTAAAGCTGAACATTGAGAACAAAAGCTGATTTAAGGTGTACGAAGCTGCTTAACACCAGATTGAATATAAAGTTGATTAGTAGTGCATAAAGGGAATTGTATCCTCATAATTCAACCTCTAAAATTTAGCTGATTTAAAGACTGTACAAGAGTTATTTATGCTTCACACTTCTCTACAAATCAGCAACGCACTACAAATATTTTGATAGCCTAATAGAACAATATGAATCTTTTGCACAATATTGTTTAATTACGTCAGTGTCATTTCCGACATTTTAGTTTTTCTTAATTCACTGCCGACCTTTCTAATCCCAAGCAGCGCCAGCAGTAAAGACAAGCAAAAGGACCTTTTTAGCTTTAGCTTCCAGTCCTCCGAAGACGTCGGAAATATTAACATTTGTATTCCTGTGTTTTGTCTGTTCACCACCTTACACCTAAACCTACCCAAAAATGGGTAAACATGCATTTACCCAAATCTGGGTGCACGTACCTGCGACACAAACTGGGTAACGGTTACTCAGATGTTTGTATATGATAAAAGGGTAAACTTTAGCAATTTTAATAGAAATTAGATTACATGACCGTTGCAATAGCTCTATCAAACATAACCTCACCCGACTAGCTCCTCTAGCCTGTTATTGATTGTTGATGTCGTATTGTCGGAATAATATAAACTACGGAATACGACATTGAAATACCAAAAAATGAGCCTTCCAAATAAACGAACTAGTTATAAAATCCCCAAAAACGATGCCGTTACAAATGCTAACCATTTATTGAGATTCGATTTTAATAGAGATCTATAAATAAGGAACTACAACAAAGATTTGGCATCGCAAAAAGCGTCACAGAATATCTCGATAACCTAGAATTAGGAAAATGTTCAAAGTCCAGAAACTAACACTATACTTACTAACTTAAGCTGCTGGTAGCATTCGCCATGAAACAGTTACATATCTGTACATTGTTTAGCATCAGATTGATATATTTTGAGGATCTTAACTTTAACTGGCAGCTCCACAATCTCCCTTTCATACCTGCGCAATTTTTAACTTGAGGAAAATTTCGATTGGAACTATTTACCCAGAATCTGGGTGGATCTGGGTTTAAATTGTGTATACTTACTTACTTAAGGGTCCTGTGCACCACCAGCGGTGCAAAGGGCCAACGTGAAAGACTTCCATCCTGGGTGGCTGCTCGCTTTTGCCTTGACCTGGGCCCAGGTCAGATTTCTATCGACTTTCTTAATTTCCTTATTGAGGCTCCGCCGCCATGAGCCCCTGGGTCTGCCTCTGCTGCGATGTTCTGCCGGATTCTAATCCAGCGCTTGCTTGCAAATTTCGTTTTCGCCCCGTCGAAGTGTGTGTGCCCGACTCACCTCCACTTTCGCTCTCGAATTTCTGTTGCTATCGGCTTCTGATGACATTGACGATGGAGCTCGGCATTCGAGATCCAGTTGTGAGGCCACCAGGCACAAATTATATACCGCAGGCATCGGTTGATGAAGACCTGCAGCTTTTGAGTGTTCTCCGCTGATACAAACCACTTCTCGCTGGCGTATAACAACACAGATTTCACGTTCGAGTCGAAAATTCGGATTTTGGTGCGTTGGCTTATCTGGTTGGATCTCCATACGTTTCGTAAACTCGCAAAGGCAGCCCTAGCCTTCTTGATTCGTGCACCTATGACTGACGCTATTTGGCTGCCAAGATATTGGAAACTTTCGACCTTCTCCACTGCTTGCCCCGCTATCGTAAAGTTGGAAGGGTTGCCCGTGTTGGTATCCAACGATTTGGTCTTGTTGACGTTGATCGTGAGACCCGCCGCAGAGGAGCGTTCGGCTAGGTCATTGAGCAACATCATCAGCCAAATCGAAGTCGTTGAGATGCTCCATAGTGATAGGCTGCCAAAGCAGCCCACGGTTCGGTACACGGTCAATTGCACCATGATCTCGTCGATTACGATGAGAAACAGCAGCGGTGATAGTATACATTCTTGTCTCACACCAGCGACTACCCGGATAGGGTCGGACAAGGCTCCGTTATGCAGAACTCTGCACGTGAAAGCCTCATACTCCCTTGCGTTAGGACTCCCTTGCGTCTCAGGGCACCCCACATATTCTCGTGATTGAGACGGTCGAAAGCTTTTTCGTAGTCAATGAATACCAAATAAAGGGACTCTTGGAATTCATTGACCTGCTCCAGGATGATGCGGAGCGTAACAATATGGTCCACACAAGATCTTCCGGCACGGAATCCTGCCTGCTGCCGTCGGAGAGTCGCGTCGATCTTCTCCTGTATCCGATTCAGGATAACTTTGCACAGAACTTTGAGAACAATACACAGTAACATGATGCCTCGCCAATTGTCGCACACAGTCAAATCCCCCTTCTTTGGGACCTTCACTAAGATGCCCTGCATCCAGTCGGCCGGAAAAGTCGCGGTGTCCCAGATATTACAGAATAGTTGATGCAACATTTGTGCGGATAGCATGGGGTCAGCTTTGAGCATCTCTGCTGATATGCGATCGACCCCTGGAGCCTTGTTGGATTTCTTGCTTCGGATAGCTGCTTTAATCTCCTGCAGTGATGGGGCCTCGGAATTGACGCGAGTGATGCGCTGCACCCTAGGTGGATCATGCCGAGATGTTGATGGCCGGTTGGCCGTCGAAACTTGAAGAAGTTGTTCGAAGTGCTCAAACCAGCGTTTCAGCTGGTCAGTGGGGTCGGTAAGCAATTGTCCAGTCGTGTCCTTCACTGGAATCCTCGGTTTCATCCTTGCTCCACTCAGGCGTCGTGAGATATCGTAGAGGAGGCGTATATCGCCAGTGTTTGCGGCTTTCTCCCCTTCGTCGGCCAGGGAGTTCACCCACGCTCGCTTGTCCCGTCTGCAAGATCGCTTGACTTCCTTCTCTAGAGCCGAGTACCGTTGACGGGCTTCGTTCTTGGCTCCTCTGGTTCTCGCCCGCTCTATCGCGGCTTTTGCTTCTCTACGCTCCTCGATCTTCCTCCAGGTTTTCTTCAGTGATCCACTCCTTCCTCTGAGTGCGCAGCTCACCCAGGTTGTTCTCGCATGTTTCAATAAAGGCATTCTTGATGGCCGTCCTTTGTTCTTCTACGCTGCCACCTTCTGGAACGTCCGCAGCTCGAGTCTCAAGTTCTTCAACAAAAGACCTTTTTACCGCTGGATCTTCAAGTCGGCGTGTGTTGAACCGCCGCCCGAGTCTCTCCTCCCGTCGCTGGATCCGCGCCATGTGTAGGCGGATTTCACCGAATAGAAGGTGATGGTCAGACACGATGTCGGCGCTGCGTTTATTCCGGACATCAAGAAGGCTCCGTATCCATTTTCGGCTGAATCAGATGTGGTCGATCTGATTTTCGGTATGTCCATCACGGGAAACCCACGTGACTTTGTGCACTGGCCGATGGGGAAAGAGCGAGCCCCCGATCACCATGTCGTTATTGCCACAAAATTCTGCAAACAGCTCACCGTTCTCGCTCATTTCGCCGAGACCATGGCGTCCCATGACACGCTCATAGTCCGTGTTATCGGAGCCGATCTTCGCATTGAAGTCACCAGTGTAGATCTTGATGTCACCCTTTGGAACCTTATCCACGACGGCATTCAGTTAACTGTAAAAATTCTCCTTGTCCTGTAGCTCGGCAGCATCGGTTGGCGCATAACATTGGATTATGGTAAGGTTACGAACCCGTGTTCTAAATCTGGCAACGATTATCCTCTCATTAACAAGCTCCCACTTGATGAGCGCAGCACTTGCCTTGACGCTAAGTAGGAGACCAACTCCACGATGGCGGGGAGCGTTTTCACCTCGAATACCAGAGTACAGTATGACCCATAAAAAAATGCGACATTGATTACAGCTTATTTTTGGGTTTATTTTAAAACTGTTTTTACCACTATTTTATATGCGTGTATTCGTTAGAATCTCTACTGTCAAGTGATGTAAACAAAACAGTGATTTTTGTTTTAAAAGTTTGCAAAAATGTACGCAAAAGAAATTGTTACCAGTTTGCCTCTCGCCCAAAAGTCAGTGAAAGAGATAACAAAGATCGTAGGATGCCACCGGTCCACTGTTCATCGAATTAAACGTTCTCTCCTTGCTGGACCACATCCACGGAAGCCAGGAAGTGGACGTCCGCGATCGGCACGCACTCCAGGGGTCATCAGATCGGTCAAAAGAAAAATAACGGTGAATCCGGTAAGATCGATCCGGAAATTGGCAAAACAAGCCAATATCTCCAACACCTCGATGCAACGGTTGGTCAAAGATGACTTGAAGGCTTCGTCTAGGGCTAGAGTGAAGCGCCACCTGATAACGAACCGGATTAAGGGACTGCGGCTTGAGAGATCTAAGCGGCTTCTCTCCATCTTGAAGAAGAAAAAAACAATAATCGTGTTCTCTGACGAAAAACTTTTCAACATCGATCCGGTGTCCAACACGCGCACTGACCGGTTTATTTCGCCGAAGAAGATCGAGGAGGTTCCTGAGAACATAAAATTTAAGTTTACCACCAAGCATCCTGCAGGAGTTATGGTTTTCGGAGCAGTCGCGTCCAACGGCTTGAAAATGCCTCCGGTATTCATCAAAGAGGGTCTAAAAGTGAATACGGAGGTCTACATCGGCATTTTGAAGGACCATCTGATGCCATGGATTAAGGTCAACTTTGGAGAAGACCAATTAGTCGTTTTCCAGCAGGATGGAGCGCCCTGCCATACTTCTAACAGGACCCAAGCTTGGCTCACCGAGAACCTGAATTTTTGGTCGAAGGAGCTTTGGCCCCCCAGCAGCCCGGACTTGAATCCATTGGATTATTCAATATGGGCCTATGTTCAGGCTAAGGCCTGTGAAACCCCCCATCCCAGTGTGGATTCGCTCAAGTCATCCATTCGCAAGGCATGGAACTCGATGCCAGCGTCATATAT
The DNA here is from genome assembly GCF_037179485.1 of Ochlerotatus camptorhynchus. NCBI lineage: Eukaryota > Metazoa > Arthropoda > Insecta > Diptera > Culicidae > Ochlerotatus > Ochlerotatus camptorhynchus. Next base: position 9,506,455 of record NW_027040722.1, read on the forward strand.
TACGACCGTGTGTTCCAGATTTCGACCCCGCCTGGAGCAGGTGATCGAGAACCAGGGAGGACACATTGAATAAATGTATTCAAAACATGTCAAATAAACATGGGAAAGCAAAAATATATTTGTTTCAATCAGCAGTTTAGAAGGAATCACATTTAATTGGAAAAAAGTTGGAAGGGTTGTATACTAGATACGACCGCAGGGTTGGCGTTGGATAACGTCTGTTATGTGTTGTATTTAATTGTGTATATTATATTTTAGGAATATTCCTTAATAACTCTTTTGCGAAAGTTTGGTGGCCCTGAAAAGGGCCGTTTTGTTGGGCTGATGTTGTTGGGTTTGCTCTACTCTGTCGCCCTGGAGGAGCTTTGGAATGATGTTGGTAGTTCGAAGACAGACAGCATCTCCCCTTCCAGCGTTCCCACACCCCAGTATAGTCCCCAAATTTAAGTGTAACTGTGATATTCTGGATAGAAATTGTCTTCAAAACTAACTCTTTGTCGAATTATTGGTGGCCCTGAAAAGGGCCGTTTTGGTTGTGGTTTTGGAATGATAGACTGAATAAATGATTATGTTTGAAAAATTTCAGTTTTTGCTCCGATCAACAACCATACGGGGCAATATGAGCACCCTAGTAAAAGTTAAGGTTTTGACAGGTTTTCACTAGAAAATAACATGCATGAATCAAGTGAAATAGAAACATAAGTTCTTTTAGCAACAGTTACGTGTATTGCTCGCTGTAGAACCAGCGGACCAGTAAAATGTAATATAGTGAATGCGATGCTTGTTTTCTTGACTGCATATCTTATAATATTCTAGAGATTTTGAGCTAATGTTACATTTCCATTATTATCTTAGACATGTAATTGAATTTTGATACGGTTTTCATGGAGATGCATATTAGAGCATTTTCAACAAGTTTGTAAAAAAAATAGATTGAGTTAATAAGTATTATGCCCAAACGAACGGTGGCCCATCTCGCCCCGTATGGTCTTCTTGCCCCCATCGCCTCTATTGGACTGAATTCGGAAACGCTCATGTCCAACCGGTTTCGTTTTGGGCTGGAAATTCTCTAAAGCAACATATTTAAAAAATCTGGGAAAATCCGGAACATAATTAAAAATTCTTGAAATAAACGTATTAACATATAAGTGAATTATATCAAGAGCAAATTTTCATTATGTCGTAAGTAACATTCGCACCGATCCGAGAAAAATTAAGTTTTGTTTTGATAACCGAAAAGTTATTCCTATTTCCAATTAAACACATATAATCTCATAGTGATTGCAATGTTTAACATATTTAGCCGGATTTTAATCATACAAATGCAAATCGCTAGCTTTCATGCTAAAAAATACTGGTTTTTGAGTCAAAAGTTATTATACGTCGTTTGGTGGCCCCTATTGTTACTTAAGTCAAAGTGTATTTACCAGGATATGCGGGAGAATTATCAATTACGTCTCCTTACGTGCAGCCCATTCATCATTTTAGGACCACCGAAATCATCTTAGCAACAAACAGTTCGATTTATTCACTTTAATAATGAGAAAGCGAAACGACGAACGTACACTTTTCACGGGTTTCTCAGCGCTGTTACTTAAGGCAAACGGCATCTCCATAGAAATCGGGTGACTTACACGCAGAAAAATGGATTTTTGTTTCAGGGCCTAATGTATTTTGTTCTTGATTCAAACATATTGTATCACTATTTCAACAATACATATTTTTTAATCAACAAAATAGTTTTTAGAATCAACAAACAGATTATTAACTCTACAACCGGTTTCTTGATTCAAAAATATTTTTCTTTGAATCAACCGAATAATATATTTGAATCTATGCCAAAAATATATTAGGCCCTGAGCCAAAAATATATCCATTTGAATTTAAGAATCATTTCTCTGCGTGTAAGTAACATCGAAAACTATTTTGATCGGAAGGTGATTACGTCAAAAAGCAATTTGACTGGTAAATACATTTAAAAATGGAATGTGATCCTATATTCGGACAGTATATAGTGTAATAGCAGGAGCATCGATTGACACTGATAGCTCGACTTTGTTTACCTTTGTTACATTCGACGTAATGAAAATTTGCTCTTGATATCTGGGTTAGTATCTGGCAAGACGATTGAAAATCTGGAAAATCAAATAAATCAGGAATACTGGCAACGCTGTCTCGTTTTATGCCCGTAGAGACAACCGACACTCATCCCATTTTGAGTATTTTGCTACCCACAGTATTTATTGTACCGTCCCTGTATTCATAATATGCTACTCGACGCAGGTATAAAACCACCCTCGACGGTCGAAATGTCATCATTCGCTGCCAGACTGTTGAGCAGTTCAGTCGATTTGAATTCTCTCTAGTTTCGTTCGTTCGTTCGCAAGTCGAATTAGCTCCGCGTTGTGTAGTGACGCTCTCGCTGACCCAGCCATGGGTAAGAAATCGCGCGGTAACACGAGTGCCGGTTTACCGGGAAAACAGACTCTCCCAGGAGATAGCGCGACCACCGAGCCAGCCCAGAAGAAGCAGAAGAAAACCCCATTGCCCATCCCGACAGGCATTGCGGACCCGCAGCCGGGGCCTCCCGGAACTAAACGACCCAGACCTGAAGACAGCAGCGCCACCGCATCAGCAGCAAAAAAGCTGCTGAGCAACAATCCGTTCTCCGCCCTGCAGAACGGAGCCCAGCCGCAGTCGGACCCTGAGACGGTGCCGAAAAAAGTTAAGTTGCCACCCTTCTATGTGAAGGGCTTCCCTCCCGGGCTATGGGAGCAGCTGGATTTCTACATTAAGCAGGGCCTTCGCTGCACCATTCAACGGTGCACGGAAGGCTACAAACTGATGGTCCCGGCCGAAAAACACTTTAACGCAGTTCAGGCCCTCTTGGACAGAATGAAGCTGGAGTACTTCTCCCACGACATCGAGGCCACCAAGCCGCTGAAAGTGGTGCTGCGCGGGCTCCACGACATGGACACCACCACCTTAATGGACGAGATTAAGGCGAACGGCCTCAAGCCGGTCGAAGTCCACAAGATGACCCGCAGCAAGGCCATCAAGTATCGTGACCAGCTCTACCTGGTCCATCTGGAGAAGAACTCCACAACCGTGAAGGATCTCCAGACGACACGCACACTGTTCCACATCGTAGTGAAGTGGGAGCGGTATAAGCCCACCCACCGTGGCGTCACTCAGTGCTCGAACTGCCTATTGTTCGGGCACGGCACCAGGAATTGCCGCATGGCCAGCTGCTGCATCAAATGCGGCAAAAACCACAAGATCGACAACTGCGACAGCATCGAGGAAGCCACTCCCACATGCGCCAACTGCGGTGCCGCCCACAAGGCCACGAGTAAGGCCTGTCCGAAGCGGGCCGAATACGCCGAGATCCGGAAGAAGGCCTCGTCCAACAACCAGCCCGGTCGCAAGAAGGTTCCAGAAAACAACGCGCAGAACTTTCCTCCGTTATCACCGGTCCAATCACGGCCAATTCCAGTGTTGCCGCCGCTCCCGCTCAACCAACAGTTGGCTGCCGCTGCAGTACCCGGTCAAGCCTCCGGGCCATCGACGGATCCCCCTGCTCCGGGATTGGCCGGTACAACCGGCGAAGCTACAGACGATTCTCCGCTGTCAACGGATGAGATCGTCACACTGTTGGCCCAGGCCATCATCATCAAGCGCACCTGCGCAACAAGAACACAACAGCTCCAAGCTATCATCTCCTTCGTCGCTAATTATGGACCGTGAACCCATAAAGATCGCCAACTGGAACGCTCGCTCCGTAGGGGCGAAAAACATTGAGCTTGCAGACTTCCTCCGCAAGCACGACATCGACGTGGGCCTTCTCACCGAGACCCACCTCAAGACCGGTGACAGCTTCTGGCTGCCCGACCACAGCATTGTCCGGCTTGATCGCACCAGCTCCAGGGGGGGCGGTGTCGCGGTCATCATCAAGAAAGGCATCAAGTACTGCACCCTACCCCACTACCGCACTTCCATCATCGAGGCCGTCGGCGTTGAGGTGGAAACATCGACCGGAAACGTCCGGTTCATCGTTGTCTACTGCCCCCGGCAATGTACCGTTAGCAATGGTACAGCACAGCAGTTCAAGAACGACCTTGCCATCATAACCCGCACCAATGCCCGCTTCGTAATCGGAGGGGACCTGAACGCCCGGCACGAGGCCTGGCGGAACTACCAGCAGAACCAAAACGGCCGCCTGCTATTCGACCATTCCCAGCATGGTCTCTATTCCGTCTGGTTTCCGGACGAACCAACCTTCACATCACCGGCGGGCAACCCATCGACGCTGGACCTGTTCTTGGCAAACACCAGATTAGCCAAGCCGGTTGCCGTCAACGACCTGAGTTCGGACCACCAACCGGTGCTGACCGAGCTGGGCTACAACGTGGCCCCTGCACCGTGCCAGCGGAAGGACTACCATCGAGTCAACTGGGTCCAGTTTCGACGCGTGGTCGACCGCCACATCGACGACAACCCACCACTCGACACAGTGGAGGACATCGACCGGGCCCTGGAGGGTCTCCATCAAGCCATATCCGTGGCTGACGAAGAGTGCGTTCGACGAGTTCCTGTGAGGGGTAAGTTTCAAGCAATTGATTCCCACACCAAACTCTTGATTCGGCTCAGAAATGTTCGTAGACGCCAGTTTCAGCGGACTGGGGATCTGCAGCGTAAATACGAAATGGTCGATCTGAATCGGCAGATCGCTTCCAGAATGGTCTCAATCCGGAACGAGAGTTTCGGGCGGCTCGTTCAGAACCTGGACGACCGTTCCAGACCATTCTGGAAGGTTGCCAAGGTGCTGAAGTCTCACCCCAAGCCCATTCCACCACTTAGAGTCAATGACGAACGGCTTATCACCAACGAAGAGAAGGCCAATGCAATTGGGGAGCACATTGCCCAATCGCATTTGCTTGGCTCTACAATCCCAAGTCCACTCGAGAACCAGGTTGTGCAGTGCGTCCAGACGTTAGATACCTACCCTTGTGCCGTCCCTCCAGAAGAACGGATTACAGAGGAACAAATTTGCTCAGCGCTGAAATATAGTAAAAACATGAAGGCTCCCGGGTTTGACGGAATATTCAACCTAGCGTTGAAAAATCTCAGCCCGAGGGTCCACTCGCTGCTGGCTGCCATCCTCAACAGATGCTTGGAGCTGCACTACTTTCCAAGCATCTGGAAGGTGGCAAAAATCATCCCGATCCGCAAACCTGGGAAAGACCCTTCACTACCGTCAAGCTACAGACCGATTAGCCTGCTCTCAGCGCTGAGCAAGCTGTTCGAAAAATTGATCCTCAGCCGACTAAACAAGTTTGTGGAGGAACATGACATTCTTCTTCCGGAACAGTTCGGGTTCCGCAAGGGGCATTCCACCAATCATCAGCTAGTGCGGGTGATGAATAACATCCGAAGTAACAAAGCTGTATCCAAGTCCACAGCCATGGCCTTGTTAGACGTCGAAAAGGCGTTTGACAATGTCTGGCACGACGGACTTATATACAAGCTTTGTAACTCCAACTTTCCACCATACCTTGTGAAAATCACCCGTAACTATCTCCAGCAAAGGTCGTTCAGGGTGTCGTTGAATAGTTCCCTTTCGGGACAATTTCCGATCCCAGCAGGTGTTCCGCAAGGGAGTCTGCTGGGACCACTGCTTTACAGCATCTACACGTCGGACATCCCTCCTCTAGGAGACGGTTGCGTGTTCTTTCTGTTCGCAGATGACACCGCGATAGCCGTCAAGGGTAGGATGCCTCGTGAAATTACGAACAAGCTGCAACGATGCCTTGACACCTTTACTGATTATGCCACCACGTGGAAAATCAAAATCAACGCCTCGAAAACCCAAGCGATCATGTTCCTTCACAGACAATCACCAAAACTTAAACCGTCTCCCTCCTGTACCGTAATAATGGATGGTACAAGGGTCGAGTGGTCCACTGATGTTACTTATCTCGGGATGTTGTTCGATGAGAAGCTCCTGTTCCGCTCGCACATAGAGAAAACCCTAGTTAAGTGCTCCGCCTTGGTTAGGTGTTTGTATCCGCTCATTTGCCGCAGATCCCGCCTCTCAAGGCAAAACAAACTGGCTGTTTACAAACAGATCATAGCCCCCGCGATCTTCTATGCCGCCCCGGTGTGGGAATCGTGCGCTCAGACCCACAGGAACAAAATCCAGGTTGCACAGAATAGAGTGTTGAGGATGATCCTAGATCGTCCATTCGACACAAGAATAGCAGACCTCCATCAAGAGGCAGAAATTCCCAAAGTAGATTCCAAAATTGATGATATGACAACTAAATTTATTCAAAAATGCAATCTTTCTGAACATGCTTTAATAAGCAATTTGTACATAGTAGGTTAAGTGTATATAGTAGAGTAAGTTAGTTTTAAGCTGTAAATAGTAGTATTAAGTAGTTTCTCTTCAAATTCTAAAAACAAAACAAACCAATCCCACCAAGGTGGTCGACCGTGTACTAAGTCTAGGACTAATCCTGTAAAACAAATTTTAAATTTTGCCCATACCTAAAGATGAAGAAAGCAATTAAATCACTTAGTAAAAAAAATTTATATGGTAATCGTCCAAGTTAAACTAAAATAAAGATCATTTAAACTAAAAACGAAATGTCATCATTACAGTTTCAGCATCGAACTGTTCGTGTCGTTCGTTGCATTATGTCTGGACGTGGAAAAGGAGGCAAAGTCAAGGGAAAGACAAAGTCCCGTTCGAGCCGCGCTGGATTGCAGTTTCCAGTCGGTCGTATTCACCGTCTACTCCGAAAGGGCAACTATTCCGAGCGTGTTGGAGCCGGTGCTCCCGTCTACCTGGCTGCCGTGATGGAGTATCTGGCCGCTGAAGTTCTCGAGTTGGCAGGAAATGCCGCTCGTGACAACAAGAAAACCCGAATTATCCCACGTCACCTGCAGTTGGCCATCCGCAACGACGAAGAGCTGAACAAACTTCTTTCCGGAGTGACCATCGCTCAGGGTGGTGTCTTACCAAACATCCAGGCCGTCCTGTTGCCCAAGAAGACCGAAAAGAAGGCCTAAATTCGATCCAAGTTCCTACCCTTTAACAAAATCCGTCCTTTTCAGGACGACCAATTTGATGGTAAAGAGTTTCGTTTTCAAAACAGTTTCCTTCGTGGTGCGCAAGGAGTGATAAAATGAATCCATTAAAAACATGGTTGAATCTTTCTGTCATGCTCTCCCTAGTTAATTGATATCCTCATCGAGTAGGTTCGATGATGGTTGATGGGCCCAATCTTAGATCCATTTCCCCTACCTTGCAGAGCTGCGGTGGCCCTGGACTTATGGCCTACATTGATGCAGCGGAATGAAATTCATTAGCAAATTACGGTTGAGATTTCAGAAATGATCATGGTGTGCGTCCAATTTGAAGTGTGGTGTGATTTCTGATAATGACATCGGTTTACTGGATCCCGGTTAATGTACCTTACTCTCCGCTTTGGACGTAAACTGCTTGCCTTCAATAAATTGAGTGATTTGACTAGTAACTTCAAAAGAGGTTTTCCTCGGACCACTGATTCTGAACTGTATTGTTCCTTCATTGCTCAACATTTACCGTTACCGTTGGGACTTCCGGTCTTCTTTGCTTAGCCAACAAGTTAATCGTATTGAAGCGATACTTCTAGATTATTATTACGCCTATACTGTGGGCGCATAGAACAATAAAACCGAGCCTGGTTAGTAGGTGAACACAAAATACTAAAGTAGAACATTCTACCAACATATAGAGTCTAAGAGATTCCTTCAAAAAGGCACAGTATATGCGACCGAAACTTCGGATGAAATCCAAACAGATATTTTGAGAGGAACCAGTCGATCACAATCCTCTTATTGAGTTTAACCGGTATTACCAGAGAAATAAGACGCGTTAACCACGAATCCTTGGGAATGATCGTGACACGCTTCATATGGATGACGAACCGTCCTCATCTCATCCTCAGAAAATGGTACCCATTATTTTAATCGGCATCCTTTTGAAAAATTCCCCTCACAAAAAGGCTTTTCATGTACTGCCAGAGGGTAGGGGGAGAGAGGCAATTTAATTATTACTAAAATGAACAAAATTTACGATGTGCGCTTCCATCGTGCAAACTTTATTGTGATTGCCGAAGCATACACTCAAAAAATTTACCACATAGGTATCTAATGGATGAAAACCATGTGAATTTCACATAGCTAAAAATCCCACCACAAAATCACATGAATATCAGGAGGACGATGAAAGTCATGAAAAAAGTGTCGGAAAGGTATTAGAAAATTAATCGTTCAACTCTTTCTTGATAATGTTGTGGCCCTGAAAAGGGCCATTTTTCCAACGCGCTCGGCGTAGTTGCCCTTTCGCCCCCAGGCTCTGCTGCCGCTGCTCTGCTGCCGTTGCTCTGCTTCCGCTGCTCTGGTACTGCTGCTCTGCTGCTGGGTCGACGATCGGATAGACAATGATGGAACGGGCGACCTTGTTGGACGCTTATATAGTAGAACAGAAAATATCAGAGGTGTCAGATACTCGCATCTGATGTCTCGGTTGGAGAAAGTATAAGAATATAAAAAAATCAATCGATTTTCACCATCTTTAGACAATGGTTTACTTTTAACCATTTTTCAATAGTTTACAGAATGAAATCAATAGTTTTGAAATATTCAGCAAATTGCTAGAAATATTTCCAATCGATTGATGCCATTATCTCGTAAATCTATCGAGAGACGGTTGAGTTATTATCGTTCAAAATCTTTTAATTTTTCGTAACTCATCCAAAATGACTGTATTCAATTTTGTACCCCCGTATGTTGCCGAAAGACGTTATCCAACGTCAAAAATGTCCCATGTCGCATTTTTTTATGGGTCATACTGTATAGTAGTACCTGTCCCGACGGCAGTTTGTGTTCTCCAAAGTTTGGCCAACGAACTTCACTCAGTCCCAGGATTTCTAGCTTCATGCGTCGCGCCTTGTTGGCGAGTTGTGCCAGTTTACCCTGCTGGGCTAACGTCAATACATACGATCCAATTCGTGTTCGTTGTTTTGCGCTAAAAGTTGTTGCCGTTATATCAGTTCGATGTCTTTCTCTATTGGTTTCTGTAACAATTGTAAAGGTTTCAGAGACAGTAGGTGGTTGGCCTAAGGTCTCCTATCCGCCGTGATGGGGCTGCCATCTTAGGTGTAGCTTCCGGGGAAGAGCATTTCTTATTCAGCCGCTGGATGCCAGTCAGACGCTGTTTGAGCCGCACCTCCATGGTGAATAGACGCTCGGGTTGGTCGCACCTCCTCGCTCTGCTATTGTCGGATTGACAACATTGCCCAGGCTACGCCAACCAGCTGTGTCCATGTTTCAGCTGGCAGTCTTTTGTGATCATATGACTTGTGGAGGCGTGAGGTAGGAACTTGTGAGGACCGGAGCTAGGTATATCGCTCCTTCCAGATTGTCACTCACCATTTTGTAGCCCACATTGTGTTTACTGCACTTGAAAATGAGAGGTGTGTTTTACTGTCACCAATTGTTGTTTACAATTCTGAATTGCTGTATAATACTCTTCTGGCTGCTGTTATTCAACTTAAATTTGACGTGATTCAAGTTAATGATCATACTTGCTTTAGTGGTCCAGTAGGTATAGTTGACGCGTGTGAATCAGCGACTGCCAGTTCGAATCCCGAAATACAAAGGTAATTTTTGGACACATTATAACAAAATAAATATATAAATCCAATTAGCCAGCAAACATGGTAAAAAATCTCATAAAAAAATATAAGATATTAAGTGGTCTTCCATATTTTTTTTGAAATAAGAATATAATGCTGAACAAGGGTTGGCTGACTGTTATTTAACGCCTTAAATAGCGCTTGAATAACTCTTGTTCAGTCTTTAGAGCAGCTACTTTTTAGAGGTTGAATTATGAGGATGAAATTCGCTTTATGCACTATTAATCAACTATATAGTCAACCTGATGCTAAGCAGCTTCGTACACCTTAAATCAATCAACAATCAGCTTCTGTTCTGAATGTTCAGCTTGAATTGTTACTTGGGATATTTTATATTACTGTTAAGCTTTCGGATGATTAAAATCACCAGATTTAAATGTTTAAAAGCTGGACAAGGGTTAATGTGGTCTAAGTACAACAATTATTCAAACAAAGGCTGAATTAAAATCGTTGAAACAACACTTCTTTCCTTTATTTTAACGTCGGTCTCTGTTCCGCAATCTAGTGCCAATCACCGACGGACATCGATTGCCATCCATTGACGACAATCGAATGTGTAGGAAGGCAGCTTCCACACCTGCGTAGCATATCGCACCCATTCAACACACATGGGCGGGGACCAACCGGCTTTACTTCCCTTCCCAAGGAAGACGTGACCAGAGATTTTGACGTTGGATAACGTCTTTTGGCAACATACGGGGGTACAAAATTGAAAACAGTCATTTTGGATGCGTTACGAAAAATTAAAAGATTTCAAATGATAATAACTCAACCGTCTCTTGATAGATTTACGAGAGAATGGCATCAATCGATTGCAAATATTTCTAGCAATTTGTTGAATGTTTCAAAACTATTGATTTCTTTCTGAAAACTATTGAAAAATGGTTAAAAGTAAACCATTGTCTAAAGATGGTGAAAATCGATTGATTTTTTTATATTCTTATACTTTCTCCAACCGAGACATCAGATGCGAGTATCTGACACCTCTGATATTTTCTGTTCTACTATATAAGCGTCCAACAAGGTCGCCCGTTCCATCATTGTCTATCCGACCGTCGACCCAGCAGCAGAGCAGCAGTACCAGAGCAGCAGTACCAGAGCCTGGGGGCGAAAGGGCAACTACGCCGAGTGCGTTGGTGCCAGTGCTCCGGTATACTGGGCCGCCGTCATGGAATGACCAGCTGCTGCAGTTCTCAGTCGGTCGTATTCACCGTCTGCTCCGCAAGGGCAACTACGCCGAGCGCGTTGGAAAAATGCCCCTTTTCAAGGCCACAACATTATCAAGAAAGAGTTGAACGATTAATTTTCTAATGCCTTTCCGACACTTGAATCTCGAATGTTGAATCTTTGCAAGCCATATTTTATCTCGAAAAATAATTTTAAAATTCTTAACAATGGATACGAGAATCTTGAAAACATAATAAAATTTACTGAGAAAGTACCATAAAATATACGTTATTTTCTAGTGGATTGGGCTACATGATGCTACATGAAAAGGTGAAATTTATTTCCAAATCATACTGGACCCGCTGTGTTAGTTTTCAAAATCTCGAAAACAAACCCCCGTACACGTTTTACTTCTTTACTTAATCTGGACTAGAACGGAACGAGCGAATTAAAATTTTAAAAGTTCACTACAACTCTCTTGAATTATTGTGGTGGCCCTGAAAAGAGCCGGTTTTTGTTAAGAATTCGACGGAGTAAATAAGCGCGTTCTCCACGAATACGACGAGCCAGCTGGATGTCCTTCGGCATGATAGTGACACGCTTGGCGTGGATGGCACACAGATTGGTATCCTCGAACAGACCGACCAGATAGGCCTCGCTAGCTTCCTGCAGAGCCATAACAGCTGAGCTCTGGAAGCGCAGATCGGTCTTGAAGTCCTGGGCAATATCACGAACCAGACGTTGGAAAGGCAACTTTCGGATCAGCAGTTCGGTGGATTTCTGATAGCGACGGATCTCACGCAAGGCGACGGTGCCTGGCCGGTAGCGATGGGGCTTCTTTACACCTCCGGTGGCTGGAGCGCTCTTACGAGCGGCCTTCGTTGCCAACTGCTTGCGAGGAGCCTTCCCTCCAGTAGACTTGCGAGCGGATGATTACAATCACCAGATTTAAATGTTTAAAAGCTGGACAAGGGTTAATGTGGTCTAAGTACAACAATTATTCAAACAAAGGCTGAATTAAAATCGTTGAAACAACACTTCTTTCCTTTATTTTAACGTCGGTCTCTGTTCCGCAATCTAGTGCCAATCACCGACGGACATCGATTGCCATCCATTGACGACAATCGAATGTGTAGGAAGGCAGCTTCCACACCTGCGTAGCATATCGCACCCATTCAACACACATGGGCGGGGACCAACCGGCTTTACTTCCCTTCCCAAGGAAGACGTGACCAGAGATTTTGACGTTGGATAACGTCTTTCGGCAACATACGGGGGTACAAAATTGAAAACAGTCATTTTGGATGCGTTACGAAAAATTAAAAGATTTCAAATGATAATAACTCAACCGTCTCTTGATAGATTTACGAGATAATGGCATCAATCGATTGCAAATATTTCTAGCAATTTGCTGAATGTTTCAAAACTATTGATTTCTTTCTGAAAACTATTGAAAAATGGTTAAAAGTAAACCATTGTCTAAAGATGGTGAAAATCGATTGATTTTTTTATATTCTTATACATTCTCGAACCGAGACATCAGATGCGAGTATCTGACACCTCTGATATTTTCTGTTCTACTATATAAGCGTCCAACAAGGTCGCCCGTTCCATCATTGTCTATCTGACCGTCGACCCAGCAGCAGAGCAGCAGTACCAGAGCAGCAGTACCAGAGCCTGGGGGCGAAAGGGCAACTACGCCGAGTGCGTTGGTGCCAGTGCTCCGGTATACTGGGCCGCCGTCATGGAATGACCAGCTGCTGCAGTTCTCAGTCGGTCGTATTCACCGTCTGCTCCGCAAGGGCAACTACGCCGAGCGCGTTGGAAAAATGGCCCTTTTCAAGGCCACAACATTATCAAGAAAGAGTTGAACGATTAATTTTCTAATGCCTTTCCGACACTTGAATCTCGAATGTTGAATCTTTGCAAGCCATATTTTATCTCGAAAAATAATTTTAAAATTCTTAACAATGGATACGAGAATCTTGAAAACATAATAAAATTTACTGAGAAAGTACCATAAAATATACGTTATTTTCTAGTGGATTGGGCTACATGATGCTACATGAAAAGGTGAAATTTATTTCCAAATCATACTGGACCCGCTGTGTTAGTTTTCAAAATCTCGAAAACAAACCCCCGTACACGTTTTACTTCTTTACTTAATATGGACTAGAACGGAACGAGCGAATTAAAATTTTAAAAGTTCACTACAACTCTCTTGAATTATTGTGGTGGCCCTGAAAAGAGCCGGTTTTTGTTAAGATTTCGACGGGGTAATTAAGCGCGTTCTCCACGAATACGACGAGCCAGCTGGATGTCCTTCGGCATGATAGTGACACGCTTGGCGTGGATGGCACACATATTGGTATCCTCGAACAGACCGACCAGATAGGCCTCGCTAGCTTCCTGCAGAGCCATAACAGCTGAGCTCTGGAAGCGCAGAATATTCCTAAAATATAATATACACAATTAAGTGGTGCCGGTGGTGTAGTGGTAAGTGTGATTACCTCTCACCCCAGCAGGCCTGGGTTCAATCCCAGTCGGCGCCGCCGGGATGTTCTGAGGCATAACATCTCTGATCACGCCTTCCTTCGGATGGGAAGTAAAGCCGTTGGTCCCCGGTTCATGAGTTGATGGGTCGATAGGTAGGGTCCAGGTGTGGGAGCTGCCTTCCTGGCACGTCGGTAGCATTGGTACTCAGCACGGAAAACAAGATCGACGGAAAAAACAAACCAAAGGAAAAAAAAAAAAAAAAACAATTAAGTACAACAAAAACAGACGTTATTCAACGCCAACCCTGCGGTCGTATCTAGTATACAACCCTTCCAACTTTTTTTTATGCCTCAGAAAAATTCCACCGACCTCGGCTGGGATTGAACCCAGATCCATTGGGGTGAGAAAGTAGTCACGCTTACCACTATACAACCGGCGCCGGCACTCTCTATGGTCAAAACATAGCTGACCGAATCATACAGAATGATAACACGTTCGTTTGAAGCTCTCGCTGTGATGAGGGCCACCTTCATTGCAAAGGCCTCCGCAGAAAACACGCTACACTGTGATGAAAGTCCTAAAGATTGTACTCGAAAAAAAAATGCAACATTTTCGTTTATGTATATCTTATTATTGCATGGGTAGTCAAGTGGGGTTATCGAGGTGGCTTCCAAGCAAGTATTCCTTCGACAAAAAATTATGGGAGCTGTCGTGGAAAATCCAGGCCAGTTCCACAGGTGGATCACGAAACAGTTTGGAATCGACAATACGACCGTGTCCCGTGTGGTAAAATCGTTCAAGGAGACCTAGAGGACCCAGCGGCGAGCTGGCAGCGGAAAAAAAGCGAAGACGACCGACACCACGAACGCATGGAAGATGAGGAATTACTTCAAGCGCAATCCGAACCTTTCGAATCGTGACGTGGCCAAGAAGGTCAATTCTTCAAGCTGATTCGTCCAGCAGACAATAAAGCGGGACGAACTTCTTGCCTTCATGGTATGGAAGGCGCCTATCCCGTGCCAGGAAGCTGTACCACGAGTGGTTGGTGCAGCCGAAATGCATCGTAATCGACGATGAGACGTACATTAAAGTGGATGGTAAGCAGATCCCCGGCTTGGAGTTTTTCGTTGGCAAGTCCCACCTGGATGTTCCGGAGAAGTTCCGACAAATTTGCCAAGATATACTTAGTGTGGCAGGTGATCTGTGGGTACGACCGGGACCATCAACGGCCAAATTTATAAAGAAGAATGCCTTCAGAAGCGCCTGCTGTCCTTCGTCCGGTCTCACCAAGGCGACACTCTGTTTTGGTCGGATTTGGCATCGAGTCATTACGCGAAACCGGTGATGGAGTGGTACGAAGCCAACGATGTTGTTTTTGTACCCAAGGAGGCAAATCCGCCAAACTCGCCAGAGCTTCACTCAATAGAAAAATTCTGGGCAATTATGAAGGGAAAGCTCCTAAAAGCAGTGAAGGTCTTCAAAAACGACACGGATTTGAAAAAAGGGTGGATGAAAGTGTGTAAGCAAGATGGCGCAAGTGATGCACAGGATTTGATGGGTAGCGTTAGGTTCAAAGGGCGGTCATTTAGCCTAGGAGAGGAGGTTGAATAAACCAGCTTAGCTAATATGTGTTTATTTATTCCCTGAGAATTTCAAAAAGTCTTTATTGTTTGTTGAATGCTGTTGCTGAATACACCTGCTCCAACTATGTTCTGGCACTTAGAGCCTTCCGTAATGGTCAAAGCACGGTTAAACCGGTTTGTCAGCAACTCCTGCACAATGGGACGCACTGTATTATCCATCAAACGAATTCCAACACGAATTACAGCTTGCAGAACCATTAGATCGAACGGAAATGTACCTGCTTCTGCCATGATCGCTGGAATCGGACTGGCGACGTACGTCCCTGAGGCTAACCGGTTCATCCGGTTGTAGATGGGTGCAAGAGTCTGCACCACCGAATCCTTCGCTCTATTGACGAGTCCGATACCGTACATAAGTCGTGACGTGACGGTTGCCGATACAGAAAATCGCGTTACGCTCACGGAAGTTTAGCCCCAATCATCTTCAAGATCCGCAGCCTAGAGTCACACGTTACTTTGACTATGTTGCGATGGTGTTTGAAGGACAGCGACCGGTCAAGGTTGACGCCGACAACTTACAGTTTATTCGTCCTCGGTACAGCTGCGCGGTCGATGAAGATATCGTTGCTGGGTTCTCAAAATTCTGAAGCCGATGCTTTTCGCCCACTTGTCGACAGCTTTCACTGCAGCCTGTAGATCTCGATACAGAGGACGCTTCTTATTCCTCTGTACCACCAGCAAAGTATCGTCCGCATGGAGAAGCACGGTGAAAGTATGGGGCACCACT
This sequence comes from Ochlerotatus camptorhynchus, assembly GCF_037179485.1. Taxonomy (NCBI): domain Eukaryota; kingdom Metazoa; phylum Arthropoda; class Insecta; order Diptera; family Culicidae; genus Ochlerotatus; species Ochlerotatus camptorhynchus. The sequence continues at coordinate 9,522,234 of NW_027040722.1, forward strand.
CTGAAAATCGTCTGCATCGCAATAAGGAATAGCGTGACCGACAACACTGATCCTTGAGGGACTCCGTTCTCCAATGGCATTTCATCCGATAAATGTTCTTCTACGATCACCCGGAAAGACCTGTCAGCGAGGAAGCTGTTCAGCAAGATTCCGTACCGCCAAGTGGTGTTGTATGCTTTCAACAGATCAAGCGATGCTATCAAGCAGTGTTCGTCTCGATTTGGCAATGACCGATCCAACTCCGCCAAGTATGTATCGATGGCTCTCCCAGCTCTAACTCAGTCGTCAATCTGCGATTCACAATACGTTCGAACACCGATACAGTTGGTCGAAGTCGTGTCCTATTTTGTCGTTCATTGCAGTTTGGTGCTTTCTGTACCTTGAATGAACGTAGTTCTGCTCGTTTCTTGGCTTTCTGCACGAAACTTTTGGTCAGGTGCAGTTTTTTTCACGACATCCCCAACGGAATAGTTCGGTTTGCGTTTGAAGGCAGCAACCAGTCGCATGTGATCTTCAATGCAGTACGGAACATTTTTTCTTGCAGTCATGTGCTTCCGATTGACAGTTAAACGTTCTCCGAAACGTTTTATGGCACGAGAAACTGTAGACTGTTGGATTCCCAAACTCTTTCCGATGGCTCTGTGCGAAAGATGTGGATTGCTACCAGAAATTTCACATTGAAACTCACGCCGTGTAAACAATACACACTCAAGCCATCTTACCCAAAATTTAAATAAAATTATCCCAATGGGCAAAATGTTTTAGCTTTTTTAAAGTGATGCAATTTAACTGTGGACACCCTTTAATATAAGATTTTATGATGATAATTTAATAAAAATAAAACATAACTTAAATAATACTTTCCAGCATTCTACCATTTGCACCATATTTAAGGGCATAACTTCAGCATTCTTCATTGTAAATAAGATAATCGTGAAAGTCTTTTGAGAAAATGAACAATGTAAATTTCAAACATAATTTAACAGTTGTTTTTCCCTCGGTGTACGTTTTCTTTAAATATAATTTTAGTACCTACAACTTCTTCCAAGACAATTTAAAACAATAAATCGTTTTCATGCTATGGTTTATTGATAAAATACAACCTTATTTTTACAGATGCTCTGATAATGGAAAATACCTCCTTGGGCACCAACAAACCTATGTACAAAGTTTTACTCAAATCTGAAAGGGTCAAGGTCAATACAATAGCTAATCAATAACTGGTTGTTTAATAGAATAGTTAAATCAATAACTTTTAAAAATTCGGACTAATGATCCATTGGATGTAACGCATTCGGCCTAATGGCCCTAAACCCTTAATTCTGAGTAGCTTTATTGGGGTTCCTGATACAGTGCCTTTCCGCAGTACATTTCAGGATAGTTTGGAGACCCTAAAATTACAATCGAGCGCCACGAAGCTCTTCAGGTTTAAATGGTATGAAATGGTCGGAACATTGCAGAATATTTTGTTAAGTGTGTAAAACATTTTGAGCCAATTTTTAGGATAGCTTGGAGTACTCGATATCATTTTTCTTTCATCAATATGCTCTGCATGAGATGATGGGCCTGTACGAACGTTTACCGGTCCTGATTTTTTTTTTCGAGCCATAGTAGAATCCTAGAGGTAACGTGCTCAACTTTTTGCCTCAGCTCTGGTACTATCTTCGGTCCAGAGCTAATCGATGCACCCCTCGAAACATAGGAAAATCCACGAACCCCACATTTTATCTGTCGAAATTTCATAGCGAATCAAAACAAACATAGTGTAGTACTAGAATATCGACTAGAATGGGCTAATTTAATAGATTTGCTTGGAACCAATAGGCTACCCAACAAACATTGGAAGCAGAATAAGAGCTTATTCAAACGGCGCCGGTGGTGTAGTGGTAAGCGTGATTACCTCTCACCCCAGCAGGCCTGGGTTCAATCCCAGTCGGCGCCGCCGGGATGTTCTGAGGCATAACATCTCTGATCACGCCTTCCTTCGGATGGGAAGTAAAGCCATTGGTCCCCGGTTCATGAGTTGATGGGTCAATAGGTAGGGTCCAGGTGTGGGAGCTGCCTTCCTGGCACGTCGGTAGCATTGGTGCTCAGCACGGAAAACAAGATCGACGGAAAAAACAAACCAAAGGAAAAAAAAGAGCTTATTCAGGTTAAATCATGCTTCTTGAGCTGAAAAAGTGCTTATTCAGCCTTTAATTAGCTCATGTTGTTTGTTGGGTAGTCAAGTAGACAGTCAATTTAAAATCGTTAGTTTCCACTGGTTGGTAGAATGCCTTGGAGTCTGGAGAACTTCAAGAGCACATCTCTGAGATGTAGAATTAAAGTTATTTTGTTACCTCAGCTATGTATCTCATATAATGTTAAAGGTAAGCATACATCTCACAACACTCGACGAAGAGTATGTGGTTCTCCCATTTGCTTCTCACACTTTTTTCCAACTAAACTGTGAGAATGCGATCCACTCAATGAACGGTACACTCTGTGCGGCGCAGGGAGCGAATAAATTCAACAAGTGCTATTGTCTTATTTGAATTCTTTGCAGTCGTTGCTTACCATGACTGCAGGCATAGGAAATGAAGAAGGGCATAACAAAGAAGAATTTTGTCTTTTTGCTGTGTTTCCCATTTGCAACCCTACACTGAGTGGTGCTCTTTGCGTTGGAGCCGTCGGAGCGATGGCTACACATTGAGCTTTCGTTATTTCTGGGTGTGTGTGTCTGTCTTCTCTCTTTCGCTGCTTTACACTTACGCAGGGTGAAAGACAAGCTAACTTTGTGTTTGCTTGATTCTCACTTTGTTGATTTCAGAAAATCAGTACATTGCGTGCATTGAGCGATCAGATGACAGCCTTGGATATGTGCAGCCATTTAACAACTTAACGATGATGATGGATGTCGAGATTTCAGTGCAGCAAAGAAATAAATTTGATTCCTGAATGGAATTGATGCTGCAAATGGGAAAAGGACTTGACAGTCAGCAAAGCATCCAATCAGTCTGACAGCACTCACCAACCCAAGTATGTAAAACCGTCGTTGATGCCGGACGATGCCAGAGTTGTTGACTTACTAATCATGACTCAGGATTGGGGATTATGTTTACCATTCAATGTGTTTTCGCTCTCCTCTTTTGGTGGGGATGAAGATTCTGATGGGAATGGAATTGACCATTTCCGGAGCTGTGCTTTCAAGTCGTGCTGTGTGTGCTTTTGCTGAGTCGTTTTCTCGTGGATGAACTCTACTTCCGGCTTTTGATGGTGAATCTGCTCTAGGCGTTTTCTTTGGAATGGAAAATTGTGTTATGTGGGTGCAGAGCGTTGAATTATCGAACCGATGCGTTCAAATCTGTAAACAAATCTATATTATGATGCTTACGACGACTCTTCACGTAGGAGTCACTTATCAGAACTTTTCGGAAGTAAACTTGACAAGCTCAAAAGTGCCAAGCAGGAATTGATCCCCTAGCACCATCTGTTACGAGTGGCAGCTTTTCGATTCGAAACCACTTTCCATCATTTCTTCACCATCACCATTTCGTTGCCATTCATCATTATGGCCCCCCTTTCTCAGCCAGTGGATCGGCAAAATAGCTTCAGCAGCTCTAGCAAAGTTTATTATTTCATTATTCACGCTTCAATGCACCCATCCACATACAAACTTGCTTGTGCTATAGTACACCCTCGTCCCACCCACGAGCAACCAGACGAAACCGGAACAAAGCTGACAGAGGGTAACAGCTGCCAGTGCGCCACTTGAAACGTGAATCTCGCCGCAAAACTTGTCAAAGTAGCACTAAGCCGCGAATGGCTGACTGGCCATCGCCAGCACCAACCATCTGCCACATCAGTTTCACATATACACACACCCTCACACTCACGTCTTCTTAGGTCTCAGTGGGAGCGGCAAGACTTTTGACGGAGCTTACCCTCAATTGAGCACACTTTATCATCGATACGTGATGCATTTCAGTCGGTTGATCCATCTTCTTCCGAGTTCCAATACGGTGCGGTTGAAACGTCGCGTCATGCACTGATACTGTAGTTCCGACACAAAGACGCGTAAAAGTTTGATTTAGAGGCCATCGGGACTATCACAAGCACTTTGCTGCGCTGTGCACAATTGAGGTGCACTTTGTTGCTTTGGCAGCAACATCCGGAGAAAATTTAACTTGTACTATATGTATTTTAAAATTGGAAAATAATCGTTTGAAAAGTGATGAATTGACAAATGACCAATGGATAGTCAAACAAATTTATTAAGTTGGCGCGTTGAAAACTGTTGAAACTTTCAATGGATAAGTTGACCAATTGACCAATCAACAATTGACCAATCGACAATTGACCAATCGACAATTGATCAATCGACAATTGACTAATCAACAATTGACAATTGACCAATCGACAATTGACCAATCGACAATTGACCAATTGACCAAATCACAATTGACTATTTGGAAATTTACCAATTGGCAATTGAAATTTACCAATTGGCAATTGAAATTTACCAAATTCCAAATCTTTGTCAGCAACATCCGGAGAAAATTTAACTTGTACTATATGTATTTTAAAATTGAACAATGATCGTATGAAAAGTGATGAATTGACAGATGACAAAGATGATATTATTATTATTATTTAGCTTTATTTAGGAGGCTTTCAGCCTTAGGCTGGTTCGCCTCCAACAACAAAGATGATAGTCAAACAAATTTATTAAATTGGCGCGTTGAAAACTGACTCATTTCAATGGATAAGTTGACCAATTGACCAATCGACAATTGACCAATTGACAATTGACCAATCGACAATTGATTAATCGACAATTGACTAATCAACAATTGACTAATCAACAATTGACCAATCGAAAATTGACCAATCGACATTTGACCAATCGACAATTGACCAATCGACAATTGACCATTCGGCAATTGACCAATCGACAGTTGACCAATTGGAAATTGACCAATCGACAGTTGACCAATTGGAAATTGACCAATCGACAATTGACCAATCGACAATTGACCAATCGACAATTGACCAATCGACAATTGACCAATCGACAATTGACCAATCGACAACTGACCAATCGACAATTGACCAATCGACACTTGACCAATCGACAACTGACCAATCGACAATTGACCAATCGACAATTGACCAATCGACAATTGACCAATCGATAATTGACCAATCGATAATTGACCAATCGACAATTGACCATTCGGCAATTGACCAATCGACAGTTGACCAATTGTAAATTGACCAATCGACAATTGACCAATCGACAATTGACCAATCGACAATTGACCAATCGACAATTGACCAATCGACAATTGACCAATCGACAATTGACCAATCGACAATTGACCAATCGACAACTGACCAATCGACAATTGACCAATCGACAATTGACCAATTAACCAAATCACAATTGACCAATTGGAAATTCACCAATTGGCAATTGAAATTTACCAAATTCCAAATCTTTGTCTCAGGCATCATTTCGAGCAGAAGTGTTTTTGATAAATTTCATTACGCCAATATGAAAATTTAAAATGATTCAAAATGGCTGAACTTTAGCAAATCAGTGAATCATCTCCCTTAAACTTAGATAATTTGACAGGAGTCAGCATTTTTCACCGCGTTTTTCAATTTCTGGAAAAGTCAAAAAAGTTTAAACTTTTTTCCACACAAATCCACAATTCAAAAACCCAGTAAAACCTTACTGACTGGATTAGTGTGCATGACAAACATCAATTGACAATTTGCAATTTACCAATTGACAATTGGCCAACCGGCTAAAGTGCAATTGACGATTGACCAATTGACGATCAGCCAATTGACGATCGAGCAATTTACAATTGACATATAACAAATAGACTAATTGACAATACCGGAGATAAACCAGCCTTTGGGAAAAAGATCTTTATTTAAGAAACAACAACAACCAATTGACAATAAAAAAATGACTCTTTGAATATTAAGCGATTAAAAAAATTCCAACTGACAATTGACCTACAGATTAATCGACATGTGACCCGAACAACTATCCATTGGAAAAAAAAATCAGTAGAAAATTGAATGTTCGCAAATTGCACAATTCACAATAGAAAAGTTTATAATTCACTAATTTTGAATGGATCAGTTCAGAATTTTCCAATTAAAATTTAGAATTAAACAATTTAGAATTGACCAATTCAGAAAACATCAAATTCACAATCGACCAATTTAAAATAGACCAATTCAGAATTGACCAAGTCAGAATTGACCATTTCAAAATTCACCCATTAATAAATGACCAATTTAGAATTGACTAATTTAAAATAGACCAATTCACTATTGACGAATGTAGAATTGACCAATAATTGACCAACTTACAAATGACCAATTCTGAATTAATCAATTCAGAATTGATCACTTCTGAATTAACCAATGCAGAATCGATCGATTCAGAAATGACTAATTCAAAATTTACCAATTCAGAACTGAGCAATAATTGACCAATTTTGAATTGACCAATTAAGAATTGATGTTTCAATTCAGTTTCAATTAATAATGTTTTAATTAATTGATCAATTCAGAATTCACCAATCCAGAAATCACCAAATAATAATTGACTAAATGAAAAATTTACCGAATCAAAATTGACCAATTCAGGATTGAGCAAATAATAATTGACCAATTCAGAATTGACCAATACAGAATTTACCAATTCAGAAATGGCAAAATAAGAAAAACAATCTTAAAAAATTTACCAATTCCAAATCGACCAATTCAATGACCAAATAATAATTGACAAATTAATGAATTTTCCGAATCAGAATCGACCTATTCAGAATTGCTGATTACAAAAATTCATTAATGTAGAGTTGCCCAATTTAGAATTTACCAATTCCAAATTGACCAGGTGAGAGTTGACGAATTTATAATGGATCAATCAGTTACCAACTAAGAAATGACCAATTCAGAATTGACCTATTCAGAATTGATCAATTCAGAAATAACCAATCCACAATTGACCAATTCAGAATTGACCCATTTTTAATTGATCAAATAATAATTGACCAATAAAAGTATTTAACAAATCAAAATGAACCAATTGACAAATGAAAAAAATATCAATTCAGAATTGACCATATTAAAAATTTACCAATTCAAAATTGACCAACTCAGAAATTACCAAATAATAATTGAAATATCAAAGAGATCTTCAAATCAGAATCGATCAATTCAGAGCTGACCAATAACAAAATAGACCAATTCAGAATTGACCAATTCAGTATTGACCAATTCAGAATTAACCAATGCTGAATTGACCAATTTTTAAATGACCATTTAAGAATTGACGAATTAAAAATTGATCAATTCAGAATTTCACCAACCCAGAAATGACCAAATAATAATTGACTAATTGGAAAATTTACCGAATCAAAATTGAGCAATTCAGAATTGACCAATTCAGAATTGACCAATTCAGAAATTACCAGTTCAGAGTTGACGAATTCAGAACTGACCAATTAAGAAATGACCAATTTTGAATTGACTAATACAGAATTTGCCAATTCAGAAATGGCAATATAAGAAAAGATAATCTTAAAAATTTACCAATTCAGAAATGACTAAATAATAATTGACAAATTAAAGAATTTTCCAAATCATAATCGACCGATTACAAAAATACATTAATGCAGAGTTGCCCAATTTAGAATTTACAAAATTCAGAATTTACAAATTCAGAGAAGACGAATTCAGAATTGATCAATAATTTACCAATTAAGAAATTACCAATTCAGAATTGACCTATTCAAAATTGATCAATTCAGAAATAACCAATCCACAATTGACCAATTCAGAATTGACCAAATAATAATTGATCAATAAAAATAATTACCAATTCAAAATTGACAAATTGACAAATGAAAAAAATATCAATTCAGAATTGACCATATTAAAAATTTATCAATTCATAATTGACCAACTCAGAAATTACCAAATAATAATTGAAAAATCAAAGAGTTTTCCAAATCAGAATCGATCAATTCAGAACTGACCAATAACAAAATAGACCAATTCAGAATTGACCAATTCAGAATTGACCAATTCAGAAATGACCAAATAAGAATTGATCAAATTATAAATTTACCATCTTTTTTTTTTAAATTGACCGATTCAGAATTATCCAATTACAAATTTGAACAAGTCAAAATCGACCAATTCAGGATTGACCGATTCAGAATTTACGAATTTGGAATTGACAAATTCAGAATTGACCAATTCAAAATTGACCAATTCAAAATTGACCAATTCAAAATTGACCAATTCAGAATTGACCAATTCAGAATCGACCAGCGGCGCCGGTGGTGTAGTGGTAAGCGTGATTACCTCTCACCCCAGCAGGCCTGGTTCAATCCCAGTCGGCGCCGTTCTGAATCATAACATCTCTGATCACGCCTTCCTTCGGATGGGAAGTATAGCCGTTGGTCCCTGGTTCATGAGTTGATGGGTCAATAGGTAGGGTCCAGGTGTAGAAGCTGCCTCCCTGGCGTCGGTAGCTTTGGTGCTAGGCACGGAAAACAAGATCGACGGAAAACAAATCAAGGAGAAAAAAAAATCTGAATCGATTTATTCAGAATTGACCAATTCAGAATTGGTCAATTCTGAAACGACAAATAAAAAAAAATAATGAATTCAAAATTGACCTATTGAGAATTATCCAATTCAGAATCGACTAATTTATAAATGACCAAATTAGAATTGAACCGTTATAAAATTTACCAAACATTATTTAACCAATTCAGAATTGACCAATTACAAATTTGACCAATGCGAAATTGACCAATTTAGATTCGACCAATTCAAAATTGACCAACTTAGAAGTGACCAATTAATTTAAATTGATAATAAACTAAATTTTTAACATTATCCATTTGAAAATTGACCAATTGAAAACTGACCAATCGTTAATGGCCACTCAAAAATTGAAGGTTCGAAAAATGATCAATTGAAAATTGAGACGATAAAAAATGACTGGAAATCGAATGGCTCAAAGCACTTTTCAATCTTGATGGCGTTTCAAAACCTGAACAACAACAAAAGTCAATCAAAAGCTATTTTCATTAAGCTTTCGATCAAAGCAACGCCTGAAGGGCAGCATGTTTCAGAGTCCCATAAAAGCTTTGTCGCATTTTCTACGTAGAATTTACTTTTATCTTAATCCATGATGGGGAAGCGAAACTTCAGTCGACTAAAGCACGTGGCCTCGGTAATGAGATTTATGATGTTCAATCTGTTTTCGCTTCTAGCTTCTATACTTTACATCGTTCATTAATTATTCCGTACCCTGTATCAGCCGATGGTTGATCGGAGCTGCATTTACGTGTCTGTTTGGCTTTTTGCCAGTAAGATAAAATTCAGAATCAGCAAACGATAAAAGCTAAAGAAAGGATTCTCTAAAATTGTCGCAGAAACATTGGGAACGTGCACAAAATACGCTACGAGAGGGTTCTAAAATTGATCAAAAATAGGCTACGTCATTTATAGGTGGTACCTGTGAGAAAACTTTTGATGACGTAAGACGATGTTGCGTCAATCAATAAAGGCTGCCTTATTTCAAGTGACAGTGTTGCCACGCTAGAACGAATTAGACTTTGAGCAAATTCGCTCAAAATCGCTGATCTTAGTTACTCTTAATTATACCTGTAGCGTAAACCAGTCTTGATTTCATCAATCAACAAGGACGAGACATTCTCGAAAATGAAACCAGTTCAAATATTTGCTTTTTACAGCAGCTGCAGTGAGAATCATTTCCGCGAAGCATATAACTTTCCCCAAAGCAGACAAACACCGAGAAAAGAACTAATTTGAAGCGGCAGACGACGCATGGTGGTGTTCCGTCCGTCGTCGACAGCTGTCTTGGCAATAATGAAAGCTTTCGCATGCTTCTGGCGAGGTTGCGAAGCAGACGTTTTTGTACTACGTCACGGAAAAAAAATAAAACAAACATCATGTTCCAGGCAAAGGATTCGACGTGGAGCTGAGATGAGGGAGGAGCGAGTTTCAATTACATACCCGGAGAAAACGCGAACGACGACGACAACGGTAACGCATTGCGTTACAGGGGGATTTTCCATTATACTAACATTCGTGTGGGGCTTTGGGACCGGAGAATAATCCGGTTCTTATTCTCCACCCAATTCCTTGGCACGTGTGGTTCGAAGAGGTTCGCAGAAACAGTTGACGTCGCGTCGAGGGTCGATCGAGGCTAGACCGAGAGCAGACTCTCCCAGGTTGCGAATGCCCACTATAGGTGGATTATTTGGCTTCGTTTTCTCCTGGGAATCGATAAATTTGAACTCAAACACATGTCCTTGAGTTCGGGCGATTGGCAATTCTAGGACACTGGAAGCTCAAATTTCGTTTATATTTGCGTCGAAATGCTCAATTTTGGATTCAGATCCATCATTGTGGAATGCAAAATGACTTTGAACTGTGATTTTCAGAAAAATCACTCGTTCGCTTAGTGTTACTCAACCGCTTCAAAAGGATTCAATCTCCCCATGAATCGAAAGGTTCCCATCTTTCAGTCTCTTGGTTGTGACCTTTTCCATCGAATGTTGCAGATGGAGTGGGTGGACATTTTTAAAATCGAGGCTTTTTCCACCGAAAAGATAGCCATGTCCCAAAAAAACACCCCCGTTATGCTTCGAGGGTGGTTTTTTTTATGGGAAGAGATCGTATTTCTAGGTTTTTTAAATTCATTTTTCGACTTCAGCATCCAGTTGCGCTGTTATAATCCAGACACCATCGGGCGGGTTGTCTTTGATATCAATCGGATTAAGTGTTTTATGGGTTAATCGATTTCTAAAACGGAGATAATGCGATTGACCGATGCTATCGGGGAATGGCTGGCATGGTTGATGGCATTGGATGATGCAAGAAGAATTGGCAGGTGAGAGGGTATCGATTTTCTGGTGTGGCCTTGATTCAGTAGAGTTGATTTGCGAACCATGTGTGAACCAAGCTTGAGCTTAAGATGACCCCACATTTCCTAGTTACTACTCGATAATTGACAAGAACCAGCACAATTCCACACAGATCCAAATAAATGAGGCTTGGGATGAGCCTCTATGTATATTGGGATGGGTTAACTATACAACCCCTTGCTCCCCACTACTCTTTTGATCTGTTTTGATGGCCCCGGCAATTATATTTTTCTAGTAAGTTCAAGATTCACGGAAAATGTTGATGCATGAACATGAATTAGCTTGAGTTGGAGAATCTAGTAGTTTTTCAAAAACCATCTGATCAAACGTTATTGAGATGTTTTGATCGAGAGACTTAAATATTGGACAGTAAAGCTTGATCTAAGTTTTTTTTAAACCATTAATAAAAAATATATATCCCAGGTAAAGCATTTCGAAATCGCAGACATACAACAAAAATTTCAAAGAAAATCTTTCACATTCTGAGACTCATTTAAATTTGCAAGATGTCGGGCTTTAAAAAAATCCAAGAAACAGCATTTTAAAAACATAATAGACGATTCTGGGCTTTGAGATCGAAGTGTGCTCTGCTTCTGTAAGGACGTGAAAAATTTCCGAGTGTCAAATTTTAGGCTTACCTTTTTCTGTCATTGATTTTTTCATTGCTTTGTAGCCCGAAACATTGTGCCACTCGCTAACCTAGTTCTAGTAAAGAACTTTAGTGCAAAGCAAGTGCAAGTGATCGGTTAATATCCATTTCAAAGTGTTTTTTTCATCAGCATCCTTTTTGTCAGAACTGTTATTAGGCGGTTGGCAAGCTGGCCCGATGTTTCTGATTGGATTGGAGGCGGATTGTGCAAGAGTTTCTATGAAGATCCGACGGAATGGTTTAAACTAGAAAGTGCAACAGTCTTCCAAGTTTTAGCTTCACGGGCAAACCATCGTTCAATTGGTGAGTAACCTGTTTTGGTTTCTACAAGTTTGTCTTAGACATTATTTGGAAGAGCCGCTTTCCTGCTGTATTTTGATGAGAAATCAAATGTCGAGTGCGCTATTGTCAAAAGTTGGGAAAGAGTGGGTATGGCCAAGTTCCAACAAAGCTTGCCTAGTGCTTTTCTGGTTTAAGACGTTTGATGTTTGTACCTCAAAGTTTCATTTTTGTGATCATGATTTGCCTGAAGAATTTTTGAACTAGTATGGAAATAACCCGGAAAAGTCTTTGAAGTGCCTTTGGTTCAATAGTAGTGCAGTAGTACAGAGTACCAGAGTAAGAATACAAAATTAATGAAACTGGCTGAGATCTTTCCTCTATAAATAAAAATGTTCTTAAATTTATAATATACTAGCTAAGTGTGCCTGGCCTTGCTCGAGATTCAATATTAGCTTGAGTTTATGCGCCAATAAAGAAAGCAAGACAGACAGACAGACAGACAGACAGACAGACAGACAGACAGACAGACAGACAGACAGACAGACAGACAGACAGACAGACAGACAGACAGACAGACAGACAGACAGACAGACAGACAGACAGACAGACAGACAGACAGACAGACAGACAGACAGACAGACAGACAGACAGACAGACAGACAGACAGACAGACAGACAGACAGACAGACAGACAGACAGACAGACAGACAGACAGACAGACAGACAGACAGACAGACAGACAGACAGACAGACAGACAGACAGACAGACAGACAGACAGACAGACAGACAGACAGACAGACAGACAGACAGACAGACAGACAGACAGACAGACAGACAGACAGACAGACAGACAGACAGACAGACAGACAGACAGACAGACAGACAGACAGACAGACAGACAGACAGACAGACAGACAGACAGACAGACAGACAGACAGACAGACAGACAGACAGACAGACAGACAGACAGACAGACAGACAGACAGACAGACAGACAGACAGACAGACAGACAGACAGACAGACAGACAGACAGACAGACAGACAGACAGACAGACAGACAGACAGACAGACAGACAGACAGACAGACAGACAGACAGACAGACAGACAGACAGACAGACAGACAGACAGACAGACAGACAGACAGACAGACAGACAGACAGACAGACAGACAGACAGACAGACAGACAGACAGACAGACAGACAGACAGACAGACAGACAGACAGACAGACAGACAGACAGACAGACAGACAGACAGACAGACAGACAGACAGACAGACAGACAGACAGACAGACAGACAGACAGACAGACAGACAGACAGACAGACAGACAGACAGACAGACAGACAGACAGACAGACAGACAGACAGACAGACAGACAGACAGACAGACAGACAGACAGACAGACAGACAGACAGACAGACAGACAGACAGACAGACAGACAGACAGACAGACAGACAGACAGACAGACAGACAGACAGACAGACAGACAGACAGACAGACAGACAGACAGACAGACAGACAGACAGACAGACAGACAGACAGACAGACAGACAGACAGACAGACAGACAGACAGACAGACAGACAGACAGACAGACAGACAGACAGACAGACAGACAGACAGACAGACAGACAGACAGACAGACAGACAGACAGACAGACAGACAGACAGACAGACAGACAGACAGACAGACAGACAGACAGACAGACAGACAGACAGACAGACAGACAGACAGACAGACAGACAGACAGACAGACAGACAGACAGACAGACAGACAGACAGACAGACAGACAGACAGACAGACAGACAGACAGACAGACAGACAGACAGACAGACAGACAGACAGACAGACAGACAGACAGACAGACAGACAGACAGACAGACAGACAGACAGACAGACAGACAGACAGACAGACAGACAGACAGACAGACAGACAGACAGACAGACAGACAGACAGACAGACAGACAGACAGACAGACAGACAGACAGACAGACAGACAGACAGACAGACAGACAGACAGACAGACAGACAGACAGACAGACAGACAGACAGACAGACAGACAGACAGACAGACAGACAGACAGACAGACAGACAGACAGACAGACAGACAGACAGACAGACAGACAGACAGACAGACAGACAGACAGACAGACAGACAGACAGACAGACAGACAGACAGACAGACAGACAGACAGACAGACAGACAGACAGACAGACAGACAGACAGACAGACAGACAGACAGACAGACAGACAGACAGACAGACAGACAGACAGACAGACAGACAGACAGACAGACAGACAGACAGACAGACAGACAGACAGACAGACAGACAGACAGACAGACAGACAGACAGACAGACAGACAGACAGACAGACAGACAGACAGACAGACAGACAGACAGACAGACAGACAGACAGACAGACAGACAGACAGACAGACAGACAGACAGACAGACAGACAGACAGACAGACAGACAGACAGACAGACAGACAGACAGACAGACAGACAGACAGACAGACAGACAGACAGACAGACAGACAGACAGACAGACAGACAGACAGACAGACAGACAGACAGACAGACAGACAGACAGACAGACAGACAGACAGACAGACAGACAGACAGACAGACAGACAGACAGACAGACAGACAGACAGACAGACAGACAGACAGACAGACAGACAGCCATTGGTATCCACATACCTCTACTGTCCCGTATCATCGACACCCATCCCGACCTCCCGATAATTGCGGTACGAATTGAAAATCCGATCACGGTAACGGTTGTTTCAGCATAAATATTTGCCGAATGGTAAGATTGTTAATCTGCAGGCGCAGCTATTTAGTTTCATGAAAAAGATTTGCGAACCCATCCTCCTTCTGGGCAATTTCAATGGGCACCATCAGGCATGAGCCTGGGGCAGCCCACTGGCAAACTGCCGAGGTATTGACGTTTTCAACTCAGCGCAAACCCTAGGCTTGGTCGTGCTTAATGACGGGACACCCACCTTCACCAGAGGCCAAATGGAATCGGCAAATGACCTTACACCTTACACCTTACAGACCACGCTGGCACGCCTGACTGGACTGCCTACCAGAACGTAATTGAAAGCCTATGTACCGATACGGGTCCTTCATCCATCGACGAACTCACGCAAGTCCACGTTGATGCCGCCTCCGCCACCACCCCGAAAACAAGCTCCAACCCTTTTAGGAAAGCCCTCCACTGATGGTCGCCCGATACTAAATCCGCTTATAAAGCCAGACGGAAGACCCTACGAGCTGCTACGAGACTCCCCCCAACAATCCTGATCAAGAGGAGGCCGTTGCACACTACCGTCGCCAAGGAAGGAGAAGCTACTAATCTATTGCCCTCAAGACAGAAGACACTACCACAACGGATCCCGACGTCATCGCTGATAGGCTTGGATTTCATTTTCAATCCCCGTCAGTTATCGACAGTTGCTCGGCGGACTTTCAGCGTAAGCAAAACGGAACTGTATATTCCATCGAAAACTTCCCCGAGTAGTACACTTCCGTTAATAAAAGTTGCAGCAACTTGTTAATGACTGAAATAAGTCATAAAGAAGTTTGTACAACCGATATATGACAAGCGTCCCTATCCCCTACGACGACTCTAACGCCCACTACAATCAGCCGTTCATCTTCCGAGAACTAATTTTCGCCCTATGTGGAAAGCAAAAGGGAATTCCGCTGACCCTGATGAGGTCGGTTACCCGCTTCTAACACATCTGCCTCTGACTGGTAAACTCAAGCTGCTGGATCTGTTGAACAGGGAATGGTTAAGCGATTCTATCCCGTCGCTATGGAATCAATACCTGGTTGTCCCTATCTGTAAGACTGGCAAACCACTAGAAGATTACCGCCCAATTCCCCTCAAGTGCTCCTTCTCCAAGATTAGAGAGAGGATGGTCAATCGTCGTCTTTGCAGATTCTTCAATAAGCACAGCTTAGATCACGCTTGGACAAGCCCTTCATGACACCTTGGCGGGCGCTCAACATGTCGAGATAGCTGCACTAGACATCTCTGAAGCTTATAACCGCACCTGGATGCCGGCGGTTGACTAGGGACTCAAGGGACATGTTCTTCATTTCGCTCGGAACTTCGGGAATCGGGAACCATCGACGTGTCAGTATGAATGGTGTATTCTGCAATCCCCCAGTAGATATTTTTATTATCGTCTACTCCAATGATATCGTCATTATGGCCGCCAAGAATACTATATCAAAATCCTCTGGACGAAACTGGCACAGGCCGGTTTGTGCATCGTTGGGCATCTGGTGCCGGATTCCAGTTGTCAGCGGAGAAAAGTTTGTTCACCCACATCTGCATTCATGGCCACCGGTCTTTGTCCACACCCATCATGATTGGGACCCAGGTTATATCGAAACGAAACACCGTCAAAATCCTCGCCGCCCACTTCGATGAGACCATCTGCCAAATTCTGCTGAACCTACTACACTTCCTCACAAGACGCCATCCCGACAGCAACCGGCACCTACGAATCCGTATCTCCAAGGCGATCATCGACTCCCGGCTTACGTACGGGATCAAACTCAAGTGCAAGGCTAGATCGAACATCGTAGAAAAAACTATCTACTGTCTATCAAAGGGCCATCCGCATTCCCTCCGGTCTACTTCCATACTCCCCTTTGACCGACTTTTCGACATGACCATCTGCCACCGAACCATCGGATTCCTTGAGAAGACTACGGGTTCTAGCAAAGGAGTGTTCGTCCTCGGGGAGGCCAACCAACTCCTTACCAGAACTGCCAGCTAGACCCTCCCTCAGTGTCCAGGGTCCTCTTATGTGGAGCCAGGGGTTGGAACCTGTCCAAATTGCCATCGATCAGACAATGAAACAAAAGTTCTAGGCCGGTTCCAACGCCCATGCCGTTACCCACACACTTAAAATTTTTCGTCGAGATTCCAACAGCCGAGATTCCGTAAAACAATTGCCGAGACTCAGCTAACAAATATCATTATGCTGAGATATCAGCTAACAAACAGATGTTTTGCAGATATATCAGCAAAAGTAAATGCCGAGGTAATCGGCTGTTGGAGATTTTACCGAGCTAGATTAAGTGTGCAGACCCACCGTAACCTAATCAAACACCGTTACAAAGGATATAGCTTACGTTACTCTGACGGATCACTTTCGCAAGGTAAAGTCATAGGGTTTCTCGGGTGAGGCCACCTCCACTTTCTTTGCCAGCATCAGCTAACCAATTGTCCTATTCACCGACTCAGTCAGTGTTGTAGCCGCCACTGCCGATGCCGAACACCCCACTCACCCATGGATACAGGCCATCCTCTCGAGTGCTCTATTGTAATTTTTCTTGCTAAAGAATTGTTTAGATTTTCCTTCTTTACTTGAATCTTGGTTTAATCTAGGTAGGATTCGATTCTGCACGTGGTGGTTTCATTTTTATACCTGATCTTAAAATGTTCACCTAGTGGATTGAATTGCACATTTCGGTCGAAATGCGGATCTGTCATGGATTCAAAATACTAAGTGGAATGAAATGGAAAATAATCACCTTTCTCGCTCTTGTACGTATTCCACTGAGAACCCAATTCACAACTTCCATCTGTTATAATCATGTGTGCTAATCAGTGCCAATAAGCCATGACCATGGGACTTGCCATGAGTAGTGTAGTAGCATCGAGGATATTTATGCAGTCCATGTGTAGCGACGTCGTGGATTTTTCAGCAGTAGAAAAGAGGTTCTGCAAGAAGTTGCATCAGGTTACAATCAGTACAGACAAGATCCCATATTATCGCATGTACCCGAAAAACGGTTCACACAACACATCATCATGGCATAGGAACATTCAAAACTCCCTCGCAACTCGCACTCGAAACACCACTGTCGCTGTAAATTACTCGTTTATATCCCTGTCAAACCGATTGGCACATTAACAGGAACGCATTACGAAACTCAAACAGCTTTCACCCAAGTGGCTTAATGTACTCATCGGATATCGGAACAAGATAATGCTCTTCAATCCAAGGTAAACAAGCAAGACAACAGGCAAAAAACGCCTACAGCCTCTCGAAAACGACGCTGTTAAGTAGTTGACACGTCCTCCCTTATTTCCCAGGGTGCGGACTTTTGTTCGCATGCCGAAAAGCGGGAGGGGCATTTCCAATTTCAACTTTCCAAACAACAACGCAGTACCAAAAATAGACAGTCGGACGGCGGCGCTTGACTCGTCCCATACGGCGAAGTCATAGTGGACGTACATTGAGATGAAGAAGACGTCGAGGCGGCGAAATGACACTTTGACGTTAAATCGATTGGATGAATATTTGGGGAACTTTGCTTAAAATTCCATTCAAATGGAACGGAAATGGTCACCGAGGGATGGCCGTGATGGAGTGCCATTGTGTCGTTAGAATGTAATTTGATCACCGTCGATTTGTAGGTCAGAAGAATATAGGTTGACGCCAGCAGGTTGGTCTTGAGTTGAGTTGCTACAAATCATCTCGACCACAATCCTTAAGGGAAACCACATTCGGAATTGCAGAATAATGGCACCCTTTTCCGCAAAATTAAATCTGACGATTTATGTGGCTTGTTTCGTCTCATATAAATATATCAAATCTTATTAGCAATAACAACGTTTACTCTTTCGGTCGGTGGGTTGAAGACGGGCGGTTTATCCCATTGAAATTCCACCGGCACGCAATTCGCAGCCAGAAAGTCACAAGTCACTTCCATCGTCCCCGCTTCAATCTGGCCTCACAGATGCACTGTGGGGAATCTCCGTACAACGAGGTGGTCAGAAATATGTTCTTGCTTATTCTGCATTTTGAGGGGTTGAAACCGTTGACGGTTCTTACTACACTCGCTTCGGTGTTGTACTCGACAGTCTGTTTGTATTCGTGAACTCAAGCTCTACCGTCGTATCTCTCACACAACACAAACGGTAGAACAACATTCGAAAAAAAAATTAAAATTATCTAATAATTATCATGTGACAATGTGTGATTTTGTTCTTATTCCTATATTTGGTGTAAATTAAACCATTTCTGATCAGAAATGTTATTACTAGGACATCGTTGCTTGCAATTTTCCGACTTCACACAAGCACAACATTAGCATCACTTGTTGTTAGAAAAACTAAAATACATAAATACGTGACTTCTTCGACGAAAGTGTCGTATGACAGAGACTGACATTTTAATTTGGTACTGTAATTTGATAGCTTGTTTTGCAAGTGTCGGAAGCAAAGGGAGTCAATTATCACAGAAAATGCGTTTGTATGTACCACTTCAATACTGTTAAGCATTTGACCACAACTGTTTGGTTGCTGGGTACATTTTTGCAGAGTGCTAGTACACTAGCGCTCGCAAATCCGCACAGATTTAAACACCACACAAGCAACAATAATGTATGGTGGCCTTGAAAAGAACCGCTTTGTCGTGATGGTTGAGCAATGCTGAACTATTGGGGTGTTCAACACATATGAGACTGGAGAGCTGTATGTTGTTTGGAACGAGGAGGACGCATATGGTATAGATGGCCCACAGTGACTCACACAGAGCTACTTAAAAAACACAAAGAGCTACTGAATCCGATCAGTAGCGATGCAGTTTCTTCCTCCTTCTTCTGTGCATGGACACTCAAATGGGGTGCATCTGACGATAGCTTCATCGAGATTTCGAGGAATTCTCCGTTGAAAATTGAATGGACGATTTTGAAGTCGTCAGAGCCACTTGAAAGTTCTCAAATTTTTTCTGAAGTTAATGAAACTGCCTTGAAGTTTTGTTGTAGTTTGATAAACTAGCCTGATGCTCACAATACTTCTCCTCAAATCCGGAACTATATAGGACTTCTTAAAGTTTCTCAATTTTTCAAACGATCACAGAGCTCCTTTAAAGGTTTAACAATTCACTGAAGTCCTCTAAACTTCTTTAAAATCTATGTGACTTCTCTAATGTTGACGGAACTGCTCAGAGGTTCTCTGTTCTTTTCTTAAATTCTCAAAACTTCTCTAAAGTTTTTGCAGTTATCATGAAGCTTGTTTTACTGCGCTGATTATAAATCGTCCTAAAAATGTTTAAGCTTCAGTGAACTTCTGAACTTATGCGAAGACCTCAAATAACTTTTTAACGTCTCTGAAGTTATCTTTATCTGCAAATCTGGGAACTGCTTTAAATTCACCACTCATTTTCTGAAACTAATTTTCGGAGCTTACTAACTTCTTTCAAATGCTCCCGCATTTTTCTAATGTTTATAAAATTTCCTGACGTTCACGGATCTTATCTTAAGCTCCATTGAATTATATGAAGCAATGTTTCTGAAGACCACTTTCTTGCTGTGAAGTTTTCGAAGTTTTTCTAAATTCCTGAAACTTTTGTGCTCCCGAAACTTTCATGGAATTCAAACGAAATAATTAATATAGTTCTAAGATTTTCACTGAAGTTCATAAAACTTCCCTTGAATTATCGACTCTAATTTAAAACTTCTTCAATAGTCTAGACTTTCATGGTGCCTGAACGATTATTGAATTTCTTTAAAGTTCTCTAGACTGCCCTGAATTTATCAGTATTTTTTAAGAACCCGAAACTTTACTAAAATTAGTTAACTTGCCTTGAAGTTTCGACAATGTTCCTTAAGAATTATAACCATTATTAATACTCACTAATTTTCTCTGAACTTATCTATGCTTACCTGAAGTATGCTTGTTTAATAATCCAGCAAATTTTCTGATACATATTCATAATTCCCTGACGCTTCTGACTTTCTAGGATCAATCATAGAATTCTTGGAAAACCCTTTAATTCCACGGAACTCCTTGTAAGTCGCTACAAATTTTCTTAAGTTAATGGGATTTTTCTGAAGCTATCTAAAAATATCTAAATTTAGTTCTTTGGAATTTCTTGAAGATATGACTGCTTGCTAAAAGTTCTCGCTTTTATTTTATTAATGGTGCTTCGTTGATGTCCTTTAATCAACAAAGCTAAATTTTCGAAATTTTTTAAGTTCTATAAATCTCAATGATATAACACTCTTAAAATACTGTTACGTTTTCCGGATGTTCAAAAAAATTCCAGGACTGCTCTCTTTGCTGAAGTTTTTGGAAATTCACTGAATATCTCGAAACTTCTTTAAGGTTTCTAATATTTCTTTGCACATCATGGAACTATCTTGAATTAATCTAAATGTACGGGAATTGTTCATAAGATCTGAAACTCCCCAAAGATATCTAGATCTAGCTTTTCAGAAGTGCTTTGAACTTCTTTAAAATTTGCACAATACCCCCCAAATTTTCCGAATTTCTCAAATTTGCTTGACACCTGTGAAGGTCTCTGATATTCTAGAAACTTCATAAAAGTTCCTGAAAAGTCACGGATGCTGAAAGAACCGCTTTGAGGTTCTTAGAGCTTCCAGTAAGTTTCCCATATTTTCACCGTGTTAACTTCCCTTATGTTCCTGCAGTTTGTTAATAGAGCTTCACTTAAAATTCTCAGTATTCCTCGGCTACCCGCTGCTCAAGAACCTGCCTATCCCGGGTAAAATAAAAATGCTGGAACTTTTCAACCAGCTTTGGCAGACAGACTCGTATCCAGAGCATTGGAGGGAGAGCTTGGTTGTCCCCATTCCCAAAGCAAACGAGCCGACACGGAATGTGGCGAAGTTCTGACCCATTGTGCTCACCTGCTGATCAACCGACGACTGAAGTAGTTTCTCGAGTCTGGCGGCTTTCTAGACCATCACCAACACGCATTCCGGCAAGGCTACGGTACATCTACGTATTTTGCGACGCTAGGAGCGTTCCTCAAGGATGCCAAGGATAATGGTCTCCATACGGAGTTGGTTTTCCTGGACATTGTGAAAGCCTACAACCGTACATGGACGTCCGCGATACTGAAGCAACCCGTCAGCTGGAGCCTTAGCGGCCAGCTCATCCATTTCGTTCAAAATTTCCTGACTGGCAGATCCTTCCGAGTCTCGGTAGGTAATATCAAATCCCGCACTTTCTGCGAGGAAACCGGCGTTCCCCAAGGTTCTGTGATCGCTGTCACTCTGTTCCTGGTAGCCATGAACAGTGTCTTCGAGCGGTTATCAGCAAACATCGTAGCTACAGGTCAAACTTCGGGACGAACGAGGATTAGAGCCCAAGCAGGGGTTTCCACCGTAGCCAGATGGGCCACTTCGAAAGGTTTTCAGCTGTCTGCTGGAAAGAGCACTAGGTGCCACGTTTGCCAGTACCGACATCGGGTCTGCGGACCTCCCATAAAGATCGGTAATCAAGCTATCCCATTGAAGAAAACGGTGAAACTGCTGGGGGTTGTCATTGACTGGTCACTGAGTATTGACCAGCACCTTAAAGGGGTCAAGGCCAGCTGTCGCAGCAGGATCAACCTCATCCGCACAATCTCCCGTCCCCACCGGTCCAACAACAGAGAAGTACGTTTCCGTGTTGCCCGGGCCATCGTAGACAGCCGGCTGATGTATGGACTGGAGCTGACCTGCATCGCTACGGAAAAGGCAATACAAATACTCGCTCCGGTGTACAATAGCTACACGCGCATCATCTCCGGTTTCCTACCCTCGACGTCGGCCGATGCCAGCTGTGTCATTGCCAACAAGCATTTTCAGTAAATACCGCCGGAAACGACAGAATCTGCCTCCTCAGCGAGGGGGCGGAGAGAGTTCTCCGTACAATCGCCAACGCAGATTCACTGGTACGGAGAAAAGAGTTGGCAATCTCACGCACCAAACATCGATAGCCGGATAAAGGAGAAGTTCAGAGCCGGGGACAATTCCGTAGCCCTTAGGAGATCGGTAGCAGAGCTGACCGGATTGTACCCAAACTACATGCATCGTTACACGGACGGGTCAAGATCTAGAGCTAGAGTCAGAATGGGAATCGCTGGTGACATTTCCCCAACGAGTAGAAGTCTGCCAAAACAATGTTCGGTGTTCTTGGCAGAAGCAGCGGCTATTCTTCATGCCATCACGGTTCCTGCGGATCGACCAATCCTGATCCTGTCGGACTCCCGCAGTGTTATTCAGGCCCTTTCGTCGGAGGACCCGGTCCACCCCTGGATCCAGGGCATCTTGAAGGTTGCGCCACCAAACACTACATACGCATGGACTCCCGGACACTGCGGGATCCCAAGGAACATCGAGGCGGACAACCTTGCCGGGTCAGGCCCATCGGGTCCTCGGTACTCGCACAAGGTACCGTTGCAGGACGTAAAGACATGGATCACTTGCACAGTGCGGACAGCGTGGGCAACGGAATGGTCCAGTGCCAGACTTTCGTTTATTAGAAAAATTAGAGGTGACATAGGAAAGTAGACGGACCTTGCAAACCTGCGAGATCAGAGGATTTTTTCCAGACTCCGGACAGAACACTCCTTAATCTCACAAGATTTCAGCAGAGGACCCTTCAGGAAGACCTGTGAGTTCTGCCATATTCCTTCGACGGTGTAGCACGTGGTATGCGTATGTCCACAATTCGAGCACCTTCGTTGCCTCCACGGTCTGTCTGCCAGCGTACGGGACACGCTAGCAGACGTGCCCTCAACTCAAGCAGCTGTGCCAACCGGTGGAAACTAACAATTTCAAATTGGCTCACTTGTTGACTAGCCTATTGGTCCCAAGCAAATCGATTAACGTACCCCATTGTAGTCAAAATTCTAGTACTACACAATGTTTGTTTTGATTCGCTATCTATGTTTGCCAGATAAAATGAGGGGTTTGTGGCTTTTCCTATGTTTCGAGGGGTGAATCTATTAGCTTGGGACCGACGATAGTACCAAGAAAATCCACCTTTTACCGCTGGCTTACTACTGCTACTGTTGGTACTGGCTCACCACACCGTCCTATGCAAAAGCAAAGCGAACAGCAGCGCTGTTTTATAACTGTTCAGGTTCAAGCAGAACGATGTGCAAACAAGTGGTACTCGATTATGACGACTGAGTTTGGGAAAAAAGTTTATTTCATGGAAACAGCGATACAATTATCACTTTTATTTGCACATTTTTCAAAAAAAAATATGAAATATTAGGAAAGCTATTATTTCAGATTTGCACAGCTATTTCCTATCGATTGGTGTATTTGGATTTTCATTTCATCTATAAATGACAAAGTTACAAGCGTTCAAAGCCTAACACCTTTTCGTGCCGGTCGCAATTTTAGATTTTTGATTTAACTCCTGTACCTCCTCGTAAGAGGTAAATATCCGAAAATAACATCTGAAATTTGTTCCTGCAATAGCGGTCTAATAGTAAATTAAGCAATGACGGTATCAAATTAATAACAAAGTACTAAAGCTTAGGTATTTATTTGATATGCAATTATCATGATTTTTTTAAATGGTGTTCGGTGTGCTTTTTTTTATTTTATTTTTTGATATTTCCCCTCTTATGCAATGTGAATCCATATCAACTTCAGTATCAATCGTAGAGATTTTATCCGGGAAAAAGCCTACTGACAACATGCACATCATGGAATGATATCATTTAGATATTTATTGCTCTCCAAAGTATTTTGAAGCTAGGATCTTCAAGATCTACAGGCTCAATGATGTCTTCAAAACCTTTATGAATACGTGAATAAATTTAGTATAAGTTTAATAATTTGGGTTTTGAACAGTTCATACGTCATTTGAAAGCTAATGAGTATTTCTCGTTAAAACCCGGCAGCCATTGCACAGTGGTCCAGAATGCAGATTTAGGTGGAATGATATGTTTTGAGCCTGAAATTGAAACTTTAGATTAAAAGTCTCTTCTACAAAGTTGTTCCTTATAGTTAGGCGCTCATTTTCATAACAATGAATTCTAGGGTGGTTCCTATTGTCATTAAAATCAAATATCTAACTTTTTTGTTTGAATAAATTAAGGTATACGTTCATGGGCAAAGCTATAGCTGAGCTAATTTCAAGCAACTTTGTTGAAAATAACTTTTTTTATCTCTTAAATTGGCCGATTTAGCGCTATTTTTTTAATTGAGTTAGGGTGGCTCTTAAAAAACCAGTTTTTTTGCTCTATTTTTCTTATTTCGAATTTCTCAGCAAAGGTGTATTGAAATAACTTTTAGATCTTAAGATGGCGCAAATTTTTGCTGCACAAAGCTTGTCAATATCTTTCGCCGATCAAGAGTTATTGACGTTTTTATACTAAAAGTATTCACTTTTCAAATATTAATATCTCTGGTTGGGGCAAACAAAAAAAAAAAGTTTTTTTATGGCATTTGAAAGGACGTATGTTATTCTCAATAATATGAAAAAAATGGAGGTATATTATTTTTTGAACTCGTTTAAAATCAATTTGAATTTATTCATATTTTTACAATATTTGGGTATATATTTTTTTATTAGAAGAGATACAGGCAACAAATTCAGCTATAAAACATTCGTCTTAAAGAGTTTTAAAAGTCTCTACAAGATGACTTTCATGATAAATTTCAAATAAAAAAGTTGTTGGCAAAAGATGGATTTCATAGGACCACTCTAATGAAAAATTTATATAAAATGTGCTAGTACATTTGTTTCAATATTTGGACATATAGTGTCTTCGAAGAAGTTTTTTCTTCTTAAAAATTCCCTTCTTTTGGTGTTTGCAAACGTCAGGGTGGTCCTCAAATAAGGGAATTTTTTAAACTAACTTTTTTGTTTTACAAAATAAAAACATGTGTTGTTTAAAAAGTTGTAGTTAAGTCAATTGCAAGCAACTTTGTCGAAGAAAACATTTTTCTATCTCTAAACGTTCTCTTTTTAGAGTAATTTTTCGGAGTTGACTTAGGGTGTTCCTGGAAAAATTTTTTTTTAGCAATAACTTTTTTATTTGGAATTTCTCATGAAAATTATTTTCTAGAGAATTTTAAAACTTTTTAAGACGAATGTTTTATAGCTGAATTTGTTGCCTGTATCTCTTCTTATAAAAAAGATATACCCAAATATAGCAAAAAATATGAATAAATTCAAATTGATTTTATGCAAGTTTAAGAACTAACATACCTCCATTTTTTCATTTTACTGAGAATAACATACGCCGTTTCAAATGCCGTAAAAAACTTTTTTTTTGTTTGCCCCAACCAGAGATATTAACATTTGAAGAGTGTATATTTTTAGTATAAAAACGTCAATAACTCTTGATCGCCTAAAGATATTGACAAACTTTGTGCAGCAAAAATTTGCGCCTTCTTAAGATCTAAAAATTATCTGAAGACACCTTTGCTGAGAAATTCGTAATAAGCAAACTAGAGCAAAACAACTGTTTTTTTGAGAGCCACCCTAACTCAATTCAAGAAAATAGCTCTAAATCGGCCAATTTAAGAGATAAAAAAAAAGTTATTTTCAACAAAGTTGCTTGAAATTAGCTCAGCTATAACTTTTCTCATGAATGTATACCTTAATTTATTCAAACAAAAAAGATAGATATTTGATTTTGATGATAATAGGAACCACCCAAGAATTCATTGTTATCAAAATGAGGGCCTAACTATAAGGAACAACTTTGTAGAAGAGACTGTTAGTCTAAAGTTTCAATTTCAGGCTCAAAACATATCATTCCGCCTAAAGCTGCATGCTGGACCACTGTGCATTGACCTTTAAATATTTAACTATATCCGGTGGGTGGGCCGAAAATAATGAAAAAAATGGTATTTCCGCTTTTCTTAGCTCAAATCAATGGACCCCTCTCACCAAGGGGCCTTACAGTTTTCAAAAAAATATGTATGGATCCCTCCTGCAAACAGCACGTTATTATGAAGATGAAGAATAAGCATTTCATTCGGATTGGATATTTTTTGGCGGCCATCTTGGATTTAACCGCCATATTGGAATTTATCAGAAAACGTATTTTTCACTATGTTCGCAACCACCGATTTCGATTCTGAGGTCACCGTGGAATAGTCTACTACCACTGGACGAACACGAATCACGAATAGCAGAAAGGCAATTTCCAACTATTGGCCACCAGCAACCCCATAGTGCGCTGTTCCGTCAGCAAAAAAAAAAAAACGATCATCGTAGACTACACAAACGCAACGAATTCCAAATACAGCATTCAATGCACGTAGAAATGTTTTCCTCCCGTTTATCCCTTATCTTTATTATCGCAATTTGGTGGCAGTCGTGGCTGGACTGGCACTGGCAACGTTCTACTACTGCTCGGTCCGTGTCCATACAACGGACACACTGATGGCCACTAGGTAGCAAGTGATTGAAACGTTGCCGGCAAAGGGGTCGGTAGGAACCGGAGAGCTGAAGGTCACGTCTACAAAGACGTCTCCTCCTGGTCGCGGTTGAGAGCAAGCACGGTTAGAGTAGGATGACGGCAACGGATGACTGGTGGTAAATATTTATGGATCAGTCTCGAGCGCGCAATCTCGTTGCCGCCAGTCGTGTCCCGTTGACAGTAATGGCCTTTGGTGCGGTGGTGCTAGATTATTGCTACAGTGGAATTTGTACTCTGGGAATATGCATTGCTGGCTGTGTGACCTATAAAAGTGAGATGATGGCTCGGTTGGGGCGGGATCCTGTACGGATCGGAGTGGTTCCTTTAATGGAACGTGGTAGTTCTCGGTCGTGTACCATGCATGGAACGATGAAAGGTCAACCGACATTTGAAAACAAAGAAACATGTTAGAAGCTTTATAACATTTTATAAATAATTAAGAATTTGACAGGGGGACTAGGATATAAGAGGATTTCCGGAGTGATGTGCGTTTTCCATGCTTCAAGGACACTCTCGAGTCTTTTCGAATCTCAAAAAGGGGTACGACAAGGTGATGGACTTTTGTGTCTGCTGTTTGTTGGATTGAAAGGTGTGTGATACGATCTTCAGAAAGTTCATCCTGCTACTTGGCTTCGCCAACATGACACGGAACTTAGTGGAAACGTTCATCAGACTGAAGGCTGAAGCCAATCGGATTGGACTCTAACCCATAAAGTACCAGGGCGAACAACTTAAAAAAAACTACAAGGGACTGCCTTATGGGGTTTTACGCAATGATGACGTAGGACTACGTGGTTTTATATAATAAATGGTAAGGTGTATCTATATTGAACCAGGTATTAATCTGAACCATATTTTAATTATTTTCCTTACCTCATTTTTATATTTTGATTTTCTGTTCTATTTACTATCGTACAGATTTGTCGTAGGTACAAGCAGAAGCAATACTTTTGTGTGCGGAATCTGACGAAATATTGCTTGGAGCCAATGCTCATGATTGTGCTGGGTAATTTTAACATGGACCTCATGAACGAAGGGAAACTTGAAGTTCGTCGAGTTCATGAAGAAATATTTGCACCTGGACATGGACTTAATTTTCGTTCACAACGTCCGCCTTGCCAGTAAAAAGAAGAACTCTTACACGTTAAACCATCGCCCAGTTTTGTCACTTTTCGAGTTCTAGGCTCTTAACTCAGGGCGTTTATCATCGTTGCCAATCTGCACCGTACCGGAGTGAAAAAAAAAAACTCAGAACTCATCTGACAAATCAAACGGCCCTTTTCAGGGCCACAAAAATTTTCTGGCTATTTGAATCTCTATCTTCTCAATGCAATTAGGCAGTTCTGTGTCAACCATATAAGATCACCATAAATAATTTTTTGTACGGCTACGCTGGACACGGGTAGACCTGGTGGTTGGAAAGGCCTTCATTGCTACGAGAAATGGGCACTCAGAGAGCCCAGTTGCTTCAGGATTAGAAGCTTGGTTGCTACCGTACTGCTGGTTCCAGGAATTTCATTCATGCCAAGATTAGTAGAATTCCTTAACAATCTCATTTCAAATTAGTTTCGGATAGGGAAAATGAACGAAGCTTAACCTCAGGTGCGTCCCGGACGCTTCAGGTAACAGCGCCACGAATGACGTTTTCCAGCATCACCTTATCTTGAGCACACTCGGGTTTTAGATTAGACTGGAGATACGCTTGACATCACCACGACGCGCCAGATGACGGACGGCGGGCTTGGTAATACCCTGTAAGTTATCATGCATCACAGCTGGCTGCTCCTTTGTCCAGTCCTTTGCCTCACTTGCCACGTCCAGTCATTGTTTATGCTGTTGATGTTTCTTCGGGTAAGGTTGAAAAAAATTTGACAAGAAATTCAAATTTTCTGCTTTTTTATACCTACTTGAGGGTTAAATTCTTCTTGCTGTTGTATTCTTGTTCTTTCATCGTTTATGATTGGTTGAACATGGCAAAAGCATGTTATAAAAGAGAAATTTTTATTCAACACATTGCATTCAACGTATCCACAGTTTCCAGCGTCTGGTCCGTGAAATTGCCCAGGACTTCAAGAACGATCTGCACTTCCAGAGCTCGGCCGTTAATGGACCTGCAGGAATCCAGCGAAGTCTATCTGGTCGGTCTGTTCGCCATCCACGTCAAGCGTGTCACAATTATGCCAAAGGACATTCAGCTTGCTCTTCGTATTTGTGGTGAACGCTCTTAATTTTTCCGTCGAAATCTATCAAAACCGGCCCTTTTCAGAGCCACTAAAAGATTCCACAAGAGAGTTGGGAAGGAAATTTCTGCTGCTTACAACTGATCGCATCACAGTGAATCTTGATTCAAAAATTGCAACCACCAAGGGCCCTAGAACCAAAAGCGGTGCGATGCTATGACGATGACTGTAAGGGGCTTAGAAGCAGAAGGGTGAAAGCCAATTCTCTTTATCGATTTCTTCTTTTGTGATGACCATGGATTCCTATTTCGCACTACTTCTGCTATGCTCTTCTATCATCCACAATAACAAACGTATCAATGAATGTGTTTGCCGTCGAGTTAACGTTATCAGACCGTGCACTTCGTAGTTGCTCCTCCGTAAATGATCAGAACTAATCCACTTGCTCAGAGAACTAACTAGGTGGTGCATGGGATAAGCTTTCAATCTTCAATGTACAAGGATATTAATTCAATCTATAGATCAATTCACAGCGCCGGCCACGTCCTCATGGTCTTTTGGGGAGGGAAGGATGATTAGTTCAACGTCCGATTGTTACTAGAGACAGAGAATACCTCTACATCTCCACGGCTGTCTCGGGAAGGATAGTTGTGTTAGTGAGGTAGGTTATTCAGGATTCACTGTGGTAAGTGACGCGATCGGTTAAAGCAGAATTTCTTTTTATTTAAATCTAGTGGGGATAGAATAAGGCAAAGTGAAAAATTGCAAAGAAGGGGACAAGCCAGGGATTGAACTTCCTACCTTCTGCTCAGTAAGCAGAAACGGTAACCACTGAACTATTGAACCTCGTCGTAATGCTACATCGACATGTTTCGTCTAGGAATGCTTCTCTGATAACTGTGTTGGGGAAGCAGCATATGCATGTGCTTAATCGGTGGATTTGTTAGTTAATTCGACGCTTTTGGACAAAGCTGGACATTTACCACTTTTTCAATAGTTTCTTGTTGAAAATCAAAATTCGAAAGCGTTGTTATCGATGCGTAGCCATATTTCTGATCGATTGGTGATAAAATTATTGAAAATGGACCAGAGGCAGTTGAGTTATTAACGATCAAAACCTTTCACAATTTTGTTTGATGTTCCATTTTCGGTTTTCACAAAGTGTACCCCCATATAGAAATCACAGACGTAGTCCTACGTCAAAAAATCGTTTTGAGCAATGCCCCATTCGATTTTCATAAACATAGATTTTTATGTAAGAGGAATAGTTAAACTAATTTTTGATGTAACTACCATCGATGTAGAACCCTCCCCGTTCTTGGGAGATGAAAATATGTGTCTGTTTTTTGTACTTTAAATGTTTTAAATATTCATACGAATTGGATTTCTGGCGCATCAAATTATACCAGTGGCAGTCGTGGCTTTTACTTCTCTACGCTCCACAATCTTTAAATGTTCCCTCATTTCACATCCGTTGAACCATTTTGAACGGCCATCCCATAGTGGTTATATCACATCATTGCTAATGATGTATATATCTATATCTTTTCCAGTACCATGGAGTCAACAAAGTAAAAATGAAAGAAGAGCTGCAAAATGGAGCACATTCGATACGACAATGGAGTGATGCTCGTTAAGCAAATACCCGGAGACACTGTCCATTTTCAGCATTGTTTTTACGGTTTTATTAGACACAACTAGGAACTTAAGATCATCATACAATGATAATGGACGTCGACATATCGTAGAACACATCAGAAATAACATGGGAGACTTTCGGGAGACTAGTAGCGACTAGCAGTGGTGCAGAGAAGGGCAAAAAGTTCACAAATAGGCACGACAAGGGTGAAGAAACAGGGAAAATTGATGAGATCGTTTAAGTTTTTAAATTTTTATTATTGTTCATATAAAGTAAACAATGCTGGGATTGGGAGGGACCATCAGGTTACCTGATTGAAGCGATTTGGATGAAGAGGATTGAATTGTCAACTGCCTGTTGTTGGGAAAGGGCGGGCTCTTCTCCACACTCACTGTTTTATATCTTTTCAGGTTCCAGCAGAACGATGTGCCACCAAATGGTACTCAATTATGACGACTGGGTTAGGGAAAATCGATTATTCTATGAAACAGAGACAAAATTATCATTTGTACATTTTTCAAATGTTTTTTGTAGAAAATTGAAAAAAATATTTATTTCAGCAGATTTGTAATGTAGTAGCCTATCGATTGGCGTATTTGGATTTTATTTTCATCTATAAATGACAAAGTTACAGGCGTTCAAAACCTAAAACTATTTCACCACACATATTTTTTGATTTGCACCCCAGTATAGTCGACAAAGACGTAGTTCTACGTCAAAAATCTACAAACTATTAATTTAAAGCAATTCCACTAATCTGACTGACCAATTATTTTACAGTAATCTCATCTTTTATTTGGCTTCAAAATTTTTGATATAACTTCATTATAACCGGAGATATTGGTATTTTAGAAAAAAAAAAAATGTTTAAATTGAAACTTCTCTTTTCATCTGTACTTGAAAACTTTTCTTCTGATATTTGTCTGACTACATTTTTGGATTCAGCGCACTATTTTACCAGATAAATGATCATCATTGTACAAAGTTCTAATATGCTGTAAACTATTGTAGAGAATTCTGAAATAGAAAACCATAAATCTAATTCAATTATTTTGAAAAAGAACAACGTCTTTAATTTCTATACTGGGGTCACATAAAAAAAAAATCAAAATTCAGACATGTAACGAAAAATCCCAAACACGGACGCAACGATAGAACGAAAACCGAACAAACGACACATTGCGCATGCTCACATGAGCGAGCACAACACTCGGTTGATCGCTCACCATTTCACAAATGGATGCAAACTTAAATGGATACATACAAAAAATTTCCTTGTTGTTCACGGATGAGTTTGATAATATCTGTTTCTATAATCCGTAATTTACCGTTCATAAATGAGGAAACAGGGTTATTTTTATATAGAAAAGGCCAAACACGTGAATATTCAACGTGATCCTATTCACTCACTTATGAATTGGCGCTAACCAAACCTTCACTACTTTGTAGTATAGAGCCTAAGCTTTAAAAAGTGTACTTTGTGCTGTGTTTCGGATTGCCACCTTCTCCCCTATATGCAGCTGAAATTAAGGAAAAATAAATGTACAAAGTACTATAACTTTGAAAGGGATGATTTTAGCCACAAACTATTTTGAGCAAAAACATGTAATTGTATGTTTTTTACATTTTTCTACGATATTGTTTACATCAAAATTTGCAATAAAAAAAGTTATACTAAAAAAACTTAATTTAAGGGGGTTCCATCAAAAACGCTTCATATCTTTACAAGTATTCGTCATACAAATTTGGTGTTTTGAACAAAGTTTCATCTTTTTGTGAGTACTACAACTTTGCTGAAAAAAAAATACCATTCCATCTCTTTTGCAAAAAAGTTAGTTTTATTTTTTTTTACAGTATGCCATGACAAATATTGGCAATTGTCATAATATGCGCAATGTTTTTATGAACAATTCTTCTGAAGACAGTTTTTGGATTAAGTTGACGGTTTGACCACAAAACAATTAAGTTCACCAAATTGGCATCTCCGACCACTGTGGGCCGCCATCATCCGGTCGGCATCGAATTAAATGACCAACATATTTATTCCGTCCACTAGCGGTCCTACGTCATTCGTGCCCCTTCTACTTTTTTTTAATTTTTAAGCTCTTCTGTAATGAGCAGAAATATTTCGAGCTTTCCGGGATTCGGGCATCCATCCCGAGGCATATTTAAACCATATTATTACTTTATTGATTTACTAAAGTGCATTCCAACAAAATCCATTTTCGATCATAAAAACCAACAAAAGCTTTTCATTCTCATCTGATTTCCCTAGGACATTAAGGCATCCTATTCCATTAACTCATTTGGTTCCAGAGTGCTCATGTATCTTCTGCTTGTTGAACCAATCGGATTCAAAAATTCCATATCAGTCATGGGATGATGGGAACCATTTCCCAACAACCGCAACGGATTATTTTTTATAGTTTACATCAAACAAACAATCTCCCTTAAGTAAACAAAAAGTTGAGCCCGAAAGGGTAGTGCATTGATCAGGCCTCGAAGGGAAAAGAGTTAAGGCATCATCGGAAAGTGTATTATCCTTCGGGTACCTATCCAGACCGGTTGTGGGTACAAGCTGGCGGGAGAAACATTTAAAATCCATTAACAAAATCGATTGAAAGTGACGACAGCAGAGAACATCCGGTACAAAAGGATGACTTGCATCCCCACCCTCAACCGCAGTCTCTCTGACGGTAGCTCTCTTGAGTAGAATCACGTCCAGCACTAGAACCAAAGCAGCGAACAGTTTTATTCAATTTTACCAAGAGACGCCTCCTGCTACAAGTTAATGAAAATAAATTAAACCTCGAGGGCGCAGCAGGACGACCGGTCAACAGCGCACGTTCTACGTCATCGCACTGACTGCGGCGCTCGGTGGGAGGAAAGGACCCGTGGGGAGCATTCTTTATCGTTTCTTAAAAGTCATAACAAAAGGATAAAAGCCAGTTGCCGTGATTCCGGTTCTTCGTCCGATGGATAAAGAAAACTTCGTTCCGAGGAGCCATAGCGATGATGATGATGATGTCGAGCTGCGGCGCGCAGTAAGAACAACACCAACACGGACGAACGGACGGACAGACGGACGGAAAGGCTGAAAGCTCTCCCCGGAGCCGGAGATGAAGCGAAGGGATAATCTGTGTGCTAGACCTCAATCCTCGTTCCCCTTCGCTTATCGGGCTCTGGTCCAGCGGCTCAGCCGTTTGCTCAACACCATGTCTGGGTCCGGTCCGGTCATCATCAGTCAGGTGTCGGATGAATAATGGCCAAATACGGCGCTGAAGGCGGGCGTAAGCTTTTGTTATTTTTCATCACTTGAAGGTGGGCCGGAAAAGTGGGGACGAGGGATAGGTCATGGGGACGGAGGCTTTCTTGGATAAATAATAAGCATCTTGGGATCGGTGATGATGATTTTATGCCGGGATGACGTTAGCCCAAAGTGTCTATATGATGGTTTGCATCAAGTGTCGATCAATTTGAATCGGTGCACTACACGGCAATTGATTAGAAAGTACGTGAATAATTTTAATTAAAAAAAACTTCAGAAATTCTACGCTAATCAGAATCAGATGAGAGTTTTACGGCTCTCTATTAATAGTTTAAATTAAATTGTTTTGATCAAATAGGAAATTAACTGTATCGGCAGATTATTTTTTCCAGCCTTTCATCTATTTCTCCACAATGCTGAACGCAACCCGGAAGCATTCGGTCACCTTCTCGGCTCCCCTCTGCGTCTTGATTTCCACGTAGAGCCTCCAGTCGCCAACGAATGTGTCCGGTATGTTCTCGAAGCCCATATCTCCCATGATGAGCATCTCAAACTTTTCGGTGTGCTGTAAGTTACCCACATGGTTCAGAGCGATTCTCAACTAAGCTATCAATCAAAATTACTCACTCCTGCTGCGTACGGGCAGTCTTGCTGTTTCATGGCCGCTGTGAGTACATACCACGGTTCTCCGCTGCTCATAATCAGCGGACAAGCATTGGGCACATCCCGGGAAATTTCCCCATCAACCCACGAGCCCTGCTTCAGCCGTGTGGAATACATCTTCAGCTGGAAAAGCATTCCCGATGGAGTTTACCTCGAACTCCAAGAATTTTAAGAGCATCATATTACCTCAATCGGATCGTTGTATTCGCCATCAAAAACCATATTTCCGTTCATCACCGAGTTACCATCGTCGTCTTGGAGCGTTTGCAGCTCGTCCATGTTGATGGCCGGAGCCGGTTGCCCATTGTCACAATCCTGGAAGAAGTCCGCTATGTCGATAATGTTCTCCGCCTGTATCCACCCAACGGCCAACGCAAGCACCATCGCAGCTACTGCCAATCGAAGAGAACACATTTCACTCACAATCCGAGCTCCGGTGTACTTACTACAAGTTTCTGCTTCCCTCGGGCGGAAGTTACAGCGAGACGTTCCAATCCCAAACTGGGGTGGTAAATTGGAAAATTGGCCGATTTATAATCCATACGTGCCGGCACGCATTGTTTGGGGATGGCGTGTTTCACCCACCTAATCGTTACCGTTGAAATCTGCGTGTTAATGGCGGAAGTTGCCAGACGAACATGCCGCCGCGGGCTTTTCTATATATCTCTATAACAGACAAACGGCGTGGTGCGGAGGGAAGGAGGGAGCTTTCGTTCGGGAAATTCGTGACGTGAGTCAATTCGGATGATGTGTGTTCGCTACTGGTCGTGATGCTGATGAAATCGAGCTATTCGAACGTTGCCTTCAACATCGGAAACATGAAATGGGCGGATCGTCATTTCCCCGGGGAAGTTTGATTATGGTTCGTGTGTAAAGTGATAGTGTTCTGTGTGGATCGTGTAGCTCATTTCTAGAAATGTAATAATTTTGGAAATATATGGACAAAAGTTCTCAAGAATTAAGCCGACAAAGTTTGAATGCTTATGGGTGAAGGTGAGACCAAAAACAAAATTAATCCACCAATAGTGAGATCTTACCCTTCCAAGTAAAATAAATTCCAACATTGCTCATATCATGTGAAGTGTTCGATGATTAATCATCAGAAGAATCGCATGATGGATTTTGACCCTAGCCAGAAACTAGTCACTGCACATTGGTCCAGAATGGAAATAAAGCAGGAAATGTCCATTTAGAGCATCAAATTGAAACATTAGTGAAAAAGTGTCTTCGACAAAGTTATTTCTTATAGTTAGGCTCTCATTTTGGCATCAATGAATACTAGGGTGGTCCAATTTATAATTTAAACAAAAATTAAAACTTTTGTATTTTCAAAAATAAAGGTATTCTTCGGCAAATTTGTTGATCAGCTAATTTCAAACAACTTTGGAGAAAACTTTTGTTGTTGTTGTATTGTTAACTCGTCGATATCTGTTGCCGATCAAAAGCTATTGACATTTTTTCTTTTAAAAATACGTCATTTTTGTTTACTAATACCATATTCATAATGGGTAATCATAAAAATATATTGCAGAATTTAAAAAAGCATATTTTATCAAAATAATAAAAAAAAAATTGTAGATAATTTAATTTTAAAACTTCTTTAAAGTCAATTTGGTTTTGATCTTTATTTAAAAAAAAAATGGAGATAACCTCTTTATATAAGAAGATGCAGACGATGTTTTTTATGGCATTGCATGCGTCTGATAATGCTTCAAAAGTCTCTACACTTGTGTCTTACTGGTCAGGGTGGCCTTCAAATAAATTGATATAAAAAACTTGCTCTTTTTTTTTTTGAATATTAAGACACATAATATTTAGTAAAGTTGTAGCTGAGTTAGTTTTAAGCAACTTTACTGAAAAAAAAACATTTCTTTTATCGTGAAGTAATGAAATTGGGTTGTTAGAATGCTCAAAAACACCAAAAACATTTATCTTCCATTTTATTCTACTTAATTAATGTTTGTATCCATAAAGGATGGCTAGAAGTAAATTGGTACGCACAAAAAGACCTGTAATTCGCGATACAATAAGTTTAAAAAGTCCATTGATGGTTGCTGTAACTTTTATTAAAACTTCAAAGCTACAGCATTAGATGGTTACATTTCTACAGTTCAAACGAAATCTCTAACCTTCCTCTTGATGGAGCTCATCAGCGCCTGCACAGTGGAAACGGACACGGAATCAGCGTATTTCTTCCATTTTGCCCGCATTTGCTGGATGCCCTTGACTGCCCCGCCGCTTCGTCAAAGTTGCTGCTTTGAAATTGCCCAGTATTTTTCGATCGGTTGAAATTCCGGGCAATTCGGAGGATTCATTAGCTGGGGGCACAATAGATCTTGCTTGCAGCATACCGATCCAAAACCACCTTGGAGTAGTGGCAGCTGGCCAAATCGGGCCAAAAGATGACTTTGCCACTATGCTTGCGGATGAACGGCTTTTTCAGGCATTCTTCGATATAAACTTGGGATGTGGTTCCGTTTTCAGGCCACAACTGCAAATCGCTTGCCAAATCATGGCCTTCTTCGCAAACTTGTCGGCAAACACGAACTTGAATCTTCCGGCACATCCCCACGTCCAGTCGCGATGTTAAACTTTTGACCGGGAAGCTGCTTCAAATCGAGTTTGACGTATGTTTCGTCATCGATCAAAGTGCAGCCCTTGTGTTTCGTCAAAACACGGTCGTACACTTTTTTTTTGCTTCATGTGCCGGTTCGGCTTTGTAAGACTTGTATCCTTCCCTGGCAAGGATGTTCCGCACCGTTTGAAAGTTGGCGTTGTACCTTCTGGTCACATATCAGATCGAAAGACCGGGGTTGGCTTTAATGCACCTCAACCCTTGCTGCGCAGCTGACGATCCCTGGTTCCAGTTTTTTCGTAGGTCCACTGATTCCTTTCCGCACTCAGAGTTTCCTTGTAGGTTTTGAGCACTCGACAAACTGTTGTTTTCGGCATCTTCAACACTTTAGCCAGCTTGGAACCGGACCACTCCGGATTTTCCAAGTGTTTGTGCACAATATTTTTTTCTTCTGTCAAGTTCCATTGGACGTTATTTCTGAACGCGATCGACTACTTTGATCAAACTTGCACCAGTTGTTCTCTATAGCAGTGTAAACAAACCACTATCAAGAATTTTCGATTCCCAACACCAGAGGCGTGCTAGCGGCGTGCGAAGGGTGTACCAATTTACTTTTAGTCAGCCTTTACGTATTTTGACCAAGGTTGCAAAGACTCATTTCAGCTAAAACAATGTTTTTCTAAATTATGAAATAATTAGATGCCATGATCAAATTTTGAATTGGTAGGATACAAGAAGAGGTTGCAAAGTATGTGTTTGACATATTAAACCTGTCTATTTCACTTCATGAGAGTCACAATCAGCTATTTTTCACAAACTCACTCACTCACTCACTCACTCACTCAGCGATCAGCAAATCGCTGATTGTGACTCATAGAAAGCAAAATTTACAGGTTTTATGTTTCCAACGCATACTTTGTAACCTCTTCTTGTAAGTTACAAGTAAAACATGCCATCATACCAATTTTTGGTTTTATTATTCCGAAAAACATTATTTTAGCTGAAATGAGTCTTTGCAACCTTGATTTTGACTCATTCGAGTTCGGGACATCGTTGTTGTCTATAGCAACCGCGTACGCGCTCGGAATATTGCTGTGTTTTGGTGATATTTCGCGATCGATTGATTCGCGCAGCTAGTGGCTAGTGTTAACTAGTGACAAACGTTCAAGTCCGATCATAATCGGTGAAAATTTGAGTGATAATAGTGCGATTAAAGTGCCTCACCGCGTGGATACAGTGGAAACAACAA
Source organism: Ochlerotatus camptorhynchus (assembly GCF_037179485.1). Classification (NCBI taxonomy): domain Eukaryota; kingdom Metazoa; phylum Arthropoda; class Insecta; order Diptera; family Culicidae; genus Ochlerotatus; species Ochlerotatus camptorhynchus. Next base: position 9,560,949 of record NW_027040722.1, read on the forward strand.
ACGGCCATCGCGTCGTTCGACGGTTGTGTAGTGTGGTCCATTGAGGTTTCTTTGCTCGATTTTTTTTTTTGGTTTGTGGTAAAAAGTTTTTCACTGAAAAGGGAAGTGACTGGAGTCACTTTTTTGGTGATTTCGCTTTGTAGGCGTGGAATTGAAGGAGCGTAAGGTAGGAAAATCTTTTGTTTTTCTTTATTTTACCGTCTCTGGGGTAAACAACGGGTGACCGTTGTTACTTTTTACCTTTTTCCAACGTCCGCCGTGTGTAAGCGCGAAAAAGTGGTAGAGTAGGGTAAGGCGGTAATGACGGCCGCTAGTAGCGGTGACCCTGGAGGGTCAAGGGAACAATGGCCAAGGTTAGGAAATTCAACGCGTGAATTTGGTGCACTGTCATACCTTCTGTTAACCAGTAAGGATGCAGAAAAACCATTAAAGTCGGATCCTTTCATTGTTGGAAAGTCGGTAGAAGATGCTGCAGGCGGGTCAATTGAAGGAGCATCGACAGAAGCTCAAGGAACTCGATACACGCTCAGAGTTAGGAATCAAATCCAGGTCAATAAGCTGCTAAAGTTGTCCACTCTTTTAGATGGTACTGAGGTCGTCGTTCAACTGCATCCCAACTTGAATGTGAGCCGTTGCGTTATTTCATGCTTTGAGGCGATCCGCATGGAGGAGAAAGATTTCCTACTTGGTCTCATTAGCCAGGGGGTCATTCGAGTCCAGCAAATCACTCGCAAAGAGCACGGTAAGCCAGTCAGCACGTCAGCCCTGATCCTTACATTTAACAGGAGCAACTTCCCGTCGCATGTAAAAATTGGTGTCCTTCGTGTCGCTACCCGTCCGTACTACCCTAATCCTCTCTTGTGCTATGGGTGTGTCCGATACGGTCATCCCCGTGTCCGATGTCCTGGTCCGAAACGCTGTTTTAACTGTTCTGCCGATCATGAACTGGCGGAGGATGAACAGTGTGCAGCAGCTGCCCACTGCATCAATTGTGGTGGACCTCATCGTCCGAACAACCGTCAATGCCCGGTTTATAAGAAGGAAGTGGAAGTGATCCGTTTAAAAGTGGGTCATAATCTGACGTACCCTGAGGCACGCAAGCGAATCGAAACAGGAACAGGAAGCTACGCCGCAGTTGCAGCCTAGCAGACTGCCGACCGGAAAAAATTGGAGGACCTAGAAAAGAAAATGGAGGAGAAAGACGCCCAAATTGCTCAATTTCTTGAAGTGATGAAGAAGAAGGACGAAAAGATTGACAAATTAATGGGACACATTAAACTGTTTCGAACAACGCAAGTTCAACAAACCCCTCTGGCCCAGCCGAGTAAACCGATCCATCCTTCCGAAAGTCAATCGAGCCAAGCAATCGAATCGAACCTGCATTCTCAACTCGTGAGAAAATCCGGAGAATCGCAGATAGCCGCACCGTCGATGCATCTCAGAAGTAGATCGCCAGCGACAACGGAATCTAGATATAACAAGACGAAAAAAAGGCACGACAGGAGCAAAAACAACTCACCCGGCCGACAAAGCCCACCGCTGAAGAAGCCTGTTGAAAAAACATTGACATCCGACCAGAAAACGATAAGCGTCGACGAGGATGAGATCGAAGAGACGCCCCCTAGTCAGCATCTTCGATAAGATTCATGCATTTACCGACCAACAATTCATACCTGACATGCGAAACGGACAACGACATCGATCGACTTGAAGGGAGGGAAAGTGTAGTACCCCCTTCACTCTCACTGGAGAGAGCGCAGCAGGCCGGAGGACCCCAACCCGTTGATGGAGAATCCCCCTCTGCGGGGACCACCTACCCTACCATAATACCACCTCGTTTTTTACCCACAACAATTGAAAATTCGCCAGCGCTTTTGATAACCCCGTCTAACAACAACGTTTGGATAACAATGATGACCTACGCACGAATACTGACAACGAAGGTAATCGGTTTGGATGTGAGGAAAGTGAAGTACTCCTTCCAACGCAGGTAGTAGCCGATGGAAACTACGACACAGCCCTGGCCGCCGCCCTAAACGAGCAACCAAAATCAACAGCACCCCATCACTCTCTTCACTCCGAGCTCTTCCATGGATTTCAACACCTGACAGCACCGTAGCAAGCAACGATACTACACAAAGTCTTTCCCCAGTGTCGGCTGTTGCCGGCAATTTGGGAAGAAATCGTGTAGTAGTTTCGGCAACGGCTGACACTGTGGGGCAAGACGTCCCATCTCGATACAACCGCGAAAAAATACTGCCGTGCCCAATATCTTTACAGATCATGTTACATCCCCACCAGAGCTATATCCCGGAGAAAGTCCTTCAAGTACTCGTCGAGCAAATATTACACAAAGTGCTTCCCCAGTGCCGGCTGTTGCCGGTATTGGAAAAACTAGTGTAATGGTTTCGACGGCAGCCAGCACTGTGGGGCCAAGCGTCCCACAGGCAAGTTCTGAATCGATAGAGTTACCAGCACGGATTACTGCGGCACCTTGCGCTTTTACAGGCGACCCGCCACCGACACGAAGACCATCATTATCCTCATCGCCGTCCATCACACGGTCAGCTAGTATCAATTACCACTTCGTGGGCTCAGGGGCAACATCAGCGAACTGAAACTCCTCATAGCTGAGCTCGAACCCTGCATCATCGCACTCCAGGAGACCAAGGTGAATCAGACTGTCGCACCACCAGACTACATCGGCAAGAACTACACGCTACTGTTGGAATCCAATAACACGCACTACTGGCAACACGGGGTTGGTCTTGCTGTCCAAGAAGGCATACCTTTCGAGTGACTGCAAGTAGACAACTCCTTACACCTCGTCGCTGTGCGCATCCACACACCGATTCAGATAACTGTAGTCTCTATCTACGTCCCGCCGAGCTCAACACAGTGTCAGGATGCGTTGAGTGATCTACTCGACCGACTGGAAGGTCCTATCATGTTTCTGGGGGATTTCAACGCTCATCATCTAGCATGGGGATCACAAACAGTGAACGCACTCGGCCGTTTCATCTCCGAAGCTACTTTGAACAAGCGGCTGGTAATTCTGAACAATGGCTCACCCACTCGCATCGACCTGGCCACAGGCAACACCTCAGCAATCGATTTGACCTTCTGCTCCAAGAGTGTGGCTTGCAGATTCACGTGGTGAACCCTACCGGACACGCGCAATAGTGACCATTTCCCGATAACAGTTTCAATTCCTGGGTGGTCATCCTCACGAACGACGCGGTGGAAATGGTTGTACGTTATATGAACGTATCACCACAGAAACCATCCGGCCAGATGTTGAATGGGACGTAGACAGCTTCACGGAGAAGATAATTGCAGCAGCAACTCGTGCCATACCGCAAACCAGCGACCGTATGGGGCCTAAAGCGGTACCATGGTGGTGCCCTGAAGCGAAGGCGGCGATTCAACATCGACGAAAGTGTCTTCGATCTCTGCGGCGCCTGCGGACATCTGATCCTGATCAACCCGCTGCATTGGTGAGGTTTCAGGAAACCAGAACTGTAGCACGGAAGACGATAAAGGAAGCAAAAGCACGATTGTGGGAGAACTTCGTGGCCAAAATTGCACTTAAGCAGCACGACAACCGAACTGTGGCGAACGGTGAACACGCTACGTGGCAGCCGACAACAACGTACCATCGCACTCAAGCGATCGGATGGCTTCACCGATGACCCCGAAGAAACTGCGGAAGCGCTAGCCAGTTTTTACAGCGATAGATCTGCGACCTCCAGTTACCCTACTTCCTTTCAGAAGACTAAGGCAGCAGCTGAAAGAGAGTCCATGGATGTTTCGCCAAACACGGACGACGTGTACAACAGCGACATTACCCTAAGCGAACTTCTAGGGGCTCTCGAGAAAGGGCGAGCTGCCTCGACAGGACCCGACATGATAGGGTACCCAATGCTTCGACGTCTACCTTTGTCCGTGAAGATGACACTGCTAGAGCTGCTCAACCGGATCTGGCGTAGTGGAGAGTTTCCCACCAGCTGGCGAAATGCAATCGTGGTGCCCATTCCGAAGCCAAACTGCCTCGATACCGGACCCGCCGCGTTCCGTCCAATCTCGCTCACCAGCTGCATGGCGAAGCTCCTTGAACGCATCATAAATCGACGACTGATCACCGAGCTAGAGTCGAGCGGGCGACTCGACAAACGACAGCACGGTTTCCGTGCCGGGCGAGGCACCGACACGTTTTTTTCCGAGCTCGAGAGAACGCTTCCAAGCACAGACGAGCACTGTCTGATAGCTGTCGAAGGCTCACGACACCACCTGGTGGCGCGGCATAATCCGCACTCTGAGGTCATGGAGAATTCGTGGTCGGATGCTGAACATGATGAAAAGCTTCCTCTCGGAGCGAACGGGGGCATATGTCTCGCCAGTATCCGTTGGAAAACGGAGTTCCGCAGGGCTCTGTCCTGTCAGTGACGCTGTTCCTCATCGCGATGCAGCCCATCTTCCGAGTAGTGCCCAACGGAGTCTTCATTCTTTTGTACGCGGACGATATCCTCTTAGCAGTGCGAGGTGCTAAAACTGAAGGCTTACACCGAAAACTACAGGTCGCTGTCAAAGTCATCAACAAATGGACGAAAAGCGTTGGTTTCACTGTGTCGGCAACAAAGTCACATGTCTTCTACTGCAGTCCGAACGCACGACGGGATCCCATGCGGGGTATCTCTATCGAGATATCGAGAACCGGCTGAGAATTTTAGGTGTAACCATGGAACGAACGTTAACCTTCAAACCTCAATGCAATATGGTTAAGAAAGCATGCGAATCTCGGTTACGGATTTTACAGATGACCGGTGCAAAACTTCCACGTGGAAAGTTGGGTCAGCCATAGTTACTGCGAAGCTGCTCTACGGGATTGGACTTGTTAGTCGAGGAGGGCCAGCAACCTTGCAGACTCTCGCTCCTGCCTACAAAAAAATGGTTCGCTTTGCTTCCGGAGCATTCGTGACGAGCCCGATTACTCGGTGATGGCTGAAGCTGGAACCTAAACAAACAATTTTAGCTGCAAACTAGCTTATACAAGCAAATATTAGCTGTATAAGCCATTTTTTGGCTGTATAAGCTAATCTGCAGCTAAAATTGTTAGTTGGGACTCTACCCTTCGAACTGCTAGCAGCACAGACCACAGTAATCATTGCGATCCGAATGCTCGCAAAGAATCCAAACAGCAGCACCCTACCTCTGATTACACGCGCTTCAAATCGCCTCCAAGAATTTACCGGTTCAATGCTTCCTGCTGTCGGTTCACTTGTGAGGCAGAGCAATCGTTTGTGGCACGCGCGAAAACCGACGATAGTGTGGGATGTGAAAAGAAGCATACGCGCTGGAGACGCACCGGAGAAAGTTCGTCCAGTTGTTCGACAATTACTGGAGACCTGCTTCCGTAGTTCAACCATCGTCTACACGGACGGCTCCAAGTGTGAAGACACGGTAGGAGCTGCATTCTTCAACGAAAGGCTATCTAGGACCTACAGTCTTCCGAAGGAATGTAGTGTTTTCTCTGCGGAGGCCTACGCTATTAAAATGGTCGCCACCATCCCTAATGTTCAAAATGAGTTGGTTATTCTCACGGACTCCGCAAGCTGCCTACTGGCTTTGGAGGCTGGAACTTCCCGGCACCCTTGGGTGCAGGAAGTAGAGAGAATCGTGCAAAGCAATATCATCCGTTTCTGCTGGATCCCTGGACACGCCGGCATCAGGGGAAACTCTGAAGCTGACCGACTAGCCAATGAGGCTAGAAGACAACCAGCCATCGACGTACCGATTCCAAGCGAGGATGCGATAAAAGCGGTGAAACATACGATACGTGGTCAGTGGAATAGGCAGTCGTTTAGCACAACAGAATCGAAGCTGAGGGAGGTGAAATTTGACACGCACAGATGGACAGAACGAGGAAGTTCAGCCGACCAGCGTATGCTTACACGTCTGAGAATCGGCCATACGCGACTAACCCACACGTTTCTTCTGAAGAAGGAAGCCCCACCGGTGTGTGAATGTTGTGGCACGGTGTTGGATGTAAAGCACATCATTCTTGAGTGCAGGAAATACGACAAAGAGAGAAGGAAAAATGGCATCAGGACCAATCTACGTGAAGCTCTGGACAACACGGAAGAAAGAACAACACGAATGCTTAATTTCCTACATGAAACGAATTTGTACAAAAAGCTCTAGAATAGCAAATTACAAGAACTTTATAATAACAAATTGCACAGGTGAAAGAAAGATTAACCAACACATAGTAGAAGACTAGAATAACAAATTAAAAGAACTGTAGAATAACAAATTACACAGGTAAAGATGGTAGAAAGATGAAGAAATTCGTGAAGAAAAGCGAAGTAGGAGAGTAGTATGAAGTGAAGCGAAGGAGAAAAGTAATTGTTTGGAAGCAAAGAAGAAAATAAGAGAGAAGCAACTGAATTGTAGCACTTACACTAACAAAAACACTTGCACACCATACACAATACACCAAACAACAAATCGAACGGACATGAATGCATCGCGGAGATGTAAAATGTCCTTAATAAACAATAAAAAAAAGTATTTTGACTACAATGTGTAGTCCTTATCAGTGTCATTTCTATTGAAGACTTATCAAAATCTAACCGCCTCAAGTACTCATTCCACAGGTAAACAAGTCAAAATCACAGGTGTAAATACAACGTGTAGAATTGGAACCTACCTAACCAATAAACAAAGATTTAAGTAAAGTAATCAAGGAGAATCTAAGCAACTCTTAAATAAGAAAAATCCCCACAGGCTTGATTTCCATCGTGATGCAGTAGGGAAATTGGGTAGTTATACCTTTTAAACCTGTGACCTTGACATGTTTAACTAGAGGTTGAGTACTAGACTGATGCAAATTTTGACATTTTCGCTCCACAGTGCTCAAACGGTTCCAAATCGGGTCCTGATTAGTCTCCCAAAATTTGAACTCGTTTGATAAGAAACTGACATGGCACAAACTATTTGAAGCTTATATGGAAATTACTATAGTAAAACCAAATGTTTTGTTCATATCCATCTAACAACTTATCATATCGCTCTGCTTTAAAAAATGATAACTGAACTCGTAGAAAATTTTCTCAGCTACAACTTTGTCCTGAACCACTTTTCAATATAATGTAAGCATCAAAAGTTATCAATAATTCAAGCCACTAATGTCTTACGATTATGCTCAATCAACTGTTCAGCAGGCAACATTGGTGTTTCTGGCGCTTGGAATAGAGCACAAAAATCATGGCTTCTATGTCACACTGCAAGATACAGTGTTGCTCACAAAACAGCTGCTTGATCATGCCATAAGATTATCAATCTCTTAAACAATTAATAACTATTTTATTTGCCGTTTGGCTCAACAACTATATTCTGCTTAGTTGAAGCTGAGAAATTTTTCCATAAGTATAGCTTTTGAATTTTTGACCAGTGCAATATGTAAAAAAGTAAGAAGACGATGAACAAAAAGTTTGGATTTCCCATAGTAATTTCCATATAAACTTCAAATGGTTTGTGCCAAGTCAGTTTCTTTTCAAATGAGTTCAAATTTTGGGAGACTAATCAGGACCCGATTTGGAACCTTTTGAGCACTGTGGAGCGAAAATTTCAAAATTTGCATCAGTCTATTGAGTACTTAAGGGATAGATTTTGATTCAAATTTCTCATGAATAATATCTTCAAGAGACTTTTGGATCATCATGAGACGCATGTTTTGTGTTGGAAACATCGTCGGTTTCTCTTTTAGTGAAAAAGTTAAATTTTATTATATTTTTAAAAAATATCAAAGTCAAATTTTCAAAGGCAAAGCAGTCTAAAAACCTAGAAATCCCTTTCACAGATTTCAAAATAGATTCCTTGACACATCAAAACATGCCTAGTACCCAAGGGGAAATCAACTCTGCACACCTTAATCTATGCCGATAGTTTTCGCTGTGCCGAAAGTTACGTGAAACGCTGTACCGAAGCGTGTCAATCAAGTATCCCATGAGTTTGGCAACCCTGAAGATTTATTGACTTTTGTTTATTTACGATTGTGCAATAAAACAAAGCGTGCTAAAAATAAATTGATGTATGCATGCGTGCTAAAAATAAATCACTGCTGCACCACGGAAATTTCACCTGAATCAGCTAACCAAAACAAATCTGTTCCACTGAAAACTGATTGTAGCCCTGGTGTATGCCGGTTCCTTAGCTATACTCCGTCGGATGGTTTCCGGAAAGCTGGATGTAGTTCTTCATCCGAGGTGTTGACCATGAAACAGAACAACAAAGATAATAACTGCGAAGTGAAGGTGGAACTATTCAATCGGCTGCAAGCGGAGGACGGCTACATGAAGATTAGCGGGGATTTAAAAAAAAGTTTATCGATTTCCTCGAGGTGAACTTCTTCGAGGTGTCCAATGTGATTCTTTTGTATGCCAAGGGGGAAGGTTTGCAGGGGTTAAGGATCGGGTTTAGGTTGTTGAAATGTATTCAGGTGTAACGTAACTGTCACTTTTGACTTCCATCACTGATTTCTAGCTAACAATCATTAAATCAAGCAATGCAATAACACCATCGAAGATATAAGACAATCCTCCATCGTTTGTTCATGCCAATTTGAATAATTGAATTGTTATTTGTGAGATGTCAACAATGGAAGTAAAAAGTAACAGGTACTTTACATTGAGGTATAAAGGGTGTCCACGATGAAATTGCCACACACAAAATTGATTCGCAAAATTCGAGTTTTCATCCGATTGCCATCAAATTTTCAGGGATTGAGAAATAACTATTAAACTTCATTTACCATTTTACTCGTATTTTATTTACAGTCCATACGCAAATGCCCGCACCTTGGCCTTAACCCCGGCCATAAGATTCTGCACAACCTGTGAATCAACCGTTTTTTGCATGTAAACCCATACTTTCTTCAGTTCCTCGACTGTCTTCACTACCTTAAGTCGTTTAAGAAGGTGCTGCTTCATAATCGCCCAGTACTTCTCGATGGGGCGGAGCTCCGGAGTGTTGGGAGGGTTGAACATTTTCGGCACGAAATTGACCTTATTGTCCGCATACCACTTCAGCACGTCCTTGGAGTAGTGGCATGAGGCCAAATCCGGCCAGAAGATTGTTGGGACGTTGTGGGCCTTCAGGAGATGAAGCAGCCGCTTCTGGAGGCACTCTTTTATGTACACCTGTCCGTTCATCGTGTCCTGGGTCACGAAAGGTGCACTCCGCTTCCCGCACGTGCAGATGGCTTGCCAAATCAGGAATTTCTTCGCAAATTTGGACATCTTCTGAGTGCGGACATGCTCCGGAACGCTGAACTTATCCTTGGCCGTGAAAAACAGGTTGCCGGGGATCTGTTTGAAGTCGGCCTTCACATATGTTTCGTCGTCCATGATGCAGCATTCAACTTTCGTCAGCATGTTGAGGTACAACTTCCTGGAACGGGTTTTGGCGAACTTGTTCTGCTTCTCGTCGCGATTAAGGGCCTTTTGTACCTTGAACGTTCGAAGCCCAGCCTTAGTTTTGGCCTTCTGGACAAAACTTCGGCTTAGGTGCAGCTTCTTAGCCACATCCCTAACGGAGGCGTTCGGATTTCGGTTGAAGGCCCCAACTACGCGGTTGTGATTTTTGGTGTTGTACGGAATACTTTTTCCTTCACTTCTGGGCTTCCGATCGGTGGTCAACCGTTCCTCGAACCGCTTAATCACTCGCGACACCGTGGAATTCGCGATTCCCAACGTTTTAGCGATGGAACGATGCGAGAGATCCTTGTTCTCGTGATGAATGCGCAAGATTTTATCACGCACAAACTGTTCTTTCAACTCCATTTCCGCTAGTTTTGATCACAGGACTTTAAAACTTGCAGGATGTAAATAATGCACAATGAACTAAATCCACCCAAATTTTCATTAAATTCTACCCAACGGTTAAAAAGTTAGAGCAATTTCATAGTGTGGCAATTTCATCGTGGACACCTTTTACCTGTATTGTTAGATGAATAAAACATAAAACAATGTTTAAAGAAAGCCTATCTAATATGTCGAAGACTGCACAATAGGGTATCATAATATTTGTTGAACGAATGCTGATTATTTAAACAGCGTGAGCTACCGGTGGCTATGAAGATCGCTCATCTGAGGGGGATGATTTGTATGACGCTATGTATTTGGCCACCGTGCCTGTGGAATTGACCCATGTAAACCGTGATTACCGATATTGTCGCTACCGGAAACGACAAGCAATTGTTGCAATCATGTTTGTTGCAAAAGTGGATGACCCTGAGGGTGATCTAGTTATTGCTGTTGCTGGTTATGATTTCGGCGCTGCTATTTATCACCACACTTAAACAACTCTTGCAGGGAATTAGACGAAGTACTGGCTGCAGAAGAGTTCCGAGCAAAGTCCTATAGGTTTGGCTTCTAATCCAGGATACGATCGTCTAGTCTGATGGATTTAATAAATTCATCCTGAAGCGAAGATCAGCTACTGTCAACAAAGTGCGAAACCTCAGCAACTATTGGAAAATCGTCAGCAAAAAACAAATATTCTGTGTCATTCTTGTCAATTTGTGCCCTAGCGTACCGAGCAGTGTGCACGTGATGTGATTCGGCACAGTGTGCAGAGTTGATTACCCCATGGGTATAACTTTTTTTTTTGTATTGGCTGAAATTTCAAAGTAACTAGAAAAATGATAGACATTATGGTCTACTGAAAATTTAAACAGATTGGCCAAGTGTTTCAGGTTTTATTCCGGGTCTCCGAGATGCCATCGGGGGGAGAAAAGGTACCAGTAGTCTAGAACTAGGTGAAACCACAGCAACATCCATCTATTGGTAGAGCTGATTTATATTTTAACAAAACCAACCCACAACCTGGTTCTAAATACTGAGTATCCACCGGAACGTAATCCGATGACCCGGATCAACCTTAATCTTGATTATAATGTATTTTTGATCAAAGTAGGCCTTGATTGTTATCTGCAACTATAAGAAATTAAGTAAAATTGAGATTTTTTTTTAGCTGGTCATTGGCTGGCAAACCAAAAGTTTTGGAACATCCGTAAAATTGATTGCTACGTAAATTTGGTCACCGAACCGATAAACAGAATACGGTAGCCACATCCCGCGCCAGGAAACTGAACCTCGAGTGGTTGGTGCAGCCGAAATGCATCGTAATGGACGATGAGACGTACATTAAAGCGGATGGCAAGCAGATCTCCGGCCTGGAGTTTTTCGTCGGCAAGTCCCGCCTGGATGTTCCGGAGAAGCTCCGGTAGAAGAGGGTCGACAAATTTGCCAAGACGAACTTAGTGTGGCAGGCGATCTGTGGGTGCGGCAAATTCAGCAAGCCGTACATAACGACCAGCATCATCAACGGTCAAATATATAAAGAAGAATGCCTCCAGAAGCGCCTGCTGTCCTTCCTCCGGTCCCGCGAAGGTGACACTCTATTTGGTCAGATCTGGAATCGTGCCATTACTCGTAACCGGTGTTGGAGTGGTACAAAGCCAACGATGTTGTTTTTGTGCCGAAGGAGGCAAATCCGCCAAACTCGCCAGAACTTCGCTCAATAGAAAAACTCCGGGCGATTATGAAGGGCAAGCTCCGGAAAACAGGAAACGTCTTCAAACCCGACAAGGATTTGAAGAAAGAGTGGATGAAAGTGTGTAAGAAAGATGGTGCACAATGTTGCACAGGATTTGATGGGTAGCGTTAAGTCATAGGTGCGACCATTTAGCCTAGGAGAGGAGGTTGAATAAACCAACTTTGCAAAAACATATCTGTGTTTATTTTTTTTTCCTTTGATTTGTTTTCCGTTGATCTTGTTTTCCGTGCTGAGCACCAATGCTACCGACGCCAGAGAGGCAGCTCCCACACATGGACCCTACCTATCGACCCATCAACTCATGAACCGGGGACCAACGGCTTTACTTCCCTTCCGAAGGAAGGCGCGATCAGAGATGCTATGCCTCAGAACATCCCAGTGGCGCCGACTGGGATTCAACCCAGGAATGCTGGGGTGAGAGGAAATCACGCTTACCACTACACCACCGGTGCCGCTGATGTGTTTATTTATTATCTGAGAGTCTCAAAAATACCCGACTTAAAATGCATTTTTGGTGATCATTTTTGTCTGTTGCATTTTTTTCGAGTACAGTCCTTAAAAACTATTGTATACTGGACAGCTCAGATCAGAATTCTCATAACTGATTGTTTGCTTAAAATTGACTGCTCTGCTACATGGAATGTTGCTGTCTTTGGAAAAGTTTTCAGATGAATTCAACAAATTCTGTATTTTATTGTTACGTTCCATCTGGAATTATGCGTTCGTCATCAACTTTCATTTTATTTTTCGGTACTTGGGAAATGGTGACCTTATAAACACATTTTTTTTTTGCCAATCACCCCTATTCTGTATTTCATTTCGAACGAAATTCTCATACAAAAAAATATTTTTTTGTATGAGAATTTCGTTCAAAACGAAATACAGAATAGGGGTGAATATCTCACGATATATGGGTCATTCAAAACGAATCGATTACGGCACGTGTGATCGGCCTTCTACAATTTAAATATAGTCATTTTGGGTGAACATATTAAAAATTAATTAGATTGTGCTGATGAGGCACCCATCCATCTTTCCTGCAAGTCGATATGGTGATGACATATTTCCTCTATACTCATGATTGTATGCCATTTGGAAAAAACTCGCGGATCTCTCGGTCTACTTTCAGTAATTGACCATTTTCCCGGTGTTTTCGGATATCCAGAGGACTATTTTCTGGCCACTTGGTTGCAGAATCGATATGATGATGGTATATTTCCTCTATGCTCATGATTGTATGAAATTTATAAAAAAAAATCGTTGATCTCAAGGTCTACTTTCTGGAATTAAATATTTTTCCGGTGATTCCGGATATCCAGAGAACCATTTTCTGGCCACTTGGTTGCAGAATCGATATGATGATGGTAAATTTTCTCTATGCTCATGATTGTATGCAATTTAGAAAAAAATCGCAGATCTCTAGGTCAACTTTCTGGAATCGACTAGTTTCCCGGTAATTCCGGATATCCAGAGGACCATTTTCTGACCAATTGTTCACAAAATCTATATGGTGATAGTATATTTCCTCTATGCTCATTATTGTATGCAATTTTGAAAAAAAAAATGCGTAGCTCTAGGACTTCTTTAAAGAATTGACCATTTTCCCGGTGATTCCGGATATCCAGAAGGGCGTTTAGTAACCACCGCAGGACCAAATCAATATGGCACTGAGATATATATTCTTAGCTTAGCGTTCTTCACATGTTCTTAAAAAAGCACGGATCTCCAGGTCTATTTTTAAGAATTGACCATTTTCCCGGTGTTTCCGGATATCCAGAGGAATGTTTTCTGGCCACTTGGTTGCAGAATCGATATGGTGATGGTATATTTTCTTTATGGTCATGATTATTTGCAATTAAGAAAAAAAATGGGGATCTCTAGGTCCACTTTCTGGAATTGAACATTTTCCCGGTAAATCCGAATTTCCACAGAGTGACATTTCAACTCCAATTGGTTCCTTGTCTGTTCCGTTTGAAAGTAGATAGTCATACCTTTCAAGTAGTGCCTCAATCTTAAGATGTGGTAACCAAATTGCCGAGAACCAGTCTTGCCAACATGAATCGACACGCATTGTGCAGCCTTGAGGTTATGTCAGTTAAAATACAGCTTTCCCCCGAAGAACGCGGTACCCACTGAGTTGCACCCACCGCTTTTTCTCGGTGGGTTTTCAACCAAGCGCACAGTGGCACGAATATGAATAAAGACGGTCAAAAATATTTTCTACCCTTTTTCGACGTTTTAGAGACTGGGTGTCTTGGGAGAAGTTGCTCAAAATTATAACTCGCATCTTTTGAAATACACACCTGAATAATCTTAAAGCTAGTATTACACATATAAATTCTAACTTTATCCAGTTACGAGATAATGGTTCCATGTCTTGGACAAAGTTGCAGAGCAGATGATTTCATGAACATTTGCTAAAGGCACCAAATTTCTACATCATAACTCTGTAGAGCTATAATAGATTTTCTTTTAACACTACCTTAATATTGGTTTTTTAAGTTAATTAGTGCTTTTTTCAAATTTGATCAATTTATCATGTTGTAAGAAATTGTTGGCATCATTAAAATATACAACTTTGCTGAATACACCAATGCTCTTCATTGACATCAATGTGATATACAGCCCATCAAGCGTTTTTGTGACGTCATACTCACCGGCTCGAAAAGAGGGTGGGCGGGCCCTGGCGGGGTCTAAAACTGGTTGTATTTTGAAGATTACCTTATAAAATAGTACTTCTGAAAATTTCAGCGTTGGGTACTGAGGGGTACCTAGCCAAATCTCGATTCGAAAATGTCAATATTATATACAGCCCATCGGACGGTTTTGTGACGCCATATTGAACGGCCCGAAAAGATGGTAGGCGGCCCCTGGCAGGGTTTAAAACCGATTGAATTTCGAAGATTACATTATAAAATAGTACTCCTGAAAAGTTCAGTGCTGGGTTTCCAGGGGTATCTAGTCAAATTTCGAGACGAAATAGTCAATGTTATATGTACCCCATCATGCGTTTTTGTGACGTCATATTCAATGGCTCGAAAATAGGGTAGGCGGGCCCTGATCTAGTCGAAAACTGATTGTATTTGGAAGATCACCTTATAAAATAGTACTCTTAAAAATTTGAGCGTTGGGTACCGAGGGGTACCTAGTCAAATCTCGTTTATATATATTTAGTACAAGTTATAAACCAATGTGTGCTACGAGTGTGCTACTTACTCATGATAAAATTTACAACTATATAAAAATTGCATTATCTTGAAATGTTATCAATGGGTTTGTTATCAACTGCATATTCTGAACTTTGATATTTTGAATATGCCAATATTGAAAAAAATATGCTTTAATTACTCCTTACCTGACTATCTTCGATAATATTTGACATGACGATTTCCATGAATCTGCTCCGCCCACACTTTGAACAATTTCATCCGACAAAGATTGAATGAATTCATTTTGAACCACAACTTCAATACAAGTTGTTCGTAAAGAGACGAACCAGCTACAGGCTGAAAGTCTCTATAATAGAGCAAAAAAAAAAAAAAGTTGTTCGTGAAAAAAATCACACCTAGATAATTAAATAAACTCTATCGCTCTTTGCTATCGCCAAAACGTCAAGCGCAAAATAGTCATCTGCAGCAGCGTTCAGCGATGTGCACGAGGAAGTTTCAAACATCTGTTGTGAAGTCACGTTCCATGTTCTGAAAAGAGGGTGGTGTGGGTAGGTCCAAAGTTGGAACCCTTTAGAACCGTAGTCAGAATTTTATCATTTATTCTAGTTTTCTTGAAAGTTATACCGATATTTTAGTCCATATTGTATATAATAAAGGGCAAAGAATATACCAATATTATTAGCTTGCATTATAATATTTCCAACTATCAACATATGAGTATCAATATTGCAATGAATGTACATATCAATGTAGGTACACTGAAGAACAAACACATTAAGAACAAACCCATTAAATACATCTCCAGATTAAGCTTAATAATTTAAATAATTTGCAAGTTCAAACATGTGTAGGTTAAAATCTGGGTACTGCGGAGTCGACCAATTTTATTTTGCAAGCCAATGGAAAACTGCTTGAAAATTTTCTCAAGTTTAAAATTGATTTGCTCTTTCTCAGTTGATTCCCGCCAAAAGCTCTGAGCCAGGAGTGCTCGAGCCCCCATGACTCTATCAAAGTTTGTTTACATACATGTTTCGCCAAAGTATGTTTTACTGTAATTGAAAACTCAGCTGCCTCATAAAAACTATGCTGGTTTTTATACTTTCATCACTAAGCTTGTTGGTTTTTATCTTTGAGCTTAAAATTAAGAACGTGTTATGAAAAAGTATAGAGCATTTTAATGAGATTACAATGCTTGACGGTCGATAAGAACAGTAACTGCATTTGCTGCTTCTGAATGTTTGGCTCCCACTTGGCAGTTCACACTGGCTCCCAAGTGACAAGCACCTTGAGTGAGTCCGCAGTACTCAGGTTAAAATCATTGATTCATAGCTCAATACCCAACGCGGAATTTTTCAGGAGTACTATTTTATAATGTAATCTTTGAAATTCAATTGGTTATAAACCCTGCCAGGGGCCGCCTACCATCTTTTCGGGCCGTCCAATATGGCGTCACAAAACCGTCCGATGGGTTGTATATAATATTGACATTTTCGAATCGAGATTTGGCTAGGTACCCCTCAGTACCCAACGCTGAAATTTTCAGAAGTACTATTTTATATGGTAATCTTCAAAATACAACCAGTTTTAGACCCCGCCAGGGCCCGCCCACCCTCTTTTCGAGCCGTTGAATATGACGTCACAAAAACGCTTGATGGGCTGTATATCACATTGATGTCAATGAAGAGCATTGGTGTATTCAGCAAAGTTGTATATTTTAATGATGCCAACAATTTCTTACAACATGATAAATTGATCAAATTTGAAAAAAAGCACTAATTAACTTAAAAAACCAATATTAAGGTAGTCTTAAAAGAAAATCTATTATAGCTCTACAGAGTTATGATGTAGAAATTTCGTGTCTTTAGCAAATGTTCATGAAATCAACTGTTCTGCAACTTTGTCCAAGACATGGAACCATTATCTCGTAACTGGAAAAAGTTAGAATTTGGATGTGTAATACTAGCTGAAATATTATTCAGGTGTGTATTTCAAAAGATGCGAGTTATAATTTTGAGCAACTTCTCCCAAGGCACCCAGTCTCTAAAACGTCGAAAAAGGGTAGAAAATATTTTTGACCGTCTTTATTCATATTCGTGCCACTGTGAAGCGGTCTGATTTTCTGCGAGTGACTAGTTCTCTATTGAGTCTACTCACATGCAAAACATCAACCCCACCGAGAAAAAGCGGTGGGTGCAACTCAGTGGGTAACGCGTTCTTCGGGGATAGCTGTAAATTCATTCCAAGTTAAGACTCTATAGGCGACTAACGTCACTAATAAGGCTTGTACTCGAAAAAAATGCACCATTTTTATCCGTGTGTAACTTTTTTATCCGTGGGTAAAAATTGATGAAAATCTGGGTATAACTAGTTTGGAGTGAATTGTTTACATGTGCAGAATTTCATAACAATCGGTTCAGTGGTTATTGAGATGTCATCGAAACAAGAAGAAAATCGCTGGAGAATTTCGTGCGACGCATGGAAAATCCGACTGCGACCATGAGATGGATCGGAAGACAACTGGGAATCACCCGTACAACTGTGTCTCGGGTGGTAAAATCGTTTAAGGAGTCCCAGACGACCGAGCGGCGGGCTGGAAGTGGAAGAAAATTGAAGACAACTGACCCTGTGAAGGCCCGGAAGGTGTTGGATTATTTCAAGCGTAATCCGAACCTTTCGATTCGCGACGCGGCTCTGAAGGCAAAGTGTTCCGCCTGGTTCGTTCAGCAAACCATGAAAGGAGCTAGGCGTGATCAACAAAACATGGCGGCCAAATCCCGCACAAGGAAGCTGTATCGAAAGTTGTTAACGAAACCGATGTGTGTGGTTATGGATGACGAAACCTACATCAAGGCAGACGCAAAACAGGTACCGGGGCTGGAGTTCTACGTTGCCAAATCATGGTTTGATGTTCCGGAAGACATAAAGAAGAAGAAAGTGGACAAATTCGCCAAAAAATACTTGCTCTGGCAGGCCATATGCCAATGCGGTAAACTGAGTAAACCGTACATCACAATGGGTACCATGAACAGCGAAATTTACCGCACCGAGTGCCTCCAGAAACGTCTGTTGCCCTTTCTGCGGTCCCACGGAGGCGAGGCATTATTTTGGCCGGACCTGGTATCATGCCATTACGCGCGATCGACGTTGGATTGGTCTTTTTCTTCATGTTCGCATTTCAAGCTTATTGCTTAGCGCATATTAGCTTATTGCGTGCTCTCAACTTAGTGTTCTAAATGCACTTCCACAGTTATTAATTGAGAGCTTTCGATGCCAATACCAATGCATGAGTTTGTATATTGTGTGGCAAGCACAATGATACTCTATATGCCCAGGGAAGTCGATACAATTTCCAACCCGGAAGATTCCCTCGACCGGACCGGGAATGGAACCCGCTGCCTCCGGCTTGGTAATCGTTGGATTGGTACAGAGACAATAAAGTTGTTTTTGTACCAAAAACCGCCAACCCCCCAAATTCACCAGAGATTCATCCGGTGGAAAGATTTTGGGCCATAATGAAGGCCAAAGTTTGAAAATCGTGCAAGGTGTTTAAAAACGAGCTGGAGTTGAAGAAAGAATGGATGAAAGTGACCAAAAAGGTCGGCTCCACTATTGCACAAGATGTAATGAGGGGTCTTAAGGGAAAGGTACGGGCTTTCAGCGATAGAAAGGAAATTGAATAAAGTAATTATGCCGAAACATAATCCAGGTGTATTAGTTCATTCCCTGAAAGTTTCAAGAAAATGCGACTTAAAATAAATTTTTGGCGAACACTTTTGTCTGGTGCATTTTTTTCGAGTACAGGCCTTGATATCCAAACTCCGGTTCTGCCACACAGCACAAACAAAAATAATTTACATTATTTGAACTCAAAATGAGTATATTCTATTAATTTTGAATCAAATACAAAGAGGTCTACTTCAATGCGGTATATTCTGGCGTCTGGCTTGGCATCAAATGACCCATATGGAATTTCCGTGGGAATCTTTCTCGAATGAAGAGAAGAGAAAGAATAATGCAAGTTTTGAAAACTTTAACTATAACTAGAACTACTATATGTCGTTTGTATATGTATCGATCTTATTTTCCATACTGAGTACCAATGCTATGACGCCAAGGTGGCAGCTCCCACACCTGGACCCAACCACCTATCGTCCCATCAAATCATAGACCGGGGACCTATATGTTTACTTCCCCTTGGAAGAGATTAGGTGATCAGAGATTGTATGCCTCAGAAAATCCCGGCGGCACCGACTGGGATCGAACCCATACCCTTTGGGGTGAGAGGCAATCACGCTTACCCCTACACTACCGGCGCCGCAGTTATGAATTCTAAAGGACCTAATTGTCTTATTTAAAAAATTTAATCTTAATTTAGGGTTTATTCCATATTCGTCCAATTTCAAAAATTTGAATGATGAATTGTGTATTTTGGAGTTGAGTTTATAATTCATTTATTTTGTTATTAATATATGATTGACTGGAGCAGCAAAACTAATCTCGTTGCCATTTTTCAACAATGCGGTCGTGCTTATTATGAACAACATAAGTTGATATGATAAGTTATAATGTTGTTATTTCCTTCTGATCGGGAAACTTCTCCTCGAAACTTCCACTGAATTCAAAAGGAACGATATGAGAACAAAATAAAATGTGGGCGGCCCAGATTTCGATGGAAACCGTTGGATTGTATGCATTGGATTTCTTCGGAAATAGGCTAACATGACCCAGCATAAAATACATGGAAATTGTCTAAACAAATATGAATAAATTGCCATCGCCCGACACGGAGATCGGTTTACAAACGCAAACATGGCGGCTTACCTGTTCAAAATCCGCTTCGACGGCTTATCCTTCTCCGATTATTCCCTTGACCGGTGATTCCACCAAATCAGCGCAGTTGCACCTGCTCCGACAATCCCAGCTCACGGGTACTTTTTTTTTTGGATTCAGCTTATCAGTATTTAAACGATGTCGATCACCGTATTAAAAAAAAAGTCGTATCCCTTTCGATTCCAAGCGAGTCGTTGAATCCGGTTGTGCCCTGTAGTGGAGATCTTAATCCCTGCTCGTAGTCCCGAGGCGAATTTATTATTATTTTTCAGCACAGCACAATATCAGTCAAATAAAATGCATTCACAAATACTCGTGAGCACCCACGATGGAAAGCCTCGAATTGATGGTCCACTTTTCATTTGATGGATGACAGCACTACGTGTGACACGTTCACAATGCACCGACCGATCGACCGACACATACACACACAATCGCACACAAACGCGCAACTAAAAGCCGCCCGTCACTTTCCACGTCGGTCCTGGAGCTACCCTGCCGCCTTTTTTTTTCAAGCTATAATTTTGCGTCAAGGATTTAATCCACTACTCGTCTGGTTCCCGACGCCACCCGAGAGGAGGAACGAGAGCAGCTATTTTACCCATTAATGCCCGGTTCAACTACACATCCTGACAGACTGGCAATGCAGAAACGGCACCAGCAGCAACAGCAGGCGACGGAACGATGGAACCTATAATCCGCTTTGGGCCGGGTGGTGGTGGGTGGCATCCAAGCAATCGAGGAATATTTGCGAATTTCTATGTGAATGTTGTTTGTATACTTTTTTGTCGTTACTTGAAATTTGCGGCGTTTTTGCACTCTGTGTTTTCTCTGTTAGGGACAGGAATGCAAACAATGTGTTTGGTTTTTTCACGTATTGTTTTTTTTTTTTTTTCTTCCGGGTTTGTGCACTTGGTTTATGTTTTTGTAGGGAATTTGCTGTTTTATAGAAATTTTATGGTTTCGTTTCTTTTTCCCCTTTTCGGGACGCTTTGATTAATAGGTATGGGTGTGATTTATGATCGTTCTCGGGCGCAACTGCGGCAATGGGTTGAACGCGGCACTGACCTCAGAGCGATTATTAGTAATTAGAGCAAATTTGCACTACCATTAATCATACACAGCACACGGCGCTGGTCGGATCCGAGGGCTTCAGAGTCGATTTCACGGAGCACCGGTTTAAGGAAGGATATGGAAGCTGCCTCTAATCCACCGAGCACGAGTCGTGGCACGCATTTCCCATAAATTTTCCCACCATCATCGTCAGAGAGTAACAGCAGCAACCGCGTACCAGGCGGACGTCACGTTCGCTTCCTTGTACAGCAACTGACACTCGTCGGATCCGCACTCCTGTCGCACCACTTTGACCCACTTGCCACAACACTATCGCGTCTCGTAAATTATTCACGACTGCATCAGACTTACTTCCTCATTCGCATTTCACTCAACACCCCTCTCGTCAGCTCCTCGCACCATCCACCCAAAACGGCTACCGCCCAGCTACTTTCACCTTGATAGCTCGTCCTTCCCACGGAAAACAACAATAATTTCACCAATTACAACTCTTCACATCCATTGTCCACCCAAAAGGCCAAATTTCCACCCCACAGCGTTGACAACAACAACAACAAATCTTCAAGCGAAAGTGCTTTTCCTCGGGAAAAGGGAAGCCTCTCTGAATCGACGTCGCGTCAAAGGCGCCTCTCAACGCGTCCACGTCCGAAATGATCTGACAACGAACTAAACGGGCTGCTGCTTCGACAACGACGGGATGACCCTACCCTAGGCCCAGCACAGTAGAGTTGAAGACGGCAGCAGGCACCCACGGTGCCCAATTCGGATTCGGGACCACTTTCACTCCTTTGCAGCAACAGCAGTGGCGATTTCCGCTCGTGGTGAATCCGGTGTGAGCCTTTCTCTTCCAACGACCTGTAGAACAAGAGCCACGCTTTCTCTCGCTCTCGGCAGAAGGATGTCACGTGGGGTGGTGCGATGCAACAGCGGTGGAAAAGTGTCACTCCGCTCTCACTGGTTCTCGCTGTAGGAGAGCAAGGGATTCGGCTCTCGTTTGGAAAAACAGGTCAACAGGCAACCGGATCGGATGCGAGAGCAACAAGTGTGTGTTGTTTTGATTCTCTTCAGCTGCACGGGAGAACACGACGCTACCTAATGGTGCGAGAGTGTTTGGGACATCCTGCTGCGTGACAGCTCCGTGGGGGTGTCACGTGTGACAGGTTGATTGATGTAGCGTTAAACGCAGTGTGCGGTCGGTGTATCAACAGATGCGTGTTGCTTGGGAGAGAGAGAGAGAGAGAGCGAGAGGTGGAGGGATTTTTTATTCGAAGTGAGAAAAGTTGCTTATGCTAGACGCCGCTTGACCGCGCTGTGATAGGTAGAAGGGAATCAAGGTGGTGTTTGAATCGATCAGTAAGGTAAAATGAGATGCAGAAGAGCGATTCTACATTTGTAAATCTATATTTGTCTGAAAATTTGCAGAAACGTTCCCTATGATAGAAAATGCAATTTTTTTTTAACTTTATACCCCGGACAGACTATGGCTTATATCATGTGATATAGGCTGTCTTGCAATGAGCACTCATATATCTAGTTTTCACTGGAAATCCTATGTATGAGTGCTCATTGCAAGACAGCCTATATTACATGATATAAGCCATAGTCTGTCCTACCCTTTAGATCGCATTTTTAGATCCAGCCTTATTTTTGAAAAGGACCTATAGAAAAAGGCTAAGCTTGACTTCAGGAATCTGTTAAGGGCTGAACAAAATGACAGTGGCAAACGCACTATGTATCAAAATTACTCTAACCGCTGTACCGCTGCCACTTTGCCACATTTCTACCCACAATGCATGCGCGCAAAATCTATTTATGTTTCCTCTTCCGCTTCATGTTGTACGTAAAGAAACCACGTAAGCGGCATTATTTTGATCGCAATTTTGAGCTTGGGCGACTGATATTTGTATGGCAATAAGTATTAATAATTATTTATATCAAGACTATCTTGATTATTTCAGCCACGATGGATCAGTCTGTTTCTGTTTAATCTGACCTCGGAACACAGCAACAAGTAGAAGATGAGAATAATGTGTTAAATCAGATCGAGCCCAATTCTGGTGTCCAGGAAAGAGAACATAATCCTCAGTTGGGTATACTTTTGGCGTTATTCTTGAGCTACGAGAAGAATTAAAAACAAAACAAAATACTTGAGAGAATAGAATTTTCTAGCATCATATTGGATTGGGTCTTAAAAGAACAGAAAATTTGACGCTATCTGCATTGTTTGATTTTTTTCTCCCGGTCCAGAAATTTGTGGCATCGCGAATGATAATTTTAATTTTAGTTTATTTACGCGGTGACGGAGTTGGTTCACTCGCAACTATTTTTGAAAAAAATAAGTGATTTCGAACGAAAGTGTACCATAAGTGCTTCTGAACGTGTTTCGCAGTTGGGTGTGGTGAAATTCGTGCATTCCCGTTTGATTTTGGAAATCCGTATCACAAAATTGCCCACCGATTCCTTTTTTTTTGCCGTTGGACGACGACGGGTGTTCTTTCGCAAGAGTGACGTTTATTGGATCCGTTTCTTTGCACGGGTGTGTTTTTTTTTGTAACTAGCGTAAGTGTGCCTGCGATTTGCATCGAGTGTCGGAGATTGTGAGTAATCTGAAGGATGCCTCGCTGTATACGCCCAAGACTGGACGGGCGTTAGATGATGGCCGTGAACGGTTCCTGGGGAAAGCACTATATGCGAACCTCCTCCCAGATGACCATGGCAATACAGGAAGTATTACAACAAAGGTAATTGCTATTAGATATTTTGCAAACAGCGACAGCTAGCGACATGAAGAACCAGTAGAGGTGCCGGGCAAAGGTGTTTATCCTAGACAAATGCTAGATAAACATTTCAAAAGGTCCTATCTGCATTGATCGATTCTCTTCATCAACTTTCTCTTTCGTCAATAACTCAGCTGCAAAACTTTCCCCTGTAGTATTTGACGTTTTGGACGCTAGATAAGAACCTTCTTTATCAAACTATGTGGTAGAATTAGCGCGAAATCTGTTTGCATAGCAGTGGTTATGAAAAGAGAAAGTCGATGAAGAGAATCGATCAAAGCAGATAGGACCATTTGGACCAATGTTCATCGAGAATGGTAGGTTACAAATTCGCTGTTGTCGTTGTCGTGGGCGCCATCGTAGTCGTAGGCAGTACCGTTAGGAAATTTAAAATTAAACATCAACCGCTGAAAATATGAATTATCGCGTATTTCTGTTGTTCATTACATTCCAAGTGAAATTCGAGAACGTAATTTCATTTGAATAGCTTGTTTAACCAGGTCTTTAACAATCGTCACGTCGACCATAGCTTGTTATGATTGTCTGAACCATGCGTAAAGAGAAAATCGAATCATTAAACGTCGCGTGAAACTGGATCTTAATGAAGGCCTAAGTACTCTTTCGTAGCTTTTAGTTTTAGGATTGCAAAGATCGTCAGTTGCAGTGGCTTGCTTACTGAGGCGAAAAACGCGGTCCCAGATCCTTTCATATTAAAAATGTATGGAGAGATCGCTTGTTTATGGTTTTTTTTTTTTGTAAAACTTTTGGTTGTCGTTGGTGCCGCGTTTGAATAGTTATAAAAACTTGAGTAACGCTATAATGTGATATGTGGGGCTCGGTGGCCTTAGAGCAACTGGTTTTGCTTACTGAGCAGAACATCATGAGTCTAATCTCAAGCATGACTACATGGTAATAACAACAACTCGATGATTGAAAAGGAGCTCCCCAATTAACCATAGGCACGTTATTTCGCCTTTTTGGCTATATACGGGCCTCATCAGAACTTGCAAACACTGGTGTAGCCGTTGTTCAGTTGTATATAGCCAAAAAGGCGAAATAACGTGCCTATGGTTACTTGGGTCGTCTGCCTAGTGGAAAACGTTTTTTCTTACTGAGCAGAAGACCGTGGGTTCAATCCCAAGCTCCTTCGCGTTATTTGACGGTTAGGACATCAATTCAGCTTATCGTTTACCAAAACGAACCCTGCTGCAAACCCAACCCTATTACCCAATATCCCAGTGATTCCTCGTGGAAGTGCAGAGGTGTTCTCGGCTTCCATCTCGCGTTTGTGTTTTTGGTCAGGAGTGAACTTGCGCGGGACCCAGCGGCACGATAACTTTTTCATACGCAGAATCTCGCCCAAAATATGGCGTGTGCACTCAGTACTAATCTTTGCGGTATCTGTTAGCTCGCGCACCTTCACCTTCCGGTCAGCCAACACCATTTCATGTATTTTGACGTAGACTACGTCTTACGGGAAGGTACTGGGGGTAAATCGAAAATCTAAAATTGCGACCGTCACGAAAAGGTGTAAGGTTTTGAACGCTTATAGCTTTGTCATTTATAGATGAAATTAAAATCGAAATACGCCACCGATATGAAATAATTCTCAATATCTGCCACAATAAATATTATTTTTTTTTTCCAATTTTTCGTAATAAAACAGTTGAAAAATTCAAAAATAAAAAGTGATAATTTTACCAACATTTTCATGAAATAAACTTTCTCTCGAAACCCAGTCATCATAATCGAGTACCACTAGGTTGCACATTGTTCTGATTGAACCTGAAAAGTTATAAAACCACGCTGCTGTCTTGGCTCAACTCATTTTTGCTTCGGACGGCGTTAGAGAAGGTAGCAGCAGCAGCAGTTGTGGTTCCGGTCAACTGTAGCGTTCACCATTTCAAACCCCGAACCTTGTGCGACGGGAACGACGAGAACACTGGCTGCTGGCAGCGAGCCCTGTCGTCTCGATGGCCCAAGCACTCTGCCAGAATGATGTGATAACGAGCCCGCGTTCTACAAACACTTCTTGACCTGGGTCCCAGTTGCCGAGTTAAATTCTACTCGTGGTTAAAAGTGACATTTTGAAAGTTACTTTTAATGTTCGTAAAACTCGGTGATTTCAGGCTGTTAACCATTTGCCGAGTTAAATTTAACTCATGATTAAAAGTGACATTTCGAAAGTTATTTCTTATGTTCGAAAATCCCTGTGTTACCGATCGATCGGTTTTCGAGAAGAACTCAGCTGCGGTTGTCAAAATTTAACATCTTGTTTGTCAGAGATAACCACGCTTAGATAGGGTAGAGAACTACTTCGGCCTAATCGCCCATTTTGGGCCTATCGAGCAGAAAACTTCAAAGAAATCCTTGATTTCAGAGTTAACAAGTCAATTATGCGTTTGGTACGATACTTTAGGTAATAAGCTCCGGAACGAAGTCAATGAGAACGCGCCCATTATTCCCAAAAACAAAAGAAGCGCTCCGACCGAATCAATTTTTATCTTAATTGATTAATTAATTTATCTTTATTAGGGAGGCTTTCAGCCTGGGGCTGGTTCGCCTCCATATTTTTATCTTCATCCGATAGGCCGAAGTGAATTCATAGGCGTTTCAATGGCGTTGCAATCTATTAGGCCGAGTTTAGAATCCGTAGGCCGAGTTTGGCGTCAAGAAGCAGTGTTAGACTTTTAACCATATCTCAACGATTGGTTTATCTTTATCAAATCTTACGATACGTATGGAAAGGTAAATAAATTTGAAAGCCATCAGTTATAATAACATTCCGTTTGCTGCTAAAATATGCTAAATTAAGAACGACTAAGTGCGGGTTGTGCTTAGTAGGCTGGAAATGGGGTAGTTAACCATAGCAGGGTTTTTTTGTCTGCTTTTTCTAAATTTTTTGTCAAAAATCCGCCAATGGTTCACCGCCCTCAATCATTTGGTTTTCAAACAGAACTCAGCCACGGTTGCCAAAATTTAACTTCTAGTCAGTCAGAAATAACCATGTTCGAATAGCAGGGTTACTCGATAACTTTCCATCTGTCACTTTTAACCACAAGTTAAATTTAACTAGCCAATCGGGACACAGGCTTGGAAGTAAAATAAGGGATCATCCAAAAAAAGCGTAGCATTTTTTAGACCATTCAACCCCCCCACACCTCGACAATAACCTAAAGAAATCATTCATGAACTTTGCCTTTTTTTTTTGCAGAAAATTAGTGCAACGAGCTAAAATTATATGAAAATATTTTTTCTCATACATTTTTAACCGTCTAAAAAATTAAAGTTATCAGAGAAAATTCTGTCTCGAGCTCAATCTCTCAACATGGCATGTTTTTTGATAATACTCGATTAGTGATTTATCTTTCACAGATAACAAAATAGAGTACTTCACACTACTAAACATGTCTGGTAGGTACCTCTATATATGCATTTAGATTACCATCCATATACATATTTTGCAATATAGATACTTAAGAGATACCAGACATGCTTTGTATTGCACTGCCCTCTATAAACAATTAACGAAAAACAGATTATCCGGAGCTTCCGATAGATGTCACCGCAAACAACAGCAATGACATCTGATTGAAAATCAATGCATGAATTAATGAATGAATTTTTCTAGCGTTCTGAAGAAGAAACGCTGTGGAAACCTCATTAACACATAACACATTACACATAACACATAAAAATTTCAAGAGCACAAATATCAGCTCTCACAAAACTTATAACAATGAAACTGGAACTTCACGTTTGCTGTAGTGCAGTACTCAAAGAGTTCCAATTTCATGAGTGATGTCACAACAGCGTCTAAGATTTGTGCTCTAGTGATAGGGAATATCAGCCATCATGGCGGCCATTGTTGGACGCTTCAAGGAATCACCTGAAGAAAGCATTACCTTCATATGTATCATATCTGATTGTAATTTAGGAACCAAAAGGAATTGAATATGTATTCGTATTTTTATGAGGTCCTGAATTAAACAAAGTTTTACTAAGTAGAAAATCAAAAATATCTAAATTCGACCGAAATCATAGGTTACTTCTACTGTATTTCAAATCTATATCTAGAAAAATGCTCTAGAAGTTCACTAAACAGCTTAACGCAGTCTACGTCAACGATGCGGTCGTATCTTGTACACAACCCCACAATTTTTTGTGACATTGTCCTCTGTAACCGGACTGCCACTGTGGACTTGATCGTTGTGGAGTTGTGGCCGTTTTGCCTCTCGAAAAATAATGTTTCATGAGAGAATGAAAATCGTTTTTATCCATACTCAACATGATGCCAAAAACGTCAACAACAATCAGCTGTCAAAACAAAACTATAGACAGTATCGCACTGAAATTTGGCAGCGCATTCTGGTGGTCAAGGAGGTTATCTTTAACCCCACCGTACTTGAAGGCATCAAATTCGAGAGTCGTCTCTATCATTTTCAATCAGTTGGAGAACTAATCGTCATGAAGTCATACGGTTATTTGAATGATCTTCGATTCAGCTGACATAGTGAAGATTTTCTTTTTTTCCCCGTCGATCTTGTTTTCCGTGCTGAGCACCAATGCTACCAACGTGCCAGGAAGGCAGCTCCCACAACTGGACCCTACCTATCGACACATCAACTCATGAACCGGGGACCAACGGCTTAACTTCCCATCCGAAAGAATTATTATTATTTAACTTTATTAATGAGGCTTTCAGCCTTGGGCTGGTTCGCCTCCACCATCCGAAAGAAGGCGTGATCAGAGATGTTATGCCTCAGAACATCCCGGCGGCGCCGACTGGGATTGAACCCAGGCCTGCTGGGGTGAGAGGTAATCACGCTTACCACTACACCACCGGCGCCTTTATAGTGAAGAAATATGTGACGGATTATTTGATTGAATAGTTGGTCAGTTCTGAAAAATGAATCAATCCGGATGCTTGTAAACTTATCCAAGGGGCTTTGAAATTCTCCGAAGTTCAGTGATCGTCTCTGAATATGCAATAACTTCAAAAAATTTGGGAGCACTTTGAAGAAGTACTATGAACCGTGAGGAAATATCGACAGCTTCGGAGAAGAGGTATGAATATTAGGAATACTGCAGGAGCTTAAGAAAAGTTCCGTAATTTTTATGGAAGTCCAGAGAACCCTAATTTATTGAACAGTTCAAAGACCTTCTGGGGAGTAAAGATATCCTTAGGGAAATCCTGACTATCGGGAAAGTTCTGACTAGAACTTAGTTCTGAGGAGAACTTCAGAGTAGTTCTGAGGAGAACTTCAGAATAGTTCTAACAATCATCCAATCAACAATCATACAATCGAGGGGTGCGAATATAGACTCCAAGAAATATATGGGGCATTCCAGCTCAAGTAGGTGCAGAATTTGAAAACAAAAATTGTGGTCGATGTAACCGATTTGACCCAAACTTGACCAAACGTTTATTTTGGCATTCTGAGCAAATGCCCTTTTTGATTTTTCTCTAAAGTGCCTAGATCCTTCTGGACTGCAACCCTGGATTTTCGAGATCTTTAAAAATGTCATCTTTCAGAAGAGATTACTCCACAACCAAATAAGCTATTCGTGATCTTAGAACGTCAATTTCAAGATTGTTTAATGTAGATTCATATAGATGCACCCAAATTTTGCTTTTGTTGTATTAACTACAGTAAACAGGCTGATTACGGGCAGGTATCCAAATTGTAAAAAATGGCATATTTTCACTATGGGCGGGATTTTTTATTTCTTAATAATTTTGGCCCACATTTTCACCACACTTTGGAAAACTCTTCTACTGAATGTGTTTCCAAGGGCGAATGATTTGGAAAAATAGTTTTTAAGATATGACCAGATGAGTGAGTGGTAGTTTTGAGCTTTTCTGGTGGAAAATCAATACTATTTTTTCTTGAATTCCTCCACGCCGATGGCACAATAATATGACATCGACCACTGGTGGTGTACCCACTTGAATTGGAATGACTCATATTCAAGTTAATTTCATTAATTACATTTAGTATGTAATATGTAAATTTGTATGACTTGTAAATTTTGTCATCAAATTGGGGGAGGTAGCTCATCGATTCTTCCGGTTCGCCTCCTAGCATCGTGCTATAAGGTACCAGGCGATAACCAGGGTAGTTGATCGATAGCTCGATGACGTCATTTCGTTGGCGTCTGCAACGGGAAATTCTCATAGCAGGCGTTGACGATGGGACGTTGTCGAGTTGTTGAATAGCAACTATCGTGGTAACTCACCGATTACCTGTCGATCTGCCAAATTTGGAAAGACGTCTCATTGAATTGTCTCATATAATAATATTCCGCCCACTATATCACAAGAAATTGCGAGTAGCTGAGTGGAATGGAGATAAGTTAAGCATTGGGTACAGGACCAAGTCTCCCCTGGGTGGTGCCAAAAGATGAGCGCAATAGAATCATCAAGTTGCCATAAGGCACGGAATGAGACTATTGCATGGCTGGGTAGTCAAAGTCTTCCATTCGTTAGTCATTTCAGGTGGATTAGAACAGGTTTAGGTGGGCGTTGGCCAGATTTGGATTTTTCAGATGTAATCCTGGATAGGACCCTGCCATTGAACGTCGCGTGAAAGTGGAACTTAATGAAGGCCTATGTACTTTTTCGTAGTTTTTAGTTTTCGGATTTGAAAAATCGTCAGTTACAGTGGCCTGCTTACTGAGCAGAAAAACGCTGTCCCAGGTCCTTACATATCAAAGAGATTTATGGTAAAATCGCTTGTGTATCGTGTATTTTGCGAAACTCGTTGTTGTCGTTGGTTCCGGGTTTGAATGGATACACAAATTTGAGCAACGGTATTATGTGATATGAGGGGCTCGGTGACCTTAGAGCAACCGTTTTTGCTTACTGAGCAGAACATCATGAGTCTAATCTCAGGCCCATCCACATTCAAGATTCGTCAATCGTTTTATTTGTTAATATGACTACATGGTTATAACAGAAACTCGGTGAATAAAAAGGTGCTCGTCTGCCTAGTGGCAAACGTTTTTGCTTACTGAGCAGAAGACCGTGGGTTTATTCCCAAGCTCCTTCGCGTTACATGATCGTTAGGACATCAATTCAGCTTATCGTTTACCAAAACGAACCCTGCTGCAAACCCAACCCTCTTATACAACATCACAGTAATTCCTCGTGGAAGTGCAGAGGTGTTCTCGGTTTCCATCAAAGCGAGTGTCATGTCAACACAATCCTTCCCATTCCTTTCTTGACCTGTGTTCGGGCGCGGCTGGCGCTGGTATTGCCTAATTTAAGATCACCAGTTTTTACACATTGAGGATGATTGCTAGTCCCAAGCATCGTCTATTGGTTCTCTGTGTAATTACAGCTGATCTGGCAGTAACAGAGTAGCAACCGTGGGTGGTCAATCAAGCTCAAGCTCAAGCTCAAGCTTGTAAATTTTGTCATCAAATAAAATTATATGCTGAAATACATACATTAAATATATATTATACAAATTATCATTTAGCTTACGCATCGTGAAGATAAACAAATACAATGGTAGCCTTTTAGGCCATATAGACACTGAGCAGTTGAGCGAAAGAGTGGATCATATTGTTAATATAATATATCTAGATAGAGCGTAACAGCTTATGTAGACAATGACTTTTTTCGATGATTTCTAGAAAATCAAGACTCGCCAACGCAAATCAACATCATCATCGGGTAGAAGAAGACTTCCTCTATCCGACGGTTATGTTGGTTTGCATGGGCGTGCCTAGAATTCCTAGAAATCATCGAGAGTAGTCATTGTTTATAAAGGCTGTTACGCCCTAATTCCAGCTCTATCTAGATATTTGACTTCAAAGAAATTCTGAGGAAAACTTCAGAGTGGTTCTTAGGAGAACTTCATAGTAGTGCTGAGGAGACCTTCAAATAAGTTTTGAAGAGAATTTCCGAGAACTCCAGAGGAGTTCCATTGGCCTCAGGAAAATTTCGGAAAATTTATGAAACTCTCCGAGAGCACTCGGAACATGTCTAGTCAGCGTTGTCTTGAGTACTTAATATTGATAAATACTTATGTGTTTATGTTAGCGTGTATCCTGGTTTGGTTGAGTTTTCGTGTTCCCGGTGTTCTAAATCAAAACCGATCTCGGTTTTCGAGTTGATGTACAGAACCGCAGCTTGAAAACCGGTCGATGTGCTAGAATTTTGGTTTTGGTTCACGAGATCTGAACCGTGCGCATGGTTCAAATCTATGAAACCAAAACCGGGTGTACCGTTCTTGGTTCAGACCATTGGCAAGAATTAAATAGCAGTGCTCCCAAAACGGCAAGTAAAATATGTGTGCAGAGCGACAGTTGTTATTAATATAATGTCAAATATTTTGATTGCCAATACTGGTAGCAAAGGAACGGGAATACATTTGGAAGCCTGACAAATACCCGTCAATATGAGTATTTTTGGAATCGGGATGAAGCCTAGAGTTTGAAAAATAAATGACCCATCCGATATGGCGGCTTGCAGCTATTTAAAAACTGGGAAATCTATAAAATACCCTTCAATATAGGTATTTTCAGAATCGGGATAACGTCTAGAGACCATACGTCATCCCGATTCCGGAAATACCCATATTTTTGGGTATTTGACTGTATTTCCCAGCTTGTCTATAATCAGAAGCCGCCATTTTGAAATACATCAATTCTTACATCAATTTCCGGTCCCTAAACTTCATCCCGATTCCAAAATATTAATATTGAAGGATATTTGACAGTATTTCCCAGATTTTTTGAACCAAAAACCGCCACTGAACAACTTTGCCGAAGAAAGCAACTTTCTAGATGACAAGGATTTCAAGATATCCAAAACAAGGATCAAAAATTCATATACACTAGCACCGCGTAGTGTTAAAATTCCGAACTTCTGTCCACCAACCTTTAGGTATTGATCAACTGAACAACTTTGCCGAAGACAGCAACTTCCAAGATGGCAAAGAGTTGAAGATATGACATAAACAAGGAAATCTCTGATAGATGCACACTAGCGCCGCGTAGTGAGAAAATTTCGAACTTCTCTCCCCCAACCATTAGGTTATAATCTACTGAACAACTTTGCCTAAGATATTCCATGTTGATCCCTATTAGGTCAAATCCCATATGCTACGTGTACTCCATTTACGGGATTCCCTCGCGTAAATGGAATCATTCGACACCAACGTAAATGGAATTCGTGTAGACCAAGTTTGCGTTCTTCGGGGGGAGGGTGTAATACAGAAGTAGGGGAAATGACGGCTTCGGCATGACAGAATATTTTCGGCAACCCAAATTGATACGCTTCTTTCACTGGATTTCCCTACGAAAACACTTCGCCAAATGCATTAAAACGATTCTTTGGACATTTAGCTTCAATTTGATTATATTTTTACCACTGAGAAAAAGCCAGCTAGCAAGGTTTTCTTTAAATGAAACACACGCACTACAAAATGCCGCTGATTTACAGTTGCCGATGAAAGCACAGCTTTTTAAAACGCAGCTCAAATAGAAAGGTTGCCGAGTAAAAATCAAGGAGTGAAGGTGGCTGTCAAACACGAACAATCGTCGCCTACCTCGCATAACTGGTTCCAAACCTAAACAGCCCATAAGAAACCTACAGGGTTTGTTTACGTTTGGAACCTATTTCATACAAGAATGCCTGATTTGACAGCACGTCCCTCCAGGTTAAAACATGTTGCCCACAATAGTCGCTCTTACTAGAGAAGTTTTGTAAAAGCGTTTCAAAACTGTGTTTGACAATTATTTCGACTGAAAATGTTAGAACAGCTGGCAGTAAAAGTTTGTTAACAAACCAATACTGCATATGTGTGTGTTTCTTAGAGAAAAAGACTATAGAGATTAGTGACGTTTAACGCACGCACACTAGCGGGTGCATCGATGTGTAAAGTTGTTTACTATTTTCCTCTGGCTAACTTAAAAAACGTAGCAAATTAGATCTGTCAAAATGAGTTTGACAGCGATTTGTTTTGTATTTCCCTCGGATTTTCACTAACACGCTCTCATATATCGCACCAATACAACCGGATGCGGGGCTTCCCTTAGTTCAGTCGGTAAAGGCGCAGCTACAAAGCAAGACCATGCTGGAGGTGGGTGGGTTCGATTCCCGGTCCGGTCTAGGAATTTTTCGGGTTGGAAAATTCCTCGACTTCCCTGGGCATAGAAGTACGATTGGACTTGCCACACAATTATACCAATGCAAAAATGGTACAGGCATCGAAAGTTCTCAATTAATAACTGTGGAAGTGCATCTAGAACACTAAGTTGAGAGCACGCAATAAGCAAATATGCGATATGCAATAAGCTTGAAATGCGAAGAAGAAGAAGAAGAAGAAGACAACCGGACGCGAAAATCTCAATAGAAAGATGGTCGCTGCTTAGGTTGCCGAGAATACGTTAATTCCCCTTATAAGATGACTCCTGCACACTTAGAAATAACTAATTTTACACGTGACGGAATCCATCTTTGACATAAAAGATGAGACGTAAACAAACATGTCATGTAATATTAAGTGCTCCGTGACTGAAAAGTACGTTGCTTGACGAAAAGTACGTTTGATTGAGCTATATTTAGCGTATGTTATGATATAAAGTTATGTCAAAATTGAAGCGTGTATATGTCACTCTCAGAGCACCTAAACTTACATGAATTTTCTAAGTGTGTGTGTAGGTGTAGTACAGCAAAGGACATCCACACACTTAGAAAAAATAATGTAAATTTAGGTGTTCTGAGACTGACAAAAACGAGCGTCAATTTTGATATAAAATTGAGTCATAATAGACGCACAATTCAGCTCAATCAAACGTACTTTCGAACTTTTCAGTCTCGGAGCACTTAATTTTACATGACATGTTTGTTTACGTCTCATCCTTTATGTCAAAAATGGATTCCGTTACGTGTAAGATAAGCTTTTTCAAAGTGTGCATGCCATAGCCCGACTGATAAGGTAACAGAACCAGGGCGAGAGGAGACCCAGGCCAGGCTGTTGAAACTTTTCTTCTTACTATAAAATAACTAAATGGATATCACACACACACATCGAGTTTTGTATATTTATTGAATCCAACACCCATCTCACTCACCACCAATGGATGAAACGTCCATGCGCCTCCCTTGAGACTTGTTCTACTAATTAGTCATCACATATAATTTGGCAAAATACTAGAACAGCAGTCATAGCAAGGCATACCGGTGTGTCTGCGAAAAGACCCCAACCATCATTGAGAGGCCAAATTCGTCCTATAGAACCGGTCATAGTCATATCGACAGCATAAAAGAACATCGAATTAATTTTATTGCACATCGCAGTTGCCCTAGGTAGCTATTCATCTGGACTATAACATTTCCTTTGTGGTCATTTTTGCTCTCTCCTTTGTCCATAATATTCCACCGACACGGGAGAATACCAAGAGACCGTCCATTCACGTCCACAAAGCCAACCAGCCAGCGAGTTGGTGGCAGAATCCTTTGACTCCCCGTATGGGTACGTTACTGGACATGAGAGCAATGATGGAAGTCAAAGTTCTATTCTGCTGGAGAAAAGAAAGACGTTTGACTTTTAGCCATGTGGATCCAGTTCAGGCTGTCTATTCATCCGATTGAATTGTGTGACGATGAATAGAGTTGGGCCCGTGCATCGCTTTTCGTACTGCTCTGTCCAAACTTCCGACTGGTTGTCGTCTTTTGATGTGTTTTCAACGATGACCAACGGAGAGTCGATGTATGTTGACGTCTCTTAGTGATAAATATATGTCTAGGTAGAAGGTGCCTTTGTTTTGCGTGCCTTTCTTTTCCACCAGCTTTCTACTTGCATTGGTGTTTCGTGCTTGACAGAGACTGTCGTGAGGCAAAAGCCGTGTTGTCAGCGCCGCCCCCCCCCCCCCCCTGGGAGTAGCATCAATCGCAATTTCGATGCGGTGACTTGTTGTTGACCTGAGCGGTAAGGCTTAAGTTCCAGTGGAAAAGAAAGTCAACACAAGGGGTGGTACAGTTAGAAGAATTTTCGTAGGTGGATTTTTTTTCATCCCAAAGATGGAACATCAAACAGGACTCACATCACCTTTGAACATCTGCAGTTTGAGGATTCTGTTTTGATTGGACATCGATGAACCCCTGTGCCTGCCGTCATCTTCATTGCCATCATTCTGTGTTGCCTTTCTTGGACACCACCGGCCGAAAGACTATAATATCACTTGAAAACACACACTATATTCAAGAAATATTAAGCTAATTGAATTTACAACTGTAGTACGAACAGTACAATCCCATTATACGGTTCGTGTTAACCGTGATAGGATCCTGAACAAAAGAACGTTCCATTCCTCGCCGATAGCTTGAAGTAGCCGGACGTAGTTTGTTCGTGTCTCCGTTGCGGGTATTGGTTTCGTAGCCGGTGGAGTTTTTTTTCCCACCATAGTGGTTTTTTATATCGCGCGTTTTACCTACCGTGGACGAAGTTCAGTGCCCAAGGCAACCGCAGTCAGCAGAGGAAGTAGCCACCTTTAGCGACGCTATAGGTGGACTATCATCTCACCGTCATCATCTCATCACCACTCCAAAGCAGCAAGCAACAACAACAAAGCAGCAAACGGAGTGGCTGCACCAGCTCACACAGCCGGCACCGGCCGGTGTTAAGTATACCTACTATACAATAGTCTTCTCTAGCCCATTGCCGCGCTTTTGTTATTCAATTTTGCGCGTGGCTTTGCCCTCTCCCCTGATAGGGTTGTGAGGGCTATAGTGGTGCAACTTCTTGCAACTAGTGAAAAGTTTTTTTTTTTTTTTTTTTTTTGATAATTTTGTTTTTGTTTTGCTTGGTTGTTTATACACTGGGCAACAAAATATTAACATCTAGTAGTTAAGTAGTTTAATTGGTGAAGGGTTTTTTTTTAGTTTTTTTTTTCTCTTTCCTTTTTAAGCGGTTGTGCACCGCTTTTGCGCAACACTCATGGCGTCTTCGGATACCTACGTTGCGCGAACTAGATACTACCAACCGTCTTCGAAAGGACCATGGGTTGTCTTTTTTCGGCCTAAAAATAAACCTTTGAAAACTCTCGACATTTCGAGAGACTTGCTGCGGAAGTATCCGGGAATCTTGGTACATAAGGAGAGATTCAATAAACTGCGTGTAGAAGCACCGACTTATGATGTGGCAAATAAAATTGCTGAACATGAGCTGTTTAGTGTTGAGTACAACATCTACATCCCTTCTCGAGATGTGGAGATAGAAGGTGTGGTCTCCGACGCGAGTCTGAGTGTCGAGGATTTAAAACGAGCATCGGGTTGCTTCAAAAACTCGAAAATCGGTCAGCAGGTACTATACTGTACTATACTGGATGTTAGGCAACTGCATTCAGTATCTTTGCAAGATGACAAGAAAGTTTATCAGCATTCAGACTCGTTTCGGGTGACTTTCGCTGGTTCAGCTCTCCCAAACTTTGTCAAAGTTGATGGTGCTTTTTTTCCGGTGCGGTTGTTTGTACAGAGGGTATATAATTGTACCAACTGCAAAAGGCTGGGACACTCGGCCAGCCATTGCGGCAACAAAACTCGTTGTGGCAAATGTGGTGAAAACCACAAAGAGGATTCTTGCCACAAAGAATCAGTAAAATGCGCTTATTGTAGCGAGAATCCTCACCCCTTGCAGGAGTGCCCGATGTACAAGCAGCACTCCGATAAAGTGCAGCGTTCAATCTCTGGACGCTCCAAGCAGACGTATGCTCAAATGTTGAAGGCTGCATCAGCCGTCCAAGATGCAAACCAATTTTCGGTTTTGTCAGTTGAAGAATCGGACTCTGACTCATCCGATGAGGGTGACTCTACGGTGGTACACGCACCTTTGAAAACGAACGGATCCTCAAAACGAAAATGCTCCTCCCCGAAAGTGCGCCGTAAGAAAACTAAAGTCACTCCCAGAGGATTGCAAAATTCCCAGGGTAATGGGGCTGAAAAAATTAAATCGAAGGCTCCTACTGCTCCACTTCCTGGCTGCAGTAAGGATTTTCCGCCATTACCCAACAAAGAAAAGAAAAACAAAAAAGCTGCTCCTCAAACTTCTCAAAAGAAATCCAAGTCCGAACGCGGTTTGCTAGCTTTTTCGGACATTGTGGAATTCATAATAAATATGTTCAACATACAAGACCCTCTTAGAAGCTTAGTTTCTGCCTTGCTTCCAACATTAGAATCATATCTTAAGCAATTGACTGTTTCATGGCCCCTCCTTGCATCAATCATATCTTTCGATGGATAATTCGTCGAACGAGGTTGAAGATATGATCACTGTGCTACAGTGGAACTGCCGTAGTCTAGTGCCTAAACTAGACTCGTTCAAATTTTTACTTCACAATTCTGATTGTGATATATTTGCTCTCTGTGAAACATGGCTTTCTTCCGATAAAGAACTCAACTTCCACGATTTTAACATTATTCGCCTGGATAGAGACGATTCTTATGGAGGAGTACTTTTAGGGATCAAAAAGTGCTACCCTTTCTACAAAATTTCCCTTCCTGCTCTATCAGGCGTCGAAATCGTCGCTTGCCAAATAAATGTGAAGAACAAAGATCTTTGCATAGCTTCAGTATACGTTCCACCAAGAACCTCCATTAGCCGTAGTCAACTCTGGAATCTAGTTTCGATTCTTCCATCCCCAGTATTAATTCTGGGTGATATGAACTCCCATGGTACTGGGTGGGGCGATCTATATGACGACAATAGAGCGGCTATTTTTTACGATTTATGTGACGATTTCAATTTGACTATTTTGAACACTGGTGAAGCGACACGTATAGCAAAACCTCCGGCTCGAGAAAGCCGACTCGACCTATCTTTGTGTTCAAGATCGCTATCATTGGATTGTCAGTGGAAGGTTATCAATGATCCCCATGGTAGCGATCATTTGCCAATCATCATTTCAATTAAGTGTGGCCCTCACTCTGCAGAACCATCTCGGGTTCCATTTGATCTTACAAGGAACATCGACTGGCAGAAATATGCAACGGCGGTGACAATCGGTGTCGAATCAATAGATGCGCTTCCACCATTGGAAGAATATCGATTCCTAGCCGATTTGATTTACAAAAGCTCACTGGAAGCACAAAAAAGAAAAGTTCCAAGTGCACCCTTTAAAAGGAGACCAGCCACACCTGGTTGGGACGAAGAATGCACAAAATTGTATGTAGAAAAATCTGATGCTTTCAAAGCTTTTCGTAGACACAAAACCTCCACTTACTTCGAGGAATATTCAAAGCTTGAGACAAAGCTGAAACAATTAATCAAAGCAAAAAAACG
The DNA here is from genome assembly GCF_037179485.1 of Ochlerotatus camptorhynchus. Taxonomy (NCBI): domain Eukaryota; kingdom Metazoa; phylum Arthropoda; class Insecta; order Diptera; family Culicidae; genus Ochlerotatus; species Ochlerotatus camptorhynchus. The sequence continues at coordinate 9,599,712 of NW_027040722.1, forward strand.
CGGTTATTGGCGCAATTTCGTCGAGGGACTCTCACGAGAAACCTCAATGAACACCTTGTGGAGGGTGGCTCGCAACATGCGTAACCGCTCATCTTTCAATGAGAGTGAAGAATACTCCAACCGATGGATATTCGATTTCGCTAAAAAGGTCTGTCCGGACTCAGTTCCAGCACAAAATATTCTTCGAGAAGCGTCTCCTAGCGGCGGCTCTCTGGATAGACCATTCTCAATGCTGGATTTCTCTATGGCTCTTCTTTCATCGAACAACTCCTCACCGGGAAGCGATATGATTAAATTCATTCTTCTGAAAAATCTCCCAGATATTGCTAAAAGACGCTTGCTAGATTTATTCAATTCCTTGCTAGAAAACAACATTGTACCGCCTGAATGGAGACAGGTCAAAGTAATAGCCATTAAAAAACCTGGCAAATCAGCGTCTGACCATAACTCATACCGTCCGATTGCTATGCTTTCGTGTATTAGGAAATTGTTGGAGAAAATGATCCTTCGGAGACTCGATCACTGGGTCGAATCAAATAACTTGCTATCAAATACACAGTTTGGGTTCCGCAAGAGCAAAGGAACAAACGATTGTCTAGCGCTGCTTTCCACAGATATTCAACTGGCCTTTGCACACAAGGAGCAACTGGCTTCAGTATTCTTGGACATTAAGGGGGCTTTTGATTCAGTTTCCATTGAAATTCTGTCAGACAATCTGCACAGATGTGGACTTTCCGGAATTTTAAATAATTTCTTGTACAATTTGTTGTCAGAAAAGCAAATGAACTTTTCCCTTGGACAACTGACAACTTCCAGAATTAGCTACATGGGCCTGCCCCAAGGCTCATGTCTCAGCCCTCTTCTTTATAACTTTTACGTCAAAGATATCGACAACTGTTTGGCAGAACAATGCACGCTAAGACAACTTGCAGATGACGGTGTGGTTTCCGTAAGAGGTCCACATGCCGTGGACTTGCAAGGACCATTGCAAAATTCCTTAGATAACTTGTCTTCTTGGGCTATGAATCTAGGGATCGAATTCTCGCCGCAGAAAACTGAACTGGTAGTGTTTACTCGAAAGCGGTACCCAGCCCAAATGCATCTTAATCTTTTGGGCAGAAACATTACCCAATCATTGTCTTTCAAGTACCTTGGGGTCTGGTTTGATTCAAAGTGCACTTGGAATGCCCATATTACGTATTTGAAGCAAAAATGTCAGCAGAGGATCAACTTTCTCCGTTCAATTTGTGGCACATGGTGGGGTGCTCATCCGGGAGACCTCATAACGCTTTATAAAACAACTATTCTCTCTGTTCTAGAGTACGGCTCTTTCTGCTTTCTCTCGGCAAGAAAAAGTCACCTAATAAAATTGGAACGAATTCAATATCGTTGTCTGCGTATTGCTCTAGGCTGTATGCACTCAACGCATAACATGAGTCTCGAGGTTCTGGCAGGAGTAACACCCCTCCAGAACCGTTTCTGGGAGCTCTCTCTCAGAATACTAATCAAATGCGGAGTGACGAACACACTTATAATTGCTAATTTTGAAGAAATTCTTGGGTTGAACACACAATCTCGATTTATGAGAATCTACCACCACTACATATCATCAGATATGTGTCTTCCTTGTTATACTCCAGACCGTGTTCACTTCACCAATCGCAGTTCCTCAATTGAATATGATCTGACCATGAAACAAGCAACTCATGGGATTCCCGATCAACTTCGACCTTTTATTATTCCGCGTATTTTTACTGAAAAGTACCAACAAGTCAATTGCATGAAAAGATATTTTACAGACGGGTCTCGTCTCAGTGGATCCACTGGCTTCGGTGTCTTCAATGAAAACTCTAGCGCCTTCCGCAAACTCCAGGAACCTTGTTCCGTTTTTGTTGCTGAGCTGGCAGCAATCAACTTCGCATTGGGGATGATTTCCAACATGCCCGCAGACCATTACTTCATCTTCTCGGATAGTCTCAGTTCGATTGAGGCTATTCGGTCGATGAAACAAGGTAGGCACTCATCTTATTTCCTTTCAAAGGTAAGGGAGCAGATGTGTGTGCTGGTCGAAAGATCATATATGATTACCTTTGTATGGGTCCCCTCACATTGCTCAATCCCAGGCAATGAGAAGGCGGACTCTCTCGCAAAGGTGGGCGCGCAGGAAGGCGAATTGTATGACAGGCAAATTTCACACGATGAATTTTACCATTTAGTGCGTCAGAGTACCTTTTCGAGTTGGCAAACCGATTGGGACACTGGAAATCTTGGACGGTGGTTACATTCAATTATTCCTAATGTTTCTTCGAGAGCGTGGTTTAAAGGCTTGGACTTAAGTCGTGACTTCATTCGCGTGATGAGTAGACTTATGTCCAACCACTACTCGCTAGATGCTCATCTCAATAGAATAAACCTCGTGGACAGCAACATCTGTCGGTGTGGAAACGGTTACGATGACATCGAACACGCAGTTTGGCAATGTACGGATAATGACGCCGCCAGAGAGCGACTTTTGAATACCCTCGAGGCCCAAGGAAGACAACCCTATGTTCCTATCAGAGACGTGTTGGCAACCCGTGATCTCTGCTATATGCAGTCCGTTTATGTTTTTCTTCAAATGTCTAGTATAAGAATTTAATTCCTTTTGTCTTTTGTCTCTCTTTATTAGTTTTTGTTTGTCTTGTCCCCCCGTCTCGATGAGTCTCATCGTCGCCCACTGGTCACCCACCATAGCCGGTCGAACTCCGGACGAAGCTAGAACAGCACTACCGTTCATACTGGCGACAACGCTCTGATGAGACAACGAAACCCTACCCCAAGCTCCTCCCCTGATCCTATCCTTCGAAAATGTACCCTTCTAACCTCGAGTAAGCCGCGAGTAATCGGCTCAACTCCTACTAGACATAGAATTAAGTGAATTTTGTTACACACAGTGAACAATGAATTATCGGCTCCGTAAAGCTAACGCGATTGAGCCTTCCAAATAAACGAACTAGATAAAAAAAAAAAAAAAAGAACGTTCACCCAGAATTGCAAGTTGTATTAGATAAACTAATGGATGAAAAACTAATAAACTTTATTTAGCTATAAGCTTTCCCTCACAGAAAGTGGTCTGCTAAAAAGATTTTGGAGTATTCCTCTCCACAACAACGAGAAAGACACTTGCCACCGCGTAGGTGTCTAAATCAGAGCTTTTCCCTACATACATGCCATTTCCCTGTGGAATTGATTTGTCGTAATATCCTTTCGCTAGCTCCCTCCATTGATCAATTGTTCAAGCTTCTCCGGCATAAGAGACACGACAGCAGCAGCACAATCTACTAATTAATTGATAGCTGTATTTATTGATACATTCACTTGGTATAGAAACAAGTTAATAGCATTTCAGCGAGTTCATGGAGTAGGCGTTGCTGGCGAGGGAGTGCTAAGGTGAAGCAAAGTTCCTAATTTAATGGTTTCTATTTTGTTGGAACATATTTGGTGACACACTAGCTATTACTTGAATGGGTTGTCGATGAAAATATTGCCGTTGAAACTGTTTGTTTGCTGTAGGGCTAGAAAAATATGGCTTTAGGAATGCAGTTATGCATTTGTGAAATTGGAAATATCACTTTGATCGTTTGCTGTCCGACTTGTTTGACTGTTTATGAGAAACGGAAAACCGGAAGTGAATTCATGCTATACAGTAGCATACATTTGATAAACAGTTTTGTAGACAAATTTCATACCAAAGCAGTATCACGTCCAGTGTTGGAAAAGTTCGCGATATATCACGAAGTTCCCCAAGGGAAAAATTCGCGAGTCATAGTGAGTTTTCGCGAACTTTTCCATCACTGATCACGTCAAATGACGAATCGATCAGACTTGACCTTCTCCGATTTACATGAAACTATGCATAATTGTTTGCTATGGGCAATAATTCACATTTTTGCTAAAATTCGGTCCTAGAAATTATTTCAAAATGGTGTATTCGACATAAATCCTAGCACAAGAACATCAGTTCCAGAGCTGGTAAATATCACGGCCGTCATGTGACGATGAGAAAACAGATATTTCCACTATCACGAGACGAAACTACCTATCAATGTGATGAACTAGCCTACGGCTAAAAATCACAAAAATAAAGAAAAAAAAAAGAAAAAAAAAAACTACCTATCATTAAATAGCTTTCTTGTCATTTTTCAACATTTCTAACTGATTTAGATGATTTTTTTCTTCAGTACAAGTAACTTTAATAGCATTAAATTATCTAGTAATTACGATGATCACAACACTGTCACGTTCTGTCATGACACAACATTTGATGAGATTTTGGAAAAAATCTTCTATCATCGTTTTCTCATCCAATGATAGTGACAGAACTATCTCTGTAAATATCGCTTGAGATCTTTAATTGAAAATGACATTTGCCAGCCATGATCACATTTAATCAAAGTGATGTCTGCCACAAAGTTTTAAAGTATAATAAATTATATCTAGGAAAAAAAATACACGGTAAGTTCATTTTAGTAATTTTGATAGACAAATTTAAAAAGTGTAAAATACTTAAAAAGGCACTCATTCAATACTTTAGAATGTTTTAAGGATAGCTTATCATAAAATAAATTTGCTTAGATAAGAGTCGTCCACTGATTATGATATGGTTTTGAGAGATCATTAGACACTGTCAAATTTTCAGATCACTCCCTACCCGCCTGAAATTTTAGTAAGAGTTCAAAAATTGTAGAAAGTCGTTTTATATAGAGATGGGAAATTTTAGTTTAAAAAGGTCAGTTAATCATACGGTCATTTAAAATATATTTACGATTTTCGACATAAAGGCGGTTAAGATCAAATTATTTTCTTAAACATTGAATTTAACCTAAAACAATAGAAGCCCCAAAGTTTACCAAGATTATTTTGTTTTTTTTTCAGGAAGGATATTAATCAAGAAATGCCCATCGCTTCTAGCCTCCACACTTCAAACGGGTTTCACTCGGATATTGACGCTATCGAAGCTGCTGATTGCTCAGCTCCGGCTGCTTTTGTCCAGCTGTGACTATGAAGTACTTGTCTTTACGGAAACATGGCTCCGTGCTGATATTTACAGCAGTAAGCAAATTTCATTGGATTACGTTTTCATCCGCTGTGATCGCAATGAGTTAACCAATTCTCATTTGCGAGACGGTGGTGTACTAATTGCGGCCAAAAACTACCTGGAGTGTGAATCTATTTCGATAGCTAACTGTGACAATCTTGAGAAAATTGCAGTTTGCATAAATTCGCAATCTCATTCGCTTTATGTAGTAGCCATCTATCTTCCTCCTAACTCGAGTGCCGAGCTATATATTGCTCATGCAAGGGCCGTTCAACAGGTGGCAGATCGTTTATCGGAGACTGACATAATCCTTCAAACGCCTTTACTGATACTGAGATAAACTTTGCAGAAGCTATGTTTTCCAGATTAATAACATTGTCAACACGAACGCAAGACTCCTTAACCTGGCGTTCACCAATCTCCCGGAGTATCTTGACCTGATTGCCGCACCTGCATCGCTGTTAACTGTTGATAATCATCACACACCAATCATCTTACTACTTGACGAGAGTGTTGTACCATCCGTACTTGACGGTCAGGACAAATGTTTCAAATTTGACTATTTGGCATGCGACTTTGACTTGTTGAGTTCTATTTTTATGAATATTGAGTGGGAACAATTATCAAGTTATGCTTCAGTAGACCAGATGTTATCAGCTTTCTGTGAATCTCTCTCTGAAGTTATAAATCATCATGTACCTCGAAAGAGACAAGCTCCGATTTTTGCTTTCAACAAACCGTGGTGGACTGCAGAGTTACGTACGCTTCGTAAACGACGCAACAGGTTTTTCCAAACTAAAAATGAGTCCGATAAAGCTAGACTCGTTGAGCTTGAGTTGGAGTACAAAACCACCCTTTCTACAGCACACGAAAACTATTTGTGTAGGATACAGACAACCATCAAGGAAAATCCTTCGCGCTTTTGGGATTTCATTAAGAAACGCAAAGCTGACTTCGGCATCCCTGGATCGGTCAACTTCGAAGGAACCACTTCTCGCTCATGCTCGGAGACAGCTAATTTCTTTGAGAGCGTATTTAGTAAAGCATCACCCGTTCAACGTCAAGCAGGCTTCGAGCAGTTCCGTCTCATAACATAAATCTTCAATGCATCCAGTTTTCTCCAGACGACGTTCAGAAAGCCCTCGAAAATCTCGATTCAACGGAAGGACCCGGAACGGACAGGCTGCTTCCTGTATTGTTGAAAAACTGTACCGCTACGCTTGCGTCGCCCATCGCTGATTTTTTCAACCAATCGCTCCAAGCAGGGTTCTACATTTTCGAAACAAAATCGCTTCATTTCGAGCAATATCATTTTCGTGTAAGTCATCGTGTTTCTTGTTATCGAGTGACGATGAACATTCCTCTTTTCAAACATGACAGGACTATCACTTGTTTTGTTCGTCGAGTGCTTCAGTTAATTTCATATGAAGCAAAGACTTGTTTCAATTGACGCAATGAATGACTCGAAAACTGCTTCCTTCATTTTTTTCCACTTTCACTTCAATTCGGGGCTCATTCGACTTGTCACGACCTGACGACGCAGGCATCAAAATATAGTATCCGGATAGTATCCGCACAATATAGGTTGCCGATAGGGAAGGCATCCAGATTAGGTGTAGTAATAATATATTATTTAATATTGAACGAAAATTAAATTAACGAGGCCATTCTGGACTCCAAGATGGCGGCCATCGGGGTCAGGGAAAGCCTCAAATACCCCACAATATGGGTATTTTCGGAACGGAGACAACGAAAATCGATATCCGATGCTATGTTGGACTCCAATATGGCGTCCATAGGGTTTCAGAACATGTGTCAAATAACCTACAATATGGTTAATTTCAGAACAGGGACAACGCGTAGATGCCAAAAATCGATATCAGATACCACTTTGGAATCAGTGTTCACTTGGCTGTCGACAAAAGCAGGCCACTCTCGATGTGTGCTACGCGATCGTCTGTTTTCTCGGCAGCAACCATTGTGTGGTCCTCCACATTGTTCTTCATTAGCAGTTCTTTCGGTCGATGCGTCGTCGACTTTGGAAAGCAACCGTTTCGTGATGAGTGTGTGAGTGCTGACCACGTTTTGCGTCCATTGTTGCAATGGACGCGCTCTGACCCTCGTTGGCGTACAACAATTTGCCATACAATGAAACTACTGGAAGCGGCTCCAGTTCTGATGGAGGAGGCTTTTTGGATAGCGGAAGATAAAGTGTTTATTGTGTTGTACCTTTTGACTATAGTTTTAAGATGTATTGTAAAGTGACCAAGAATCCTCGGCTCTGTAAAGTTAATTCGGTTGAGCCTTATCAAATAAATTAATAAACAAAAAAAAACACTTTGGAATCCAATATGGCGGCCATCAGGGTTCAGAAAGTGTCAAATACCCTACCATATGGGAATGACGACAACGTGTGCATGCCAAAAATCGATATTCGATGCCATTTTGGACCCCAATATGGCGGCCATAGGGTTTCCCAAAAGTGTCAAATACCCTAAGATCTGGGTATTTTCGGAACGGGGACCACGCGTAGATGCTTAAAATCGATATTCGATGCCATTTTTAGGCTATTTGATACTTCTTCTTAAATTGAATTTCAAGATGGCGTCGCACATCGATTTATGGCTTCTAGGTGTCAGCCCGATTCCAAAAAAGACGGCGTGACATCAATTTTCGGCATCTATGTCTCATCCCCATCCTGAAAATACCCACATTTTAGGAAATTTGACAAATCTGCAAATCGGAAGCCGCCGTTTGGATTACAAAATGGCGTCGGATATCGATTCCCGGCTTCTAGACGTTACCCGGATTCTTAAAAATAAAAATCGTTTGTATGGGTATTTGACGGATTACAAAATGGCGTCGGATATTGATTTCCAATCTCCAGACGTCACCCTGATTCCAAAAATACCCATGTTGATGGGATGGCATCAGCATTTCCCATTTTCTTTCTGAAATAGGAAGCCGTCATATTGGAAATCAAAATGGCGTCGGATATCGATTTCCGGCCTCTAGACGTCACCCTGATTCCAAAAAATACCTATATTGATGGGTATTTGACAATATTTCCCACTTGTTCTGGAATCGGAAGCCGCTATCTTCGATTTCAAAATGGCGTCGGATATCGATTTTCATCCTCTAGACATTATCCCGATTCCTAAAATACCTTTTTTGATAAGTATTTGACAGCATTTCTAACTTTTTCTTAAACTGGAAGCCGCCATCTTGGATTTGAAAATGGCGTCGCATATCAATTTTCGATCTCTAGACGTGACTCCAATTCAAAAGGTAAACAAATCACCCAACAATGATAAATTCTACAACCAAATGTACAGATCTATGCGCACACGCTTAAATGAACCGAGTGAACAACCATCAAAGTCATAAAAACTGCGCGAATTTGGATCAAACAGCTTCATTTCAATGCAAAAGTATGTTCATTTGACAATGAAAGAAGAAATGAACACGAGTCAAGCCAAAACAAACAGCATGAAAACCGATCGAAAGTGGTTCTGTTGATGTTGACGGGGATCTGCTCGAAGAGAGGACAGAATGACTTTCAATTGAAAGTGATGGTTGAGAGCTTCATCGTCACTTGAAAGTGACTTTGTGGGGCCCTGATCGTAACTGCCAAAGCATACACTGGTGCTTGGTTTCATTCGTCGTTATGCTTCTGGTTTCGCCGACGTTTATTGCCTCAAGACACTATTCTGCTCGCTGTTTCGTAGTATCTTAGATTATGCTTCCCCAGTGTGGTCTCCATTTTACACTACGCATATTCTTACGATTGAACGGATTCAGAAAAGCTTCATGTCATATGTTAAAAATAAACTAAAAGCTGAAACATGGACACAGCTGGGCGGCATAGCCTGGGCAATGTTGCCAGTCCGGCAATAACAAAGTGAAGAGGTTCGATGCGAACACTGGCGTGGTAGCCATAAATACGGTGAAAGAGGAAATGATTCACCAAACCTGAGCGTCTGTTCACCATAAAGATGCGGCTCAAAACGGCGTCTGTTCTCCATGTTAGGAGCGGCTGATCACCGTCCTAGTGCCAGCGTGGGACTCTAAACAGAGCTGTGCACGATGGTCTCCTGGCGAGACAGGGGGTTGTATCAGGCCTAACAAGCTGCCCTGAAAAAAAAAAACATAAAGTTGCAAATACCGAAGAGAGAAATACGGATCGGAACAATCGGTACAGACCTACGCGACGAACTACGATTGGAAACTCGGTACATGGAACTGCAAATCGCTCGGTTTCCCGGGCTGCGATAGGTTAATCTATGACGAACTTCAACCACGCAACTTCGAAGTCGTAGCACTGCAGCAACTTTGCTGGACGGGACCAAAGGTATGGAAAAACGGGTATCGAGCGGCTACTTTCTACCAGAACTGTGGCACCACCAACGATCTGGGAACCGGCATTGTAGTGCTGGGTAAGATACGCCAGCGCGTGATTGGTTGGTAGCCGATCAACGCGAGGATGTGGAAGTTGAGGATTAAGGACCGTTTCTTCAACTACAGAAGGAAGTGTTATATGCGCAGCTGGAGCAGGTGTACGAAGGCTGTTCGCAACGAGACGTCAAAATCGTCATCGGCGACATCAACCCTATGAACATGAAGGTAGGACGGAAAGCCAATGAGTAGACCGGCAATCAGCGCATGCCGTATCGAACGACAACGGCCAACGATGCAGGAACTTTGCAGCCTCTCTCTGTATGGTAGTCTGATGTGTCTTTTTTCCCCGCAAGGATATCCACAAAGCCACCTGGAGATCACCTGACCAACACACAGAAATCCAAATCGACCACGTTCTAATCGACGGGAAAATATCAACGTCCGCACGTACCGCAGTGCGAACATAGATTCGTACCACTACCTAGTTGCAGTATGCATGCGCTGAAAACTCTCTAAGGTGCATAGCACCCGTCGAAGTCGAACGCTGCGACCCAACATTCAGCAATTACGGGATGCCGGACTTTCCCAAGACTACGCGCAGCAGCTGGAAGTTGCACTACCCACAGAAGAGCAGCTTGGCGCAGCTACTCTTGAAGATGGGTGGAGGGATATCCGTTCCACCATAGGTAGTACTGCTGCAGTGGCACTATGTACTGTCATCCCGGACCGAAGAAATGACTGGTTTGACGGCGAATGCAAACTGTTAGTAGAGAAGAAGAGTGCAGCACGGACGAGAATGCTGCAACACTGCAGGAGATTGAATGTGGAGCGATACAGACAAGCGCGCAACAGACAAAACTCGGTTTTCCGAAGGAAGAAGCGTCAGCAGGAAGACCGAGATCGCTAGGCGATGGAAAATCTGTACCACGTAAACGACACACGGAAGTTCTACGAGAAGCTAAATAGTTCACGCAAAAGCTACGTACCTCAAGCCGATATGTGCAAGGACTTGGACGGTAACCTTCTCACGAACGAGTGTGAGGTGATTGAAAGGTGGAAGCAGTACAATGACGAGCACCTCAAAGCAAGGTTGCAAAGACTCATTTCAGCTAAAATAATGTTTTTCGGAATAATAAAACCAAAAGATGGTATGATGGCATGTTTTACTTGTAAGTTACAAGAAGAGGTTACAAAGTATGCGTTGGAAACATAAAACCTGTAAATTTTGATTTCTATGAGTCACAATCAGCGATTTGCTGATCGCTGAGTGAGTGAGTGAGTGAGTGAGTGAGTTTGTGAAAATTCGCTGATTGTGACTCTCATGAAGTGAAATAAACAGGTTTAATATGTCAAACACATTCTTTGCAACCTCTTCTTGTATCCTACCAATTCAAAATTTGATCATGGCATCTAATTATTTCATAATTTAGAAAAACATTGTTTTAGCTGAAATGAGTCTTTGCAACCTTGCCTCAAAGGTGAAGCAGCAGAACACGAAGGTGGCACGTCAACAGACCTTGGAGCACGCGCAGAAGACGACAGGCTACCGGCCCCTGATCTTCAAGAAGTTGAGGAGGAGATCGGTCGGCTGAAGAACAACAAAGCAACTGGTGTAGAGCAACTACTAAGTGAGCTATCAAAATACGGTGGTGAAGCACTGGCTAGAGCACTGCACTGGGTAATTGCCAAGATTATAGAGGAGGAGATATTACCGGAAGAGTGGATGGAAGTTGTCGTATGCCCAATCTACAAAAAGGGCGACAAGTTGGATTGCTGCAACTGCCGCGCGATCGCACTGCTGAGCACCGCCTACAAGGTACTCTCCCAAATTCTGTACTGCCGCCTGTCACCATTTGCAAGAGTGGGGCAATACCAGGCGGGATTCATGGGTGCCCGCGCTACCACGGACCAAATTTTCGTGATTCGGCAGGTTTTGCAGAAATGCCGCGAATACCACGTACCCACACATCATTTGTTCATTTGTTCAATTGATCGAGATCAGCTATGGCAGATTATGTACGAGTACGAATTTCCGCATAAACTGACGCTATTGGTCAAGGCGACGATGGATCGAGTGATGTGCGTTGTACGAGTATCGGGGACACTCTCGAATCCCTTTGAATCTCGAAGGGGGTTACGGCAAGGTGATGGACTTTCGTGTCTGCTATTCAACATCGCGTTAGAAGGTGTGATCAGAAGAGCTGGGATATACACGAGTGGCACGATCTTCAGGAAGTTCATCCAGCTTCTTGGCTTCGCCGATGACATTGACATCATGGCACGGAACTTTGAGATGATGGCGGAAACGTACATCAGACTGAAGGCTGAAGCTAGGCGGATTGGACTTCCCATCAACGCATCAAAGACAAAATACATGAAAGGAAGAGGTTCTAGGGAAGACAATGTTAGCCTCCCACGCCAAGTTCAGATTGACGGTAACGAAATCGAGGTGGTCGATGAGTTCGTGTATTTTGGTTCACTGGTGACCGCCGAAAATGATACCAGCAGAGAAATTCAAAGACGCATTATGGCTGGATTTTGGATTTAGGGAACCCAAACTAATTAAGAATATGTCATAGAAAGTCACTCCAAAGCCAAATGAGTTGTTTATAAATTTCACCCAATATCTATATTTTCCAATTTGAGATTTAAAAAATGTACATAAACAAAACAGAACACTCTTTATAATAAGTTATCATGCGGAACGATAGCATTATCATATTCGATTGATTTTGATATCAAAAGTTAGTCAATTTTATTTAATGTAAAAAGTAACTTCTATTATTACAATTTATGCGATCAATTTGACCCCGAATAAAATCGTTTAAAATCCGCACACTTAAAATTCAGTCGCAAAATTCGCATTTGCAACCAAATTTTCAGGGAGTAAAAAGAAACAAATTCACCTCTATACCTGAATGCACGAGCCTTGGCCATAAGGTTCTGCACGACTTCAAAATCGACAGTTTTTTTTTCATATTAACCCATGTTTTCTTCATTTCTTCTACATTCTTCACCACTTTAGGTCGTTTTAGAAGGTGTTCCTTCATAATGGCCCAGCATTTTTCTATTGGGCACAGTTCCGGAGTGTTTGGGGGGTTCAGATCTCTCGGCACGAAATCGACATCATTCACCTTATACCACTCTAGCACGTCTTTCGTGTAATGGCATGACGCCGAATCCGGGCAGAAGATCATCGGACCGTCATGAGCCTTCAGGAGAGGGAGAAACCGCTTCTGGAGACACTCTTCCAAATACACCTGTCCATTGGTGCTTGCCGTAACGAAAGGTTTACTCCGCTTTCCGCAAGTACAAATCGCTTGCAGAATTAAGAACTTCTTGGCGAACTTCGACATCTTCTGTGTCCGGAGGCTCTCGTGAACATCGCACTTATCGTTGGCAGTCACATACAGGTTTCCTGGAATCTGGTTGAAGTCCGCCTTCACATATGTCATCCATTACGCAGCAGTTTGGTTTCGTTAACTTCTGGTCGTACAACTTCCGGGCACGGCTTTTTGCAACCGTATTTTGTTTTTCGTCACGGTTTGGAGAATTCTGAACCTTTAACGTACGTAGTCCAGCTCGAGATTTGGTATTCTGCACTAAAGTCTTGCTCACATGCAACTTTTTAGCCACATCTCGAACTGAGGCGTTCGGTTTCCGTTTAAAGGCCCCAATCACGTGTTTGTGATCGTTATCGTTGACCAGACGTTCTTCGAACCATTTTATGATACCCGACACCGTGGAATTCACGATTCATAACCTTTTTTTTCCGATGGCGCGATGCGACAGATTCTTATTCTCAAAGTACTTTTTCGCGCATGCACCATTTTGAAAACTTTTGCGCACCTGATGAAATCAACTCACAGAGTGTAAGCAATACACATTAAACTATGTCCACGCAAAATTTCAATTAATTTTATCCAACGGATCAAAAGTTAGAGCAATTTGAGTGTGTGCGGATTTTAAACGGTACACCCTTTATTTCACAAACGCAGACAGTACATGAGCAAGTCGAACGCACACTTTTTTGCCCGCAGATTGGAAAAAATACTTCCAGTCTCCTCATCCATTAATGTATGAGTTAGGTAAAGTAGTGTGTATTTGACAAGTACTGTCGCATTAATAGCCCTTCGCTCATTTTCAACTTCTATTCAATTTTCATACTGTTGTACTCTAGTGAAACTATCTACCTACCCTCGTCAGACCTTTCTCCAGCTTATAAATTATCATGTTACCATTTCGACAAAAACATTACCAAACCATTGATTTCAAAGCTTAGAAGTTTTGGCCTAGATTTAGTATTCAGCAGTAGGATAAATCAGCTGAAGTCACTGTTAGGATCAACTAAAGATTCAATAAATGTCTTAGGGAAAGCCGGAGTCTACAAAATCTCTTGTCCAGATTGCAATAAAATCTACATTGGTCAGACGAAAAGGACTTTGGAAACAAGGTTTAAGGAACACATCGCAGAGGTAAAAAAGACTAACAAAGAGATGGATAAAGGACTTCATTATGAATTTAAATCCAAGGTTGCAGAACATATCGTTAAAAAGGGGCACAATTTGATTAAGGAAAACATTAATATCCTGCGGACTGTATCTTCACCTTGGAAACTAGACGTGGCCGAAAGTCTAGAAATATTTAAACATAATCCATCAACATTGCTTAAGAGAGATCAAGGAAACAGATACTCGAGACTCTTTAGCATGCTACCTAAAACAACACATCATAACATGCATCTACCTGTTGGAGACTAAATTTAGGTACCTGTTTAGGTAAATTTTGACATGGCAGTGGATACCTGCTGATTTTTAGTACCTATTGATTAGTATATAGCTCGTAGATAAAAGATGGATTCTTCAGTGGTGTTGAGTACTTGGCACTGTTGAAGTTTACAACTAGTAGACGAAATACGCGTATCTGTCAAAAGATAAGCAATTATAACGGAATTTAAAGGAAATAAACCAACCCACTCAAAGCTCTTCATAAAGGGATTCCGTTAAGAGGTTCGACAAATTTAAAGGATGTTAGATAGCATTTCCAACCACCTCTGAATACAAATTCCATCCGTGAAGCATTGATGCCTCCATTTAGCTTCAATGTATCCATCAATGCTACAAAATTAAGCTTAAGAACATTACTTTCGATGTTCAGCAATCAAAATGAACTCAGCCATTCATCAGTTATCGATGTCCTCAATGACCTTAACTGGCAGTTAATCAAACATAATTTGCAGATAAATCTTTTACCTCAACTCAACAAGCTGACAAGGTGACCAACAAGCTGAGATGTATTGGTTGACAAACGTATAACATTAAATCCGAAGTTCAGTAGAAAGTTATAACTAGCTGAGTGTGCCTGGACTTGCTCGGGATTCAATATTAGCTTGAGTTTATGCGCCGATTTAAAAAAAAATATGCTATATTGTACGTAGCCCCCTCCCCTCATATTTAAGGGACTATGACCTCCACATGCCAAATTTGGTTCCATTTGCTTGATTACACAGATAAAAATTCTGAATTTTAATTGTGATGTAAACATTCATTCACCTAGACTTGTATTTCATTTCACCAAAGATATCTAAATAGCAAGATATCCCACTAATCAATTCCTCATACAAGATGTCACACATGTCATCATAACATATAATTACCACCCTTATGTGCTTGCAGTGCCATCTGTTGAGTTCATATTGAAACTCTTGGGAGTTTCCTGTAAACTTCACCACCAGGGCTCAATAATTGACTGGTGTCAGCATTACAGATGTCAACGCGGGCATTGATGATCAGCCGAGGGAAGAGGACAATATCATTCTCGAAGTCATCATCATTATATTGCCATAGCAAGATTTTTACTTGTTTGTGATTGCTTCGATTATCAATCATTACCACTTTATACGCAACAGAAACAGTTGAGAAAATACACATCCAAGCGCGCATCATGATGTGCTTGCAGTATGTTTTGCTTTCGAGCGAAAGCGTTTCCAATATACCGCCGTTAGCAGTAAGATGCAAATCTCTAATAGTAAGTGAAGATTTGCGGAGCTGTTGCTCAAAGTAATCTTAATAAGCATAGAAGTAAACATTGGAAAAACATTCAATCTCTATTAAGAATTATTCCAATACCCAAGCCACTGGAAATGCAACGTATTGAAATCATTGCTAAACGTAATAAAATATGCCGTCTTCTTTGGCCAACGCAGCTCGCATTCCATTAAAAAATTACGTTGCAATAATCATTACTTTCCTATTTTATACCGTAGGAAGTATTTGTCAACGCCGGTGAAAGCAAACGCAAACAGAAGTAGCCGAAGCTGAATGATGACGATGAGGTATGACACGGCTTCGTGTTTTGATATGCGCTGTACCGTCCGCTCAGTTGTGTGGGTTCGTACATGTATAGATGTTGCGTTGGTGTGCGTATTTTCTTCAAATGCTGCAGTTCAACGTTGTCTCGTCACAAACCGTTTGGCGCTGTTACTTGTTTCTATAAATACCAAAGAGTGAAAGGGGTCTGATTTCACGCAACCGAGCAACTTGCAAACAATATTGTTTACAAAGATGGGCTTTTGTGTACAATATTTGCTACATTGCATGAAATGTCTCAGAAGTTTACATGATATATAATGTAAACGTATATGATATGTGACGCTCAATTTAAGTGCATCATATTGAACAGAAATTTACACTACTTTTTCGAACTGTGTAGTTCTCGAGTTATGCAAAAAATTTCTGTTTCATTTGTATTGGAGCCCCCCTTTACATAGGGGGAGGGGTCTCGAACCATCATTAGAACCTTTTCCGGCCCAAAAAAACCCCTGCATTCAAATTTTCACGCCGGTCGGTTCAGTAGTTCCCGAGTCTATAAGGGTCAGACAGACAGACAGAAATTCATTAATACATATACAAGTTAAGAACGAACCCTCTTGGACCACAACCAACCGCTTCATCGGTGCATCTCTATTATCATCATCACCGTCAGCAACAACAGCAACCAATCACTTCATTGGTAAATCTCTATTATCGTCATCATCGTCATCATCCATACCAACAACAACAACGACAACGCCGATGACGACGACTAAGACTCAGCAATCGGCATAGCAGCCAGCACGATCACTAATCCGCACCCAAGTCCAAACATCAGCAATTCTTCCCCAGCAACACAAGGAACACAAAGGTAGCACAGTAACGAGCAAAGCATATTCCTACATCAGCAAATGGCCATCCGGCAGCCAAAGATGTCACCAACCCTTGAACCTGCCAATGATCGAAGACGCCTCAGCAGTTTTGTCGCCTTTGCAACAGAAACACGGCGACCACGTTCCCTCTTTAAATTTATCTTACTCAGCTGCAAGGTTGCAAATACTCATTTCAGCTAAAATAATGTTTTTCGGAATAATAAAGCCAAAAGATGGTATGATGACATGTTTTACTTGTAACTTACAAGAAGAGGTTACAAAGTATGCGTATGAAACATAAAACCTGTAAATTTTGCTTTCCATGAGACACAATCAGCGATTTTCTGATCGCTGAGTGAGTGAGTGAGTGTGTGAAAAATCGCTGATTGTGACTCTCATGCAGTGAAATAAACAGGTTTAATATGTCAAACACATTCTTTGCAACCGGGGGGCGACCTCGGCGTAGTGGTTAACATCCATACCTCTCACGCCAAAGTCACGAGTTCAAATCTCACCCCCGAACAAGTCACGAATGACACAAGAGTGTTAAAGTGACTATAATTAAAAAAAAAATCTTTGCAGCCTCTTCTTGTATCTTACCTATTTAAAATATGATCATAAAGGGTGATACGGTCAAAATTTGGTCAAGGGAAAACGCGTGTAAATCGGTGAAATCGTTTATTTAAAAAATCAAATTAAATTTCTTTTTCAAGTTCAATTAGTATAAAATTCAGGAAAAATATTCAGTTAGGCTTCCGCTTTTCCAAATCCGAATTGCCGGGCCTTACGCTTGACCCCTGCCATCAGATTTTGTACAGCCACCTTGTCCACCTTCTTCGCCGCAGAAAGCCAGTTTGCCTTGAACTGCTGCTCGCCCTTAGCAGTTTTTTTGGTCTTCTTTAGGTTCCGCTTGACAATAGCCCAGTATTTCTCAATTGGGCGGAGCTCTGGCGTGTTGGGAGGGTTCTTGTCCTTGGGAACCACCTGCACGTTGTTGGCGGCGTACCACTCCATGGCCTTTTTACCGTAATGGCAAGATGCCAAATCCGGCCAAAACAGTACGGAACAACCGTGTTTCTTCAGGAAAGGCAGCAGACGTTTATTCAAACACTCTTTCACGTAAATTTCTTGGTTGACAGTCCCGGAAGCTATGAAAATGCTGCTTTTCAAGCCACAGGTACAGATCGCTTGCCAAACCAGATATTTCTTTGCGAACTTTGACAGTTTCATGTGCTTGAAAACATCTGCTACCTTTCCCCTTCCTTTTGCCGTATAAAACTCCTGTCCCGGAAGCTGCTTGTAGTCGGCTTTGACGTAGGTTTCGTCGTCCATTACCACGCAGTCAAACTTCGTCAGCATCGTCGTGTACAGCCTCCGAGATCGCGCTTTGGCCGTCGTATTTTGTTTATCATCGCGATTTGGAGTAACTACCTTCTTGTAAGTCGATAGTCTGGCTCGTTTTTTGGCTCGATGCACGGTTGTAGACGATACACCCAGCTTATTTGCGGCATCTCGGAGAGAGAGGTTAGGGTTTCGCTTGAAACTACCGGCAACTCTCTTTGTCGTCTCAGCGGCTTCCGGTTTTCGATTTCCCCCCGATCCAGACTTCCTGGCTGTCGACAAACGTTCCCCAAACACTTTAATTACATTTGTAACGGTTGATTTGGCAACTTTTAGCGATTTTGCCAACTTTGCGTGCGAGTAGCTCGGATTTTCGCGATGCGCGAGCAAAATTTTGATACGCTGCTCTTCTTGCTTGGACGGCATTTTGACAACTGAAGAGTGAATTCCAAAATCAAAATAGGAGCAATATTCTACACACACACACCTTCAAAATGAGGGGTGTTCAGGTTTTTTAAATGCAAAATTGAAAGAAATACGTCAAGTTGATATTGACCAAATTTTGACCGTATCACCCTTTAGCATCTAATTATTTCATAATTTAAAAACAAAAAACATTGTTTTAGCTGAAACGAGTATTTGCAACCTTGCTCAGCTGATTGATAGGGCTTCGGTAGGTTTGGAAATAATATAATTCAATAAATAAGTTCAGTTGGTTTTAGACCTTAGTAGAGTTAACTAGTGTTTTTTTTTTAAACTTAAGTCTGGATGACACATCCAAAAGTTATATATAGAAGAAGATATATATATATATATATATATACATGCCATATCGTATTGAAGTTGAATTCGGACGCTGGTAAATGATCATGATCATCATGCTATCAGAAACCATCACCACTTTCGTTATGTTGCCATATCTAATCTGTTTGCCCGAGCACTCATCCCGTGCTGTTCAACTAAAACTTTTCTACAATCTTCCTCAAACAATACCGGTAAGTGTGCTGTATTCTTTCACAGATCTTTTATCTGAGAAAACAGCCTCCCCTTCCCGTTTCAACAAACCAATCTCGCTAAACCTGAAGCACGGCTTACTATCCAGCCCTCTGCTCCCCGGAAGCAAGTACCATCGTACACCAACTTGTTGAGCCCCATGCTCGAATTCGATCCGCTCTGACGCTGCTGACTAGGTGGGAAATGTTCATAAGCCATGTAAAAAATAGGGCGGAGGGTGAAATGTCCATACAATTGAACGACCGATTGTCTACGTGGGAAGAAGGAGAGTGTGTGTCTAAAACTTCTCAAACCCGGTCTACGTAGTTTATGAACCGCCCCTTGGTTGGATCGACAAAGACGGACACCCTCAACAAAGACTCCGTCGCGGCAAACTCCTGGGGCTTCCCCTCACACCCACCGTGCAGCATTGTAAAACCATCCGGGAGGCATCATAACAACACCGCACCATCGAGTGAGCTGTTTGCTCCCGCATCCTCCCCGATTCACGCACATCTCGGAAGTAGGCACCAACCTACCCCTACCCATCCCGGAAGATCGATGAAATCACACATCTGCGACACATCACGACCAGCGAACACGGACTTCGGCTTCGGCCGTCGGGATTTTCTTCGCATTTTCCACAAAGCTGATGCTGCAGAGCCGAGTTCGGCTCAACGGCAGACGGCACTCACTCTCGCCCGTTATTGTCCGGTTGCAGAATCCTCTCAGCGGAGAGATAAGTCATCGCCCACAATGGGCGAGAAGGATGAGGAAGCAACATGCAACATTCAACCCAAGAAATGTCGCGCGACATCGAAGTGACGCACGACTCCCGTGTTGCAGAGAGCGCATCAGCTGCGCCTGATCGGCTCGAGGAAATGCAGCCACATGCCAGCACGGGGACGGGGCACTTCCGGGGGAACCTGGTGGGAAACCGAGGTCGGAGAAACCGAACAAAAACAGATTGGAGGAAACTCAGCGGCGAAGACTTTCGCCTTTTCCCAGCACCGACCCAGAGGGTGTAGGAAGATTAGCGAGTCAGTCGGTTAGAATTCGTCGGACAGCCACCAGGTGCGCGCCTTTCGGTTCGTCGGAGATCCGGTCGGGAACCCTACATATCCGGACAGCGGAAATATCGTGGTCGCGTGCGTGCGTGAGTCAAATCAATTCGCGAGTGCCGGGGGCTGCTGCTTTGCCGAAGAGGGGTGGGTGTTTGTTTGGATTTCCAAGCTACGGACGTGCGATTCGTGAACAGGTGTGTACGTGTGTGTGTATGTGTGTGTGTGTGTGTGTGTGTTTTTATGTCACTATTGTGTGCTGGAAGTCGAGAGTTGACTCATATTTGACGTTGAGATTTCAAATTGTATTACCTAGAAACTATGTAGCTGTCGTGGATTCAAAAAAAGATCAAATGTAGTTTGGTGGTGGGTTTCAATAACACGTGAACATAGAATTGCACCAAATGGATAGTAAACTTTGGTCATGGATATGAGTTAAGTTTCCTCGTTTAATTTTGATGTTTAGTTTTCCAATGAAATATTAACAGCTTGCCAAATATTTCCTCGAAACGGAGCATTTCCATCATTCAAATGTGCAATAAATTTAGGAATGTTGTTGTGCGGCTGACAGTGCGGCATTTGCTCATCTCATATTTGAATCATTAGCATCATTAGTTGCTCACATGAAAGAGCATTTATTTTCAGACGATTTTATCATAAAAAACTACATAACAATTTAACAATTTTAGATGGAATGGTTTCGTGAATGAATATAACATCAAACAGATTTTACGATTTTTCGATGAATTTCCAAACCAGTAATCCAGTTTGTAGCCGACAAACTGGACAAACTATCTCAACTAACAACATAGCTAAACTTCAAGCTTATTTCTCATCGCATATCAAGCTTATTGCAAGCTCTCAACCTAGTGTTCGAGATGCAGTTCCACAGTTTTTAATTGAGAGCTTTCGATGCCTGTACCATTTTTGCATTAGTATAATTGTGTGGCAAGTACAATCATACTCTTTACCCAGGGAAGTCAAGAAATTTTCCAATCCAAAACATTACTAGACTGGACCGGGAATCGAACCCAGCCACCTCCAGTATGGGCTTGCTTTGCAGCTGCGATTTTACCGACTGAGCTAAGGGAGGGTGTTCCTACAATCCAAAGGGTATATCTAGCATCTAGTATACCTAGTATACCTATCTAGTATACCTTACAGCTAAAGTCGGATCCTTGCGATAAAAGTAAGAATGACAACTGTATCGGACTTCTGTACGGAAACCCAATTTTCTTTCATATCTTCCTCAGATTTGACCTCCTTGCGATGCTTCCGTAGTGCGTGCCTTATAATAGCCCAGTATTTTTTGATGGGCCTTAGTTCCGGTTCGTTGGGGGCGTTCATGTCCTTGGTTCGTACCCAAGTGACCCCGTTGGCTTTGAACCACTCCAGGACAACATTTGAAGAGTGGCATGAAGCTAGATCCGGCCAGAAGTTCGTAGGGCCCTCGTGTTGCTTCAACAGAGGAAGCAGACGCTTCTGTAGACACTCCTGGAGGTAGATTTCCCCGTTTACAATCCCGGTAGTCACTCCGCTTGCCACATGACCAGATCGCTTGCCAAATCATGTATTTCTTGGCAAACTCTGCTTCCTTACTTCCTCCGGAACATCAAACTTGTGCTGGACGGTAAAGAACAATAGCCCCGGAAGCTGCCGGAAGTCCGTCTTGACGTAAGTCTCATCATCCATCTGGGTGTACAATTTCCGGGCCCGTGACTTTCCCACCGTATTTTGCCGGTCTTCACGATTTGAAGCCTTCTGCACTTTCAGTCCCCAGAAGTCGTATAACAATGTTCAAACAGTATCGTAAATAACTACAGTTTAAGTCAACATCGCATATAAGTATGACAAACATTGCATTATGTTTAAGTTATAACGTATAGAATGCAAATTTCCGACTTGCGACGAATAATTTTTCCATCGTACTGTATCACAAATTAAATCTGATTACATCGTAAGGCTTTTCAAATGGTATTTGTTATTACAGATTAAATCGTATATAATGTCAAATCAACTCGTTTAAAAAGAAATTAAAATTCGCACGTATATGGCCTTCACTTTTGTTGGTATAGGCTAGGCCCTCTTTTTGCATTCTATACGATTTGTTTGTTTGTATATAAGGTTGTATATCATAGAAACAATTTTGAATATTTACTGGAGTCGCTTTTTACGCGGTTTTTTTACACGGTTGTTTTTACGCGGTTAGGGCCGCTGAGTCGCAATTTACGCGGTACTTTTTTAACGATTTCTCGACAACGATACGACCTATCGAGTTGATTCCAATCACATTATCCGTTTCAAACTATATGTAATCAAATGGCATACTTTAAAAAAAATCACAATTTTTTGTGTAAATACAGAATTTTTTTTATAATATGTCTATATGGACCATAGCATGCTATAATAACGAATGGCATCAAAATCCGATTTAAAAAAATATTTAAGCAGGTGAAAAATCAAAATCTCGGATGTTTTATTTAACGCGGTTTTTTTTTTCACGCGGCACGTATCCCTCGCGTAAAAAGCGATTCCAGTGTACGTGCATTCTGGTTGTGTGGGTCCCTCCCGGTCCTTGGCTCTCTGAACGAAAGACTTGGACAGATTCAACTTTTTGACCACATCCCTGACCGAATCATTGGAATTCCACTTAAATGCTTTCGTGACACGCTTGTGATCCTGATCACTAATAGAACATCCATTCTGACCGCAGTTCTCCTACCGTTCGATGCTCAGAGTTTGGTAGTAAAGTTTAATCACACGACTCACCGACTCACGACTGCACGATTCCGAGTTGTTTTCCAATATCCCGATGAGAGAGTTGAGGATTTTCCAGGTGCTTGCGCAAAATCAATTCGCGACGTTGCTTTTTGGGTGACGCAATTTTTAAACAATACAGCATTTTTTCTACAGTAATTTTTTTCGTGCTGCTATTTGATGTGGGACACCCTTTATTTGTTTCTAAGATATTGATAAAAGAAGGAAGTGATTTCTTGGAAATCACTTAAAATAGAAAATGCTCCCCTGGACCGAGGGGTGCTTGGATCGGCACAAAAATTTAATTTCACTAAAGTTAGACCAAAATAAACATCTCCTCAAAGTTTGTCAAAATCGGAAGAGGTCAATCGCACTTTTTTTTTCTAGGTCACTTGACGCGCACCATAATAATTGTAATGGTATACTAATCTTATAAGAGCCAATAACAATAATCCAAATATCAGAAGAACCGTTTTCCAGCAACCTGGTAGTAGAATCGATAAAGTTTGGGCATATTTACGCTATGCTCAAGATTGTATGCACTGTGGCAGGAATAGCGATCTCCTAGTCAACTTTTGGGAACTGACCATTTTCCAGTGATTTACCGTATGCGTGATAATGTTTGCACCATTGAGCAATGTCAAAATTAAAAAAAAATCAAAAATTTCGTTTTCAAGTTTTTTTATTTATTCAAAGAGGGGATGTTTTTCAGAGTCTTAAACTATGCTAATCATCGATCGAGTTTCCACTTGCTGCAATTACGGCCTCCACACGCTTCCGGAATGCACGGCAAGTTCTAATAATGTATAATGAGAGAGAGAAGGATTAGTATTTTCCATTTAATTCCACTATTTTATTTGCTTATCCTTGACAGATACGCGTATTTCGTCTAAAATGAGCAGACTTCTTCAGTGTCTTGTACAAATACTCGACTAGTCTGGATCCATTTCTCTCCAGGTACGGGTCAATGTTTGTATGAGGCATGCTGTACTCGGGTGGCGTTTAGAACAGGCCTTGACCTTCATGACGCGCCATATTGAGTAATCCAGCGGATTAAGATCGGGGCTAGATGGCGGCCACATATCCTTCGCCCAGAACGGAAGATGTTCCGGCAATCACTTCTGAGTGCGTCTCGAGGTGTATCACGGAACCCCGTCTTGTTGAAATACAACATTTGGCTTCGGACCGTACTGTTCTTTGATCCACGGAAGAACATACTTACTTAAATCCCGATGTAGACCTCCGTGTTGGCTTTGTCGCCTTCTGGAATGAACACCGGGTCCATTTTTGTTTGCCATTGGAAACCACAAATCCAAACACCATAATACTAAATAGCAGGATGCTTGGTCAGATACACGTTCTTGTGCTCGTCGGAAGCAGTCGGAAGAGTACTAATATTCCTTTCGGTTCTGGATTTTGATACGGGATCGACGGTAAACATGCTCTAGTCGGTGAACAGGATTACTGGATTTTTTCGCTTAAGGAAGTTCACAATTTTCTTGCATCGTTCGACTCATAGCTCCCGGATGCGGTTGGCAATCATGTGAGTTTTTTTTCCGTGCCCTCGACTTCGCCCCGCAATCTTCCTTTATGATCTTCCGTGCCGTTCCTTTGCCATTTTCCTTATTGAACGCACTGGATTCACCCGAATCTTTCTTTTGATAGCAGCGATAACCCTCGGAACCCGAGCTGACCTCGGACGACCTGTGGCCACCTTCGGTCTAAAACCCTTTTGACGGTCCACCGAGACAATCCCACGGCGATTGAAATGTCTTTTTGCGACATTTGCGCGTGGTACAAATCACGAATACGCTGCCACTTTGTCATGGTGCAACTGTCAAACTAAGTAAATCATTTTCTTCTATACACAGCCTACTACGGTATGATCTATAGGTTACGTGCATGCAAAGAAAACTAAGGCATTGTATGCACTGGTGAAACGGGAACCTTATTTTTGTACGATGGTGCAAACATTATCATGCATACGGTAGGATATCCAGAGGACCGTTTTATGGCCACCCGGTAGGATAATCGATATGGTGATGGAATATTTCCTCTATGCTCACGGATCTCTAGGTTTACTTTTAGCCTAAAGTTTTAGGAATTGACCATATTTCCGGTGATTTCGGATACCCAGAGGACCGTTTTCTGACCACCCAGTAGCAGAGTGGATATGGTGATGGCATATTGATCATATTCTCGGTGATTCTGGATATCCGGATGTCTACTCAGTGATTCCGGGTGATTCTTCTCACGGGTTTTCCCGTTCCGACTGGTCAACCGTAGGTTCAATCGGGTTTCTACCTGTTTATAATGAAAATAGATAGTTCTACCTTAATCATAACGATTGAAAATCGCATTTTTGAGCAGGGTTGGCTTTCTGTCAGTCAAGTTCCGATTTTTGTTTAAATGTCGCATGACACATTTTAGTCCTGGGACGTGTTCGGAATGGCCATAGTCGTTTTCGCCACCAATGATCGATATTTTAAGAATAATGAAGTAAGGCTATATACAGCCATTCCATAACAAAACGATATAGTGGTTCTCAAAATTTCGTAACAATTGGTAGTTTTGTTTCTTATCGAAAAATATGTATCAATGGAGACGCAGTCGTATTGTTGCAAGTTCCCCGGTAGCGGTAGAGAAAAACTTCCATAGGGCGGAGTAATCACAAACACTTAAAGCAATGTGCACCAACAAATCAAAAATAAGGCATTACAATCATCTTAACAACCGTGTATTATGGCTACCATCTTCCTGAACATCCTTCCTACTTTCCTTTCTCAACTGTGAGATTCTTCAAGAACTCCCTGCCATTTTCTTTTCTACTCTACTGCTATGTCACATAAAAGTTTCACTACTCACGATGGGCCAATCTTCTACCTTTGGCTGCTGCTGATGGGTGCACCTGCATCGCCGGTACTGCTTGGGTGAATGTACTTCATCGTTCCGGCCGTGGACGCACCGTGTACCGCTTCCCTCGTACGCCACTAACAACTTCCGTGTTGGTGCGACACCGTTGGATTTCCGTCTAGATAGCGAGCAAACGTAATCGCTGGGGCTCACCTCGCTTCCTGCTTCTGCTGCTGTCTTCATCCGCTGAGCTGTCACGCAAGCCAGCGCTTCTCCGCCCGGATAGCGAACGAGTGTTGCTTCACTTCGACCGTGCACGCGGACGCTCGTGTCCACACCGGTTGCCACCACTGTCGTCTTAGTCAGCACATAGCTGCCCGAGGCTCGATCGGCCACCGATGCTCTCGTTCGTGTGCGTGAGCGCTCCCTTTCCGTTTTCTATTGCTGCGGTCGCAAACCGAACTCCAGAAAGCTAGAGGAAAAAATGGCCTATTGAGGTTAGGTTTGGACTCATCTCACAAACCAGCACGTGACCTACTTCTCTTGAAGGCCTTTCTTGTTCGGATGTAGACCGGTTCGCTTTGAGTAAACCAGCCAGTTCGTGCAACGTAGGTCAGCCTGCAGAAGAGGTTGATTTAGCCGATTTGTTCTCGGAGGGTGTGCTGGCTACTAACCTTGCTATACCACGCGAATTTGCACTGGGTGCTTTCCAAGGGGATTGCTACAGTCGATAGTGGATCTTTTCGCTCCGTTTGCCCACCAAACCTCGGTCTGGGTGAGAAAAAGGCTTGCTTTATGGTTGGCAAAAGCTTCTACAGCGTGTTACCTTTTTGCAGTGTTGATTCCTCCTAAATGGACCTCTGTGGCTTGGATGTCTCACGAACGTCAATGAGCAGCCAGTGATCTGTGCGTTTTCGCTACGCCCGTTCGTAGAATCTCAATCGGACACAGCCGTCTCGCCAACACCAATTGAGGGCCGAACAGATCCGTTGTATGCCACAGCAATGGCTGTCTTCTCTTGCACTGGTAGCTTATTTCTTCCTCCTGGATCAATAGCCACACGCGAGTCACTTTTCCCGCACCGGCAGCTGTTATTTTCTACCCGGGCCAAACAACAATTTTCAGATGACTATTTTTTTCCGCACAGAAGATCGAACACACGTGAACTTTTCAGAGCACAAAGACGATTTGCCTATCTACGCACTCTTCTCCTTTGTTTTCAGCGGAAGCCAACGGGTTCGGATGCATTCAGCACCTAACCGGGTGCAATATAATTCGCTGTATGAAGTCAGCTGTCAAGCAGTGCACCCATGCAGCATACGGTTTCACCGTTGGCACGGAAACTTTTCGTTAACGTTTTTGTTTTTTACCGTTAATTTTGCTTATTTACATCTACATATTAACTTTAATCGAAACTCCCCCCCTTGTCCGACTGCGCATATGATATAAATCTCATTGTTTTTGAATAATTCAATAATTAATCTAAACATACAAAGTTGATGACATGAGATACTCCGAAATTATTATTTGACCGGCAGTGTTGGCAGGAAAAGTGATTTTTGGCATTTAATTCAAACCATATATATTTGAACGGTTATAACTTATTTTTAGATACATTCTAGCACCGTACTTCCTTGAGCAAAGTTGTTAGGTACTTTCTGGACTATATTTGAACATGACTAGTTGCATGGTTCAAGCCAAATTGTGGTCACTAGGAATGAAAATGCAAAAAAACTAGGTTTTCCCATACTAATTCCCATACAAATTTCAAACAAAACGCGGAAAGCAGGGTTATAACCAATCTTCCCCAAATTTTGCACAGTTGTTTGGAACCAAAAATGGAACCAAAAAAAGGTTGTTCTCGCTTAATGAGTTCAAGTATGCTTTTTTTTATATAACGGTGACCCACCCTATTGGGTACCCACGTGCTACTCCAAAATATATAATGGCTTGTCAAGGAGCCCACATTTATTACATTTTGGGAAAAATATTTGAACCAACATTGAACTATAATCACCAAAAACAATAAAATACTTGAAAAATTTAAGATGAAGTATAATAGTCACAATATAATGATATAGGGGAAATGGTTCTAATAGTAGCCTATGGATCTAAGATTGGACCCATCGCTAAAAAACTGCTATTTATCAATTTTATCTAGATGAACGCGTCATTGGGACGGTACTACTGGATATTTTTGGTCGCTATGGGCCCAAATTAGGGGTATTTAAGTCGACATGACATCCATTTCCCCTACATCAATTTTGCATAGGTCAACGTGATACTGCGGTCGTGTCTAGGACACAACCCTTTAAATTTTTTATAATAACCTTTCATTTGAAATCATCATCAAGTCATTCAAATCGGCCAGTGCACAGTGGTCCAGAATGCAGATTTAGGTGTAATGATATGTTTTGAGCCTGAAATTGAATTAATTAAGGTATACGTTATAGCTGAATTAATTTCAAGCAACTTTGCAGAACACAACTTTTTTGTATCTCTTGAATTGGCCGATTTAGAGCTATTTTCTTGAATTGAGTTATGGTGGCTCTAAAAAAACAGTTGTTTTGCTTTTTATTTGAAATTTCTCATGAAAGTCATCTTCTAGAGACTTTTAAAACTCTTTAAGACTAATGTTTTCTATCCAAATTTGTTGCCTGTATCTCTTCTAATAAAAAAGATATACCCGAATATAGTAAAAAATATGAATAAATTCAAATTGATTTTATACGAGTTTATAAATAACATACCTCCATTTTTTTCATATTATTGAAAATAACATACGCCCTTTCAAATGCCGTAAAATAACTTTTTTTTTATTTGCCCCCAAGAGATATAAACATTTGAAAAGTGCATATTTTTAGCATAAAAACGTCAATAACTCTTGATCGGCGAAAGATATTGACAAGCTTTGCGCAGCAAAAATTTGCGCCTTAAGATCTAAAAGTTATTGAAGACACCTTTGCTGAGATATACGAAATAAGAAAACTAGAGCAAAACAACTTTTTTTTAGAGCCACCCTATTTCAATTCAAGAAAATAGCTCTAAATCGTCCAATTTAAGAGATACAAAAAAGTAATTCTCTACAAAGTTGCTAGAAATTAGCTCAGCTATAACTGCCGAAGAATGAATACCTTAATTTATTCAAACAAAAAAGTAAGATACATGTTTTTAATGATAATAGAAACCACCCTAGAATTCATTATCATAAAAATGAGGGCCTAACTATAAGGAACAACTTTGTAGAAGAGACTTTTAAAGTTTCAATTTTTAGTCTAAAGTTTCAATTTCAGGCTCAAAACGTATCATTCCACCTAAATCTGCATTCTGAAACACTGTTCAGTGGTTCAAAAGTTACGATTTAAAAACAAAATCATTTTTGGAGAAAAAAAAATAGGAAAGAATCGATTTTTTGCACCACTTTTTAACATGGGAATGGTCACCATAAAAAAAAAAGAAAAATACGGGTCTAATATTTTTCGATAAGGAACAAAACTACCAATTGTTACGAAATTCTGACAACGACTATATCGTTTTGCTTTGGAATGTCTGCATAGCGGTGCCAGTGGTGTAGTGGTAAGCGTGATTGCCTCTCCCACCAAAGGGCCCGGCATTACATCTCTGATAATGTCGGAAGGGTAGTAAAGCCGTTGGTCCCCGATTGATGAGTTGATGAGTCGATAGGTAGGGTCCAGGTGTGGGAGCTACCTCCCTGGCGTCGGTAGCATTGGTACTAAGTTCGGAAAATAAGCTAGATAGAAAACATTAAATTCAATTTTGACAACATTAAATGTTCAGGCTTGTTGCCAAAATCGAACGGACAGTGTAGGTGATAGTAAACGTATTTCCCCTCCGGTTTATTTTACAGTGCATCAACAAACGGAACCAACCCACGACGGAGCTTACCCATCGCCACTCCGGCTAAGTACCATCATTCACGTCAACATCAACAACAGCCACTTCACCGCTGGAAGACAAGTTCACTCTCCATGCGAAAAGTGCTTTAAATTAAAAGTCAAAAGAAAAACATTGATTGCCAAACTTGCTGCCGCCGCCATCACATCAGGTGTCTTTCGGTTTGGTTCGGGGCCACTTCCGTCGGAGATTTCCGCAGGTACGCAGCAACAAAAATCGAAAGCGAAGCCGAAACGGTGTGAAAGGAAGTCCAAGTTTACCGGTTCTGCCCACCCATTGACCTTAATAGTCGTCGTCGTCTCCGAGATCGTCCCACCGAGCTTCAGCTTCCCGTGAAGCTCGCCGGTGCCAACAACCAAACAGCTCAACAAATCCGAAACTCGAGACAGCGCTTCCTAGAAGTTTTCCATCACTTTGTCTTCTTCGCCTCCGAAGTTCGCGTTGAAAACCCATCAGACGAAGAAGACTGTTTTGTTTTATTGTGAGCGCGAGTGTGTTCCAAATTGGAAACCGGAGTATTGGGAAGGATAGCCAATTCTGCGGTGGGGAAGCGACAGGAAAATAAGTGTAAATTGATATTTATTGCCAGTGGGATTCCGGAGCTGTTATTCCCGCAGCGTGTTTTGTCCATTCTGTGTCGTGGACCCAAAACGGACGTAGTTGAATGGTGGAAGAAGCAGCATTTGAGCATCCTTTCTTTTTACAGCAGCAGTGAAATAACAATTAGAAGAAATTGGAAAAGAGAACTTGTTCGCCTCAACAACAACGGAACGGAATCAACGGTAACAAGGTTTCGAGAGAAGTGATTGAAGGCCAGAACTTTTTATGTTTGTTTGCAGTGAAAAGAGTCGAAGTGAATCGGATTCCGGAGTGTTGGGGGTTGCGAAATCCTGTCCAGCTGTGTAAACTAATTGGGTAAGTTTTTATGGGCGGTAGAGGTTTATTTCAGTGCTTTAACGTGGGATGGGACGACACGTCTTTAACATTCAATCGAGAGCTTTCCAAGAAATCAGTCATCATAACCCCGTTCAGTGGTAGGGAATCAAGCTTGTCGATAAGCGTCGGGAGGTGGTATTATGATTTTCTGAAAGCTCCCAAAGTCAAAACCGTGATTGGAATTTATGCTTCATATGAGGCTTTGTGAAGCGAACGTTTCTAAGACGAATTTAAAAGGATCTTGACTCCGATTCTGAAGCAGCAGACCCACTTACAACATTCCTTTGAATATAGCTTTGGAGCAATAGAAACATTCACCTAGATAAGATTCACTGACGTAGGCAGGAATCAAACCCCTCCCCCAGACCGCAGCTCGTCGAACCAATCCCAGAAAGAAAAGCAGAATCATAATTAAATGATTGCCAAAGTGCAACAATGTATGAGTCATCGTTGAAAATCCACTCAAAGCTAGTTGGGATACCTCATTTGAATTCATCAATAATCCTACAGAACGGAACTGCCTAGAATCGCATTTCAGTCCCATATGACTTTTCGACGATTTTGAGATACGTGCACTAATGGGCCTAATTTTTATTATTCTTCATCTACATAGTATCGAGTTGTTAGTTCTGAAATAATAGGAAAAAAAGATGAGGTCTGTTTGTCCCATGTTAAAAGTAATCGCATATCAGTCCCACTATGACAAATGTATAAAAAAAGCAACCATAGGCATTTAGCAAGTATGTTTAGTAAGGATTCTTATTTTCGTGCTGTTCAATACATAATATTGAATGAAAACAAAGGAAAATATAATAATAAAGGCATATTAAAGCGATGAAAAAAATAAATTAGCCGTCCTGTTTTCCATGGGCATCAGGTAACTTTTCCCAAAACTGTTTTTTCCTTCCTTTACCAATGGCATAATAGTTGCAGCTTTTCTGTCCAGGTCAATTCCCCTGGGTTGACAACTCTTTATCAAATGTTCCTCCTTGAAGTGCTCTACTGAAACCACTTTTTCCTGGTTGGCTGTTAATATCTTACAGCTGTTCAAATCGTCACCTTGTGTTGGAGTGTTCGACTGTGAGGTTCTGCAATAATCAGTTTCGGCTTGGCAGTCTGGCAATCACTCATCAGAACGAATTAATTTTGTAATTTGTCCCTACGTTTCGGCTCTGATTAAGGCCTTCTTCAGGGGAAACTGAGGGGAATTTTATTTTAAGAATTAATTGTTTCACATATCAAAAATATTTTGCACTCACAATTGTTGGATTTGTTCTTTGTCTAGATACTGTTTGAAGTCTAACGTCTAAGGGCTCAGCTTGTTTAGCACGTACTGGGAGACAGGGAAAGAAATGCTGTGGAAGCATGTCCAATACTTTAACTTTTTTTCGCCTTCAACCACAGGTGTAAAGTCTGGGTATGTCATCGGTGGGTTTCGTCTCATTGCACCTTCAACTGCGGCGTGGAAGCTGTCTGCTGCCAGGAAGGTGTGCCCTGATTAAAAAAAATTAGAACCAACTCCTTCATCTCCACATTTTTGGAATTTATATGAAGGATGATATTCGGAAAACTTTCAAAAAAATTGCACCACTGTTTTGTAGCAGCTGATTGACGCAGCTCAAACTGCAAATTTAATATTCAAATTAGTGTTTTACGATGTACAATTTAACACTCTACTTACAAAAGATAGTTTCTTCTCTACACCTCTTGCTAGAAGCGATTTGCGGTGATTTGTCGATCTCAACACGTTTCTTCACTAATCTGAGTTCAATCATGGATAATTAGATTTTCATATAATAATACCAATTTAGGTTTTGAATACTTACGATACTAGTCTGGACTTAAATCCACAATTCTAGTCACTAGACATTAGATTTAGTTTTGTGTACTAGTGCTTGCCAACCTAGATATAAGATGTTGTTTTCAGTACATTATTTCTACTTACATGATCAAATTTACCGTATATCCAATTGAACACACTTTCTGATACGATTAAATGCACGTTTAGATACCTTAAAACTAGTTTTGATTATTTTTTCAACCGAAATATGAGCTAATTTTGCTAAACGCAATCCAGAATGAACGACTTTCTTTTTGGATACATTCCTCCAATTCAATTCTACCGTTTACCTGACAGCGACGTAGCATGTTCGCTAGACTGGTATTTGGCCCAAACCATGTTCCCAGTTTGAGATGAGGTGAAGGAAATGATTCCAATTTTTGTTTTGGGACGCACAGTTGTCCAGCCACAAAACAAGCGTTTCCAAACCCCTAAAGCTTGTGATGCTCCTATGAAAACACCCAGCTAGGTCGTTAGAAGATCGGCCGTTCACAGCTTCGTGTACTTCCCGAAAGGAACGAAGGTTTCATTAAAGGCTATTAGCCTTTGTGAGAACACAACTGTCTTCAGTCCATCTCACGGTACTCCGCACCATCCTCACGGTACTCCGCACGGGATGCTTTGACTAGCTGAAAATGTTCACTGTATTGCTTACATGTGGCACAAGAGTCGTTTGTTGGTGGAGCCTCGGTCGTATGTCCGGAAGTTTTCTGATGTTGAAGTGCCGAAACACATGTTTCGCATTGCTCGTGTCCAAGTTTTACCATCGATATGTTTATATCCTTCAGGATACGCCCCTAAAATTGGTAGCTGACACCGATATCGTGAGTTGCCTGGTAGTTTTGGTGCATGGCCGTTTTGGTTAAACCCGATGGCAAATACAGCCGATTTGGACCATGAGCACGTCGATAATGTGATATGGTCGGTTTGTATTTATCGATATGTGCTCTGACTGAATCACGCTTTCTAGTGCTGCCAACATATTTTCCTCGCTTGGGAGCCTTTGATAGTACATCATCGTCGTCAGGATCATCAACGAATCGGTAGATAATATTTCTGCAATAAGGTTAAAACAAACAATAGGTTTAACGTATTAGTTCGTATGATCAAAGAAAACTTACCCGCAGTGTTCCCCGTAGCTCAGTATTGAGAATAAATTTCTACACACGGTCGGTGATTCGTCGCTTGCCACAGCTCAAATGTGAAAATCATACGAGTGACGCTTTCTAAGTTTATCGTCGGTGAAACGATGTCGGGTACGTCTTTCCACGGCTTTACGCTGGACCCTTGCTCGCATGAAACATTTTTGCTCCGAAGCATACAGTGTCCAAAAAAATTTGTTGGTGTCGATCCTGTTATCTTTGGAGACCAATTTGGCATATTCGTTGGCGCAGCCACAATTCTCCAAAATTGCAGCATGTGCACTAGACTGATACAAAATTTGAAATTTTTGCTCCACAGTGCTCAAACGGTTTCAAATCAGGTCCTGATTAGCCTCACAAAATTTGAACTCATTTGGTAAGAAACTGACTTGGCACAAACTATTCGAAGTTTATGTGGAAATTACTATGGAAAAACCAAACTTTTTGTTCATTGTCTTCTACCCATTTTCCATAGTGCTGTTTCTAAAATTGCTATATTTATTCTTACAGGAAATTTTTTAAGCTACAACTTTGCGCAATATCGTTTTTCAGCCAAATGTCAAATTAAATTGTTATTAATTGTTTAAGATATTGATAATCTTACGGCATAATCAAGCAGCTGTTCTGTGGGCAACACTGTATTCTGCAGTGTGACATACTATTTGTGCTCTATTCTTCGCACCATTAACACCAATGTTGCCTGCTAAACAGGGATCGACTAAAAACTCAGAGTGGTGCAAAAAACACTGGTGCTACTCTAAAATAAGGGTGCGCGGCCCTTATGTTTGGAAGGAGAAAGAGACTAAGGAGAGAGAGATTTCATATTTAGGAGAGACTAGTTGGACAGCTCAGGTGCTACTTGCGTATCGCACAATCGAGTAGTGCACGGTGTTATGACGGAAGTAGTACGGGTCAATGTCGGTCAACATCGGGTTGAGGTTTGGTTGAAGTCAGGTTGGAGTCGGGTTGGCTTAGCTGTTTCACCGGAATGTCGAATAGAGCTCCGTTTATGTTTAACTGGTGACAATAGATTACGTTGCAATTAACCACTTCATTCGAGCAGTTATAATGACGTTTACTACCACTCAAACTTTGAAATAAACATTATTTTACAATTTTTTCTTCTAGAACCTCGAGAAAAGTAGCCAACATTTGTGCGTTTCATAAAAAAATAGAAATTAGTTGGTCCAGTTTTGTGAAATCGCTGTTAGAAAGTCACGCCAAAACTCCTTGACAAAGTGGTCAATTGAATTTTTTTTATGGTAATTGTATAGTTATAGCGGCAAGCGCAAACTTTCCAATACACTGAAAACCGTTTGACAACCCAGAATGAGCACGTTGCAGCAAACGCGGCATTGCACTAAAACGCGTTTTTTCAACATTTTGGAAAAACGGCAACCTGAGAAGTGCTCAATGTTTTCAGTTGATTTTTTTTGTAATTTTTAACCTTCAAGAGGTTAATCAAATAATCATTCAAGGTCGTAGTAAGTAGTCAGAACGATGTTAGACGCATCCGGACATCTTTCGGGTACTCCCGGGAAGTGGTCAGATTATTATTGAAACAACGACTCATCAAATTACATGAGATTTCAAAAATATGATCTTTGGTAGCCACGCTGGCTAGACATAATCTGGGTGCTCCCGGGGAGTTTTCTTAAAGTTTTCGAAATTTTCCTGAGGCTAATGGAACTTCTCTGGAGATTTCGGAAATTCTTTTCAGAACTACTCTGTAGGACTCATCAGAACTACTATGAACTTCTCCTCAGAACTACTCCGAAACTCTACACAGAACTACTCTGAAGTTCACCTCAGAACTACTCTGAAGGTCTCCTCAGAACTACTCTTAAACTTTACACAGAAATGCTCTGAAATTTTCTGCACAACAACTCTGAAATTTTTCCCAGAATTACGGTGAAACGGTAAAGTTCTCCTCAGAGCTATTTTGAAGTTAGCCTCAGAACTACCTTGCACTTCTTCTCAGAACTACTCTGAAGTTCTTGTAAGAATTACTTTGAACTAATCTTCTCTACTCTTAAGTTCTCCTCAGAACATCTTAGAAACTCTCCATTGAACTACTCTGGAGTTTTCCTCAAAACTACTTTAAAATTTCCTCAGAGTTACGCTGAAGTTCTCCTCAGAACTACTTTGAAGTTCTTCTCAGAACTACTTTAAACTTTTCCTCAGAACTACTCTGAAGTTCTCATGAGAATTACTTTGAACTTCTCTTCAGAACTACTCTGATGTTCTCCTAAAAACTACACTAGATCTTCGATTTAGTTTTCAATATTTTCCAGAACTACTCTACAATTATCATCAGAATTACGCTGAAGTTCTCCTCGGAACTACTTTAAAGTTCTCCTCAGAATTACGCTGAAGTTTTCCTCAGAACTACTCTGAAGGTCTCCTCAGTATTAATTCTAACTTTTCCTCAGAACTATTCTAAAGTTCTTTTTGAACTTCTCATAAGAAATACTTCAAAGATCTTCTCAGAACTACTCTGAAGTTCTTCTCAGAACTAATCTGAAACCCTCCATAGAACTACTCTGAAGTTCTCATCAGAACTACTTTAAAATTCACCTCAGAATTACAGTGATGTTCTCCTCAGAACTATTTTGAAGTTCTTCTCAGAACTACTTTGAATTTTTCTGAAGTGCTTTTAAGAAATATTTTGAACATCACATCAGAAATACTCTGAAGTTCTCCTCAGAGCTACTCTTAAGTTCTCCTCAGAGCTACTCTTAAGTTCTCATCAGAACTACTTTAAAACTCTCCATTGAACTACTCTGGAGTTTTTCTCAGAACTACTCTAAAATTTCCTCAGAATTACGCTGAAGTTCTCCTCAGAACTACTCTGAAGTTCTCATCAGAATTACTTTGAACTGCTCTTCAGAACTACTCTGAAGTTCTCCTCAGAACTACTTTGAACTTCTCTTCAAAACTACTTTGAAGTTCTCATCAGAACTACTTTTAAGTTTTCCTCAGAACAACTTTGAACTTCTCCTCAGAAATTCTCCTCAGAAATTCTCTGAAGGTCTCCTCAGCATTCATTTGAACTTTTCCTCACAACTATTCTGAAGTTCTTTTCAGAATTTCTTTGCACTCCAAAAGCCTCTTCAGAGCTACTCTGAAGTTCTTCTCAGAACTAATCTGAAACTCTCCATAGAACTAATCTGAAGTTTTCATCAGAACTACTTTAAAATTCACCTCAAAATTACACTGATGTTCTCCTCAGAACTACTTTGAACTTTTCCTCAGAACTACTTTGAAACTTTACACAGAAATATTCTGAAGTTTTCCTCAAAACAACTCTGAAATTTTCCCCAGAATTAAGGTGAAGTTCCCCTCAAAACTACCTTGCACTTCTCCTCAGAATTACTTTGAAGTTCTTTTAAGAATTACTTTGAAATTTTACTCAGAACTACTTTAAAGTTCTTTTAAGAATTACTTTGAACTTATCATCAGTAATACTTTTGAAGTTCGCCTAAGAGCTACTCTTCAGTTCTCCTCAGAATAACTTTTAAACTCTCAATTGAACTACTCTGGAGTTTTCCTCAGAACTACTTTAAAATTGTCCTCAGAATTACGCTGAAGTTCTCATCAGAACTACTTTGAAGTTCTTTTCAGCACTACTTTGAACTTTTCCTCAGAACTACTCTGAAGTTCTTCTCAGAACTAATCTGAAACTCTCCATAGAACTACTCTGAAGTTCTCATCAGAACTACTTTAAAATTCACCTCAAAATTACAGTGATGTTCTCCTCGGAACTACTCTAAAGTTCTCCTCAGAATTACTTCGAACTTCTCCTCAGAACTACTGTGAAGTTCTCATCAGAATTACTTTGTACTTCTCTTCAGAACAACTTTGAACTTCTCCTCAGAACAACTCTGAAGGTCTCCTCAGCATTAATTTGAACTTTTCCTCAGAACTATTCTGAAATTCTTTTCAAAATTTCTTAGAACTTCTCCTCAGAAATACTCCGAAGGTCTGCTTAGAGCTACTCTGAAGTACTTCTCAGAACTAATCTGAAACTCTCCATAGAACAACTCTGAAGTTCTCATCAGAACTACTTTAAAATTCTCCTCAGAATTACGCTGGAGTTCTCATCAGAACTACTTTGAAATTCTTCTCAGAACTACTTTGAACATTTCCTCAGAACTACTCTGAAACTTTACACAGAAATATTCTGAAATTTTCCTCTGAACTACTCTGAAACTTTCCATTGAACTACTCTGGAGTGTTCCTTAGAACTAGTTTAAAATTCTCCTCAAAATTACACTGAAGTTTTCCTCAGAACTACTTTGAAGTTCTCCTCAGAATTATTTAGAAAACTTTTCCTCAGAACTACTCTAAAGTTCTCTTCAAAATTACTTTGAATTTCTCCTCAGAAATACTTTGAAGTTTTCATAAAAACTACTTTGAAGTTCTCATAAAAAGTACTCTAGATCTTCGATGAAGGTTTCAACATTTTTCTGAACTACTCTACAATTCTCCTCAGAATTATTTACGCTGAAGTTCTCCTCAGAACTACTTTGAAGTTACCCTCAGAATTACTTTGAACTTCTCTTCAGAACTACTCTGAAGTTCTCCTCAGAATTACTTTGAAGTTCTCCTCAGAACCGCTCTGAATTTCTCCACAGAAATACTCTGAAGTTCCCCTCAGACTTATTCTGATACTCTCCACAAATACTCTGAAATTCTCATCAGAATTACTCTGAAGTCAAATATATTATATTAACAATATGATCCACTTTTTCGCTTAGCCGGTGAACCGAATTTTTAGTGATGACAGCTTCTGTGTGGCCAAAAAGGCTACCAATGTATTTTTTATCTTCAAGATGGGGAATCCATATGAAAATTTGTTTAATATTATAAATGTATGTATTTCAGCATACCATTTACAAATGTTCGTGTCATATACTAAATGTAAGTAATGAAATTAGTTTGAATATATTTTTTGGAGTAAGTGCTATATTCTCGCCCCTCGATTGTATGATTGTTGATTGGATGATTGCTGCTGACCTTTTTCAACGCTAGATGGTGCGAGAAGCAGTATTTTTTAGGTCGCTATTACAATGTACCTATGGAAATGGCATGAATGGATCATATTGTTCATATGCTATATTTGTTGAAGTTATTTCAGAACTACCCTGAAATTTTCCTCACAGCTAATCTGAAGTTCTCCTCAGAAGTAAGTTCTCGTCAGAACGTCAGGACATCCCTAAAGATATCTTTACTCCCCAGAAGGTCTTTGAAATTTTCAATAAATTAGAGTCCTCTGGGCTTCCCTAAAAATCACGGAACTTTCGTTAAGCTCCCGCAGTTTTCCTGATATTCATAACTTTTTTCCGAAGCTCTCGATATTTCCTCACGGTGCATAGTAGTTCTTCGAGGTACTCCCAAATTGTTTGAAGTTATTGCATATTCAGAGACGATCACGGAACTTCGGAGAATTTCAAAGCCCCTTGGATGTTTCAGATTGATTCATTATTCAGAAGATCTTCTATTGATCAACTATCCAATCTGAATTTTAATAGTGATGTAAACATTCATTCACGTAAACTTGTATTTCATTTCACGCAACCGAGCAACTTGTAAACAATGTTGTTTCCAACAATGGGCTTTTGTAAACAATATTTGCTACATTGCATGAAATGTCTCAGAACTTTGCATGATATATAATGCTCCATTTATGTGCATCATACTCAACAGAAATTTACACTACTTTTTCGAACTGTGTAGCGTCCGTCATAACCCAAGTAACAATTAGAGTTTTATGAAGGTTCTGTAGACTATGAATTAGACTTGTAGCATGCTATAAAACCATTTATCATGGTCTATCTTGCAATGTTACTTGGGAAGTAATATGAAAGTGTCGAAGACAGTATAGCTTTATATGTTGAAACCAGGGATGCCAGATATACAGACATGTCTGCATTTACACAGACATTTGATGATGCATACAGGCTTCATACAGAGTACATAGATTATACAGACATTGGTAAAAATGGTAGATTTATACAGACATTAATATCCATCAGCATCAAAAACGGGTTTCAGTAAAGAATTTACTTGCTTAAAACATGCCTTTTTTCCAGCAGATATTTGCCAAAATTCAGAGCTGCTACGACTACCCGGGTGTCACGTGTGAGACTTCGGAGATATAACTTGAATTTGTATTTCCAATTTGAGTATTTGTAGCCCTTCATAACTCTGAAATTTCTAAGACCTCTCAGAACTTCCACGACCTTATTAGTTCCCTGAATACTCTCCACAGATCTCTGAGCCTCTCCGAAGTTCATTGAACCTATCAGTAGTTCTCCAAATGTATCAGAAGCTCTTTAAGTTTCGCTGTTTCTTCTTTTCATTATTCCTGATTATTTAGGAATTTCTCTGAGAAGTTTAGAGAAGCAGAAGTCTTAAAAAGGCTCAGAGATCACCTTTATGTTTTTGGATGAATTTCAGATGAGTTTAGTGAACTCTACAGAAATTTGGAAAATAATGGAGAAACATCTTGAATTGAAATAAGTTCAATGGACTAAAGATAAATTCAAAAAATTTGAACGCATATTCACTGAAATGAAGGAAATATCTCAAATAAAAAACACATCAGACAAGTTTGAGCGGACTTCAGCGAAGCTAAGGAACCGTAGAAAGGTTACTCGAAGACGTTCAAAGTAACCATAGTTCTAGTAGTTGATGGGTTTCAAAGAAGTTTAGGGAATTTCCACAAAGTTTAGGAAATCTTGAATTTGCTTTGTTAAAAAATGCTTTAAAGCATAAAATAAGTTCAGGAAATCTTTCAAAAATTAAGGGAATCAGATTGAAGTATATTATAGGTCACTTAATGAAAGTTCAGAAAATTTAAGAAAGGTTCAAGATTGGATCAGAGAGGTTCACAGAACATCCAATACCCATTGAGATATTATAGGTTGAAAATTTCTTATTTCAAAGTTTTTATAAACCTTAGAATTATGGTTCGAGTAGATTTGGAATGGATTATATTTAAAATCTCTCGTAGCTCCGCAATTAACCAACGCAGGGTTCAGATTTGTTGGTGCTTCTCTCATTGAATGTGACTGTAATGTAATTATCACGAAATAACGATAAAAAAATGTTTCACGAATATGCTCAGAAATGACTTTCACATCTGTCCAGGGTTCCTTCCATTCATTTTGGCTATAAAAATGTTTTATGAAATTATGGAATAATAAGATATTATTATAACATTTTATTTGTGTAAGCAACAAGAAAAGATTGTTAAGCTTGTGTTTGACACATAATACCTGCCAATTTTGCTACATGAGAGTCGCAATAAGCGATTTTGTCATTTATCTCACCCACTCTTCGCTCTTCACTCTTCGCGAAGAGGCGACCAGAAAATCGCTCATTGTGGCTCTGTCAAAGCTAAATTTGCAGGTTTTATGTGTCAAACACAAGCTTTAAAATCTTTTTTTGTTCCTTACACATACAAAATACCACCATAATATCTTATTATTCCATAATTTTCTAAAACATTTTTTTAGTCAAAATGAATGGAAGGCACCCTGCATCTGTCACTCAACTTTCCCTCTTATCCCTACTCTCAGTATTAAAAATGTATGGTACAGACAAATGCAGACATTTTATTAGAATTCATACAGACAATTTGAAAAACCATCTGCCATCCCTGATTGAAACAAATGAGATAATCGACTACCGACCTATTAGTGAAAATCCCATAAGCTGTGGGTATCCTTATTCGTGGATAGCTCGGCAATAAGGATTCCTGACTGTAGCTTGTTTCATCTATCTTTGCGCTGAAATTATCTGACAATGTCTTTACATGGCCATGAGGATGCAACGATATGTGTTATTTAGGATCTAATGCATTGTTCAGCTTGAATTATGCAAAGTTTCATGCAAATCGGAGATGGTCGAGTTTTTCCAATTTGTCATTTGCAATCCTTTGGCACGGCCATTCATTCTTGAAGCTGCCGTCAGTGATAGCGGTGGCGTTGATGTCGGCATGATTTTAAGCATCGTTCATACGTTATACCATTGATAGACATACAAAGCATAAAAGCGTTAAATATTTCTTCACTATGTCAACTGAATCAGAGATCATTCAAACGACCATATGACTTCATGACGATTAGCTAGTTTGAAGATTTCGAACTGATTGAATGTGATAGAGATGATTCGCGTATATGATGCCTTCAAGTAGATCAAGTATTATTCTGAGGAACTTGGACTGATAAAAAAAAAGTGACGTCTCGTAAGCATTCTTTTAAGATGCATGCTAGACCAGGGATTATGCAAAAGGTCTCCAGATGATCGAAAATTCTTTCATTTCAAATATTTTGTTTTTTTTTATACATACATAGTACATTGCGCGTTTGCAGCTGTGCCGCTATCATTGTGTTCAGCCCTTTACTCAAAAATGAGTGACATCAACCTCACTTCTAACGATTTTGAGTTAGTTTCCCCGGCCGTGTAAAATAATCAAAATGCTGTCTTTGCTGTTTTTCCTCCAACAATAGCGGCTCAGTGGCACTTTGAAACTTACGTCAAAATTTGCTTTTGACTAGGCTTTACTAGGAACTCACGCTGAGCCCCCGTTGCACCCATTGTGGCCTTTCTTCAACCTGTCATGGCGTGTGTCTAAATTCTACCACAATATGTCGATGAAACCACTCAAAAGTCACTTTTTCCTCATCTGTCAATAATTTGCACGTATCTATGGTCGTCACCTCTAGCCCGCTAGTCGTCGGTCGGTTACCATAGCGCTGATTGAACTTCGTTTCGGTGTAAAACGGGTGATGCCCAACCGAAAGCGGAAATTTCCACGGTTCGGTAATGATCAAAGGGATGCGGTTTCCAGGTGATGATTTTTCTCTCTCGCAACGGCTCACTACTATTTTGCAGTGCCAACCCGCTGGAGGGGGCCTTTCGTAATGAATGGAAGCCAGCAGCGTGGCCAACCGGAGTAGAGGCTGTCGTTGCCATTTTAAAATTGTTAGGTTTTGGAAGTGGACGAATGGGCGGGAGCAGTGGTTCACTAAATGTCTGGAAAGTTTCCCCGAGCGTGAACGGGCAGCAGTCTATCAAAGGGAGCATTGTGGGTTGGGTTGAACTTTGCGGATCGAAAGAACATTCGGAGGTCGTAGGTTTAGTGCATATCAAACCGATTCAGGGTGAAAACTATTTTCGATAGCTTTACATTAGTTTCATCAATGCATACACCAGTCTATCGCATACCGGGCATCCCAAACCGGAGTGGGTGGACGTGTTAAATGAATGAAATCAACATAAAATGGGGAACTTTTTATAGTGTTCTGTGGTGGTTCATTAAAGAGTGGGGATTCGTTTGAACTTTTGCTCACTTTTTCAAAGTAAGCTATGTGGCGGTGTAGTAAAATAACACGCTAGTAACGAGTTTCCGGAACGTGCACGTTGATTAGTACATGAGGCTATGTTCCGGGCTTGAACTTAGCCAGGAAAAGGTAAACCAGAAAAACGTATCTTTTTTTTTAACCTCATTTAATTACAATTAATATTCAGGAGAAAATGAAAATAACTTTTTCCAGCGCGTTGCTTCCAGTGATGAATTTAATAAGCTCATCGAAAGCGCTTTTTCCCAGTTAACTGCCAACATTTAACCTCCCCCCGCACGGGTGGTGTGGGTGATTGCGCAGTTTTTCCGCTCTTTATTGACTGCCTTTTTTCCTCGTTAATGTAGTTTTATCCATCGTTGCTTGGTTCTTGTTCGCCCGTTACCGCAGGGAATGCGATCAGTTGCTTTTTGGAGAAGGATGGAACCCATTGAATTGGGCCAACCGGCGCTGACCTTGTTGGACGGGATAACAAGTTTGTTCGGTTCGGTGGACCGAAAATAATTGATGGGGCTTTATTTTCCAACGCATGGGAAGTTTCTTTGCTCGTGAATGTTCACTGTACAAAAGTGTCATTGACGCAAGGGTCTGGTTGATGTCTGAATGGTATTGGGTTGGCTCAGGCTTATGATCCGAGCTCCCGCTGTCCGATGAATCGGTTATAAATGAAAATTATCGATAAATTTTTAGTCGATTATTCCTTTACGTCTCCCTTTTCCGATAATCGATTAATAAGGTTCGATTATCGTTCGATTAACGCCCGATTATTTTGCATTTTTTTTTAAATTGAAAAACGCATACCGGTTTAAAATTTATTATCAAGTCAACACATCACTATCAAAAGCTCTTGAACTGCCCAAACGATGAGCATCCACGTTTCACTCGAGCGGATTTTTCTGCACAGAAAATCAAAAGTAAAAGTCGAAGTTGAATTGAGAAATTAGATTGGAACTGTTCTCGTCGAAAGTTACTCATCAGAAAAACTAAACCTTTTACACATGAATTGTCAACTCTACACAATAGTTATTCTAGCGGTGGTGTAGTGGTAAGCGTGATTGCCTCTCACCCCAAAGGGCCTGGGTTCAATCCAGGTAATTTTCTGAGGCAAACAATCTTTGATCACGCCTTCCTTGGGAAGAGAAGTAAAGCCATTGGTTCCCTGTTCATGAGTTGATAGGTGGTAGGGTACAGGTGTGGAGCTGCCTCCCTGGCGTCGGTAGCATTCAGCTCAGTGGCAGGCGCTTAGGCAACATGTTATACCGTGACAGCGGGTCCAGCACAGCAAAAAAAAAAGATGTGAGCCCGGGGGCGTGCTGCTGTAGAATCGTGATCTGCACTTGTACTTTCGGATTATGGACGGTAACCAGGAACACAACTTACTGTAGAGAAAGTTCCACTTTGAATGAA
This sequence comes from Ochlerotatus camptorhynchus, assembly GCF_037179485.1. Taxonomy (NCBI): domain Eukaryota; kingdom Metazoa; phylum Arthropoda; class Insecta; order Diptera; family Culicidae; genus Ochlerotatus; species Ochlerotatus camptorhynchus. The sequence goes on from NW_027040722.1 coordinate 9,643,986, forward strand.
TTTATTCTCCCTTTCTCCTCTCTGAACCTCTGTATATCACAGCCTACTGCATCTCTCCTTCCTTCTTAATGAAATTGATAATATTCTCTCCTGCTGATACTAACCAACTCTATTACATTTGTATATTAAATAATCTTTCAAATATTCTGGTTTTCCAGCTTCACGACGTCTTCTAGTCCTAATTGGTCCAGTAGATGTTGATTCAACCGGAGTATCTACTGCTTCCTGTTCGAGTGGTTCTTCCGATGTCTTTTCATCCAGGTTCACGATTTCATCGAAAACTAATGCTGGTTCTTCAAGGTTGAAGAAACAGCTGCTACAAGTTAACCGTTTAGTATGTCATACTCAATACCGGTTTCCAGATTCTTCACAGTTAGTCGCGTTCCATTTTTCTTTGTAACTATGTACGGCTGTGGATCAAAAGTAGGCGTTAACTTGTTACGTTTCGAGAAATTCGTAACTACTACGTGGTCTCCAACATCAATCACTGAATGTTTAGCTCGTCTTCGGTTGTCACCATATATCCTACCCTTTTCCTTCTTTGTTCGATCGGTTTCTTTTATTTTAGCGTATGCTTCTCTTTCATTTTCAACGGTAAGGTTGGGTAATTTATCCTTCAAGTTACGACCAAACATTAATTTCGCTGGAGTTTCGTTGGTAATGGAATGTGGGGTATTTCGATAATCCAACAAGAAATCGTATGGATCATTCTTCCAGTCTCGTCCTTGAGCAACACTTATTTTTACAGATTTCTGTAGTATTCTGTTGTAGCGTTCAACTAATCCATTTTGGAATGGCGCATTTGGTACCGAGTGTTTGACATCTATTCCTGATGTTTTACAAAAAAACCACGAGTTCTTCTGATCCAAACGGAGGTCCATTTCACAAATTAATTCGTTTGGAAAACCAAACCGGGCAAAAATCGTGCGCAATTTCAATATTGTTGCCTTAGCGGTTATTGTTGTCATAATTTCTATCCCAGGAAATCGTGAAAAATAGTCCATAACAACCAGAAGGTGTACACCATTCGAAACTTCTGTAAAATCTAATGCTAATTTCTTTCATGGCCCTGCTGGTAAAGGTACTCTTACCATTGGTTCAGTCACTGGATTTGAAACCAATAAGCATCCGTTACATGCTCTGACAAACCTTTCAACCATCGTATCGATCCAAACCCACCATACCTTTTCCCTCAACCTTTTCTTCATTGCGACAATGCCTAGATGAGGTTCGTGGGCAAGCTTTAGAACCCGAATCTGTAAAGCTTTTGGCACAATAATTTTATTGTTTTTCAAAACCAGTTCTCCGTCTGTAGAGAGATCGCTTGATATCAATTTGTACCGGATCAACGTTTTAGGCCATGAATGTTGTTATGTATTGACATTTTTCACGGAGCATTAACTGATGGAACGCTTGTCTAATGTCGAATTTAGCGAAAACTTTGCTATTCTTCAACTGACTAACCATTTGTTCAAGAGTGGGTAAAGGATGAACTTCCCTTACTATAATAGCCTTATCAGCCTCTCTAAGGTCAACTATTATTCTTACTTCATCTGCACTCTTACGCTTCACCAGCATAGGCGATATTACGCTTCACCAGCATAGGCCTTACGGGTGGAATTGATTTGTCAATTTTGATGTTTGCACAATAGTCTACATAGAATTTATATATTTTGGATAACAAATAATTAGCTAAATTTTTACGATATATTATGATTATGATTCCTTACCTTTAATACAGGGCAACACTTCATCAGTTACTGCATGTAGAAATGTAATGATTCCGAGAGCTTCTGCGGTATTACCAGAAAGCAATGAGCATTTTCCATCCTGGATTACGAAGAGCGTTGTATCGAAATATTTCTCACCTACAGAAACCCGAGCATCCACTTCGCCTAGAACGGTCAATGACTTCATGGATCCATAAGCACGAAAAACTTTGTCGCTTCCTTTCCTAACGTCAAAAGCGTTGAACCCAACCTCAACACATCTTCATCAGCTCCGGTATCAATCGAAACTTACTTACTCCTCCGATTTTATCATCCGCAGTATGTTTGCCTTCAAGATGAAAAAGTTCACGGATTTCCACCATATTTGTCCCATCGTCCACTTCACGCACGAATTTCTCCTTCCGGTCATGATGATTCTGGATTCTGTTGTAGCCAGCTTTCTGAGTTGATCGGTTTTCGTTTGTTCGGATGTGGTGTTTTACAACATGTCCCAGTTTGTCACATTTTCTGCAACGAGAAGCTTTCGCAGGACAACGAGCATCATTGGCCAAATGGTTTCCCATCCACCTGGAGCAGGCAAACCTTCCTTTTTTCAAATCGTTACCCGCTTCACCTACCGCATTTAGTTCATCCAAAGGAACGGATTTCCCTCAAAGTTCTTGCAGCTGCAATTTCACTGATTCTTGAGTGCATGCGATTTTAAGCATGTCTTCCAGAATAGAATCAGCTTCTAGGTACTTGGCACGAAGTTTGTCTTCATGTTGTGTAGCAAACACAATATGGTCCATGATCATATCGTCAACTTGATCACCAAAACTGCACTGAGCGGCCTGCTCCTTCAAGCGAATCACGAATTTGTCAATTTTCTCATTCGGGTTGAACATAAGCTGACGAAATTTGAACCGCTCGTATCTCTGTGACATTTTTGGAGAGTAGTAGTTATCCAACACTTCCATAGCCAATCTGTAGCGGTTATCTAGAATAGCCGATTCACACACGGTGACATCCCGTGCTATCTTTCGGACGTCTGGCCCACCGAAACACATTAGAGCTTTGAACATCTCATCGTGATCATCGATGCCTTTCTAGATCAGATAGGAAACGAATTGATCTTTCCATAATTTACAGCGTGTACTCGTTGATCCGTCGCCAATTCCAGAAAATGGGTGGATGTTGAAGTTCAACTGTAAATTATTATTTATTTATTAGTATTAGTGTGAAAAACACTGACATGTTTACTCATTAAGTTAGATTGTTGCTCAGCAACCTGTTTTCTCCTGTTTTGGAGTAATCAACAATTTGTATGAAGTTGTCATAGCAACGCCCAAAATTTTCCCATGTTTCGTTTAACGGACCGGAATAATGTATTCCCTTCGTTTTATTTTTCTTTAGCGCTACGAACCAGATTATTTTACATGGAATTTCCTTCATTTCTTTGTAAGAAATGGGCCGAAATTTTCATGAATCCCTTCGTTTGCTTGGACCGAAACGGGCCGGAAAATTCCCTTCGTTTCTAACCGGAGAGCAGACCGAAATTGCTTAATGACATTTCCTTTACTCTCTACTTTACTTATGGGCTCTGAATTATAGTTTCCCCTCACCGATTAAGAATTTTCTTCTTAATTTCACTATTTTTTCAAACACCCAACCCCACTAATGAATATCAATAGTATTGTTAATTACCGTAGCCATTTCTTCAGCACTCTGCCTTACAGCTTTCCTTCTTTTTCCAGATGATTTCCTCCGATCGAATTAAACTTTCCGCTTGGTTCGTCTCCGGACTCGTCGCCAATTGTAGAATCGTGATCTGCACTTGTACTTTCGGATTATTGACGGTAACCAGAAACACAACTTACTGTAGAGAAAGTTCCACTTTGAATGAATTTATTCTCCCTTTCTCCTCTCTGAACCTCTGTATATCACAGCCTACTACAGCTGCTTCCTGTCAAACGTTGCTGTTGGTATAGGCCTTGTCATTGGCCTGGTACCATTGGTACTCAGTACGGAAAACAAAATCGACTGAAAAGAAATCAAGGGAAAAAAAGCATACAGTCAAGATTCCTATAGTAAGGTTAATAGGAACCGGCATTAACGAATACACGTAGCATATGGGATTAAAGCTAATTGAGGACAGAGGCTTATTGTAGGGTAATTTGAAAAGATAACTTGCTGGTGTCTTCTGAAAAGTTATTAAACAAAAAATTTGCCACCTTTTAGGAACATTTACTCTGATCCTCCGGAAGACCCGGAAAATCCGTAAAAGTTGTCAATTCATGAAACTAATCCTAGAGCTTCGCGTTTTTTTTTCGAAACCGCTCATAAAGACGTCTTATCAGAATTAATTTGTAGTTGTGACCTGAATATGGACCCAAAGAACCACGGGATGGTCACCCGGAACATCCGTAAAAATGGTCAATCCATGAATCTGATCCTAGAGCTCAGCAGATTTTTCGACATCACTCCTAGAATAAATTCGGAGTTGTGACTGAAATATTACCCTGGGGATAACGTAATGGTCCTCTGAAAGTTATGAAACATCCGTAGAAGTGATCAATTCACGAAACTGATCCTAGCGCTCAGTTTTTTTTTTTCGCAATCACTCATAAACGCTTTATCATAATGAATGTGACCGAAATCTGAAACCTGGGGACCACGGTATGGTGGACCAATTTTGCATTCGAAAATCCACAAGTCTGGTCCATCGGAAGATCTGGAACATCCGTAAAAGTGGTAAATCAATTAGACTGATCTTAGAGCTACGTGTTGGTTTCGGTTGTTCCGGATCTTTTTGGGAACCATCCCGTGATCCACAGCATCCATTTTCTGGTCACAACTCCTAATTCTTAGTGATCAGAGAGTGGTTTCGAAAAAAAACATGGAGCTCTAGGATCGATTTCAAATAAGGACCAGTTTTGCGGATGTTCTGGATCTTTTAGTGGACCACCCCGTAGTCCCCCAACGTCCATTTTCGGGTAAAAATCTTAATTAAATGTGAAAAAACATCTATGAGTTGTTCCGAAAAAAAAAACCGCGGAGCCTTAGGATCTGTTTCGTCGGAGGACCATCGCATAGCCCCCAGGATCCATTTTCTGGTCACAACTCTGAATTCATTCTAACAAGACGTCTATGAGTGGTTTCCCGTATTCTCCAGAGTCTATATTCTATTCACAACTCCAAATTCATTCTGATAAGACGTGGTTTAGCAGAAAAACCGCGGAGCTTTAGGATCAGTTTCATAAAATGACCACTTTCACGGATTTTCCGGATCTTCCACAGGACCAGTCTTGTGACTTACCAGGAACTGACTATTCCCAAAATGTGACCAACGATCTGCTTAACAACTTCTCCAACGACATCAGGAAGTTATCTCTTCAAATTGCCGTACAATCAGTGTTTGGTCCCCATTAGCTCAAATTCCATATGCTACGTGTATTCGTTAATGCCGGATCGATCGTAATATAGGAATCCAGTGGAAACCGTACTATAGACGTACTATACTATGCAAGAACGAATCCGTACTATAGGAATCTTGACTGAATAGATTTCTCTCATGGAAAGTCGGTGTCTTCTATTTACATGAACGGATGCTCCCCGCGGTAGGAACGGTTATGTACGATGCTTTGTTTACTTTGGTTTTTGCGAAGCACCGAATTAAGCCAGCGCACATCACAATTAAGCCGGCGCGGTAGCAACTGTTTATAAACGACTGACCGTGAAATGTGTTACTTTCTCACTGCTGCTGTTAAGTTGACAATAGTGTATTTTCTCCTAGCGTATGGGGCAAGAGCATAGCCAGGCTTCGAGCTAGGGAGGGGCAAAAAAAATACTATGGAAAATTTGGCCGAATGCCATTTCACCGAACGCCATTTCCCCCAAAAGCCTTTGTGTTGCTGAGTTTGAGGGGGGGGGGGCAGTTGACCCCCACTGATCCTCTCTGGCTACGCCTATGGTATGGGGGTCTTTTACTCGTTAATTTCCTCCTCGGATTGATGTTGGAATTTTAAACCTTTGTAGTCCCGTCCATTCAACTTAGTGTAGAAAATGAGTTGCAGCCAGTCATGAATGGTAATTTAAGAGCTGGTTACTCACAGATGTTTCAAATGTGCACTCCCACCTATCTCAAATCCGTACCCCTAATAAAAAAATACCGTACCCGAACGATAGCCCAAATGGTAGAACTATGGTTTGGAGGATACCCTGAACACGTCGTTAAGTGAAATAACCATACAAATGTGATTAGGGCCCCTTTATTATTTAAAGCTTAGGAATGTACACACAATGAAAACTTGTCTGCAATCAGTTCGCCATGAAACTTAAAAATAATAACCGGTAAATCTAAACGCTACGATGCACAGTGCGGCCCATAGACAAAAATCGATTTTCATTTTGTTTCATTTGGGTAAACTAACCCTGCAATGTAAACAAGTATGGGTTTGCTTGAGAAAGCATCACAACTACTAATACAGCCATGTGAACTGTCAGTGTTCAGAGAGGAAAATAAACTCGAACATCTTCTAGAAATTTCACTAATTTTCAACATACTCGGAAATATTTTCTTCTGCGTAAAATCAATTCCAGTAAAATGGACAACAACAGTCAAGGTCAATATAAGTGTGTTACAATTACCCATTGGATTAATGTTGGTCTCAGTTCGGACATTGACGCAGATCATGCCGATATGTTGATGGCTGGTAGAAGAGGTGTACATATATCGTAGAGGAGGCGTATATCACCAGTGTTTGCGGCTTTCTCCCCTTCGTCGGCCAGGGAGTTCACCCACGCTCGCTTGTCCCGTCTGCAAGAGCGCTTGACTTCCTTCTCTAGAGCCGAGTACCGTTGACGGGCTTCGTTTTTGGCTACTCTGGTTCTCGCCCGCTCTATCGCGGCTTTTGCTTCTCTACGCTTCTCAATATTCCGTCAGGTTCCATCAGTGATCCACTCTTTCCTCTGGATGCGCAGCTCACCCAGGTTGTTCTCGCTTGTTTCTATAAAGGCATTCTTGATGGTCGTCCATTGTTCTTCTACGCTGCCACCTTCAGGAACGTCCGCAGCTTGAGTCTCAAGTTCTTCAACGAAAGACCTTTTTACCACTGGATCTTCAAGTCGGCGTGTGTTGAACCGCCGTCCGAGTCTCTCCTCCCGTCGATGGATCCACGTCATGCGTAGGCGGATCTCGAAGGTGACGGTCAGACGCGATGTCGGCGCTGCGTTTTTTTCCGGACATCAAGCAAGCTCCGTCTCCATTTGTAACGTCGTGCGTTTATTTGGTTTAAATTTTAAGTTTAGTTTAGAATAACTATGGTTAGTAATTAAAACCCGTAATTAATTAAGAATTTCAATGCAATAAAAAATGAGTGATTCGTTTCCAAATTCAAAATAACAAAAGTGTCTTGACTACGTGCACTTGTCGGGATTGTATAGTATGATTCGGTTCAAATGCAATGTAGCAATAAGTTTCATGATACGTACATTTGTCAGGATATTTATGGCAAGATAAAAGTGAGCATTGTAGATATGAAGCATTTATAGCAAGCTAGCATATATAGCTTTCCTTAATAGATTGGTAAATACGTGAAAGAGAGAGGATTAAAATGAACACCTGAGTAAAATGGAGAAGCCGAACATTGATCCTTTTATATTTAAGAAATTCCGTGGTTTTTTGGGAAAAAGAATTGGAACTTCGCTAACAAATCGGCTGGAGAGCAGTAGTGTTTGACGTGGTTTTCAAGTTCGTCAGTCAAGTGTGAACTCAGTGAAATTCAATCAAAAAGACAAAGATTTTTCTTGTCTGAAGCAAGTAGTTCGCTTTTCAAACCGCTGTGTAAATAGTTTTTGTTCAACGAGCTTTTTTTTGTACGGGCTGGAATTTTTCGGCGAGACCGTCTGGTTTCTCGTGGCGTCAACTTGACTGCCATTTCCGTCCGTTGAATTCGGACAAAGACCCGTGTGCATTGCGAAGGCCTGCCTGTTGTAGGTAGTTAAACGGAGTGTCGTGAAGTCACTAGTTTGATTAAGCGATTTTTTTCTCGACGGTCGCCAAAAGCCTTTGGTAGAGTCCCCATTACGCTACAACCCCGGTGACCATGACACTCGAGAGCTCGGACCGCAGAAGTACGAAGCCAATTGCGTACCTTGGTTCGGATTTTAACCCAAGAGGGGGAGATTTCATTTCATCTCGGGGGGGTCATAGCGGAAACATAGTACGTGAAGCCATGCGACGGTACGTTGGTCTCTCTCCTCCGTGGAGCGAGTCTTCCGGGAAAAACTCGACTCCGTCGATGCTCAACTCTCTCGAAAATAAATCGGAAGCCATCCGTCCAGCCGCCACTACCTCCACACCTCTTTTTTCGGCCATACCGGACGTGGGTCACCTTTCGTCGCTGAACGCCATTACCGCAGCTAGATGGACGTCATTCCGAAACCGCCACCATCATCATAGGTCATCGGAAGGTCGACAGTCACCATCGCCAGGACCTTGGTAAAGTCAACGGCCGCCATTGCCGCTCGATCAGTCGCCATCACCATTTCGTCCGTCGCATCGCACCAAAAAAACCTGGGCAGGTATGTTCGTACTTTTTGTTCATGGCCATGAATAGTTTGCTCTTTTGAACCGAGTTTAGTCCAACCCGAATGAATGTAGAAGAATGATGTTAATATAGATTGAAATTTGAAGTTTTTCGTCGTTACTTAATTTTCCGTTACGATTTTTTAGCTGGCTCGCTCGTAATGGAGTTCTTGGGCTGGTCTTGGATTCGCCTCAGACACATTCATTCTAGTTTGGTTCGTTAGGGTTAATGAAGATTGGGACTATAATTTGTGGTCTTCTTTAAGATTGCGGGTTTCCCTGATGGTAAATGAATCGTAAAGGGTGTCCACGATGAAATTGCCACACACAAAATTGATTCGCAAAATTCGAGTTTTCATCCGATTGCCATCAAATTTTCAGGGATTGAGAAATAACTATTAAACTTCATTTTACCATTTTACTCGTATTTTATTTACAGTCCATACGCAAATGCCCGCACCTTGGCCTTAACCCCGGCCATAAGATTCTGCACAACCTGTGAATCAACCGTTTTTTGCATGTAAACCCATACTTTCTTCAGTTCCTCGACTGTCTTCACTACCTTAGGTCGTTTAAGAAGGTGCTGCTTCATAATCGCCCAGTACTTCTCGATGGGGCGGAGCTCCGGAGTGTTGGGAGGGTTGAACATTTTCGGCACGAAATTGACCTTATTGTCCGCATACCACTTCAGCACGTCCTTGGAGTAGTGGCATGAGGCCAAATCCGACCAGAAGATTGTTGGGACGTTGTGGGCCTTCAGGAGAGGAAGCAGCCGCTTCTGGAGGCACTCTTTTATGTACACCTGTCCGTTCATCGTGTCCTGGGTCACGAAAGGTGCACTCCGCTTCCCGCACGTGCAGATGGCTTGCCAAACCAGGAATTTCTTCGCAAATTTGGACATCTTCTGAGTGCGGACATGCTCCGGAACGCTGAACTTATCCTTGGCCGTGAAAAACAGGTTGCCGGGGATCTGTTTGAAGTCGGCCTTCACATATGTTTCGTCGTCCATGATGCAGCATTCAACTTTCGTCAGCATGTTGAGGTACAACTTCCTGGCACGGGTTTTGGCGGACTTGTTCTGCTTCTCGTCGCGATTAGGGGCCTTTTGTACCTTGAACGTTCGAAGCCCAGCCTTAGTTTTGGCCTTCTGGACAAAACTTCGGCTTAGGTGCAGCTTCTTAGCCACATCCCTAACGGAGGCGTTCGGATTTCGGTTGAAGGCCCCAACTACGCGGTTGTGATTTTTGGTGTTGTACGGAATACTTTTTCCTTCACTTCTGGGCTTCCGATCGGTGGTCAACCGTTCCTCGAACCACTTAATCACTCGCGACACCGTGGAATTCACGATTCCCAACGTTTTAGCGATGGAACGATGCGAGAGATCCTTGTTCTCGTGATGAATGCGCAAGATTTTATCACGCACGAGCTGTTCTTTCGACTCCATTTCCGCGAGTTTTGATCACAGGACTTTAAAACTTGCAGGATGTAAATAATGCACTATGAACTAAATCCACCCAAATTTTCATTAAATTCTACCCAACGGTTAAAAAGTTAGAGCAATTTCATAGTGTGGCAATTTCATCGTGGACACCCTTTATAAAGGTGTTCTTTCGATAAATATTAGTTTCCGTCATAAGTTTCGAATTTCACTGAGGAAGGTTAAGCATCTAAGTCGGGCAAAGCAAACACGACCGGTGGTCTCTCTTAAAGAGAGTGGTGCTTAAGCGAACGGTTACACATTTTCGGCTGATGCAGTCGTCGTTATTGCCACAAAATTCTGCAAACAGCTCACCGTTTTCGCTCATTTCGCCGAGGCCATGGCGTCCCATAACACGCTCATAGTTCAAGTTGTCGTAGCCGATCTTTGCATTGAAGTCGCCAGTGTAGATCTTGATGTCACCCTTTGGAACCTTATCCACGACGGCATTCAGTTGAGTGTAAAAATATCCTTGCCCTGTAGCTCGGCAGCATCGGTTGAGGCATAACATTGGATTATGGTAAGGTTACGAAACCGTGTTCTAAATCTGGCAACGATTATTCTCTCATTAATAGACTCCCACTTGATGAGCGCAGCACTTGCCTGGACGCTAAGTAGGAGACCAACTCCACGATGGCGGGGAGCGTTTACACCTCGAATACCAGAGTATAGTAGTACCTGTCCCGACGGCAGTTTGTGTTCTCCAAAGCTTGGCCAACGAACTTCACTCAGTCCCAGGATTTCTAGCTTCATGCGTCGCGCCTCGTTGGCTAGTTGTGCCGATTCGTGTCCGTTGTTTCACGCTAAAAGACGTTGCCGTTAAATCAGTTCGATTTTTTTCTTTGTTGAACAATTATGAAGGTTTCAGTGACAGTATGTGGTTAGCCTAAGGTCTCCTATCCGCCGTGATGGGGCTGCCATCTTAGGTGTAGCTTCCGGGGAAGAGCATTTCTTATTCAGCCGCTGGATGCCAGTCAGACGCTCTCTGAGGCACTCCTCCATGGTGAACAGACAATCGGGTTGGCGAAACGTTTCCTCTATCGGCCATGTTTCAGCTGGCAGTCTTTTGTGATCATATGACTCGTGGAGACGTGAGGTAGGAATTTGTGGGAGATTTCTAGGTACATCGCTCCTTGCAGATTGTTACTCACCAATTTGTAGCCCATTCGGTAAACAAAATTAAATGTGTACATTAACCGGCGCCGGTGGTGTAGTGGTAAGTTATGCACGGTGGAAAAGTTGGAATCGTATTTCTTTGCCAAATCACGTATGAAGACACCTGGGTTACTTTTCACGTACCTCAACACCTTTCTCCTCAGCTCTGTGCTCTATCCACACTCAGAGTATCCTTGTAACGTTTGATTACAAGACTCACCGTTGACTTTAGGAACTTTAACACTTTTGCTATTTTTGAGGCAGACCACGAAGGGTTCTCTAGATGTTTGTGCACAATTAATTTTCTTTTCTCAAGTTCCATGATCTGTTAATTCGGGATGCGTCGATCAATCGAGACAAACTTTTCACCAATTTCTTTGTCAATAAAACATCATCAAATTCCTGTCAAACGTCTTTTGTTCCAACCACCAGGGGCACGGTGGTGTATTAAACCGTGCGTCCAGATTTACTTTGAATCGAGCTTTATTACATATTACTAAACAAATTACCGAATTTGGTAAAATTTTACCGAAATATCTACAGCTGCGCGTTCAGTAAACCAATACTTACCGTTCGGTTATTTATTTTATAGATTTTCGGTTAAATTTATTTGTCAAACTTACCGAACATTGATAAATTTGAATATGACCAGTGAATTTGACGTGACGTGAAATTGATATCGAAAATCTGTGAAACTCTTTACTAAACTTTCTGTAGTTTTCAACGAACACTCAGCTGTATATATTTCGGTAAAACTTTACCGATTGGATGTGTCATCCAGACTTAAGTTTAAAAAAAAAACACTAGTTAACTCTACTGAGGTCTAAAACCAACTGAACTGATTTATTGAATTATATTATAACCAATCCTATCAATCAGCTGAGTAAGATAAATTTAAAGAGGGAACGTGGTCGCCGTGTTGCTGTTGCAAAGGCGACAAAACTGCTGAGGTGTCTTCCGTCGTTGGCGGGTCCAAGGGTTGGTGACATTGTTAGTTGGTGGTGAAACTGCTGAGGTGTCTTCGATCGTTGGCAGGTCCAAGGGTTGGTGACATCGTTGGCTGCCGGATGACCATTTGATGATGTAGGAATATGCCTTGCTCGTTACTGAGCTACCTTTGTGTTCCTGGGGAAGAATTGCTGATGCTTGGACTTGGGTGCGGGTTAGTGATCGTGCTAACTGCTATGCCGATTGCTGAGTCTTAGTCGTCGTCATCGGCGTTGTTGTTTTTGTTGTTGGTATGGATGATGACGATGATGACGATAATAGAGATGTACCAATGAAGTGATTGGTTGCTGTTGTTGCTAATGGTATGGATGACGGTGATGATGATAATAGAGATGCACCGATGAAGCGGTTGGTTGTGGTCCAAGAGGGTTCGTGCTTAACTTACACACTTAATCTAGCTCGGAAAAATCTCCTACAACCAACTACCTCGGCATTTACTTTGTTGATATCTCTGAAAAATATTTGGCTGAGTCTCGGCCATTGTTTTACTGAATCTCAGCAAAATAAATTGCAGAATTACTCGGTTGAGATCACTGTAAATAATATGACAAAAATTTGCAGTTTTATTTTTTTCAAAGACATCAATTTTATTTTTTTATTTTTCATAAATAATAGTTATGTATCAATTGCAATAATTATATTGCTACTGATACATAAATATTTTTGCTTTTTTAAAATAATTAGTTTAGAAGGCGCATCACTTTCCTGCCATCTGATAAATGATGTAGATGGGACGAAGAATGTGTGATCTCTTGAATTCTGCATATTCCGACGTCATAATTTTGTGCGTCAATGTCATCTGCATTTAAGTGCTCATCAAACTCGTAGTTTTTATAAATATTGCAGACGAATGTTATCTCATCGTTAATTTTGATAAACTGGCGCGCTTCTTTGAATTAATAGACTTGTCTCTTGATAATCAATACAGTTCCAGATTTGATTTTCGGTTTTCTCTAGCATTGCGTAATTCAGTACTTGAACGACTTTACTAGCATCGACAGAAATCAATCCATCAGGAATGGGTATGCAATCGAGTTTAATGAAAATTCCAGACCCTTCTTGCAGTCGTAACGGTCTGAATAGTATGTTTCTGAATACGTTGTATGCCATCTTGAATTGGTCCTTAATCGCTAAAGTGAGGGGGATATTTTTTCTTGATGCTGTGGTTGATGCCATTTTTTTTAAAATATTTATGTTTCATTTTGGGAATAAACGTGGACGTAAGATTAAGATTAAGTCTCTTATCATTAATGTGATATTGTCCACGAAACATTTCATTTGCCTTGCTGACATCTTAAATTTCGTCTTTGATTCCTGGAGAAGTACTCTTACGCTCATTATAATCATAATCGTATCGTTGGATACGTTGATTCAGTATTTGTAGTGAAAAATATCCTTTTGAAATAAAACGTAAAATACTGCAGGCGAAGGCATCATGAGAAAATGCTTCATAGAAGTCGTGCATACAGTCTACTACCTTTAGGTCAGTAATATGAAAGTTCGGATTCCTGTTTCCGAAAACCGACCGTTTTCAAGCGCCATATTGTAGGATTCTTCAGTGCGGTATAGTGTGATGGATCGTCCACTGTACGTTTCCTTATGTTTTCAAGATTCATTGAACAAATCCTGCATGGATGATTTGCAACGAATGATCTACTGTTATACAGAATTTGAACAGTATTCTGTATTACAGTAGACCTAAGCCTCAAAATAAGAAAAAAATACTGGTATCCTTCTGTTTTGACACGTATTTTCACGGGAGTTTTTTTTCAGATGACTGATTTCTTGAATTAAGCTAAGTAGTATTTCTGCAGATTTTTCGACAGCTAAGTATACAGGAAGCCAGGAACAATGTTTCAATTTTCCCATGAATATGCCTTGGTAAACTGGAAAAATTTATGCAAAATCAAGTAAGCGCTTGTTTACCAGCTTTCGAACCCAATGAATTGTTAATTTTAAACAAATCTGCGATTTTTTTTTTAATCTTTATTAAAGAGATTTTTAGCCTTAGGCAAGTTCATCTCTAGTCTGCGAAAATAAAGTAAGGAATGCAAATTTCATCTGGCCTTTTTTCAACTTTTTGCTTCCAGAATTTGCCTTTAACAAAATTTCCAATTACACACGGCGAATGAGAACGACTCAAATTTGAGTTTAGTTAACTCATAATCGCCAAAAGTGCAGGAACTCAGCGATGAGTAAAATTTGTCCCATGGTTTTCTGTGGAAAACCTAAAAAAATTGCAGGAAAATGGGGAAATTGACGAAAATTTTATTCAGTCTCGGAGTAGTACCAATAGACTGAGTGAATCCAATCTTTACTTTTCTCAAATTCGGGAATTTTTCCCTGGAAAATCCTGGAAAAACTTGGGAAAACATGAGGCAAATTAACTCATCGCTGAGTTCCTGCACTTTTGGCGATTATGAGTGAACTAAACTCAAATTTGAGTCGTTCTCATTCGCCGTGCACCTTCTGACGAAGTAGTAAGCTCCTGGTAACTGTCCAATAATGCTTCGATATTCACTCCAACAGCAATGTCATCCTTTTTCAATAATTTTTCTACATCCTCCTTTTGCTCGAATATGTCCTCCTTTTTATTCCTTGAACTCTTTCCAGTAACATATTCTAAACATTGTTTTCCAAGAGCGTTGTTTGCAGGGCTTATTTGTTTAATAGATCACTGCACGAAGATTTGTTGCACTCTTCTCTCACCCGTAAATTTTGACAGTTTTGGGTGGTTTGTTTTGGCTCCCATTCGTTGCCATCTCTTTTACTCAGAGACAAAATGATAGCAACCAAAAAGTGAGGTTAGGGACCGTGCACTGCTCTTTTATGTCGTAACCTCATCTTATCCAATCCTCTGCCAAGAATGAGGGTTGCTGAAACCACCACCATCGGTGGTGTCAGCACTGTAGCCTACAGTTTTTATGCTATGTTTATATGTGCATTGACGACACGTATGCGTTAAAAATTCTTGTGTGAATAATCATTAATGAAACTTGAATATTTCATGATTAGCTTGCCTAATTTAAAAAAATTATATAATAAATATTTAATTCCTACAAGTACGCGCTTGTTGAACATTTATCACGATTATTTTGCCACGCAACAAATCAAACATCTATGTAAACGGAGCATAATTTCTCAATGTTTGCATCAGCTGTCTTAGATTGGCAGATAATCGAGCCAAAGAACCAATAACTTTGGCTTCAAGCCAAATGTACGTGGATGACGTTTCTGCCACCGGAGTGATCTTATCTAGCAAATGCCATTCGAGGGTGGGACTAGGAGTATTGAGATTTTTACATCCGGTTGTATTGGTGCGATATGTGAGAGCGTGTTAGTGAAAATCCGAGGAAATACATAACAAATAACTGTCAAGCTTATTGTGATACACGCTGATAGAATCCACCCAGATCGGTCAAAACTGAACCTACCCAAAAATGGGTAAACTGTGTTTGAAGTCATAAGTTGACAAATGAACAACGTCGATCGAATTCATGTCGAATTAATGTCGATGTTCTTCATTTGTCAACTTGTCACTTCAAACACAGTTTACCCATTTTTGGGTAGGTTCAGTTTTGACCGATCTGGGTGGATTCTACCCAAATTTGGGTAGTTTTGAAATAGCATCTAGATCTAATTTCATACATTTTTTAGGTTAGGCAGAGGAAAATAATAAACAACTTTACACGGCGATATACCCGGTATTGTGCGTGCGTTAAACGTCACTTATCTCTATACTACAGCTGTTAACCCCTCTACATTTAGGCTGCGGTTCATTTGGTGAATTTTAATGTTATAATGGTCGAAAATTTCTCCGTTGTTGATCGTGTGATTTTCGAAAAGGTGCTTGTCAAAATTGATTCCTGGTCTGCCAGGAATAAGTCTGGTACAATAGAAGGTTTATTTGAAAATTTTCTATCTGTCAAATTTAAGTTAAAATTCACCAAATGGAACACAGCCACACATATTGAATCTAACATGTTTTTGATTTTGACGTTTTGGTTCTATTGGATTTTAGGTATTTCAAGCACAACTATTCAAATCGATGTATCTGATTTGAATAGTTATGCTTGATTCGCCTTCGGCTGAAAATCTCTCAAATAAAGATTTAAAAAAAGTTACGCTTGATTTTTTTAGTCCGCTGCCTTACTGAAAGCGAAGAGGCACGCGTGAAATCGAATGTAAGAAATAATATCCATAATAGGAATTCTTTTGTATAGAACGCTAAGCGCGCCTCTTCGCTCCCACTATGGCAGCAGCCTTAGAGTCCTGTGCTGAATAAATGGTAAAATTAACAGGTTGCTTAAATGTTCCATGTAAGGCTGTAAATTTGTAGTTTTCATGCAAATCAGCTAGATTGATTGATTGATTGATTTATCTTTATTTAGGAGGCTTTCAGCCTGAGGCTGGTTCGCCTCCAATCCAAATCAGCTAGACTAGATCATTTCCAAGTATCAAAAATGAATTATGAAGGCTCAAACTAATGCGTTTTCATTTTTTTTTAAATTCTTTATTTAAGAGATTTTTAGCCTTAGGCTAGTTCATCTCTAAAAATGCGTTTTCAGAAGTATAACGAGAAGATGAATTGAATTGGTAACGACTACAAGTTATAAACAATCTCAGTTGAACCTTTGCAAACCACGAATTTTGTGATAGCGCACATATTATTAAAACGTTTGATAAAAACTCATTGTCCTCATTTAATGTTAAGAAAAGGAATCATTGTCCTCCTTAATCTCCAAGCCTCAAATTAAATGTCCTCCTTGTCAAGTTTTTGATATGGTAACCCTAATTTCACGAGATGATTTTTTTCTTTTTTCATGATTTTTTATTCATGAAAATGGTAACGAATTTGTTTCCGTGTATGACTGCAGATAACCAACAGTCTCATATATAGAAAAATCATTCCTAATTTCACCAGAAAGTGGGGAGTAACGGGCAAAATGGGGAATTCTCATTAGTTTGCACTAAACAAAACCAGCGGCCTTCGATTCCTCGGCTTTGTTTACTCAAGAACAAGTGACTGAACTGACTCTTGAAACCAGCGACACGAAATAAGTGCGACTCTGTGTCAGTTTTTGCCCACTACACAGTGGTCTAGAATGCAGATTTAGGTGGAAGGATATGTTTTGAGCCTGAAATTGAAACTTTAGACTTAAATTCTCTCCTGCAAAGTTGTCCCTTACAGTTAAGCCCTCATTTTTATGACAATGAATTTACGGGTGGTTCTTATTATCCTTGATATAAAAAATATAACTTTTTTGTTTTTTAGAAATTAAGGTATACATTTATTGGAAAAGTTATAGTTGAGCTAATTTCAAGCAACATTGTAAAAAGAACTTTTTTGTATCTCTTTCATGAGACATTTTAAATAAAAAAAGTTAGTGCTAAAAAACTATTTTCCGAGGAACACCCTATGTCAAACCAAAAAATAAATGCAAAACGAGAACTTTAAGAGATAGAAAAAAAATATATATATATCTCCGACAAAGTTGCTTGAAATTACCTCAGCTACAACTTTTCTAAACAATACATGTCTTTATTTTGTAAAACAAAAAAGTTAGTTTTTAAAAATCCGCTAATTTGAGGACCACCCTGACGTTTGCAAACACCAAAAGACGGGAATTTTTAGGCACAAAAACTTCTCCGAAGACACTAAATGATCAAATATGGAAACAAATGTACTAGTACATTTTATTTAAATTTGCCATCAGAGTGGTCCTATGAAAACCTTCTTTTGCCGATAACCTTTTTATTTCAAATTTCTCATGAAAGTCATCTTCTAGATACTTGTTTTTATCGCTTCATATAAAAAATATATACCCAATTATAGTACAAAATATGAATAACTCCAAATTAATTTTATACGATTTAAAAATATTGCAAATTTTTGCGTATTATTGAGAATAACATGCGCTCTTTAAAATGCCGTAAAAAACTTTTTTTTGCCCTGACCAGGGGTTTTTCATATTTGAAAAGGGCATATTTTTAGTAGAAAAACGTCAATAACTCTTGATCACCGAAAGATATTGACAAGCTTTGTGCAGCAAAAATTTGCACCTTCTAAAGATCTAAAAGTTTTTTCATAACACCTTTGCTGAGAAATTTGAAATAAGAAAACTAGAGCAAAACAACTTTTTTTTCAGAGCCCCTAATTCAATTAAAAAAAATAGCTCTAAGTCAGTCAATTTAAGAGATTCAAATTAGTTCTTTTTTATAAAGTTGCTTGAAATTAGCTCAACTATAACTTTTCCGAAGAATGTATACCTTAATTTCTACAAACAAAACAGTTAGATTTTTGATTTCAATGATAATAAGAACCACCCTACAATTCATTGTCATAAAAATTAGGACCTAACTATAAGGAACAACTTTGCAGAAGAAACTTTTAGTCTATAGTTTCAATTTCAGGCTCAAAACATACTTTTCCACCAAAATCTGCATTCTGCACCACTGTGCACTGTGCGTTGGATGTTCTTGTTCAATATCAGGCGCTTCCATCGCGTCGCATCGCTCGGTAGTGGTCGATGGCGACCGTCTCCGAAATCCTTCCATTCGTTGGCTGGGTCACAAAGTAGGGAAGGAAAATATTTATTTGTAGTTTTGAGAATGGCACGATCAAGATAGAAGCAAAAAAAAAATCATTCATCTCATGCCATTGATTCGCTGTGGCCTGGATCCTGCCTGAGTCAGGTGGAATGAAAGGGAAGGGAAGCAATTTAGAGCGGATTATCTCTTCCTGCTGCGAAGCAACGGGCAAGTTGGATTCCGGTTCAGCGGAGATAAAATGCTGGCAAGTTGGTTGCTGCTGGCCGGAACGGGTAGCTACGGAACTCCAAATGATAGTGTTCGGAAGTAAGGGACGATAACAAATAAGAACGAAGCAACGACGACGTGCTTCTGGGAGTTTCACCCGGGAGCTACTGGTGTCGATTTGAGTTCGGTATTTTTAAGTCAATTTCACAACTTTGATGCTTGCTGGAGAAAGCGATTTGGAGGGCTTTGGGAGTTGGTGGGCTGGGAAATAGTAATGCAAGGATTATTGTGAATTGCAATTTTTATCGAGGGATTTGAATCCTTCTTACTGGTTGGAGCAAAGGTACTGCTTGTGAAAAGGACCTATTTTCTTTGATCGGTTTTCTTCATCGATTATATTGTCGTTGTTATAAGGAGGGTAAATTTCTTGATATTTATATACTTATTCGTAACCTACTTAAATCCTTTCCAAGCATTACTCACACACACACACCCGCCGATTGCATACTCTAAACATTCTAGGTCAACCGGTTGTCCCACAGTCTGGCACCGTTTTACCTGCACAAGAAAGAAAAAAAAAAAAATCCGAGATCAGCCTGGTCCCAAACGAGGAAAACTTTTCCCATTTTTCTTCTGCTGCCGTATCCTTTTCCCCGGTGGTGTTGTCGCCGTGCCAAAGGTCAGGTCTTTGCTGAATTACTCTTTCTCGTAGCCAAGTTTATACCTGACTCAGCCATTACGTTTTCCTACTTTAAAATTGATTCCTTTCCCGAAAACTTGCACCGACATTAGATAAACTAGTTGACTTGCTGTTAACCCATTTTTTCGGCTTCCCTCCCTGCCGGCAGCAGTCGGAGGAAATTTATCAAAAAACTTTCGGTCATTTCCGACGCTTTAGTCCGAGTGCAACTGACGATGCCGGCAGCAGCAGCAGCAGCAGCAAGTGCGAAAAATGGGACTGTTTGTTCAACCCGACGACGACGACGACGACGACAACGGCGATGGCAGAGAGCCGCCAGATCGGTGACGGTTGTCGGTGCCAAGCAGCAGTTCCGGCAAAATACGCGCCAACGCTGGCTGCAGCCCGAACAACCGAAACCCCAAAGCGTGTGGAATGCAGTTTTCGGACAATTTCCTGTGCAACTTGGACGACTAATTGGATGCCCAAAAGTATACGCGAATTTGAAATCGGATTTCTGAATGAAAAGAGAAAAAGAGGACTTTGAGCAGCAAAAAATAAAAATAAAAAAATTAAACGAGGCCATAATTAAACGTCAGCTTTTGAGTGCTGGCTCTGGAGTATGGCTTTAAAAGTTGACATCCGGGTTTGCAGCTGTGAATTGATTTTGAAATGACCGGAAAGACTGCTGACGCAATGGGTTGCCCCAGAGTAGACTTGCTTGAAGGGTATGAATTCATAAAAAAAAGTGGCTTATTATGTATGTAGTTATTATTTTTATTTACGAATTTAAACAATTTTGTATTCTCAGTCAAGTCCATTACAAGAAGCATGCAAAGCCACAATGTGTTACATTTGTGCTTCAAGAACAATATTTAGGCAAACAGGCTATTCAAGGAGTTCCACCTATTCGACTTACCTCAATTCCTCGTATTTTTGCTGAAAAGTATCAACAAGTCAATTGCAAGAGAAGATTTTTCACTGCTGGATATCGCATTGATGGATCCACTGGCTTCAGCGTCTTCAATCAATACTCAACCGCCTTTCGGAAACTTCAGGAACCTTGTGTCTATGCCCACAGACCATTACTTCATCTTCTCGTATGGTCTCATTTCGATTGAGGCTAATCGGTCGATGAAACCAGGTAGGCACTCATCTTATTTCCTTTCAAAGGTAAGAGAGCAGATGAGTTTGCTCGTCGAAAGATCATATAGGATTAACTTTATATGGATCCCCTCACACTGCTCAATCCCAGGCAATGAGAAGGCAGACTCTCTCGCAAAGGTGGGTGCACATCAAGGCGAGATTTATGGTAGAAGAATTTCACATGATGCTTTTTTCCCATTAGTACGTCATAGTTCTCTTTTAAGTTGGCAAAACGATTGGACAAGTAATTCTCTTGGGCGGTGGTTACATTCCATTACACCAAATGTTTCTTCGAGAGCGTGGTTCAAAGGTCTGGATATAAGTCGGGGATTCATTTGCGTGATATCAAGACTTATGTCCAACCACTACTCACTAGACGCACATCTCTGCAGAATAAACCTCGTTGACAGCAATATATGTAGGTGCAAAACCGGTTATGATGACATCGATCACGCAGTTTGGAATTTCCCGGGTAATGACGCCTCTAGAGCACGACTGTTGGGTACCCTAGTGGCCCGAGGTAGACAACCCTTCCGTAAAGTATGAAATGTATTGGGAGCCCGTGATCTTCCCTACATGCAGGCGATCTACAAATTCCTTTGTTTGTCTGATGTTAGAGTTTGATGTGACCATCCCTTCCTTTCCACACATTTTCCAGCCATTGTATCCCAGTCTCATTATCCACCTGTTTCTGTGCTACTTGCCTCTGCCCAGCCAGCATTTGGTCAACCGGTCGAGAGTAGTATCTGAAGGAGGCTTTAGAAACCTGTTTCCTACCTAGATCCTTCCAATCGAAATTGTTACCCATTAACCCCGAGCCCGCCATGAGTAATTGGTACCCAATATTAACCTAGAAGTACTGCTGTTTAAAATGTTACTTACGGATTTTTGGCTCCGCAAAGTGTCACACACTACTGCGCCTAGTAAATAAATGAACTAGTTATAATAACAAGTCAGTTAGGAATGTGCTGACATGATACTTTATTTTTTGGATGCCTCTTGACTTCGACGAGAAATCACTGGGATGTTGAATAAAAGGGTTGGGTTTGAAGCAGGTTTCATTTTTTGCAAACGGTCCGCTTAATTAAAATGATAGGTTCAAGTTAAGAAAGAAAGCGACGAACGAATCTTGAATTGTGAAAGGGCCTGCGATTAGTCTCATGATTTTCAGCTCAGATAGCAAAAACGGTCACTCTAAGGCCACTGAGCTCCATCTATCACATCACACCACTTATGATCCAGATGTTGTTTTATCCCTTGATTTGTTTTCCGTCGATCTTGTTTTCCGTCCTTACCACCAATGCTATAGACGCCAGGGAGGCAGCTCCCACACCTGGATCCTACCTATCGACTCATCAACTCATAAACCGGGGACCAACGGCTTTACTTCCCTTCCGAAGGAAGTCGTGATCAGAGATGTTATGCCTCAGAATATCCCGGGGGCACCAACTGAGATTGAACCCAAGCCTGCTGGGATGAGAGGTAATCACGCTTGCCACTCCACCACCGGCGCCACTTCGAGATGTTGTTGTAACCATGAGCGAGCAATGAGACTATAAAACGCCTTAACATAACGGGGCCTGGGTTTGACCCAACGATTTTCTGCTCAGTAAGCAAAAAAAAGTAGAAGGGTCTGTGCCTAGGGGCACGAACGGAAGCTTGACGTAGGACCGCTAGTGGTCGGAATAAATGTGAAGAGCATTTAGTTCTTTTAATTGATCAATTATCTATTATCTCAACTCTTTCCATTTTTTAATTGTAGGCGTACCAAATTTGTAGTAATTTTTTTCAAAGAGAAAGTTGATTAAGAGAATCAATCAAATTCACTTGCACCCCTGCTTCCAAGTTTGGTTACAAGATTAAAACTCTGGAGAGCATTTTGTGTGGTCGTTGGGGAGTTTGTGGTTCTGAATATGGACAAACAAGCACAGATAAATTCTATTCAAACGTTTGACACCACCACGGCGAGCCAGACGACCGATGGCGGTTATCTGGAAGAACTTTGCGATGACGCTTGGCGCCTCCTTTACCAGACCTTTTCCTCCTTTGCCACGACCAGTCAATTGTTGCTTGTTGGGTGTGAAGGAGTGGACTAGCCACCACCTTCCTACTGCTGCTATCGCTGCTCACCACGCCGTCCGAAGCTAAAATGAGCTAATGCCATTTTTTTTTCAGTTTAAATGATCTTTATTTCTTGTGTTTGTGTGGTTTACATGTATGAATTTTTTTTTTTCAAGTGACACAGATGCGTCTTTTCAACTTTAGTACAGTGAGATTTTAATTATTATTTACTGTTTCTAGTCCTATCAGGCCTATTTTAAAGTATGACCACCTTGGTGGGATTGGTTTGATTTGAATTGGAAAAAGGAGTCTACTTATAACTACTATTTACAACTACACCTAATCTACAACTACTATATACACCTAACCTACTATATACAAATTGCTTATCAAAGCATGTTCTGATAAATTACATTTTTGTGCAAATTTAGTCTTAATTTCGTTAATTTTGGAATCTATTTTGGCAATGCCTGCCTCTTCATGTAAATTTGTTATTCTAGTGTCAAAAGGACGATCAAGGACCATCCTCAGCACTCTATTCTGAGCGACCTGAATTTTGTTCCTGTGAGTCTGTGCACATGATTCCCACACCGGAGCTGCGTAGAGGATCGCAGGTGCTATGATTTGTTTGTAGACGGCCAGTTTGTTCACCCTTGAGAGGCGGGATCTGCGGCAAATCAGCGGATACAGACACCTAACCAAGGTAGAACACTTGACTACAGTTTTCTCTACATGCGAACGGAAGAGGAGCTTTTCATCGATCAACATTCCGAGATAGGTTACTTCGGCGGACCACTCAACCCTTGTGCCATCCATGATTACAGTACAAGATGGAGCCGGTTTCAGTTTGGGCGATTGCCGATGTAGGAACATGATCGCTTGTGTTTTGGAGGGATTGATTTTAATTTTCCACGTGGTGGCATAATCAGCAAAGGCGTTAAGGCATCGTTGAAGTTTGTTCGTTATTTCGCGAGGCATCCTTCCTTTGACGGCTATTGCGGTATCATCTGCGAACAGGAAGAACACGCAACCGTCTCCAAGGGGAGGAATGTCGGAAGTATAAATGCTGTAAAGCAAGGGGCCCAGCAGACTGCCTTGCGGCACTCCTGCTGGGATGGAAAACGTGTCGGAAAGACAACCATTCAACGATACCTTAAACGACCTTTGCTGAAGGTAGTTACGGGTGATTTTAATCAGATGTAATGGGAAGTTGAAGTTACAAAGCTTGTACACAAGTCCGTCATGCCAAACATTGTCAAACGCCTTTTCAACGTCTAACAAGGCCATGGCTGTGGACTTGGATACAGCTTTGTTACTTCGGATGTTATTCATCACCCGTACTAGCTGATGATTGGTGGAGTGCCCCTTTCTGAACCCAAACTGTTCCGGAAGGAGAATGTTATTTTCCTCGACAAACTTGAGCAAACGATTGAGAATGAGTTTCTCGAACAATTTGCTCAGCGCTGAAAGGAGGCTGATTGGTCTGTAGCTTGAAGGCAATGTTGGATCCTTACCGGGTTTGCGGATTGGTATGATTTTTGCTACTTTCCAGATACTTGGAAAGTAGTGCAGTTCCAAACATCTGTTGAAGATAGCGGTTAGAAGAGACTGCACTTTCATGCTGAGTCTCTTCAAGATCAAGTTGAATATACCGTCAAACCCGGGAGCCTTCATGTTCTTGGTGCATTTCAGCGCTGAGCAAATTTGTTGTACTGTAATCATATCCGCCGGAGGCACGACACAAGGGGAGGCATCTAGGTTTTGAACGCATTGCGCAACCTGATCTTCGAGCGGACTTTGGATATTCGAGCCAAGCAAATGCGATGAAGCGACATGCTCGCCGATCGCATTTGCTTTCTCCTGTGGGGTGATTAAAAGCCGATCGTCATCATTTTCGACTCTGAGAGGTGGAATGGGTTTGGGATGAGTTTTCAGGACCTTGGCTACCTTCCAAAATGGTCTGGAGCGGTCGTCCAGATTCTGGACAACACGCCCGAAACTTTCATTTCGGAGTGAGTCCATTCTGGAAGCAATCTGTCTGTTCAGATCAGCCATTTCACGTTTTTTGCCCAGATCTCCAGTCCTCTGAAACTGGCGTCTACGAACATTTCTCAGGCGAATCAAAAGTTGGGTGTGGGAATCAATGGCAATAAACTTACCCCTCACAGGAACTCGTCGGACGCACGCCTCGTCAGCCACGGTTATGGCTTGGTGGAGTCCCTCCAACGCTCGGTCGATGTCCTCCACGGTGTCAAGCGGCGGGTTGTCGATGATGTGCCTGTCTACCACGCGTCCAAACTGGGCCCAGTTAACGCGATGGTAGTCCTTGCGCAGGCTTGAAGCAGGAGCCACGTTGCAGCCCAGTTCAGCCACCACCGGTTGGTGGTCGGAGCTGAGTTCGTTCAAGGCTACCGGCTTGGACAAGCCGATATTTGTCAGGAACAGGTCTAGCGTCGATGGGTTGCCCGCCGGTGAGATGAATGTTGGTTCATCCGAAAACCAAACGGAATACAGCCCATGCTGTGAGTGGTCGAACAGGAGACGACCGTTCTGGTTCTGCTGGTAGTTCCGCCAGGCCTCATGGCGAGCATTCAGATCTCCTCCAACTACGAAGCGGGAACCGGTACGGGTGATGGTGGACAGGTCCTTCTTGAATTTAGCCGCTAGTCCACTGCTGGCGGCACACTGTCGAGGGCAGTAGACGGCGATGAACTGGACGTATCCAGTCGACGACTCCACCTCCACACCAAGGGCCTCGATGATAGTGGTGCGGATATGGGACAGAGTGTGGTATTTTATTCCTTTCTTGACGACGACCGCAACACCACCCCCCCTGGAGCTGGTGCGATCAAGCCGGATAGTGTTATGGTCAGGCAACCAGAAGCTGTCGCCGGACTTTAGATGGGTCTCGGTTAGAAGGCCCACGTCGATGCTGTGCTTGCGGAGGAAGTCGGCAAGCTCAATCTTTTTTGCTCTTACAGAGCAAGCATTCCAGGTGACGATACTTAGCGGTTTAGACGCCATACTGGATGATGAACTTACCGAGCACTTGGATCTGTTCGGGCTTATTGCGGCACTTACGAAGAGCACCGGACATGTTGACGAAAATTTCCATCAGTTCATCCGCTGTGAACAGATCGGGGTTGTTGTTTTGCGCTGTTGGTTGTCTCCAGAATCCAGGGGGGGATGGAGAGCTTTGACCAGCAGAATCACCGGAAGCTTCTTGAGGGGGGGCGGGTTGCACCCGCGAATTCGCTTGCCTTTGCTGGGGAGCACGAAGAGGCGGAAAATCCTCCGTCCTGAATGATGGGGTTTTGTCCTTCTTGCGTCCTGGTTGATTGTTGCTTGACGCCAGCTTTCGGATGCGTTTGAAGTCCTCGCGTTTGGAGCACTGTCTGTCAGAGCCTTGATGTGCACCACCACAGTTAGCGCATTTTATCGCCACGGCTCCATCCGCAGGGCAGTTGGAAGTGGCGTGTTCTTGAGCGCAGTTGCTGCAGCGTGGCTTGATGTTGCAGTTGCGGGTACCGTGTCCAAAATTGAGGCACCTCTGACACTGCGTTACGTCACGATGACCACCACGGTATGGCTCCCACCGTACGATGATGGAGTAGATCGATCGGATGGCTTGTAGCGCATTGAGCGTCACCGTCCCTTTCTGGAAGTGCACCAGGAAAAGACAATCCGGGTACGTCTTCACGTTTTCATCTCTCCTTGTCATTCGGAAGACAGCGATTGGGGCTAGCTTGTACCGGTTGATTTCGGCTTCGACCATCTTGGGGTCGAAGTTTGGTAGGCCCCTGATGACTACCTTGAAGGGCTTCTCACCGGGGATGTCGTGCGTGAAGAATTCCGCCTTGGTATCCTTCAGATATTTCACGGCCACTTCGTACTCCGCTTTGGTTCGGAGCATCACCTTGGTGCCGATCCTGCCGAGCTTATACTCAGCTGCAACGCCCAGCGATGAAAGATCGCCAATCAGCGTGTTGAGTGGGACTTGCTTCACCACCAGTGGAGGAAGCTTCATTTTTGCTGCACTCGGGCTGGCAGCAGTTTCGTTGTCGACGGCGTCACCGAAATCACCAATGACGCTGACGTTCGTCGCGGTGGCATCGTCCCGTCCACTCGCACCATCGGACTGGCCTTGATTTTTCTTCCTCTTCTTAGACCGCTTCACCGTGGCTGAGGTGGGATTCCCTACATCGGTGGGAAGAGTAGCGTACCTATTCGAAATAGGTACACTCAAGCTACCCTCACCGCTGTTCTTCTTCTCTGTTTTCTCTCGGAGCCTGCTCCGGGAGCGCTGTCTTCCCATCACACGACGCGAATAAACGTTTGGAATAACTATCGAACAACTCGACAGAGCGAGCAAATACCGGACTGTACTGCTTGACGAACAAGCAGAGAATCTCTCTGAGCTAATGCCATACAGCAGCGCTCTTTTATATCTTTTCAGGTTAAAGCAGAATGTTGTGCAACCAAGTGGTATAAAATCTACAAAGACTCCTCCCATTATAAGTAGTTTGCTATCAAGTAGCGACAGTGGCTCTTTTCCTTTTGCGTACACGGCGAATGAGAACGACCCAAATTTGAGTTTAGTTCACTCATAATCTCCAAAAGTGCAGGAACTCAGCGATGAGTAAATTTGTCTCATGGTTTCCTGTGGAAAACCTCAAAAATCTGCCAGAAAATGAGAAAATTGACGATAATTTTATTCAGTCTCGGAGTAGTACCAATAGACTGAGTGAATCCAAGCTTTACTTCTCAAATTCGGGAATTTTTCCCTGTAAAAACCTGGGAAACCATGAAGCAAATTTACTCATCGATGAGTTTCTGCACTTTATTTCTTATTTCTGAGATAACTAAACTCAAATTTAGGTCGTTCTCATTCGCCGTGATATCACCTTGAAAGATATCGGCGCCGGAAAACAGATCTCGCGTCACTTTTCAATAGGTCCTATCTACATTGATCGAATCTCTTCAGGGGGGGGGGGGGGGCAAAATCTTTCTCAATTTGTTACATGTTCCATTTTCGGTTTTCACAAAGTTTACCCCCATATGGAAATCATAGACGCAGTCCTACGTCAAAAATTCCATTGGCCTACTGACCTTAATCCCACGTGATGCTGTATATGTAGAGATTGGTTCACTCCCTTTCAACCGGTACATTGCCAACATCATCTGTCGAAGAGCGATCGGGATAGCTTCAAAGACAACATGTCAGGGAGGGTTCCTCATAGTGGAGACTAATAAATTCCTGATGAAATTTGTCAACCAAGAGCTCCTCAGGAACGTGGAACGAATGGTCCAAGATGGCTACCTTGGGGAACACCGGATGTCACGGGGAAGGATGAAAAACATAGTCTCCAATCTTGACAGACATGTTTTGACCAGTCAGGTAAGTAGCCATCGTGAATAACACCTATTCTGTCGTATTTAGCCAACGTAATGTGGTTCATTTTGCCAAATGCTGCGGAGAGGTCTGTGTAGATGGCATCTACTTGATGGCCACGTTCTACTTCACGAATGATGAACTAAGTGAACGTAACTAAATTGGTCGTCGTGGAACGCTTAGGCATGAAGCCATGCTGATCCGTCGAGATACAGTGTGCAAAGCTTTGAACCAATTTTTCGAGTATAATAAACTCAAAAAGTTTGGAGGTAGCACTAAACGAAGCTATTTCACGGTAGTATGAAACAGTTCTTTTGCAGCCTTTCTTGTTGATTGGGAACACGAAAGACTCTTTCCAGCAAGCTGAGAAAACTCCAGACATAAAGAAGA
Organism: Ochlerotatus camptorhynchus; assembly: GCF_037179485.1. Taxonomy (NCBI): domain Eukaryota; kingdom Metazoa; phylum Arthropoda; class Insecta; order Diptera; family Culicidae; genus Ochlerotatus; species Ochlerotatus camptorhynchus. Next base: position 9,672,348 of record NW_027040722.1, read on the forward strand.
GATTGAAAACGTTGGCTAGAGTTGTCGCGAGAGCATTCAGGTAGCATTTGAGAACTAACGACGGTACGCCATATGGACCGGAGCCCGTTGAAGATTTTAGCTGCCTCCCGGCTGAAATAACCATTTCGCTGGTGGTAAAAAATGGATGGCTGGAGAAAGTTGATGGAGAGACGTTTCTAGACGCAGAAATTACATCCTGAGTCGTTGAAAACACTGCTGAATTGTGTGCGAAACAATTCGGAAATACCCACGATAGAGTTCACATCCACTACACCGGTCGACATACTTGAGGGTAGTCCGTTTTCCTTGCTTTGGGCATTCACATGGCGCCAAAAGCTCTTAGGATGTCATTTCAGACGACCCTGAAGTTGGTCTTGGTGTGCATGGTACAGTTGGTTGTTGAGTTAGGTATTTGCTGTGCTTACGAAGAGCAGCCTTTTTTGTTCAATTGCTTAAGCTCTGAATTCGACCAGGCAGGTTTAACAGGTTCGCGACTGATTCGCTTAGGTACGAATTGATCGATTGCGCACAAAAGAATGTTGGATGTCGTCGATGCGACGAGGTTAGAATCACAGTCACGCAGTACCTCTTACCAGTCGACATTTGAGAGAAAATCATTCATTTAGCTGAAGTTGGCTTCGCCAAAGCTATAAAGGACGCTCTATACAGTGCCTTTGAAATTACGATGAACGTTGAGCTTTATGCTCACCAGTAGAGAAGATGTTGCCTACAGTTTTTAACAAGCGGGGAGGGCGCTGATATGTTGGAACAATCAGTGCAAATCTCCTCACTTACAAAACAGAGATCGAGCATGCAGTTTTTATGGTTTGAACCGGAATTTTCAGAGAGTGGTTTTCTCACATAATGGCACAAATCGGGGGGTTGACCCGTTAAAAATATCTGCCATATAAACGTGGGCCAGTCTAATAATACAGTCATATAGCATAGCCCTGCAAGTCATACTAACAACGTAAAAATAAAGTGTGTAAAACATGGTATGAAGTTAGTTATGAATTTAATAATTTCATGTCAAATTGAAAGTTCCCAGATTCGAAAAATAGGCAACTCGTTGTAAGTCAATACTGATTAAGTTGAAATATAAGTCTCGGAGCACTGCATTATCTATTTGGAACGCCCTGCTAGGTGTTCTAAGCTTTGACACAATTATGCAATTTCAGCGCACTGCTGTTGATGGATGCTTCAGTCATCTTGCATCATCCATTCATACGTATGTGAGTAGTGAAAATGCATCGTTGCTACCAATTTTTCACCCACTTTAACTAAAGATGTGAACAGCGTCATCAGAAGCATCCCATCCAACGCCCTCGCATCACATTGCATCGCTCTTACGCGGCGGGAATAAGTATGTTTGCAAACCATATGGAACTCTTTTGCAGTGCTTTACGACGTGGTGCAAGATGCACGGGAAGTGGAAGAGGGTGCATGGAATTTAATTTATCCGTAGATTTTTCATCCTCCCGGTGCAGATTTTTCTTCTCGTTCGCTCCAAGGATCCATGAATAAGGCCAACTCAAATCAGAGCAGCCTTGCGGGTGATGATGAGCGGGTGGTGCTGGGTGACCTGGGGGTGTATTATTTGTCATGCTGTCTTCATGTGGAAATCATTTTAATGGAACAATTCTCATCATTTTCCGGAGAATTTTGATTGATCATCCAATCAACACTAACATTTTATTGATTCATTGATATTAGTCAACCGGTTCTGAATGAAACTCATAAATTTAAATTATATTTCATGTTTTAGTGCAATGCGAAGAAACCAATGATTTTAAAGGGTAAGGTCTAAGAATATATTGTAAGCAGGAAACGAGCACCGTACAAAACTCTTGAGCTTTCCTAGATTAAATGTGAATGGAAGAAAGTTTCCAAGCAGCTCTTGTTTGAAAACAACATCGAGAAGCTGCGAGATTGTATGCATTTCACAAATGGGTCGTCAACAAGAAAATTGAAAGCAGCTGCTTATATGTACCGACTATGAGTAGGCAGCAGTTACTGTACATGGTATAATTAGAGCACTTGTGCAACTGAAAATTATGGCATGCAAAGCTCTTGAGAGACCACAAAACATACCTCCCTGAACTGACTCCAAAAGCTAACTGACTGCACTCACTACCATTTCATTACAATTTCAATGCTTTCCTTATTTTTCAGATTCAACATACACTAATTACAGAGTCATAAAAGGTAAGTGGTACGCATGAACCCCTATAGAAAACGTTATCCTTACCACTGACCTCGAACGAATATCATCCCGACACAAAAAATAAACTCCAACAAAAAGTCGAGAAAGTAAATCCGGGAAGTTGTTCACCGCGATTCCAGCAGCAGTTTGCAAACTTGGTCAATTTCATTTGGGTCGAAGGAAGTTCAAACGAAAACAAACACCGGCAGCGTGACAAACAAGTCGTAAAATGGGTTTCTTCCCGATTCGATGATGATGATGATGATGCTATAATGCCATGGAAACAACAAGTTGGCAAAAAGTAAGAAAAGTAATGAAAAGTGGAAAACGATCCCCACTCATTGCGGGAAGGCAATTATCGGGAAGGGTTGCGAATCGATTTGGTCGATTTGAGAGAAGTCTCGATACGAGCTTTGAAGGCGAACCAATTAGGAATGATTAATTTGTTGATGGTGAACCCGTTTGAATTTCGGCAGAAAAAAAAAAGAATTTTTATTGAGAAGGTAGACTATTTTTTTTTTGTGTGTTAACAGGGATTAAATAATTGAATTTCAGAGAACAGAGAAGACAAACAGTGGAAATTTTGGATGCGAATAAGGCTTCTAACGCTGCTAACGTACCGCAACAATAGGGCTGTTTCCCCTATCTGAAAATTTCAGCGCATTCGGATGTAACACGATCTGACGCTTTTGGCTTAAAGTTCATATGGGGATTTTAGTTGAAATGTATGGAGAAATAACATCCCTTCAGCACCGGTGGCATGAGGCATGATTGGCAGTTAATTTCATATAGATGAGTGTGTGGTAGTTTGTATTGTCTACTCATTAAAATTATATACGAAAGAATTTTGTCTTCAAACTGTCATGAGTAAAAATATTCTTTAGCTGAATTTGCGCAGCTAAAAATTCCGAGATTTCTGTATATTGTGACATTGAGTGAATCTAATCGTTGAAAATAGTGAGCTTAGAGCTGGGGCAAGACAGCTGTACTCAGAGTAAATATATTTGCAGCGAGTAAATTTGAGTTACTCATATTTACTCAAAAATAATCAAAGTAGTCTCGATTTTCTGATCAAAGAAAATATCGTCTGACAGCATATTTCGTTTGAAGCATCTGTTCGCCCATTTGACAGATCAAATCGCTCGTTTAAAAAATCGAATTGTGGACAAACGAAGTGCTCCTGTGGTAGTTTGACCGAGGTTTGACTGCACGACGGTTTTACGGGGCTTGTCGTTCGTGTGTGGCTTGGATGCCTTTCAGTGAAGTTTGACTCATTTACATGGATGAGTGGATTTATATAATGGTGAATAAATATCGAAGGATATTTCAAAAAGAAGAAGTAAACAAATTATTTACCCTTTGTGGAACCTTAACATTAATAATCATGCCATGGCCAACAACCAAAAACAGTGCCGTACCGTTTTTGGAAACACGGCCTCATATGTTTATTTCCTCAATGTTGTGCCCAGAACACAACATTTCATGAAACATCAAGCGTCTAATCCCTAAAGAATGATCGAGTTATGTTATAAATCGAATAAAGCTTTCGATGAATTTATAGATAGCATAACATACAAAAATCATATGTTACCAATAATATGAAGGCACTGTATTCTTATCTTTTTGAAAATCGTGCAGCCTGTATGTACTCTATTATTTTTATATATTCGTGTAAATTACGTTTTCATTGAGTTCCTGGAAGTTAAGAAAAACATATATAAACGTGAACTATATTGCTCTAAGAATTGAATTTATTGAATTAATTTAGCCTAATCCAAACCTATCGAACCACCCCAACCAGAAATTCCAAGAAAGCACGTCAACTTACTTTGCTTGACAGCATCGGTTTCAACATTATGTTCAATATAACAATCAGGTTGCTATGTTTATATAAGATATGGAGCAACGTGACTTGCTCAGAGTTACTCAAAATTAACTCTGGTTTTACTCATGATCGAAAACTGTCTTGCCCCCAGGCTTAGAGTGGCTAATGGGAATGAAACTTGGATGTGATTGCAAATCAAACATGATGTCATTCATAAGAAAAATTGTTTGTAGGATCTGAAGTTGTCTGAATATTGTTATGGTGAGTGCTGAGCTGTTTAACATATAGTTTATTTATTGAGATAGGAATGGCTGCTTTATTGCACATAATCAAATCAGTTCCATGTGGCAGTAGGTCTCGGAGAGGCCTTTATGTAATGGCAGTTAGATGCTTGTAGGATTCAATTTTCTTCCATTGTATTTTTGTGTGAAGAATATAAAAATGCTAATTGCAATAAAAATAGGTTCCTGTACATTTCTGTTAATTTGCAAGAATAATGTTAGTAAAGAACAAATGGAAATTAATGAATTAGTTCTGTTTTACTAAAAACTAAGAGATCTAAATAATGATCAGCTCCGTGAAGCTTAATGTTCCGAGTTGCCTAGCCTGAATATTGTGAGATTTGAGTGTCTCCGAATGTAATTTTTGTTTTTGATCAATGTGGATATGAATATGGTATATTGGCTCTGAGTTGCCTGTATAATATGTTTGAACGAATGAAAATAAACAAATCAGCTCTGGGTTGCTAAAGACGTAGAGAGATCTAAATAATGATAAGCTCCGTGTGGCTGAAGGCTCTAAGTTGCCTTAATATTGTGAGATTTGAGTGTCTCCGATTGTAACTTTGGTTATGATCAATGATATGATATACTGGCTTTGAGTTGCCTGTGTGATGTTTTTGAACAAATGAAAATAAATAAATCAGCTATGTGTTGCTGAAGACTAAGGTCTGCATAATGATTAGCTCCGTGTGGCTTAAGGCTTTAAGTTGCCTGAATATGATTATTTTTGAATAAATAAACATACATAAATCAGCTCTGTGTGGCTAAAGACTTAAAGAGGTCTGAATAATAATATGATCATGTCATTGTTTTGAGATTCGAATCTCGCCAATTGTAAATTTGCTTGTAACTTATACACAAGATGCTACATAAAATAATAGTTATCTGCTCTGAGGTGCCTGTATGTTTTATATTTTAATGGAAATAATTAAATCAGTTATGGTTGGCTGTTTAGTTACATGCAACTCCATGCTCGGAGATTCCGGAATATTGTAAGCATTGAGTGGCTCAAATTAACACAGAGTCTTCTGCATCTAAGATCAGAAAAATCGCAACCGTTTACAGTCAGGAATACGATGATGATAACGGAAATGAGATTGTAAATGAATTGTTTTCAGAATAAGTTTTAGATTTTTTTTTTCTTTTTGCTTAATTTGAAATAATTTAGAGAACAATTTTATATCATTGGATTCATAGCGGGATTGCAAGTCAAGTTCTTAATCGACTCGGGGGCAGAAGTTAATACAGTGGATAAGGAAACTTTCTTTGCTCTGAGAAACAACAATTCCATCTATTGTTTGAGAGATGGTTCGGATAAACAACTTAAAGCATATGCGACGGATTGCTGTATCGGATCGTTGCTATGATGTGATTGTCCTATGCGAGACGTGGCTCGATTCTCGAACGCTTTCCAGCCAGGTGTTCGGATCCGATTATGAGGTTTTTCGTTGCGATCGGAATCCAAACAACAGCCGAAAATCTACTGGTGGTGGCGTTCTTGTGGCTGTCCGTTCCGGATTGGAGGCGAGAGCAATCGAAAATGAATCGTGGAACAGTGTGGAACAGGTTTGGACAGCCATAAAACTGGGCGATCGCACATTATTTTTGTGCGCATTGTACATGCCTCCAGATCGAGTTCGTGATCTTGAACTCATCGAGACTCACTGTCAATCAGTCTTCACAGTAATGGAAAGAGCGACTCCAATTGATGAGCTATTCATTTTTGGGGACTTTAACCTAGCAGGCGTTTCGTGGAGACCATCCCATAGCGGCTTCCTCTATCCAGATCCAGAACGTTCTGTATTTCATGCAGGAGCTATCGGCCTTCTCGATAACTATAGCGTAGCAACGCTTTCTCAAATTAACTACGTAGTCAACGAGAACAACCGTAGTTTGGACCTCTGCTTCGTGAGCACTCAGGACAATGCTCCGTTCATTTCAACAGCACCTTGTCCACTAGTTAAGCTTGTTCCGCACCATCCTCCTCTGATTGTCACTGTTGAGGACAATCTCGTTCGTGATTTCGAAAGTCTTCCTGCTGCGGTTTCTTATGACTTTCGAAAGGCCGACCATCGAAGCATTGTAGATGTGTTGTCAAACATGGACTGGGAGAACATTCTCGATCATGACGACGTTGAGGCCGCTGCGCAAACTTTTTCTCATGTCTTGGCATATGTCATTGACAGACACGTCCCGAAAAGAATTCAACGCAAAGACTCTCACCCTCCCTGGCAGACGATTGAGCTGCGTAGGTTGAAGTCGATCAAGAGAGCAGCATTGAGAAGATTTACGAAGTATCGCACGCTTCCTCTGAAACATCACTACGTGAGGCTTAATCACGAGTATCAGCGAGCCAGTCGTCGATGCTTTCTGCGATTTCAACGAGGTATTCAGCGTAACCTTAAACTTCACCCGAAATCCTTCTGGAACTACGTGAACGAGCAACGCAGAGAATCTGGCCTCCCATCGTCAATGGAATTGAACAGTGAAGTCGCTTCCACTCCGCAGGATATTTGTCGCCTTTTTTCTGTCAATTTTGCCAGTGCGTTCATTGATGAGAGACTAAGTGACGACCATGTTTCCCTCGCAGCCAGGAACATCCCACTAAATGGTCAAACGCTGAGTGCAATTGATGTCAACGTTGAGATGATTTCTAACGCTGCAACGCAGCTCAAATCGTCCTTCAACCCTGGACCCGATGGAGTTCCGTCCGTGTTTTTGAAGAAACATATTGCTTGCTTGTTAACTCCACTTTACCGTCTATTCCGGATGTCTCTCTCCAGTGGTATATTTCCATCCTTCTGGAAATGTGCACACATGTTTCCTGTCCACAAAAAGGGAAGCAAACGAGCCGTGGATAACTATCGTGGAATTACATCGCTGAGTGCTGTTTCGAAACTATTCGAGCTTGTTATTATGGAACCGTTGCTCTCTCACAGCAAGCAGTATCTGAGTGCTGATCAACACGGGTTTACTGGCGGTCGCTCTACAACCACCAATCTGCTATGCCTCACATCCTACATTACCGATAGTATGACTGAACGGGTACAGACGGACGTTATATATACCGATCTATCCGCGGCATTCGATAAGTTGAATCATGACATTGCGATTGCTAAACTTGACAGGCTTGGGGTGAGCGGTAATCTCTTGAGTTGGTTCCGTTCGTATCTTACTGGTCGCCAACTTATGGTTGCTATAGGAGATTGCAAATCAGCTAGCTTCTTTGCCACATCAGGTATACCGCAGGGAAGCCATCTGGGACCGTTGATTTTTCTACTCTACTTCAACGACGTGAACCTGGTTATCGAAGGACCTCGATTAGCATATGTAGACGACCTCAAAATATTTTTACGAATTTGCTCGATCGCTGACTGCCACAATCTTCAACATCAGCTTAATGTCTTTGCCAGTTGGTGTACTTTAAATCGAATGGTAGTGAACCCAGCAAAGTGCTCTGCCATAACGTTCTCACGAAAAAAGCAACCGATTGTATTCAGCTATGACCTGCTTGGAACGACACTCGAACGCGTGAATCAGGTGAAAGACCTGGGTGTGGTGTTGGATTCACAGCTAACATTCAGGCAACACATTTCTTATGTCATCAATAAGTCGTCTAGGACTTTAGGATTCATCTTCAGGATAGCTAAGAATTTCACCGATGTCTACTGCTTAAAATCTCTTTACTGCTCCCTCGTACGATCGACGCTTGAGTATTGTTCTGCGGTTTGGAATCCGAATTACAACAATGGTGCCGAGAGAATCGAATCTGTTCAACGTCGCTTTCTTCGTTTTGCGCTTCGTAGACTGCCCTGGAGAGATCCGCTTCGGCTGCCCAGCTACGAGAGTCGCTGCCAACTGATAAACCTTGAACCTCTCCGGATTAGAAGGGACACCAGCAGAGCTTTGTTTATCGCCGACACTCTACAGGGACGAATAGATTGTGAGGCTATCCTGATGCAAATTGACCTAAACGTGCAACCCCGACCACTTCGTAACAACCTCATGCTGAGACTGCCACTGCGTCGCACGAACTACGGGGCATATGGTGCGATTTGCGGACTACAGCGTGTGTTCAACAGAGTCGCACCTGTATTCGACTTTCACCTCACACGTGATGCGCTTCGTCGGAGATTCTCATCTGTTTTCGCCGGCCGCAGTGACTGACAGAAAAAATTAGTGTATTTCCATTTATGTTTTTTTTTTACATTCTGACCATGTTGCTTTGTTTTTCTTTCTGTGATTATTTGACATGTAATTTTACTATTATTATTTTTATGATTAGTATTATTAACATCATTTGGGCTACAGCCAGCCTGTTGATGTATGGCAACAATAAACCAAGGAGAAATTTCAGTAGTTGAAAATTTTGTTTCAGAATTGTATATTTCCGAAGAACGTTCACGCTTCACGGAAAAATTCTATACTGTTGAAAACGGAAGACCTTTGTCAGGCAGAAATACTTCAGTCCGGTACAGTGTACTGCAAGTTGGTTTGAATGTCCCAATTCTTACACCTCCTTACATCGACTGCAGATTGCAGCCAGGGGAAATACGAGCTTTGATATGTTCAGGAGAGTTTCCAAAATTCAATGTTTCGCCAGTAAAACTCGTATACGATAACAACAGACCTCCGTCACGAAATATATTAACCAACATACCACCAGCATTCAAGGAAGAAACTGAAAAAAGATTAAAAATCTGCTATCTATGGGAATTATTGAACCGGTTACTGAACCAATGGATAAATCATTCTGTTCGTCGTTGTTAGTAGTACCGAAGGGCAAAAACGACATCCGGCTTGTAGTTGATTTAAGGGGTCCAAACAAAAGTATAATTCGAACACCATTTCGAATGCCAACACTGGAAAGTTTATCAGCAGATTTGGATGGAACTAATTATTTTTCTACAATTGACCTCACAAGTGCATTCTTCCATGTTGAACTTCATGAAAACTCAAGACACTTGACCAATTTATTCGCTGGAAACGCAACTTACCGTTATAAGAGACTACCTTTTGGATTATGCAACGCGCCTGATATTTTCCAAGAAATCCTCCAAACAGTAGTGCTTGCAGGATGCGTAGGTTGTCACAACTATTTAGATGATATATTGGTATCTGGAAGAACACAATCTGAACATGACAAGAATCTCAAGGTTATTTTATTGTACAGTAATTATATAGTACTCCAAGCAAAATATTCATATTGAACAATTTTTCTATAGGTGGTTCTTCGCTGCCTGAATGAACACGGCGTTAGTATAAATTATAAAATATGTGCAATAGGCAAGCAAACTGTGAAATTTCTAGGGTTCTCTCTTTCTCATGACGGATTACGGGCTGATGAGGACAAATTGATGGTCATACAAATGGCCGGAAAATTAATCTGAGGTTAAAAGTTTCTTAGGGCTGATGAACTTCATGGAACGATTTATTTTGAAACGAGCGGAACGAACCAAGAATTTGAGACAACTTGCCAAAGCCGAAACCTTTTATTGGAGACAAGATGAAGAAGATGCATTCGTTTATTTGAAAACTGAGGCATTGAAGTCTATATCGAAGCTAGGATATTTTCGTTCCGAAGATCAGACCGAGTTATTTGTGGACGCTTCTCCTATTGGACTGGGAGCTGTATTAGTTCAATATGATCAGGTTGCCAGAGTAATATCGTGTGCTTCAAAAGCATTCAGAGATGCGGAGAGGCGATATCCACAAACCCAAAAGGAATCATTAGCGATGGTGTGGGCAGTTGAAAGATTTTCATTTTACCTGTTGAGCAAATCTTTCACCATTAGAACGGATTCGGAAGCGAACGAATTCATATTTGGCAGAGGAATTAAAGCAGGGAAGTTTCTCGTGCAGAGGCCTGGGCTCTCAGACTTCAGGCTTATGATTTTAAAGTAAAACTCATACCTGGTCGTTCTAACGTTGCAGATTCATTATCTCGTCTTATAAAGAGTACACAATGTGACGAGCCATTTGATGAGGACAACGACAAACATATTCTTTACGCTTTGGACGCAGGCTCACTATAAATCACATGGAAGGACATAGAAAAATCTTCAGAAGACGATGCTGAGATAATCGATATACGATTTGCTCTGGATACGGGAAGATGACCAGAGAATCTTAAACGATTTGAAGCTCATGCGAAGGAACTCCGTGTTTCGGATCCAATAATTTTCAAAGGAGATCGAATTGTTCTGCCAAGAAATCTACGACACGTGGCTCTTCAAACAGTCTAATATAATTTTTCAATTAAAATGGGTACGGATGTTCCAATAGATCATAATTTGATCAATACTGAACACAGTTTGAGCAATATTTTACCAGACGAGGTTCAAGAAAGTGATGTGAAGCCTACTAATAAACCGAAGAGATCAATTCAAAAACCATCTAAACTTAATGACATGTTCTTGTATTGTGTATATGAATAGAGAGTAGATAAGGAAAGGGATGTAGAGAATAGGACAAATTTATCGGTTGTTATGCTGACATTCATTAGAGATCGATATCTTTTTTTTTTTTTTTTTTCTTTTTTTTTTTTTTTTTTTTTTTTATTATAGTCACTTTAACACTCTTGAGTCATTCGTGACTTGTCCGGGGGTGAGATTTGAACTCGTGACTTTGGCGTGAGAGGTATGGATGTTAACCACTACGCCGGGGTCGCCCCCGAGATCGATATCGTTTGAGGTAAAGAAAATGATCGGTGAAATCAATTGTAGGCTTGTTGATAAAATGGACACAATAAATCAGTCTTAAGAGTGAGTTCGTAACGAAGGGAAGCAAAAAAAAAGAAAGAAGGTTCCAGATAAAGCCGCTTGGAAATGGATGGTCCAGAAATCGAGTCCGGTCACGACGATAACTACTCGCTCAAGGGGTTGGTCACTCTAAAATGTGTGCCAAAAATACAGATGGGCACACCTGGGCACTTTGATTGGCACCCATCGTTAGAAATTTTCATGGTATTTAAAGCTACTGGCAACACTGTACTATATCTGCGCCTACTCTGTGCATGTGTCAACATGTTAATCATTGCTGTTGACAAAATCCAATTTTTGATTTCATAACTTCAACCGTGAATTTCCGGCGAAGTTCTGCCATGGATTCCTCACAGCGCACATATTTTCAAAACATTAGGATGAGCGAGGTCATCAAGGCGATGACCGTTGCCAAGTACAATTGTAATCTGGAGGTCATACTGGAGTTCTTCCGGATGGAGATTCTACCGACTTCGAGATCGGAGAACCTCCACTCAAGACGATCGAACTGTTCAAGGATCTGGTGCGGAAGGCTGTGGTGTTTGAGAACAGTTTGATCGAAGTTGGGCAGGGGTGGCATCGTTCCGGAAGCTGATTGAAAAGATGACCATGAAGGGACTGCTACTGGTCATAATGCCGATTCGGAATGTGATTAGTGATTTGGTTAGCAGGGGGAACGAGACCCTGAAGTAGGAAGTGAAGGGAACGTTGAAGACGTTGGTAAATCGATTTCGGGCGGGGAGATTCGTGACGGAGCTGAAATCACAGCCGAAGGAGGTTAAGTGGAATTGTAAGATGTTGATTGGTCAGTTGTTGAGCTTGGTTAGGTTTAACTCTCAGACACGCTCCTAGTAACCCAGCGTTTGAAAAATAATATGCATAGGTCCCAGCGCAATGTAAAGTGACCGGTGTTTACCATGGAGCCCAGCAAACAGTTCGGTAAGCATTTCAACATCGCGATGTTAGCAATAATCCTCGTAGAACTTATCCGAACGCAGCTTTTCAATATCATTATGGAATCCGAGCTGCACAGAAGGTCGAAAGGGGATCGGTGTCCATACAAAGGCTACCATCTGGCCGTAGTAGTTTTATCACTGGTCATTAACCATGTTTGATACCGTAACGCTTCACCACTTCGTTGATCAGCCAACCGATGAATTCGCCTTCGATGATAACTCGGAACATGTTCGGAGGTGGAATCCTACCATCGACAGCGCCCCAGCTTTTTGCCAGAGACATCATACTTCTCTCCATTTGTCCGATCGTTGGACTATCTTACCGTGTGGAAATATTAAACCCCACCTTCAAGTCTGATTCCGGTTGAAACTCCCGCTGGCGACGCATCTTTGACTGAGTCGATGGCTTTCGGGAGAAACTCCTCCCGGAAGCGTTCATCAGAATCTGAAGAGCATCTGGCCAAGTTTCCTCTGATGCTGCACGCTCGCTTCGTCTACTTACCACCGTCATCTGTGGTTCATCCAAGTCCTCATCATACTCCAATCCAGAAGAAATTATTGTCCTGTCGGAAATTGGAAGTGCCTCCCTCGGAGAACGTTCTCACTCTAAACTTTAACCCACATAGAATTTTCACTTCTACACGTTATTCTGGTTCCAAAAATACCCATACTGTTGAGTATTTGACAGCTCTTTTTTTCAAAAATCAAAAGCTGCCATCTTGGATTTCTAGATGGCGCCCAACATCGATTTTTGACCTCTACACGTCATCCCCGTTCGAAAAATACCCATAGTTTAGGGTTTTTGACAGTATATCTAAAATCGATAGCTGCCATCTTGAATAGCAAATCAATCTACGAAAAATCTTTTTTCATCTCTTGTATCTAAATCCATCTACTTGCATCGCTCTTCACCTTTTTGCAGGAAATCTTCAAAATCTTCATCAATCTTCCTTCTATCTTATAAGTGTGCGTGCATCTAACAACAGCACAGCAAATATATAGATAGAGTCGCTCCCCTCGATTTTCAGAATATATTTGAAACACACTTAGAAATTCCTAATCTGACGGAATCCATCTTTGAAATGAAGGATGAGACTTAAACAAACATGTAATGTAAAATTAAGTTCTCCGAGACTGAAAAGTTTGAAATTACGTTTGATTGAGCTGAATTTTGCGTCTATTTTGACTCAATGTTACGTCTAAATTGACGCTCGTTTATTTCAGTCTCAGAGCACCTAAATTTACATCAATGTTTCTAAGTGTGCAGTTTTTATAGAACCAATGGCCGCCATCTTGGATTTCAAAGTGGAAAAAAGCATAATTGATCGACCTTTATACGTCATCCCCGTTCCGGAAATACTCATATTGTAGGATATTTGCAAGGGGTAATCAACTCTGCACACTGTGCCGAAACGCAGCATGGCACACTATTCGGCACGTTAAGGCACACGTTGACAAGTAGAATACAAAAAATATTATATTATATGGCATCACTGTTGAGCGTGGAATTTTTAACCAATCGTTGCTAAGGATGAATACTATGTTGCTCCAATGTAAAACCCAATAAGTTCGTGGATTGTGACATGCTGCATTTCGAAAATATGTAAGTATTTTCTGCACCATAAATCCAATCAAACTAACAAGACTCAGTCCATCTAATCTGATTCGCAGTGAAAACCCTTGCGGCTTGTGGTTTTGTAAAGTCGACCGTAACGTTTTACCTCCAACGAGGGTTGATCAAATGCCTAGAAGATCTGGTTTGGAATGCGATCGGCGAAATCGTTGAGTTTGCTTTTGCTGTAAACAGGTTGGTACATGGAGTTCAAAAGCAAACCGGTAGACATTGAACGTCAATTTATGCACATTCACAGTACATATCTCTGTAGGGAAAAATCTCCTCTGAAAGGTGACTAGATTGTGCTGGCTGCAGAATACATGTTGAAGAAGTTTGTTTTCAACGGTAGTCGATCAGACTCCCGGAAAGAGTGATTTTATGTAAGTAGATTAGATTGTTACTTCCAACGGTCTATCAGCGGCCGGAAAGAGATGGAACCGGTGGGAACATTGTTGGAGACCAACTATAGAGGATGATGACTTCTGTAGTTTGTTTTGTGTGAGTTGTATAATTTTTTTGAATTTTGGGTGCTAATAGGGTCTGAATAACTGCCTCTTTCTCTTGAGCCCACTCTAGAACCTACATTTCGTATTTAGATCTATAAGTGAACTACTGATCTGAGTTCCTCTGGTATATTCAATTAGAGGATGTTCCTGAATATACAGTCAAACAGCACGTAATGTTGTGAATAACTTCAATGACAGTTATCCAGTAGTGCTCCCATTGTATTTATCACAACCCAATGCCTACACGCAGGCAAAAGAACGTAAGAATTCCATAATAAACAATTGAATTTTAGCCATAAAAAAATGAGTGTGAAGTTCATTGATTTGCCTTATGAAAAATAATGTTGACAAAAAAATAACAAATCGGAGCAGACTGGAACCGGAAAATGGACGTTGAGGTTAGGGGGCCCGTGTGTCGACCACTCGGTTTGGGGAAATGAAATGGTTAAAGGCATATAAGAGCTACCTCATGTTACCCGAAAATCATTGATAAGTCACGCTTATGAAATTCATATATGTTGTTTATAAGTTGAGCCTTATTAATTTCTTAGGTCTATTTGCCTCAGCGTTCGAGATTGTGCCGAAGGTGTGCCCAAGGTATCCCGGAGGTGTGCCGATGGATGTTCTGAATCTGATTTCGGCACAATGTGCTGAGTGACTAACAGAGTGTCATACTGTTTCGGCACAGTGTGCAGATTTGATTCCCCCTTGGATGACCGCCAACTTGGATTCAAAAATGACATGCAATATCGATTTCCATTAGGGCACTTGACAGTGTTTCAAGAACCCATGGCCGCCATCTTGGATTTCAAAATAGCGCCCAACTTCGAATTTTGAACTCTACACGTCATCCCTGTTCCGAAAGTACTCACATTGCACAGCAACATCCTAACTGGGCAGTTTTGACGTAGACTACGTCTTACGGGAAGGTGCTGGGGGTAAATCGAAAATCTAAAATTGCGAACGTCACGAAAATGTGTAAGGTTTCGAACGCTTATATTTTTGTCATTTATAGATGAAATTTGAATCCAAATACACCAACCGATAGGAAATAACTCTCATAATCTGCTACAATTAATGTTTTTCTAATTTTTCATAAAATAACTGTTGAAAATTTACAAATAAAAATAAAAATAACAATGTTGTCACTGTTTTCATGAAATAAACGTTATTTCCAATCCCAATCGTCATAATCGAGTACCATTTGGTTGCTAATCGTGCTGCTTGAACCAGAAAAGTTATAAAACAGCGCTGCTTTTGTGCCTCAACGCATTTTCGCTTCGGACGGCGGTTGACCAGGTAGCAGTATCGATGGCGCAAGCGCTCTGAAGTGGATCAACGTCCTTGTCTGAATGTTAATGATCCCGCGTTCTACAAAGCTCGATTACTTTTTCGAATGGACATATCAGCTTTTGTAAACGACGCATTTTATCGTCCGTTTGGTGTAACTGATAGCTCGCCCACGCATACTACTAACACCACTATATCAGGTAGGGGAAAATTCCCCCTATCTGATGGTAGTGTTAGCATGTGTGCGTGAGCTACCAGTTACGCCAAATCGAACACCAAATGTGTTTTTTACAAAAGCTGATAAGTCTCTTGGAAAAAGTAATCGAGAAATACTCTTGGGCGAAATTTCGGTTGTTTTCGATTCAGTTTTGTTGGAAACAGTTCAGAATTTGTTTTAGTAGATTTTTATTTGCTGCATGATACTTAATTACATCATATTCATATATTAATTGAAAATTATTATTAGTTGAAGTTACTTAATATTTTCGCTCTACGAAGATCCTTTGATTGAAGAGTTACCTAAAAACAGAACAAAAATATTAGAACATGAATTCTCAATTTTCTACTCGACTGGATTATTACATTAATCCAGAGGATTTACTGACTGATGAAGTTTTTTTTTTATCTAGTTCGTTTATTTGCAAGGCTCAATCGCGTTAGCTTTACGGAGCCGATAATTCATTGTTCTTTGTTTGTAACAAAATTCACTTAATTCTATGTCTAGTAGGAGTTGGGCCGATTACTCACGGCTTACTCGAGGTTAGAGGGGTACATTGTCGAAGGATAGGAAAAGGGGAGGAGCTTGGGTAGGGTTTCGTTGTCTCCTCAGAGTGATGTCGCCAGTATGAACGGTAGTGTGGTTCTATCTGACTGATGAAGTTGACTATGAGTTGAAACTGAGATGCTTGCCAATAGATGGGTCACTTCGTGTCAGATGCCAGAGATTGAGACAAGCGCAATTGGAAGAAATTCGAAAACCAAAAACGTTGAGAGTAAAAAAATCAATTGCTGAAGAATATGGGACGTTCAAAGAAAAGGTTCAGGACATCAAACATGCCATTCAGTTTTACCCCGAACCTAAATTGATTTCTCGCCTAAGACATTGTAGACTGAGAGTTCTGCGATCCAATGCGGTAACAAGAGAGCAGGTGCGATTGAGGAAGGAATTTCTTTCGGAGATCGAGGGCCTATTAGACCATTACGGTGACCCAATAGATCGTAGAGGCACTCAATGGCCTCCAAACATACACATGAACCACTCTCGTACTCCAGGGCAAGAGCAGTTAGAAGAAGAAGAAGGTTTGTTGGATGAGACAATTGGCGGTGAGGGGTCACAGACTAGTGACGGATTTAACGAAGGGTTAGACCATCTGTGGGAAGACATTCGCAACCGTTCTCAAAGGCAAGAGCATGGGAAACAGGAACTGCTGTTACCCAATAGGAGGAGGCAAAACACACCACGAACCTCATCCAATATTCCCGCAGTACAGATGGACCACTTGAAGGAAGAGATAAACCAATATATACAACAGGCATTAACACAGCAGATGGCGGCATTAATGGACAGATTGACCCCGATGTTAAACAACCGTATGACATCAACACCCACAACCCCAAGATCTCCAGCAACACCATAGTCAATGCCACAGCCGTTACCAATGCCACCACCCTATCCTATGCCACCACCTTGTCCTATACCACCCCCATCACCACCTCTACCACCACCACCATCACCACCTCCACCACCACCGGCACCTCCAACTCCACCACTACCTGTACCACAGCAGCCGCCTCGGATACGCCAACCGAATCCAAGAAATGATCGATATCTTAACTCTCTAGCATCACATGTTTCTTCAGCGGGAGACCTCGATCCAGTTCCGTATGTTTGACCTCCGTACGATTCATGAAACCGTTGGCAGGTCCCTGTTAGTAAGTGGCGCATTAACTTCAGTGGGAATTCCAGAGGCCCAACTGTCACTCAATTCCTAAATAGAGTTGAGGTATTAGCTCGTAACAATCGCGTCTCGGACGAAGAACTTTTGAGTCAGGCTAATTTCTTTTTCAAAGAAGGGTCAGAGGCTAAAGAATGGTATTTTACTTTTTGCAACAAATTTATCAGTTTTTTTTTTTCCTTTGGTTTATTTTTTCCGTCGATCTTGTTTTCCGTGCTGAGCACCAATGCTACCAACGTGCCAGGAAGGCAGCTCCCACACCTGGACCCTACCTATCGACCCATCAACTCATGAACCGGGGACTAACGGCTTTACTTCCCATCCGAAGGATGGCGTGATCAGAGATGTTATGCCTCAGAACATCCTGGCGGTGCCGACTGGGATTGAACCCAGGCCTGCTGGGGTGAGAGGTAATCACGCTTACCACTACACCATCGGCGCCGTTTAAATTTATTCAAACATCAACTTAGGTTACGTTTTGAACAACCCAACAAGGACAAGGTGATTGAACGCCAAATCCTTGATAGAAGGCAGCATCCTCAGGAGACCTTCAATGCGTTCGTTTCGGTTATTGAAAAGCTTACTCAGCAGCTGACTAGGCCAATGTCAGAAGAGAGGAAATTGGATATCCTCACCGAAAATATGAAAGATTGTTACAAGCCCTTTTTGACAATTTATAGGGTTGAGCGAGTCGAGGAACTGGGTTGGACAAATCGATGTATCGGAGCTACAGTAATTACTCCAAGAATAGGCCACCCCAAATACACCATTTAGAGGAGACAGAACAGGAATGGGAATCGGAGTAGGACCAAGAAGAAGAGTTGAATGCTATTGGACAATCACTGAAGCGTAAGAAACCGATTGAAAAACCTAAAGAGTTGACTGGGGCGGTACCAAAAATACCACTAGCGGAACAAAATAATATTTTGTGTTGGAACTGTCGGCAATACGGCCATTATTGGCGCGATTGCGAAAAGCAAAAAAAAAAATTGTCATTTTTGTGGGCAGATGAATTACATCACTTCAAATTGTCCCAACAAACATCGTTTCCAGACTCATCAGGAAAACGAGAATTCAGAAAGATCGTAGGGAGGGACCTTCTGCCTCGTCACAAACCTCCCCTGTAGAGGGTCCATATGATCAATGTCGTCCGTATTCAAAATATGCTACTGCTTTTTCCATCAACACAAAACCCAATAGATGTCCGTACGTTGATGTTGAGGTACTTGGAACTCCCTACTTGTGCTTGTACTTGAAAGCCCTCTTGGATTGCAGCTCTCTTGTGAGCCAAATCTACAAACTCATTGCCTTATTGACTATTTGTTCAGACAATTCCTTTGCTTAGTCATCTAAACAGTCGGTTAACTAGCTTGATTCCAATTCGCTGCGGTCGTTAACAAAAGAGGAAACTTTCCCTAAAGTACCATACCCCGCGTCGTAAAGCACCCATTTTCCATATCCAGTCTGCTCTAAGTGACGAACCTCCCCCGAACCACACTCGAATGTCATGTAATGAATTACACGTACCGGAATAAATCATAAATAATCGAGTCTTCAGCCAAAAGGAAAACACTTCAACGACGCAAAACGAAACACGATTTGTGGGAACTTCTTCCAAGTCGGCGAACCACAGCCATGCAGGAAGACGTGTTGATAGGCAGTTAATTTTCCACACTCCTAATGCGATTAGCGAAGCGCTAGGGGACGGTGGAGCATACATGTGGAATTATGTTTCATTACACGGCATGTCGGAGAGGTCCTAATTGATGTCTTTGTTTTGCTTTGTTTGGAAACTTGGTGGAAGCTGGGGTTGCCCAACGAAACCACCCAAGGGGGCAGTTTGTTACGAAGCGAAAGTTTTAGCTCGGCTCTGGCGGCAGATCAACAGATTCTTCCTGTGATTCAATTAATGGGGGGAAATCCATCATGCTCTAACCGAGAAGTGTAGGTGCTTGTGTTGGCAAACTTCTGACGGAATGCTGCAGGAGCAAAAGAAGATGAGATCAAAGTAGAAACATTGCATTACAGTGTTTGGTGGGAATCGAGGCGAAATCAGGAAGCATTCTCTCGGGCCAAGCAACAAAGTAGCAATTCGTAATTGGCAATTGTTGCTGGAGTGGTTCTGGATATGTGGCTAGAAGGGGGTGGAAGGTGCAAACAAGTTCCAAGATACAACTTTGATTACTTTGCTGGTGTTTTCTGGTGATTAACAGTAGGAAAGTTGTTCCTGTAAAGCTTCGAGCATCGACGGGGATCTCCGGGCTGAATATTGACTTATCAAATCAGTTCGAGCAACTAGATTACACGGTTCGTTTAATCAAATAAAGGTAGTAAATTCTGCTGGCGCTTGAGCAATATTTTCGACTTAAAGCACTTTCATTTTCACACGCTGAACTTAAAGCTCACTCAAAATAATTGCCACTCATTTGCATTGATGTTGTCGGAACGAGCTCGAATTAACCACTCAGCCGGTCCCCTTTGCAATAGACTTCGTAGCCTACCGACCGGCAGGTTAAACGATTGCCCTTGGTAGCTGCCTACTCACTTCACGTACAAAGTGACTACTAAATAGCTCGTAGGAAAGTCATTTTGGGGCACACTTTCTCCTTTTTCGCACATTTCACGGTTGGTCACGGCTGGATTGCGCTGGTCTGCCAGGTCGACGAAGGCTTGTCAAAAAACACGGCATGGAGAGAGACTGGTATTTTCCATGTTGTCCACCCACTCCCATCCATAAAGCTGTAATCCGTTTACCTACGAGCAGGGTTCGAGCGAAGGAGCCCGAAGCGTGTCTCCATTTTTCCGCAGTTTTGTTGTTCCGCACGTTGTAATGGATTGACATAAATAAATCGTAAAATGGCGTGTCCTGTTCATTTCGGTTGCGTTTCCTTCTTCAGTTGGTGCCTGAACAGCTGACTGCCATCACGTTCCCGGTTTGATGAATCTTTTAGTGTGGGCTAGCCCGCGGTGAAGAGGCATTTCGAGCAATAGTGCACACAGTTTGGTCCAGATTAGAGTGAAATTTTCGTGAAGGATTCTGCCCTATAGCAAGTGGTTGAAGTAGTAAGTTTCTTTTCTCGTTCCATGTTTTACAGCGAACTGATCACTACGATACATTTGTATTTTCTAACGTTAGTCTTGGAGTGGCTGTCATAGTAGCCATGATTATCGTAGAATGACATCAAATGAACTCTTCAGCTTCTAATCTGACTACGTGCAAATTAAATCATCCAAAATGTCGATCTGTAAATCCGCAATTTCTCCAAAAATCGACACCAGACCGCCGATTTTGTTCGTAGAGAACGTTCTGCATTCGACAAAGCTAGTGCACGACATCCGGCGACAGCGCGAGATTGCCAGAGATAACAAGGAGCTCCTGAAACGAATCAACAAGATCAATCGAACTGAGGTTTCCGAACATTCAACTCAAATGAAAAAAAAGTTGGACTTATCTTCGAAATTCTTTAACAGGGATTCCTCGGAGTCAAATACGATTACAAACCGAAGAAGTTGCTTCACTTGGAAGCCCGGAAATGCAATGCCAACCAGATTGAACAGGACAATCTGGCACTGCTGCAGAGGATCTTGAACGTTGTAAGTATGCGAACGTGGAAATTGATGCCATGTATTCTAGAAATTTACATCTTCTCAAAATCCAGAAACCGGAGATAAACGCCTCCGCTCAGGAGAAGTCCTACCAAAAATTAATCAAATATAGAATCATTTGCAACAAGTTCTCCAAGCAAACTGAAAAACTACCGAGGAAATCGAAATCTCCCACTTGTTCGCGGTAATGATCGATGATTGTTGATTAGAATAATGTAAAATTAAAATGCTCATTTCCAGCATTCGGATGGAACTCTTTGAACGCACCGATCGCAAGTTGGGTTCAATCAAAATCAATATAAATGTCACTGCTCTAGTGGATCATTTTAGGAAGGAGAGGATCAACTGCCTTGACGGAAGCATCCATCGGATCTATCAAAATCAATACATCGTAATCCGTGGCCACTTCGGTGCGGTTGATTATGGCAAAGAATCGCAAAGGCTGCTGCTCGAACATGTCGGACGAGGATCGCTGCTGAGAGCAACTGTAAACGATCAGCCAGCTTTGTTGATAACTCTGAAGACATTTCCACGGCTTGCCAACTGCGAATTGATTGGAATCGTGGATGACGACTGCGAAAGGATGCTTAATGTTTTGAACTTTTACGGTTCAACGAACGGAAGAACATTGGAGCCTTTGTGTTTTCGAGTGAAAATCGATCGACAATAATCAATTGGGAGGAAATTATACATTCTGATCACAAATGTTTGAAAGGTTTTACAATTTGAAATATTTCATTGAAAGTTTAACTTTTGTTCGACGGAATCCTAGAAGTTTCTGAAATTTCAAGATTTCAAACATTGTTAGCCTGTTTACTTAGTCAAAATTATTATGTCCAAGATTATTAATTATATAATTTGCTTCAGTAGGGAAATCCCTCCCCTGGGCAAGTTTTTGCACCTTGCTGCTGGTGGGCGGCCCTAATTTCATGATTCACAATGGAGTTTTGGAGACGGTAGGTTTATGGCCGGCATTGCTGACTCATGCCGCGATAGAATGGCGCCATGTTTAGCCGATGGGGATTACTAAACTTCCCCTCTCTGATCAACCACTGTATGAGAGAATCAAAGATCTAGGGGCCTTATTACGGGTGTCACTACGCGGTGATAAGGAAGTGATACTCATAATAAGAGCCGTGATTGCCGTACAAATCAAATGGGAATCACTTCACCGTGCCGACAAGTGACAAGTTTTCACCGTGAAGTGACATCCGTAATAAGCCCACTAGTCTGGCAGTGATAGTATAACACTTGTTACTCCTTTGTTTGAGAGCCGTGTCGTAGTACGCTTACGTATACTGCCTTTAAAAGCATAACTGTTCCATATAAATAGGACAATTATGCGAGTATCGGCAGAATAGGTTCTGAAGTTGGGTGCAATACTGCCGGGTTTTGCCGCCAATCACTTTTATTTTATTTATTTTTACGCGGATAGATTTATTTGGGTTTGCAAGGGAATTATAATACTGAAATTTTTCAGAAAGTGCCAAACAGTAACATAAAACACCATTTTCGTACATGGTATTGTAACTAATTTTATATGTGCTTCATTTTGATGTGGGATGAGTGTTTGAACTATGGCTCTTATTACGGATTTCACTTCACGGTGAAAATGAAGTGAAGTGACCACTTGTCACTCATGTTGAAGTGATTGCCGTGTAAATCAAATGTGAATCACTTCTGCGGGTGACCACCGTGAAGTGACATCGGTAATAAGGGCCATAAACGTATATGTATTTTTGTGTTGCGAAACGGAACATATACTATATATAATTTAAAAATCAGTTAGGAAACTAACTTCAAAGTGGTGCATTTTAGTCCCTTGAAGGTGTCACCTGGGACGAACAAAGGTCATAGTCCAAAGTACTTGAAACAGGTTAAATTTTAGATTTCAAGTACATATACTTAATAAAGCATAGGTTATGATTGATTAGGTAGATTAATAATATTATTAATAATCATCGCATGAACTGCGACAAGGAAATTCAGACAGTCTAATAATATTAAACAGATTAACAAAAGAGCTAAGACGTGGGGGGGGGGGGGGCTTAGGTTTAGGTTTAGGAAGGCAACTAGCTTTTAAAGTTATAGAATGGATCTTTGTATTTAGTATATTTGTTAATTACAGTCAATAGTGATAGTTATATCTTTGATCAGGCGCTTATGAATAAGTGATGTTTTGGAAAGGATGTGATGAATATGTTGAAATGTTTGAGGTGAGAATTAGGACTGTAGTGCTTTAGAATGTTTTCGGTAAGGTAGAATACGTAAACTAAACCCTTTTGAGTAAACTTTCTAGAATCAATTCATGCAATTTACAGAAAAGAGATATGCTAAATGAATAATTTATTAAGTAGTAAACGTTCATTCATACATTGCCTTGGCGATGTAAAACAGTATTCTTCTCTAACGATACTTGATATCTTCGTCTAACGTAGTCACGGGGTAAGTCACTCAGCACATTGTGCTAAAATTAGGTTCGTCACACCTTCGGAACACCTTCGGCACACTCTCGTAGGCATTGGATTGTTTGTAAATAAAATGGGAGCCCTGCTGGACAACTGCCATTGAAGTTGTTCACAACATTACTTGCTGTTTGCCTTCTAGATTTTCTAATTGAATATACCCGAAGAACTCAGACCAGCAGTTCACTTCTCGGTTCACTTATAGATCTTTATAAGAAATGTAGGTTCTAGAGTGGGCTCAAAAGAAAGAGGCAGTTAATCAGACCCCATTGGTAACCTTAATTCAAATAATGCTGAAACTTTCACAAAACAAACTACAGAAGTCATATGCATCATCCTCTATAGTCGATCTTCAACAATGTTCATCAACTCTTTTCAGCCACTGATAGGCCGTTGCTTTTCACATCACATTTAATATCCTATGAACACAAAACACGAAAATTTCGCACACCCGCCACTTCCCGCGTCATCCTCAATCCAATTTATCCATGCTATTTCAAACCAAAACATTCAAGGTGTCAGAAATGCAGGGTTGCCGGGACGGGTATTTCACAAACAGTCGCAGCTTGCTCTATGACCGACACAATCGGCACACCTGTGGCATACTTGCGGCACACTGAAAAAAATTTGACCCAAGATTAGTGTGAGGAGTGACCTTGAACGTAGTAGTAGTAGCAGTGTCACATGATCTTACAACAATTGCCTGCAAAAAGTGCTACAGGGGTTGGCAGGGCTAAATACGGATCTAACACTCATCCATTGCATCAACAGAGCCTTATTACCACTGTCACTTCACGGTGCAAACAAAGTGAAGTGACCACTTGTCACTCACGGTGAAGTGATTTCCGTGTAAGTCAAATGAGAATCACTTCACCGTGAATGATAAGTTGTCACTTCACCGTGAAGTGACATCGGTAATAAGGGCCAATCATTTTATTTTTCTACTAATCTACAGCTAGGTTACTCAAAATAACTAGGATAGGCAAATTTTTGGTCAACTTTGAAGTATTGTAACTTCGTCAAATATGATCCGATTTTAAATCTTCCAAGAGCATTTGACTGGAAAACTAATATTGTTCTACTATGTAGCCATGAAAATAATCCTGGTAACCAGATACCGGAGATATTCCGGGTTTCCGGAGGGCTTATCCAACTTGCTAAATTGTTGGTGAAATTTTATATATGATGCTGGTTAATTATATATATTTTTAGTAAATACAACGGCATGTTTTTGAGTAAAAATGCAACTGCTCCCTACTACAGGTTCCCCCGGAGGTATCCCGTGATTACGAGAGCTGCCAATGTGGTCACTGATCCATTTGAAATTTAATGAATGCCTATTCCTGAAAAACCATGAAGAATGAGCTGTCGCACGGCATGTTTTGGTGTAAAAATGCAATTGTCCCCTGCTCCAGTTTTCCCCGGGGGCATACTGGATGTTCCGAGAGTGGCCAATGTGGTCAATGATGCGTTTAAAGTTTATCGAAAGTCTATTGATGAGAAACGATGCAAAAAGAGCTGTCCCACGGCATGTTATGAGTGATTAAATGATCTGTCCGCATTCAGAACCCTCCACCAGAACTGATTCCAGGGAAATGGCCATATCTCGGTTGATTATAAGCTGATTTTAGTTCTTGGCATATGATTCGCTTTAGAAATGGTTCTTCTTTCGTTGTATTTACTAAAAATATATATACTTAACCAGCATCATATATAAAATTTCGGAAACCCGGAATATCTACAGTATGCGGTGACCAGGATTATTTTCGTGGCTACACACTAAAACAATATTAGTTTTCCAGTCAAATGCTCTTGAAAGATTTAAAATCGGATCATATTTGACGATGCTACAACATTCCAAAGTTGACCAAAGATTTGCATATCCTATTTATTTTGAGTAACCCCTGTATCTATGCTTCTTTTCAAGGGGTAATCAACTCTGCACTCTGTGCCGAAACACAGCATGATACACTGTTCGGCACATTAAGGCACATTTTGACAAGTGGGACTCAGGCAATATAATATAAACCGGCATCATTGTTTTGTGTTGATGTTTTGCCAATCGTTGCTAAGGTTCAATACTTTGTTTACTCCAAAATGAAACTGGTGATACAAGGATTCAATCAAGTATTTAAAAGTGACAAACGGGTACCCACCGGGTGTTGAAGTTCGTTCGAAAAATTAAGTGTTGTCTGAATCATAAATCTCTTCAAACCTAGCAAAACTAAGTCCGTCTCTTCCGAATCACAAAAAAAAAATCCAGCGGATCGTGTTTTCATCTAGAACAGCTTCTATTTGGGCCTCACTTCAATCGAGTTCATCTACATCATGACCGGTCCAGAGCGTTTTGTCGATACGGCAGTGAAGATGGTTATAACGGGCTACCTCTAGACAGGGTTGCTTCCACTCTTCTTCTTGTTTGCATTTCAAGCTTATTGCATATCGCATATTAGCTTATTGCGTGCTCTCAACTTAGTGTTCTAGATGCACTTTCACAGTTATTAATTGAGAGCTTTCGATGCCTGCATTAGTACAATTGTGTGGCAAGTACAATCATACTCTATGCCCAGGGAAGTCGAGAAATTTTCCAACCCGAAAAATTCCTAGACCGGACCGGGAATTGAACCCAGCCAGCTCCAGCATGGTCTTGCTTTGTAGCTGTGCCTTTACCGACTGAGCTAAGGAAGGCCTTGCTTCCACTCACTTGCTATAAAAAATATTTTTTTCGGAACTATTCAATCATTAGATGATATAATGATATGTTGTACTTGTGAGTAAAAAAGAGAGCGTAAAGTAAGTGTTTGATTCAGAGTGAGCGCTCACGAGTCGTAGAATCGATTATTGTGACGCACTGAAAGCAATATTGACCGATTCGATGTATCAAACACGTACTTTACGATCTCTTCTTGTAGCTTACAAATACTAATTATCATTATACCATTTAATGATTTCATAATTCCGAAAAACATTTTTTTTATAGCAAGTGAGTGGAAGTAACCCTGTCTAGAGGTCTAGAGGACGATTCGTTTTCGATTGAGGAAAGGTTCCAAAGGCCACACCACCAATTTCATCAATATCAAGCAGATGGATTCCAACTATACGACAGGGAAGGCGGAACACCTACAATATGATTCGTTATGTTATGATGAACATCGAACATCTATAGCTTGATGAATACTCACATTCAGTATTAGAAAGTTCACCAAAATGCACTACGAATCATGAATTTTTTCATTGATGAACTTCGTGCAATATCGCGAACTATTCCAACGCTGCTAAAATGCTCGCTCACATGCTTTACCCAAAGGTCATTCACTGGAGACCTTATTTCAGAATACACTTCTAATTTTTGAACTTAATATTGTATACTATCGTGGGTATCCTATCTCGAAGCGTACAACGAAGGATCACGGCAAGATCTTCTGAGAGAGTTGAGTTGGTTATGCAGAATGATAAGAAGAAAACAAGCTTATCATACGGAGCAGCCAGATTTGAATCCCGGTCTTGCCGAGTATCTTCGGGACGGACATTTACACATTTTCTCCAGCGTTTTTTCTCGGATTTTCTTTCCAGTAATTTGGTATTGACTTTGACAGGATAACCACAGGACTAGGACAGGAGTCCATAAAATTTTGAAAGATGTATAAGTATTGCTGAAAGCTCTTGAATCGTGAATCGCCCACGTTTGTCATCTATGTGGAGCTGAGTGGATTGGGTGGAAACTTCTCGACTGCTGACCTACAGGCGCCGGATAAAGCAATTCCGCTGAAGTCTGTGGTGGACGAGAATCCTATTTTCGAAGCATGACAGGTCTTCAGGGGGAGATGTTTGATAGTTTTCTTCGGTGGAGGGAAGGTACCACAACAAAATCAGATCGTAGTTTGGTAGGCTTGAATGGTAGGCGATACGATAGGCTTGGATTATATCTTTGAATACACGCACTTCCGAGTCGATCAGTTGATTTAAAACTGGTTCGACGGTGTTGCTCCTAGCGTAGAATTGTACTATCGCCTGTTCGAGTTATGGGTTTACTTTAGTCGGGGAGGGATTTCATTCATCAACGATCGGATTTCTCCTTTGTTTCTGTACACCTGCAAGGCATCAAGAATTCAAAAAGGTATCGAGCCAGAATATTGTGGATGGGTTGAATTTGCATGATCACCGTATTGGTTTGATGATTTCCAGTTCCTCTTCCACCTCCCGACCCGCTAACGCTTTAATGAGAATGAAGGTGAACCATTTGTGCAGAATTAATGGGCGAGGTGATAAGCTAATCCGACCCATCGTTCAAAATTTTTCATTTTTTTTTTATTATTTTTTCAGGTGTGGTGCCAAAATAAACAATGTTTTTACACACTGAGCGAAAATTCACAATTTTTCGTTACGTTTTAACCCAAAACCATTGATAAACAGGTGTCCACTTTCTTTAATGAACGGTCCTTAGATTCAAACAATTTACCGGTTACTATCAGCCAAAAATATTAACTATGGTTAACGGTTAAAAATACTATATAATTTATTGCTAGTGCATGGTACTTTCTACTGAAATACGGTAAATACAATAAGAAGTGTCGTAATTTCAACTATTTTATGACATGGTTAAAATAAACATAGTTTTCTTGCATGAATTACTAAAAAAATATGCTCAGTGAAGAAGCGACAGAGTGCCCGAAGAAAGGACGGGAGTGGTCGTAAAAGTGGTCCAATGGACAGTAAAATGACCAGGAAAGTGATGCAACAGTTGAAGAACCGTCCAAATATGTCAATTCCAGATGTCGCTACCGGGTGTTCAATAAAAGAATGAGAATTTTTTTGTCATATAGCTAGTACAAATTTTTTTTTTGTTCAACGAATTCAGTATTTTTTTTTTTTAACATAATGTTTATTCTTCAAAAAACCGTCAATGAATATTGGAGAAGGGGCCCTGGTCAGCCGTACGACGCAACTTAGTCGCGATGCTCTCACAAGAGCGCTGGACGGCACTGAAATCATTCTCATTTTTTGTGGAACACCCGTTAAATAGTCCAAGGTATCAGTCAGTTTTGTGCAGAAAACCATGAAGCGTGCTAGGTTCTACGTTTACAAGGTGCAAAAATCCCCAAACCGGAATGAAAATCAAAACATCACTGCGAAAACCCGCGCCCGGAAACTTTACACGGAGTTGCTCACCAAATCGTGTTGCATCGTGATGGATCACGAAGCTTACGTCAAGGCCGACATCTTCTTGGGCAAAAATCTTTCGTATTGTGCAACACTAACAATTTTCGCAATGTAAACGCTTTACTCATTTCATTTATAAAGTCTCAAGCTGTGCAAATCTGGCGAACTTAGTCAGCTACTTATGGCTGGTTGTGACGGTTAGGACAAGCTCTTATTGCATATCTAATTACGCTTCTATACAGCTTTTATCCTTCTGTTTAGTTGTGTGTGAACTTGAAAGGCGCTCACTCACCCTTTTCCGTTGAGCCAATAATCGCTAAACAGCTTTCTCTTGACGCCAGGTTAAATATTGTTTACGGTTTTATTTAACGGAGAAATGTATCATGTTTATTTTACTGCAAAATCAAATAAATCGAAATAAGTTATAATTATTATTATTTAAGTTATAATTATTACCCTGCACTGGAACCTGGATTTGAACTCAAGGCGACCGCATTGGCAAAACTTGACACTACCAAATGTGCTACGCCAACACTTTGAACTGATGTAAAAATATCAACATGCCCTTCTTGAACAAGATCGCTGAGTAGAGGCTTTATAGTAGTGCAAATGAATCACTTTTCTTGACTAGTTAGTTCAGATTTGTAAAGGAGCGGAGGAAATGGTGTAAAACTTCACAAGTCTAAAAATAAACCTAGTTGACTGTAAAATAGCTTCCACAGTAGCGCTAACACAGTTTATTAGATCAGTACAGGTTGTTTAGTTGTTGAAAAAGCACTTTTTATGTTTATGGTACTCAGCAAGAGTGGTTGGTTGTGTAGAAGCCATTAAATAAGTAATAGATTTGCTTTATTAGATTTGTTTCGAAGCTAAAAGTTGAAAGTTGATTAATATTTGCATAGAAGTGACATTAGCGTTTGTTGGGTGATGTTATTCAGTACGACTGACAAATTGAATAATGGTTATGAAAAAGTTGAGTAAACGCTCTCCAAAACTATTTTGCTAGCTTCTGCCGGTAGCTGCATCTCCAGCTTTGTTTCAGCTACTTTACAGCACAACGCTGGAAAAGTTGGCTTTTAAAGCGGAAAATGGTAGTTGGGTATGTATTGAGTTTAAAGGCGATCATGAAAAACATCTTCCATGACTATCACTGACAATGTGTGTTCAACTACACTAAATGTTGCAGTCAAGCAGGTTGTACTGAAACTTATACAAGTTATCTAAGGAACTCTTATTAGATCAATCTATTTATGTGGTTTTATTGCTTAATAGACGTATTATACGGGTTTCCAACAAACAATTGAGAGCACTTAAGAAACGCATAACCCAAGTAACAATGTTTATTTGGAGAGACGCTTTCGTTTTGATTTTGTTCAGCTGCATGCTGAATAATAATTGCCGAATTTGTTTATCACAACTTCTGTAAAACCCTTGTTTACAATGATTCGGAGAATCTGTTCAACTACAACATTATATGTATACGGTATAAGAGTAGAAGCATCTTTTATAAAGGGCGAACACGAAATTATTGCGACACCGAAAATGTCATGCCAATTTTCTTATAATGTTTAGAATCAAACCAAAATTTTAGGGTAGTTTTATACATATATTTACTTCAAAAATCAAAAGAAAAGTTAATCGATGGAGCCTTGAGTGTAAAATTGAACGCATTTTTGCTTGCTTCCCTCCATCAAAGTCTTTACAGTGTCATACGGTACCAGTTTCTCAGTTGTTTTTTTTTCCATTATCTTAACATGTACTTCTCGTCTTTGACTGTCTTCTTGCTCTTCCGAAGTTTCCGCTTCATTATTGCCCAGTACTGCTCCACCGGGCGCAGCTCCGGACAGTTTGGTGGATTCATGTCCTTTGGAACAAAATGGACAGCATTGGCCTCATACCACTCCAGAACACTTTTAGAATAGTGGCATGATGCCAAATCTGGCCAAAATA
This sequence comes from Ochlerotatus camptorhynchus, assembly GCF_037179485.1. NCBI lineage: Eukaryota > Metazoa > Arthropoda > Insecta > Diptera > Culicidae > Ochlerotatus > Ochlerotatus camptorhynchus. The sequence goes on from NW_027040722.1 coordinate 9,702,921, forward strand.
GCGGAGCTTTGTCGTGCTGCTGCAAGAACGGCAAAAGGCGCTTCTCGAGGCACTCAGATTTGTAGATCTCGCAATTTACTGTGCCCTTTGTCACGAAAGGCTCACTCCTCAGTCCGCAAGAGCAGATGGCCTGCCAAATGAGATATTTGGAGGCGAACTTCGACATTTTCTTTTTCTTAAATTTGTCGTCCACATCGAACTTGCTCTTGCCGGTGAAAAACTCCAATCCCGGAATTTGCTTAAAATCGGCTTTTATATACGTTTCGTCGTCCATTACACAGCAGCCATATTTTGTCAGCATCTTCTCGTAGAGCTTCCGTGCCCGAGTTTTAGCCGTCGATTGTTGCCGCTCATCGTGGTTTGGGAAGTTCTGTACCTTGTATGTATGTAGTCCAGCTCTCTTCTTTGCATTCTGGACGTAGCTCTGCGACATGCCGATCTTTTTAGCCAAATCACGGCTTGAGACGTTGGGATTTGCTTTAATCATCCGCTTCACCTTTCCCTCCGTCTTTTTGTTCTCCGGTCCCGGTTTTCTTCCAGCTCCTTTGCCGTGGTCCAACGTCAACCGCTCCTGGAACCGCTTCAACACTCTGGAGACGGTTGAATGGTGAATGTTCAACATTTTTCCCAACTGCCGGTGCGAGAGGTCAGGAAAATCCAGGTGTTTGGAAAGAATTTGTTCTCTCAACTCGCGTTGGTTCACCTCCATTTTCGTTGAATAGAAAAACACGACTTCGAGTTTGACAGCATGTACACAATACACATCAATGAGAAAGTGTGCAAAATTTGGTTGATTTTTACCCAATGGTAAAAAAGTTATGCCCTGTTGAATGTGTCGCAATAATTTCGTGTTCACCCTTTACTACCTTTATATATTTAAACTCAAGTTTTATTGTTTTGGTGAAAGCTCTTATATCACGTTTGTAGACACTTCCTAACAGCTGCTTCGAAATTTAGTAGAGAGTAAACCTGAAAGGCGTTTGTCACGCTTTTTCATGACTCCCAAATAACCACTATACAGCAAGCGGTGAAAAGCGTCGCGTGCACCATTTTGATACGTTGCTCGTCTTGCTTGGACGCCATTTTGATACACACCTACAAAATGAGGGGTGTTCAGGTTTTTCAAATGCTCGATTAAAAGAAATGCGTCAAACTTAATTCGATCACAGTTTGATCGTATCGTATCGTACAGACATTTTTGAAAAGTATCTGGCATCCTTGCACTCAGTCAAACTGATTGAAAAGCTGCCGGTCCGATCTGTAAACAATCATAACTTTCATTACAGCAAACAGTTCATTATTATTGTTCATATTTACCTTTACTTGGCAGGTACAATACATGAATAAACAGAGCCAGAAAAAAACACTTTCGCACCCACGATGATCCCCTTCTTCTTATTTTCCTTGGTTATTACATCCTAACTAGCACTTAACGCCAGCTCTCAATCCCAGTGTTCTTGAAGTACATCAAGAGTTGTCAATTGACAGTTTTCTAAATGAATCATTGCTTCCGTGTATTATGTCGCACCCAACACCTCCTGCAATGCTACACTGCACCTTTACCAGACCAGACCATCGGGAATCCATACCAACAAATCAACAGTGCAGCCACCCAGACCAGTTCGTACTTCCAGCCACCAGAAGCGAATTATGGCAACCGCTCCAAACAGGCAGCAGCCCATAATGAAAATGGTTGTTTGCGTTGTTTCAATAAAGATAACAATTTTATGAAATTATGTTAATTATGATTATTTGATTTGCACCGCAGTCTCCGGGTGGGTGCGCTGCAGTTTCCCATCGTTGCGATGAAAGTAAAGCCAAATAATCACTGCTGTGAGGGCAAGCTTTTGGGAAGGGGGGGCTGTCCATAGCAGGCAGAAGAGAAAATATTCGTGACAACCCTTGGCCCCGGGTGGAATAATGCAATCGAAATTCCACCCGGGTGCCATTAATCAACGGGTAGTCTCACCGATTTATGCGTGCGGGTGTGTTTGCGCTGAACCCGGGATTGGGTGAAAATACAACAACAGTAGCTGAACCGAGGAATGAGGTGAAATTAATTAATAATGATGAAAAATCGTTGCAACAAATAATGGCATTATGAGGCAGAAAATTGATTACAGATTCCTCGTTTTCCGATAGCACTTCGAAGGTCGTAAAAGCATTTTAACGGTTGTTGATTCGCTATGACTGAGTGCAGTGCCAGTTTTTCTGTTTTTTTTTTTCTTTTTTCAAGCGGTTCAGTTTTGAATAACTCCGAGATTAATCGGTAATCGAATCAATGGGGTGAATTTTCAATTTGTCAGTGTTTATTCTGTTTAAAGGTGTGCAATTTTATTCATCGCCTGCGAAATGCGATTTTCTGAGCTTATATTCTCATTATCCGATCCGGAGGCTGCTGTTGCAAATCAAATATGCTTAATGCAGCGAACATTTTCATTGTTTCCCGTGCAAACCTTTCGGACTCGCTTCATTAATCACATTTTCGACGATTAACGGGAGCCCGCATGTTGAACAGCCGGTGGAAATGTGACGTTTGCAGGTTTGGTGCATGAAATGCCTACCCCTGCCACCGAAAGTTCCGTTCATCAACCGGGCCTGTCCTTTGACCAATTGAGCTAATGTTCTGTCGATGATTGACACTAATCACATACAAAAAATCAGCTCAATCAGTTGAAAAACAGCCTTCAGGGTTTTAGATGAAGGTTCTAACGAGGTATACTGATAACCACCACACCTCCTGGATATACTTAAAAGGTGATTCTAGCTCACATAAGTTCACGTGCTGGTGGATAAACCGGTACTAGGACACCAATGAAATTTATGGGTAAAAGTGACCATCAAATTTTTCAAACAGACCATACATTAAAAAAAAAAGACCCTAAGCAAGAGTTGAGGTTGTAGCCGGCGCCGGTGGTGTAGTGGTAAGCGTGACTGCTTTCTAACACCCCAATGGGTCTGGGTTCAATCCCAGTCGAGGTCGCACAGTGGTCGGAAATGCCAATTTGGTGAACTTAATTGTTTTGTGGTCAAACCGTTGACTTAATCCAAAAACTGTCTTAAGAAGAATTGTTCACAAAAACATTGCACATATTATGACGAATATCAATATTTGTCATGGCATACTATTAAAAAAATAAAAAAAATAACTTTTTTCACAAAAGAGATAGAAGAGTAGTTTCTTCAACAAAGTTGTAGTACTCATAAAAATATGAAGCTTCGCTCAAAACATCAAATTTCTATGACGAATACTTGTGAAGATATGAAGCGTTTTTGATGGAAACCCCCTTAAATTCAATTTTTTAAGTATAACTTTTTTTATAACAGTTTTTAAAGTAAACAATGTTCCAAAAAAACGTAAACAACATACAAATACATGTTTTTGCTGGAGACAGTATGTGGCTAAAATCGTCCCTTTCAAAGTTATAGTACTTTTTACATTTATTTTTCCTTAATTTCAGCTGCATATAGGGGAGAAGGTGGCAAACCGGGACACAGCACCAAGTACTGTTTCTAAAGCTTAGACTTTGTACTACAAAGTAGTGAAGGTTTGGTTAGCGCCAATTAATAAATGAGTTGAATGTTAACGTGTTTGGCCTTTTTGTATATAAAAATGAACGGTAAATTACGAATTATAGAAACAGATATTATCAAACTCATCCGTGAACAAAAAGGAATGATTAATTTGAACAAAACATTTTCTAAGACAAGCACTTTGTGTGCTTAGTTTACTCCAGTTGTCAATATAAATTTTGGTTAGAAAAGAGTGAAGCTAAAGCGGTGGTGCACTGTTTACCATCCTTAACAAACCCTTTACCATCTTCAACAAGATACTGCTGACCCGTGCGAATTCAGTTGGCTAGTGAGACGACTGAAGTTACCCTCAAAGAGCATGTGGATAATAAGATCCAAAATCTTCGGCCAACGGAATTCGAAATCAATGGTCGTCGGATCCGAGTCGAATATAGGCTACATATGACCATGGTTGCAAGTAACATTACAGGTTTTTCGCGGTTTTATAGCATTCTACAAGTCTACAGAACCCTCATAAAACCAAAATTGTTACTTGGGAGGTCTCTTTCACCCGAAACAAATTACGCACACGCAAATCAACAACACCATGAGCACGAGCACGAGCATGATTGACCGCCCACGGTTGCTACTATGTTATTGTCAAATCAGCTGTAATTACACAAAGAACCAATAGACGATGCTTGGTACTAACAATCATCCTCAATGTGTAAAAATATAAATGGGATATTGAGTAAGAAGGATTACAGTAGGTTTCGTTTTGGTAAACGATAAGCTGAATTGCGAAGGAGCTTGGGATTGAACCCATGATTTTCTGCTCATTAAGAAAAATCGTTTGCCACTAGGCAAACGAGCTCCTTTTATAACAGCACACCAATGATCGATTTGTTTTTATTCCAATGTAATAACATTTACAAATAAAGCAATTAACGAATCTTGAATGTGGAAGGGCTTGAGCTTAAATTCATGATGTTCTTTAGCATTAGCATTAGCATTAGCATTATTGACCGCCCACGGTTGCTACTCTGTTATTGCCAGATCAGCTGCAATTACACAGAGAACCAACAGATGATGTTTGGGACTAACATTCATCCTCAATGTGTAAAAACTGAAGATCTAATATTTAGCAATACCAGCGCCGGCCGTGTCCGAATGCAGGTCCAATAGGGAATGGGAAGGAATGTGTTGACGTGATACTCGCTGTGAAGGAAACCGAGAAATCCTCTGCGCTTCCACGAGAAATCACTGGGATGTTGGATGTGGGGAAAGGTTTGCAGCAGCAGGGATCGTTTTTGGTAAACTAATGCTGATTGTAGTGATTTATGATAGGTACACAAACACAAAAACACACACACGCACACACACGCACTCGTGAGAATAAACAGAATATAAAATGATATTTAACTGAACTTTAACTTAATTTTAATTTTAACTTAACTTTAACTTAACTTTAACTTACCTTTAACTTAACTTTAACTTAACTTTAACTTAACTTTAACTAAACTTTAACTTAACTTTAATTTAACTTTAACTTTACTTTACTTAGCTTTAACTTAACTTTAACTTAACTTTAACTTAACTTTAACTTAACTTTAACTTAACTTTAACTTAACTTTAACTTAACTTTAACTTAACTTTAACTTAACTTTAACTTAACTTTAACTTAACTTTAACTTAACTTTAACTTAACTTTAACTTAACTTTAACTTAACTTTAAATTAACTTTAACTTAACTTTAACTTAACTTTAACTTAACTTTAACTTAACTTTAACTTAACTTTAACTTAACTTTAACTTAACTCTAACTTAACTTTAACTTAACTTTAAATTAACTTTGCCTGAACTTTAACTTAACTTTAACTTAACTTTAACTTAACTTTAACTTAACTTTAACTTAACTTTAACTTAACTTTAACTTAACTTTAACTTAACTTTAAATTAACTTTAACTTAACTTTAACTTAACTTTAACTTAACTTTAACTTAACTTTAACTTAACTTTAACTTAACTTTAACTTAACTTTAACTTAACTTTAACTTAACTTTAACTTAACTTTAACTTAACTTTAACTTAACTTTAAATTAACTTTGCCTGAACTTTAACTTAACTTTAACTTAACTTTAACTTAACTTTAACTTAACTTTAACTTAACTTTAACTTAACTTTAAATTAACTTTAACTTAACTTTAACTTAACTTTAACTTAACTTTAACTTAACTTTAACTTAACTTTAACTTAACTTTAACTTAACTTTAACTTAACTTTAACTTAACTTTAACTTAACTTTAACTTAACTTTAACTTAACTTTAACTTAACTTTAACTTAACTTTAACTTAACTTTAACTTAACTTTAACTTAACTTTAACTTAACTTTAACTTAACTTTAACTTAACTTTAACTTAACTTTAACTTAACTTTAACTTAACTTTAACTTAACTTTAACTTAACTTTAACTTAACTTTAACTTAACTTTAACTTAACTTTAACTTAACTTTAACTTAACTTCAACTCAACTTCAACTTAACTTTAACTTAACTTTAATTTTAGTTTAACTTAACTTTAACTTAACTTTAAATTAACTTTAACTTAACTTTAACTTAACTTTAACTTAACTTTAACTTAACTTTAACTTAACTTTAACTTAACTTTAACTTAACTTTAACTTAACTTTAACTTAACTTTAACTTAACTTTAACTTAACTTTAACTTAACTTTAACTTAACTTTAACTTAACTTTAACTTAACTCTAACTTAACTTTAACTTAACTTTAAATTAACTTTGCCTGAACTTTAACTTAACTTTAACTTAACTTTAACTTAACTTTAACTTAACTTTAACTTAACTTTAACTTAACTTTAACTTAACTTTAACTTAACTTTAACTTATCTTTAACTTAACTTTAACTTAACTTTAACTTAACTTTAACTTAACTTTAACTTAACTTTAAATTAACTTTGCCTGAACTTTAACTTAACTTTAACTTAACTTTAACTTAACTTTAACTTAACTTTAACTTAACTTTAAATTAACTTTAACTTAACTTTAACTTAACTTTAACTTAACTTTAACTTAACTTTAACTTAACTTTAACTTAACTTTAACTTAACTTTAACTTAACTTTAACTTAACTTTAAATTAACTTTGCCTGAACTTTAACTTAACTTTAACTTAACTTTAACTTAACTTTAACTTAACTTTAACTTAACTTTAACTTAACTTTAAATTAACTTTAACTTAACTTTAACTTAACTTTAACTTAACTTTAACTTAACTTTAACTTAACTTTAACTTAACTTTAACTTAACTTTAACTTAACTTTAACTTAACTTTAACTTAACTTTAACTTAACTTTAACTTAACTTTAACTTAACTTTAACTTAACTTTAACTTAACTTTAACTTAACTTTAACTTAACTTTAACTTAACTTTAACTTAACTTTAACTTAACTTTAACTTAACTTTAACTTAACTTTAACTTAACTTTAACTTAACTTTAACTTAACTTTAACTTAACTTTAACTTAACTTTAACTTAACTTCAACTCAACTTCAACTTAACTTTAACTTCACTTTAACTTAACTTTAATTTTAGTTTAACTTTACATTAACTTTACTTTAACTTAACATTAACTTTACTTTAACTTCACTTTAACTTAACTTTAATTTTAGTTTAACTTTACATTAACTTTACTTTAACTTTACATTAACTTTACTTTAACTTTACATTAACTTTACTTTAACTTCTGTAGGCTAGTTCTAAGCTGAATAAGTGAATATTTATAATATAAAATAAATGCAAAGTTCAATAATATAAATGAATTATTATAATATAATCCTAGAGGTGTTTCATCATCGAAGAGCTGAAAGCAAGCATAGATAATTAAAATCCATACATCCCGCATGAATGAAAACTGAAAAAAATGTATTATTATTATGTAAATCTAATGATGTCACATATTCAAATATTCAACGAGCTGAAAATAAACTTATGTTATTTAAAAAAACGGATCTAACTTGAATGAAGGCTGGGAAAAACTAATCATTACGTCATCGAAAAGCTGAAAATAAACTTAGAGCATGAGCATCAGCAAAATTGACCGCCCACGACTGCCAACACCAAGGAGCTGAAAACCAATTCAAACAAATCAAATCAACATACAAAACCAGGGTGAAAGCTGTAATAGTGTATCATTACACTATAAATCTAATGATGTTCCGTTATCGAAGAGCTGAAAGAAAACTCAAATAATTTAAATCAATAGATCCAGTCTAAATGAAGGCTGAAAAAAGAGAATAATTATACAGCAATGACCCTATTTTGCCAGCTAGCAAAATTATGTGTATCTTAAACATCCACTTTGAAGGAGGAAGTGAATCAAAAATAACATTGAACTTTAAGTGCTATCATGCATTAGAATATTCTTGAAATAACCTGAAATAATTCTGAAAAAAGAATGAATCATTACACTGCCAATCTAAAGATGTTTCTCCTTTGAAGAGCTGAAAGAAGTTGAAAACGCTGAAAAAAAGCTAAAAGTTTGGTTGAAGTAAAGCTAGATTTGGGTAATCCGCTTTTAGCGTGTACGGGTTTTTATCATGAACTACTCTTCAAAATTAATAGCACCATCATCAAAAGTGCAAATTGAACACCGACGCAGCGAGACAGCACCGATGCGCGGTATATACTAAGAGGTGAGGAGAAAGGAAACCATCGGACTCCCCCATCCCGACAGTGTTCTTATAGACCTTTTTGATGTTTAATAGTCTTTCTCTATCTAGTACACAGGGATGAATGAATGGTTTGTTTTCCCACTAATCTGTTTCCCTCTTGCTCGCACTCTTTTCATTTAAATAATGCATTAGGGTGCGCCGATTATACGTCAAAAAGCTCAATGCAGCAGCAGACGTGACGTCACGTCTACTGTTGCGCAAGTAACCGCGAGAACGAAATAGCCCACCAGTCTCCCCCCCCCCCATCCCCCAGCACCGCGCATCGAGACAGTACAACTGCATCGTTGTCTATAAATTAACTCGTTTTCAGCATCGACCCATAGCCCATAGGGGAAGTGCACCAGCATTGGCCACGCTCTCACATCGGCCACTTCGGAACGACACTTCACGTTCCACTACTTCGAGATGTTAAGCTGCGTTCATTTTGTGGGCACAAACCATACCCACCGGTGTAACACAAAACGCACGAACACTGCGATTCTATCGGTTTTCTAAGGGCCATGTAGGATTTATGAAATACATTAATTAGCGTTCAAATCCTCTTACCTTATCACTCAGGTCGATACCTGATTTACCTGATCTCCCTTCCTCCGCCTTTCACTTGCTTTGTTTTGCTGTTTATTTTTTTTTTGTTTCCGCCCCTCACTTATACGTGGGACAACAACGCGACGATCACTCGCAGGTTGACAGATGTCGAGCCATCCGCACACACATTCATCATTCGAACCCCTCACTTGGGGGAGCTCACAAACACCATCTTACTCTCTCGCTTAACACATTTTCTCCTTTATCCCACAAATTCACCACCATTTACCGCCTCGATCCAACACAAACACAAACATAGACTAGATATTTATTTTGGTTGAATGAACCATCTCGCGCGTGTGTGTTCGTTGCACTACGGCTAATACATCGCACTCGGGTATCGCGAACTAGAAACATCGCCACATCAATGACGCAGCATTATGCAAATAATAACTAATAAAACAACGATAAAACATTCGACTTTCAGGCATCCTCGGTAATATTTCGGACTACCGTACAGAAATTCACACCTATCACTCGGGAATTTCACCTCTAGAGATCTATTTTCAATAAAAAATCGATAAAAATATAAGCACCGATTTACACACGACAAGACGCGTGGCCAGGGTTGCCAGCGAGCCTGAGCTTAAATTCATGATGTTCTACTCAGTAAGCAAAAATGGTCACTCTAAGGCCACCAAGCCCCTCATGTAACATCATACAAACTACGATCGTGTTGTTATTACAACCATTAAGAACCGGACCATACGGTGACGTTGATAACGATGTTAAGTTTCAGAAAACACACGATAACCAAGAAATATTACTATAAGCCTCTTTATTATAATAGGACCTGGGATTAATTCAAACTCAAACTTGACGGTGGTGCCTTTTACACAAAAATAAGCCTCTTAAACGAAAATCTTTAAAACCAGGAGACAAAAAAGCTTCGCAAAAAGCGCTTAAACCTTCAATAAATTCTATTTTTAAGCGACGTTCGTTGTTTAGATTTCTTCCTTACGTAAGATGGATCAAAATCCATAAAACTTTCACATTTTGTTTTTTTTGGGCTGCCGTGCCCCTTACTTTTTTTTTGCTAGTTTGCTTATTTGGAAGGCTCAATCGCGTTAGCTCTACGGAGCCGATAGTTCATTGTTCTTTGTTTGTAACAACATTCACTTAATTCTATGGCTAGTAGGAGTTGGACTGAATACTTGCGGCTTGCTCGAGGTTAGAGAGGTACATTGTCGAAGGATAGGATCAGAGGAGGAGCTTGTGGGTGAGGTTTCGTTGTCTCATCGGAGCATTGTCACCAGTATGAACGGTAGTGCGGTTCTAGTTTCGTCTGGAGTTCGACCGGCTATGGTGACCAGTGGGCGACGATGAGACTTATTGAGAAGGGGGGACAAGACAAACTAAAGAGAGACAAAAGACAAAGGAATTAAATTCTTATACTAGACATTTGAAGAAACACATAAACCGACTGCACATAGCAGATATCGCGAGTTCCCAACACGTCTCTGATAGGAACATAGGGTTGTCTTCCTTGGGCCTCAAGGGTATTCAAAAGTTGCTCTCTGGCTGCGTCATTATCCATACATTGCCAAACTGCGTGATCGATGTGCCGCTTACTTCACATAGTAAATTACAACTGACGCGATGATTTTACCAGCGAACAAATATTGCACATTTTTTAAGTTATCTCGACTGAACTCTATTGCGTTTTAAAACGACTGTTTTTTCTTTCATATTGCACCGGACCACCCTGATTGTGCCGTGATAACCGTCAGTCTTCATCCACTGTCTCATGATCGTGTTACGGACACACCTAAAAACAAATCGGTCAAGTGCCAAGCTTGCATGTTCGATCGCGACATTTATTTAACTAACGAATTTTGCTTCAACATGAAACAAAAAATCATACTGAAATATTCATGCCTCACGCGATCGAGGTCGTCCCTCTGGCAAATGGGAAACGATGAAAATAAATAAAGCATTCCCCCGAAGGGACGCATCCACTCCCGCAAACAATGCATCCAAGCCCAGGCACGCGTGGCCTAGCCACCAGCCACACCAAACCAACCATCAAACGCGTTGCCCACAAAAGCAAGACACGTCCCCTCAAAAATGCAAACGAGAAATGTATGAGAACAATCTTCAACTGGAACGTACTCACATGCCAAAACAATCCCATAAAAACCAATAAACTAGAACAAACATGAAGAGCCAAAGGCTAACCAATTGAAATGTTAAAACAAATGTTAAAATAAACATAAATTTTATTACACTACAAACGTATTCACATCATTCGCTGCCAGACGTTTTTTTCTCTCGCTCTCTTCTTTCGTTGCGTTGTTCCGTTTTTTCTCGCGGTGACCCAGCCAGGGGTAAAAAATCGCGCGGTGGCACTAGTGCCGGCAATCTCGGGAAACGGTCTAGGCCTTAAGACAACAGTGATATTGCGACAGCCGCGAAGAAGCTGCTGGACAACAATCGGTTCTCCGTTCTAAAGGACGGTGTATAACCGATGACGGAAACAACAGGACAGAATGCCGCCCGTCTACTTCCCGCGGACTGCGGGAAAAAATAAACTTCTACATCACGCAGGGTGTCCGGTGCACCATCCAGCTGTGCACGGAAGAATACAAACTGATGGTTCCGGCATTGAAATATTACAAGGCGGTACAGACCATACTGGACCAATCAAAGGTGGAGTACTTCTTCCACGACACTGAGACTGTTAAGCCGTTCAATGTGGTCCTGCGAGGACTATATGACATGGACACAGGCGTCCTCCTGTAAGAGCTGGTGGCTAATCGACTAAAGCCGGTCCAAATTCACAAGATGGCCTGCCACAACAAGGCCGTCAAGTACCGCGACCAGCTATACCTGGTTCATCTTGAGAAGAATTCAACAACTTTGATGGACCTCCAGGGCATCCGCGTCCTGTTCGACATAGCGGTGAAGTGGGAGGGGAACAAGCTCTGGGGGTGGTGGAGTGGCCATCGCTACCAGGAACAACATCTGCTGCCGGCTGCTACCCAGTTTCCAGCTGAAAATGGTTGAAGCATTGGGAGTGGAAGTTTTCACATCCGTCGGCGCCGTCACCATCATTACGGCCTACTGCCCGAAACAAGCAAACGCCAGGGATGGATCCATGGAGACCTGTGGAGGGATATTGTCAAGATAGCACGACGCCGTACCAAATTCATCATCGCTGGCGACCTGAACGCCAAACATCAAGCTTGGGGCAACCAAAGGCGGAATCAAAACGGCACCATCCTGCATGACGACCTGCAATAGGCTCACTACACTATCCTGGCGCCGGACACTCCCACCCGGCTGAGTCGGTTCGGCGTGCACTCCATCATCGACATCTTCGTCAGCAATATGGGAGGCAACATCAAGCAACCTGTGACCCACCAGGAGCTGAGTTCGGACCATTATCCGGTGGTGGCCGAAGTGGGCTCATCCGTCAACCGATTCAAAGCTTCCCGACGCAACTATCATCGTGTCAGCTGGCGATATCCCGGGCCAGAGAACAACACATACTGACAGGTGAGCAATACTCTGAACCTTGACAGATCTACCAAAGACCTTATAAGACTCCGTAACACCATCCGAAGGCAGTACCAACACTCTGGTCTGCCTGTCCTTAAGACCCACTGTTATCGCCTTACAAAAACCATCCAAGCCAGGATGGTGAACCTCAGAAACCAGGACTTTGCTAACAGGATCCGTTCTCTCCCAGATTGTGCAAAGCCCTTTTGGAAACTAACCAAAATTCTTAAAAATAAGCCAAGACCCATTCCACCACTGACCCCACTGAATTGCTATAGCAACCCAGTGGTTCATCTGATAACTCCTTAAGAGAAGGCTACCGCGATAGGTTAACACTTTGTCAGCTCCAATGCTACCGACGACGCCAGGAAGGCAGCTCCCACACCTGGACCCTACCTATCGACCCATCAAGTCATGAACCGGGGACCAACGGCTTTACTTCCCTTCCGAAAAAAGTTCGTTCGACCGTCCACCAGCTGACTCGAGTAACAAACATTCTCAGACGGAACAAGTCTGTTTCGAAAACATCTGCCATGGCGTTGTTGGACGTTGAAAAAGCGTTCGATAATGTCTGGCATGATGGCTTGGTGTTCAAATTGCAGCAGTACGGTCTTCCAATCTTCCTAGTGAAGATAATAAACAACTATCTATCAGAAAAGACGTTCCGAGTCTCTCTGAATGGCATCACATCGGATGCTTTCAACATCGGATGCTTTCAACATCGGTGCCGGGGTTCCACAAGGAAGCATCCTTGGCCCCATTTTGTTCAACCTGTTCACCTTCGATATGCCGGCTCTCCCTAATGGTGGATCGTTGTCTCTGTTCGAAGATGACACATCCATCGTTTACAAGGGTAGGGTCATCGGAGCACTGATTGCCAAACTTCAGAGAGGCCTGGACGTCCTGTCTTATTATTTCAACAGCTGGAAGATCCGTATAAACGTGGCAACGACACAGGACATCATCTTTCCACACACTAAATCTTCCAGACTTGTTCCGTCTGAGAATAATAAGATATTGCCTCAACGGCACAGTGGTGGTCGAAAGAGGTAGTCTACCTCGGCTTAACACTAGACAGCAAGCTGATTTTCAGGGAGTGCGTTGACAAAACCAAAACCAAGTGTAACATCTTGATAAGATCACTGTATCCACTCATCAACAGGAGGTCTACTCTATCCCTGAGAAATAAGCTTGCTGTCTACAAACAAATAATCCTACTCGTAATAGAATACGGGATGCCAATCTGGGAGAGTTGTGCCAAATGCCATCACCTTAAACTTCAAAGGATCCAGATCAATATCCTGAGGATGGACCTAAACAGTCCCCCGCGGACTAGAAATTCTGAGATCTACCTCCTGGCTGGAATTCAGACATTAGAAGAACGGAAAGCATTCATCCTGGAAAGATTCAGAGACACCTGTCTGAGATCAAATCATCAGATCATACGTGATCTAGCACGTTAGGTTAAGTTATACTCGTAGTTAGGTAGGTTTTCACTTTTTTCAAATCAAACAAAACACACCCCCAATAGGGATATTCTGTACTATAGTTGAGAAATGCTAATATTAATTTAGAATATCAAATTAAACAAATATGAAGAGCCAGGTATGCTAATCAACTAAAATGTTAAATCAATGTACTATCATAATCAACAGAAATAATCATATATTAACTACTACTACGAACGTACTCACCAAATCAATATATCCGGGAGCGCATTCCCGATGCTTCCACGCATATTTTTCTCTAGTCAGCCACACAATAACTAAATATCACTTTTCTTTTTCAAATCACTCTGTGCATAAAAGCAATGCAGATCACAAAAACCTAACAAAAGATCAGCGCGGTCGAGTCACATCGGCAACAAAGGGGAGCGAGAGCACACCAGGCCCCAAAGTAAATAACAGGGGGAAAACATCAGCACAACCCGAGCAGGAACGAATTTCTCGGTACCTCAAATTGATATGGATGAGCCTGACATAAGAGGTAAAATACCAAAAAATAATACCGAAAAAATGTTCTCATAATACCAATATCAAATCACAAACAAACAGACGTAACACTTCATTGTGTATCTTCGTTCACGCATTTAACGGTTGATTTGAATATTATCAGTTCCGCGAACTACTCGCCGCAACGCTGGCATCGGATCACTTTGACGTTTCTATACATTCTATAGAACTTTGATGCAATATTGTTTGCTAGTTAGCGAGCAAGCTTGTTTTCCGCGAGAAGGCCGAGAGATGTCGTTACTGAGTTCCTATGTTTTGAGATACTATGTTTACAAGAAAAACTTTTTCAAAGAAATATGTCTGTTTGTCTGTGACCAAATGCCTCCGTTAGTGAGGCAAACCGATTCCGGCGAATCAGTTCAGAAGCAGGAGCTCACGTTTCTGTCAGGAACTATTCAACCGAATTGAGGCGCTCAAGAAGCCGAGGTTAGTGATTTCGAAATTTATATCGACAAAAATCCACGACTTTGTTATATCAGTTCGAAATCAATATTAAAGTTTACCCCAGTGTAGTCGACATAGCCGATTAGTGACAGTTGTAAACGACAACAAACGACAGGTTGTAGTGTTCTCAGGTCACGGGAAAAAACCCGTTCCGAAATTCGTCAATCTCCAGTCACGATTTTCGGAACAAGTAAATTTTTCGTTTACGAAAGTACACCATGAATAAAAATCATGAAATCGTGAACATTGTTCCACAAAATAAACGTAACGCCTGCAAAGGCAACAAAAGTCATAGAATCGTGAATTCTGTTCGGAAAATCATGATCTAGTTCTGGCAAACGTGATTTATTTTCATGCGTTGTGATTGATACCGAGAACCTTGTTCTCGAAAACGGACTGTAAAATGTCAACTTCATTATAATTACCAATATTTTAAATAGAGTGAGGAAGTGGAATAAATACAACAACAGCCTTGATGCAGGTTTTACCCGCATCCCAAACTGGCATCAGCAGGTATCTGTCCAGCAGATGGAATGAACACACTTTCAGCTGAGTTTTCAGTTTAAAAAATCAACACTACCTTCAACTTCCATCGGAGCGGCGGGAGCAAGAACACCGGATGCGTTCGGGGATTCTTTTTCTTCGAGGACGGCCAGTATGATGACATGTACCAGCCACTGCCATTATACCGGACCACCATTCTGATGATACGGCTCAGCTCAATCAATAATAATCGAGAGACTATTCTCGACGGATACGAGCACTCTAAAAGGATGAAATCAACAACAACTGAAAATGACAGCTGCAGCATTGAATGTGATCCAAGTTCACGATTTCAGGAACGAAAATCACACGAAATCATGATTTTATTTTGTGTTTTCTGTAGCGTTATGAAATCGATGGTCGCGCTGAACAGGCGTGACTTAAGTTCATGGATTTGGGATTTATTTCATGAAAATGTTATTTACTCGATCACGTTTACGGGAACTAAGTCATGAATTCAAACGAACTAGCAGTTCATGCTGTTCTAGTAGGGTACAGGCAAGGGAACTCTCGGATAACGGCAATTAATAAATCTTACTTAATCAACGAGTTCTTTATTTAGTCCGCTCAAGTACGCGTCGTCGGTACAACTGATTTCTACACTTTCATCAGAAACTCATCATATTTAAGTATATGCAGAGGGGCGTGACAATTTGGGTAACTTTGAATTATCACAACATCTTCTCTCTTTTGCAAAACAAATACAACAGATTTAAGAAACAATAAAATCTCTACACTAAGCTGGCATTCTGATTTCTCTCTTCGGACGGCCCCGACGTGATGGGGTAACGACAACATCTCTCCTGGAATAGAACTAACATTCAAAACATCGGACGTCTTATCGGTGCACGGTTCAGCCTCATCCAAGTTGCTGGTGTGAAATGGTTCATCGGTCAGAACGGCTGTCTCCGCTCTTGATGTTTGTGGAAGATCTACAGGCACTGTTGATGATTTGCTTGTTTCCACCATTGGAGAGCCAATTGATGCAAAAGAAACTGCAGGTTCTTTGCGAGGCTTAACGTTTACAGCATTCCGACGATAATCGGTTCCATCCACAATAGGTAACTATGATCGATCACTAAGTTGATTACTGACGAATCCCGGAGACCAGACCTTAGATGATTGTGGCCGTGCTTGTACGTAGACTGGCGATCCAATTTCTAAAGCTGGCAGTTGACGTGAGTGCTTATCGTAATTGTACTTGATCTTTTGACGGTTCTTCCTGATTGCTTCTGGAACGCCTTCCACGACTTTCTGCAATAGATTCGTTGCCGGAATTGGTATTCCACAACGGGTACTGCGTGAGAACAATCTGGATGCAGGACTAGTACCGATATTGTTGGGTGTGTTTCTCCAAAGTTGTATTACGAACCAAAGATCCTGCTGTTTGGCGATTTTTACAGTGGCTTCCGCCTTACCGTTGGCCTGTTGGTGGTGTGGCGCAGACGTAGAATGTTGAAATCCCCATAGTTTTGCAAACTGAGTCATCTCCTCGTTTACAAAGTTAGTTGCATTATCAGTAATTACAAACTGAGGCGTCCCATGACAAGCCAAGTTTCGCTTACACGCATCTATAACAGAAGCCGGTGTCAAGTCCTTTATCAGATCCAACTCGATTAATCTGAATACTGATCAACTGTCACTAAGAAGTTTCGTTGCTTTCCTTTGTATGCTTGAAAGAAAACGTCCTTTGACACCAATTGAAACGGGTAGATCGGTACGGCGTGGCTCTTCATCGGTGGGCTCCAAATTTGGCGCATATTGAACATTCTTGGACACGATCCTTAATCTGTCGACTCATTCCCGGACAGAACACGTTGGTTCTAGCCAATCTCAATGTGAACTCAATGCCGGTGTGACTGGTGTGCAACTTTTCAATCAACGAACGATGAAGCTTTGACGGGATAACGATTCGATCACCTCGAAAAACCAATCCACTTTGAGTAGCGAGCTCATGACGATGTTTGTAGAAGGGTTTTACAGGAGCTGAAACTTGATCCACTTTTTCCGGCCATCCATGATTGATGTACAGCAGTATTGTTTGTAAGGCACTGTCGCTTGCAGTGTGCTCAATAATCTCATTAATGCGATCGTCCGAAATACTAAGATAACTGCTTAGATCGATGTTTTCTACTTCGCCGAAGACTCTGTATATGTTCATTTTCCTATAGTCTTTCAAATCGTTCTGTGTATCGGGTGCTCGCGAGATGGCATCAGCTAGAACGTTATCTTTACCGGATACAAACTGGAACTGAACGTTGTACCTTTGCAGATTTAGTAGCATGTGCTGCAACCGCTTCGGAGCCTTGAGAAGCGGTTTCTGGTAGACGTTTATTAGTGGTTTATGATCTGTTTTCACAACTACCCTCGGGTTTCTGATGATTATTTGATCAAACTGGATACAAGCGAATAGCACCGCTAGAAGTTCTTTCTCTATCTGAGCGTAGTTTTTTTTTTTCGTATGTGTCAGTATTCGCGATGCATAACCGATGATCCTGTTGTCCTGGTATACTGCTACTCCGGGCCCGAAAGAACTAGCATCACACTCGATCCAAAGGGGTTCCTTCACATCGTAATACTGAAGGGTTTTGACGTCGGACACCATTGCCTTGATCTTGTCGAATTCCTTTTGTTCAACGGAACTCCATATCCACTGAACTTTTCGGATATCAGCTTGCGTAGTGTGTGGAGATCCGCGCTAAGGTTGGGAAGAAATCTGCTCAGATAATTCACCACCATTCCTACGAACCGCATAAGGTCCTTGCGGTTTGCTGGAGCTGGATAGTTTTTAATAACTGATATCTTCGACTCATCGGCCTGAATGCCCCTATCGGTAAGAATATGTCCAAAGAACCTAACTGACGGTCTACATAACACGAGTTTCGAACGATTAAGCTTTATATTGCACTACTTAACACGTTCAAAGAGTTTCTCCAGACAACGGTTGTGATCCTGCATCGCCTCTTCCAAGGTTTCACCGCATCCAAAAATCAGCAAATCGTCCGCAAGACATTCTACTCCATCCAAATCTCCAATCGCCTCCCACAACTTCAACTGGAATCTGCCAAAGGGAGTCCAGAAGGTGGTTAGGAGGCTGCTGACATCATCAAGAACAACTTGCCAGAACCCTTTCCTTGCATCCACCGTTGAAAATACTTTTGCTTTACCCAATTCCGGCATGATCTCCATCGAGTGTATTGAATTGAAGATTTGGGCGTTTAGCTTTATTCAAAGGTATAGGATCTAGACAGATTCTAAAGGACTCACCTGATGATGAACGATTTACCAAAAGTATATTGCTCACCCAGTCTTTGAGGGCGTGGGTTCGAATCCCACTTCTGACACCATGTTCTAGTAGGGTGCAGACAAGGGAACTCTCGGATAATGGCAATTATCAACGAGTTCTTTATTTAGTCCGCTTAAGTACGCGTCGTCGGTTCAACTGATTTCTACACTCTCATCAGAAACTCATCATATTTAAGTAAATGCAGATGGGCGTGACACTTTGGGTAACTTTGAATTATCACAACACATGCTTTCGTGATTTGTTGTTCACGAATACCGGAACGGGTTTTTTATGCGTGTAGAGGAGTTGAGCAGTAATAAAGCCGGTGCCGGTGGTGTAGTGGTGAGCGTGACTGCTTTCTCACCCCAAGCCTTTTTTCCGAAGCGAAAGTGGCGATTTCATTGCCAACATCTCAAATGGTAACCCATTCTCTTTCCGTTTAGAGTTGACAAACTTCCAAAAATGTTGTTGATGTCCGCGTAGATTTTCCTGAGTTCGTCTGCAGTAGCGCTTGCACAGATAACGGTTATAGGTGCAATGATTGTTACTAGCACGAGCGAAATGTTGCTTGGCAGAAGGATCACGAGACTGGCAGTAGGTTTCGAGTGCTTTGGATCTTAGACGTTTGAGTCGTGGTTTCGAGATGGTCTGCGCTTTGAAAATAAACCAAGTAACTCTTCAACACGCTGTTAAAGTACTCTCCAACTACTTTGCTTGGGTGGTCGATCTTACACTGTAACGCACCACGAAGAGATTATCTACCCGCGTTACGTGGGAAAATCATCTTGTTTTTTTTTTTTTTTTAATCGATTTTTAAATTCTCAATGTGGGTTGCAATTAGCGAAAAAATGTAGTCATGGATTTTTCATATATTTCCGATCAACAAATGTCACTATTGGTCGTTTTTTCTAATGTTTCAAAATCACAATTTGGTCACTTTTTTGTTGTTTTAGTCACTACAGTCATTACTATTATATAAAATACCCACTACCAGCATGCTTGGCATACACAGTTTTTCTCACGAACTGCTAATTTACTAATAACTTTACACAGAGTTGACGAAACATGGTTCTGTTTGAAGCAGTCGATAGAATAGAGTTTAAGCTTTTTAAAGGTATGTAAAAAAAAGGAGAGAGATCTGGCAACCCTGCCACGCGTTGTGTCATGGAAAAAGTCGGTCGTGATAATTTTGATTTTTTTGTTAAAAGTGGTGCTCTAAAAATCCAACTTGCCTATGCTCAGTGTTAAATTCGATATCGTTATTCGAAAATGTATCGAGGATGCATTCAAAATCACCCATTTGTAGCTGATTTCTGAATTTGTGTTTTCTTCGTGCGCGATTGGGAATGCGATGTTTTCCGTCTTGTACAAATGATACTACCACATACGCGCGAGTGTCGACGTGCGACTCACACACACCACCCCAAACCAAGCAACAGCTAAAATGAACCAGGAGATTCATCGGCGAATTGCACAGGGATACGGGTTATGGTTCAGAAAGTGTGCGTTTGGGAAATATAAATTGCATTCCGCGATACATGGAGATAGCCTGAGAGCCTGACAGCTGTTACCTACTATATTTTGCAACCCAGCAACCTTGCTATGAATAACGGTGCTCATTCATAAGCCATGCAGCGAGCAAGCTAAAATCAACCCGACAGTTCATTCGGCACGGCGGCTTGTTTGTGTGCCATTCTTCTTTCCTTCTACTAGGCTGGCGTTTGTATTGGTGGAGTTAACCCAGCTCACCACTCGGCGAGCTGTCACTGTTTGTTTTGCTCTAGGCAGAGAGTCAGTGGTAGTGCCGATCAGAAAATATTCATCAAAACAACGACGTTCGAGAAGCAGATAATAGCCGTGGAGGAAAAAACTAATCAGATTGTGAGCCGGGATCAGTAGAGCGATACGTTAGGTGACAATGGCTAATGTGATCACAGTTCCTTTTTATCATCCGGTGGAAAAACACCCGTGATAGGTAACCGGGATGCAAAATACCCCGGAAACGAAAATGCAGCCAGACATGCATTCGTACAGCTGGGGTGGTTTCGGAGTGGTCCCTCATGAACCGATTTTTTGTTTTTTGCCTAGCCCAATAAGGTAAGTACCCTCACCATTCCTAACCCCATGTTTTGATTCTATCTCCGTAGGATCGGGTCAGTCCCTACCATGAGTCTATCGTGGTACTGACAGGGATTCTCTTGGATGGCAGTGTTATCGATCAGCCAGTTGACTGGGACGATTTACTGTGGATAGAACGACTTGAGAACAATGGTATGTCGTATACAATTACTCTTGGGCAAATCCGCTTTAACTCAAGAGGTAAGGTAAGTGAAATTCGATAGAGGTGTGAGCGAAATGATTGCTGTTATACCGTTGATGTACGTGTGATGATTTTGGAGAGAGTACCAGCAAAACCTCTACAATACGATAAACATTATTCCTCCATTACGATGTGCTGGCTTCTTGCAGCTGATTAAAGAGTGTTATTGAACGATTCGGGAGCATAGGTTTTCGCATTTTTGAGCGATGATTCGCGTGTCGATTTGTCCAAGCTCTCGGTTTGCGCATGCGAGCTTGCACCACTATTTTACTGCGGGAACGTAGTCCTTCCTGATGATGGTGTTGGCTTGCGTGGATGGAAGGGGAGTTTAGACGGGTTGATGATTTGGTTTTTGTATGTACAGGAGGATGGGTCTGTTTATGAATTTGTTCTTGGATGGGTGTTTCAGTAGTGGTGCGCTGGGTTCCTGTAGCTTTAGGTGGGGTGTCCATAAGCAGCTGCTGAAGCCTAGGGACCATCCATTAAGTACGTCACGTAAAATTTGGGAAAAATTAACCCCCTCCCCCCTTCGTCACGCTTTTTTCAATACTAAATACATTGTTTGTCACAGAAGCTGTAGGCAGTCAAGGTTAACCTCCTGCAGACACGCGACATGGACATTCTGTGACAAGAAATAGTTGTCAATCGCTTCCTGCTTGCTCTTCATACGACAGCCGTGGACGTTGAGCGATGCCAACCGTAATCCGCGACTAGCATCTACAAATACTTCAACCTCAACAGTTTCCTGAGATGCTGACTGTTCGTAACGGGACACTTTGGAAGCAATCAATAGATGATCCGGCGGTGGTTTACGACGCAACTGAGCGGACACTGATGGACGAAGTCTTTCCAAAGAAACCACACTTGAGTACACATTACAATCACCTCGATCCTCTTCAAGAATGTGGACGGATGCAACACTCGCAAGGCCCATCGGATCAAGTCGACGTGTTTCTTTAACGTCACTATGAATGAAAATAGTTATACGAAACAGTGACGCCATAAGGGACAATGCTGCCAAACCGGCATCATGATGGCCAATACGCAACCGAAATAGATAAGAAGCTAAATCTTCTTGTTTGCAATCGATTCCGCACAACTCCAACAAATTCGGCTGAGTCTCAAGTTCACTTGCCATCAAACCTCGGTAGATATTCAAACTCTCTTCAGTTGGCGGTACTCGAGTGAGTTGATGGTGCAGCGATGAAAATATTGATTGATTGGTATCTCCAACAGATACGACGGTGGCTGCGATACTTACATCAAACAGCAGAACTGTATTCGATTGAAATCCAGCGTTAGAAAAGGCAGGTAATTCCCGAGGACGAAAACATAAAACGCTGTCATAATGGGTGCGAACCCCATCATGCATACCCCGATAAAAAATATTATAAACGGGCCATTCCTGATGTTCGGATCTTGCTGGGACAAACTCGATCTTTCCGTTATCTTGGTGTACGACTATAGATATCTGATGATGGTTGCAAATTGCAGCAACAGATTCTGCACCACCCCAGAAGCCGTCCGACCATAATGCATCCAAATATCTTCGAATTTTAACGTCAATCGGAACATTCTCCAGCACGAAATCTTCAGCAAAAGTGATCAAATGACCAGTATAAAATTCCAGGTTTTCACGGATCTCATCAACAGCTGCTACCCTTAGCTGCCTGCTATATGAGCAAAACAGATCATGGCTGGGTACTATACCAAACAGCTGATGAACAATTGCCCCAAAGAGACAATTTCCGTCTCCCGGAATTTGCAGTAACCAGTAGAAATCGCCCTTATTGTCAGTCAAAAAATCCATGGTTTTAACCTAAAAATACATGGTTCGTTGCGAATATACCTATATTAACATAATCTATAATATATTTAAGGATTTCATACCTCAGAGATCGTTTTGGGAGTATTATGGGCACTATTCTTAATGAAACACTTTTTTTTTTTTAATATAATTTCGACTTAAATTTTAACGAGGGAGTAAGTAGTTTTACCACGTGATGATTGCAGGGAATATCTTGTAGATCTTGCTGCCTTTTTTCTCAATGATAAATGAGGCGTGGGAGTGTGGGGGTTTGGAGGAGGAATAAACACAAAGCTGTATTAGTGTGTGTGGAGACAGAACAAAAAAATTATGAATGAACGTTGAATGAATTTTATTCTATGACTAAGAGTGTGAATGAACCCAAAATGCATGAGTGAATGTGAATGGGGCATACGTGATACCAGTATGTATTGTATAATGGTATTTTTACAGTTTGTACCGTTCTGATTCATATTACGAACACGCTCAAATTCTGAGCACTTGTGTTTTTGTATGGGACGGATTTTGAAAAATTTTCTTTTAGGATGTCCATATTACGATAAGTCGTGAGTTTAAATACATTCTGAGCGGATCAGCAATATTTTAGGTAAAAAAGGTGTTTTTCAAAGGATGATTTTAACGCACTGTTCGGAATTTGAATCAATACGGTAAATCGCGCGATGATCGAGACGTTTCCGTCGGATAAGATTATTTTGCGGCCGAGTGTCTAGGAAGCTATGGAAACCGAAATGGCTCTTGATTTTGTTTTATGCCCTTATAGTATAAACCACCACCGCACTTCGTGAGTTGCCCCAATAGAACCCTTGCTTTTGGTTTGAATCAGTACAAATTCGTTCTATTAGGGTAGAGCACTACTTCGTCGTAATCGCCCATTTCCGTTCTATCGATCAGATAAGATCAATAATATCAATGATTTCACCATTCACAAATCAATAATAGGTTTTTTCTGATGCGTAAGTTCATTAGCTACAACATAAATCCAGTTAGAGCGCATTATATGAATATTTACGCTCATTGTTCTCAAAACAAAAGAAGCACTCCTAGCGAATTCTCTTTTTCTACGTTTATCCGTAGGACGAAGAAAATCTAATGGCGTTTCAATGCGTTAGGACGGAATTGAAACTCGTTGAACGAATTTAGAATCAAGAAGCAGTGTTAGATTTTAAACAATATCTCAACAATTTGAGACTCTTTATCAAATCCAACGGTACGTATGGAAAGGTGAATGAATTTATAAGTCATCTTTGACATAAATATTCCATTTTTTGTTTAAATTCGTTCAGAAAAGAGAGGTAAAGCGCGGGTTGTGCTTAGTAGGACGGAAATTAGATAAAAAACCCTATATAAAAAAAAGAAGTATACATATTCATTTTCTTCCGAACTGAATAAACCACCATCACACTTTGTGAGTGGCCCCAACAGTATCCTTGCCGTTGGTCTAAATCGGGTCAAATCGGTTCTAATAATTATTTTATATTCAATCAAGTAAACCACCATCACACTTTGTGAGTGGCCCCAACAGCATCCTTGCTGTTGGTTTAAATCGGTTCAAACAGCTTATAATTAATTATTTTGGTCATTGATAAAATAAAATAAACCATCATCACACTTTGTGAGTGGCCCCAACAGTATCCTTATTGTTGGTTTAAATCGGTATACACACATCTAATAATGATCTACATCTCTAGACAGCCGGCTGTTTAGAGCATAAATCGAAAACACTTATAAATAACTACACAAAACAAAAGATCGCATCACTTATCAAGGTGAATCCTGATCCAACGAACCTAACCCACTAACAAAACCTCCTTCCTGTGACTTTTGTGGGATGCAGAGGTAAACACGGTCCCAAAACAACAAAAGTCACACACTAACATTCCTTCCCTCTCCCACCTGATTGCAAGGACGTGGCCGGTGACGTTATTGATCTTTAAAGGTAGGAGTCACTGGAACATGTACACTGAGAATGGCAGGTTACTCCCAAGCCCCATTCAGTTGATTCTTTGTACAATTTCACTGGTTCAGATCAATCACGGAGTGCAACTATCGATACGTGCAGTCAGACTAAGCTAAGCTAAGCTAAGCTAAGCTTTAAAGGTATGTAAAAAAAAAGGAGATTGGAATTCTAATAATAAACTGTATTTGATTTTGAGTTGCAAAAATGAAGTGAGAAATGCTCGCTGCACATCTCGGACTTTAAGTGTAAACATTCATTGGTGTTGATTCAAATGATAAGATTTACCTACTCTTTGCATGTCTACAGTAAACTATGATCCTCATCTATCAATTACTTTAAAGAAAACTAAATTCCAACAACTGAGTGAAAACTTATTAACAAATGAGCAGTTGGTGTGTACAACTGTGCATGCCAAGCATGACTACCAGCCCTTCAATGTAGGCTGAAAAGACTGCTTCGGCAATACTTTTCCCAATTATCGTTAGGGTAGGTAAATGAAGTCCTTGAGCACTATTTTTTATGAGCGTGATGTTTCCGAGCATGGATTGGCCAATTTTGAACGCCCAAGGACTTTTTTCGCCCTCCTTTCGATAAAAGCTAAAGGAGATACCAAAGCCAGCATTTCCTCTGCATGACAAAATGGTACTCCATACTTTGGAAAACGGTGGCACACATGACCTTTTGCAACAAAATCCCTCCATATCACTGCTCCACACCGGCTAAAATTAACCCCAGGCTGTCGATGTACAACCACACTGATTGACCTTTACAACAATGCTTCGACAAGCCTTCAGGAAATGACTGAAAATATCACTTCTACTGCCTACCGTTGAAAGGCGCACTGCCTCAACCGAAATGATGTTAATCACACGCCAACGGAAATTTTATTAATTTTCCACTCAGCTACTCGGAAAATCCATCCTGCCTGCCGGCGGCAAGTGACCAGTTGATTATCCACTGACCGGTCGAAAGCTAGATTTAATTTAACCTGCTCCCTACTGAAGCAGGAAACCATCACTAATCTAAAATTTGATTTGCCTATGTGCATTATCAGCGGTTGGAGTCAGGCGGCGGAAGGGGGGGGGGGAGCACTTGAATTTAATGAAAATGCGAAACTGCTAGTTTAATTAATTTGCAAAATTTATTGAGTGTCACTTATGATCGCTGCTAGCAGTTCCAGCCAACAGCAGTTTAATTACCGGAATGCGAGGTTTGTAGCCTGCACCGTCGAGTGCGGTTATTGAAATAGTATTTGTCCTGTCAACTTTTTATTTCGTTTTTGAATGTCCAAATTGAATGAATGATTTGGGGATTTATAGAGTGTGAAAATCGTTTCGATTTGCCAACAAGTGACTGATTGTGTCAATTCCGTCAGTGCCTGGTAGGATACAAAGTGATTTTGATGTTTGGATTTTAGTGGAATCTTCATTAACACTATTCGATATGTTGGGGGGCCCCTTAGCTCAGTCGGTCAAGGCCCAGCTACTAAGCAATGCCATGCTGGGAGTGGCTGGGTTCGAATCTCGTACTTGCCACACAATTATACTTATGCAAAAATGGTACAGGCATCGAAAGAGCGGAGATATTTGTCAAACGAATAGCTTCGACGAAGCAATCCGGTGTTTGCGTTTTTGATTTTTACAGAGTTGAGGAACTGTCACCGAACCTTGACCTTGTGTGAAAGTCGATAAGTTATTCGAAGAATATCACCTTTTTCAACTCTCGGTCAGGCGGAAGCACCACTCCGAATGGAACACGACATCGGAACCAGCCGGTGACTCCGCTTCCGGCTGTGCACGAGCTAAGGGGCGATGTGTTGAAGTGATGATGACGTTTCCCATGCATAACACACTTACCTACATTCACTCCCGAGGACAAACGCCGCAAACTGGTGAGCGTTGGCAACATGACGCCTTTCGTGCCGGGAAACGGAAACAGGGAAACTGGTCGGCGCTTCTGGTAAGAATGTATGAGGCAAAACATAAGTTCGGTCTCGGGAATACATGGAGTTCTTCTTTTTCTCGATTTTTTTTCCGTTTCAACATGGTTGGGCAAAAAGGAAATGTGGAGCACGTGAACCGTGGGAAGCAATATTTCTTCCCAATGAAAAAGCTCGTTTTGGTGAGGTACATGTTTGAATTTCCATGCTCAGCCTCGTTCGCTAGTGCCACGTCGTTCATTCCAGCCGAGACCAACCGTAAGATGATTTAAATTTGGCTGGATGTGAGAAGTGAAAATGTTCAACTCAACTTCGGTTGGCAGCAAAGAGCAAGTAAATAAGGGCAACGCAAACGAGCTCAGATTTCCACCCAGTCAACGTTCATGAATATATTAAAGTAAAATCCAAGTCGCAGCTTTGCACTTTTCCCCAATCCTGAACCAAACAGCTAAATTTGAATCAAAACCGAACCGCATCGTTCCCACTTTTTTTTTTGGAAACAGCGAAAATTGTTCCCGGCTTTGCGGGTGGCTCACCGCAAGACGTTTCAATTTTTCACTTTTCCGACAAAATGCGCCCACCAGGATTTGCTGGTTTCTGGCCGGCAGGGAGGCACCGAAAACGATCCCACCGAGTGCAAGCAGAAGAATGAAAAGAGTAAATATTTGGGAAAGTTTCTCGCATATTAAAAGACTTCCTGCTGCTTTTGTTGTAGCAAGTCTGCATTACGATGCCAAGACGACGAAAATGATGACGATGATGGAATGGCTGAGGTTGACTCCGGCTCCAGCGGGGAAACTTTCGACAGAGTCTTCGAAGGCAGCTTTGTGCATCAAATTGCGAGGACGTAATGTGCAGATGTAGGAAATTCTTTCGGAAAGTACAATATGTGTACAGAAATGGAACTATTTGAAGAATGCACCGAAAGTGGATTTTTTAAGATTGGAAAGCTGGAGAAAATTTTGTAGGTTAGGTTCATTCTTCCGTATTTGGTTGTGCTGCTCGTGGTATGCAAGCTACTAACGGGATGAGTAAGGATTCTGAATTTTGAAATTGAAACTGATATGCTGATTTTGAAATTATATGTATTTGTCTTTCTCAAAGACCAAGGGCAGGGCCATCTTTACTACCCTTGGGGGCCCTGGTCTATTTTTTATGCTGGTGCTCTCTATTTTATTTTCAATTTTCAAAATTTACCTTCCATGAAATAAAGGTGATTTTATTCTAACATATACTCCCGATCATATGTTGGGGTCACACCAAAAAAAATGCAAATGTGTAATTTTCAAAACTCTGTCATTTAACGTCCAATATTCGTTTTCTTAAGATTTAATAAAATTATCCAATTTCGTTTACTAAAAGTTCCCACAAAGGTACAAAAATTTTCAAAATTTACTCTTAAGAATCATGCCTGATTTTCTCAGAATTGAGTTGGCCAAATTTTGAAATGGAGGAGGAAAAGAACCCTTATTCTGTACGCAACGGGCCAGTTTTGTAAAGTTTGGAGGAAAAATAAAAAAAAAATTAATAAAAATATTTAATCGAATAACCGATCACAAGTGTGGGGTGCTGTTTCACTGTTGTAAGTTAAGGTGAAATTTTACTTAAAACAAATTAAAAAACATGTTAAGCCTTCTTATTCTCTACTTATTATTTTTCTTCCTCTTCTTCTTCTTCTTCTTCTTCTTCTTCTTCTTCTTCTTCTTCTTCGTATTTCAAGCTTATCGCATATAAGCTCATTGCGTGCTCTCAATCTAGTGTTTTAGATGCACTTCCACAGTTATTGATTAAGAGCTTTCGATGCCTGTACCATTTTTGTATCACACTTCTATGCCCAGGGAAGTCGAGAAATTTTCCAACCCGGAAAATTCCTAGACCGGACCGGGAATCGAACCCAGCCACCTCCAGCATGGTGTTGTTTTGTAGCTGCGCCTTCACCGGCTGAGCTAAATAAGGGACGTCCCAAATATGTTATGCCACTGCATATCTAAAATTGGACGGAAAATAGCAAAGATATGATCAAAAAACATTTTCAGGTTTTGTTATGAAACTTATGATCGGGAGTGTACATTACAGTCAAGAATCCTTATTGCCGGAGTAAGGGGGGGAGGGCGTGAATAAGGAACCGCGAATAAGGGTACCCACAGCTTATGGGATTTTCACTAATGGGGGCTGTGGTGGATTACCTCGTTTGTTTCAATATATAAAGTACTGGGATAGACCAACAAGCCTGTGTCATTGGATCCAGTTTTTTTTTTTGGAAGTTGAACCATTGCGTCTATTATTTGAACTTTTGTGGTACCCCTGTTTACTGTTCGTATCATGCAAGCTGACCACCATTTAATGAGTGGACAGCTAATTGCCTGGACACGTCCTTTCCCAGTCAGGTATGATATGGTTTATGAAACCAACTAATCCTGGAAAGGTCCAGGATTAGTTTCACGTTCTACAGAAACGGCAGATATCGCTCTGAACCCGACCAATGTTCTTCAAATGATAACTACTCACACAATGCCCAGTTACTAGGCCAGTGTATATACTAAGAGCCCGTTTGTTGAGCTCCAAGAGCTTTTTGGTATGTGTTACATTTGGAGCTATAAATCTGTTCGACTGGTTGCACTTCGTGACGGCCATCCAGTTGGCCATCACCCTTTGTTCTTCCCAGCGTTTGAGTTCCATTTTTACCGTACAGTTTGATATTCCATAGTATGGTTCTGGGCCAATAAACGGTGAATTGGAACCTAATTTTGCGAGGTCGTCTGCCCTTTCATTCCCTTCAATGCCACAGTGACCAGGAACCCAATATAAGTTTACTGAGTTATGTTTACACAGCTGTCGCAACAAGAGAATACATTCACGATTTCCGCTTGAAACACTGTTGGACAATGTCCCATCGCTACTGAAATATTTGTGCCAGGGCCAAAGATTCCTGCACCTGTTTGTGTCCCAATTTTTGAGCCATCTGTGAAAAATATGATTGATCCTTGACGAACGCTAGGACCACCGACTTCCCAATCCGAACGCAACATTTCACATACGTTGAAGGGAGTGTCATAATTGGTTTCATCCAGTCTCCATTCATACTCATCATTGGTCCTATTTGAAAGTATTGTAAAATGCTTAGGTGATCAACCAGGTCACCAGGCATGACTTTTTTAGACCTTTTGAGCCTTAGAGCACTTCTTTCCACTTCTAGTTGCACGTATTCATGCAAGGGCAGTAGATTGAGAATTGGCCACCACACTAACGAAGCATAAGTTACTTTTGGACGGATTACTGATGTGTAAATCCACATTGTCATTGTTGGTTTCAAACCCCATTTTCTATCAACAGTTTTGGAGCATAACCACAGGGCACTGGTTGACTTGTTGATCACAGAATCAATCTGAGCATTCCCAACAGTCCGCATCGTGCTCTCTTGCCGTGCGGATCTATTTGCTTTTTGCTTAAGGAAGTGTTACTACTACCTAAAGCTACAACAAATTTAAACAGCACTTTCAGTGCTCAACCTGTAAAAATTTTCTACCTTGTTCAACTCTTATTCCTCTTCGATCCTTGTTTGGACCCTACCCGAGGTAATCCTTCTTGGATATCGATTTGGAAAATTCCTCTTCGATCCTTCAGATTCTTATAGTAATCTGCTTGGAAGTCGATTTGAATACAAATTTACTGCCGCCATGGCGCCTAAACGCAAAAGAAAGGGGCAAACTCTTGACCCCCCTTCTGATGAAATTAATTTGAGTAATCAATTTGATTTGCTCACGGATGATGAGAATGATCCATCATCCAAGAAAAATTCTAGTAAACTTTTCCGGCTTAATGCCAAGAAGGAAAAGATTCCCCTATTGTGATAACCACTTCCGATTTCCATGCTCTTCGCATGGAACTTTTGAATTTCGTGAAAGTTAAGTTTTCACTACAAATTGGACGTCGGGGTGAATGCCGTGTATTGGTTGAAACCTTGGACGGATTTAAATGTCTTCTCAAGTATCTTACTGAGAAGAAGCACATTTTTTTTACTTACGACACCAAAACTGAACGTGTGTTCAAGGTTGTCATGAAAGGACTGCCCAGTGGTGAATTCCTGGATCAGATCAAAGATGAACTGTGTAACAGGTGGGGTACTCCCTGCCCAGCACTAATGAGACCCCCCTCTAAACTACCTCAGGGTCGGCATGCGCGCTTGAATATCACGGCCAAGGAAACACTCGAATATCTAACACACACAACACTTGTTTAATTATAGGCACCTTTATTGTTCCCACTTTCGTCCCACTTTCTTATTCGCTATCTCATACCTCGTTTCTTCTAATTCTTCAGCGCGGGCCCGCTGTTGGTCCTTCCACAGCCACTCCTTCACCTTCCTCAGCTTCCTTCTGGGCACTTTTCACAGGCCAGTCGGTTCCTTTCCTCGACTTGATTCGCAAACCGGTCGCGTACTTCGGTACTTTCCGCGACGGTTCTTCAATCTCTCTCTCTCTCTTCACTATACTCGTGGCGTGGCGATGGGCCGTTGGTTAGTATTCCCGGATACCTTCGTATCGAAAGATGCTCCGTGTCTAACCGCGCCGTATGCCGAATGACGGACACTACGGGGTCTGACCACGCCGTGGATGAATTGCCAGCGGTAAACTACAGGGTCCTGTGGACATAATGAGGAATCAAGATGGCGGTTATTGGCGATCGAGAAGGTGTTTCTCTAAAAGGGAATTTTACCTGGATGGTTCTGCACCTCACTCTCCTTCTTCACTTTTTTTTCACGTCCTCACGGTTTTTTACTGGTTTCGAACTTGCTTGAACTAGCTTTACGAAGTATCACTGTTGAGTATCGCCAATCAAATAATTTTCGACGATGGCGGCTGACCTATCCTCTCTCCTCCTCGCTGAGCCATCGTCCTTCCGCCCTATTTCGCCTCATCATGGCCCCATTATGCCACCTCCTAATGGCCTCCAAATCCAGTAAACGATGCCATCTGGTGGTAGGTAGCGGATCTTCCTGTCGTTTAGGCGGTGTGGCTGTGTACTGTCCAGTGGGTGATTTTGTGGGCGATGGGTGGTGTTGGTAGCTTGTATTCAAACCTTTCCTTGGCATATTGTTATACATAAAATACGAAACACTAATCGCGACAATCTCACTAATCTCAGACAAACAGACACACCACTGGTTACAACTGGCAAAAATAACTTGGAGTTGTACCACTCCAAGTAATCAAAATGAAAATGAAATCCCCTCCTGGCGATTCGCGCAACGGGATTTCTAATGATTTTTATTTAGTTCACTTCAAGTCTAGTGAACTAAACAACCTTAAGGCCTAGGAGAAAGCTAGCCTTATGCTCCATGTCCGAGTGAAGTGGGAACACTTCAGGGAGACTGGAGGAAATTTCCAAAACCTTACCCAGTGCCGTAAGTGCCAGGGATGGGGTCACGGAACTAAAAATTGCTACATGCCAGCTAAATGCATGAACTGTGGTGATTCCTCTCACGCAAAGGACGACTTTCCTGTGAAGGAAGATCCTAAGAAATTTAAATGTTCAAATTGTGGTGAAAACCACAAATCCAATTTTTGGGAATGTAAGACTCGCAAAGCGATCCTACAATCTCGTTCTAACCATCAAGTAGGAAACGCTCCACGTTTCCGACCAGGTACAAATTCCTCTGCTGTTAACAACGGTCAGCGAGGAACAAATTCTACATTCGTACCCGTAGGTACAAATATCACCCCTGCCTCAAATGTTTCATCTGTACCTACTCCCCTCGCTGCTAACCATGTTCAGCGAGTTAATGGAGCTACCTATGCTGCTATTGCAGCGGGTAGAAATCAAAATACTAACCAACGTTCTAACGGAAATTTTGACAATTTTGACTTAGGAAGCATTACTGCCCCTAAAATGGAATTTTTACAGAATTCATTAATTGACATGATTTTTGATATGCTTAAATGTAACTCCATGTTTGATGTTATTCAAACTGGAGTAAAATTTGCTAATAATATTGTCATGACTTTAAAATTCAGTAATGGATTTTAAAGCATTAAACATTTTAAATTGGAATGCTCGATCTCTTAAAGATATTGAAGACGAGCTATTTAACTTTTTGAGAGTTCATAACGTGCATATTGCCGTTATAACTGAAACTATCCTTAAACCTCCTAAGGAGCCTCCCTTAGCTCAGTCGGTAAAGGCGCAGCTACAAAGCAAGACCATGTTGGAGGTGGCTGGGTTCGATTCCCGGTTCGGTCTTGGAATTTTTCGGGTTGGAAAATTTCTCGACTTCCCTGGGCATAGAAGTATGATTGGACTTGCCACACAATCATATCGATGCAAAAATGGTACAGGCATCGAAAGCTCTCAATTAATAACTGTGGAAGTGCATGTAGAACACTAAGTTGAGAGCACGCAATAAGCTAATATGCGATATGCAATAAGCTTGAAATACGAAGAAGAAGAAGAAGAAAAAGTTCCTTAAACCTGGTCATAAGGTTAAGAAGGACTCAAATTATTTGATTTATAGAAATGATCGTCTTGATGGACCCTGTGGTGGCGTTGCCATCATTATTCATAGACGAATCAAACATAAAATACTTTCTTCATTTGAAACCAAAGTTTTTGAAACTTTGGGAGTTTCTGTTGAAACAAAATTTGGACAACTTACGTTTATAGCTGCCTATTTGCCATTCCAATGCGTAGGCCAGCAAAAGAATTTTCTCAAGGGTGACCTCCAGAAACTTACCCGTCATAGGTCTAAATTCTTCATTATTGGTGATTTTAATCCAAAACACCGCTCATGGAATAATGCTCAAAGCAATTCCAATGGTAATATTCTGTTTGATGATTGTTCTGCAGGTTATTACACTATTCAATATCCCAACTGCCCAACATGCTTTTCTTCTGCAAGAAATCCCTCAACTATTGATTTGGTCTTAACTGATTCATGTCAACTTTGTAGCCAATTGGTTACCCATGCTGACTTCGGTTCTGATCACCTTCCAGTAACTTTTGAAATATCCCAAGAAATAATTTGTAATCCCAACAGCTCTACTTTCAATTACCATAGAGCTGATTGGGAGCAATATCGAACATTTATGGAATATATTTAACTTCGATCCAAACATTCCTTTGCAAACCAAAGATGAAATTAATTATGCTCTTGAATCTCTGACTACTTCTATAGTTGCAGCAAGAGCTGCCTCAGTACCAAAATGCGAGGTTAAATTCGATTCAATTATAATAGACGACGATCTTCAGCTCTTGATCCGTCTTAAAAATGTCCGTAGGAGATAATATCAAAGAACACGCGATCCTGCCATGAAAGTTATCTGGCGGGATTTTCAAAAACACATTAAAAAGCGATTCTCTGCCCTGAGGAACAAAACTTTTGAAAATAATGTTTCTAAATTAGACCCGAGTTCCAAACCCTTTTGGAAACTCACAAAATTTTTGAAAAAACCTCAAAAGCCTATTCCTGCGCTTAAAGAAGGTGGTAAAATTTTGATCACAAATATGGAAAAAGCTCAGAAACTTGCTAAGCAATTCGAGAGTTCCCATAATTTCAGTTTGGGTCTTACTAGTCCTATTGAGAATCAGGTTGCTCGGGATTATCTGAATATTTTCTCTCGGGAAAATATTTTTGATGATTCCTGGGGGACTGATTTGGACGAAGTAAGGTCTATAACTAAAAAGTTTCAAAATATGAAAGCTCCAGGTGATGATAGAATATTCTATATCCTCATCAAAAAACTCCCAGAGAGTACCTTGTCTTTCTTGATACAATTATTTAACAGATGTTTCCATTTGGCATACTTTCCTAATAAATGGAAAAATGCAAAAGTTGTTCCAATTTTGAAGCCGGATAAAAATCCAGGTGAAGCTTCTTGCTACCGTCCAATAAGTTTGCTTTCTTCAATAAGTAAACTTTTTGAAAAGATAATTTTGAATAGAATGATGCTTCACATCAATACGAACTCAATTTTTGCAGATGAGCAGTTTGGATTTCGCCATGGGCATTCAACTACTCTTAAAAGTTACCAATTTAATTCGTTCAAACAAATCTGAAGGCCACTCAACTGGAGTTGCTCTTCTAGACATAGAAAAAGCCTTCGAAAGTGTTTGGCATGAAGGTTTGATTGCTAAATTGAAAAAGTTTAATTTTCCACTTTACATTATGAAATTAGTTCAAATTTATGTAACTGACAGAACTCTGCAGGTAAATTATCAAAATTCCAAATCTAATCGACTACCTGTTAGAGCAGGAGTTCCTCAGGGTAGCATTCTTGGGCCTATATTGTATAACATTTTCACTTCGGACCTCCCTGATTTGCCTCAGGGTTGCCACAAATCTTTGTTCGCTGATGACACAGGCATTTCCGCTAAAGGAAGAAGTCTTCGTGTTGTTTGCAGCAGACTGCAGAAAAGTTTAGATATTTTCTCTTCTTATTTACAAAAATGGAAGATTTCTCCCAACGCTTCCAAAACTCAACTTATAATATTTCCACATAAGCCTAGAGCTTCGTTTTTGAAACCTAGTAGTAGTCACATAGTCACTATGAACGGAGTTCCAATTTCCTGGTCAAACCAAGTGA
Organism: Ochlerotatus camptorhynchus; assembly: GCF_037179485.1. NCBI lineage: Eukaryota > Metazoa > Arthropoda > Insecta > Diptera > Culicidae > Ochlerotatus > Ochlerotatus camptorhynchus. The sequence continues at coordinate 9,738,178 of NW_027040722.1, forward strand.
AATATCTTGGATTAATACTTGACCAAAAATTAACTTTTAAAGATCACATTGAGGGTATTCAAGCCAAATGTAACAAATATATAAAATGTTTGTATCCTCTTATAAACAGGAAATCCAAACTTTGCCTGACGAATAAACTTCTAATATTTAAACAAGTTTTTAGACCGGCCATGCTTTACGCTGTGCCAATATGGTCTAGTTGTTGCACTACCAGGAAAAAAGCACTTCAAAGGATTCAGAACAAAGTTCTGAAAATGATTTTGAAGTTACCTCCCTGGTACAGTACAACCGAAGTACATATAATTTCGAATGTTGAGACTTTAGAACAAATGTCCAACAAAATAATTAATAATTTCAGTCAAAAATCGTTGCAATCCTCAATTGCAACGATTAATTCCCTTTATACTTAGAAAAGATTTAGTTTTAGTTTTTAGTTTTAAGATATCAATTGTTATACTGACATGCAGGGTTAAAAAACCTGTTTAAAATACTGAATTTCCAAGACAGGAACAATGTAAAAATACTTAGATATATATCATAACAATTAAGGCAGGTAAGTTACTGTAGTAACAGGAGCACCTTGGTTAAAATGAAATGTATTTTATTTTGAATTTGGATCAAATAAAGAGTTAAAAAAAAAATCTGAGCATTCCAATTCAACTTGGCATCCTATATAACTCCTAGGTATTTGACCTGTTCACTAAGATGGATCTGTTCTCCTCCAAGCTGGAACTCCTTTAGGTTGAACTTCATCTTTCTAGTAAAAGGAACGATTACTATTTTTGACGAATTAATGTTTAGGCCCTCCTTAATACACCAAGATTAGGTTAACTTTAGAGCCTGTTGCATTCTTTCTGAAATTATAGCGTCAAACTTTCCTCTAACTACGATGACTATATCATCCGCAAAGCCCACAACTTCGAAACCTTTCGCCTCTAGGCTTCTTAGAAGATCATCTACAACTAAAGACCGCATTAGTGGTGAGAGGACTCCTCCTTGATCCTTGAGGACAGTCTTTCGTTGCCTTTACTGTTATAGATGAGCTTCCCAGCCCAGAAGTGACTTTTCTGTTTTGCAAGCATAGTATGAATCCAGTTGACGATGTGCGTGTCGAAGTTCGTTTTCTTCATGGCGTTAACCATAGAAGAATAGGATGCGTTGTCAAAAGCTCCTTCAATATCCAAGAAAGAACAAAGTGCGATTTCGTTAACTGAAAGTGATTTTTCGATTTTAGTTACCAAAGTATGGAGAGCACTAACTGTTGATTTTCCAGATTGATACGAAAACTGAAAATTAGATATTGGATGCGTTAACATGTAAGTTGAATTGATGAACACCTCGGGCCTAAATGCTTTTGGCTGCGTTTTATCACGTCTCTCGTTTTTCGGTATGAATATAACTCTTACCAATCTCCATTTTGTGGAATGTAGTTTAATCTTAAACTCGCCTTGTAAATCTTAGTTAGAGACGGAATCAGCATTGTTTCACCGTTTTGAAGTAGTGCCGGGAATATGCCATCCAGGTTTTATTGGAAACTACGCTGCTAGAGGCGCTCCACTTTTATGTTACTTTTAATGGGCGCTATAATATATGGATCTTACCCAAGTAACAATTCAAGCTGAACAGTAAGAACAGAAGCTGATTATTGGTTGATTTAAGGTGTACAGCACTGATTAGCATTAGGCTGAATATATAGTTGATTAGTAGTGCATGAAGCTAATTATATCCGCATAATCCAACATCAATAAGTTTGCTGATCTAAAGATTGAACAAGCCATATTTAAGCTTCTCACAACTCCACAAATCAGTAATGCGTTACACATATTTTGATACCTTGATTTGTTAAATTTCGTTAGTATCTGTGTCACTCGTTGCATTTCTGGCAATTTAGATTTTCTAAATTCACTGCCCACTTTTTTAATTACAAGCAGCGGCAGCAGTAGAGATAAGGAAGGGGAGATTTTTAGGAATAGCTCCAGGTAGATATGGGCTGCGACGACGTCGGAAGTATGAGCACTAGACTGATACAAAATTTGACTTTTTCGCTCGACAGTGCTTAAATGGTTTCAAATCGTGTCCTGATTAGCCTTCCAAAGTTACAACTTCGCACAAGCCACAAGGATTGTTGGATGATAGACAGAACAATTCGGAATTCCTCCACTAGGTGGCGCTAGTGAGCATTTGAAGTTAATATGTTTGTACTGCTGTATCTCAAGATCCTGACTTTTTAGACGGAAGATTTCTGCGGCAAAGTTGATCAGGGTGTCAAGGATTGTTGGATGATAGACAGAACATTTCGGAATTCCTCCACTAGGTGGTGCTAGTGATTATTGATAGTGAATATATTTGTGCTGCTGTAAATCAAGATCCTGACTATTTAGACGGATGATTTCTAGGGCAAAGTTGATCAGGGGGTCAAGGATTGTTGGATGATGGACAGAACAATTTGGAATTCCTCAACTAGGTGGCGCTAGTGAGCATTGAAAGTGAATATATTTGTGCTGCTGTATCTCAAGATCCTGAATATTTAGACGGATGATTTCTTCGGCAGTTGAATTTGATTTTATTTTTAAATTTTTATTTCCTGAAATTGGAATTGTTGGTTTGTTTCAGTGGGCGCTATGGATCTTTAATTGAATTTAATGTTGTGTGTTTATTTTGATGATGAGCATGCTCGTGAAGGGCGTTTGAAAAATGGGGAAATTGGATGTATTTTTTTGTTAACTTTGGTGATATTAATGAAACTGAAAAGCGTATGAAATGTTTTATGAAATTGGAAATGTTGGTTTTAATGTCCCTTAAGTAACAGGGAGTTCAAGTGATATTGAATTGAATTTTATTATTGGTTTTGTGTCGTCTTAGTGTTGAATCATTTACTTTATAATCTAAATTTTTGAAAAGATATGTGTCTAACAAACAACATTTTTTAAAGGTTTTCGTTAAAACTCGAAATTTTTCAAAGAAAATCGTGAAAATCTGGAAAGCTCAAGGAAAATGTAAGTAAGTAAACATTAACTCTTCAAAATTATTGGTGCCCTCAAAGCTATGAAGCGCCCCCTTTTGGTAGATGCCTCCCCCCCTCAAATGAAGAAGGCTGCGCACGCCAGTGATGAAATCTCGAACCTTCCTCTTGATGGAGCCCATCAGCGCCCGCACAATGGAAACGGACAGGGAATCAGCACAATTCTTCCTTTTTGCCCGCATTTGCAAGATGATCTAGACTGCCCCGCCGTTTCGTTGAAGTGACTGCTTTGAAGTTACCCAATTTTTTTTCGATTGGTCGAAATTCCAGGCAATTCAGAGGTTTCATTAACTTGAGTATAGCGGCACCGGTGATGCAGTGGTAAGTGTGATTACCTCACACCCCAGCAGGCCTGGGTTTAATCCCAGTCGGTGCCGCCGGGATGTTTTGAGGCATAACATCTCCTTCGGAAGGGAAGTAAAGCCGTTGGTCTCCGATTCATGAGCTGATGCGTTGATAGGTAGGTTCCAGGTGTGGGAGCTGCCTCCCTGGCGTCGGTAGCAAGATCGACGAAAAACAAATCAAGGAAAATATTTAGCTTGGAGTCAAAACCTATCTTTTTGCAGCAAACCTCTCCAGAACCACCTTGGAGTAGTGGCAGCTGCCCAAATCGGGCCAAAAGATGACTTTTCCCCTATGCTCGCGCATGAACGGCAATACACGCTTTTTAGGCATTCTTTGATGTAATCTTGGGGTGTCATCGTCGAGGATGTTCCGTTTTCAGGCCAGAACTGCAAATCGCTTGCCAAATCATGGCCTTCTTCGCGAACTTGTCGGCAAACACGAACTTAAATCTTCCCGGCACATCCCCACGGCCAGTCGCGATGTAAAACTTTTGACCGGGAAGCTTCTTAAAATCGAGCTTGACGTATGTTTCGTCATCGATCAAAGTGCAGCCCTTATGTTTCGTCAAAACATGGTCGTACAAGAGCTTTGCACGCTTTTTGGCCACGGAATTCTGCTTCATGTGCCGGTTCGGATGTTTACTGGCTTTTTACGACTCGTATCCTTCCCTGGCAAGGATGTTCCGCATCGTTTGAAAGTTGGCGTTATAAATGTTATTTTGTACAGAAGAAAAAGAAGTGATAGTGACGAACACCTTAAGAGTAACTTAAAAAGCCGTTGGGTACAATGATGATTGATTTTTATTCCAAACAAATTGACATCAGACGCACAGTTTGTTTCCTACATAAAAGCTGTCAAAAGCTTGACTTGTGCTAAACGATCAAAACCCATTCATCGAAGTGTCGATACAAAGTGCAACACACGATTCCAATCTTCCTTCCTTTCTTCCCTCCAAAAAGCAATAAAGAAAATCAACAACAACCATTAAAAATCCCTATCGGTATAATTGGCTTCCCATTCTGCTGGATTGGCATCATTTTTGCCTCTATATGCTACGCATATCCTGTTCATCCAAAAATAATGGCTAACAGGGCACCAACCAACACAGAAAAAAAACGACGCGACGACGACGACGCCGCATCCGCGAAAGTCAACTGCCGCCTGTCAATCGAGGATGGAAATCCGACCATCATTGGCGGGAGGGAGAAACGGAAAGAAGAAAGTCAATTGCGACATCATTTGTCGGTGGTATATTGTTCTGATGTCTTGATGGAAGAGGAGGGCAAAGTGCGTAGGGTGGTGAACGTTCGGTTTCACTCTGCCACCCTTCATTTCTTTTTTCGAAGCTTGTCGTGCCACAATCAATGAAGTATGACACCATCGTTAAGGTCGAGCCTCTCCAAGACCGTCCCATGGGACTTGATCGTCGCTTTGATGGATCTTGGGAATCATACAATATGCCAAGGGGGGGGGGGAGCGATATGAGTATAGTAATAACGACGATAGCACGGGATTTGAATATTCCCGGGAGTAGGAATTCCCCTGCGGGGCCGAATGAATCGTGACGGGACGTCATTATTGCTAGCCCTATGCGGAAGCGGAAATTCCGAAGTACGGAGCGGCTGCACGGGGAAATGGAGCGAAATTTATTAGCCATCAATAACGCCATCGGAATCAGAAAGCGTTCAGTAACAAGGCTTGTGGACGTAATTGGAATAACTTTCCAAAATGATACTGATTGTCATATCATAATATGGAAGTGTGTGAGTCATTAATCAATACCGCATACATGTTTCGATGAAGAACAACCGATCGAATTTCCATCATAACGATGGTGCAACCTTGCTTCCACAGCAAAAAGAGAAACACCGATAAAAACGCTTCGAAAAAAGCAAGTTTAATTGAAAATCTGTCACCACCATCTGGATGTGTGGCAATTTTTGTGCCAGGAAAAGTTTTTCAAACAATTTCGACTCCGTTCGTCATCTATGCTCTCTTGAATTCCACACACACACACACACATACACAAACGCACGCGGTCATCGAAACTGAGATCGTTGATTGGAAAATGCCGAGTGCAAACCTTACTCCAAACCGCAACGAACAACCCCCATCCTGATTCAGGAAAAACTTCCAACCCCACACCAGAGTGACTATCGGTTATGATTTGATGGCATTTGCCACAGCCAGTGCAGCTTTCGACACCGAAGAGGTCGCAGCAGTTGACCTGAACCTGAGAATGAATAGTCCATACCCGCTGCCATATGCCGCACCTCACACGCGACAACAACATTCTGGTGCTTGGATGTCAAGGGTGGTTGAGAAGGGAGGGAGAGGGGGGTGGTGTAGTGGTAAAACGGTCTGTGTCGTTGGCATATTTCTAAAAAATGAATGTTGATCTAACCGATACCCAAAGCGACCAGCTGTGTGAGTGGATCATTTGAGTCCACCAGGTCGGTGCAGGCACAGATGCATATCGAACGAGAGTGGATCCCTGAAATAGAACCCAAGTGGGTTTCGAATGGCTTTCATGCACTTCCTATGAACGTCAATCTGTGCGGATGAACTGCTGCGGTAGTGGCATCCGTGATGGTGCTGATACAGATGGTCCAATGAGGACAGCCACACAGTTTTGTCGGTAATGGTAGGTCATCGTGTCAGAGTTTATACGAATGGCAGCAGTACATCTGTAGGTACTTTTTACTAATACGTAGGGACCATTCTGAGTTTTGGGAAAATAGCCTTTGCATTATCAATAGACTTTGACAAGTTCTTGCATTTTGGCACCCTTGTGAACACCGATTATGACCCAGGAGAAGCATACAAAGATGCATTGTGGCACGGAATCGTGATTACTTTGGACTTGTAAGGAAGCTACGAAGTTGACTATTCGCAAATATACTGTATTAGCAATATAGTTCACTCTTCACACTCTTCATGTAACTAATGTATGCTATAAACATTACGAGAAATGCTTCAAAACTACATCAGAGATTCGAATCAAACTTTTATTTTCATATTCCAATAGGTATCCACAGGCCTAAGCAATGTGCACACCTTTTTTCCCTGATTGTAGTTAATGTGATTAAATTAAATTATTTTCGAGTGTAATAATTGCAACTCTCTCACCTGTCGACTGTAATCAAATGCATGTTGGTTGCCTTTTCTGACGTTTGGTGGTTTGTCAAACAGGAAGCTTCTGTCCCCCTGTGTGATGTATAGAAAATATATAGCCTATTTACTATCAGTCAACTGGAACACCTCCTCGAGCGAAACATTGACATTACCGTCATAACCGAAATTCCCCTGAAGCCCGAGATAAACGTCTAACTTCCCGATCTCCAGCTCGTGACGCTTGATCGAACCTGCTCCGGGATTCGGGAAATATTTATTAGATATCCCGGGAAGTGAATAAAGATAGTAGATTGTTTTAATAGTAGTATTTTTCGACTTTTTTTTAACGATGTTCTGAAATGTATGTTTGATGAAATTACATGATTTGTGAAGATGTTTGAAGACATGCGAAAGCTGAAGAAGAAGGATTTTTTTTTTATTTTAAGCTGGCATGTGAATATGTTTGATAAATAAATGAAAATTGGTGGGGTTGTGTATAAGGCACGACCGCAAGGTTGACGTAGACTACGTTATGCTGTGTGTGAAATTCTTGTGCATTTTTCTAGATATTGATTTAAAATACAGTACAATTAACCTATGAGTTCGGTCCTATGCACATATTTTGGATTTCCTACTTAGTAAAGCTTGGTTCAATTCAGGACTCCATAAAAATGCGAATACATATTCTATTATATTTGGTTCCTAAATTACAATCAGATATGAGTAAGGCTTTCTTCAGGTGATTAATTGAAGCGTCCAACAATCACCGTCATGATGGTTAATATTCCCTATCACTTCAAGATTTCTAGGACACAAATCTTGGACGTTTGTGGCATCATTCATGAAATTGAAACTCCTTGTGAAACTTGACTAAGTAACCGTGGCTGAGTTCTGTTTGAAAACTGATCAATTTCCGGCATTTGAAAATAACTTTCGAAATATCACGTTTAACCACGAGTTAAATTCAACTCGGCAAGTGGTACACAGCCCAAAAAGTATTTCTCGATTATTTGTTTGAAGGGACGTATCAGCATTTGTAAACAACGCATTTGATCATCGATTTGGCGTAACTGATAGCTCTCCCACGCATGATAACACTACCATCAGATAGAGGAAATTTTCCCTACCTGATATAGTGGTGTTAGTATGTGGGGCGAGCTATCAGTTATGCCAAACCGACGATAAAATGCGTTGTTTACAAAAGCTGATATGTCCTTTCGAAAAAGTAATCGAGATTTGCAGTTATCATTCACGCAAGGAGCGCTTGCGTGCCATCGAGGCGAAGCCACTACCAGCAGCCAGAGATCTCGACGGGAACGACGCGCAAAGGTCGAGGTGAAAAACTCGAACGCTGCGCGCTTGACAGGTTCCGCATTTCTACTGCTACTACTGCTACTGTTGCTGCTACCGGCTTACCCGCCGTCCGAAGCGAAAATAAGTTGAGGCACATTAGCAGCGCTGTTTTATAACATTTCAGATTCAAGCCGCACGATTTGCAACCAAATGGTACTCGATTATCACGACTGGGCTTGGGGAGATCGTTTATTTCATGAAAACAGTGATAAAATTATCACTTTTTATTTGTACATTTTTAAATCAGTTTTATGAAAAATTTAAAAAAGCGTTTATTGTAACAGCTTACGAGAGTTATTTCCTATCGATTGGTGTATTTGAATTTTAATTTCATCTATAAATGACAAAGTTATAAGCGTTCAAAACCTTACACCTTTTTGTGACGGTCGCAATTTTAGATTTTCGATTTACCCCCAGTACCTTCCCGTAGTAGGACGTAGTCTACGTAAAAAAAAAACTCTACAACGTGGGTATTTCCGAAAAGGGGACGACGTGTAGAGGCCGTCGATGCCATTTGATCTTTGGTCACAAAATAAATTGAAATGGTTGAGTATTGTCTTGACCAAGTGTTCAACAGCGATGAAACAAAACTGTTTTACGAAAAAAAAAAACGCCAAAAATGTTATGTCTCAGAGCATCTGAAAACAATGATGGGTTCGAAAGGGGACAAAGAAGGGTTCTCAATCATGTTTTGCTCTAACACGAAAGGGTCTGTGATGATGAAGCCGTTGGTTATCAACAATGTCGCGAATCCAAGGGTCTATAAATATTTACAGAAAGCGAATCTCCCTGTGCACTATCGTAGGAACAAGAAAGATTTAATGAGGACTGGATAAACGACTGCTTCTCACCACAGTTGGAGGAGTTCTGCGCAGCCAAGAGCATTAGCTTCAAGACTTTGTTGCTCCTTGAGAACGCTCCGTCGCATCCGCCCACCATAAGCAATCCCAACATAATGCTTTCATACATGCCACCATAGATCACGTCTTCGATTCAACTCCTTGATCAAGGCATCATAAAAAACTTCAAGCTGAACTATGTCAAGAGAAACTACAGTTTTCTTCTGGAAACGGCCGAGAATGAAGGCCTTTTCACTAGTGGATACATGGAAGAAGTTCAGCATCAAGAATTGTTTCGACTGCTTGGATGTGGTTCTAAAGGATATAAAACAAAGCACGTCGGTATACTGCTGGAAGAAAATTCTTCCGTCGTATTTCGTGAATTCACAAGGCAATGAAGACGACAACGAGGATTTGTAGATCATGTTCGAAATTCAACAAATCGATGGAATGTCTAGGGCGCCGGGGATGGCACATAGTGAAATCAACGAAATCATAAGAGATGAACCGGCAACAGAAGATCAAATTATTAGTGAACTGGACTCATTTACAATGAATTTGGATTAAATTTTCATCCCAAAACGTCAGAAATCGAGTACGAAAACTTCTGCACATTGAACAGTGATGTCGAACATAGTGCAAAAATGCAAGATTTGCTAAGGGAAGACGAAGCCCTCCTTACGGAGTGGAAGAACAAGGGTGACTAGAGTGCATAAAACATGACAGCGCTGATTGGTTCTTTGTCATGGAAAAAGGAAATACATTGTGCAATAAATCTACAGTTCACAAAAGAAAAAAAAAAAAAAAACAAAATATACAAAAGCGTTTAATTGCTTTGAGGAATTTTCCACGATACGTTGCCAAGAAGCTCAATGCTACGCTATACACAATAAATTATACACAATATGCTTGGTAAGCCTTATTCAGGAGACTTAATGCGATGCCAGATTTTGAGCTCCAAAATACCAATTAGACAAAATTCTTTTTTCTAGTGGATTATCGCCAAACCTCCTCTGTGAACCCATATTGTAGGGTAATTGTCAGTTTTTCTTAAACCTACACGTCGTCTCCTTTCCGGAAGTACCCATATTGTATATTTGGTTTCCAAAATGGCACCTGGCATCGATTTCTGGCCTCTACTCGTCATCCCCTCTTCGGAAATACGATTATTGTAGGGTATTTGACAGTTTTCTTGAATCGAACTTGGGTTCGAAAATGGCGTCTGACATCGATTTCCGGCCTATACACGTCATCCCTTATTCGGAAATGCCCATATTGTAGGGAACCGGACAGTTTTTCTTAAACCGACGACCGCCATATTGGATTTTAAAATGGCGTTCGAAATCGATTTCCGGCCTCCGCACATTATCATTTTTCCGGTTTCTGTTCTCACATTGCACAGCATCATCTTATATGGACAAGCGTTCCAGACAACGCACATTGACGAAGTTCACGAGCACACTAGCGCCGCATAGTGAGAGGGTTCTGAAATAATATGACCAACATCTGAAAGGACTTGGTCACCTGCACAACTTTACTGAAGACAGCAACTTTCTGCATGGCCAGGAACACGAAATATTCTATGTTGGACCTAAGATCCATATATTATAGCAACCATCATAAGTAAGACAACAGTGGAGGGCCTCTAGCAGCGTAGTTCCCAATAAATCCTGAATCCAATGACACAGGCTTGTTGGTCTATCCCAGTACTTTATACATTGAAACAAATGAAGTAATCCACCACATTTCAGAATGTCTGGAGAGTCACGCCCATTCCGAGGTTACTTTCACTTACAATAAGCCCCGCATGTATGCATCACCGTTATCAAATGGATATTGGTATTACATACACGCATCCAGGTTCGAAAATATATTTTTAAACCTTGCATGTATTTAGTTTAATTTTGATACATATTTTTTTAATAATTGGAAAGCTCTCACCATATTCTGCTTTTCCGCCGTCGTTGATTTCTTCTTTTGGAATCCCTTGGATTTTTCTATAACACTTCGTACTCCATTCCGTGCTTCACCGGCAATTTCCTTCCGTAGATCGTCCTTGGTTGGTTCTAGTATGATTCCGCCTTTTTTGGTCGGTTTCATGTCCACCATCTGTCATTGAATTGCCATGATGATCTGGAACGAGGCTCACGTCCACGTCGCTGTTGTGAGAAAAGAAAATAAAAGAAATACGAAAGGGATCAGTTTCAAGAAGTGACAGTTTCATCAGATTCCCCAACTAACCATACTCAAGCAAAGTAATAATATACAAGCTATATTGCGACTTTATGGTTACTTGGGAACTCATATGGCCGTCAGAATGGTTCATCGGTTGCGAAGTGAAGTATTTCTGAAAGTGATGCGTTATATTTCTCAATGTTTTGATTTTATCCTAACGTTACCTCAATGCTATATCACAGAAAAGCAGACACAACACATTGCACATTTATCATTGTAAACCCTTTCGCCATCTGTCGTATATACTTTGATGGGCAATACCCTCAACACATGATTGTAGTGTGTAAACGTCAAACGCTAGGGAATTGATTATGTGCACCACAAGTGGCGGTACTACCAACTAAGAAACATTTAAATTGATCGTTAAAAACGATTTTGATGAACGTTTTATTAGTGTTATGTCTGCATGTCTGTGATCATACCTTCATTATCGCAACTTCGGGTAATCTGCGAAAGTACTTGCATTTTTCTCAGACACTTTTGATCTAACTGTAATTACTCTCTCATACTCGAAATGTGCCACGACCAAATTGGCACAACGACGCCCTATACGCTCTCGGACCGAAGCGCTGGAAGTCCAAACCTGTTATGCCGTATATCTCGAAAACGGCTAGAGATGTCGTCAAACGGACAAAAATTTGAGTTTTAGAGGGTTGGGTTTGCAGCAGGGTTCGTTTTGGTAAACGATAAGCTGAATTGATGTCCTAACGATCATATAAGGCGAAGGAGCTTGGGATTGAACCCACGGTTTTCTGTTCAGTAAGCAAAAACGTTTGCCACTTGGCAAACGAGCTCCTTTTTAATCATCGAGTTGCTGTTATTACCATGTAGTCATGTTAATAAATAAAACGATTGACGAATCTTAAATGTGGATGAGATTGAGATTAGACTCATGATGTTCTGCTCAGTAAGCAAAACTGGTTGCTCCAAGGCCATCTAGCCCCTCATATCACATTATAGCGTTACTCAAGTTTTTATAACTATTCAAACCCGGCAGCGACGACAACGAAAAGTTTTACAAAATACACGATAAACGAGCGATCTTACTATGCCTTTTTAATATGAAGGAACCTGGGAATGCGTTGTTCCGCTCAGTAAGCAAGCCACTGCAATCGACGATTTTTGAAATCCTAAAACTAAAAGCTACGAAAGAGTACTTAGGCCTTCTTTAAGATCCACTTTCACGTGTTGTTCAATGTTTCGATTTTCTCTTTACGCATGGTTCAGGCAATCATAACACGCTATGACCGACGTAATGATTGTTTAAGACCTGGTTAAACAAGCTATTCAAATGAAATTACATTCTCGAATATCACTTGGCATGTAATCAGGGCTGATAGCGTGTCACTTTTTAGTGACTTTGTCACTTTTTTGAAGGTGGTCACTAAAAAGTCCCTATTCTCGACAAAAAGTCACTAAAGTCACTTTTTTCGCCAATCCCGCTTGAATTGCAATGTAAAATTCGTTAAAAAAAAATAAAAATTGTAACAGTGCTACACTGCTTAGTTCTTAGTTGGAAGTACGCAGAAGAAACCTGGACGATACATAATCAAAGCACACTTTTATTTGCGATTTCACACCTTTGATGAATCCAGATTCAACTGCAAAATTAAATAATCAGGGTGACCGGGACTAGATTTTCAGGATACAGTTACTTTGAAGAACTATTCAAAGAACTTTTTCCAAGTAGGCCTGTGAACAATTTCTTGGGTACAAATTGGACTAGGAACTACTTGGAAAGCAGTTCCAGATAATTTTAAGGAGAAATCCATGCGAATTTTCAGTAGAACTTAGAGGAGAACTCCAAGACAATTCAGATTAAAAATTTATAAGAACTCAGAGGTGAACAGTATAAGAATTTCTAAGGGGGTGAATTCTTTAAAAAAGTTTATAATTCAAAGAGAATCTAAGGACGAATTTGATGATTGTTTTAGTGTTCTGCAGAGAATTTCTGCACTGTTATAAAAAAAATTCAAGGCACTCCCAGAGATAAAATCGAATTTATTTTAGATGAACTCTATAAAAATAAATTCTTTTAAAGAAATACTTCAACTTAAATATAATCCTGTTAAGCTCTGTAAAGCTCTGGAACTTCAAATACGGCAAGTTGGAATTTAAATAACTGAACAGTCTCAAATACTCATGTTAAATATTTATTTCGTTACAATATATAAGAACCTTATGGTAATTAAAATCAAACACTTCATCAATAAGTAGCTTTTGGTTTTATATATAATTAATCTACTGATTGGTTTAAGTTAAATTTGAATCCATGTCTCTAAAATTTCACCTTTCATCAAGTTCATATACCTGTTGAGTTTAAATTTTTATTCTTGTCAATGTGTATCATTTTCAATGTCCTAGAACTCTAGTTTTGTAGGCAATTCTGAGGCAATTCCAAGGCAACATTGAATAGGATTCAATACAAATTTTAATGAAAATTCATAACAGCTTTTGACTCTTATTCTTAAGGAATTATGAGAAAATTTGGACGAGAAGGAGGATTACACCATGATCATTCTGAGGAGAACTTCAAGATAATACAAAAAGAGGACATTCTGAGGATAATTTAAAGAAGACCCTGAGACAAAAGAACCCAAAGCATATTTCTATGTGAGTTTTTGGAGAAATCATAGGATTACAATTGAATATGAGTATAATTTCTATAGAACCTCAAATGAATTCGGTTAAAAATTTCAAGAGGGTTCTGACAAATTTTGTGGAGAAATTTAAGCAAAACTGAAAGTAATTGTTCAGGTGAGAATTGCATAGTTCCTAGTAAGAATTATTAATAATGTAATGAGCATTGCAGAGTGAATTAAAATAGTTTTCTAAAGATGTTGTAATATTTTTTTAAATCTTTTTTTTTCTTTACACTAGTCAATAATACCTATCAAATTTCTGGCTCCATTTAAAATGTTTCCATTATACATTTGGATTGTATTTTTGAAAAATGGGTGAAATTAGGATCATAGGTTAATGAAACTATGGTACTTTATGGTAGAAACATTCGGAAAAACCTGTCCCAAGACGACCTGATGACACATTCAGCCTTTGTTCGATCCAGTAGATGTTCGGCCCAGTAGAATGAATAGCAACTCCTGTTGTAGAAGAATTCTGCTTTTTTTCAGTAATTCAAAAACTAGATCTGGGTATCTATGTCATTAAATATTTTAAAACATCTCGCTTCCTCATTTCCCTGTCTTCTTATTAGGTAACTAAGCAAACGCGGAGCACCTTCGTGAAGCAAATCCGCAGATCGCATAAAGATTATCATAGTTCATAACTAAAACGCGTAACGTGTTAGAGAATAGATTTATTCTAAACTTTAATTCGGGAGACCATAATAATTTCAAATATGGTAAATTATCTCTGTTATTGAAAGTCGTGTTACACGGTGTTGTTAGTTTTTAATCTAGTTGTGCAAGATCTTGCAATATAAACTTTTGACGAATGCGTACAGATAGGAAATCAATGTCTACCTTTTTTGGATGACTAATAAATCAATTTGCATGATTCTATTTCTGGAAGTTTTCTGATCATGTTTAAGTCACATTTTGGTAACTTTTTAAAATGATTTTGGTCACTTTTTAGTCACTTTTTTAAATGCTTTTAGTCACTAATTCACTATTTTTATTGCTTAACACTGCTATCAGCCCTGCATGTAATGAACAACAGAAATACGCGATAATTCATATTTTCAACGGTTGATGGTTGATTTTAAATATACTAACGGTACTGCCTACGGCGACTACGACGGCGATTACGACAGCGACTACGGCGGCGCCTACGACATCGACAACAGAAAAATTTGTATCTTACCATTTGTCTAGGATATAACACCTTTGCCCGGCACTGGGGGAGAGGTAGCTCATCGATTCTTCCGGTTCGCCTCCTAGCATCGTGCTATAAGGTACCAGGCGATAACCAGGGTAGTTTATCGAAAGCTCGATGACGTCGTTTCGTTGGCGTCTGCAATGGGAAATTCTCATAGCAGGCGTTGACGCTGGGACGTTGTCGAGTTGTTGAATAGCAACTATCGTGGTAACTCACCAATTACCTGGCGATCTGCCAAATTTGGAAAGACGTCTGCATTGAATTGTCTCATATAATAATATTCCGCCCACTATATCACAAGAAATTGCGAGTAGCTGAGTGGAATGGAGATAAGTTAAGCATTGGGTACAGGACCAAGTCTCCCCTGGGTGGTGCCAAAAGATGAGCGCAATAGAATCATCAAGTTGCCATAAGGCACGGAATGAGACTATTGCATGGCTGGGTAGTCAAAGTCTTCAATTCGTTAGTCATTTCAGGTGGATTAGAACAGGTTTAGGTGGGCGTTGGCCAGATTTGGATTTTTCAGATGTAATCCTGGATAGGACCCTGTCATTGAACGTCGCGTGAAAGTGAAACTTAATGAAGGCCTAAGTACTTTTTCGTAGTTTTTAGTTTTCGGATTTGAAAGATCGTCGGTTACAGTGGCCTGCTTACTGAGCAGAAAAACGCGGTCCCAGGTCCTTACATATCAAAGAGATTCATGGTCAAATCGCTTGTGTATCGTGTATTTTGCGAAACTCGTTGTTGTCGTTGGTTCCGGGTTTGAATGGATACACAAATTTGAGCAACGGTATTATGTGATATGAGGGGCTCGGTGGCCTTAGAGCAACCGTTTTTGCTTACTGAGCAGAACATCATGAGTCTAATCTCAGGCCCATCCACATTCAAGATTCGTCAATCGTTTTATTTTTTTTAATATGACTACATGGTAATAACAACAACTCGGTTATTAAAAAGGTGCTCGTCTGCCTAGTGGCAAACGTTTTTGCTTACTGAGCAGAAGACCGTGGGTTTAGTCCCAAGCTCCTTCGCGTTATATGATCGTTAGGACATTCAGCTTATCGTTTACCAAAACGAACCCTGCTGCAAACCCGACCCTCTTATCCAACATCCCAGTGATTCCTCGTGGAAGTGCAGAGGTGTTCTCGGCTTCCATCAAAGCGAGTGTCATGTCAACACAATCCTTCCCATTCCTTTCTTGACCTGTGTTCGGGCGCGGCCAGCGCTGGTATTGCCTAATTTAAGATCACCAGTTTTTACACATTGAGGATGTTTGCTAGTCCCAAGCATCGTCTATTGGTTCTCTGTGTAATTACAGCTGATCTGGCAGTAACAGAGTAGCAACCGTGGGCGGTCAATCAAGCTCAAGATATAACACCTTTGCCCGGCACCTCCACTGGTTCTTCATGTCCGCTATCTGTCACTGTTTGCAAAAATGTCTAATAGCAATTACCTTCGCTGTAATACTTCCTGCATTGATATGGTCATCTGGGAGGAGGGTCGCATCTAGTGCTTTCCCCAGGAACCGTTCACGGCCACCAGATACCGCCCGTCCAGTCTTGGGCGTATCCAGCGAGGCATCCTTGAGATTACTCACAATCTCCGACACTCAATGCAAATCGCAGGCACACTTACGCTATTTACAAAAAACACACCCGTGCAAAGAAACGGATCCAATAAACGTCACTCTCACGAAAGCACACCCGGCGTCGTCGAACGGCAAAAAAAGAAATCGGTGGGCAATTTTGTGATATGGATTTCCACAATCAACCGGGAATGCACGAATGTCACCACACCCAACTGCGAAACTAAAATTAAAATTATCACTCGCGATGCCACAAATTTCTCCCAAATACAATCCAGTAGTGCTAAGTTAATAAACTAGTTTGCATGTTCCGAGATATGCTCTAAATAAAATTAACCGTCGCGAGTTGATTGGCTCGTTACTGAAAACCCTAACTTCACTGTTCCAGCGTTCAGGAGGAAACATGCAATAATTGAAGACATTGTAAGGGGCATGGAGACTGGCCCTATTGTGTGGTTGGAGTCAATTCACCAGTAGATTTTGGATGCGGAAATTATCCCCGTTATCTACTGCTGAGCTATCCGCTAAGGTTATAGATCCTCCCCTTTCACCTTAAGTTGCGGTACGTTAGAAGCGATAGGAGACTCCACACACAACTATAGGAACCTAACACTTCTAACGCACTGCAACTATAGGAGCATTTACCCTATGAGTTAACCGAAGGAAATATTTCAAAACGACCGAAAGCCGCCCATCCAAATCTCCTGTGGCATTATAATTAATTGACGAGGCAGGAGTTTTCCCCCCGTACCGTCGTTGTCGTTCATCCTCATCATGTCATCATCATCATCATCAACGGATGCGTGATTTCACTTTAGAACACATGCCAACCAGCATCAGCTAGGTAGCTACGCGAGATCCGGCACAAGATGAAGATTTATTAGCGTCATTAGAAAGGGTCAAAACAAGAGTATCAGCTTTGCCGTCAGGTTAGGATTAAAAGAGCTTTTCACGGTGATTTTGGTAGGGGTCTGCTCCGGAGCTGTACCTAAATACTCTGGCTCTGCGTTGATAATGAAAAACTTGATGCAGGATTCGGGAATAGAATTAACCTATCTGATGGTCCCATTAGATTTCCACGAAATGGATGAATACTGCTTAATACACACACATTTTTAGGTCGTCAGCTCAGGAATTCTCTTGTGCAAGCTATGCAAGAATATTTTTCGAGCGGATAACAACCTGAGTGAAACATTGTTGAACATACTTTCAAGGCCTCTTTAAAACTGAGGCGATTCAATTGAAACTATCTGCAACTACCCGGAAAGCTACCGTTTTAAAAATGTATTAAAATCATGACCCGAAAGGAGTAAAACCTCGTTGAACAGAATCCCTGTATACCAAAAAAAAAAGGTACTAGTAGGTTCCTATGCACATATTCAGGTAAATTTGGCAAGGATTAACTGAGAGGCCCAGTACCAGCCAGTACACCTCATCAACGTCCATCACATCCGGATCCAACAACTGGCGAAAAAGGCAAAGAGTTTCCCACTCTACCATCGATGTACATTTCCCCACTTGTCTGCATAAGTTTCCTTCCATATGGCTGTGTATGTTTGTGTCAGGAAATTAAATGGAAGTTTGGCCTGATTCGCATCCAAAGGCCTCCAGCCCTGACTGCCAATGCATGGCGTTGAGCATTTATACGGCGATGATGATGACGATGATGGGTGAAGTCGAGGAGCCCATCAGAGAGAGAAAAAAAATACAAGGAAGACGAGCAGGAAAACTACCAACAACCTGTAAAATGTGGAACGAAGCATACAGCTGTCCTGCGAAGAACGCGTTACCCGCGGAGTTCTACCCACCGCTTTTCCTCGGCGTCACTCGCAGAAAATCAAAGAGATTGGTTGAAGCCCCGCCGAGAAAAAGCGGTGGGTAGAACTCAGTGGACAACGCGTTCATCGGGGGAATGCTGTACATGGTAGATTCCGGGTTCAACAAAGGCAGAAATCGAGCAGCAGTTCCGAAGCTGAAGTGCTCGCTGTTGTTGTAGCTGTTGTTTCAACTTGTCGGAAAAGTGAATCGACTGCTCTCTGCTACGCAAGGGTTGGTTGCTACTTTTATCGATTTTCCTTCGATTATACGCCATATCGGGTTACATAATCAAACACACGAGCTGGCTGGCTGGCTGGTTGGCTGGCTGGTTGGTTGGTAGCGGAAGGTATCTAATTTTCTCCGGTGATGTGCAAACGTGGAACAGTCAGTGGAGCGCTCGACTGGAAGAGAGATAATCGTGTTAAGTTGAGGGAGCCAGGTGGGGTAAACTGCATGGCAAAGCAGCTAGAAGGTGGGATGCATTTCAAGCACATCGATAAGTTGGCGATAATGGTTCGAGGACCTGTTCGGGGATATATTTATAACTCTTGAAGATGAGTCTGACAAAGACTTACCTGGATAAACTACAGCAGCGCTATATTATGTGAATTTTCGCGAATAATTTCTTTTAGATATAACATTATTGATTGGCACAGGAAGCTCACAATTAATAACCATGGAAGTGCTACAAAAACACGAAGTTGAGAGCAGGAAAACTGCTCGCATAAGAAGGGATAAAAGTACAAGGATATAGACTAAGACACGTTGAAGGTCACGAGTTCAAAAATCAAACCAAATCAAAAATCCAAACCAAAAATCAAACCACGGTGAAAGCTAGGAGAAAAGCCCTCCGAGCCGCGAAGCGTTAACGAAAAGGTCATACACACAAAGAACACTCAACGATTTCTTATCGTTCCAAGCGAAATGAGTGACGCCAGAGCATAAGATAAGGAACGTCAAAACCAGCAGTTGCAACGATTTCCTAGAAAGCATCAACTCTGACCAAACAGCGTCGGAACTTTGGAGCCGGATTAATGCCCTGAACTGGAGAAGGAAGGCCAAAAGCGTGGCTATCCACTTGCCACATGATGTCACGCGCGATCCTTTAAAGATTGCTGACGCACTTGTCAATCATTTTGAACGTTACGACTGTGCTTTCATCCGACGAAACAGTGCCTCTACACGTTCACTAACCAATATGACCATCCCGGTAGACAACGATCCCTCACCCATCAATGCATCCTTCCGTGGTACAGATGACATAGGCTACCCTATGCTACAATACCTTCCACCTAGCACCAAAGCTGCTTTTCTAGACATCTTGAACGGTCACTGGACGGGTAACACTTTGGTAGACACACAGCATGGTGGTACATATACCCAAGCAAGATCAGGCAGCTTCTACCACTAACAACTTTCGTCCTATCTCGTTGAATTGCTGTGCCAGCAAAGTTCTGGTTAATCGCCGTCTATTCCGTCATCTGGAGGATAACAATCTTTTCGACCACCGACAGCACGCTTTCCCTCCTGGCCACGGTACGGGAACGTACTTCGCTGGGCTTGGAGAAGTCTTGCAGAAGGCGATGGACAACGACATGCAGGTAGACATCGTATCTCTCGATCTGGCTAAAGCTTACCACTGCACTTGGACTCCACGGGTCATCCAACAGCTGGCAGATTGTGATCTAAGTGGCCATCTGCTGCATTTTGTACGAGTCCAAGTCATCATCGGCCTTTAGGAAAGGCGTCGCACCCCGATAGGCTTCGTCCTATCGGCGGAGAAGAGCGTGATCTCCCTTCTCTGCAGGTCTCGCCATCGTCCACTTCCAACAGCTATCACATCAAACGGGGTTCCGATGCCCTTAAACATGACCACAAATCCTCGGAGCTCGTATGGATAGACGCTTGATGTTTGGGAATCACTTTTCCGATATCAAGGCCAATTACGATCGGCGAAAGCGACAATCAACAACCGCATTGTCTACGGCATTGAATTGTTCTCTATGGCCAGCGACTCCCTGATTAGTTCCAATCTATAAAACCGCAACCTGGATCGTTGCTGGCCTCCTGCCATCAACACCGGCCGATTCAGCGTGTATCCAACTTGGAGATCTCACTTTTCTTGTACCAATTTGCTGGAACGTTATGCTGCAGAGCTACATGCTATCTGGAGTAGACATCCGGAAATTCCGAGATCTTTCTCCTCAACGAGCGAAATAGAGTCCTCAGAGCCCTCGCCCATCAGGATCTCCACAGGGTGCACTGGAACGGAGCAAGGAGCCCTACACACCCACGTCACCGAAATGCTAGAGCATGCAAATATCGAATCTTCCTTCACCGGTATACCAACGGCTCCAGGGCCTCCAATGGGGTCGGCTTTGGGTTAGCTGACCAAACCTGCAGCACATTCTACCATCTCCCAAACGCTTGCTCGGTCTTCTAGGTCGAGGCTGCTGCGATTCTCTATGCTTCCACCATTCCAGCTGACAAACAGTTCTGCATACTCTGGGATTCCGCATGCGTCATGGTCACCTTGAGATCCCCGATTTCCAAGCACCCTGCCTTTTATGGATCCCGGGTCACTGTGGCATGCAGGGCAACGACTCTGGTGGCTTTATATCAACAAAGTCCTCGGTCCAGACGCGAAGAAATTCGCCAAACTCACTCTCCGTACCACTTGGTCCCAGGAATATCTCATATCAGAGGAGTTTTCATCCGGAGAATAAAAAGCGAAATCAATAAATTCCGTTTTCGATTCGGCCATACACCCCACGCACAATATGGGGGGTGGGTCCCCTTTTCAAGAAACGGTGCAATACATGCGACACAACGATGACTGTGCAGCACATCATCGTCAACTGCTCATGCTTCCAAGGTTCCAGAGAACTTTATGCGATCCCGGGCAGTATTCACCGCCCTACCAAATGACCCGTAAGCAGAAGCAGCACTGATCTGCTTCATTAAGGACCACCGACACGACAATACCTCTCTCAATCTCGAAACCATCCTATCGAGTCTATATCGCTTGCAGCGGACGTCCCAGCACCATCCGCTGGCAGTCAGCCGTACAAAGTAAGCAAGTTCATCAAATGAGACAGCCGAGCAGTGCTGTTGTTGAGGGTAGTCGCAGGTAGTCGACGACTAACTAGCGACTACCCAAAATTTCATAATTCGTTCAATTGCTGCGCCCTTATATTACTTCTACGACTACTACGCTCAAATTTTACGACGACAGCACTGAACCCGAGACAGCACCCGATATTTGTTTATTTAGATTTAGTTAACTATTTCTAGTAATCCTTTCTGGAAAACTCCCTTCCGAAGCCTCCACCAATTTTTCTAAAACTCTGTAACTTAGGAGGCCTCCTTCATGGACCTCCGGAAGCGAACCAGCCTCTGGCTGAAAGCCTCTATAATAAATAAAACTTTATACCTAACCATGTCAGAACTTTACTGAAGTTTTCGGAAATTTTCTGAGTTTCTTGGAACTTCTGTAAAGCTTCTGAAATTTCCTTGGGATCTACTGAACTGCCGTGAGGCTCCCGAAGCCATCCTGAAGTTCTGGCTATGTTTCTGAACTGCCCTAAAATAAATGGACTGTCCTAAAAATCTTTAACTTTTGTAAAATTCCCATAACATGTTTATAGTTTTCCAAAAACTTTAGGAGATTCCTGGACTTCTCTGAAATTCATCGATCTTCTTAAAGTTTCTCAAAATTTTGCAGACTTTCATGTTGCTGTCCCGAATTAATCGAAACTAATGTTCATAGATCTTTAAACTTTCCCGAGAGTCTATTCGTCTTTGAAGTTATCGCGCCAGCCTTAAGTTTGGTATAGTTTAGTTTTCTTTATTAAAGAGGCTTTCAGCCTTTGGCTGGTTCGCCTAATGACACCCTAAGATCTCTGAGCTCTCTTGGTAATCTCTAGATCTCTCTGAGTTCTTGAAACTTTAAAGTTTCCACAATTTTCCTCAACTCATCTGGAATTCTCTGAAGTTTTCATAACTTTCCTAAAGCATTCTGGATATCCCTGAAGTTCCTGCTGTCTCCCTGAAGCTGATGCACCTACATGAAAGGACTTGAAGCTGATGTGCTCGAGATTTTATAGAAGTTTCCCTACTATGTCTTCAAAATCTTCGGTATTTCCTTTCATTCCTCAAAATTTCTTCAAAGTTCCTAAAAATTTTGTTGACCGCCCTGAAGTTCTGTAATCATTACTCGGCATTAGCCGAGCCAGTGGAGGCAGGGGTAGGTGCGATTGTCCCCTAAACTCAGCAACTTCAAAGCGTTTGGCCAAATGACATTCGGCCAAATCCACCAAAGTAAAAAAAGTAAGAGGTTGTATTCAAGACTCGACCGTAGATTTGACGTATGATTACGGGCTCGCTATCAATATTTGGTGACTATGTTTGGGAAACCACTTTTTTTGCAGGCAATCGGTGATAATTCTGATCACCATTTCAAGAGTAGGACATTTGTGTAATTTTCAATAGTGGCGTATTGAAAATTGATAAAGTATAAATTTAAGCAGCTTCGTAGTAAAATTACCAACCGATTGGCTTGTTTAAAATTAAAATCCATCCGCTATTGACAGAGTTATAAGTGGTTAAAACCTGACCACTTTTCGTAACGCGGTTGATCTGGGTTTTTTTTTAATTGCACCCCCAATATGTTGCTGGAACATGTAATCCTACACCAAAATCTCACCCCCCCCCCCCAGTTGGAAACCTGGCTTCACCCTTGTCACTGGAGCTCTCACTACTCTCCTGATAATGTTCCTGGAATAGCCCTGAAATTAATAACACTGCTCTAAGGGGGTTTACGAAGACGTGACCAAATGTGACAAACGGAGGAGGTGGGGTTTGTTCAACCGTGACGTCACGTAACCATATTTTTTAGTTTTAAATTATTGTATGCGTACATTAAATTGAGTCGAATTGGCTAAAAATTAAAATATTTTAACATCGTTGCTATATGAAACATTTAATCACTTTCAAAATGCTCAGATTGCTGATTTGTAATTATCCCGAGCAGGCTTGGAAATTTTCAACCTCATGACAATAAACTATGTAACAAAGACAGCACCAACAAGGCAACGCTCATGTGACTGCATCTGCTTGAAAGAATGATCTACTGTTGCGTGACGTTTCCCAATAACAGTAAGTTGTTTCGCGTACGTTGGACGACAAGATTGACGGATACTGTTGACATGGTTATTGACAAAAAAAAGTCTTGTTATTCTAGCATTCTGTAACGACAAAGCTGCCACTGGTCGTTTTCTAGTAAATGCATGTCGAAACCTAAGAGGAAGAGGAGACAATACTATAGTCGCTATATTCATAGTCTGGCGGATAGAATCGCGGGAACCAATTGAGCTGTCAAATAGCGGAACCAATCGAGCAAATCACGACCAACAACAGAAAAGAGCACATCAGCTATTGCGAACAAAACATTGGAAACCCTTTTCTCGTGACTCAAGGCTCACCTACGCAAACTAACACAAAGGTTGCAAATACTCATTTCAGCTAAAACAATGTGTTTTTTTAAATTATGAAATAATTAGATGCCATGATCATATTTTGAATTGGTTGCAAAGAATGTGTTTGACATATTAAACCTGTTTATTTCACTTCATGAGAGTCACAATCAGCTATTTTTCACACACTCACTCACTCACTCAGCGATCAGAAAATCGCTGATGGTGCCGCATAGAAAGCAAAATTTACAGGTTTTATGTTTCAAACGCATACTTTGTAACCTCTTCTTGTAAGTTACAAGTAAAACATGCCATCGTACCATTTTTTGGTTTTATTATTCCGAAAAACATTATTTTAGCTGAAATGAGTTTTTACAACCTTGACTAACACCATCTTTGGGTTGAGGAAAGTTTCCCCTATCCGATGATGCCGGTAATTTGCGTTCGATTGGCGAGGAAATAATAATCAACGTTTTGTTTAAAAAAAATTGATACTACATTTTCTATTGTTTGTCTAAAATATATCGAATTGGTTCCGCTTTTTGATGGATCGAAATTCTATCCGCCAGGCTATGAATATAGCGACTATAGACAATACGGGGGCGAAAACGAACCACTTTTCTGACAAACGCGAACCAACTCGTGATTGGCCGATTTGAAGTGCGTAAGATACAAATAGATAAAGATATAGATAGAGAAAGAGATAAAAGAGAAAGAAGCCAGTTGTCTCCTCTTCCTCTTAGGTCGATACGAGTCATAACAATATTGAAATTACTGGAATTATGTTGTTTTGACGGGATTTCCCCTCTGACTCGAAGTAGCTTGGCGTTATTGAACTTTGTGTTTGGAAGTACCTAAGTGATTTCTAGTGAGTATTTTCGCATCGGGGATGACGTTTATATGCCAAAAATCGATGTCCGACGCCATTTTGAAATACACAATGGTGGCTCTTGGATTCGGAAAAGCTGTCAAATACCCTAGAATATGGGTATTTTTGGAACGGGACGACGTGTAGATACCGAAAATCGATGTCCGACGCCATATTGGAATCCACGATGGTGGCTTTTGAATTCGAAAAAGCTGTCAAATACCATACAATATGGGCATTTTGACAATGGGACCGACGTGCTGATGCAGAAAATCAATGCCCGATGCCATTTTGAGTTCCAAGATAGTGACTCTCAGATTCAGAAAAGCTGCCAAATACCCTACAATATGGGTATTTTTGGAACGGGGACGACGTGTAGATACCGAAAATCAATGACTGACACTTTTGTTGAATCCAAGATGGTGGCCATTGCTTTCAGAAAAAAACTGTAAAATACCATAAAATATGGATATTTTTAGAACGGGGACGGCGTGTAGTTTCCGAAAATCGGAATTCTAAAATATCGGTTTTAAAAAATGGCGTCTAACATCATTTGACAGTTTTATTTATAAAAAAAAAACAACAACAAAGGCCTGCTGTAATTTTGTATTCCAAAATAACGTCGGACAACGGTTTTTGGCAACTACGTATCGTCCCCACTCCGAAAATACCCATATTGTGGAGGTATTTGACATTTCTTTCCAGTTTATCTGCAACCGTAAGCCACCATCCTGAAATCAAATAGGGCATCGTACAACAATTGCTAGTCGTTAGATTCTGAAAATATCCATATTGATGTGAATTTTACTGTATTTCCCACTTTTCTTGTAACTGGAAGACGCCATCTTGAATTTCAAGACATCCATTTCATATTTCTAGACTTCATCCAAATCCCGAAAATTTCTATATTGAAGGGTATTTCACCGTGATTAGCACTTTTTCTGTAACCAGATTTCAAAATGGCGTCAGACATCGACTAACGATATCTACCCGTCACTATGATTCTGAAAATACCCATATTGTGGGGTTCTTGACAAGATTTCCCACTTTTTCTGAAACTGGAAGCCACCATTTTGAATTTGAAGACAGCGTCGGATATCGATTTATGGTCTCTTTACGTCCCTCTGATTACAAAAAACAAATCTAGATAGAGCTGAAATTAGGGCGTAACAGCCTTTGTAAACAATGACTTCTCTCGATGATTTCTAGGAATTCAAGGCACGCCTACATGAAACAACATATCCGTCGAGTAGGGGAAGTCTTCCTCTACTCGATGAGGATGTCGATTTCCCAGGAAGAGCCATGACTTTCAAGAAATCATCAAGAGAAGTCATTGTTTACTTACTTAATTATCCTGGTCCGACATCCCTCAGGATTGCACCTGCATCACAATGTTACGCCAATTCACTTGGTTCGTGGCTGCTTGTCTTCAATTTCTTGACCGTCCCACACTTCCAAGATCCTGCTCCACTTGTTCTAACCACCTTGCTTGCTGTGCTCCTCTGCGTCTAGTACCGGCTGGACTCGAGGCAAACACCATTTTTGCGGGATTGTTGTCTGGCATTCTTAAAACGTATCCCACCCATCGTACCCGTCCAGCTATCGCAACTTTCTGGATACAGGGTTCGCCATAGAGTTGCGCCAGCTCGTGGTTCATCCTTCGCCTCCATACACCGTTCCCACATACCTCGCCAAAGATGTTCCTAAGCACTCGTCGTTCGAAAGCACTCAGTGCTTGCAGGTCCTCCTCGAGCATCGTCCACGTCTCGTGCCCGTAGAGATTTACCGGTCTTACATGGTACATTTAGTACGGAGGTGATGTTTACCTGACCTCAGGGTCTTGTGAAGTCCGTAGTAAGCACGACTTCCGGCAATAATACGCCGACGAATTTCCCTGCTGCAGTTGTTATCCGACGTCACCTCGAACTCATCTCCGTCGATTATCACGCTTCTGCATATGCGAGCCCTATCCCACTCGGTTTCTCCAGCTAACAGATACTTTGTCTTCGACGGATTCACCTTTAATCCAACCTTCTCTGCTTCACGTTTCAGCCTGGTGTATTGCTCCGTAACGGCCTGAAACGTTCTTCCGACAATGTCCACGTCGTCAGCGAAGCATATAAACTGGCTGGACTTATTGAAGATCGTGCCCCGCATGTTAAAACCCGCACGTTTCATAACACCTTCTAGCGCAATGTTGAACAGGAGGCAGGAAAGACCATCGCCTTGTTGAAGTCCTTTGCGAGCTTCAAACGAGTCCGATAACGCACCCGATATCTTCACGCAGCACTGCTCACCATCCATCGTAGCCCTGATCAGTCTAGTCAGCTTCCCGGGAAAACCGTTCTCGTCCATAATCTTCCTTAGCTCTTCGCTGTCAATAGTATCATAAGCGGCCCTGAAATCGATGAATAGGTGGTGCGTAGGGACTTGATATTCACGACACTTTTGGAGGATCTGCCGCAACGTAATGATTTGGTCCGTTGTCGATGGCCCGTCCACAAAACCGGCTTGATAACTTCCCACAAATCTGCTTGCTAGCGGCGATAAACGGTGAAAGATGATCTGAGAAAGCACTTTGTAGGCCGCGTTAAGAATAGTGATCGCTCGATAGTTCTCACATTCTAGTTTGTCGCCTTTTTTATATACTGGTCATATTACTCCCTCTTTCCACTCCTCCGGTAGTTGTTCTGTATCCCAGATCCTGACTATCAGTCGGTGCAGACAAGTGGCCAACTTATCCGGACCCATTTTGATAAGTTCTGCTCCGATACCATCTTTCCCAGCTGCTTTGTTGTTCTTAAGCTGTCGGATAGCATTCTTAACTTCACCTACCGTGGGAGCTGGCATGCCCGCTTCATCCGCTGTACCGACGAAGCCATTCCTCCTGCCACCTTGGTCCTCCACCTCTGCGCCGTTCAGATGTTGAAGTCATTGTTTACAAAAGCTGTTGCGCCCTAATTCCAGCTTTATCTAGAAATATTGAAGGGTATTTCACAGTACTTCTCACTTTTTCTAACTATAAACCACCATATTGAATTTCAAATGGCGTCGGACCATAGGCATAGCCAGTGGAGGGGGGGGGGGGGTGTTATCTGCCCCCTTAACCCAGCAACACAAAGACTTTCGGTGAAATGGCATTCGGCCAAAATTTACATAGCCTCTCCTTAGCTCGAAACCTGGCTATGCCTTTGCGTCGGACTATGATATCCGGTCTCTAGGCATCACCCTGATTCTGAAATAATCCATATTGAAGGGTATGTATTTGACTATTTTTTCCACTTTATCTGATACCGAAAGCCTTCATATTGGATTGTAAAAAGGGCGTTGGACATCGATTTCTGGTCTTAGAACGTTACCACAATTCCGAAAATATTCAAATCAAACGGTATTTGACAGCATTTCCCACTTTTCTGATACCGGATTGGATTTCAAAATGGTTTCAGATATCGATATCTGGTCTAAAGACGTAATCCTGATTTCGAAACTGTCCATATTATTGGCCCTTAGACATCATCCCGATTCCGGAATTACCAAAATTAAAAGGGATTTAACAGAATTTCCCTCTTTTTCAGATATATGGCATCCGTATTAGAATGAATGGATTCTTGTCGTTATGCTATTTATGCTCTGAACCATTTGGTGGATTATTTAACTTTTGGTTAAAATTTGACAGATGGAAAGTTATCGATTAACCCTGCTATCCGAGCGTGGTTACTTCTGACAGACAAGAAGTTTAATTTTGACAACCTTGGCTAAGTTCTTCTTGAAAACCGGTCGATCGACACCACAGGGATTTTCGAACATAAGATATAACTTTCGAAATTTAACTTTTAACCAAGAGTTACATTCAACTCGGCAAATGTTTCACAGCCTTACAAAGGATGTCTGAAAGAATATCGTGTAGCCTATGCAACGTTCCTTCAACATCTACTAAGGTCCCTTGAGTTTTACAAAATATCCTAACATCCTACGAATTAACCTGAATTTTTACCAAATTCTTTATATTTTTCTATCCATCTTAATTTTCCAATTACTTTTGGAATGATCCAAATCACCTACAAAAATTCTTAAACATCTAGGATGTTCCTTGAAATTTAATGAAGTTCCGGAAACTTCCAAAAAGTTCAATTGAGGTTTTTTGAAGTAAGATCTCTGACAAACTGCACCGAAGTTCCCTAAACTGTAGCGAGGATCCCTTATGATCTTTGAAGTTTGCTGAACTGTTTTTAGATCTTCTAGGAAATTCCATGGAAGAATATGAAGTTTAATGTAGCTTTTCAAAATGCTACGAAATTCACAAAACTTCTACAAAGTTTGCAGCACTTCTACGTTTATAGTTGTTTTTCCGCGAAGTTTTACGTATCTAATTTCTTGAACTGGTACGTAATTCCCTGAAGTATCCTGACAATATACGAAGATTCCCGAGTAATAATGAGGTTCCTTGAAATTAAATAATGTTTAATTTCCACGAAGATCCCAAAACTTAAATAGAGTTCCCACTTCTACGCAGTTTTCTGAACTATTCCAAAGCACCCTGAGTTTCAAAGATTTTTTTTTTCTGAAGCTCAATGAAGTTCTCAGAATATCTCCTAAGTTTCGTTAATTTCTGTGAAATTCCATGGGGTCAAAGAAAAACCCCTGACCAATAGAGCCTGGAGTAGCCTTATTATGCTATCGATTTGTTGCTGATATATTATAAATTCTCGACATTGTTTCTTCTAGTCTAGAACATTATTAAAAGTAGACATTCATCAAACTCAATAATAATTCGTGGAGGGGGGGGCTAGAAAATTCTGGAGGGAGCCTGGCCCCCTTGGCACCACCATTAGCTACGGTAATGTGAAATTCGAGAAGTCTATGGAACATGTGGAGGGGGGTCGTGGAGAATGTACTTTTGTTATATTTCTTCTTCTTCTTCTTCTTATTCTTCTTCTTCTTCTTCTTCGCATTTCAAGCTAATTGCATATCGTATATTAGTTTATTGCGTGCTCTCAACTTAGTGTTCTAGATGCACTTCCACAGTTCTTAATTGAGAGCTTTCGATGCCTGTACCATTTTTGCATTGGTTTAATTGTGTGGCAACGGCAAGTCCAAACATACTTCCTATGCCCAGGGAAGTCGAGAAATTTTCCATCCCGAAAAATTCCTAGACCGGACCGGGAATCGAACCCAGCCACCTCCAACATGGTCTTGCTTTGTAGCTGAGCCTTTACCGACTGAGCTAAGGGAGGTCCCATTTGTTAAATTTTACTCACTTTTTTTGCAATTTTGAGTCAATTTGCCTCAGCCACTGAGCTACTCTCATCGGCCGTGTTTTTTCAGTTCATTGAAGGTTTTCCTCCGCACAGCAGCGGGATGCGTTAATTATTTATGGTTATGATTTCCCCCCTTCTGTTTGCACATTATTCAACACAACTCGTTCGTTGACTCGTTTCGGTTTCTTTTTCGTCTTTTCCTTCGTTATCACGCCTTTGGGTTCGTTTTAGAACCAAATTAACATGAAATTCACAGCAGTTTTTCCTTCAACCAGGACCGCTGTCGGAGACGATGGGAATCACTGCCAATCGTAGTCTCTCTCGCTCTATTTCTTTCGTTGTTGTCTCTAAAAATAAGCCACATTACAGTTTTTTTTCCACTGGAGCACTGAGGGAATAAAACAAATTGACTTCGCTGTCTCATGGTGGGTACCTCCGTATTTTCTTGCCGTTGCCAAATGGAAGAGAAAAGTGTTGCCTTTAGCCAAGCAGCTGCGCCGTTTTCTAATTTAAATATTTATCTTATCCCAACGCGACAAACGGCAAATAGAAATTGAGAAAACAACCGAGATCTGGACTGATTCGCCCGGTAGGTATGCGAGATTTCCAAGAAAGAGGCTGATTTTTTCTAAGTAGATGATTGTGCCGATTGAAGTGAGTTGGCACATTGTACGATGGGAAGCATCGGAGTGCAAATTCTCATGAACTACGATGGGGTGATAGTAATCCATTACGGCACTCACTCGCTACGACGGCTGTTTCATGCTGGGCAATTTACGACGGCACTACACAGGTGCTTCGACTGGCAATATCAATAAAATTAACCTTATCATATTTCAAATCGCTCGAAATATACGCACACTTTCATAAAGCATAAAGTCGCATTCGCTTCGCTTTCCAGCATACTGTTGAATACTGTTTCCGCCTCGTTTTTCCACGCCACACATCCGCATAATATTGAAACGTAAAAAAAGCATAGTAGGCTTTTTGTCGGAACGGAACCAAGCCAAACAAAAAAAGCATCACAAAGCACGCCACCAACTCCCGACAAAGCGGCTGCCAGGCAAATAAAGAAATCCTAAGCCTAAACCATAAGAAAAGGATTATTTCCATAAATATTATCCTTGGAAATGCCGGTGTGGCTCCCCGCGCCGGTGTTCGCTGTTAGGTGAATGTGTGCTGGTGTTCCCCTTGATGGCTTTGAAATTTGAAATACACGCAAACTGCACGGAGCCGGCGCACTATGGGGGGTTCTCCGTTCTGGTGGACATAAGTCGAAAAACAGACAAAATATGTTGTTGTAACATATTATCACAGACAAACAGACATATCACTCGCAAGTTGTTCATCGAATAAGCATTTGACGGTCAATTTAAAAGTATCGTAGTTGGTAGTACCACCACCTGTGGCGCGTATAGTCAATTCCCTTGCGTTTGACGTTTACACACTACCGCCATCTGTTCAGTGTAGTGCCCACCACAGTGTACTCAACAGATGGCGGTAATGTTTTAGCGACGATGTTTTACAGTGAGACATATTCCATGTGTTATGTCTGTTTGTCTGTGATATTATAGTGAATACTCTAGCTAAGATAACCTCAAAATATCTCTGCCTAATAGGATGACTAGCATGTTATTAAGTTAAGGTTTGTATCTAAAGCACGACCGCGTTTTTGGCGTAGAACTATGAGATATTCTTTTTACTGCTCCATTCAATAACACAAGTTCAAAATGAACAATTCATTTTTCAAATTTTTATTAATAGGGTGGTTTTGGAATAAATGCTAAAATTAAGATTCAAAACTGCAGGAAGCCAAAAGTAGGTCAACGGGTCAAAGAAGTTTTAATTTACCTTTACAATTATTAATTTATTAATTAATTAAATATTAATTAATTTACAAGGACACACACATTACTATCCTCATTGGGCGGTTTTGACAAGGGACTGACTGGCGTCCATTTTTGTTACTAATGGCTGACTAAAAGTCAATTGGTACGCCCCTCACGCGCCACTATCACACCTCTAGTGTTGGGAATCGAAAAACTTTTATAGAGAACAACTGGTGCAAGTTTGATCAAAGTAGTCGATCACGTTCAGAAATAACGTCCAATGGAACTCGATGGAAGACAAATTTTGTGCACAAACACCTAGAAAAGTGCTGAAGATGCCGAAAACAATAGGAAAACAAGGAAACCCTGAGTGTGGAAAGGAATCAGCACCTACGAAAACTCTGGAACCAGAGATGGTCAGCTGCGCAGCAATGTGTTGAGGTGCGTCAAAACCAACCCCGGTCTTTCGATCTGAGATGTGGCCAGAAGGTACAATGCCAACTTTCATACGGTGTGGAATATCATTTCCAGGGAAGGATACAAGTCGTTCAAAACCAGCAAACATCCGAATCGGCACATGATGCAGAATTCTGTGGCCAAAAAGCGTGCAAGGCTCTTGTACGACCGTGTTTTGACAGACACAAGGACTGCACTTTGATCGATGACGAAACATACGTCAAACTCGATTGGAAGCAGCTTTTCGGGCAAAAGTTTTACATCGCGAATGGGAATGGGGATGTGCCGGGAAGATTCAAGTTCGTGTTTGCCAACAAGTTCGTGAAGAAGGCCATGATTTGGAAAGCGATTTGCAATGTGGCCTGAAAACGTTCGTCACATCCTCGACGATGACATCGCAAGTTTAAATCGAAGAATGCCAGAAAAAGCGTTTATTGACATTCATCCGCAAGCATAGGGGCAAAGTCATCACAATCAGTTTAACAACATATTTTTGGTCACCTGCTGGTGAGAAGCACTTTCCCATAGTGCACCGTCGTGGTGGTTGTCGTCGTCGTCTCAACGGGGTGGCACATCACCCAGAAACAGCTCAGCGAAAGTAGGTTTTCCCATAGCCACAAGCCGAGATTTGCCACAAAAATCCCGGGTAGGCTCCCCCTCCCCGTAGCAATCGCGACCAAATCTTTGCAATCGCTTTAATTTGCTAAGCCTTGATGAGAACACAGCTTTGGGTGTTGTGCCCCGACTGGTATTAATGTGCCATATGTGTCGGGGGTTCGCGAATAACCATGAGCGCAATTCTCACTCCCATCGAGGCTCTTCCTGCATCACATCACACAAACGATCTGTTGAAGGTTGAAGACAGGCTCAAGTTCCAATGGGAACGTTGTGAGCGGGCAAAGAAAATTTTGCGTGGATATTTTCCCTTCCTGGATTAAGATTGTGGTTGAAAGCGAAAAGAATACACAGTTGCTAAAAAGCACTAGGCTATGCGCGCGGAAATGCCTTCTTCCGGTGGGGCTGCAGCTGAAGTTTGCTGAAATTGGCCGACCTGGAGCCACTTTGAAGGATAAAGTCACTGTAGGGTTGCAAGGCTCGGAAGGCGAGTGGTGGTGGAGAATGAAAGATTTATTTTATTACCTTTTAAATGTATCCCTGAACGTACCATGAGTGGATTTATTTCACATAGGTTTGAGCAAATATTGCAAATCTTTTTAATTTAATTCTAAGGCATTGGCATACTGTATAATTAAACATAATATTAATGTACAAAATACAATGTAATGTAAAAAATGGACTATGCAAATTCACATATGAAATCATGAATGGTGGTTTGTAGTTCTCAGGGATTATAGCTCGGATGTGCCTGATGAAGTGAATAAAAAAAAACTGTCTGAAATCCTTAATCTTGAATTTAGAAAAAATGCCAGCAAATCTTACGAAGAGTTTTAGGCGGCACCCATAAATTTTGAAACTCCTAAAGGGGATGGGAAGAGGTCACCTTTATAGTTACGAATTGTTTGATTTTATTTAGAGTATTTTGAATTACCTTGAAATAAAAAAGCTATAATCAAATCATAAATTTAGACAGCGGTCCGGTGGTGTAGTGGTAAGCGTGAATGAGGCACCCAAAGGGGCCTGGCTTCAAACCCCATCAGCGCCGTTGGAATTTACTGAGGCATAACACCTCTAATCACGCCTTCCTTCGGAAGTGAAGTAAAGCCGTTGGTCCCCGGTCCATGAGTTGATAAGTCGATAGGTAGGGTTCAGGTGTGGAAGCTGCCTGCCTGGTGTCGGTAGCATTGGTAATAAGTACGGAAAACAAGATCGACGGAAAACAAATCAAGGAAAAAAAAAGGTTTCATCTGATCGCAGTACGATTACTGCCTCTATGGGAAGCACCAAGGAAATTCAACAGTCTTCCTGGGAATCAAGATTCTACGAGATCGTGAACAAGGAATCATGAAGCTTTCGCATACGGGATTGATCGAGAAGATTCTACACCGTTTTTGGATGAGCAACTGCAAACCATGCCAAACTCCTGCTGAAACCAGGTTGCAGTTGGAAGTGGTGAACCAATTGGATGTCTAATGTACCTGTTGATTGGTACCCGACCGGATTCGTGTTTCATCGTCGGGTATCTTTCGAGGTTTCAAGACACAGCAAGTCTGGAGCACTGGCAACATGCGAAGAGAGTCCTGAGGTACATTCAGGGTACTAGGCATTTGGAGATGGTTTACCATTGCAGCCCGAATAACGCCCCTGTTGTTGGTTTTATGGATGCCGACTACGCAAATGATGAGGAGGACCGGAAGTGCGTTCCAAGATTCCAACTGAAAGTCTTCGGCTGTACGGTGGCGTGATCTTCTAAGAAACAAGGCGCGATGGCGATGTCATCTACTGAAGCTGAATATATCGCCATGAGCAGCTGCATCAGTGAATCCATATGGCTCAGTGGATTAATGGGTGATCTGGCGCATATCAAGTTGTTGTATCCGGTTCCAATATTCGAGGATAACCAAGAATGAAGCAACAGGAAGAGACGAAGAGGACAAAGCACATAGATGTAAAGTACCATTTCATCCGTGATGCTGTAGTTGTGGGTTGAATCCAGTTGGTCTACGTTCCGACGCAACGACAAGAAGCGGACCTGCTGACAAAATCTCTGGCAGCTCCATCGTTCCTGAATCTACGCAGTAAATTAGGATTCGAAATAAGCAACTGCGAGGGGGTGAAGAAGAATGAAATTGTAGTAGCAGTTGACTTACTGAAGAGCTTATATAACTATGTTACCTGACAAATTTTCATTTACATAAACGAACTTTCCATTTCTCAGAGCATATAAATTGCAAAACGTAAGCATTATTTTTTCAAGATTTGCTGCTTGAACGTCGAGCAGTTCAGTTCAAATTGTCATTCGCTCCGTCTAAGCGTACTTATGAGTGTATCGAGCATTTCAAGCGTAGCTATTCAAATCGATGTATCTGCTTTTGTAGACATTCACTACAGTTGACGATTTGTCTTAACTGCTAACTCACTCACGAAAACAAACACCATCATCAGGTAGGGGCATAT
Source organism: Ochlerotatus camptorhynchus (assembly GCF_037179485.1). Taxonomy (NCBI): domain Eukaryota; kingdom Metazoa; phylum Arthropoda; class Insecta; order Diptera; family Culicidae; genus Ochlerotatus; species Ochlerotatus camptorhynchus. The sequence goes on from NW_027040722.1 coordinate 9,773,286, forward strand.
TTCCCCTACTAGTTGGTGTCTTTAGTTTCTTTGAATGATCTAGCAGTAGCCACAAATCGTCGATTTAAGTGAATGTTTACAAAATCAGATACGTCGATTTGAATAGTTATGCTTGATTTGTTCGCGACGACAGTTGATTCGGTCACATCGTGTATGTGTGCATGCCCTGAGATGGGACGCTCGCGGAGCATCCAACGCGGGAAAATACCGGTGAAGGGACCTCAAAAAGTAGCGCACCTTTTTCGAATAGATACGCCACTTTCCCCACCGATGAAGTATACAGCCAGCGGGCTGCCAAGGAAAAACGCAGCAAAAAGATTAGGAAGAACCACCAATCCGATGGCGCAAGTGGTCAAGATGATGTTGCCGCGACGAACGTCAGCGACTTCGGCGACGCTGCCGAAAATATGAATGCTGTGGGTGCAGCAAAAGTCTCCCCCATTGGTGGTGAAAAATGTTCACCTCAACGAACTCATTGCTGAACTGCCGGCTCTGGGTGTGAAAGTGGAATATAAGTTGGGACGAGTCGGTAAAAAAATGGGGCTTCGAACAAACGCGGAGTGGTAAGCGTGATTACCTCTCACCCCAGCAGGCCTGGGTTCAATCCCAGTCGGCGCCGCCGGGATGTTCTTGAGGCATAACATCTCTGATCACGCCTTCCTTCGGATGGGAAGTAAAGCCGTTGGTCCCCGGTTCATGAGTTGATGGGTCGATAGGTAGGGTCCAGGTGTGGGAGCTGCCTTCCTGGCACGTCGGTAGCATTGGTGCTCAGCACGGAAAACAAGATCGACGGAAAAAACAAACCAAAGGAAAAAAAAAAAAAAAACAAACGCGGAGCACGATTTGATCGTCGCCCACTTGAAGAACGCCAGTACGGAATTTTTTCAACATGACATCCCCGGTGAGAGGCTATTAAGGTGGTTGTCAGAGGTCTCCCAAACTACGACCCGAAGCTGATCGAGGTCGAGATTAGAGACCGGTACAAGCTGGCTCTCACCGCGGTTTCAGAATCACGAGGAAGGACGAGACCGCGAAGGCATTTCCCGAAGTGACGCTAAATGCGTTGAAAGCCATCCGCTCAATCAACTTGATCAATGTTCGATGGGAGCCATATTGTGGCGGTCATCGCGTTGTGACCCAGTGCCAGCGCTGTCTGAATTTCGGACACGGCACTCGTGTGCCCAAAATTACGTCACCACCGAATGTGCGGACGAAGCTGCGGTGGCCAAATGCGTCAACTGTGGAGGAGCGCATCAAGCAAACAACAGGCAGTGCATCAAACGCGAAGAATTCAAGTGGATCTGAAAACAATAAACCAGGACGAAGGAAGGAGAAGACGCCGGCCTTTAGACCGGAAGATTTTCCCGCCGCTCCGCTCAACGAAACAGGGTCTTGCGAATCCATGGACCCGATTCGCCCCCTCCCAAGAACCCTTTGGCGCTTCTGCTGGACAAAGCTCTCCATCCCCCCTGGATTCCGGAGTCAACCAACACCAAAATCATACCACCGCCGTTAACGAGTTTCGGCAGATCTTTCGGATTCCGAAGATCAGGCAGCTGTTCCAAGGTGTCAATGCGAGCTGTCAGAAGTGCAAAGACCAGCGGGCTATTCCACGTCCTCCCCCGATGGGCGATCTTCCTGCGGCAAGGGTGGCGGCCTTTACAAGACCATTTTCATTTATTGGCATTGATTATTTTGAACCTATGTTGGTGGCAGTAGCGTGTCGAACTGAAAAGCGGTGGGATGTGCTAATAACGTGTTTGACTATACGGGCGGTACATTTAGAAATCGCACATTCGCTCAATGCGAGTTCGTGCATAATGGCATTGAGAAAATTCATGGCGTGGCGGGGTGTACCAAGAAGGAGATACAGTGACCGTGGTACGAACTTTATGGCAGCAAGCAAGGAACTGGCGGCAGTGCGTGAAGAACTTGAGGTGGAACTCAATGAGATCGATCAGGAGAGGATCGTCCAAGCAGTCGTTGGACCTGAAACGGAGTGGACATTTCCTCCTCCAGCGTCTCCGCATACGGGTGAAGCCTGGGAAAGGCTCATTCAGTCGGTGAAGAAGAACCTAACCTAACGACGAAGTACTCCAGAATATGTTGGCCGAAGTGGATAACGTTATCAATTCTCGTCCATTGACGCATGTTTCGGTAGAAGATCCAGAGGCTCCAGTTCTAACACCCAACCATTTTCTCCTGGGTTCTTCGAGCGGTATCAAGCCGACCACTGTCTTCGATGACAGCACGGTGGTTCTGCGCCGGGCATGGTGTGCCTCACAGGTCGAAGCGAACATCTAACCAAGCGGACAAAGTGGTTCAACGAAGTCAAGCCGATTGAGGTGAACGACATCGTGGTAGTCGTCGACCCAGGACTTCCACGAATTTGTTGGCCCAAGGGACGGGTAATTTCGATCAACAGGAGCAAATACGGGCACGTGAGATCGCAGCAGTTCAGACCCAGGAGGGTATCTACGAGCAACCGGCGACAAAGCTAGCGGCCATTGAGGTTCGACGCGACGAAGAGGTAATCCAAGGAATTGGCATACCCGGGGGGAGTGTTACGACCCCACGGTCGGTGCGCCTCACCTTATAAATCGAAACAACCTTGCAATTCAGCGGATGTCCAGGAAGGAAACGAAGAACGACACGACAATGCGACCGGCTCTCGATTCATCGAATGTCACTCCGATTTGACAACTACGTGGCCGTCGGAAGAAACGTCATTCACCGAGATATTGCTTGACGTGGGTAAAACAATAATGATAAAGCAATTTAACGTGGTTTGATTGATAGTGGAAGAACTTAAATAAGTGCCTAACTCTAGTTAAAATCTACTTAAAACCTTTAAAACTATTACTATTTCGTGAATTGATCGAGAACTTTTTGCTGGTTGAAAGCTAAAGGACTAATTAATCTAAAGTATTTACAAAAGCTTGTTAAGCTAAACGTTCAGTGTTAATCATCCGGCTAGTAAAGCCAGGCCAGTGGACATAACATGAGGTGTTGTTTGTGAGGCACTTAAATTTCAACCCGACGTTAAAGAGGACTGAAGGAAGCACTAACAAAACAAGTTAAAATACTAAACGAAGTTTTTAACGCTTGTATCGAAATATTTTTGCTTCGTTTTCGTGCTATGATTAATTGAAAATATATCGAACACGACATTTTGGAATATAAGGCGTTAGTCAAAATGGCCGAATTCCAGCACAAACTTGATTTAATGCCTCAAACGAAAAGGTTCTTGGAATTCTGAGAGATAAAATCTAAAATTTGTTGATTTTTTCGCTATTTGGCATGGAACTGCACCGCATGGAACAATTAGAAAATGAAAACCCTAATACCCACAAATTTCAGCTCTGAATGAATAGGAAGTGCACGTGCCTTTCATTTATCCAAATGCTCTCTTTTGTGCATTATAGGATACATTTCACACATACAGGATAACTACCAAACAGCAGGTGAGCAGCTGCTTTCTGTTTTTTTCCTGCAATCATTCCAGTCTGGCCAAATATATGTTAAACAAGGTACCAGCAGAGTAAATTCACCAAATGATACCGGCATCCAACATTTCCCCGCATAGCTCCAACATGAATTGGAAAGATACAGAAAGAAACCCTAATGCTTCCGCGTAGGAAGCCTAGCATAAAATTCATTTCGAATTCCCACCACAATAACAGCCACACGGTCAGGGCCGGAGGCCGAGACACAGCAAGCCAGCCAGCCAGCCAGCCAGCCAAGCCTCCAGTTCCGAGAAGAAACGAATCCCGCTGCTGAATCACGTGCAAATCAAATACCGTCGTCGAAATAAATGTTAGCAAATAAGCTTGCCGGAGCTAATTTCATGCTATTTACGTTTTCTCATAAATACACATCTATTCAATATTTATCATTCTAAATCCCCTCTCCCGGCTTGTGCCTCTTCGTCACCGATGTCGATGTGGTGGTGGTGTCTGTGTTCCGTTTTAGGACTCCCCCAGACGTCTCGCAGCCCTCCGCCGGACACGTGTCGAGGATTGGCTTAACATTTGACAATCCTTGAAAAAGTTACCCTCTGCCCCGACGTACGCCACTGGACCCAGCTGCCTCCCAGAGAAATGCAAATGTAGGATTAGTCGAGTTCCTTGTTTGAGGGTGAGGGGGGATTGTGGATGGCACGAAGCAATGATTTAAAAAGCACCAGAGAAAATAGAGGCTCAGTGTATGGTATCACGCACATGAACACAAAATGGGGAAACATTTCTCATTCGTTCGGAAGACGACTCTGCTCCACCGGGAACTGAGTGCTGGAGATGATTTTTGCCGCAGTCGTTGGTAATCGGCGGGAGCCTTACCATTAAAGCCGGTTTTCGGGAGATTTTCAATGCCAACCCGGACTGGAACGATTTTGAATTCCCGCAACGTTGGCGGCGAGTGCAACGGTGTATGGTGGTAACGATTTTCATACGAGATTAGAATAAATTTGGGAAAACATATTTCCATTTCCGGAGAATGGAGGCCGTGTTTGCGTGAGCAGCATATGTACGTGGAAGCTTGAATATCAATTGAATGTGCATGCAAAAAGGCGGAATACCCCTTTTAATGAACGTCAATTTGTTCACGGTGGCTGGCATGTCTACCAAAAGAAATCCGATTAGATTGGAAATCTGACCACTCTGGATCGGATAAAGATCTGACGGGCCGGGTTCGGAAATCGATTGGCAGTGACTATTTAGTACTTTGAAAAATAATTAAATTCAACAAACTTGTCAAACTAACGAACTTGCTTACCTACGAAGATGTATCGATCACATCCAGGCGCCATGGAGCGATCCAATATTAATTCAGCTACGTAGTCTGTACTTTCTATATGGGGGTAAACTTTGTGAAAACCGAAAATGGAACATGTAACAAAATTATGAAAGATTTTGAACGTTAATAACTCAGCTGCCCCTGTACCAATTTCAATAATTTTATCACCAATCGATCAGAAATATCCTACGCATTTGTTACATTTAAAATCGCACGAATGTGCAACTGTTGCTATGATAATTAAAATTATCACCGATTGCCTGCGAAAAGCGATTTCCCTAACACAGATTTCAAAGTCGAATTCCTTTCGAGTGGTGGTGTTCTCCAGTACACAACGAAACTGCTTGCTTCGTGTTTTCATCTTTCACTTCAATTCGGGGCTCATTCGATTTGTCACGCGTCGCGTCTTCAGGCATCAAAATATAGTATCCGTACAATATCGGGTGCCGATAAGGATGGCATCCGGGTTATATGTAGTAATATAATGTTATTTTATATTAAACGAAAATTAAATTAACGAGGCCATTCTGGAGTCCAAATACATTACTATATCGGTATTTTCGGAACGGGGACGACGTGTAGATGCCAAAAATCGATATTCGACGCCATTTTGTAATCCAATATGGTGGCCATCAGGTTTCAGAAAAGTATCTAATGCCGTCAGATCTGGGTATTTTTGGAACGAGGACGACGCGTAGATGCCGAAACTTGATACCTGACACCTGACACAATTTTGAAATCCAAGATGGTGGCCACCGGGTTTCAGAAAAGTGTCAAATACCCTAAGATATGGGTATTTTCGGAACGGGGCCGAAGCGTAGACGCCAAAAATCGATATTCGAAGCAATTTTGGAATCCAAGATGGCGGCCATGGGGTTACAAAAAAGTGTCAAAAACACTAACACTTTTCGGAACGGAGACGATGCGTAGAAGCTGAAAATCAATATTCAACGCCATTTGGGGCTGTTCATAAACTACGTAGACAGTTTAGGGGGAGGGCTGACAATTATCCACGGCCCATACAAATTTTAAAATTTTTGTATGGACAATTGTCTACGCGGGGGGGTTAATAAAAAAAAAAGTGTATACGTAGTTTATGAACAGCCCCTTCGTAGGGTATTTGACACTTCTTCTGAAATCGGATGCCACTATCTTGAATTTCAAGATGGCGTTGGACATCGATTTCCGGCCTCACCCCGATTCCAAAAATGTCCACATTGATCGATATATGATAGTATTTCACACTTTTTCTGAACCAATCCCTCCATGTTAAATTTTGAAATGGCAAAAATCAAACAGTGGTTTCTGACCTCTAGATGGTACTGGGATATCGAAAATACCCACATTGCATAGTGGTCCAGAATGCAGATTTAGGTGGAATGATATGATTTGAGCCTGAAATTTAAACTTTAGACTAAAGGTCTCTTCTACAAAGTTGTTCCTTATAGTTAGGCCCTCAAATCTCAAATCTCAAATCTTACTTTTTTGATTGAATAAATTAAGGTATACATTTTTTGGCAAAGTTATTGCTGACCTAATTTCAAGCAACTTTAAAGAAAACAACTTTTTTGTTTCTCTTAAATTGGCCGATTTAGAGCTATTTTCTTGAATTGAGTTAGGGTGGCGCTAAAATAAACAGTTATTTTGCTCTAGTTTTCTAATTTCAAATTTCTCAGCAAAGGTGTCTTGAAATGACTTTTAGATCTTTAGAAGGCGCAAATTTTAAAATAAAGCTTGTCAATATCTTTAGCCAATCAAGAGTTATTTACGTTTTTTTACTAAAAATATGCACTTTTTAAATGTTAATATCTCTGGTTGGGGCAACCAAAAAAAAAGTTTTTATACGGCATTTGAAAGGGCGTATGTTATTCTGAATAATGTGAAAAAATTGGAGGTTTGTTATTTTTTAAACTCGTATAAAATCAATTCGAATTTATTCATTTTTATGCTATATTTGGGTAGGGTAAATGTTGGCTTCGGCACCCATTGACTGTTTTCGGCAACCTAAATTTAAACGTTGATTTAACTATGTTTTCCCATCAACGCACTTCCCTGAATGTGTCCAAACGATTGTTTAGCCTTTCAGCTTCAATCTGATTATATTTGAACGATCGAGCAATCCAGTAATGCTACATTTTTCTTCAAATAAAGCATACGCACTACAAAATGGGGTTGATTTCGAGTTGCCGATAACAGAACAGCTGGTTAACACGCAGTTCTAATGGGAAGGTTGCCGAAGAAAAAGAGGCTGCCGACAATAGTCACACTCACCTGAGAAGTTTGGAGCGTTGTAAAAACGCTTTCAAAACGTTTTGAAAAATTCTGTCGATTGGAATGGATAGAGAAGCAAGCAGCAGATGAATGTAAACAAACAGACACATCATATATGTGCGGACGCTGAGAAAATGCTAGTAAAAGTGCAGACGCTGCTTAGATTGACGAGAATACGTAAATTCCCCTATATCTTTTTTTATTAGAAGAGATGCAGACAAAAAAATTTGCTATAGAACATTCGTCTTAAATAGTTTTAAAAGTTTCTAGAGGATGACTTTCATTAGAAGTTTGAAATAAAAATGTTAGTGCTAAAAACTATTATTTCCAGGAAATCCCTAAGTCAACTCCTAAAAATTACTCTAAAATGAGAACGTTAAGAGATAAAAATAAATTCTTCCACAAAGTTTCTTGCAATCATTTTAATTACAATTTTTTCAAACAACACATGTTTTTATTTTGTAAAACAAAAAAGTTAGTGTTAAAAATTCCCTTATTTGAGGACCACCCAGACGTTTGCAAACACCAAAAGAAGGGAACTTTTAAGAACAAAAACTTCTTCTAAGACACTAAATGTCCAAATATTGAAACAAAAGTACTAGCACATTTTATTTAAATTTGTCACTAGAGTGGTCCTATAAAATGCATCTTTTGTCAACAACTCTTTTATTTGAAATTTCTCATGAAAGTCGTCTTCTAGAGACTTTTAAAACTCTTTGAAGCGAATGTTTTATAGCGAAATTTGTTGGCTGTATCTCTTCTTATGAAAAAGACATACCCAAATTTATTAAAAAATATGAATAAATTCAAATTGATTTTATACGAGTTTAAAAAATAACGTACATCAATTTTTTACATATTATTGAGAATAACATAGGGTTACGGTATGTAATGTGGGTCTAGTCCTTTCATTCGGCCTATCACGCAAATAAATAATTAATTAAGGAATATTACACAAAAAATAAGGAAAATATTGATCACTGATGGTTGATAAATGTGTACCACACACAAATCAATTTATATCACAACATTTCAATACATTTTCAGCTCTCGTAAGTAATAAAACTGGTTGAGAATATCACAATGTTCGGAGTTTTTAGCCGCCATGACTTATAAGGTTAAGATGGGAAGGTTGACTGACGATCATCAAATGGCCTGATTATGGCATTTATTGATTGGAATTACCTGATAATACACACTAGACGTAAAACTTACAGTTGCTGTTTGAATATTTTATGTTTATTTTAATTGTTTAACAACGTTTTCACAAGTAAAACATGGACCCAACTTTAGGGACACATTTCTTTTCTATGTTCCTAACTATGGCCCATGAAATTCATTTGACAGCATATAGCAATAAGAGTAACGTCAACAATGTTGTTTTGCATTTGGATGATAAGGAACGAACAGGAAGGGAGATTTTTTCTGGCAAACCTGTATAATGAACATCACAATGTTCTGATTTAGATATTCTGCGGTCAAAAGACGATAAGCGAAATTTTTAATTTTTAATTTTTAAATTGAGTGATTTAATGTAGTTTTCGTAAAATTTTCTCTAAGAAATGTTTTGAGGAATGAAGAGCATTAAGTTAACAGTGATAGTGATAAAAAAAAATACATCAGAAAACGTTACCAAGAGCGTTTTTTTGAGGATCAAACAAGATAGGACGAAGTTGCATCCATAAATAGACCCAATTTGGGGACAATAGACCCATATTACATACATTTCCCTCGTGAGTTATTGTCTTAAAAAAAGTAAGTTTTTCAACTTTTCGTGGTTTCTGATAGCAAACGACATGATAAGCATATCTAAGCATACCATTTAGCAGTAGAATATCGTTTGCAGGTAAATTCATTGATGAGTTATGATTAAAAACGTAATCGATGGCTGCATATTAGACCGAGGTTAGGGACGTATACCCTACGTCCTTTCAAATGCCGTAAAAAAAATTTTTTTTGCTTGTCCCAACCAGAGATATTATCATTTAAAAAGTGCATATTTTTAGTATAAAAACGTTAATAACTCTTGATAGGCGAAAGATATTGACAAGCTATTTGGAGCAAAAATTTGCGCCTTCTAATGATCTAAAAGTCATTTGAAGACACCTTTGCTTAAAAATTTGAAATGAGAAAACTAGAGCAAAATAACTGTTTTTAGCGCCACCCTAACTGAATTCAAGAAAATAGCTCTCAATCTTCCACTTTAAGAGATACAAAAAAGTTGTTGATCGCGCACGGACAGGACCCGGTTTTAACGTTGTGTGATAAAAGGAAATACACGACCGATTATTTTGGCCGTACTGCCATGGCAGAGGCATACGTACTATTGACTTTTTATTTGTTATCGTCTATCATACAATACAATACTACACAGTACAGAACAAGACTATAGACACTGTATATACAAGCAACGACATCTGTGTGTGGATGGATACATCTTTAGTGTGTAGGGTAGTTGCACATATGTTCGACGTGTGCCCAAACATACTGCCCCCCAAAACCAACGGTTTTAAACTTTGATGAAACGAAGAAGACAGTGAAGCATACACGCTAACTGTAGAATAATCCGACAAATGCACTCACCCGTTAACAGTGAGCATGTTTCCTGACCAGAACTATCGTAGTTCACGGTGAGCCAGGAACGTACATGCTCAGCCAGATGGCTACCTTGAGAGCCACACCATCGTAGCTGGAAGTGAAGTGGATTCCACGGAGTTGATGGCGTAATTCACTCTGCATCTTCATCATCGTCACAGGTTTAAAAATGGTTACACAATGCACTGTTGTAGTGATGCCCGTCGGTCAAGTGGTCACGGCACCATTATGATCGCGCACGGACAGGACCCGGTTTTTACGTTGTGTGATAAAAGGAAATACACGACCGATTATTTTGGCCGTACTGCCATGGCAGAGGCATACGTACTATTGACTTTTTATTTGTTATCGTCTATCATACAATACAATACTACACAGTACAGAACAAGACTATAGACACTGTATATACAAGCAACGACATCTGTGTGTGGATGGATACATCTTTAGTGTGTAGGGTAGTTGCACATATGTTCGACGTGTGCCCAAACAGTTGTTTTCAACAAAATTGCTTGAAATTAGCTCAGCTATAACTTTGTCTAAGAATGTAAACCTTAATTTATTCAAACAAAAAAGTTAGATTTTGGATTTTACTGATAATAAGAACCACCCTAGAATTCATTGTCATAAAAATGAGGGCCTAACTATAAGGAACAACTTTGTACAAGAGACTTTTAGACTAAAGTTTCAATTTCAGGCTCAAAACATATCATTCCACCTAAATATGCATTCTGGACCACTGTGCATTGATGGGTAGTTGACAGTATTTCCCACTTTTCCTTCAGCTGGAAGCCGTCATCTTGGATTTCAAAATGACGTCAAATATCATTTTTCAGCCTCTAGTCGTCAATACCCATATTGATGGGACGGCATCAGAATTTCCCACTTTTTCTGAAATCGGAAGCCGCCAGCTTGGATTTCCAAATGACGTAGGATATCGATTTTCAGAATCCAGACGTGACCCCCCAAGTAACATTGCAAGTTTTATCATGGTTTTAAAGCATGCTACAAGTCTAAATCATAGTCTGCAGAACCCTCATAAAACCCTAATTGCTACTTGGGCCCGATTAAAAAATACCCACATTGATGGGTATTTTACAGTATTTCCCACTTTTCTTGGAAGCCGCCACCTTGGATTTCAATATGCCGACGGATATCGATTTGTATTCTCTAGACGTCATCTCAATTCCAAAAATACCCATATTGATGGGTATTTGACAGTATTTTCCGTATTTACTCGAACCGGAAGCCATCATCTTGGATTTCAAAATGGCGTCGGAACTAAATTTGTATTCTCTAGACAGAATCCTGGTTCGAAAAATACCAATATTGATGGGTATTTGACAGTATTTCCCACTTTTTCTTAAACTGGAAGCCGCCATATTAAATTTCAAAATGGCGTCGCATATCAACTTTCATCATTTCTGTAGACTTCAGCCCGATTCCAAAAATATCCATATTGATGGGTAAACAAACCACCCGACAATGATAAATTCGACATCCACGTGCGCAAATCTTTTGGGCATGCGCTTGAATGAACCGAGTGAACAATCAACAGAAGTCAGGAAAACAGCGTGAATTTGGATCGAACAGCTTCGCTTCAATACGAAAGTAAGCTCATTTGACAATGGAAGACGAAATGAACAAGAGTCAAGCCAAAACAAACAGCATGAAAACTGATCGAAAGTGATTCTGTTGATGTTGAAGGGGATTTGCTCGAAGAGAAGATAGAATGACTTTCATATTGAAAGTGAAGGTTGACAGCTTCGTCGTCGCTTGACGATTTTCAATTGAAAGTGACTTTGTTGGGCCCTGATGCCAAGCGCGTCACCCTCATTCCAAACAACAAACAGCTAACCAGCCTCATCTGTGTTTAACACCCTAATAGCTCAGCATTACTCAACCATCACGACAAACGGTTCTTTTCAGGACGACCATAAATTTGTAAAAGAGCATTTTTTGGACATTTGACAAGGTCATCAATCGGATGTCAGTTCCCATATCAAGATAGAGCTGGAATTACGGCGTAACAGCTTTTGTAAACAACGACTTCATTCGATGATGTCTTGAAAGTCAAGGCTCGCCCACGCAATGACAAACTGACAAGCGGAGAAATCATACAATATCATATCAATTTGTTATTTTGACAAACTAAGTAGCTTTCAGTAGCTATTTCAGATAAATTAATAATGTAAACACAATCACAAAAGTCTAACTTCAGTGTTGCCAAACTCATGGGATATTGACACCTTGATTGATACACCTCGGCCTACTTCGGAATGATCGGCACAACGCATGGCACAGCTTTCGGCATTGCCAAAACTCTTGGCACAGATTAAGGTGTGCAGAGTTGAATACCCCTTGGTCCGTATTCTATCAATATTTATCAAGTAATCCATGATACTGTTCCGGTAAAGGCTCGTGTAGACCTTCTATGCATTTCCAAAAACCGTGGTGGAATTCGCAATTGCGTAATCTGTGTAACCGTCAGCAGGACTGCTGAAAACAAGTATGGTGCGCAACAAGTACAACAGTTTGCTAAAGAAAGAAAGAGAAGTACAACAGTTTGCATGAAGTTACCTCCAGAGTGGCATCAAAGAAAACCCGTCATCGTTCTGGTCTTTCGTAAACGCACACAAAAGAAGCTCCTCCACCGATGCCAGTTCTGCAAACCTCTTCGCTGATTTCTTCCGAAGCGTTTTAGAATTCGATCAATCTCCTCCGCATCAGCAGTACATAGACCAGTTGCCGAACTACAACATTCGTCTGCAGCAGCTTAACTTCAGCCATGACGCTATTTTCAAAACCCTTTGTTCGGTGGATGCATTGAAAGGCCCAGGTCCGGATCGTATTACACAGTCTTTCATCAAGAATTGTGCAGCATCGTTGGCCACACTCGTTATGTCTATCTTCCGGAAATGTGCTTTTTGGAACGGTCAAATTTTGTATAAGCCAGTATTTTGGGTGTACTAGCGTAGGAATCCCATGTTAGATAGAGTGTCTGTATTTACCCACAATTTAGTGATTTAATATTGACCAGCACTGAAATCAAACAATCCAAACTGGAAAACGCTTTATTTGAACGCAGCATGCTCCCATCCTTCTCAGAATAATCTCTTCTGGAGTTCCACTTCTTAATTCCTTCAAAGCAAACTTCCAGCGTTGGGACCTTCCACTGAAACCCTACGCTTGTTTCCTCTTCCATAGATTTAAACGTTTTGCCATAAAATAATCATTCACCACCACTTGAGCACCCACACAGTGGAAAACTCAAAACCCATCCACTCACAAGCCAAGACCGACTACAGTAATCACTCAATTTAATCAGCCCTTTTTGAAATCGTTCATCATCAACGAAACCAATGCAATTTTTCAGTCGTCTTATTGCCACCAAAGTATACGTTACACATCCATCCTGAAAACGAATGAGAAAGATTGTGAAATTTGGCGAGGCTGACAAAATCCGATCATAGCTGTATATTCATAATTTCTCGAATCGCCTTCCTCGCTGCATCCGTGTTTTCCGAGAAGCTTTTCCGTAGATTACACTCAAACCTCAACCCTTCAGCTGTCTTTCGGTTCGGTGAAGGCATTTTCGGCATCAGCCACGCGCTCGGTCTCGTGTCGTCTTCCGAGGTTGTGGACGATGTTCTTCCTTAAAGCCCAGCTTGAGGGACAAAACAGGAACTTTGATGGCGTTATTTTCATCTCTGGCGGAATGTTGGAATTGAATTTTTTCATATCCTCCTGCCAAAGGATGGGTTCTTTGTTGACGACAACGGTGTTGCAGCCGGGCCAGGGCGGACAGTTTAGGAGGATGATATTTTTCGGAAAACTCGATTCTAAAAATACCACCTTTACCTTCTGGACGACAACCGCAACGAGCGACAAGGAACCTAGTTAGTGGGACGAGCACACTTTAGTGAGATTTTCGACAAATAGATAAGCGGCTCATTCCAGCGCTTATTTTTTTCTGAAGGGAAAATTTCCCGCCATCATCGCCGTCGTTTGAAAGGGCTGAAGCTGCTAGAATTGGGTTGGGGGTTTCCCTTTTGAAGCTTCCAGCCTCCCGGTGCCGTTTGATGTGGATCGAAGTGGGGGGGAAAAAAATCACCGGAAATTGTTTCGGGGTGTTTTCAATGATTCTTCTATTTGCCTTTCGATCCAACCATCCGTGCAACCCGGGCGTGTGTGGATCTTATATTGTTGGCAAAGATTATTCATAGCATGATAAGGCGGAAAAGGGGATCAACAGCAACGGCAGAACGGTGCGGTTGCCGTGATTGGGAGAGGATATTTTTGAGTGATATTTTCTATTTGTGTCTATTGTGAGGTAAAAGAAATTTACCTCGTAGGAGGTTATTGGGGATTCAATATCCGGAGAAACATCAAAACGTTATCTGTCTAGTCTACAGGTTTTTGGATTTCCTTAGGATAAAAATATTCTAGTATCGAATTTGAAATTTTCAATTGAAAACTAAAATGATTTTTTTTTTCAATTTCTATGCTCAGTTTTAACATGGTGTTTTCAAAATAATTCATGTTACAGAAAGACAGTTATTCAGGCTTTATGAGCATGACCATGATTGACCGCCCATGGTTGCTACTTTGTTATTTTCAAATCACCTGTAATTACACAAGGAACCAACAGATGATGCTTGGGATTAGCAATCATCATCATCAGAACTTCCAGTAGTGATTATTGATTAATTATTCAATAACTACTTTCCAACATGAGGTCAAACTTCTCTGGAATGATGCAGTAATTCATAAGTACCAGTACTTTCCGAACACATTCCGATATTTTATTAAATGATTCAGCACTTTCCAAAGTGCTTTTTAACTGTTCTGAAGTGATTCAGTAAATTCTGAAGTAATTCCAAATTTTTCGGAAGTGTTTTAGTACTTTCTGAAATGATTCAGTATTTTCCGAAATGTTATCAAGCGTTGCAGTCCTTTTCGAAGTGATTCCGTACTTTCCTGAGGTGATTCAGTATTTTACTAAGTGACTCATATTCAAACCTTTTTTTTTTCTTGATTTGTTTTTCGTCGATCTTGTTTTCCGTGCTGAACACCAATGCTACCAATGCACACCTGGGCCCTACCTATCGACCCATAAACTCATGAACCGGGGACCAACGGCTTTACTTCCCTTCCGAAGGAAGGCGTGATCAGCGATGTTATGCCTCAGAACATCCCTGTGGCACCGGCTGGGATTGAACCCAGGCCTGCTGGGGTGAGAGGTAATCACGCTTACCACTACACCACTGGAGCCGCTTATATTCAAACCTTGGTAAACATTTGAAGTCACTTCCTTGAAACGATACAGTGATTGAGGGGCACGCAATACAAAGAACCGGTGCGTTGAACTAAAATGCAATCAAAAGTACTTAGAGTAATTAATGCGTTTTGAAGTAGTACTGAAGGTAATTAAAATTACCTATCCATAATTAATGGTTGGTAAATGCTGGGTAATGCGCAAGACAGATCCCATTGAGATCACTAGCCTCTTTCTAGCAACTCCTATCCCTACATCCCCATGGTACCGGCAGAGAACTCTGAGCAACTTTAGGGAAGATCGGGTAGCCAACCCCGGTGGGAACTTTGGTCATACAGCTGGTATGGCTGATAGGGAAGGGGGGGGGGGGTTTGCTTCGACAAGCCTGAGCGTCTGTTCTCCAGGAGGAGCGGCGCACAACAGCGTCTGTTCCCCATGTTAGGGGCGGTTGATCTACGTCCGAGTGCCAGTGAAAGACTCTAAGCACAACTGTGCACCCTGGTCCTCGGGAAAGTTAGGGGGTTGGTGTCAGGCCCTGCAAGCCAGCCGTTAAAAAAGCATTGCAACGGAAAATCAGCAACAGAGGAATACGAACAGAGACCAACGGCAACGACCCCAGCGACGGAATAGGACTTGCGATTGGAAACTCGGCACGTGGAACTGTCGATCTCTCAGTTTCATCGGGAGCACCCGAATACCCGCCAATCTACTGAAGGACCGGGGATTCGGCATCGTAGCGCTGCAGGAGGTGTGTTGGACAGGATCCATCGTGCGAACATTTAGAGGTAATCATACCATCTACCAGCTTTCATCGTGATGGGCGAAATGCAGAAGCGCGTGATCGGTTGGTGGTCGATCGACGAAAGAATGTGCAGGTTGAGGATCAAGGGCCGATTCTTCAACTTTAGCATAATCAACGTGCACATCCCTCACTTCGGAAGCACTGATGAAGACAAGGACGCATTTTACGCGCAGCTCGACCGCGAGTACGATCACTGCCCAAGCCACGACGTCAAGATCATCATAGGAGACCTAAACGCTCAGGTAGGCCAGGAGGAGGAGTTCAGACCGACGGTTGGAAAGTTCAGCGCCCACCAGCTGACGAACGGGAACGGCCTACAACTCATCGATTTCACCGCCTCCAAGAACATGGTCATACGTAGCACCTTTTTCCAACACAGCCTCCCTTATCGTTACACCTGGAGATCACCACAGCAGACGGAATCGCAAATCGACCACGTTCTGATTGATTTATTTATTTATTTCATCAACCGATGTAGACTAGTACAAATACATATACAAATTTGTTTTTCTTAAGAATATTAAAAAATATATTGTCAGCTATTATATTTTTACTTCCTACGAGTTATGATTCCGTATGGAGTTAAAATATTGTTTTAGTTTATGCCGAGACATTGAAAAGTCAATGGTTTCGCAGTATTGATTGTAAGACGCCATCATGCGATTTAATGGCCCAAATTTTGCATAATTTGTGCGATGATGGGTTACGGCAAATAAATTTCGATTTCTGAGTTGTCGAGTAGGTACATAAAAATTTAATTTTGATAAAAGTTCTGCTGAGTTAATGCGCTGCGAAACGATATCGTTTACAAACGAAACCATTGCATATTCACGACGCTCTTTTAATGTTTGTATGTTTATAAGCATGCAGCGTGCTTCATATGATGGAAGAGGAAATGATGTCCAACCTAATTTACGAAGGGCATATAATAGAAATTGCTTTTGTACTGATTCTAATCTTTCTTCGTGCGTGATTGAAAATGGAGACCATACAATGCTGCAATATTCCAGTATTGACCTCACATAGGCAATATATAGTGTTTTAATTGTGTATGGGTCCTGAAAGTTATAGCAAAAGCGCTTGATAAAGCCTAGCATGTTATTTGCCCTGTGAATAATTGTATTGTAATGGTCTATGAAAGTTAGTTTGGAGTCTAAGATAATCCCTAAATCCCTGACTCTTTCACATTTTTCTACATTCTGATTTCCTAATGCAATTGAAATGTTTGATGGTGTTCTTTTTCTGCTAAATGATATTAAGTTGCATTTTTTTACATTCAGTTCTAATAGGCTTTTTTTACACCATGTGTAGAATATGTGTATTTCACTCTGGAATATATTGATGTCTTCATCATTTTTTATTTCCAAAAAGAGCTTCATGTCGTCGGCATAGATTAGCAATTTTATTTTTTTGAGAATGAAGGAAATGTCGTTTACGTACAGAATAAAAAGAAGAGGTCCCAGATGAGAGCCTTGCGGGACTCCTGAGGTGACTTGAATTGGGGTCGATTTCTTTCCGTTGAATTTAATTATTTGTTGGCGGTTAGTTAAATATGATTCAAGCCATTTCAGGTGTCCTGGCTCAATTCCATTTTTTTTCAATTTGAAAAGAAGCATTGGTATGTCAATTCGGTCAAATGCCTTGCTAAAGTCTGTATAGAGAGCTTCTACGTGGTTTCCATTATCCATTGCATTTAATGAATAGTCTATAAATTCAAGTAAATTTGTCGAGGTCGAACGTCCTTTAAAGAAGCCGTGTTGCATGTCAGTAATTCTATTTTTGGTTTGAAGAAATAATTTTTCATTTACAATTGCCTCGAAAAGCTTTGGAATGCAAGAGATAATGGCTATTCCACGATAATTACGTACGTCAGATTTTCGGCCAGATTTAAAAATAGGTACTAAAAATGAGCTTTTCCATATTTTTGGGAAGGTTCCGGATTCCAGTGACATATTAAAAAGCCAAAACAATGGAGCAGTGAGTTCCATTGCTAGACTTTTTAAAAATACTGGAGGAATTCCGTCAGGTCCAGGACCTTTTGAGGCGTCTAAATTCTTTAAAGCCTGCAAAATATCCTGCACTTGAAGTTGATTGACGCCAATGTCCCTTGAAAATTCTGGATGAAATGCAAAATAATCGCGGTCGCGATCTTCATCGGAAAATGTCGTATAGATTTCTTGAAAAAAAATTGCAAAAAGCTTACAATTTTTTTCCGAGCTATCCCCGACACGTTCGTCAAGATGCATTATTGATGGAAAATTGTCAGATTTTAATTTGGTTTTTACGTAATTAAAGAAGTTCTTTGGGCAGGACTTTATTTCAAGTTCAGTTTTTGAATTAAATTCTTCAAATGCATTACTGATGGCTAAATCTAGTTGATCGCATAAGTCCAAATAGATAGCCAAATTTTCACTATTATTGTGTTTTTTGTAATGTTTATGTGCTTTCTGTTTTCGATTTTTTAAGTTTTTTATTTGTCTGTTATACCAGACTGGATTTTTTGTGCTTCTGTAGCGTCTTTTTTTCTTCAAAGGTATTTCTTCCAAAATTATTCCTGATAAAATTTGGTAGAAGATGTCTACAGCAGTTTCGACATTTCCTTCATTCCTTAGAATTATTTGCCAATTGACGCTGTTTAATTTATGTTTGATTTTTTCGTAGTCTGCTAATTTGCATTCAAAGACTTCCTCGTATTCGCAGTCGTTGGGTCTTTGGTATGCGTGTACAAATAAAGAATATTCAATTGCTGTGTGAAACGCTTCGTTTTTCCACAATGGGTTTAATGATTCGGTCACACAGAAATCTTCATAAATATTCGTTAGTAAAAAGTCCAAATAGCAATTTTGTTGATTTTTGATGTGGTTAATTTGGTTCAGTCCTAAATTAGCAGTTTTGTCAAAAATGAACTGCAATGTTTCATTATCCCCAACGACTGGGAGTAAGATACATTCATTTTCAGAGTCCAGAATGAAGTCAGCATGGCGTTGATTAAAGTCTCCATAGATGTGAACTTTAACCTCAGGAGGAAGCTCAGATAGAATTTGTTCAGCACTTTGGAAGAAGGCTTCATAAGTGCTTTTATGAGCATGGTCTGGTGGAAAATACACTGAGGCGAACACGTGCGTTTCGCCGGCAATGTGTGATTTCACCCAAATATGCTCAAATTCTGTAAATTTTGGTGTAAAGATAATTTCTGAGTTAAAATTGGCCGAAAGAGCTATAAGGACTCCACCGCCTGACTTCTTCTGAGTTGCATGAAAATTTCTGTCGTCTCTGAATACATTAAAAGCATTTCCAAAGATTTCTTCACTTTTCACGCTTTCGTCCCAGCTTGTTTCAGTTGCCAGAATGACCGAGAAGGATGAGCATAATAAATTTTGATAGATTTCCTTCATTTTAGCTGGGCTTTTCATGCGATTGAAATTTTGACAGTAAATCAAAATTTCAGTCGCATTCTGTTTATGTGAAGAGATCTTTGGAAGTACGTCGGTTGATAAAATATTTTCATTGGTATTATTATTTACCTCTTTCTCGTCGAAAGGAGTCATTGCTTTCGAAAATTCGGGTTGTGAAATTTGTCGGCGCTTTCCCTTATACGCTGCAGGTGTTGGATCCTCTGGTTGTTAAGATGACGCCGATAGGATTCCAAATCGTCAGATGCCGCCTGTTTTGGTACACCATGTTCTTCATGCACCTCGAAAAAGATTTTCCGAAGTTCCTCCGCTGAAGTCGGTAGTCCTTCGGATGCCAAATTAATTTTGATGCTAGTAGTGGTCATTCCTTCATGGCAAAACGATGGCTCCTTGTCATGCATATATGCCAAATAAAGGCGAACGATGTACATTATTTTTGTGTCCCGTAGTCGTGCTTTCAGGAAACGCCCGTCCCCATCAGCTGATTGCTGCGTCAAGCTTACGATGGGTGGGCGCATAGGGTCGAGTGACCATCCAGATGTTTGATTTGATGTATTTGTATTTGATTGCAATGATGACGGCGTTTCAGTCTTGTTGTTGTGTTGTACCTGCTTTTCTGTCCGGTATTGGTTGATGGTTTCACCCTTCCTGAAGTTGATGAATTTTGGGACCGAGAGGGCTGCAATTGGGTGGTCGGTGGTCAATGGCGGACCAGCAAATTGTACTTTCGCTGTGGCCAGTAGTTGCTTGTCCGATCCCTTGGCGCGGCTGTATTCATTTCCTTGGATGATGTTTTTGGTACTGCTGGTGTGGATTTGTTGTTGTTTTCGTCGTTTTCTGCTGCGTTTGGATTTTTCAGCAGCTTTTTCCTGCAACCTGCGAGTCCGTTGTTTTGCGTCAAATTTAGACCAGTCCTGCTTCCAGTGCCATTTGTTGCCTAAAAACCGCCATCCAGGAGATGAATGGTCAGTTTTTGGAGATATTGTATTTTTGTGTACTGGAGGACTTTCAGCTAACTCTTCCTCCAAGGTCTTCTGATGAGGTTCTGCAGCATTTATCTGAAGACTAGAAACAGCCCCAGATACAAATTTCACTTCCTCAAGAATTTCCAGAAGTTTCGGCTCTGGATGATGATGATGAGGTGATGATTCGGCCCCTTTTATTGAAAGTGCCATGTCATTAGATAAGCTTGATAGCCGTTCGTCAAGTAATTTTGTAATTTTTTGTGACATCAACGAATTTGATTCGTTGATGCCGGTTATTGTCGCGTGCGCTTGTGAATCACACGTTTTCATATGCTGGCCGACCGCGCTGCACATGTTATTATTGTTTTTATTTATTACTGCCAACGTTTCTTTTACGTCATTTAGCAGGTGC
The DNA here is from genome assembly GCF_037179485.1 of Ochlerotatus camptorhynchus. Classification (NCBI taxonomy): domain Eukaryota; kingdom Metazoa; phylum Arthropoda; class Insecta; order Diptera; family Culicidae; genus Ochlerotatus; species Ochlerotatus camptorhynchus. The sequence goes on from NW_027040722.1 coordinate 9,793,813, forward strand.
TCAATGCTGTCGAATAATTCTGATACTAAGCAGAATTTTTTTAGGTCAGCAGCAATGCGGTGGTTCGCGTCCGTTTGAGAGTGGATTGCTTCCACAAGTTGCTCCTGTTGATGAAGCAGCTTCCTCACGTCGGCTTCCTTCCGTAAAATGTGCTGGCAGTCAGCACACATAGGCACCATGAATGCCGTGATGAAATGCTCCCGTTGTCGCTGTACTCCGACACAGGCAGCATGGTATTTTTTGTTGCAAAATTCGCACTTCCATAGAAAGCGGTCGTCGTTGATGCTGCATGATATTACACCGCACGGCATAACTGCTTATGTTTTAAATATTCGACGCGATACTATAAGGTACAAATGGCCAGCGAGACCCACACGCGTCGTTGTCGAAGTGTAAAAAAAAAATATATATATATATACAAATTACTTGCGGACCAAAATGCAAATGCGTCCGCGCCCGAAGACAGCTCGTGGCGAAAAAATGGACGGCACTTCTCCGACATTATCGACGTCAGGACCTATCGTGGCGTTAACATCGACTCTGATTACTGGACTTGGTGATGGTCAAACTGCGCCCAAAACTTTCCGTAATCAACAATGTACGGTACCGACACCCGCCACGGTACAACCTAGAGCGACTGAAGCAACCGGATGTCGCCTTAGCATACGCGCAGAATCTCGAGGCAGCGTTGCCAAAGCAGGGCGAGCTCGATGTTCCCCCTCTAGAGGACTGCTGGAGTACAGTAAAAGCAGCCATCACCGACGCAGCCGAGAGCACCATCGGGTACGTGGAAAGAAGTCAACGGAATGAATGGTTCGACGAGGAGTGCGATTTTGGAGGAGAAGAACGCAGCGCGGGCTGTAACGCTGCAGCATGGAACTCGACAGAACGTGGAACGGTATAAACAGAAGCGGAAACAGCAGACCCGCATCTTTCGGGAGAAAAAACTCCGCCTGGAAGAAGCGGAGTGCGAGGAAATGGAACTGCTGTAACGTTCCCAAGAAACACGGAAGTTCTACCAGAAGCTCAACGCATCCCGCAACGGCTTCGTGGCGCGAGCCGAAATGTGCAAGGATAAGGACGGGAGCATCTGGACGGACGAACGTGAGGTGATTGAAAGGTGTAAGCAGCACTTCGAAGCGCACCTGAATGGCGAGGAGAACGTAGGCACGGGAGACCAGCGCAATGGAGGGAACGACTACGTCAGTGCAGCAGAGGGCGGAACTGACCCAACTCCCACGCTGAGGGAAGTTAAGGATGCCATTCAGCAGCTCAAAAACAACAAAGCAGCTGGTAAGGATGGTATCGCAGCCGAACTCATCAAGATGGGCCCAGAAAAGTTGGCCAGCTGCCTGCACCGGATGATAGTCAGGATCTGGGAAACAGAACAGCTACCGGAGGAGTGGAAGGAGGGGGTAATCTGCCCCATTCACAAGAAAGGCGACCATTTGGAATGTGAGAACTTCAGAGCGATCACCGCCTACAAAGTGCTATCCCAGATCATCTTCCATCATCTATCACCTAAAATGACCGATTTCATGGGCTATAGAAAATCATGGACGAGAACGGCTTTCCTGGGAAGCTGATCAGACTGGTCAAAGCAACGATGGACGGTGTGCAAAACTGCGTAAGGGTTTCGGGTGAACTATCCAGTTCATTCGAATCTCGCCGGGGACTGCGACAAGGTGACGGACTCTCATGCCTATTCTTCAACATCGCTCTAGAAGGTGCAATGCGACGAGCCGGGCTCAACAGCAGGGGTATGATTTTCACGAAATCCGGTCAATTTGTGTGCTTTGCGGACGACATGGACATTATCGCAAGAACATTTGGAACGGTGTCAGAACTATACACCCGCCTGAAACACGAAGCAGCAAAGGTCGGACTGCTGGTGAGTGCGTCAAAAACAAAGTACATACTAGTAGGCGGAACCGAACATGACAGGATTCGTCTAGGAAGTAATGTCACGATAGACGGGGTTTTTTTCGAGGTAGTGGAGGAACTCGTTTACCTTGGATCCTTACTGACGGCTGACAACAATGTGAGTCGTAAAATACGAAGGCGCATCATCAGTGAAAGTCGTGCCTACTACGGGCTCCAGAAGAAACTACGGTCAAAAAAGATTCACCCCCGCACCAAATGTACCATGTACAGAACGCTACTAATACCGATGGTCCTCTATGGGCACGAGACATGGACTATGCTCGAGGAGGACCTGCAAGCACTCGGAGTTTTCGAGCGACGTGTACTAAGGACGAGCTTCGGCGGTGTGCAGGAGAACGGTGAGGGGTTGGCGAAGAATGAACCACGAGCTCGCTGCACTCTACGGCGAACCCAACATCCAGAAGGTGGCCAAAGCCGGGAGGATGCGGTGGGCAGGGCATGTTGCAAGAATGCCGGACAACAACCCTGCAAAGTTGGTGTTCGCTACTGATCCGGTTGGCACAAGAAGGCGTGGAGCGCAGAGAGCACGATGGGCGGACCAGGTAGAGCGTGATCTAGCGAGCATTGGGCATGACCAAGGATGGAGAGCGGCAGCCGCAAACCGAGTATTGTGGCGTACTTTTGTTGATTAAGTTTTAACTTAAATGTGATGTTGTACAAATAAATGTATGTAGGGGAATTTACGTATTCTCGGCAACCTAACCAGCGACCTTCTTTCTATAGCCTTTTTCTCTAAGGAACGCTCACATATGCAGTATTGGTTTGTTTACAATCTTTTGCTGCCAGCTGCTCTAACAATTTCAGTCGAAAGAATTGTCAAAAACTGTTTTGAAACGCTTTTACAAAGCTCAAATCTTCTCTAGTGAGAGCGAGTATTGTCGGCAACCAGTTTTTCTTCGGCAACCATTCGATTTGAACTGCATGTATATCTGCTGTTCTATTATCGGCAACTCGAAATCAGCTACAATTTGTAGTGCGTGTGTTGCATTTCAAGAAAACCTTGCTAGATTGCTTTTTTCTCAGTGGTAAAAATATAGTCAAATTGAAGCTGAAAGCATAAAGAATCGTTTGCATGCATTAAGCGAAGTGTTTTCGTAAGAAAATCCAGTGAAAATAGTGTTTCAATTTGTGTTGCCGAAAATAGTCTGTCATGCCGAAGCCGTCATTTTCCCTATGTATCCGTAATTAATGTAATTAAAAGTATTGAAAATGTAATCAATGTACTTTAATTACGAAAATTCAACAGTAATTAATGGAGTTAAAATGTAGTTAATGCTCTACATTGTGTAATTAATGTAATAAACGCAGTAGTTACTGGAATTAATTTAATTACAGCCGTTGCCTGCGTTGGAGTTAAAGGTTATTACGTGCCCCTAGGTCCATAGTTCATGGTAAATATTAAGCATCACTCATTAGAATGAGAGCGGATTGGGTTGTGCAAGAGGAACTGGAAGCAATACAACCTATATGACCCGTCCACAAGAAACGGATGGTGGACGAAATTTTCCCCAACTGCCAGTAAAATGCTCCCCGACATATCCAGAACTCGAACGTACGAAAGTTCACTCCCACCCTAGAAACAACATCTCGAAGACATCACCAAACCCCATCGTATCGCAGATTGTGATGTCTCCTACCATCACCCAATTACACAAGTTCAAGCCTATCACGATCTTTTGCAGATGTGATACCTTCCACAAAGTACCACCAATCAAAACCAATGGCAATGGCAACTGTACACTGTGGTTGTTGTTGTTCATCTGCACGCCCATGGGATCTTGCCGAACAGCAAATTACTTAGAGTCGTCATGCGTCATGCACTTTCAAAATTGAGCTAGGCTTTATAATTGATTGATTGGTAGGCCACCCATCGCACCGGATCCTTTTGAGACGAACCAGTGCAACAGAAGAGTGCAAAATGGATCGTTTGTGATGGGGTGTACTCACGGAATAGAATATAATTGCATCAAAACGATCGACATCCCTCAATAAGTACTGGGACATGTATGGATTTCCAATCGGAGTCCATACCAATTAAAACCAATGACTGACAAGGATACCAAAAGAAAAACGTAGGAGAAAACGATAAAATGTTCATCCCGAAAGAACCTTGGCAAGCCGGATTCAAACCTGGCCGAAATACAAAACCCACCACACACACCCTCTATGATGTAGTTTTTTTTTTACATAGAACACGTTTGTGATTTCTATATGCGGGTACACTTTGTAAAAATCAAAAATGGAACATGTAACGAAATTATGAAAGATTTTGAACGTTAATAACTCGGCTGACCCTGGACCAATTTCAATAACTTTATCACCAACCGATCAGACATATTTCTACGCATAGATAGCACCGACACCGACTGTTGATTTTCAACAAGAAACTATTGAAAAAGAGGTAAATGTCAAGCATTGTCCAAAAGCGTCGAAAGAACTAACAAATCCACCAATTACGTACATGCATATGCTGCTTCCCCAACACAGTCATCAGGAATCGCTTCTAGGCGAAACATGTCGATGTAGCATTGCTACTTTCCCAACACTCGTCGTTAGTAGACGAAACAAGTCGAATTGGCATTCGCCTCCGATCTCCGGGCGTGTGCAAATAGGGAGGATGCAATTGCGTAACATGTTGCACACTGATCGCCTTATTCAGAACCACACGCCCCCAACGACCCCACAAAATGCTCTCCAGAGTTGTAATCTTGTAACCAAACCTGGAAGCAGGGGTGCAAGTAATTTTGATCTGTAGTGAATTTAAAGACAACAATTTACATTTCCTGTTCCATTTTTTCACGAAACTTCATTTTATATAATTATAAAAAATAGGGGAAATGCAGATAATGTCGGCCTAAGTTTCCCTCATTTGGGCTCATACATAAATTCAGCAATCGACTAAATTTTCAATAGTAACCAAAAATACCCATTAGTAACGTCCCAATAACGCGTTCATCTAGATAAAATTGATAAATAGCAGATTTTTAGCGATGCGCCCAATCTTAGATCCATAGGCCAGTATTAGAGACATTTCCCCTATTTGTATACAATTCGTATGGAATTTTCACTCGCTTTCTACCCAAAAGTAAGTTAGTTGTACCCAAAACTATATTAATAAGAATATACAACGTTGGGTTCCCACACTTTATTACCCCTGTTGAGTGGATATGCTCCTTCTTTCTTGACAACAATACAATGATTTTTTTTTTTTTTTGTTTATTAATTTATTTGATAAGGCTCAACCGAATTAACTTTACAGAGCCGAGGATTCATGGTCACTATACAATACATCTTAAAACTATAGTCAAAAGGTACAGCACAATAAACACTTTATCTTCCGCTATCCAAAAAGCCTCCTCCATCAGAACTGGAGCCGCTTCCAGTAGTTTCATTGTATGGCAAATTGCAGTACGCCAACGAGGGTCAGAGCGCGTCCATTGCAGCAATGGACGCAAAACGTGGTCAGCACTCACACACTCATCACGAAACGATTGCTTTCCAAAGTCGACGACGCATCGACCGAAAGAACTGCTGATGAAGAACAATGAGGAGGACCACACAATGGTTGCTGCCGAGAAAACAGACGATCGCGTAGCACACATCCAGAGTGGCCTGCTTTTGTCGACAGCCGAGTGAACACTGTACAATACAATGATAAAAGAAGACAAACTAGAGAAACAATAAGCTGTCGAATTTCGGATGATTTTCTTATGGCTGAATTTGCCATAAACTGATGAGCATCCTGACTGTTCTCTAAATAAAGGATGATATTTATTTGAAAATTGGCTGCAACACATGCAGGGCTCAGAGGACAACAATTTAAGAAAAGGATGACTTGCAAATGCTTTAGATTAGATTATCAATTCAATTGATTACATTTCAAAACCTCCCGACCCAGTCGCACTTGCTGCAAACATCCGCCATCTTCATCGTCCCGGTCCTGTGGTCGGTGATGGTATCGGGGGCTTCCGGCCTGCAACCTCAGGCGAGTATGATTGCGATTCCGAGCTTTCGATACCTGATGTCCTTTCGATTTCCAGCTCCCTCCTCCAGATCTACTACCAAAACGTGCGTGGGATGAGGACTAAAATCAACTCATTTTTCTTGGCTGCTGGAGAGGCAGAATATGATTTGATTGTACTGACGGAAACGTGGCTGCCCTCCGACCGCAAAAACGACTGCACGATCATCCGTGAGCATGTGGAATCGTTAGGCTCGATTTCTTCTCAATTAAGACCCTGCTCTTCCGCTTTCGTATTTGGCGATTACAATCAAGCTGGTTTGCATTGGCGCTTTACAGATAGTGGCACTCCATCAATTGATCCACTGTGTTCGGATTTGCCGGTTGTTTGCTCTGCTCTTTTGGACGGTTTTAACTTTTACGGGTTCACACAAGCGAACACTTTTCCGAACAGATCCGGAGATGAACCAGCGTCTGGCTGAAAATCTCCTTAATAAAGACAACCAACCAACTTTTCCGCACCGAAATGGACGTTTGCTAGATCTTGTCCTGGCAAATGATTCCGTGTTACCGGGCACTTCTGTTTCCTTGTCGGTCGAGCCACTGATTTATCTAGATGCCGATCATCCCGCTCTCGTCGTGTCATTTAGTTTACCTTCGCCGATTGTTTTCACGCCGTCATCTGAGTGATACTCTTTAGACTTTCGCTGAGCTGATTATGTTGCATTGAACAATGCGCTTGCGGAAATTGATTGGCAATTTATGGAAACAGCCGCTAGCGCGAATGATGCTGTGGATTTTTTCAGTGCTGCACTGGAAGATGATATTTTTCGCATTGTCCCAGCACGACGACCCCCGCCAAAGCCTCCACGGTCTAACTCACGCCTACGCGTACTGCCCTCCGAAAGTATTGTAACTCTCGCTCGCCGTACTACAAACGACTGTTCAATTTTGCGAGTCGTAGTTATCGAAATTACAATCGTTTTCTCTATAATCGACACGTGAGACGCACCGAAGCGAACCTTCGCACGAATCCGAGAATTTTTTGGTCGTTTGCCAACTCCAAACCGAAGGAATCCGGGTTGCCTTATTCCATGTTTCTCGGGAATGACTCGGCTAATAGCGAAAGAGAAAAAGGCGACTTGCTTGCTCGTCATTTCAGGCAAGTGTTCCACGATTTTTCCGCTTCGCCGGCACAAGTGCTGGATGCCACGTGATGTGTTTAGTTTCGATATTCCACGCATTCCAAAAGACATGGTGATAGCCGTAATACGCAAGCTGAAGCTCTCGTTCGCCGCCGGGCCTGACGGCATTCCGTCATCAGTTCTAAAACGTTGTGTAGCCAATCTCTGCCTTCCACTTGTGAGGCTATTCAATCTCTCGGCACAGCAATGTGAGTTCCTCTACCGCTGGAAACTTTCATATCTGTTCCCAGTTGGAATGTTGCAAATTATCGTGGAACACCTCCCTGTGTGCCTGCTCAAAACTGTTCGAGATTATCATAAATGATGTTCTGTTCGCGTGTTGCAAAAATTATATCGATACAGAACAACACGGCTTTTACCCGAAGCACTCCGTGTTCACGAACCTGGTGCAGTTTACTTCTAACTGTTTGCGATGCATGGATTCAGGATGGCAAGTCAATGCTGCGTATATGGATCTAAAAGCTGCATATGACTCGGTGGACCATAATATCTTGCTTGCCAAGCTGGAGATACTTGGCGTCTCGTCAACAGCTGTGGTTTGGTTCAGATCTTACTTAGTGAATCGCTATATACGGGTTAAGATTGACACGTCAACAACTTGGGAGCTCCGGGAGGACCGCTACTGTTTTCGATCTTCTTAAACGACGTTGCCTTTCTGATACCATCAGGATGCCGCGTTTTCTATGCAGACGATACGAAAATCTACAACATTATTAAAAGTCTCTCAGACTGTTGGGACTTCCAGAATATGTAAGGTATATTTGCAGACTATTGCTCAATAAATTTGATCAGTCTAAGCATAGAAAAATGTAACATTATTTCCTATCACCGAAAAATCAAACCAATCATGTTTGACTATGTTCTCTACGGACGCTGTCTTGCTCGTGCACATAAGGGATCTGGGCGTTACCTTGGACTGCTGCCTCACTTTCAGAAGCCACTACAATGACATCATCTTCAGAGCTAATCAACAATTGGGTTTTATTTTCAAAATTGTCGACGAGTTCCGTGACCCGCCATGCCTCTACTCTACTGCTCGCTTGTGCGATCCTTGTTGGAGTCAAGTTTAGTTGTTTGGTGCCCTTTCCATGCTAGCTGGATCACTAGAATTGAATCCGTTCAACGCAAGTTTGTGAGATATGCTCTTCGTTTCCTCAACTGGCGGGACCCAACCAGAGTTAATGTACACGTGCATCCATCCCGCGTAATAGAGACACACTTTCTATAAGATCGTAGGTGCCTGGTACATTTCGAGACGTATTATTTCGCGTTTCTTTTTTCTTCCTACGTGCCTCATTCGTGTCACATTCACATGTGCTGTGTCTTATGAAATAGCTCGGCGAGCTCCAGGGAGATCGGCAGCGTACCTACGTCCTGCGTACATGCTAAAAGTGGCTGGTTGGTGATAAAAAAACAGCAGAGAACTGTTGTAGTCCTGTCAAATTCTCGTGTTGCTGGTACAACTGATTGATTTCAATCAGTTGGTATTCAATTTTTGAGGGTTGAGAGATTGCGGAAGATGAGTTAAACGATTACGAACCAATTACCGGCGGGGTTATTTGTTACCGATCCATGCGCATGACTTTTGCATGGTTCAAAATATTGATTTAGCTCCACCAAGTTCATACGATCTAAAATCAGCTCCTGATCATTCTCACAAAATTTGATCTCATTAGGATGCGAACTCATACTGCACTCGGCCCTTTGAAGTTTATGCGGGAATTGAAAAATTGAACGTTAGGATAATCAATTATTAATTGATTAGGAAAATGTTGTTCTTCTGACATGGTTCATTTACTACTCAGCAGACAACATTGGAATAATAGGAAAAAAAACGAGGCTATTATATCATAAGGGTAAGATGCAGTGTTGCCCTGAAAACAGCCGATTAATCCTACCAGCAAGTTATCAACTTGAAAATTAATTAATAACACATTTTCTTGACATTCAATTAAAAAGTGGCTTTCAACAAAGTTGTAGCTGGGAAACTTTCACGTAAGAAAGGAGGTGGGGAGGGCTCTCATGGACAACTTTTCCGAAAATCATTATGGTGCAGGGCTAGAACGATGAGGACAAAAAATACACTTTTCTTATAGTAATTCCCATATAAATTTCAAAGAGCCAGTGCAGAATCAGTTCGCCACCAAATTAGCTCAAATTTTGGGACATTGATCAGCCTGATTTAGTGGATCAAATTGATAGGTATTTTGCAGCTGGAAGAGAACCAATAGTTCGGAGGGCCCTTTAAAAAAGCTTCGTTGACGTGACTTCATCCATCAGTACTTTCAGCCTTTCAAGCTGTAGCCGACATCATTAGTTAATTCAAATATGTACTTAGATTTGAGAACTGTTCAAATATATTTAGACAAAAAGCATGGTGTGTTCGTCCCAAGTAGTATTCAACCTGAAAATATGATGAGAAATAAAAAAACTGGATTGTAAATTTTGGGATGAATCCAACATATTTGTCACACTCAACGGTCAGTATCTGAATCGAAAACCATTTTTTCCAAAATGTTTATTTAGTAGGCTCAATATCTTTGAAAGCTCTGCGGAGCCGAAGGACTAAACAAATATTACAATGGAGATCTAAATCGATTTCCTATATTTTTTTGTACAACACAACGCATCGAATCTCGACAGATCCCACCCACCCTTTCTGCCGAGGATGCTGATGTTCGTTTTTGCATGCTTTATCGGCCTCATGAGGGCACGTCCATTATCACCACCTCTTCATGCAACACCTCTACCACTTCCTCTGTTGATTTGCTGGTGCTGTCTGACAATGCACCTCCAGCCACTACACCAGGGTACGAACTGCTATCCGAGTTGCAAGGAATTTTGTAGTTCTTCAAGAAATTTCGTAGTACTTCAGGGAACTTTTTAAAAGTTCAGAAAACTTTCTTGAAGTGCAGATTTTTCTTTAAAGTTCAGCTAACTTTGTAGAAGCTCACCGAACTTCAGTGAACTTCGTAGAGTTTCATTGAATTGCTTCGGTAACTCTTCTTCTTCGTACCTGAAAAAGTTATAAGACAACGACACTTCATACACCTCGCAGCTCGTAATTGACAGTATGGGCTGAATGAGGCTATTCATACTGTCGCTTATGTGATTAGTAACAATTATGCTTCGTTTGACTCTAATGTTCCGTTAACTGTTTTCACTAGAACACTGTCCTGATTTTGAATGTTTCTTTGGTATTATTATTATTATATTTTGTTTTATGCATTAAGATCAACATATGTCAGATGAATCATGAGCTTAATTGAGTGAATTATTTGAAGTTCTGAGATCATGTAAAAGTTCATAAAACTTCGTAGAAGTGGGAACTTTATACAAGTTTAGGTATCTTCGTAGAAGTTTATTGTTTGATGGCAGGGAACCTCTTTATTACTCAGGGACCTTTATTATAACTTCAGAGCTTTGATGAAACCTCATGGACTTGAAATAGTTCAGAGAATTCCGCAAAAATTCAGGAAATTTCGTGCGTCGAACATTGCGGAAAATCAACGAGAAACATAGACGTGAAGCAAGCTTTGATGAAGTTTTGTGGACTGCGTAATAATTCGAGGAACTGCGTGTAACTTCATAGAAGTACAGGGCATTTTGAAAAAGTTCAGGGAATTAGTTAAGTTAAAATAGAAGACTTCAGGGATCTTAGTTTTAGTTTAGGGAGCTTCATAGCAGTTTGTCAGAGATCTTAAAAATCTCAATGAACTTCCTGAAGATGAAGATTTTGCACCATCGTTTAATTTCAAGGTACTTTGAAATTTGAGTAAATTTTCTAAAACTTAAGGAAATTTTGTAGATGTTCAGGAAACGTTGCATAAGTAACAGGATATTATTTTAGATATGCTCCCTAGACAGCCAGGAAGATTTAAAAGATCAGCAGTTCTTTTGATCTGAATTAGCGAGTTGCTAAAAAAAAAAGATGACTTAAACATGTGCTTAAGTTTTTGAATATCATAATTTTTCAAATGGATGGATCAACTTTCAACACGGTATTTTCCAAATTTAAACCATACACTCTGGCAACATGGTGATTTGATTGGTTGATCTGTTGCAGGTTGTAGCAATGGCTGTACCACTTCCTGGTTTGTTTTAGCGAGATGGTGGCGCTTGGTGGTCACTTTGTGGAATTGGTGCCGATACTCAGGCGCTTCCTTCTGACACTGTTGGTATACAAAGGCAAGGTCGCCCATTATTCAACCGAAAAGGTTATTTCTTCTTAGCGATTATGGACATCGACGCGAAAACGATGCCATCGAAACCCGCAGAGCAATGATCAGCAGAAGCCACCTAGATCATACCGTGCCAACCAGAAAGCGATTTGAAGGAACGGAACAGAAGGTCGGTAGACTTGGTGATATTAATAATTGGAATGGTAAATATATCACTTCACTGGTCTACACGCTCATCTGAGTTGCAGCCAACGATGCCCGCTCATGTCACTATTTTGCTGCAGCTATTTCTAGATAAACATTTCAAAAGGTCCTATTTGCATTGAACGATGCTCTTCATCGGCTTTCTCTTCCATTAATAACACAACTTCAAAAGCATTCATTGCTGTGTTCAACGTTCTAAGCACAAGATATGAACTGCTGATATCAAACTGTGAGGCAAAATTAGCACCAAATGCATTTGTTTAGGCGTGGTTATCAAAAGAAAAAGTCGATGAAGAGAATCGATCAAAGAAGATAGGACGATTTGAAATGTTTATCGAGATTTAGCATAGACCGCACCATCACCCAGTGGGCCACCGCTTCTGTTATAGAATTTATCTGAATGCTCGATCACATGAGGCACATTAAAAAAATCTGAACATTTCTGGTAACAAAGTACAAGTGAAAGCGTAAAGGTAACACGCCAAGAAAAAAATGTTCTGCAAAAAATCTTCCACCCATTGAATTATCATAACATTGTTATCATAATCTATTCAAAATACGTAACATCCCATCTAACAATGTATACCAGTTGTGTTGCCGATGAATGGTTAAATTATGTACGTTGAAAATGTGTGAACGTCTTGCAACGGTCAAATCCCCGTACTAAACAATACCGATACACTTTTTGTAGAATTTTTGTCCATTCTTTATTTTGAAAATAACGTGTCAAAAATGTTAGTCATGCAAGTGCTGTTAAGTGTTGAACCGGAAAAAAATAAACAAAGAATATTCTAATTGACCGGCAAATTAAAGGCTTTTCCTATTAGAGGATTGCAAGAATTTAAGCACTGCAAATCTATACTACCTTTCCTCTAAATAGGAATGGTTTGTGCTAACGCAAATGAAATGTCGGTCAAAGCAACCAAGTTTCAACAGCCTGTATTTCGCTTACCTACACCTTCCAGAACTTCGAGCTCTGCAGTTCTAGCATTAATCGTAGCACATAAGATGAGACACATGAGATCAGCGCGAGCTTCGCGCACGCCAGGATTTTTGGGTGTCGCATTTGTTTCTCGCTCGTATCTTATGCTCGCGTATCTCTTTCTCGCTCGTCACATGTTATTTTCATTGCGACGGGAGACGGTTTGTTGAAAGTCTCGGCAGCACATTTTTGCACACACGAGGAAAATGTAACTCTGGACCCAACAAACTTGCCACCGTACGAGGAGCGTTGCCGTCTCCTGGGGATCGAACCATTAGAGGTGAGACGGACGGTCACTCAAGCTATGTTCGTTGGAAAGCTGCTTACGGGTGACATTGACTGTCCAACACTGCTGACTCAGCTAAATATGTATGCCCCTGAGAGGCCTCTTCTTCAACGCGACTTTTTGTTTTCGGAACCACGGCGACGAAATTATTCACAACACGAGCCAATTCGAGCAATCAACCGACAATTCAACAACTTCTTTTATATGTTCGACTTCAATGTATCAGCTGACGTGTTTCGTGATCGGCTACTTGGCCTTTTCTGTACCGTTGACCGTTACTATTTAGATTAAGTTTTATTCATTTAGACAATGATTTTCAGTTGAATTTTTCAATATTTCCATATTGAATAGCCATGAGCAGCCATTAATCATGGATGCAAAATTGACTTGTTGATAGAGGAAACTTCCTCCACCACGAAATAGACAATCTATGGTTTCGATAGCGATGACTATGCTTCCACCTCGTTTGTCTGCTCAGAGCAGCAAATGACGTTCGATAGAATTATTTTCATCATCGTTTTGAATGATTTGCATTAAGGGACTGAAACGATACCAAATGCATTTCAATTTGAGATGACTACCATTCTGAAGAGAGCATTACGTATTCAAATTGAAGGCCCTATCCCTTCTCATAACAATGTTCATCCTGTATTCGAGAGGAAAATCATCTGATTTCAAAACAACCGTCATCCTGTTGCAGCTATCATTCGAAAAGGCGATTTCGATGTTTCGATTTGAATGGTCTGATGTTTCATTCCAACAGAGGACGCTGGTTTGGTACAGTGTACATCTTGTGTAAGGATCCATGCTTCGGTGATTCAACTTTGACAGTTGAAACATCAGGAGACGATACCCATGTGCCTGCAGGCTGCTCTACTTCATTCAAACGTCACTCAAAGATACTCACACCACCTTAATTTCATCTTACACTCACACATATGCGTTCGGGTGGTTCGAACACTGAGTAGTTGATGGAGCATGTTAGATGTTAGAAGAACATCATCTTCTAACGTGTAAAACTGACAACGAGAATTTTGTGTGTATTTTCTTTTTCCTTTATTTAACGTCGGTCTCTGTTCCGCAATCTAGTGCCAATCACCGACGGACATCGATTGCCATCCATTGACGGCAATCGAATGTGCAGGAAGGCAGCTTCCACACCTGCGTAGGATATCGCACCCATTCACAACACACATGGGCCGGGACCAACGGCTTTACTTCCCTTCCGAAGGAAGACGTGACCAGAGATTTTTATGCCTCAGAAAAATCCCACCGACCTCGGCTGGGATTGAACCCAGACCCATTGGGGTGTTAGAAAGCAGTCACGCTTACCACAACACCACCGGCGCCGGCTTTTTTGTGTGTAGTAGTAGGTAGTTGAAATGACTTTTGATTGATCAAGGTGTAACATTTCAATTTATTGACTCTGATGCACTCTTCATATTTGGATTTTGATTGGATTTAAATAATATTAAATTACATTTTCCGTTTTAAAACTGATATCCATTATTCCCCCATGGAGGCATATTTAGCAAGAATTGAAAAATGTGATAACCCACCCGACGAAATTCCTTCGCCTCACTTTCCAGGCTGAAGCAGAGATGCTAAACATTACCTTCCTTCCGCCCCCTGCCGCACGTCTCTGTTGAAAAGCGTAATCTCCCATCTTCATAGCTCCGCTCCGTCCACCTTTCCCGTCCTGTTCCGAGCAAAGAAGCAACCCTCTTGACCCAAAGCCCCATTAAGTTGCAAATTGAAAGTGACGGCTGAGGCTTTTAACAAATTTGACACGTTACCTCTGACCCTCCACCAGGCCATCGTCATTTTCTCCAGGTAACAAGAGAAACACTACTTGACAGACGGGAGGTTCTCTTACCAAATGATGACCTAGTTGACCGTCGTCGTCGTCGGAGTTGATGCTTTCCATTTTTTGTTTGAAGACGGTCGTTAAATCCAATATCGTACAGAAAATTGGGAAAAGATTCCTACTAAGGCTATTCAAATTTAACGATGCAGGCACGTGACTTGTGGTCTGTTTACTTACGTTCTGCTCGCTGGGAACCGACACACATGGCATCATGCTAACCGATTTCAGCCGCTGTTTATTGGTTTCCGCTTCAACTGTTCAGGAATTTTGAATACCAGTTTACGACCAACAACGAACCTTAATACTTCTACTTGTACTTGTGGAATTGGAAGATCCATTTTGGAAACGCAACGGTAAACATTTGCAAAAGCTTCGTAATATGGTTACTCTACTATTCAATCCGAACTGTGTCTTCAGCAACTCGGAATGCTTCCACAACTGAAAAGGCACAGCAAGTCGTAAATCACACACAACAACCTGAGGCAAGCTGGCAAACTGTTTGCCGCCAGATAGCAACATGTTTCCCATCATCGTATTGTGTGTGCAACATCTGGAAATTGCTGACTCCGGGCAAACCTGCTCACAGTCCATACCATCCCAGGGACTGGGGCTCCGGAAACAACTATAATAATGATACACAATCGCTGAGTTATGTGTTTAATCTTCGGTAGCTGCACACCTGAGCATGGATGGCCAAGATACTATCAAATTCAAATGTATGCATAATCGATGGGATTGGAGAGATGGGACTGCCGCGTTCAAAGAAATGAACTATTTCAACAGGTTTACGAACTGAAATCAGTGAAAAATGAAAATGATTTGCCTGGTTTGAGTTATGGCTGACAAATTGCGATATTGCTATCTTAGAACTCGAATGAAGGATGGTTTTCAGATGGCAGATCAATTTTACATGATGCATTTCTCAAGTACTTCAGTTATGAGTCTCATTGTTGATGTTTGTTCAAAGAAACTCTGACGAAAGATCCAGCGGTAAGCCACAAGCAACCGGAGCACATCTAATGTTGGAAATTTCAGCAGCTATCTGTTGGAAATTCCGGAATTCAAATATGTTTAAAAAGTTTTTAATATCTACATCGAAGTAAACATGTCTGTGTCATGTGTCATGTCATGCAATGCGATTCCCAGAGTTTATGGAATATTTTGTTTTGTTCCAATATTGCACCAACTATTCATCTTCCTAACTCGATATTCTCACGAATTCGATGGAAATCCTGTTTACTTTAACCACTTTTCCCATGCAAACATTCCTAACTTACCTCCTTCACTCAATGGTCACTTCAATATCGTGTTAAGGTGAGTTGGAAGTACTATCTTTTGGGAAATATTCTTGTCTCTTGGACTAGGAAAAATGTACACGGCCGTTCAAACTCCCTCACAGAAAGAGTAACTTCTACTCAGATGAAAGAGACATTTCTAAAAACGTAGGTCACTAAACACTGAGTAACCTACAGTTTTCGAGATTTCTAACTAACATAAACATATTTGTTGTTATTTTCTCAAGACAGCAAACAGTGAGGTTTGCTTGGAATTTCAAGTTGTAAAACAATGAAAGATCGCAGTGTTGAACTTGATTTTCTCAAATTAATCACAGAACTCAAGAGGAATTAATTATAGCTTATTAACCAACATAATTTAGATTTTGAAGTATTTTTATGGAGGATTGAGCAACTGTAGTGAGTTCTAACTGCTCAACGGAGAACCTGGATTAGGCCCAAATTGATTAAAAAAATTGATAGGTTCTTATTCTACTAGCATGGTAATTTTCACCTAGGATTGGTATAGTGATTTTATTTGTCGAGAAAAGAGTATGGAGCACATCACCACCGACTGGATAATTCCGATCACGTCATAATGTTGCTTTGTAAGTGTATGAGGGTTTTATGTCTTCGGAGGTGCTGCTACTGTACCTTTCAGCAAACTGTACGTGCGCAAATCAGCGATCATCTCTTTTTCCAGTGGTGCCGGGGGGAGATACCCCTCACCATCCCTCCCCAACGAGGGAGCATGGCAAAGGAGATGATCAACCCGATTTGTACCCTTCTCAAAATTTTCCTTTGCTCGCTTTCTACACTCTATATACAATTATTTATTTGTCGTCAATCAGTGTAGACCGTTTTACAATAGTTCTGTTGCTTTACATGCTATTTAAATTCAAACGTTTTATTTGAAATTGTCAATAAATGTAAATTACATATACAAATATCTAAGAAATAAAAATTGTTTAAACTTAACGAGATGAAAGCCTAGCAGTTAGTGTTCTCCTTACTGTATCTTTAGACATCGTTAGATCTATACGCTCACAATAATTATTATAAACTCACATCATTCTGTTGATTGGTCTATTTTTACCATAATTCGTTCTGTGAGGTGACAGTTGAAATACATTTCGAGTTCTTAACATGCGTGATGGTACGTTAACATTTAAGCTTGCTAATATTTTTTCTGAATTTAAGGCGTTGTGAGATAATATCATTAACAAACGAAATCATGGAAATTTCTCTTCGTTTCTTAAGTGTTTCAATGTTTATCAACATGCAACGGGACTCATAAGAAGGAAGGGGAAAAGAGGTCCAGCCTAGTTTCCTAAGAGCAAATAACAAAAACTGTTTTTGAACTGATTCTATACGATTTATATAAGTTTCATGATATGGAGCCCAAACCACACTGCAATATTCGAAAATTGATCTCACGTAAGCTATATAAAGTGTTTTGATGGTATATGGGTCTTTAAAATGATAACTAAATCTTTTTATGAATCCCAACATATTATTTGCTTTGTGAATTGTGGCATTCACATGGTCTACAAATGTCAACTTCGAGTCTAGAATTACTCCTAAGTCCCTAATTTTCACACTGCCATACTCTAACGGAAGTATCAACTCTATACTCTCATCTACCCATCTATCGTATAAAATGACCATATATATATTTGACGTTAAGCATCTTCAACTATCAAAACCTTTGCCAAGGTATAAACTAGAGGAGCGTAAAGAGCCTGAATTTATAAAGAGACGACATCTTATCCATTTGACAGGTCTTCTGCTCGATTGGAATGACTTTTCCTATGACTTTGACAGATAATCGATTGTTCCAATTTTGACACGTCGTCTCTTTATAAATTCAGGCTCTTTAGAGGAGCGGACTGGCTGGTTTTGAGTCAAACGAACTATCAAAACCTGTCAAAGCCAGAGCCAATCAAGCAGCACCTATCTTGATTGCGTTGGCAGTGTTGCAAGAAACCACCTAGACATAGATTGCCAAGGCAGTTTGTTTTCAATCCGCTCCTCTACTAGACTAGACCCTTTCTACAATTAACTAGAATAAACTAAACCACACATTTGGAAGAAAACGGTGAAAATCATGAAACAAATGTCAATTACAAATTTGAGTATCTCCCAAAGCGCAACGAATCGCAACCTGAGATTTTCAGGAACAAGTAAACAATTCTCGCACAACACGAGAAAAGGGCCTATCATTGTTGATCGATTCTCTTCCGCGAATAACCCGGCTGCAAATGAATTTCCTATTGAGTGTGTTGTTTTAGGCGCAAGCTAACATCATCTTCTGTAGAACTGCACTGCGAGATTAGCGAGAAATTCGTATATGTTGCCGTGGTAAACCAAAGAGAAAGTCGATGAAGAGAATCGATCAACGAGGATAGGCCTTTTCAAATGTTACGCGAGAATTCTTAATAAACAGAATATCAAAAAAATCATAGATGTATAATTTGGTGAAAGCGAACTGTTTGCATGGTGGTCGAGATGTTGGTAGAACGTGTTTTCAGCATTTTCTTTGAAATTTGAGTTTGAAATTAGTTTATTCCTTAGCATAAGTAATGTATTTAGTGAATTAACATCAGTTTAAAATAATAACTCATCAAATATTTCTTGATTTTCATATACATCGGAATCTAGGCTCTAGGGTATGTAGATTATTTTGATTGTTAAAAGGTTGAAAATAGGGTCGTCTACCTTTTTAAAACCGAAAAGAGTCGGTACACTTTTTTTTTCCAAGGTGTGCTTGTGAGTTTTGAAAGTGGCGATTAATGGGCACAAATGTGAATGTGGTCAAAAAACACTTGAAACTGTGAAATAAATATTGACCCTGATGACCATGAGATCATCCTCCTAAAGATCTGGATAATCCTTAAAAGTGGTCAATTCATGATACTGATCTTAGAGCTCAGCAGGTTTTGAAAAACATTAGGAATTGTCATGATAAAATTAATTTGGGGTCGTGACATAAACATGTACCCGGATGGCCATGGCACCGTCCTCCGGAAGATCTGGAACATCCGTAAAATGGCTAATCCATGAATCATCCTCCGGAAGATCCGTAACGTCCATAAAAGTGGTCTTCCATGATTCTGATTCGGTTTTTTCGAAAACACTTCAAACTGGGATATTTGAAAGAATTTACGATCGTGACATAAACCGTGGACCTGGATGGCCATTGGACCGTTTTCCATGAAGATCCGGAACATCCGTAAAAGTGTTTCATCCATGAAATTTTGAAAAAAGCCACGATTTTTTCGAAAACTCTTGGAACTGTGAAATAAGATAGAATCTAGGGTCATGACATAAACATGCATCCAAGAGTTCCACAATTTTTTGAAAAATTTGGAACCAGGATCGTCTAAAAACTCAGAGTGATGCAACAAACGCTGGTGCTACTCTAAAACAAGGGAGCGCGTCCCTTTTATTTGGAAGGAGAAAGAGACTAAGGAGAGAGAGATTTCTTATTTAGGAGAGAGTAGTTGGACAGCTCTTGCGTATAGCACAATCGAGTAGTGCACGGTGTTATGACGGGAGTAGCACTTTTCAATCGGGAGAGACGTGGTTTAGGGGTCGTCCATTAATTATGTCACACATTTAGGGGGGAGGGGGGTTTTGAAAACTGTGACGAGCCATACAAAAAAAAAATAGGTCCATACAAAAAATGTGACAAAGGGGGGAGGGGTGGTTGAAAATGGGCCAAATTTGCGTGACATAATTAATGGACCATCCCTTAGAGATTTGCAATAATGACTGCATATTTTAGGCTGGGTGCATAATATTTTTACACTCATATGATACATGTTGCAGTGACTGTATGGTATTCAAAAGCGTAGGAAAATGCAAATTTTAAGGGGGTAGTACACTTTGAACATCCAAAAAGTAAGGCATTTTCGTTAATTTTTTTAAGCAATTAAGCACTCAGGGAGGGCAAATATGTTATAACCCATTTATTAGTCATCCTTCGAACTACAATTTGTATTTTTTTGAACTCGATTGGCGTCTCCCCGTGGCCGGTGCACCAGGTCGCGCAGGCGTCCTCGCGCGGAGGTCGGAAAACGGCGTGGGAAAATACTCCTTTCCATGTGATCTTGGAACATAAATCAAACAAAAATCCTGATTAGTAATGAAATTTGGGTTAGAAATACGTATTCCAATTTATTTTAAATTATTTTTTTCTAAAGTTGTGGCTTTAGGAAGAAGGTCCATTTTTTCAACCTTAAAATGCTTACAAAACCGTGGTTTAAAAATCCATTTTTGACAAAATCGAAAATGTGGATACGTATTTCTAAGCAGAATTTAATTTTGAACAAGAAAACCTAGGTGATATCCAAATTTGATGATAACTGGTTAGAGTTATTTCCCGCGCCAGTTTGAAAAACCCCGTTTCGAGATAAACGCGTTTAAAGATAAAATTGCTCTCTCAGCGCGCTGGTACATGTTTTAGGAAATCGCTTCGTAAAGCGGTAAGGAATATTCTGGCGGACTTGGAGTCTCTTCTCAATTAAAGTATACATCCATTGAACATTTTAAGCTAAAAAAAAATGCATTTTTTTGAAAAGTCAAAGTGTACTTTCCCCTTAATGCTTTTCCTAAAGAGATTTTTTTAAGATCGATGTGTAATTTTCTTCACAAGGGGGTCGACATTCCGGCAAAAAATCTAAGCCAACCCGACACCAACCTGACTTCTATCAAACTCCAACCCGATGTTGACCTAACATACACCCAAAATTGACCCGAAATTGGGTCGACATCTACCTTAAATTTGCCTTACATTGATCTGACATCGGGTCGACATGTCTGTTTGGGGCTATTTTACACTGTCGGAGTGAAAGTACACTATCGGAGAAACAAAGAGAGAGAGAAAAGCTCTCCAACACAAAAAGAATGAAATGTGCTGCACGATTTAAAATGCTCTTTCACGTCTCTTTGGAAATGAAAGTGCAGCCTCGCAACAGCGTGTGTTTTACTCGCAAAAAATTGGGTAGCACCCGTTCCCTGCTTGGAACTGTGATGTAATAAATAATGTTGGGTCGTGAAGTAATCCTGGTGGCCATGGGATCGTCCTCTAGAAGATCCTGGACATCCGTAAAAGTGGTAAATCCTTGAAACTGATCCTAGAGCTCCACAGTTTTTTTTTGTTTTTTTTTAAAATGTTAGGAACTGTGATATAAGCCTGAATTTGGAGTCGTGACATAAACATGGACCCAGATGGCTATGGGCATCAGCCAATCAACGATCTTGTTTATACGAAAACCCTGGACATTTTTGTAAACTAAGTTTTTAGCATCAGCTGAGGATTTCAAAATGTCTGAAACTTTGCCAAAAATCTTGAATTGAACCAGTTCACTTTAACTTCGTGTGTGTGTGCAAATTTAGAAAAACAAAAAAACGTGGAGCTCTAGAACCAGTTTCGTGGATTGACCACTTTTACAAACGACCGTTCCGTTGTCTCCAGGATCAATATATAGAAACCATGACTTTATTCTTGCATATTATGAACATTTGGTATAACCAATAAATGGTTAAACTATGTCATTGCAAACTTCCCGCTTCACGTTTTTCTGAGGCATCATGTTCGGAGTGTTAAAAAAATTAAAGGGTTGTGTCCTAGACACTACAGCAGTATGACGTAGAATCTATCTATTCATCTCGTTCTATGATGCATGATATATGCATTTAAGTTAACATTCGACGTCCCTCCTTTTTTACATATTTTGCAGAAAAAATACATCCGAAGTCCCTCCTTTTTTACATATTCTGCACAGTTGTTGTGAAGAGGGGAGGGGGTTAACATAAATTGCTTTTCCTCATTCCTTATTGTGTCGCATTCCTCATTGTGGTCACGCCGTGATCCACCTTTAGCCACTGACCAAGTGCCACGCCGTCCGAAGTGACAATGAGCGAAAGCAGTTTTTTTTTTTTTTTTTTACAGTTAAATGATCTTTATTTCTTGTGTTTGTGTGGTTTACATGTATGAATTTTTCAAGTGACACAGATGCGTCTTTTCAACTTTAGTACAGTGAGATTTTAATTATTATTTACAGTTTCTAGTCCTATCAGGCCTATTTTAAAGTATGACCACCTTGGTGGGATTGGTATGATTTGAATTGGAAAAAGGAGTCTACTTATAACTACTATTTACAACTACAACTAACCTACAACTACTATATACACCTAACCTACTATATACAAATTGCTTATCAAAGCATGTTCTGATAAATTACATTTTTGTGCAAATTTAGTCTTAATTTCGTTAATTTTGGAATCTATTTTGGCAATGCCTGCCTCTTCATGTAAATTTGTTATTCTAGTGTCGAATGGACGATCAAGAACCATCCTCAGCACTCTATTCTGAGCGACCTGAATTTTGTTCCTGTGAGTCTTTGCACATGATTCCCACACCGGAGCTGCGTAGAGGATCGCAGGTGCTATGATTTGTTTGTAGACGGCCAGTTTGTTCACCCTTGAGAGGCGGGATCTGCGGCAAATCAGCGGATACAGACACCTAACCAAGGTAGAACACTTGACTACAGTTTTCTCTACATGCGAACGGAAGAGGAGCTTTTCATCGATCAACATCCCGAGATAGGTTACTTCGGCGGACCACTCAACCCTTGTGCCATCCATGATTACAGTATAAGATGGAGCCGGTTTCAGTTTGGGCGATTGCCGATGGAGGAACATGATCGCTTGTGTTTTGGAGGGATTGATTTTAATTTTCCACGTGGTGGCATAATCAGCAAAGGCGTTAAGGCATCGTTGAAGTTTGTTCGTTATTTCGCGAGGCATCCTTCCTTTGACGGCTATTGCGGTATCATCTGCGAACAGGAAGAACACGCAACCGTCTCCAAGGGGAGGAATGTCGGAAGTATAAATGCTGTAAAGCAAGGGGCCCAGCAGACTGCCTTGCGGGACACCTGCTGGGATGGAAAACGTGTCGGAAAGACAACCATTCAACGATACCTTAAACGACCTTTGCTGAAGGTAGTTACGGGTGATTTTAACCAGATGTAATGGGAAGTTGAAGTTACAAAGCTTGTACACAAGTCCGTCATGCCAAACATTGTCAAACGCCTTTTCAACGTCTAACAAGGCCATGGCTGTGGACTTTGATACAGCTTTGTTACTTCGGATGTTATTCATCACCCGCACTAGCTGGTGATTGGTGGAGTGCCCCTTTCTGAACCCAAACTGTTCCGGAAGGAGAATGTTATTTTCCTCGACAAACTTGAGCAAACGATTGAGAATGAGTTTCTCGAACAATTTGCTCAGCGCTGAAAGGAGGCTGATTGGTCTGTAGCTTGAAGGCAATGTTGGATCCTTACCGGGTTTGCGGATTGGTATGATTTTTGCTACTTTCCAGATGCTTGGAAAGTAGTGCAGTTCCAAACATCTGTTGAAGATAGCGGTTAGAAGAGACTGCACTTTCATGCTAAGTCTCTTCAAGATCAAGTTGAATATACCGTCAAACCCGGGAGCCTTCATGTTCTTGGTGCATTTCAGCGCTGAGCAAATCTGTTGTACTGTAATCATATTCGCCGGAGGCACGACACAAGGGGAGGCATCTAGGTTTTGAACGCATTGCGCAACCTGATCTTCGAGCGGACTTTGGATATTCGAGCCAAGCAAATGCGATGAAGCGACATGCTCGCCGATCGCATTTGCTTTCTCCTGTGGGGTGATTAAAAGCCGATCGTCATCATTTTCGACTTTGAGAGGTGGAATGGGTTTGGGATGAGTTTTCAGGACCTTGGCTACCTTCCAGAATGGTCTGGAGCGGTCGTCCAGATTCTGGACAACACGCCCGAAACTTTCATTTCGGAGTGAGTCCATTCTGGAAGCAATCTGTCTGTTCAGATCGGCCATTTCACGTTTTTTGCCCAGATCTCCAGTCCTCTGGAACTGGCGTCTACGAACATTTCTCAGGCGAATCAAAAGTTGGGTGTGGGAATCAATGTCAATAAACTTACCCCTCACAGGAACTCGTCGGACGCACGCCTCGTCAGCCACGGTTATGGCTTGGTGGAGTCCCTTCAACGCTCGGTCGATGTCCTCCACGGTGTCAAGCGGCGGGTTGTCGATGATGTGCCTGTCTACCACGCGTCCAAACTGGGCCCAGTTAACGCGATGGTAGTCCTTGCGCAAGCTTGAAGCAGGAGCCACGTTGCAGCCCAGTTCAGCCACCACCGGTTGGTGGTCGGAGCTGAGTTCGTTCAAGGCTACCGGCTTGGACAAGCCGATATTTGTCAGGAACAGGTCTAGCGTCGATGGGTTGCCCGCCGGTGAGATGAATGTTGGTTCATCCAAAAACCAAACGGAATACAGCCCATGCTGTGAGTGGTCGAACAGGAGACGACCGTTCTGGTTCTGCTGGTAGTTCCGCCAGGCCTCATGGCGAGCATTCAGATCTCCTCCAACTACGAAGCGGGAACCGGTACGGGTGATGGTGGACAGGTCCTTCTTGAATTTAGCCACTAGTCCACTGCTGGCGGCACACTGTCGAGGGCAGTAGACGGCGATGAACTGGACGTATCCAGTCGACGACTCCACCTCCACACCAAGGGCCTCGATGATAGAGGTGTGGATATGGGACAGAGTGTGGTATTTTATTCCTTTCTTGACGACGACCGCAACACCACCCCCCCTGGAGCTGGTGCGATCAAGCCGGATAGTGTTGTGGTCAGGCAACCAGAAGCTGTCGCCGGACTTTAGATGGGTCTCGGTTAGAAGGCCCACGTCGATGCTGTGCTTGCGGAGGAAGTCGGCAAGCTCAATCTCTTTTGCTCTTACAGAGCAAGCATTCCAGGTGACGATAGTTAGCGGTTTAGACGCCATACTGGATGATGAACTTACCGAGCACCTGGATCTGTTCGGGCTTATTGCGGCACTTACGAAGAGCACCGGACATGTTGACGAAAATTTCCATCAGTTCATCCGCTGAGAACAGATCGGGGTTGTTGTTTTGCGCTGTTGGTTGTCTCCAGAATCCAGGGGGGGATGGAGAGCTTTGGCCAGCAAAATCGCCGGAAGCTTCTTGAGGGGGGGCGGGTTGCACCCGCGAATTCGCTTGCCTTTGCTGGGGAGCACGAAGAGGCGGAAAATCCTCCGTCCTGAATGATGGGGTTTTGTCCTTCTTGCGTCCTGGTTGATTGTTGCTTGACGCCTGCTTTCGGATGCGTTTGAAGTCCTCGCGTTTGGAGCACTGTCTGTCGGAACCTTGATGTGCACCACCACAGTTAGCGCATTTTATCGCCACGGCTCCATCCGCAGGGCAGTTGGAAGTGGCGTGTTCTTGAGCGCAGTTGCTGCAGCGTGGCTTGATGTTGCAGTTGCGGGTACCGTGTCCAAAATTGAGGCACCTCATACACTGCGTTACGTCACGATGGCCGCCACGGTATGGCTCCCACCGTACGATGATGGAGCAGATTGATCGGATGGCTTGTAGCGCATTGAGCGTCACTGTCCCTTTCTGGAAGTGCACCAGGAAAAGACAATCCGGGTACGTCTTCACGTTTTCGTCTCTCCTTGTCATTCGGAAGACAGCGATTGGGGCAAGCTTGTACCGGTTGATTTCAGCTTCGACCATCTTGGGGTCGAAGTTTGGTAGACCCCTGATGACTACCTTGAAGGGCTTCTCACCGGGGATGTCGTGCGTGAAGAATTCCGCCTTGGTATCCTTCAGATGTTTCACGGCCACTTCGTACTCCGCTTTTGTTCGGAGCATCACCTTGGTGCCGATCCTGCCGAGCTTAAACTCAGCTGCAACGCCCAGCGATGAAAGATCGCCAATCAGCGTGTTGAGTGGGACTTGCTTCACCACCAGTGGAGGAAGCTTCATTTTTGCTGCACTCGGGGTGGCAGCAGTTTCGTTGTCGACGGCGTCGGCAAAATCACCAATGACGCTGACGTTCGTCGCGGTGGCATCGTCCCGTCCACTCGCACCATCGGACTGGCCTTGATTTTTCTTCCTCTTCTTAGACCGCTTCACCGTGGCTGAGGTGGGATTCCCTACATCGGTGGGAAGAGTAGCGTACCTATTCGAAATAGGTACACTCAAGCTACCCTCACCGCTGTTCTTCTTCTCCGTTTTCTCTCGGAGCCTGCTCCGGGAGCGCTGTCTTCCCATCACACGAAGCGACCGACACTACTGACGACGCGATTAAACTGCGAATGTTTGGAACAAACTAGAAACTTTAGAACAACTCGACAGAGCGAGCAAAGACCGAACTGTACTGCTTGACGTTCAAGCAGAGAATGATCTGATGAGCGAAAGCACGACAGCAACGCTGTTTTATATCTTTTCAGGTTCAAGCAGAACGATGTGCAACCGAACCTGATAGGATATCCCACCGTTCTTCATGAATGGGGCGGAGCAAAAAGTTTCTTTTGTGCAGAATATGTAAAGAAGGATGAATTTTGGATGTTAATATAATTGCATATATAGAGGCACCAGATATATTTCACCGTCAGTTGTTGGTAATTCATCGAGTGTATGTCTCCTATTAAGCAATATATTTTTTTTAATGTTGGCTCTGCATGTAAAAAATTAATTGTTTATACATTATTAGGGTGTGCTTAAAATTTATTTCCCAAAAATGATCGTCAAAGTCCATGTCTTTTTAGGGTTATTGTTGAGGGGGAGGGGGAGGGGGTAGTTAAGCGGGAGGGGGTTTTACATGCACATTTTTTCAAGTCTCATCCCTCATTGTGGTGGACACGCCGTGATCCACCTTTAGCCGCTGACCGAGTCCTGCTTGATGCAGGACCTAGTGCCACGCCGTCCGAAGCGGTAATGAGCAGAGGCATGAGAGCAGCGCTGATTTATATCTTTTCAGGTTCAAGCAGAATGATGTGCAACCAAGTGGTATTCGTTTGTGATGACTGAGTTTGGGAAAAAGGCTTATTTCGTGAAATCAGTGATAAAATTATCATTTGTACATTGTCAATAGTTTAATTACAGAAAAATTGGAAAAATATTTATTTCAACAGGTTCGGAATGTAATATCCTATCGATTGGCGTATTTGGATTTTAATTTCATCTATAAATGACAAAGTTACAAGCGTTCAAAACCTAACACTCCTTCACCACACATATTTTTTGATTTGCACCCCAGTATAGTCGACAAAGACGTAGGTCTATTCTCTCAGAGCCACATGCTGCTGAGAGAAATAACAAAACAACCTGCTGCGCCGCGTTGCGGCTGTTGTGTGAACTTGAAAAAAAAAACTGCTATCATTGGCAGAAGCACAATTTAAAGGCCCGCGCTCGGGGTGCCATCGGTATGCCCTAGCTTCCTTCTTAATTGTATAACTCGAGGTATGTGACATAATGTGACGACCATATGATAAAATGCAAACATGGAACGGGGGCCGTCTCAGTACCATCCTCCGGAAGATCCGTTACGTCCATAAAAGTGTTCGTCCTTGATTCGGTTTTTTCGAAAACACTTCGAACTGGAATATATGAAAGAATTTGCTATCGTGACATAATCGTGAACCTGGATGGCCATTGAACCGTTTTCCATGAAGATTCGGAATATCCGTTAAAGTGTTGCATCCATGAAATTGTGAAAAAATCAGCGAGTGCGAATTAATCTCCACGACTATCGACCGTCCTCAGAAGTGACATCAGGGCGTCAGTGTTTTTATCACACATGGCTTGGCAAACCTGTATTTTCTTGTTAGACAGATGTTTGCACGTTCTATGATTGCTTGAATTTCTGCTTGAAATACTGTTTTAAATATGCGTGAAAGTCCCGTAGATTCCCGAGTAGCAGCTATATAATAAGTGATTCTAGGTTTAGTTTAGTTTTATAAATTCATTTTCTGCATCATCACTGCATAAACTAACCTACGCTTACAATCGTACTATTTCACCGTACTATTAGTTCTAGTTCACTTTTATTACCAAATGCATTATATTCACTAATTTAAATAGGATAAGCAAATTTTAATTAATTTTCACTAGCAATAAGTAGGAATTATATCGAATTTAAATAAATACATTTTCTTCGATTACGGCCTTTCTTTTGATCTGTGCCTGTCTGTCTGTCTGTCTGCCTGGCGTTTTGTCACAGTGACTCACCGATAGTGGGGTACGTCAGAGCGGACAATGTATTAACATTTTAAGGTACGTACCATCGCTGCAGTTGGATGTGTGGTGCGGCGCAACGAGTTGTTGCGACACTCCCCCCAGTACTTCGACGTCATTGGTCCGACGTACTCACAGTTGCACCGATGTCCAACACTGCGATTTTCACGGCTGGTCTCTCTAGAACTCCAGTCGCTGTCTGCACCAGAGCACGACGGACCTGTCCATCCTTGGACCGGATTGCATGGACCACCCGACCTTTCGGCCAGCAGTTCCTTGGCAGCGTTTCGTCCACGACGACGACAATGTCTCCCTCCCCGACTGGTTTGACGCGATGATACCACTTCGTCCTACGCGTGAGGGTTGGTAGATATTCAGTGACCCAGCGTCGCCAAAATCTGTTTGCGTAGACCTGCGACATCTTCCAGGTGTGCTTCAGCGTGTAGTTACAGTCATCGAATGCGATCGGGGGCTTTGAATCGTCTGATGACCCGAGTAAGAAATGATTCGGGGTAAGCGGTGAAGACAGCTCATCGTCTAGCGGTAATTCAGTTAACGGCCGAGAATTGATGATTAGTTCGATTTCGGCTAACATGTTCTTTAGTAGCTCATCAGTGGGTGTGCATGTGAGTTGGAGGTGCTTCAGGGCCTTCTTGACAGATTGTACGAGGCGTTCCCAGGCTCCGCCGAAGTGTGGAGAAGCAGGTGGGTTGAATGACCATTTGGTGTCAGTGGTAACAAAATGTTCCATCAGCTTGTCCTGGTTAACTTGCTGCAGCGTTTTCTTTAGTTCTCGACTGGCTCCGATGAAGTTGGTGCCGCGATCGCTAACTATTTCCAGAGGGGTACCTCTCCTGGCGATGAAGTTTCGGATGGCGAGCGTTAGCGTTAGCGTTAGCGTTAGCGTTAGCGTTAGCGTTAGCGTTGTTATGATATACTTCGTAGATTGGATACTAGCGACACTCACGTCTCTTCTGAAATTCTCAGTAAGACTACTTTCAGGAATAATGCTGGGGAGTAAACATTGGTTCCAATCAAAACAAGAGTAACAGAAGCATGACTGTCGCTATTCCCGGCCACGCCCATCTTTACCATAACTAGGGATAGGGAAGGAAATGTTGATGTAGTACTTACTTAACGAGAGGCCACCGACTTAGCGACACCCTCATAAGTGCTACGGAGTTGGAGGGTTGGGTAGGGTATTCGGTTAGGATTCACCTCAAGTTGGCGATGCAACCAAAAGTATGTACTGTTAATTTGTTGTTTATTTAATCTATCGATAGCCGGCTATCGAAAGAACATATTCATTTTGTTTAGTGATCATGAATTTTAAGAGTCATGACGGAGAGCTTGGGATTAAACCCATGATTTTCTGCTCAGTAAGCAAAAACGATCCCTCCAGGGTCATCGAGCATCTCAGACCCATAACGCTTCGCGACAATACAGGGCTACGTTTTCGCTTGATATGCAAATAGTTTCCGAGGTTAATATTCAATATCAAATATATAAATGATGGTGGTGATTTATTGTGCTGTTGAAGAGCTTGGGGTTAAATCCATGATTTTCTGCTCAGTAAGCAAAATCGATCCCTCCAGGGTCATCGAGCATCTCATAATCCACAGCGCTTCGCGTCAAAGTACGAATATATGGATGAACTATCTATTATTGAATAACTATTATTTACGATAATTACATGAAAGAGATAAAATATAAACTACAAACAAAACGTGACTACTAAAATCTCAAAAAGATATTCTCACAAATATATTTCATGCAACCAGGAATCTCAAAACCATTAGACCCTATAATGATACTCTGCACATGTTAGACACAAGAATAGGCCAAAAAGCAAAAGTGAGACGGACACAAAACCTGCCAAATCCACTTGCAGTCACAATCAACGGTTCTACGAATCGCGAGCGCTCACGAATCATAAAACCGCTGACTGCGACATTCTGAAAGCGAAATTGGCAGGCTCTATGCGTCAAACTCCCGCCCTCCAATCTCCTCCTGCATCCAACAACACAAATCTTCACTACAACACCTAACGAATAAAACTCCGAAAATCACTTTTTCTGCCTATCTTTCTATTAGGCCTGCGGACATGCGTTAGCTTCGAAACTTCTAACCAAACTAGGAAAATTTTCAAATCACAAAAAAAAAAAACTTTTAAACGTAATTACAAAATAAATATTGATTATTTTACGCAAAAACGAGCACTTTTGTATCGTATGCTAAAAATAAAGTATTAATATAATTAAATGCAAAATTTACTAGAAAATCATTACTTTATTGGTGAGAAGTTTCTAATAAGCCCTCCCAGTTCCTCCGTATACAGAACAAATTTGATACTATAATCAGAATTGCTCAGTCTGCATGAAGCAGCCCATTTCATCAAGGAAGTTCTATTAACAACCAAGAATTAATCGTTTGAGGCCTACTGAAGCATTAAGAAGGTGATATTTGTCACTATAGGAAATCATCATTGTTGCAAATATAAAGAAATTAAACATAACCCTTTGCTTCAGTACCGTCAACCTCCATGTCCATGGGGAGGGACTGTAACCGACGATCTTTCAAATCCGAAAACTAAAAACTACGAAAAAGTACTTAGGCCTTCATTAAGTTCCACTTTCACGCGACGTTCAATGACAGGGTCCTATCCAGGATTACGTCTGAAAAATCCAAATCTGGCCAACGCCCACCCTAAACCTGTTCTAATCCACCTGAAATGACTAACGAATGGAAGACTTTGACTACCCAGCCATGCAATAGTCTCATTCCGTGCCTTATGGCAACTTGATGATTCTATTGCGCTCATCTTTTGGCACCACCCAGGGGAGACTTGGTCCTGTACCCAATGCTTAACTTATCTCCATTCCACTCAGCTACTCGCAATTTCTTGTGATATAGTGGGCGGAATATTATTATATGAGACAATTCAATGCAGACGTCTTTCCAAATTTGGCAGATGGACAGGTAATCGGTGAGTTACCACGATAGTTGCTATTCAACAACTCGACAACGTCCCATCGTCAACGCCTGCTATGAGAATTTCCCATTGCAGACGTCAACGAAATGACGTCATCGAGCTATCGATCAACTACCCTGGTTATCGCCTAGTACCTTATAGCACGATGCTAGGAGGCGAACCGGAAGAATCGATGAGCTACCGCTCCCCCCGATGAAGTTTCGGATGGCGAGGATGCACGAATCTGTTGTGAGGCTGTGGGCAACCTCGAGATGTATTGCTCGCACAGTGAGGCAGGTGATCAATACACCCCATCTTTTTTCGGTTCTCCGACCGATGACTACGGACATTGGACCGAAATAGTCGATACCGACATAGGAGAAGGGACGACAGAATGCTTTCAGACGCGTGGGGGGGTAGAGCGGCCATTTCTGGGGCTATTGGCTTTGCCTGGCGATTCTTGCAGTGCTGACATTGTGATCGCACACGATTGTATGTCGATCGTAGCTGAGGTACGTAGAATCTACGTCTGATTTGGTTGAGCGTAGTCTGGTGGTTCATGTGACAGAACTGCTGGTGAATACTGGCTATAATAAGGTCTGTAACTGGATGACGCTTTGGCAACAGTATCGGGCGCTTCGTACACTCGTCCACACTTTCGCAAGCGTCTATGCGGCCCTTCATTCGTAGCAGTCCACTTTCATCCAGAAACGGACTAAGTCCATACAGTGGACTACTTCTAGATAATGCGTTCTTCCATGGCTTTGGATTTGGTTTCATCAACTGGGCTATTTCCGCGGTGAACTCAGCATTTTGCACTGACTTCAGAATCAACAGTTCCGCCACTCTCAGCTCCTCTTGAGTTAGCGGACCGGTGACAATAGGCTCCTTCGATAGTCTTTTGCGTAGATTCGATGGATATCGCTTTACGAAGGCCACATGGCGCAGCAAACGTTTCCATCTGGAAAACTCTTCCCACCTGAACAGTGCACGTTCGACGGAGTGGTGTAGTACATGCGGACGCTTTTCTTCCGCGGTGCTATCGAATCTCGACATAGCAACTGGCCATTGCTCTCTCAATCCCCAGAGGAATTCAGGACCACGGTACCAACGACTTGCAGGCGAAAGATCCGGTAGCCTCTGCCATTTCGTGGCATCGTCAGCAACATTCAGCTTTGATGGGATCCAGTTCCATTCTTTTGGTTCTGTCAATTCCAACATCTCGCTTATTCGCACCGCTACGAATTGGCTATATTTGCGGTGATCTGAGTTCAGCCAGCAAAGAACGTCGCGTGAATCTGACCAAAATAAACGTTCTGTAGGTTTCAGCTTTTGTGACTCTAGAATGTCGTTCGCCAAGCGGGCTCCGATTACGGCTGCCTGAAGTTCTAGTCTGGGAATTGACACGAATCGCAATGGAGCTACCCGTGTCTTCGCGCCGACGAGCGCACATTCCACTACGCCATCTTCTTCAAATCGCAGGTAGGCAACTGCAGCAAACCCGTTTTCAGATGCAGCCACGAACACATGGAGCTGAATCACATTCCGTTCGCCTGTGCTCGTCTTCATCCGGTAACATCTAGGCACGCTGACAGTCTCCACTTGCGGAAGAACTCGTAACCACGTCTGCCATTTCTCCCACTGCTCGTTCTTGATAGGATCGTCCCAATTAACACCGCTACGCCAAATTTCCTGAAGTAGTATTTTCAGGAACATTAGGAAGTGCGCCAGTAGTCCCAGAGGGTCGTAGATCATCATCAGTGTACTTAGGATCTGCCTTTTTGTTGGTACGATGAGACCCTGAAGTAACTCGGTGTTAATCCTTGACGATAATTTGAAGGTAAAGGTATCGGTAGCAGTGCACCACCACAAGCCAAGGACTTTTTCCGTTCCCATCTCGCTCGGCATACTAAGGCTTTTCTCACTTGGCATTGCTTCTAGTTCTCGCAGCACTCGACTTGAGTTCGACAACCAATTCCGTATTTCGAACCCTGCCTGTGCGTGAACAAACCGGACATCTTTCGCTAGCTTTATCGCCTCTTGTTCCGTCTCGACACTAGAGAGCATATCATCAACGTAATGTTGTTTCACTATCGCTTCAGCTGCCCTTGGAAACTGATCCTGGAACCGTTGCGCATTGTGGTTCTTTACATACTGCGCACAGCTTGGTGAACACGTTGCTCCGAATGCCATTACTTTCATCACATAAACATCTGGACTACGGTTTAGTTCTCCGTTCCGCCATAGGAATCTTAGGCATTGTTGATCGAGCCAGTTCATCAACACCTGAAGGAACATTTCTCGAATGTCACCCGTAATGGCAATTCGGTATTCCCGCAAACGGTGAAGGACGGATACAAGACAAGTGAGTAGATCCGGTCCAGTAAGCAGGTATGAATTCAGCGATACTCCCGCTACCTTTGCGGCGGCGTCCCAAACAATACGCATCTTCCCCGGTTTATTTGGGTTAACCACAGGAAATATTGGGAGGTACCAGACGCGTGTGAATTTTTCGGCGAGTTGGCTATCCGTCAGCTTCTCGATGTACCCGATTCGCTCGTAATCCCGTATTTTCTCCTTCAATGCTTCAGCTAGTTTAGGGTCACGTTGCATTCTCTTTTCTAAGCAAATCAGACGTCTCATCGCCATCGGCTTGCTGTCCGGCAGTCGAACATCATCGTACCGCCAAAGTAATCCTGGTACATACCGCCTTTCCTTCACTTGGGTCATGGACTTCAGCAACTGTTCCGCTCGTTCATCGTCTTTCGATAAAAGTGGTTTCACAGGGCTCGTTACTCCAATACTGTCCAGTGAAAAGTAAGCTTTAACCGCATTATTGTAAAATACAATAGATCTGGAAATTATGTTTGGCTCACCAGACTCCCATGTATGGCGGCTTGGTTGAACCACTTTGAAGGGAACATCGTAGTATGTCTTTGCTACCATCCAATCTTCTATTGTTTTTACAGCTGAATTTAACTTGAAATCCTTAAGGATCCTTAGATGTTCTACCAAGTCACCATCTAAAATTTTATTTTGACTTTTAAACTGTAAAGCACTTTTTGCTGCCTGTAGCTTAACAAATTGGTGTAAAGGCAAAATATTGTGGATGGCATCCAAAGCATCTGATAATGTGCTTCTCATTGCTCCTGTCATTGATATACAAGCAAGTCTTTGTATTTTTACTAACTTGTTTTGAGCGGTTATTCCAATTATTTTGGGCCACCATATCATTGTAGCATAGGTAATTTTTGGTAGAACTATGGCCGAATATATCCAGTGTACCATATTTGGTCGTAGTTCCAGTTCAGATTCCTATCCAAACTAACACCTAGGTATTTAACTTCATCTGCGAACTGAATTCGAACTCTATCTAGAGTAGGCTGTGTCAACATTTTTTTTTTTCCTTTTGGTGAAAGGAACTATGACAGTTTTTGAAGGGTTTACATTTAAGTCCTCTCTCCTACACCAGTGGAAGGTCATGTTTAGGGCAGTTTGTAACCGATTTGAAATCGTGTTGTCAATTTTTCCCCGCGCTATAATGGCCACATCATCTGCGTAACCAATCACCTCGAAACCCTGCTCCGCTAAGCTTTTAAGGAGCTCACCCAAGTAACAATTTTGGTTTTATGAGGGTTCTGTAGACCATGATTTAGACTTATATCATGCTTTAAAACCTCAATAAAACATACAATGTTACTTGGGCGTTCACTACTCCTCCTTGAGGACAACCCTTCATCGATCATATAGTTAGTTGCGCACCTCCAAGATCTGCAGAAATTTCTCGATCTGTGAGTTGTTGGATGCATTATCGAATGCTCCTTCAATATCAAGAAAAGCAACCACGGCTATTTCTTTGGCTTCAAGCGATTTCTCGATTTTATTAACCAGCGATTGTAATGCCGTTATTGTAGATTTACCTGATTGATAAGCGAATTGAGATTTGCTAAGACGTAACCTTGCTTAACTTGAAGTCATCCACATTTTTTTCCATTGTTTTCAACAGAACAGAAGAAAGGCTTATGAGTCTGAAGGCTTTCGGAGTCGTTTTATCCCTTTTATCAGCTTTTGGAATGAAAACAACTCGAAACTTTCTTCATGTTTTAGCTATGTGGCTTAAAGCAACACTGACTTTAAATTGTTCAGTTAAGAGGGGAATAAGTACTTGTTTTTCCTGTTGAAGTAATGCTGGGAATATTCATCATCATCAATATTCATCATTCCTGGCAGAGTTGAAAGGTTGGAAAGAACTCAACGCCCATTCAACTCTAGATGGTGTGAAGATTTCACAAGCATTCAGATAGCCATCTTCAGACCATGCATGTCTTACCTTGTCTAAGTCCTGTTCTTCTTCAGCCGCCAAAGGGGTCGACCCTGTAAATGTCCCATCTTCTTTTTTGAGGCAACCAAGACCATTTGAATGGTATTTTGAAAGAACTTTATGCATCCTCGCAGCTGTTGGAGCGATATTGATGTCTTCATATACCCGTTTCCAGTCCTTCCGTTTGGCTCGCCTCAATTCTCTGTTGTATTCAGTTAGAGCCTTTTTTGTATTGGTCCCAATCTGAAGTAGCCTTTGCTCTGTTGAACAGCCGTCTGGATATCTTCCTCAATTTTGCCTGCTTATCGTTCCTCCAAGGAACATTCCTACTGGATGATTTATGTTGGGTAGGGCAGCTAGCATGATATGATGAGATCATTTTATTGATGACCGCATCAGACGCACTTTCTAGTTGCATGCGCGTCCTAATCTGTTCGTCATTAATCGAATTGTTATTTAGTAACTGGAAACGATAGAGGTCCCAGTTAGTTTTTCTTGGGTTTCTATACTGCTCATAATCGCATATCAGTCCCATCTTTGCTTGATTTCCTATCCATATGGGACTGATATGCGATTATGGGTAGTATAGTTTTCTGAAATTACTGGTCCGGCTTTATAATCAAACCTGATTTGTGTATGATCCGACAACGATTCTTCATCAGAAACATGCCAGTCCACAATCTTTCCTGTTAAAAGGTCACTGCAGATCATGAGATCGAGAACCTCTTGTCGCATAACATTGATAAATGTTGGAGAATTTCTTCTATTACATACGTCAATATCGCTAGACGATATGTAATTCAGGAGGGATGTAGAAGGAGGGACTTCATCAACGTCTCCTGGAAAATAAGCTGAAGCAATGCATACCTCCGTTCTTCCTCAGGTCGTAGGTAGGTATCTCCATCTTGATCGCAACGATATCCCTACCAATTAATTAAGTAATTGGGATAAATTTCAGTCTCCTATTTACTAAAATTGCTGTCCTTGGTTAGAACAGACTCTCGTCATACAATAATCTGCAATGATGTGAAGAGCAACCCAGTACCCTACCATTATTCATCCAGGGCTTCTGGATCAGACCCACGTCCAATTTTTCTTTGGTAAATCTTTTGCTGAATACTGCTGATGCACCCTTCGCATGATGAAGATTCACTTGAATAAATTTTATATGGTTCGTTTAAAAAAAAACATTTATTGTTAGAAACTATTCAGACGGAA
This sequence comes from Ochlerotatus camptorhynchus, assembly GCF_037179485.1. Taxonomy (NCBI): domain Eukaryota; kingdom Metazoa; phylum Arthropoda; class Insecta; order Diptera; family Culicidae; genus Ochlerotatus; species Ochlerotatus camptorhynchus. The sequence goes on from NW_027040722.1 coordinate 9,830,342, forward strand.
TATAAACGGGTATTTCAACATTACTTAACCTACGTAGATTTATTTACATGTTATATTTATTGATTTCAATTAACTTGTGTGTGTGTGTTCGTTCCTGTCTCCTATGAATGTGCGATTTCTCTCTCTTTCTAACTAAAGTACTCATGTGCTCTTATCTGTTCATTTAAACGACGTCACTTTATCGGCAACTCAGCTCCAAACGAGCGCATATTTTACAGGCGGGAATGCCACATGACGAGTTCCGGAAAAGCGTGTCACGGAAAACCGGCACTATTCGCTCATCAGTCACTCCGTGGCACCCTCGCCGTACGCCAAACAAGGCTTGACTCAACAGATGATCTTTGGCTTACGTGATGGTCACAGTCGATGCACTATCGACGGATTCGACGCACTCGTTAGTGATCGTCGAAGTTGGTGATCTGATGAATGGAGCTCGCTACAATGGCGCTTCACAAGCCGATGCGCTGGTGATTACTCTGACGTGCCGGTAGGTTGACGAACCGGTGGGTGGACCGTGTCCACGTGGAGATCGCCTGGGTCTCCTCGGACCTATTTTGTAACGGATCCGTCCGCTTCCGACCGGTTGACGATTACCGGGGAAATTCCGTTTGTCGGGGCTGCAGCAGAACAGTGAGCACAAGCACGAGCACGGACACGGATAACACATCCCATGTAATTCACTAGCCTGTCTCCTGATCGCACACAATTCTCTACACGCACACTTATTTTACTAGCTATGGGAACGAACAAAAATCTTGAATTAATTTGAATACTTCACATCACTTTAAATTACATTCTTCAACTACTTTAAACGACCACGAACAAACGCGCACACTTCAAAATCGTTGGAAAGCAAGTCCCCGGCAAGATAACCTTAGTTTCACGAACCCACTTGCAAATAGTAGATGTCGCCACACAACATAAACAAAGGGACTGCCCTTCACCACCGCAACGGTATTTCTGTAAGGGAAACCAACTTTTTGTTTCACCATGTGTGGATGTCAACAACAAGCAAGAATGAAAAGAGCGAATTTATGATGGTCGTGGTGAAATGAAATAAATCAAAACAAATAGAAACAGATTGATGGAGGTCTTCCTTATATAATCAAATGGAAATTAATATACTTTGGTTACTTCTATTATATTTTGCTCTTGAATATTATCAGCCTTGAGAATAATGTTTTTTGAGCATAGTTGTGTGATGAAGACATGCAATAAAAAGCCTTATCAATAAAAAGGAGTTTACTTCCCCATATTTCTATTGCAGGGTAAAAGAAATACAAAATTGATTCTTATTCGCGATGAGTTACAGTTTTGCTGTGTGAACACTAACATTTCGCATATCCATTCACTAACATCGTGTAGTACTAGAATTTCGACTAGAATGGGGTACGCTTATAGAACTTGGAACCAATAGGCTAGTCAAATAGTGAGCCAATATAAAATCGTTAGGTTCCACCGGTTGATTGTACTAATGTTGTACTCTTTTAAGCTATTACCTCAAATTGTATATTTTGCAGTACTAGCTGCATTTAATTAGTACGCTCTTTCTCGCTGCAAAACCATTCTTTCTTTGTTCATCATCGACGACAATAGCAATAACGTCGAAAACATCGAAAGTATCCTCGCTCAATTCTCATTTGTTTCGATTCATTCGATGATGATGATGGTCCCACCTCTTACCCCTACAAAGGTTTGAGCTGGACGATTTATCTTTAAGATAATTAAATATGACATTTTAACCAGGTTGGCAAACAAAATCGAACTGGTTTCAGTTACAGATATAAATTCCCTCTAGAGTTTACAGTTGCTTCACAGCGATATAAATGTGGAAAAGCTCAGGCGTCCACCTCTTAGATGGCAATCACATATTTTCGTTTTTCAAATCATATGTTTAAGCTCAAAGACATACGCGCCTACACATAAAAAGATCCATAAACTGATTATGTTTATGCAATAAGATTATTTTTAAAATTACTTTTTATTTATTTACGTCATTTCCGCATTTGTCCTATTCAGATAACACTTCTGAAATTTGTTAGTTTGACAGAACCACCAGCACCAAATTTTCGGGGAACAATGGAAATGTACTGGACTTGTCATGTTGCCCCGGGGTTGTTGGGAAGTCACGGACGAAATGACCGAGACCGTGAATCCCCAGATTGAGGAAAGTAAAACTTGGGCGAACCGGAAGTCCATCATTTCCCTAAACCCTTCGTGTCCTATAGTGAATCTAAAAACACAAAAGATAACTTGACTCGTTTAATTGTACGGCTGTCTCTTTCCTATCGTTATTCATGAAATAAATGGACCCGTCTTTTCGAAAGATTTCACCTACTGCCTACACTTAGGAATTTAATTCAAAACAGTTTAAACCTTTAAATTATACACAAATGTATACAAAATTCCTGATCGTTACAGCAGTTCAACTATTATCTACAAAGTTTTCAAAAGTTCCCTTTACTTTTAAGAAGATCTCCAAGCTTCTACGAAAGGCTCTGAAATCAAATGACAATTTCTTATTTTTTAAGAATTGCTCTTGACTTCCAAGATGGTCCCCGAGGTTTCATATCAAAAAAGAAAATTAAATATTCAGTTTAAATTCAAACGGAAGGGGGAGGGGGGGTTCGAGAATACACTATATCTAAACTATTTCCACAAGTTGCCCAGTCTCTCTATCTATCTGGCTAGCCCAACCGTCCACACGTCACGTACAGCTGAAATCAACCAATTCCACAAAACACGTGCCCTTCGTCATTCGAACACTACACTCACGTGTCTTCTTTTTCTCTGTTTCTTTAATTTATTTACATTACATCAAACGGCAGTCCTTTTCCATGCTGCTCGCCAAGCCAACCCATAATCGTATGCATATGCATACATTCCACCTCGACGACACACCGGCAATCAACAATTTCGCTGGTCGCTAGCATGCCGGTGTCTGGCGGTGTGGGTGTTTGTGGGAGTGTTTGTGTGCGTACCACGGAGCCAAATATGGGAAGGGCTGCCCCCTCCCTGACAGAGGAAGGATTGTGTGCATGTTTTGACTTTTTGAATTACAACTCTTTGTGTACCTATTAGGGTGGTTCAAAATATCGATTTTGCTCTACCCCACACAATTGGTTCCAGAATCAGGATTATACGCCTTTTCAATAGAATCTAAGCGATCGCAACATCAAAGAGTGTTGTGAGCAGACATTTTTGCCGTGAGGCATACGAAGCGGAACACTTTTTCACTATTCCTGATAAATTGATTCATCTGAGATGCTCCAAAGCCTGATGTACAGTTGAAAAATTTAATTATTCGTCGTTTTTGGGGGATCCTGCTGGTGCTCAGGAATATTTCTGCTGAGGAAAACGGAAAATTAGAATAGTGCTTTAGTGGTTATGATCTTTCGGATTTCTTGTGTGTGACTAGTTTAAATGCAAATCAGTTCAAATCTGTGGAACATCGTTAAATAAAACAATTACCGATGGAAATTGGCAAAATGTCCAATGACAAATTCTCTAAATTGTGTGTGTAAAATCTTTATTCTGATGTAAACAAACGGTTTGGTTGACGTTTCCTCTTGAATTCGCAGGGCGCACTCTACGTTGGTGGTAAATTAAAAATGCCTATTCAACCAAAATTTGAGCTCATTTGGTTGTGATCTGATACTGGGAATTACTATGAGAAAAGTGAATTTTTTGTTCACCACCAGTTCTTTCACCAGAATGATTTATGGATAACTTTGCTGAAGACCACTTTTTAATTGGACAACAGGTTAATTAGTTGACAATTGACTTGCTCCAACATTGGTGTACTTAGCGTGAAGAATAAGGTGGCAAATCCAGGTTACTATGTCATACAGAGTCGATGTTATAATAAGAGTCCTGAAAAGAGAAATTTTTGCGAACAAGCAGCACTGTTTGTGATTGATTTTTTTTATCAGAGTGAACGGAAACCACATTTTTTGTGTTTGCATCGAATGATTTTCATTCAGAAGTAAAACAATTCATTTCGGAAACGAATCCTCTAGGAGTTAAAACCAATTATGGGACCTGATACAATTTCAAACAAGTGCTTGTTATAACTTATCAATACCGACATGCACTAAATGAAGAAAATTATGTTCTGCAATGAATGCAGTCCACCGGCTTTGGGAACAATAATGTTTATTGACTGCCCGTTAGGGTACCCCGCTTGACAGTTCGATTGGGACTTCTGGCTTCACTCTTTGCGGGACTCCTATTATAACATTGACTCTGATAGTTCAAGATGCATTGTTGCCTTGAAGATAGTGGATTAATCATTTCAGAAAGTTATAGCTAAGAAAATATCCCATAAGCACAGATAGCAAGCTACACCTGGTTATTATTAAAGTAAAAGCAAAGACAACATATCAATAACACTGCCAACTCTTCCATTTTCTCATGCGAACGCTATGAGACAGGTACAATCGTGTCATCTGCCGCTCAAAGGTAAATGCTTCGATCGAATTTGATAGCAAAGATTACATCTTCAGAAGAAAGGTTTGTGTATTTGCTTATTTTTCTATGCGTTGCTTCCACCTTCACTCAAACGCAGCGCTACTGTACTGCCACTTGGGTTATGGCAAAGTTGCCAGTCTTCTTGATAAGATGTCTTCGGTAAAAGGCAAGGCAAATGGGATGAAAAAGTTCGCTTTTTCAAAAGTAATTCTCATAGAAACTTCAAAAGGCCAGTGTAGTCTGAGATCACAGCCAGAGTTGCGACCTATCACAATCAGCGTTGCCAGTATTCCAGATTTATCTGGATTTCCCAGATTTTCGGTCATTCGGCCAGATACACAGACAGATCACGTATATTTTCAGATTTTAAAAATATGTTCCAGATTTTCCCAGATTTCTCAAACATGTTGCTTTAAAAATATCATTGCTTTTGATTCACACTATTATCAAAAAATAAAAAGTTCTTCAATTATTAAAGGCCACCAACCTTGGAAATTATTGCATCATCGTACATGGAATTGTTACAACATAGTTGCATGTTAATGGGTTGCAGAATCATGAAAATAGAGCCATTTTCTAAAGATTATTCGCTGAAAAAAATCTTCAAACTTTAAAAAAATAGTGGGCCTGAATGTTTTTTTATTGGAATTTTCATTTATTTTCTATATTAAAAAAATCTAAATTTCAATACGGAGGAATTTTCATATTTTTTTTTTTAATTTAGAAAAATCGAAAACTTTTCAGGATTGAAAAAATAAACTCAGCCTTGGAAAATTAGCAAGGCTTTGCATCTAGACAACCACCAGAACTTTGAAGCATGTTGGTGAGATTTTTGTGAGATTTTTGAGGATAATTCATAAGGAAAATTTGAAAGGCATCTGATAATTTTTAGCATTCTTTTAAGAACCTGTGAACAGGGTTACTTCCACTCACTTGCTATAAAAAAATGTTTTTCAGAATTATGAAATCATTAGATGTTATAATGATAATTAGTACTTGTAAGTTACAAGCAGAGGTCGTGAAGTATGTGTTTGGTACATACAATCTGTCATTATTGCTTTCAGTGCGTCACAATCAGTGATTATACGATTCGTGAGCGCTCACTCTGAGTGAACGCTCACGAATCATAAGATCGCTGATTGTGACGCTCTGAAAGCGAAATTGACCGGTTTTATGAGTCAAACACATACTTTACACCCTCTTCTTGTTATTTACAAGTACAACATATCATTATATTATCTAATGATTTCATAATTCCGAAAAACAATTTTTTATAGCAAGTGAGTGGAAGCAACCCTCGAAAGCCTCCCTAATAAAGATAAATAATAATGGAAGCAACCCTGCCTGTGAATATTGAGTTACAGTAAAGGGTGATACGGTCAAAATTTGGTCAAGAGAAAACGTGTGTAAATCGGTGAAATCGTTTATTTAAAAAAATCAAATTAAATTTCTTTTTCAAGTTCAATTAGTATAAAATTCAGGAAAAATATTCAGTTAGGCTTCCGCTTTTCCAAATCCGAATTGCCGGGCCTTACGCTTGACCCCTGCCATCAGATTTTGTACAGCCACCTTGTCCACCTTCTTCGCCGCAGAAAGCCAGTTTGCCTTGAACTGCTGCTCGCCCTTAGCAGTTTTTTTGGTCTTCTTTAGGTTCCGCTTGACAATAGCCCAGTATTTCTCAATTGGGCGGAGCTCTGGCGTGTTGGGAGGGTTCTTGTCCTTGGGAACCACCTGCACGTTGTTGGCGGCGTACCACTCCATGGCCTTTTTACCGTAATGGCAAGATGCCAAATCCGGCCAAAACAGTACGGAACAACCGTGTTTCTTCAGGAAAGGCAGCAGACGTTTATTCAAACACTCTTTCACGTAAATTTCTTGGTTGACAGTCCCGGAAGCTATGAAAATGCTGCTTTTCAAGCCACAGGTACAGATGGCTTGCCAAACCAGATATTTCTTTGCGAACTTTGACAGTTTAATGTGCTTGAAAACATCTGCTACCTTTCCCCTTCCTTTTGCCGTATAAAACTCCTGTCCCGGAAGCTGCTTGTAGTCGGCTTTGACGTAGGTTTCGTCGTCCATTACCACGCAGTCAAACTTCGTCAGCATCGTCGTGTACAGCCTCCGGGATCGTGCTTTGGCCGTCGTATTTTGTTTATCATCGCGATTTGGAGTCACTACCTTCTTGTAAGTCGATAGTCCGGCTCGTTTTTTGGCTCGATGCACGGTTGTAGACGATACACCCAGCTTATTTGCGGCATCTCGGAGAGAGAGGTTAGGGTTTCGCTTGAAACTACCGGCAACTCTCTTTGTCGTCTCAGCGGCTTCCGGTTTTCGATTTCCCCCCGATCCAGACTTCCTGGCTGTCGACAAACGTTCCCCAAACACTTTAATTACATTTGTAACGGTTGATTTGGCAACTTTTAGCGATTTTGCCAACTTTGCGTGCGAGTAGCTCGGATTTTCGCGATGCGCGAGCAAAATTTTGATACGCTGCTCTTCTTGCTTGGACGGCATTTTGACAACTGAAGAGTGAATTCCAAAATCAAAATAGGAGCAACATTCTACACACACACACCTTCAAAATCAGGGGTGTTCAGGTTTTTTAAATGCAAAATTGAAAGAAATACGTCAAGTTGATATTGACCAAATTTTGACCGTATCACTCTTTAGTCTGTATTTCTTTAGAATTCTGAATTGACCTAGAATTTCAGAATTTTAAGGTAATGTTGAAAATAGTTTACAGTTCTTTGCGAAACCACAGGAGAATTTCAAATCAATTCTGAGTAGAGTTCCATCCAAAGAAAGTTCTTATGATGAAACTTAAGGAGTAGGCTGATACGAATCGTGAGAATAATTTCAATTAAATTCTGTTCAATGTTTCTATGGAAATTCATTTTAATAAATTTTAACGGAATTGTGCCAAAAGAACGTCTGGCAATTTCTAGGAGACTTTCAATGCCATTTTGGCAAAGTATCTGAGTAGTTAGCAAATACTGAAAAGGATTTCAAAAACAATTCTGACCTTACCTACAAAGCAGCTCAAAGGAAATTATCGGATAGGTCTGAGAATAGCGTGACGGTCATTCTGAAGTGTGTGCCAAGGAAATTATTAAGAATATTCTAATGGAATTCCATAGAGAAAGATGAAAACAAAATTGTCGCATAACATTTGAAAAAAGCCTATCCTCGTTGATCGATTCTCTTCATCGACTTTCTCTTTGGTTTACCACGGCAACATAAACGAATTTCTCGCTAAGCTTGCAGCACAGTTCGACAGAAGATGATGTTAGCTTGCGTCTGAAACAACACACTGAATGGGAAATTCATTTGCAGTTGTGTTATACGCGAAAAAGAAAATCGATGAAGAGAATCGATCAACAATGATAGGCCCTTTTCTCGTGTTGTGCGAGAATTATGCCAATTCTTGGAAATTATTACTAGTTTGAGGGAGTTGTGGAATCGGAGAGTGATTTTTAAGAGATAACAAGAGAACTCTTAGAATGTTACTGAAAACGTTTGGATATTAACAAGATTATTTAAAGGTTAAGTCCAGAAAAGAAGTATGATGGAATTCTAGAATGATTCAAATGGAGCTCTGAAAAAAGGACGAAGATATCCTGCAAAGAGTTCCATGTCAATTCAGACTAACAAAAAGTTTCATGATCTGGGACTTAGGAAATATATAAATTCCGCTTTCAGACATTTAAAATTATTCGTAATGGTAATGCAAACAGTTGAGTTACCTGTAGTTTAGGTAAACTGTGTGTGAATACCACGATGTTAGGCTTTGATTTCCACTTCAGCCTGGGGAATTTTACTTTAAAATAAAATTGCATACTGCCTACTATGACGTCAAGAACTACATTGCTAGATCAACCTCAGGGTAAGACAAATTATGGTACTACATCAAAAAGTAAGGACTATTAGTTAAAAAAAATTATCCCATCAAAGTTGCTTGAGTCTTTGCTTTTCATTCTTTTTAAAAAAAGTTACAGTTTAAAAAGCAATTCTTAAAATATTTTCTGCGTAATGGATATTCAAACTTTTTGGGCACACTGTGTCAATACTTTTCTTAACTTTTGGACGATTTAAGCAGTGCTAACAAGAAATTTGTTTTATATAATTTATTTAAACATGTAATTCATAAACATTCTGGTACTTCGAATAAATTCCAGATGATCATACTGACCGATTTTTACGGGCAGATTGGCACATCACTTTGATTTCAATAGCATTATGTTAAAAACAGGATTTTTGGAGCCTTCCAGATTTTATATTTAAACTGGTCCAGATTTTTATGAAAATGACCTGGCAACGCTGAAATCACAATCGTCAAACAGATGATGGTAGTAACGGTTGGTGCATTTCTATCAATGTGCTTGTCGAAGCACTCTCCATGACCATCGATCAAGTTAAAGAAAGAAGTAAAAAGCAACTCGACAGTGAGCATACATAAGGGCGTAAACGCGTTGATCGATTCTCTTCGTCGACTTCTCTTTTGTGAATAACTCGCTAGAATTAACGTTTCTCGGTGCGTTTGCTGCTTCTTTTGATAGCCAATACAACCTGTCACAACTCTGCATTGAACAAATTCTAGAAAATTCTTTCGCCTAGCTGTAGCAATGCAAAGAGAAAATCGATGAAGAGAATCGACCATCGCATATACGCCCTTATGAATACTCACTGTCGAACTGGTGAATGCCGTCTTCGGTGGTGATCTATCACCGATATGGTCATTCCCGACAATCACAACACTCATCTGTGCTCGTTTTGAACCATTACTGGTGATTGTTGTTTGCCATGGCTGTACCTCTCACTGTGTGACAAAACGTTCTGTCAGCGATAGTCGTTTGATGTGTTTACGAGTGTCGACATTTTGAACCACCCTAGTACCCATGTATGCAATGGGATCTATGGATATGACGCCGATGATGGCAAGCGTCCACCGCCGCATAACTGATAGGAAAATAATCGCTCAGTAATTGTACCTTTCCCAGTTCAGGACCGACGACTGGACGGCTAATGACAGGGCGTTAGACGAAGGGCACTTCTGTATGTACGGGTGAGTGGCTGTTGTATTCTGTTTAATTTTTTCCATTGTTTTTTGTCTGTCAGAATGGTCGGTCGGAATACACTTTTCAGCCAGACGGACGGACGGAACCATGCAAACCGATTACGGTGCAACTGAAACCGGCGTTTTTCGTAATTACAGCATATCGTGTGGGAGGATTTGCGTCAATAAAACATCTGAGGGTGAAATCTATGATCATTAGTGATTTGAACACACAGAGCGATCGTTTGCTGCGGGTTCAATCGAAATAGTCGAAGGGCACCATTCGACGTAGATGGTGATTTTTTTTCCATTAGCAATGCTTATTCTGCTAACTGTCAAACCGTTTTACACATTCAGTACCTATTCCAAAAATATCTTTTAGTTTTATGAAGTGATTTATATCCATTCAAATCGATTTTATCCCATATTGTTTTTTTTTTTTTTTTTGGTGTCAAGCTGAATCTGCGTGATAGCTTAGTTTTCAACACTTGACCCATTTGAATTAATTTTGCTTCTATCTTTTACAAAACAGCAGAAGGACTAGCCTATGTTGGCAGCTTGAGTGCATCCAAAATAAATGTGATAAGCTAGTTTGGCAAGTTAATTAATTTTGGTTTCCTCTCTAGATATTCTACTTATTTACTACTGAGCGTTGTATCAAATTAGTTAATTTAACGGACGAATCAATCATATCAAGATTTCGCGACCGTACTGAACAAATTCTATATTACATAAACTCAAAACCGTTTGACAAGCTCTACCAAATTGCATATCACTTCTGCGTAAGCTCCGTAGACGTAGGCGCGATGAATCCGACAGCCGCAAAAAGTTAAATATGCATCAATGCCACATAAGGAAAGATCGATTTTACAGTCACGTAGGGCTAGTTCATAGATTAAGATTGAGTGCACTTCAATCGTGTAGAAAATATGGTGTAATATTACTTGCCAAAAAGGGCTAAATTATCAATAATACAGTGCATGTTCTGACATTACATTGCTTTTACTGCATTTGTTTATTTATGTGGCCATTAAAATTAGATGAGATTTTCGACATGATTGAAGTGCATCCTCTTGGATGTAATATTAAAATTTTATTTTTTGCTGTGTATCAGAGATTTCACGTATTGAGAAAATAATAATATTTATAGTAATCGAGTACAATAACCTCATAGGAAAACAGTACCTACAAAAGATTAAAAGTTATTAATTGTCACATACCTCTAATTTAACTAATTATTTCCTAAACTATTCCTCTCCTTGTTATTCTCCTTAATGCTATTGGTCTGCTTGAGTTTTCTTATTGAAGTTCAAGTTAGTTGCCTCCCTAAGCGGACCCTCCGCATCCTCAATACTTTTGTGAATCAACTTAATGTTATTAGACTTTCTGAAGATTCTTATTTAAGTTCATTGGATGATTATGATATCTCATTAGCCTAATTTAATAAATAATTGAAATCTCCAATTCTCCTAATCAATCATAATCCATGCTTTATTAAGTACCTGCACTCAGGGATGGAAAATCATTGACATTCTTTTCATGCATTCATTTACATTCATTTGACTCTAACTTTTTTCATAAAAAGAATTCCTTAAAATAGTGTTTGAAACTTTTGTAGGCTTTGATATTAGCTACATGTTTTGTAAAAAATTTAAATCAGTATCTCTTATACATGATGAATCAGAGCGATAAGAACCCACCATTGTTTTTCAGTGAATGTAAATTGCATTCACTGTAAAACAATAACATGTTCTGCCAGCTCTAGTTCGTCATGCATAAGAGATTTAGATTTTAGTTCTTAACAAAAGTTGTAGTTAATATTAAAAGCTACAAAAGCTTCATATACTATTTTACGGTATTCTGTTGATGAAAAAAGTTAGAGGCAAATGAATGTAAATGAATACAGGAAATGAATTTAAATGATTTTCCATCCCTGCCTGCACTTGTGCTTGTAATCTAAGATTAAATGTGTTTCAAGTACTTTTGACTTTGACCTATATTTATTATATTTTAGTTCGACCCAGGTAAAACCTTCAAGTGACTAAAATGCTTCACTTTAAAGTTAGCTTCCTAGTTGATGTATAATTTATATAGAGTATCTGCTTCAAATATGCTCACACGTTTTCACTATGTCGCACCACAAAAATACGTTAAGTATGTCACAATAGAAGCACGCCACAGTGAAAATCTCGAGCCATAATTCAAACACTTATCCCAAATCAAAATTAAATATATATGTAATGTTGTAATATTTCAATGAAAACAACAATGAAAGCTTGCCACGCAAATAGAAGGAGCATTGTGGGACACGGGTGCACGACGTTAGGCATACGGTCGTTAGGCATACGGACGTTAGGCATAATGTACGATAGGCATAATGGACGTTGGGCATAAAGGACGTTAGGCATAATGGACGTTAGGCATAATCTACCGGATGAATTCCAGAAGGATGATAATGGAGACCGTCTATTGATTGCTGACTTCGGTGACAATAATGAAAGAGCCTTAATTTTTGGAACTCATGAACGACGTCTTGGACAGGCAAAGTATTGGGTTACAGATGGTACGTTTTGCCACAGTTCCTTGTTTGTTTCGGCAACTCGTCACTGTTCATGGAAGTATCGCTCCCTCACATCAACAGACGGTTCCGCTAGTTTTCATTCTGATGACAACAAAATCAGAATCGTTGTATCGAAAAGTATGGCAGAAAATCCTGGAAGCAGCAGGTATGTTTTTTTGTTATTGAATGAAAAACCACAGAATTAACCATTCTTGATTTCATGAGCTGTTCTTTGGCATCATATTTTATTCAACCTTGGCTGTTTTTTTGTTATTGAATGAAAAATCACAGAATTCACGATTCTTTATTTCATGAGCTGTTCTTTGAGGAAAACTTTTTCTTCTTTGACTTTTGCAATATGTGTAAGCATATATATCAACAAATGTGTGATTTTTTATTTCTAGATGCGATTGATTTAAAGATATAGTTCAAAACTAAGCTGAGTTTTCATTGTAAGATTACTTAACCGCTATCGCTTTTAATCATGGATCTAAGTAAATATGTAGATACGTCACTTAGGATATGATAAATAAAACTATGCTTATTAAATAAACTATGCTTGTTTAACTTGTATCACTTTTTATTCAACGCTAAGCCTAATTTAAGCATTGTTTACAGGTTTACAGGTTAAGCAGGTTTCTAGAGTTGCACAGCAGCAAGGTATTTTATGCCTAACGTCCATTATGCCTAACGTATATTATGCCTAACGTCCATTATGCCTAATGACTTTATGCCTAACGTCCATTATGCCTAACATCCGTATGCCTAACGTCCGTATGCCTAACGTATTTATGCCTAATGGGGTACACTCATATTCCGTTTATCAGTTCGGTTAGGCGCCTTCCTTACCTTGAAGACATGAAGTCCGGCCCGCTTCATTGTCTGCTAGACGAACCAGACAGAAGAATTGACCTTCTTGGCCACGTCCCGAAAGGTTCGAATTGCGCTTGAAGTAATCACTCACCGTGTTTGCGAACCAACAATGCTGAATTCTGGAAACAATCTTAACGCACAGCAGAAGCATGTATATCATCAAAGTAAAAATATCAAATTCCATTAAAGACCCTTTAGCGCCCCTGTTGCATCAGTGACATTAAAACCAGCATTTACAATTTTATCAGACATTACAAGCGCCTTTCAGTTGCATTAGTATCATCAAGATACGAAAAAGAATTTTAATAGAGACACCTAGCGCACCCTGTCACAAACCAATTATTTCAATTTCAGGAAACCAAAAATAAAAAATTAAATTCAATTCAATTAAAGATCACTTGCGCCCCTGTTACTTCAGGGACATTCGGTTGGTCACTCTACACAGTGTGCCAACATTAAACTTGGGCACACCCGGCCGCAGTCATTGGCGTTGTTTGGCACCCATGGTTACAATTTTTATGATCTTTAAAGTTACTGGCATTACTGAACCTTTTCTGCGCCTGCAGAGTGTGCATGTGTCAAAATTTGTGTTTAATGTTGCCACAATACAGTACAATTTTTAAAAACCAGAGTCGTGAATCTCCATTAAGTCCCGCCAGTGATTCTCCAAAATCGAATTGAATTCCACAAAGTACAGTCAGCGTACATCCTATCCCAAGTAACATTGCAAGTTTTATCGCAATATTAAAGCATGCTACAAGTCTAAATCATTGTCTGCAGAACCCTTATAAAACCTCAATTGCTACTTAGGACTGTCTGTCCGAAGAAGTAGGTACATGAAAAAAATCAGGGCAATCGCTTGCATAGAAACACCACTCAATCAATCTCAACATTACCAGCTCCAGCTCCGTTATTAAAGTCGTTACTCAGACTCCCGTTACCGGAGAAAAGTACGTCCTACGCATTGGCGTGCAAAGGGTGGGGCAAGGTGGGGCAATTGCCCCTCCTTTTATAAATAAGATGTTTATTTCCACATTTCCAAATTACGATATAAAATAACTTGTTTTCTTGATAACTAGATTTGAAGGTAAAATAACTTCATTTCATACTATAAGGGCACTGTTGACCTTTTATTGCGTCAATTCCTTTGAGATGGTGTCTGAAAATTGCACCACAAAGGTGCATGAAGGGACAAACTTCAATTAAATTTTTTGGCCAAAAAATTGAACCACAGTGGTGCATTCAAAACATTTATGGTGTAATTTTTTTTTTCAAGATGGTTCATGGAGGGCGTAAAAAAGAGGGTTAATTTAAGGTTGAAAAAATTCACCTTAATGGTGGTAAATCGACGAGAAAGCTTTTTATTGAATATCTGGTGTAAAAATATCATCAATCATGGAGGGACTAATCAAAATGAATAACCCTGGTGGAAAAATTGAATCACGCTAAAAATTTGGAAGTGCACATTTAACTGAATATTAATTGTGGAACGTTCGCAAATTCTGTGGTGAATGTAGTAGCAAGGTTTATTCATTTTTCTGGTGCATAATTTGCATCGTTCTGATGAAGGCAAGCTTCATTGAAAATTTATGGTGGAAAATTTGCAGTATTTGCCTGAGAATTGCACCACAAAAGTGCATGGTAAAACAAACTTCACTGACAATTGTTGGTGCACCATTCTGGCGAATGGAGGAGAATGCTTTATTGAAAATTTCTGGTGCAAAATTTGTATCGCTCTGTTTAATGAAATTAACACAAAAATTTCTGGTGGAAAATTTGCACTAGTCTGGTAAATGAAGGCACAAGCTTTATTTAAATTAAGCTATATTGAAAACTTCTGGAGGAAAATCTGCACCGTTCTGGTGAACGGATGGGCAAGCTTTTCGGAAAATGTTTGGTCTCAAATTTGCATCCTTTTTTTCTGGTGTAAAGATTGCTCCATTCTTTTGATTGGAGGGAAGCTGCTTTACTGAAAATTTATGCTGAAAAATCTGAAAATAGGGGCAAGTTTTATTTGGTGGAAAACGGTGAATTATTTGCATCATTCTGGTCAATTGAAATTCCGTGGTCTAAAATTTTCTGGTGTACAATTTTCTGGTGTTAAATTTTCTGGGGGCAATTTGTATTGAAAATTTCTGGTGTAAGACTCAATCTGCTGCATGAAGGGGCTAGCTGAATTGAAAATTCTCGATGTAAAAATTGCACAGTTCTGGTGAATGGCGGGGCAAGCTTTATTGAACATTTCTGGTAGGAAAACTATAATGTTTTGGTGAATGGACGGACAACTTAAACTTGACTTCCGAGAAGAACCTCAAGGGTATTGAATTTTGAAGAGAAGTTCCAAAAGAAAAGATTTCTGGGGATGATTTCATGAAAATTCTGCGAATAATTTCTAGTGAATCCTGCAGATAGTTGCAAGATAATTTCGAAAATTATATCGAGAGAATCAAATTTTGAATGGAATTCCAAATGGATATTGGGGAAAATTTCAAGGAAACTCCGGAGATAATTTCAAGTTCATTTTGAGAAGAATTTCTGGAGAAACAGAGGAAATTCTTCTGGAACATTAGGGGAATTTAATTTCCAAGGTGTTCTGAGAAAAAAAGTTCTAGAACATTCCGAGAAGAACCTCAAGGATATTGAATTCTTAGGACAGTTCCAAAATAATTCTGGAGAGATTCCAAATAAAATTCTGCGGATAATTTCTAGTGCATCCTGCAGATAGTTCCAAGATAATTTCGAAAAGAATACCGAGAAAATCAAATTTTGAGTGAACTTCCAAAGGGATTTTAAGCAAAATTTCAAGCGAATTCCGAGGATAATTTGTAGCTCATTCCGGGAATAATTTCTGAAACTCTAAAAGAATTTCAGGTCCTAGGTTTTCTGAGAAAAAAATCATGAAGAATTGTAAATATAATTCCAGTGGACTTCTAAGAAGAATTTCAAAAGAGCTCTTCGGAGAGTTCTAAAAAATCCGAGAAGATCCTCAAGGAGATTGAATTCTGAGGACTGTTCCAAAAGATTTCTGGGGAGTTTTCCAAGAAATGTCTGTGAATAATTTCTAGTAAATCCTGCAGATAGTTCCAAAAGAATACCGAGAAAATTAAATTTTGGGTGAAATTCCAAAGGGGTTTTTGAGGAAAATTTCAAGGGAGTACCAATAATTTCTAGCTCATTCCGGGAATAATTTCTAGATAATATTGAAGAAATTCTTCTGACACTCTAAGGGAATTTAAGTTCCAAGGTGTTCTGAGAAAAAGTCAAGAAGTATTCTCAAAATAATTCCAGAGTACTTCTGAGAAGAATTTCAAAAGAGCTCATAGAGTTCTAAAAATTTCTAAAAGAACCTAAGGAATTTTGAGGATGGACTTTTTCACAACTGTACAAAGTTTAAGACAGCTTTTGGATTCCCTAATTGAAAATTAGGTATAAGTTTGCCATTGAACCTTGATCGATTGTTGTCTTACTAAGAATTTGTCTAAGAATCTTCTATGAAAATTTCAAGCAATTTGTTACCGTGGTTGACATGCTTAATCCTTCGCACAAGTCGTCATTCCGTTAACAATCCTGTACTCGTTTATCAAAATAGTTTTGTGCGCCTTTGGTCCAATCTTTATATAGTTTTAAACCTTGGCATTTACATCAAAATTTGAAAACAATTAAAACTACAATTTTCGCTGAAAATGAACAAGTTCAACGTACTCGCAACGGAACAGTAGAGTGACTATAACAGCATATAAGGGCTTACAAAAATACTTACTTGAAATAGTCAAAAATTGTAACGATGCCTTCAAAATATACAAAAACCTACTGCACAAAATTTCAGAAAGGTAACTGAAGATGATACCAGTACCTTGAACAATATATTTTCTTTGAATTGTATTGTTAACCTGTAAAGAAGAGCATGACGCAAAACATTATTACAACGATTCCTACAGGGTTCAGAAATTTGGAAGAAATCGACCGAGTTGCTGGGCAAACACAATCGCAGTGATGCCCATGTTGGTAGTATGGAAGCGTGAAAGAATTTCAAAACCAGGAAGGCTATCGACGAAGAACTGGACCACCAAAAACAGCTATAATTGCTGCTAGTAAGGCAAAGCGGCTACAAAATCGCTATAAATGGAACATTTCATCGATATTGTGCGCATACTTTGCAAAGGTAGCCGACCACTTCGTGGACATTCGGAAGGAGCGGAAAGTGTGCCACCCAGTTGGTGGCTAACTACGATCCTGTGCTGGAAAAACACTTGGCGAAACGTGCGAAAAATTGCCAGTATACAAGTAACCGTATTCAAAATGACATGATTACGTCGTTGCACAATGTAATGTAAAGAAGATGAACCACCACCGGAGCAAAAAATAAATAAAATTAGCTAAATTGAACAGTAGGGAAAAAGTGGGAGGAGGACAGCACCATCTACCACGTACTTTGGAGTACTCCCCATCCCCAGATTAAATGCACCATAGAAAAAAATTGCCCCTCCTTAACAAGATTCCTGTGCACGCTACGAGTGGTTCTGATCAACCTTGAGCCGGGAACTATGGATTCGGTCCGAGCGAGACTTTTTGGACAGCTGTTCCGATCGAATAACTTCGTTTTCGGACAGTCCGGTGCTGGTAACAACTGAGTCAAACGACACTAAACCAAGGGTGCTGAACTGGTGGATTCTGTGCTGGATGTTGTCCGTAACAAATCCGAGGGTTGCGATTGCCTGCACGGCTTTCAGCTTACGCACTCGCTTGGCGGTGAAACTGGCTCAGGAAAATTTTAAATCTTTTGTAACGTTGGCAGAATTCAGTAGCAAAAATACTTCGATCGATACTGATCTCGAAGATTCGAGAAGATTACCCAGATCGCATCATGAACCCGTTCTCCGTCAATACATCGCACAAAGTATCCGCCACCGTCGAAGAGCCATACATACGTTTGCAAATTTCGTCCACCTTCATCGCCGATTCAGGAAATTTTCAAACGCATCGTCGAATAATTTACGGCCATTTTCCGCCGGAAGATCACCTTACACTGGTACACCGGGGAGGGAACAAACGACATGGAGTTCACCGAAGCCGAGATCAACATGAATTGACGAGGAAAGTGCCGACGGGTGATAATAGATGCACATGGTTAAAATGGTCGTTTTCATTATGCTACCATATACTACTGGTAATAATTGCTGAAATAAAATCTGGTTATATTAAAAATTAACACTGTTAAATTAATTTTGTTACAAATAAATTGCAGCAGCATGCGCACAAACACAACGCGTTTGGTAAATTTTTCATCGAATGTCCCCTTTTAGCATCCAACTGACCAAAGAATATTTTTACTGTTTGTACAATGCTTCCGCCCGCCAGATGGCACAGGAAATGTGCCCTCTTAATGTGAGTTAAGGTAATTAAGTTGAGGTAATCTTCCTTCCGAAAACACTTGTCCGGAATCTCCAGCAGTAAATCTACTTTCAGTGGCTTGCCATAAAATGTTCCCAAACGACTGGATCCAATATGGTGCACGATCCGTTGCTGAACGAATTTGAAGCTTTCCTTGGCGAGAACATGCGACCCGTTGGGAAATGCCAGCGGAAAATCAACTCCTTCATAATTCACATCCTTCAGAGATCATTCATTGTCCGCATCTTTTACCGTCCTCAAACTCTTCCGGAAATCGCCCAACGCTCAATATAATTTATCACCTTGAATTTCACCTTCACCTTGCTTAGCATCTCTTCCACCTGCAGCCGTAATAGATTCGAGTGGTAGAAATATTCCGTTTCCTTCAACCGATTGATTTCCTCAACCGTCAGCGGTTTGTACAGCTGCTTCATGGCTATGATCTTCCGTTGGTGTTCTTCGTCTGTCCGTCGCTTGGAATGGCTTTGCACTTAGCGCCTTTCGATTCCGAAGATCCGACAGTCGTGACTAGCACAAAGCGTTCACCACTTTCTTGACCGCTGTCGCTTTCCGGCTCCGGCCGCCCAAAATCGTCGCCGTCAATTGAGTTCTTAGGTTTCGAAAAACAAAACAAAATCAAGAGTTGTCAAAATACCGGGTTGCCAAACAAATCATTATTCTCAAGCAAACAAAAGTCAGTTCAATTACTTCTCGGTACTGCCATGCCAGCTGCGGCACACTGAGGTACGCTGAGGTACGCTGAGAAAATAGTTGGCGCAAAACAAGTGTGTAGAGTGACCACCCCTTGAAAACCAACATTTTCAATTTGATAAAACATTACAAACACTTTTAAGTTTCATTAATATCACCAAAGTTATCTAAATATCAAATTCAATTAAATACCTATTGCACATCCAATTTCCCCATTTTCAAACGCCCTCCACGAGCATGCTCATCATCAAAATAAACACAAAAAATTAAATTCAATTAAAGACCCCTAGCGCCCCCTGTTACAAACCAAAAATTCAGGCGTTAACAGTAAAGGTCTAGCATTAGGAGCATCGCATAGGGTATGAAACACAAATCATTTGGAGGGGCCATGGCCTCCCCTGCCCCCCCCCCCTTGCGCACGCTACTGCTGAAGATGATTTTGAAGTTGCCTCTCTGGTACAGTACTACCGAAGTACATAGAATTTCGAATGTTGAGACTTTAGAACTAATTTCCAACAAAATAATTAACAATTTCAGGCAAAAATCGTTGCAATCCACAATTGCAACGATTAATTCCCTTTATACTTAAATAAGATTTAGTTTAAGTTTTTAGTTATAGGATTCCAATTGTTATAATGACATGCAGGTTTAAAAAACCTGTTTAAAATACTGAATTGCCAAGGCAGGAACAATGTAAAAACACTTAGATAAATATCATAACAATTAAAACTGGTAAGTTACTGTAGTAGCTGCCTTGGTTAAAATTAAATGTAATTTAATTTGAATTTGGAACAAATAAAGAGTTAAATTAAAACTGTTGAGCAAAATAATTTCTCGACAATTGTCCCTTCTGCCAAACGTCCATTCGTCAAACGTTTGCCCCACTCACTGGTTGGATTTTTGGACATTTGATGTACCAGTTATGGCTTTACGTTCCTATTATGGGGTGATCCATTTATTTCCTTTGGGTATTGCATACATGCCATAATTGGAACACGAAAATAATAAAAAAAGGAAAGACTGTTATGGCACCTCAATACATTTGAGCGGAAGCCGAGTCTACGTCAGCACAATACTTACTTCCACCAACGGCAACAGAAGACCGACGGCCCACGCTATGTCTGAAGGCACTTTTTTTGCAACATTAATGTACCTCAGTTTTTTTCATCACAGGAAGTTAGAATGGATCTTAACAATCAAATCAGTGATGGTTTTAAAATATTTCATCTTGGGTTTTTTGAGAAAAAGTATTTTGAAGTATACTTAGTCGTTTATGAAGGCGTGTATGGACCATTGACAATACAAAACTGTTACGGATAGAAACAAATACAGCTGCATATGATTGTTGGAGATTAAGGTAGTCAAAATACTTCGTTTCAATGGTATAGTAAGATTTCCTCTTCGGTACCGTAAGATGTCGTAACTTTGTCGTGAACTCATAATGTTTAAAATGATGAAATAATTTACAATGGAGAGAATAAACTAAATTTACTATAATTATCAGTTCCATATGTTTCATCCATTTTTATCAATGCTTACATAAATATCTAAAGAGAATGATAAAATACCACCGCTTTCATCAAGTTTTTGTCGTATCTGAAATTATTTTCCACTGCTTTATAGATACTCCATGTTTGGGAAAAATCATTATGAACAGCTTCGTTTGTTTTTTTTTTCCGTGAACCAGGCTAAGACTTTTCCTGTACTATTGCAAAAATCTATAATGTGATGTTTTACAATATTGAATTTTGGGGCTACCGGAAGGTTTCGGTGGACCAACTTTCACAAAAAAGACCTATGCACTCATCCATGAGTTCATCACCAAAACAATGTCTCATCATAGCATCCATATTATCCAAAACCATTAGCTGATGATCAAAATTGCATCCTTCCAAAATTACACGTTTATCAAGCACCTAAAATGGCGACCAGCGAATCCAAATTGCGCATGATGAGTCGCATTTGCAGCAGCCACAGAATTTGAAGCGTTATTGAGATCATTATTGGCCGCGTTGTCTTTCGTCATAGCTGATTTGAGACCGGGCTGGATAGTTTGACGGTCGGTATATCTCATACGTTGAGCCAATTTTAGCGTATGTAACATAATACAAATATAGTGTAAAGCTATGTACATACTGACCTTATTAACACTCGGATTAAGATCTTTCTTAAAGCTAAGTAAATCTTCGTGAGAGATTTTTTACCATATTTACATCTCTTTGATGGACTTTCAGTAGGCCGATTTGACAGCACATCCCACCCCTGCTGTCGCCCTGCTCATGCCGTTGATCACATTTCATTAAGAAAGTGTGAAAGAGAAAGAGATATCGCAACAAATTCTCTCTATCATACCTGCTTTCTAAGACATGGAGTGGGAGTTGTTCCACCAACGACCCGATGAGACAGCTTATAGAAGTTAAATACATTCAAATTCATATCCCTCCATTTGGTTTTTCCTTGATTTCGTTGAACTTCGATGAAATTCTTCAATTTTTTCTGATGTTCTTAGATTTTTTTTAAGTTCTCAGACCGTCTCTTGTGAGTCGTAAAACTTATCAGAAGGACATTGAACTCCCCTGAAGCTCACAAAACGTCCCTGAAGTTGGCAGAATTTTCCTGAGGTTTATAGACCTTCTCTGAAGATCGAAGCACATCTTTGTAGTTTGAAGAATTTTCCTGAACTGAGATCAATGAGCTTCTATGAAGGTTGTTAAACTTCTCTGATTCTTTTGAGGAACGTCTTTAACTTTTCTAAAATTCACTATAATTCCCTATAGTTCGCAGAATTTCCTAGAAAGTCGCTGAGCCTTCCTGAAAGTTTCCTTAGACAAAATATGGGAACTGCAATGAAACTCCAGCAATTCTGTAGTAGTTAAAAGTGAAGGCTACCTAAACTCACTGGGCAAGAGCAGCTAATATCATGTGAGGTTCATTCCTGTATTATCGGCATTATCTGTTAAATGATTTTCAAACAACTTCGGCATGGGTTCCAAAAATCCAAACTAATTTTCTATTCCTTAGGGTTGTAAATGCCACCTTCGTCACCAGCTGAGTACGAGACACAAACATTTCAGATACCTACTAACTCTTTTATTGAACTCTGATAAAAATCTTTCAGCGAACGTCGCTACTAAAGTGGCGTGGTATTTTTTTTTTTCTTTTGATAATTTGAAGCACAGCAAGCGAACTCTCTATTTTCTTCGAGAGATTCAAAAAACACTCGAAACAGGCAGAAAATCAATGCCTACTATGATTACGTGGCTGTCTTGGACTGTCCTGCTCGTTTATTTCTCTTTTACTCTTATGAGGGAAGAGACATTAAACAAGAAGTTGTGCTAGCAACAAATATTATTTAATTTTGCGCAAAGTTGACATAATCAATACGCATCTTGCTTGAGAGTCAAAGAGAACTCTTTAAAGCCATTTTGATTAATTCAACAACTTTTGAACCTGATTTAACTGCATTTGTTCAATTCGCAACAGTTTTGTATCGTCAATAGTCCAATATACGCCTTCGTTATCGGCGTTGTAAACTCCAAAACACCATTTCTCAAAAAACCCAAGATGAAATATTTTCAAACCAACACAGAGTTGATTGTTAGGATCAATACTAACATCCTGTGAAGAAAAAACTGAGGTACATGCATGTTGCAAAAAAAGTGCCTTCAGACATAGCGTGCGGCCCCTTTGATGAGTATAATCCACTCGACAGGATCGGAATTGGACCGAAAATTTGACTATTATCTCATTTTCTCGTGGTACTGACAAACCGAATGATTGACTAACTGTCAGTATGTTCGATATGCATACCTACAGCTCAGCTCAGCCAACGAACCAAACAAACGTACGCTTGACTGACAGACTCCGGGTGCTGTATCTGGCATCTGGTCGGACACAAAGCACGAGGAAAAATCCGAGAAATTCTTTTGATTTCTGATGTTCTCGGTGATAATGAGCCTTTTTTTGCGTCTATTCAAAACGAATTACAATCCACTTCAGATGCAGTTATGGCATTTCGCTCAAAGGTGTTTATGGAATTGAAAACGCAAAAAGTCTCGACAGCGCAAAGCATTTGAAGGGTGGAAACCGGAGCCTGGATGTTGTGTATCTTCCATTGCCAACGAGCGGTCGAGCAGATTTTGAAGGTAATTTTGAGTGACAGCTGATGCCGGTATGCGTGCCGTGGGAGGAATGTGGTGTCGTTTTGCACATGCAGAAATCCCAAGTAAATTTGATACGACAAACATCAGAAAGATGAAAAGGTGCATTCTTATCGCAGGGATACCATCTGGTTTGCTGCCGGTGAAGAGCAAAATTTTGGTAAGTGACTTGAGAAAAACATTTTTGAATCAGTAGAACTCTACATAGGTACAGGTCCTAGAATTCCAAAAATTCATATTTTTCTTCCAAATCGTGGAGCTGAATTCTTGTTTAAATTTGCCCATCCGATTCAAACCGGTCTTTCATCATCGATATTGTGCAACCACTTCAATCAAAGCAATATTTAACCTCTCACCTACGGGTGCGGATCGAACCAAACAAAAAAAATCAATCGGATATTGCAGCGGAATGCAGTGGAGGAAGTATTCAACCAGAAGCCTTTATTTCAATCCATTGACCTGGGTTTCAACGGCACAGCGGTGGCTCTACTGAATTGTGTATCGATTATACCATTAATCGTTTCTACAGCCTGGGTTGGCCCCTCGTCTATTAGGATGACCGCATCAACAGTGCCCCCACTTGCCCCCGTCATCGTCATCGTCTCGATTACCGTCTCGTGTGGAAAAAATCAGGATCATCAATTGAAAAGGTCACATCACATCAGCTTAAAACACCACTTCTTTCACGTTCATCGGAAACAGATGGGACCGTTTCGGTTGTTGTTCCCGAAATGTGCTCCACTTTTTGTCGTGCGCCCGTGTGGGGAATGATTCAGCGCTTGCCACCGATTTTCCGATTGCACCTATCTACAGGGACTTCGATGTTTCGTTTGTGATGTGCGAGATTGAGGCTTCGCTCCAACAGCGCCGGGAGACGGGTAAATATTTTATTTTCAATCAATCTACCGTACCAGAAGAGCATCGGGTCAATTGAACAACTCCGAGATAATCCTCCAATTAACACTACAACTTTATGATTCCTACTTCTCAATGAACCTTAAACTTCCTGTGACCCTAATTACCATTAACCCGAAACAAACTGCCACGCACAAATCGTTTTACAGTGCAAGCCCCATTTTATCCAGCCCCAGCCTGTCCCCAGCAAGAAAGCAGTAAACTTTCTTGACGAAGGTTTTACAACTCCTACATACTGACACTCTTCCCCCAACTTCTCCGTTCTCTCTTCTCTAATTACAGATTGTGAACTTTGATTCCACCTTCCACCTGAAGAGGGACCGGCTCCCAAAGACTAGTGGTAAGTATTTTTCGGAGGATTTGCTTGCTTGTCGAAAGCTTAGGGATTATCTTACCGCTAGGAAAACAGATAGCCCCTTCTGATTGCACTCAGTGGGTCACACTTTCCGGTCCCATGTTTACGATGGAGGATTTGGAGATTGATCTCTCGAATGGGGCTGGATTATGCTTTGGGAGCTTACATAGGCGCCTATCAGATGTAGGTTGGGTATTACTTGCTAGGATAGGTTTGTTTGTGTGGAAATTGAACAAAGGAAAATTACTCCCCTACTCCGACAGCCTTGAAGCTAATATAAAATTGTCTTTTTATACACAATGTGATACTACTTTTACACATACCTTCAGCCTTGCAAAATAAATAGGTTAGATAAAAATCAACTGTTACACATCAACAGCTCCACGGCGAATCGGGAAAACTCGACCTTCTCCGATTTGAGTAAAATTTTGATAAATTGTGTGTTCACTTCCTATCGGAATGACGTCTGAGACAAAGTTCTACCGAATAATAAAGTTTTTCTGATGTTGAAAACACTTTTTTTTAAAGGTGTATACATTCAAAAAAAGTTATAAAAAGCTCAAAAGAGTATCTTAATCCATAAAAAAATTAAGTTTTTAAAATTCTTAAAACCATGGACACTTGAAAATTGACAAAAATCATTAAACAAGAACTTTAGGTTAACTTTTTTAACTTTTTGTGAATATGCTTTTTTGCCATCGGAAGCCACCAATCCAAACACCATAACGCTAGCAGGATGCTTGGTCAGATACACGTTCTTGTGCTCGTCAGCCACGTCTTTTACTGGAAGAAAACTAATACATTGGTCGGTTCTGGAATTTGATACGGAATCGACGGTAAACATGCTCTCGTCGGTGAGCAGGATTACCGGAGATTTTCGCTTAAGGAAGTTCAAGATTTTCCTGCATCGATCGACTCGTAGCTCCCGGATGCGGTTGGTAATCATGTGAGTTTTTTTTTTTTTTCGTGAACTCGACTTCGCCCCGCAATCTTCCTTTACGATCTTTCGTGCCGTAAAGTCACTGATCCCGTGTTCCTTTGCCATTTTCCTTATTGAACGCACTGGATTCACCCGAATCTTCCTTTTGATAGCAGCGATAACCCTCGGAACCCGAGCTGACCTTGGACGACCTGTGACCACCTTCGTGGATAGTTGTCATTTCTTTTCTCGGTCTAAAACCCCTTTGAAAGTCCATCGGGACACTCCCACGGCGATTGAAATGTCTTGTTGCGACATTTGCGCGTGGGACAAATCACGAATACGCTGCCACTTCGTCATGGTGCAACTGTCAAACTAAGTAAATCATTTTCTTTTATACATAGCCTACTACGGTATGAGCTATAGGTTATGTGCATGCAAAGAAAACCAAGGCAATGTATGTACAGATGAAACGGAAACCTTATTTGTACGATGGTGCAAACATTATCACGCAATCGGCAATGTAATATCTATTTAAAAAAAATGACACATTCCTAATCGTTTTCTGGGAAAAATTACATAAAAATGCTTGCTAACAAGAGTTTTAAAACACGACCTAAAGGTGATGTTCTATGTTTGACTTATGTTAATTTTAAAGTGTCCATAGCAGTGCTGATAAAAATCATTTCTTCTACACGCTATTTTGAGGCTACTCATTTTTTAGTCAAAAATCACTCCGGTCAGCCAAAAGGAAAGCTACCCACACATGGGTAAACATGCTTTTACTCAAGTTTGAGTAAACGTGCCTATGGAGGAAACTAGATAACAGTTACCCTGTAACCGTTCTGTTACAAAGGTCCAATACAATATTTGAAATATGCACCATGTGATCGAGCATTCAAATAAATTTGTGTAACACTTGCGGTGAAACCCACTGGGCAGACGATACGGCCATGCTTAACGGCCGACAACTGAATAAGGCGCGCATGGCCGTGGCAAAATGGTGACACGGAGTCACAGGTGATGAGCTGAAGGGTTCTGCGATGCTTAGAGAACGGCCATCGTGCACTTTATCTCAGGCGAGCGTGTAGACCAGAAGTGTCTCTGACGGATTTCACGCCAACTCGTCTTCGGAGTTGGCAGCACCCTCTCAGAACCTTATGAAACTTTGTGGGTGTGGAGACTTAGCAATTTTAAGCAACTTTGAGTACTTATTTTTTTCAAAATTTATCTCGCCTAACATTTGATAAGGGTCAAAGTTTTTTGTCGATTTTTTTTTCAAATCGATATAGCTTAAAAATGACAAGCCTTACAAAATAGTGATGTATGGCGAACTTTTAGCAAATAATCTGAAATTTTATAAAAAAATTTAAATAAATTAAAAAATTGGTTTCTACACTCTAAAAAAATATATTTAAAAATTAAAAGTCATTTTCCCAAAAATGGTACCCCTCAGATTTGCTTGATATTTTTTCTCATGAAAGGCAATATAATTACCTAACTTTTCTTCATACATCGCAAAGTGGGCGCTTTTAAGGAAAAAAAGTTGTTCGAACAACAACTTTTTCATGTTAATTTTTTTTTAGCGTGTTTCACTCAAAGTCGAATAGTAATACGCGCACAACCTTATTAAAATCCGTTGAAACTTAATGAGCATAAAGATTTTGACCTTTTGATAATCTGGGCGTGCTTAAAACAAAAATCTAGCCTAACATTTGAAAGGGCCTAATACAGAGGATTTTCCTGCATTTCGAATGGTGTTTTAATAAATGAAAACTCTAGTGTTTTTGTTTAGTGCATAATTTATTTTCCTATAATTCTCCATACATAATTTGAGTTTTTCATTGATTATTAGTCTATCGGAAACAGAGTGAAATTTTTCGGAGTTTCCTTTGAATGTGAAAATCGCTTAGTAGAAATTATGTTTTGAGAAATAGGTACAAAACAATGAAATTTTTGTGTACCAGGTATAGTTTTTACATGACTGAACAGCTCCTTGAGTTCATCGGACATCTTTGTGTATTGATCATTTGATATGAAGCAGAAGTTCAATTTTGTTATGCTTGTATCTGTTTGTTTAACTGCCCAGTCATACAGTTCTTGTGGAGTTGTGATTGTGTTTCCATAATCTCGAGCAAGACTTGCTCTCTTTGCCATTCGTTTGAGAGTTCCTCCAATTGCGTCACATGGGCCTTTCCCATGAGACGTTGCGAAGAAGTGCCATTCTGCTTCCAATCCATACTTGGACTTGAAGTTGCACAAACTGGCAAAATTCTTTTTATTTTTGTAATGAGCCGCTGCTCCATCTGACATGAAAGTAATTTTTGTGAAACTAATAGATTGTTTAATGAAATCTAACAATTTTGATATAAATAATTGAACTGCTATTGTATCATGGGTCAATACTTCTGAAATAATAATAAAGCTTAAATTTTCCAACTTGTTTTCTTTTATGTAGTAAATTTCGAAAGGATGTATCGTAGCTTGATTATTGTTCCAATGATACCCCTGTGCTTTCCTAATGTTCTGATTGCTGATGACTTGTTGATGGTTGCGGCTCTTCAAACTTCCGAGCATGGCTTGATTCTTTTCCATCCGATCGCCTCTTTTTCGGGAGAGGTGTCCTATTGTGCACTAAAATTCCACGACACGATTCACAAATACGCATTGTTACATCCAATTGATGATCAAAGCCCCATGAATGTATTTTCTCTATGAGACTTGATGATAAATTACGTAAATTATTGCGGCTGCAATTGGGATTGTTTATGTTGGCACTACATTGCACCCTTTTAATAATCAATTCAGCAGATTTTTCCATTGTTGTATATATAAACACTTTTTCGTTTCAACAACTATGCAGCACTACACTTTCAACAACTATGCACTACAGCAACTATGAGCATTGTTGTGATATCACCAAACTTAAATATTAGATTATGTCGGTAGAAACAGACTGCGGTGCTTTAAGTTTATACCTTATATCTCTCATGTGACTACCTGCGTTGTTATATAACTGCTATATAGCAGGTAACTTAACGATTATTTTAGGCATGCCTTAAATAATCGTTAAGTTACCTGCGCTATTATATGTATTCACTTGAGAGATGAGGTATAAACATATATATGTATATTGCTTACTAATGGACACACCTAATACATAAAAATAAATGAATGATTATTTTTCTAATTAAATTAATCACAAATACATGAATTGAAATCTTTTCATGAATAAAACATACTAAGTGATTTTTACTTAGTTTACCTGTTGATTTGGAACAATTTGAGGGTGGTTTTATAGAAGTTGGATAGAGTGTATGCATATATTATAATACAATCCATCACAGGAAAGTGCAAACCATGCTGAGATGGCTGTTCCTCATTAGAACGTTTTGTTCTGAACTCTTATTGGACGATTTGCAGGTAACTTCTCTGTAACCTTTTCAAATGTTAGGCTAGATTTCGCCCAGATTATCGAAAAGTATACCCATAAAGTTTAATCGAATTTTAATAAGGTTGTGCGCGTATTACTATTCGACTTTGAGTGAAACACGCTAAAAAAAAATTAACATGAAAAAGTTGTTGTTCGAACAACTTTTTTTCCTTAAAAGCGCCCACTTTGCGATGTATGAAGAAAAGTTAGGTAATTATATTGCCTTTCATGAGAAAAAATATCAAGCAAATCTGAGGGGTACCATTTTTGGGAAAATGACTTTTAATTTTTAAATATATTTTTTTAGAGTGTAGAAACCGATTTTTTATTTTATTTAAATTTTTTTACAAAATTTCAGATTATTTGCTAAAAGTTCGCCATACATCACTTTTTTGTAGGGCTTGTCATTTTTAAGCTATATCGATTTGAAAAAAAAATCGACAATAAACTTTGACCCTTATCAAATGTTAGGCGAGATAAATTTTGAAAAAAATAAGTACGCAAAGTTGCTTAAAATTGCTAAGTCTCCACACCCACAAAGTTCCATAAGGTTCTGAGAGGGTGCTGCCAACCACTGGATGAGTTGGCGTGAAATCCGTCGTCTGTGGAATACATTTTAACAGAATACAGTGCGAGTAGTGAATCAAGGTGAAGTGTAAATCACCAATTCAGCTGATTCAGGACCTTTCTTTTCAACCAATCAAATGGTTTTCTGGTTGGCGAGTCAAACACCGCCATTGCACGCTACGGTCTAGGTGACATTTAGTTACCTTGACCTAACCGTAAAGGACATTGTTCTCGGGGCTGAAGGCCCTAAACACCAAGGAGAATTCCACCAATCCCTTCCCGGTTCGACAGAGGGCGGCCTTGCCGTCGTCGACCGGCGTCGTCGACCGGCTTCGTCAGAAGGAAGCGCCTGTGCATCGGAGCCATCTCCACAAACCGCTATACCAGCCCCGGTAAAACCAACCCGCCATCGCACTACAGCCGCCGTTCGGTCAGCCTCGCTTCGTCCGCCATTGTCGGAATTGTACCGAAATTTCACCGAGCGGTGGTACCGCCACCTTGCCAACAAGATCGGCCTTTAAGGATGTTTCCGGAACCACAGCGAGCGCTCGCTGGTCTGCAGTCGTCGTAGTCGCCATCGTCATCAAGGGTATGTGCCAAGAAAATCGAACACAACACCACACAATCCACACTATCGGTAATTGGAGAAATACAGTGTTTAAATTGATCCGCGTTGTGTTTCAGTTTAATTGAAAGCTTGAGTGCCTTTTCATCCGCGTAGCCCCTCCAGTTTGCCCAGTAGTGCGCCAACTCTGAGACACAGTTCAAGGAGACTCGTGCTGCTGAGTTGTTGTCGGGCAGAACATTAGTTTCAACCCAGATGATGACATTTCAAGAGCAAATTTTCATTATGTCGAGAGTAACATTCGCACCGATCCGAGAAAAATAAAGTTTTGTTGTGATGGCGGAAAAGTTATTCCTATATCCAATTAAACACATATAATCTCATAGATATAGCAACGTTTAACATATTAAGCAGTGTTCTAATCATACAAAGCAGATCGCTAGCTTTCATGCTAAAAAATACTGGTGTTTGAGTCAAAAGTTATTATACCTCGTTTGGTGGCCCCATAATGTTACTTAAGTCAAAGTGTATTTACCTGGATATTCAGGAGATTTATCAATCACGTCTCCTTACGTGCACCCATTCATCAGGACCGTCGAAATCATCTTAGCAACAAACAGTTCGATTCATTCACTTTAATAATAAGAAAGAAAAGCGACGAACGTACCCTTTTTACGGGTTTATCTGCGCTGTTACTTAAGACAAACGGCATCTCCATAGAAATCGGGCGACTTAAGCAACTTCGAAACATAATTTGATAGGAAGGTGATTACGTCAAATAGCAATTAGACTGGTAAATAAATTAAAAAAAAAATACTCTTGATTTGTCAACTAAGTAAACCTTAAATAATTAATTTAATCTAAATACAGAAAACAGAAACCGTCTGGAAGTTAAAAGTACATTATAAAACAGATTCTTAAGCCATAAACGGGAGAAATTAAAATCAAAGCAGTTATAGCCTTTATTGAAAATCTTGCACTTGCTAGTTAACGGCTCATTAGCGCCGTAGTTTGTGCGAGAAGCCGGGATGTTAAAAAAATAATAAGCGCGTAAATTTACGCGTCTGATATTGACATTCAACTGCTGCAGAAGTAAACCGCAAGTAATGTCCGATCTAGGAGATTAGCGATGAAGGTAGCCTTAAAAATGCCTCGGCGAACACTAAGTAATTTTAGGGACATCAAATTACAACGACTTTCATAACTAGGGAGGTTGAAAGGATCACTCCAGGGTAGCCAGCGAAGAGAGAAACGTGCAAATCTTCGCTGAATGGCCTCAATACAATTCACCCCGTTGCTTTAAAAAGGAGCCCATACTACGGAACAGTAATCTAATGTGGAGTGGACTAGCGAACAATAGAGTGTTTTTAAACAGAAAATGTCCCTTGAATACCTCATTGTTGTAAGCAAACCTTACACTGAACCAATATGACATATTCCTGTTATGTGGAACTCTAATAAATTTGCGCTATAAGATTATCCAATGAAAATGATATGATTGAAAATGTGTCAGGTAAATTCTATATGCTGATAATTTGGTAACTTTTATATTTTTTTTTATATTAATTTATTTGTACAGGCTCAATTGAATAAACTTTACAGAGCCGAGTTATCATTTGCATTATACATGAATAATGTCTTAAATCTAGAGTTAAAGGAATTGAACCGATTACTCGCGGTCGTCTCGAGGTTAGTGGAGATTTACAATTTTTTGGATGGGGAAAGGAAGAAGGAGGTTTGAAATATGATTTATTATACAAATATTTAATTAATCCTAAAACATGAACTTATTTCTATTCATCTTGAAAACAAACATTAAAAAAAAAAACTAAATGCACAATACACAAACTAAACACAAGGTTAATCAAACTAACAATCTAAGGTTAGTATTCTTAAAGTAAACATATATGAGTTTCATAAACTCCAGATCACGTCTAGCCAAAATATCCCGAACTGGAACATTACCCGAGCAAAGTAAAATATCAAATTGATAATAAGTTCTATTACCCGGTTATCACTTTTTGATAGCTGAATATGTTATCATTATGGTTGAATTAACAGCCAACATAACAAAAATGATAACAAAAAATTTCTCGTTGGAGATCACAAAAATACCTAATTTTGTTATCATTGATAATATCTTGATAACAAATTCTGTAAGCCATACAAATTTATTCCATAAATTTCAAATCATGTTATCATTTTGATATCAAAGCCTTACCCTGATAACTGAAATATGATAAGGGATTAAAAGCACTATTTTTTATTGTTTCAATGCGAATAATATTTAAAGTTTTGAACTAACCTTGCAGCGTTAATAAATATATAGTGAATTTTTCATGATAACAACTGATAACAAATTTTATCAAGGCTGATAACTAAATAAGTTATGCGATAACAACTGAAAACAAAATGATATCTGGGATAACAATACTTATTATCTAGATGATATCGGGTTGTTATTTTACTTTGCTCGGGTAGGTTGTCTGCCTCGAGCCCGAAGGAAATCGCACAGCTCAGATCTGACTCCACGATGCTCAGCACAAGACCAAAGGATGTGATCGGCGTCTTGGTAACCTTGTCCACATTCACAGAGATTGCTGTCTCCCAGCCCAACACGAAACAAGTGAGCGTTTAACGAATAGTGATTGGACATGAGGCGAGACATCAGACGAATGAAGTCTCGACCCACATCCAACCCCTTGAACCAAGGACTCTTCGACACCTTAGGGATGATCGAGAATAGCCATCGTCCCAAACTTCCTTCACTCAAGGTTGCAAAGACTCATTTCAGCTAAAATAATGTGTTTCGGAATAATAAAACCAAAAGATGGTATGATGGCATGTTTTACTTGTAACTTACAAGAAGAGGTTACAAAGTATGCGTTGGAAACATAAAACCTGTAAATTTTGCTTTCTATGAGTCACAATCAGCGATTTGCTGATCGCTGAGTGAGTGAGTGAGTGAGTGAGTGAGTTTGTGAAAAATCGCTGACTGTGACTCTCATGAAGTGAAATAAACAGGTTTAATATGTCAAACACATTCTTTGCAACCTCTTCTTGTATCCTACCAATTCAAAATTTGATCATGGCATCTAATTATTTAATAATTTAGAAAAAAACATTGTTTTAGCTGAAATGAGTCTTTGCAACCTTGCCTTCACTCCATTTATTTGGCCAGCTGGCGAGCGACTGTTGACGATTAATCAAGAAAAATTCATTGTAGGCGATTTGTCGATCGTAAATAACACCTTGCATAGCGCCCACCTTAGCAAGTGAGTCCGCCTTCTCATTGCCCGGACCCATGCAAAGGTGATGACAAAAGATCTTAAAGATAAAGCACTAAGAAGTTCTCGTATTTTCATGAGAAAATACGAGGAGTGCTTTACCGGCCTCATGGAGCGTATAGCCTCGACAGAACTGAGACTATCCGTAAAAATAAAATAGTGATCTGGTGCAAGTGAGGCGATCGTTTCTAGCGTATAGTGTATTGCCGCCAGTTCAGCAACATATACGGAACAAGGAGCATGAAGCATTCGGGAGACGCTATGAAATTCGTTATAAATACCAAAACCAGCGGACGCCTCTATTAGTGATCCATCTGTGGAGAACGATCTTGCGGAATCAACTTAGCCAAACTTCGCAGCATAAATTGACGCAACAATCATGGAACGATGATGTTCTGGGCTCCACGAATCTCCCGCGTCATAGATAAATCAAAACTAACTGAATTTCCGAAGTCGGAGAAGCATACACGATGGGTATTATGCTGTGAAGGGCTGACATCCTGAGTTATGTACACGTAGTACAATGACATAAAACGAGTTTGAGGGTTGAGCTTAAGAAGCTTCTCAAAGTTTTCGATTACCAGTGGGTTCATAACTTCACAACTGGTGAGGAGCCTGAGGGACAATTCCAAAAACCGATCCGATAGTGGCAACATGCCCGCCAACACTTCGAGACTCATCGTATGAGTCGAGTGCATGCATCCTAACGCGATACGAAGACAACGATACTGTATACGTTCCAGTTTGATGATGTGAGTTTTAGCCGCCGATTGGAAGCAAAAACTACCGTACTCTAAAACCGATAAAATCGTTGTCCGGTACAACGTCAGAAGATCTTGCGGATGGGCTCCCCACCACGTTCCGGTAATTGTTCGGAGAAAATTGATCCTTTGTTGGCATTTTCGTCTCAGATACTCAATGTGGGATCTCCAGGTGCATTTTGAATCGAACCAGACCCCGAGATATTTGAAAGACATGGAATGAGTGATCGGTTTACCCAAAAGTTGAAGCTTCGGTTGTGCTGGGCCTTCCTAGAAAAAACGACGAACTCAGTTTTCTCCGTGGAGAATTCGATACCTAGCTGGATAGCCTAAGTAGACAAATTGTCTCAGGTATCCTGTAAGGGTACTTGCAGGTTGACCCCTTTGGGCCCTGTCATAGACACTACGCCATCATCTGCAAGTTGTCTCAACGTGCAGTTGTGACTTAGACAATTGTCAATTTCTCTGACATACAAATTGTACAAAAGGGGGCTTAAACATGAGCCCTGGGGGAGACCCATGTAACTAAATCGAGAAGCTGTAGAGTTTCCATGAGAAAAGCTCATATGTTTCTCTGACAGCAAATTGTACAAAAAGTTATTAATTAATGGGGAAAGGCCACAAGCGTGTAGTTTGTCTGAAAGGACTTCAACCGATACTGAATCAAAAGCCCCCTTAATATCCAAGAACACAGAAGCCATTTGCTCTTTTTTTAGCAAATTCCAACTGGATTTCTGTGGAAAGCAACGCGAGACAGTCGTTCGTTCCCTTACCCTACGGAAACCAAATTGAGTATCTGAGAGTAGGTAGTTCGTCTCAACCCATTTGTCGAGGCGAAAAAGGATCATTTTCTCCAACAATTTTCGAATGCACGATAACATCGCGATGGGACGATACGAGTTATGATCTGACGCGGGTTTTCCAGTCTTTTTAATGGCTATAACTCTCACTCGCCTCCAATCATCTGGAACAATATTGAACTCCAGGAACTGACAAAACAAGTTCAACATGCGCCTCTTAGCAACGAAAGGAGCGCAAGTGAGAGTTCCAGCATTGAAAAAGGCTGGCTGATCTCGTCTACCGAATTCGTCGTTTTGCGAGGAATCATCTGTGCCGGCACGGAATCAGGACATACTTTTCGCGCAAACTTGAGAATCCACCGATCCGAGTACTCCTCGCTCTCGTTGTTTGAAAACCGGTTACGCATCCTTCGCGCCGTGTTCCAAAGCGTATTCATCGACGTTTCGCGCGATAAATCGTCCACGAATTGCCGCCAGTATCCGCGTTTCTTGGCTTTGATGAGGCTCTTGAGTTCGCGTTCAAGAGTCGAGTACGCTTCGAAATACTCGGGTGTTTCGCGTTTCCGGAAAAGCTTAAACGCGTCGAACTTTTTACGATAAACCTCAGTGCATTGCTGGTCCCACCAAGGGGTAGGAGGTTTTCTACGAAAAGACGTTCCTGGAACCGGCCGAGTTTGAGCTCGAAGCGCGCTGTCCAAGATCAGATTGGAGAGGAAGTTATATTCCTCCAACGGTGGAAGCTCTTCTACCGACGACCCGGCTTCATCTATCGCGGTCTTGAACGTTGTCCAATCGATATTACGGGTGAGGTCGTACGCGACGATAAAGGATTCCGATGAATTGAACCCACTGGCAATCGAAATGCCGATCGGAAAGTGATCACTACCGTGGGGATCCTGGATCACATTCCACGTGCAATCCACCGATAATGAATTAGAGCAAAGTGTGAGGTCTAATCTACTTCCATTTGAGGATGGACCAGCCAGACGTGTTACTTCTCCATTGTTAAGAATTGTCATATTAAAGTTATCACAGAGGTCATATATCAAAGTAGAACGGTTGTCATCATACAGTTCCCCCCAGCCTGTACCGTGGGAATTAAAATCTCCCATAATCAACCGTGGAGTAGGAAGAACTGAACAGATATCTGAAAGTTGTTTTTGGCTAATCGAAACTCGGGGAGGAATATACACAGAAGCAATACAAAGGCTCTTGCCTTTAACAAAAGCCTGACATGCGACAACTTCAATACCTGGAAATTGTGGAAGATTCACTCTATAGAAGGAATGGCACTTTTTGATCCCCAAAAGTACTCCTCCTCCACGCGAATCCTCGCGATCCAGTCGAATAATGTTAAAATCATGAAAAGGAAGATCGATAT
This sequence comes from Ochlerotatus camptorhynchus, assembly GCF_037179485.1. Classification (NCBI taxonomy): domain Eukaryota; kingdom Metazoa; phylum Arthropoda; class Insecta; order Diptera; family Culicidae; genus Ochlerotatus; species Ochlerotatus camptorhynchus. The sequence goes on from NW_027040722.1 coordinate 9,866,543, forward strand.
CTAAAGAGAGCCAAGTTTCACACAGAGCAAATGCATCACAATCATTATTGTGAACCAAAAACTTAAACGATTCTATCTTAGGAATAAGACTTCGACAATTCCACTGTAGAACAGTGATCAAATCCCCGACCTCGTTTGGAAAATTATCCATCGAAGGAGATGATTGCTGCAAGGAGGGGCCACTTCAATGTCAACTGCTTCAAGAGGGTCTTCACAGTAGGAAGCATTGCCAGAACAATGCTTTTCAGAGGATCAGAAATATCGAGGTAATTGAGGATACTGTCCACAATGTTATCAAATGAGAACAACCCAGATGAAGAAGGGGCTTGTGTTCTGAAAATTGGGGCATCAAGGGTTTTGGATGTCCCCGGGAGAGGTGGAAAATCCTGGGTATAGTCAGTTCTGCGGAATCCAGGAGGAGTAGAAGTCTCCTTTTTTCCACCACTCCTTGATTTGGGCAAGCTGATTTGGGGTTCTTGATCTGCAACTTTCCGCGAACGGATGCGTTTTCGTTTCCGGGCAGAACCTTCCGGAAAACTGAAAGAAACTCCCTCCTCAGCCAAGTCAGAGCCAGACTCGTCATCTGACAAAAGAGCGAAGGGATTTGTTTCGTTGGTCGATGGCTTGGCTGTCTTAAGCATTTCTGCACAAGACCGCCTGGAACGTTCTTTAAGAGAGCGTTCTAGTTTCTCCCCGCGTTGTTTGTACCCCGGACACGACGAGAGACCATGAGGAGGAGATCCTTTGCAGTACACGCATTTTGGTGCCGTGACTGTGCAGGCGCCATTCTCGTGCTTCTCCCCGCATTTGGAACAGCGTGCCTTGCTGCCACAGTGAGAGGCCGTATGTCCCAACTGTTTGCAGTTTTGGCAGATCATGACCCGAGGAACAAACAAGCGCACAGGTAGCCGAAGTTTTCCCAACTCGATGTACTGAGGAAGGGCTGAACCAGAAAAGGTCACGCGAAACGAGTCTGTGGAGGTAAAACTCTTTTTACCCTCGCTGACAGATACTGAGCCCAGTTTTTGGACATCCAGTATCTTCACCGGGGGGAGCAAGGGGTTCTTGAAACGGCCAACCGCCTGCTTCTCCAAGATATCGGGGGTCAGACTCGCTTCGGTGACCACACCTTCGATCTCCACATCACGAGCTGGAATGTAAACCCTGTACTCAATCGTAAAGAGCTGGGAGGCAGCAATTGGTAACTTTTATATGATCGTCATGTGATAAATGAAAATCGGTCAAATTATAATAATTAAATGAAATGGATTTGAAACCCATAAGCATAAGCTTTACTTTTCACCACAATACAATATATGTGTCATAAATCAATCGAAGTAAAGTTTATGTGAAAATCACATGAAATTTACTTCTTTTTTTGACACATATATTTAATAAATTTCAAAAAATAAATCGAAACATAAACATCAGGAGCTTCCACAGTTGTGTATTTTTTTTATTGTAGCTGATTTGAGATTCGATCAAGAACTGTTGAGGTGGGATGTTATCGGTGTTTGCGCTCGATTCCACTGGACCACGGCTGACTTCAAGATTGAGCTCGTTCAATTAGCATGAAGTAAGAACAGCTCTCCCGACATGGAATGTAGTGCAACGTTATGCTCGTTTTGCTAGAGTGAAGAAAAATAGCACTGACAAATGTATGCTCCGTTTCGGTGCTGTCGTGTATTCAAATCTTGCTTAATGATCCTGTGTGCAATAAAACAACGACTACGTTATATGAGTTCATGGAACCGGTTAATGAAGTTCGTGTACTAGTGCTGGAATCTGATTTAGCTGTGCACACTAAGATTTTGTTTCCGTGTTCGGTAAATTTTACCGAAATCAGAACAACTGAACATTCGGTAAAACTTTGACATTCATTTTAAAGGCAATTGAATTTGAAAATAGTTTCAAAACATGTTCAACCTTGTATGATCAAATATTGTCATTTTAGTAGAGATATAGTTTCAAAGTAACTTTTACCGAACAGTTCAGCTGTTCAGATTTCGGTAAAAATTACCGAAGTCGGCGATAATTTCTAAGTGTGTGTAGGAGGCTTACAATTAGAATCTTAGCACAGTAAATATTGCAGTAGAATCATTCTTTTTTCAATCTCAATACATTCTTTTCCGGAACCTCTTATCTTATGGAACAATAACAAACAAGGATTATTCAAAACAGTATCACTGTTGTTAGCTATATTTAATTCGACTAATCATTTTAATGCGTGTACGATAACATAGTTGAAAATTGTTTCAATAATTTATGAAGAACAATCATGTAAGATGTATTTTATGGAAGAGATATTTATCACAGAAAACTTTTTCAAAAAAAAAAGTTTGCTGTTGGATTTCTTAAAAGGCAAATCTATATGACCATATAATGATTGGGATAGATCTGTTTACAATCTTTAAACGTCAAAAATCAAAGGAAGCTATTATGATGAGATATGTATGTTTTCCTATACTGCAAAGTTAAATAACTGTCCAATAGTTTCTACATGTCTGTTTACACGCGACATATCAACAAACGTCAGAAATCGTTAAAAGCAACTCCAATAAAATAAACATAATTATCTTGTAAGATATATCTTTAAGTGAGCAATATTCATCATGAAAACATGTATATTTTACAGAATTTTCTGCAAACTTATAGGATTTTCCATTAGTTTCTAGATGTCTGTTCCCACCCATTACATATCACCAGTTTTTCACCATGAAATATATCAGACAATATTCTACATCTTATCTATCGCTAACCACGCTCGAAGCAAAGTATTATCAAGTACTAAGTATGTGAAATTACAATAGAAATCATTCCATATCGTAGTCATGGTTTTTAAGTGATAATCCAATGGAATCTATCAATCATCACCTTGAATGAATAAATCTGCTGACATTGCTATGTTATAAGATGGATCCAATAAACCGTACATGTCGATTTGTTTCAGTGTACATCCCCGGATGGGTGCACTCATTCTCAATCTTTGAAAATAGTGCGCTCGACTTTTTTCAACAAATTACAGCACGAAATTGTCTCCACGAAATGATGTCTAGTAGTACTAGTAGTAGTAGTAGTAGAATTTTGATTTGTTACGTGGTTTACAATTGCTAATACAAGGCAAGAGGTTAGCCAGAAGGGCTTTTCATCTTTGGTGAAATTTTTGATTTTGTGTTTGTACAGGGCGTGTTTTATTGTTGTAATGTTTTACAATTCTCTTCTTGTGAAGAATGTTTGATTTAAATGTTTTAATGTGTTATTCTACCTACTTAACCTAACTTAGCTTAACCTAACCTAACTTGCCAGATCCCTGATGATCTGTTGATCGGATCGTCTACAGCAATCTCTGAACCTAGCGATGGAGTCAGTTCTCCGAAACTCCAGTGTCTGAAGACCAGCCAGGCGGTAAACCTCAGAGTTTTCTAGTCCGCGATGGTCTATTGACGATCATCCTCAGGTTCTTATTAAGGATCCTTTGTAATTTTAGATGGTGGCTTTTTGCGCCACCCACCCAGATTGGCATCCCGTATCCTATTACGGGAAGGATGATTTGTTTGTAGACAGCGAGCTTATTTTTCAGGGACAGGATAGACCTCATGTTGATGAGTGGATACAGTGATCTTATCAAGAGGTTACACTTGGTTTTGGTTTTGTCAACGTGCTCCCTGAAAATCAGCTTGCTGTCTAATGTTAGGCCTAGGTACACGACCTCTTTCGACCATGCCACCACTGTGCCGTTCAGGCAGATCTTATTATTCTCCGACGGAACAAGTCTGGGAGATTTAGAGTGTGGAAAGATGATGACCTAGGTCTTTGCCGCGTTGATACGGATCTTCCAGTTGTTGAAATATTCAGACAGGACGTCCAGGCCTCTCTGAAGTTTGGCAGTCAGAGCTCTGATGACCCTACCCTTGTAGACGATGGATGTGTCCACCATCACGGCATATCGGAGGTGAACAGGTTGAATAGGATGGGGCCAAGGATGCTTCCTTGTGGAACCCCGGCACCGATGTTGAAAGCATCCGATGTGATGCCATTCAGAGAGACTTGAAATGTCCTGTTCGAAAGATAGTTGTTAATTATCTTCACTAGGAAGATTGGAAGACCGTAGTGATGCAATTTGAACACCAAACCATCATGCCAGACATTGTCGAACGTTTTTTCAACGTCGAACAACGCCATGGCAGATGTTTTCGACATAGAATTGTTCCGTCTGAGAATGTTTGTTACTCGAGTCAGCTGGTAGACGGTCGAACGACCTTTCCGAAAACCAAACTGTTCCTCAAGTAACAAGTTTTTTTCTTCGGCAGAAGTTAAGAGCCGGTGGTAGACTGCTCTTTCGAACAGTTTTGATAACCCTGAGAAAAGGCTGATTGGTCGATAACTTGAAGGAGATCCTTCCCAGGTTTCCGGATGGGTATGACTTTAGCTGACTTCCAACACGAGGGAAAGTGGCCAAGTCGGAGGTACGGATTAAAAATCAGCGCCAGATGGTTGTAGTATGTGCAACTCAAGTGTTTAAGTTCCAGATTCAGGATGATGTCGAAACCTGGGGCCTTCATGTTTTTAGATGATTTGATAAAGGCCAACAGTTCGTCAGCCGTAATCTCGGATTCCTCTGGAAAAATGTTAGGAATCTGATGAAGATTGGTTGCATTTTCAGCAACCTCAGATTCATGAGGGCTGACGATGTTTTGTCCGAGATTATGGGAGGTGACGAAGTGTTGACCTATCACGGCAGCCTTATCTTCAGGAGTTATAAGATGAACCAAACCGTCCTGGCGACCCTCCAATGGGGTCAGTGGTGGAATGGGTGATAATTGCGTCGGGAAGCTTGTAATCGGTTGACGGATGAGCCTACATCGGCCACCACCGGATAGTGGTCCGAACTCAGTTCTTGGTGGATCACAGGTAGCGAGATGTTGTCTCCCATGTTTCTGATGAATATGTCGATGGTAGAGTGTACGCCAGACCGGCTCAACCGGGTGGGAGAGTCGGACACTAGTATGGTGTAGCGAGCCTCTTGCAGGTCGTTGTTCAGGATTGTCCCGTTTTGGTTGCGTCGACTGTTGCCCCGAGCCTGGTGTTTGGCGTGCAGGTCGCCTGCGATGATGTACTTTTCGCGCCGTCGAGTTAGTCTGATGATATCCCTCCGTAGGTCTGCTGCTGACCCGTCCCTGATGATGACTTGCTTGGGGCAGTAGGTCGCAATGATGGTGATAGGGCCGACAGGAGTGGAGACTTCTACCCCTAAAGCTTCGATGGTTTTCAGCTGGAAGCTCGGCAGAAGCCGACAGCAGATGTTTCTCCTTACAGCAATGGCCACTCCTTCTCCTCCTCCGGAGCTGGTTCGCTCAAGTCTTAGAAGCTGAAAGTCAGGAAGGTAGACGTTTATCTCCGGTTTCAGGTGGGTTTCAGCGATCACGGCAATGTCGATGTTACGTTCGTTGAGGAAGTGAACGAACTCGATGTTCTTGCTCTTGAGCGAGCAAGCGTTCCAGTTGACGATCTTGATGGCTTCACGGTCCATAATTGTCAATGAAACGTGATGCAGCAAGAATCTGCTCGGTTCTGGCTCTGCAGGAGCGCTTGATGATGATTGCTTCTGCCATGATGGTTATGAGTTCTTCTGTTGTGAGCAGCTCTTCGTTTTCGTTTGATGATGGGGCGTCATCTCGACGCCACGATAGTCCCGAGGGGACGAAACCGTAGCCGCATTGGACTGACGGCTTGGATTAGCCGAAGGGCTTGGCGCCTCAGCAGATGGAGGGACCGATGCAGCAGCAGCAGCAGCCAAACGGATGTTGAGCGGAAGTGGCAGAAGAACCGGATTCAGACGTCGTTGACTAATGCCGGGAAAATTCTGCTCATTGCGTGCCGGAACCTTTTTTCCGACCCGGCTGGTTCTGCGTGGAGGCCCTTTTGCGGATTTCCATGAATTTCGCACGCTTTGGACAAGACTTGCTAGGAGCTCGATGTGCTGCACCACAGTTGGCGTATTGTGGTCCGGCGTTCTCCATCCTGTCGCATGCTTCAGGTGCTTGCTGCTTGCCACATTCACTTCAGCGATGAGCAATGGGCAATTTTTGGTCCCGTGCCCAAACATGAGGCAGTTTGAGCATTGGGTGACGTTGCGGGGATGAGGTTGGTAGCGTTCCCACTTAACCACGATGTAGAAAAGCGCCCAAATACACTGCAGATCCTTCAAATACGTTGTGTTTCGCTCGAGGTGAACCAAATACAACTGGTCACGGTACTTACGGGAGACGTCGTGCCGATTCATCTTGAAGACTTGCAACGGCTTTAGACCATTCTTCTTCAGCTCATCCGACGGTGCGGCGATTTCCATATCGGGTAGACCACGCAGGACCACTTTGAATGGCTTGTCTTCCTCGACCGCTTCAGCAGCTCTTCGATAGCGTTGTAGTACTTCCTTGCTGGTACCATCAGCATGATGCCTTCAGTGCACATGCGCATGGTGCACTTCAAGCCTTGCTCGTTGTAGAATTTGATGTTCTCCTGAAGCCCGGACGGGAATCCTTTGACGAAGAAGGGTGGTATTTTGTATTTTTTTTTTTCTTTATTTCCGGTTCATCACCATTTTCGAGAATGGCGTACCGTTTGTTTGGCAGCAGCTTTTTCGATGCCGACTAAGCGTTGGCGGTTTCCTGTCGGGGACGCTTCCCGGACGAGCTTGCAACCGCATGACCACGCGGCGGTTTTCCCATGCTGGGATCAATCGATGTTTCGCTTAACACTGCACGAAATGATGTCTAAAATAAAGTTGTATATAACTGATTAAAGGTACCGAAACAGGTGAATATATAAAAAGAACTAACTCACCAAATGAACGATGGTTTTCCGTGGACAGGGTCTACACCTTAGAAATGCCTAATTTTGCACGTGACGGAATCCATCTTTGACATAGAGGATGACAGGTAAACAAATATGTAATGTAAAGTTAAGTGCTCCGAGACTGAAAAGTTCGTTACTCGACGAAAAGTACGTTTGATTGAACTGAATTCCGCGTTTGCTATGACTGAATTGTATGTCAAAATTGACGCTCGTATATGTCAGTCTCAGACAACCTAAATTTACATGGATTTTTCTGAGTGGAGAAAGGAGCGGATTGATTGCATTGGCAGTATTGCTAGAAACCACCTAGGCGTAGGTTGTCATGGCAGTTTGTTTTCAATCCGCTCATCTCCTATACTAGACCCTGTCTAGTTCTCCCGTGCAGTAAAAACTTAAAAGACTGTTGCTCCTAATTCTATCTCAACATTTCACAACATTCTATCGAAACAATTTGCACAATCCGCCTCCAATCAGAAATCATCGGGCCAGCCTGCCAATCGCAGTTCTGACGAAAAGGATGCTGATAAACACACACTTTAGAATACATTTCATCCGATCAATATAGTATATTTTTGATCAATAATCAGTGAGAATCGATCATTTACTTAGGGGGTGCTTATTACCCCATGTTCCCCTACAACGGTTTGCATAATCTATTTTTTACTAATCACTTCAGAATAGTATTTTCAGACTTAATTTTACATTTAATGCGATGCGCAACATAATTTTTGCAGTATGAGGCACGCTTTCCCTTTCACTGCGACATTTCCTTCATCAGCACATCAATCTGCACAAATCCACTGCATAAATCAAACAAATTTGCAATTCAGAATCCTCATCTTTTTCCTCAAACAATGCCAGCAATTCAATCTACGGAAACTATACCATTCGATTGATAAACGGAATCCGGTTAGCTGCTGCTGTTCATGTGGAACCCAAATTGGAGGTCGTTTCTCTTATCCTCTGATCCGACCCTTCGAGGAAAACAGAAAGCGACTCCTTCGCAAATCGATTTATCATCGACCCGATTTCTGCCGAAAAGTCCGTTTGTCTTACGGTCCGATTCTCGAAATCCTCTTCACTGATCGTGATTTATCAATTTCCTCACCCGACGACGACGACCACGACGACAACGTCCAACGTCGATGCCCTGGACGGAGGAGGAAGTGCTTCATCACGTTGTGTGAAGCTGCTGAAATCTCTACAACCATACAGGAGGAGAAGAAAAGGTCGCCCGACAGCAACGGTCATATAAACAATTTTCTCCCAGTAATTGCGATGGTTATCTTTCGCCTTCGTTTCCACTTTCAGCGACCGCTTGCTGACTGGGGAACAAAGTGGCAAAGTAGCAAGTCATCCCCGTTGCTCGTTGGACTTCCGGATAATGGGTCCGAAATCCTGCAAAACCGATTGGAAACCGATTGCGAAGTCCATCCGGTCTTTTTTCACTCTCGATTATTTGCCCCTCCCCCTCCCTCCTGGACCTGAAGAGTTCGAACGATCCAACCAAATTCGATTCACTTGTTTCTGAGCTGAACCATTTTGTTTTAATAGTGTCCATTCCTACGGTCAGCGGATGGTTGGGAGACGGAGGGCAGAGATTTTTATCTTTGCGAGAATTTCCAATCGATTCTCTGTTGTCGATGGTGCTGACCATCAGGGTTGCCAACACAACAGATTAATAGGTTTTGTTTTTCCTTGATTTGATTTTCGTCGATGTTCCGTACTGAGTACCAATAAAGATTTTCACGCATGGTTGTATTCGTGCGCTGTGCTAAATTGTGGTAGTGAAAATCCGAGGCAAATACATAACAAACCGCTGTCATACATTTTGAGATTAGCTCGAGGAAAATAATCAACAACTTTAAACGGCGATAGATCCCCATTAGTGTGCGTGTGTTAAACGTCATCAATATCTATAGTACCGACGCTAGGGAGGCTGCTTCCACACCTGGACCCTGACTATCAACCCATCAACTTATGGACCGGGGACCAACGGAATCACTTCCCTTCCGAAGGAAGTAGATTAATCTGTATTTGTACAGATTTTAAAGAGTATTTCAATCGAAAATCAGTATTCACAGATCACAGATTTTAAAATTTCAAACAGATTACACAGATTTTCAAATAATGCTTAAACATTCCAAACGAAATCTTAATTTGTTTAAATAACAAAACCTTATGTCCAGTTCAGTGTCAGAAACTGTCAGAAGCATTCTCGCTATGCCAATGTAAACATACCTAGATAGAGCTAGAATTAGGTCGTAACAGCTTTTGTAAACAATGACTTCTCTCAATGATTTCTAGGAATTCAAGGCACGCCTACACAAACCAACATATACCTCGAGTAGGGGAAGTCTTTCCCTACTCGATGGTAATGTCGATTTGCCAGGAAGAGCCATGACTTTCGAGAAATCCTGGAGAGAAGTCATTGTTTACAAAAGCTGTTACGCCCTAATTCCAGCTCTATCTGGATACAGTTTTATGACCTTATCAGAAAAATATGCGAAATCACCTTGCTAAGGTATTAATTCATAAAGCATTTAATTCATAAATTTTTAACACAGATTCCATCACAGATTTTCTGGACAAAAACTAAGATGGATAGATTTTTTGAAGAATAAAAACACAGATGTCCTTTTGGCAACCCAGCTGACCATGTTAAACCTCGTCTCCCTCAACCCTTCCACAGCGGGCGAAAGACACAATCACAATTGTGTCGAGTTGGGACATAGCTGCCGGTTGTTGGAACAAGTTCGGAAAGACGATTTATCTAAGGAACGAGATAAATTATGCTCTCGGAACAAAGGCGAGATGGAATCTAGAGTACACAATTGAATCTCGACCGGAGAGTTGCACACCATGGCTGTCGGTGTGGCTTGCATTCCGTGGTGTAGCTTCTGTGGGTAAGGGCCAAGACTCTGGGAGCTTGAGTAACGAGCGGTCAAAGTGGAGTGGCCACTCCCGATGTGGTATTTGGAGAATGGTAATAACTGTTGAACTCGGGGGATTCATTACTATGGCGGTCAGTAGGGTGAACAGATTTAAAACTGGGAAACATCGGGAAGGATTAGCGGGTTGCATTGTTGAGTCAGTAAGACTTCCATGAGATAGAGCAAATGCTTATTGGGCGACAAATTGGATGTGTGTTGATTTTACATTGCACGCCTACAATGCTCAATAACAGAATATCGATAAAAATTAAAGACTGCTTAAAGCGAGCCTTGCTTCAGTGGCAGTCGTAAATAAAGGTCTACAACTTTTCACTGCTACTTGAGAGCACTTAGAAAAGTATACCGAACAACCACAATCAATTGGTGCTGATCATCCGTGAGTGAACTAATTTGCGATAAATCAAAATACTAGTAAAAGCCAATTTCCTTCAGATTCCCATCCCACTCACAATCAGTTACAACAATAGCCATCGCCGAAAGGAAAGCTACATCGCAAGTTGCCAAACTGGCATCTTTAACGCCCTACAAAATTCGTGTCCAAACAAAAGTCAACAAGCCCATCCCCCCGCTCACACCACCCCCGTCACCGCTCCGACGCTTCCCAATTTCTGTTTAATTTACCGTTGCTCGTTATCAGGCATTATCTGAATCCGATACCGAAGGGGGAATGAGGTGGATGAGGTTTGCCGTTGCGGAGAAAGAGAGACGTCGTCGATTTCATCCGGACGCAAAACTTCAACTCCAACTGCTGACTAAACAAAAGGATCAATACCCAAATCAGTACCCCCTAGACAAACACCCGGCTCGGAAAAACACCGAATCTAGCTTATCAGACACACAGGTCCGTGCGTTTGCCACTTTTGCTTGCCTGCTTCTCCTCGGATCAACACGAAGGTAAGGCAAATTGAAAGCAAAAGTTTCCTCCTTCAATTCAATTCAGTCGCCGGATCAACGAAATGGTAGCGCGGTTGATAATCCCGAACTTCCATCCCAGACCCAGGCTGACGGAAATAGGTGGTAAGGTTTTTGATTTGGAACTTTCCAAATGGTCGATGAGCTAGGTTGTTTGTGATTTCTCTGTTCGTTTCAACTGAAATGGGGTGGAAGAGTCGGGGGACAAAAAGGTGGAGGCCCGAAGGACGAGCGTAATTAGCCTTCCGTAATTTTGAGACCCCCCACAATACAGGCAGATTGAAAAGGGTCGATTACAGATAATAGTGCGATGGATTATGTAAGCAATTCTGTATATTCACAGAAATCGAATGGGGTTTCACTTTTGGCCTATTGCTGGGCAGTTTGGTCGTATGTCAGGAGATCTTTCTGATGGTATTATTTTTGTAAAGCCTTTTATTCTTGGTTTTTTCGAGGTTAGTAAGTGAAGGTTGTTGGGTTTTGACTAGGATTAGGTTGCTCATATTTCGAGTGTAAAGACAAAACAAGGTTTTGAAACGTAGCATCTAGGGTTTTGAGTTCAACTGAATCATGCACTTCGTAAGGATGACGCTACCCAAGTAACATTTTAAGTTTTATGACATACTACAAAGCAACTATAAAACAACATTCATAAAACCCTGGTCAAGGCTATTTTGTCATTAATGCATCCACCAAAACCTCATTAAGACTAGAATATGTCTAGTTGGCCCACCCTGGAGAAGGTTCTGAATGGTGTATTCTCGAAACTCGTCAAGATTGATTTACTGCAAAAGGTTGTATGACGAATGCATTCAGAACCATTTGAAAGCTACAATAAAAGCTATTTAGCAACAATAAAACGCTTTTCGAGCCATTTCCCCTAGCCACATGCTGAATCCACTAGGAAAGCATCAATCAAGATAGAAAAGGATTTATGAATCCGATATTATCAAAATAATTAAAATATAAACTGATGGTATAAAAATATTGTTGAATATCCAAATTTATTACAATAGTTCTCATTAAGTGACCTAGTTTTAAGTGCCATATTCAATTTTATGTGAAATGTACGTGAAAACATCGAAACAATTAAGTCCACCCTCGTAAAACGTCGATCTGACCAATTATTTAACATTGAAAAAAAAAATATATTCTTCAGATCGAGCTTGGCCGACATTTTTTTTAAATGATTTTCGTATTTAAATATTTGCTCATTGCTAAATTTACCAAAATATAGTTATATCCAAGGCAACATAGATTGAAAATCGAAGATTGTAAAAAAATAAGCAAACTAATTGTAACATGGCGGTGGCATAAAAGTTGATTTTCATGGGTCATTTGTGAAAAAGTTGTTTTGCTTTCAAGAATTCCTTAACAAATTAATAAGGTTTTAAAATGGCTTTTATGAAGAAAACTTGCAGGCTGAATTGTATTTATCTAAAGCCATTTTGCTTGATCCTAAACCATTCAGATTAATGGCAGCATTTATGGAGGCAAAGTTGCCTGCAGAAAGTTAAACGTCAAAGTTTGTTTATCTTTCGATAGTTGCGCTATGAGATCCAGGATTCTTCCAGGCGGTTTTCTCCCGATGGATTGTGAGCAGTTACTCAGATAGTTTGCGATACTGTTTTACAACATTTCGCATTTCGAACAGCTGGAAGCGCAATCGTTCCCGAAAAAGATCCCCTTCTTCCGGATGGTTACAGAAGTGCACCATCCAATGATGCAGAGATGTACGGTTGAATAAAATTTTCGAAGAGTCTTTCGCCGAATAAAATCGCTGCTTTGGATCGGAAACAAGCTGATCTCCGCTAACTAACAGTTTCAGTGGTTTGCTGTCGGTTGTTATTTCGATTGTCATCGCAAGATCTGGAGAAGGCTGGTATGTTTTTCAACTTTAGACAATGTTTTATGAGTTCGAGGGCCCCGCTCACTTTACTCTTCTCCGACAGATGGTAAGTCGTTGGTGGTGTGCTGGTTCTTCTAAAGAAGTAAATTTATCTGAAATTGACTTGATTTTTTCATCCTACTTCGTCTATCCCTCGAGATTTCCTTGTCATAGATTTGGCATTTAGTAACTATGAGGAACCATCTTTTAAGCTCAATTTGTAAACAAAGTAATTGGGGAGTTAATGATGTTTTTTAAAAAGGCTAAAAAGCATCAATAAATGCTTTTTTCTCTAATGTAAAACTTAATAGTTTTATGGTTGCTTTTATAATGATAGAATACGTTTATAAAGTATTTTATAATGACATTAATAAACAATTGCTAATGACGTTTATGCTTGAATTATAGAACAGTTTTAAGGAGGGATTGATAACTGTTTTAAATTTATTTTTAAAACAAGACAGTTTTTGACTTTCTTGCCAGACTATAAAAGGTTTTTAAAACAGCAAAAAGCTGAACTACTAAGCAGGAATGTTTTACACTTTAAAATTCTATATTTGAACTAAGTGGATTCTTCATTGCCGTTATAAAACCATCATAAATCAGAGTGGATGCTAAATGATTACTGAATTGCTACTTGGGTAGTGTGCCATTTACCATCTAATCTAATTGCTTGATTTAACTTGTAACCTCAAACAAAGGTCGTGGACAAAGTTATTCACATGAATAAGACCTTTAGGAAGGTGCACAGCTCAGACTACACTTCTTCTTCTTTTTATTTTTATTCAAATTTCAAGCTTATTGCTTATCGCATATTAGCTTATTGCGTGCTCTCAACTCAATGTTCTAGATTCACTTCCACAGTTATTAATTGAGAGCTGTGCCTGTACTATTTTTGCATTAGAATTGTGCAGCAAGAACAATCATACTCTCTCCCCTTGGCTAGTTTTTGCACCTTGTTGCTGATGGGCGGGCTTAATTTCATGATTTTAGTGGAGTGTTGGAGACGGTAGGTTTATGGCCGGCGTTGCTGGCTCATGCCGCGATAGAATGGCGCCATGTTTAGCCGATGGGGATTACTATGCTTCCCCTCTCTAATGAACCACTGCATGAGAGAATCAAAGATCTAGTCTGGCAGTGATAGTATAACACTTGTTACTCCTTTGTTTGAGAGCCGCGTCGTAGAACGCTTACGTATAGGCACTGACGTTGGGTGCGATACTGGCGGGTTTTGCCTTTTTTTTTTACTTTAAATGATCTTTATTTCTTGTATTTGTGCGGTTTACATGTATTATTTATCAAGTGACACAGATGCGTCTTTTCAACTTTAGTTCTTTTGAATTTCAGTTATAATTAGTTACAGTTTCTACTCCTATCAGGCCTGTATTGGAGAATGACCACCTTGGTGGGATTGGTTTGTTTTAAATTTGAAAAAGGAGACTACTTATTACTACTATTTACAACTACAACTACAACTAACCTACAACTACTATATACACCTAATCTACTATATACAAATTGCATGTTCTGATAAACTACATTTTTGTGCAAATTTAGTCTTAATTTCGTTAATTCTGGAATCTGTTTTGGCAATGCCTGCCTTTTCGTGTAAATTTGTTATTCTAGTGTCGTAAGGACGATCAAGATCCATACTCAGCACTCTATTCTGAGCGACCTAGAGTTTGTTCCTGTGAGTCTGTGCACATGGTTCCCACACCGGAGCTGCGCAGGTGCTATGATTTGTTTGTAGACAGCCAGTTTGTTCACCCTTGAGAGGCGGGATCTGCGACAAATCAGCGGATACAGACACCTAACCAAGGCAGAACACTTGACTACAGTTTTCTCTACATGCGAACGGAAGAGGAGCTTTTCATCGAACAAAATCCCGAGATAGGTTACTTCGGCGGACCACTCAACCCTTGTGCCATCCATGATTACAGTACAAGATGAAGCCGGTTTCAGTTTGGGCGATTGCCGATGGAGGAACATGATCGCTTGTGTTTTGGAGGCATTGATTTTGATTTTCCACTTGGTGGCATAATCAGCAAAGGCGTTAAGGCATCGTTGAAGTTTGTTCGTTATTTCGCGAGGCATCCTTCCTTTGACGGCTATTGCGCTATCATCTGTGAACAGAAAAAACACACAACCGTCACCGAAGGGAGGAATGTCGGAAGTGTTAATTCTGTAAAGCAAGGGGCCCAGCTGACTGCCTTGCGGGACTCCTGCTGGGATGGAATACGTGTCGGAAAGATAACCATTAAACGATACCTTAAACGACCTTTGCTGGAGGTAGCTACGGGTGATTTTAACCAGATGTTATGGGAAGTTGAAGTTACAAAGCTTGTACACAAGTCCGTCATGCCAAACATTGTCAAACGCCTTTTCAACGTCTAACAAGGCCATGGCTGTGGACTTGGATACAGCTTTGTTACTTCGGATGTTATTCATCACCCGTACTAGCTGATGATTGGTGGAGTGCCCCTTTCTGAATCCAAACTGTTCCGGAAGGAGAATGTTATTTTCCTCGACAAACTTGAGCAAACGATTGAGAATGAGTTTCTCGAACAATTTGCTCAGCGCTGAAAGGAGGCTGATTGGTCTGTAGCTTGAAGGCAATGTTGGATCCTCACCGGGTTTGCGGATTGGTATGATTTTTGCTACTTTCCAGATGATTGGAAAGTAGTGCAGTTCTAAGCATCTGTTGAAGATAGTGGTTAGAAGAGACTACACTTTCATGCTGAGTCTCTTCAAGATCAAGTTGAATATACCGTCAAACCCGGGAGCCTTCATGTTCTTGGTGCATTTCAGCGCTGAGAAAATCTGCTCCACTATAATATTTTCTGCCGGAAGGACGACACACGGGGACGTATCCATGTTTTGTACACATTGTGAAACCTGATTTTCAAGCGAACTTTGGATGATGGAGCCAAGCAGATGCGACGAAGCAATGTGGTTGCCAATCGCATTTGATTTCTCCTGTGGGGTGATTAAAAACCGATCGTCATCATTTTCGACTCTGAGGGGTGGAACGGGTTTTGGATGAGCTTTCAGGACCTTGGCTACCTTCCAGAATGGTCTGGAGCAGTCATTCAGATTCTGGACAACACGCCCGAAACTTTCATTTCTGAGTGAGTCTGGAAGCAATCTGCCTGTTCAGATCGGCCATTTAACTTTTTTTTTGCCCAGATCTCCAGTCCTCTGAAACTGGCGTCTACGAACATTTCTCAGGCGAATCAAGAGTTGGGTGTGGGAATCACTAGCAATAAACTTACCCCTCACAGGAACTTGTCGGACGCACGCCTCGTCAGCCACGGTTATGGCTTGGTGGAGTCCCTCCAACGCTCGGTCGATATCCTCCACGGTGTCAAGCGGTGGGTTATCGATGACGTGCCTGTCTACCGCGCGTCCAAACTGGGTTCAGTTTACGCGGTGGTAGTCCTTGTGTAGACTTGCAGCAGGGGCCACGTTGTAGCCCACTTCAGCCACCACCGGTATGGTTGGTCGGAGCTGAGTTCGTTCAAGGCTACCGGCTTGGACAAGCCGATATTTGTCAGGCCCGCCGGTGAGATGAATGTTGGCTCATTCGAAAACCAAACAGAGTACAGCCCATGCTGCGAGTGGTTGAACAGCTGACGACCGTTCTGGTTCTGCCTGTAGTTCAGCCAGGCCTCATGGCGAGCATTTAGATAACCTCCAAATACGAAGCGGGAACCGCTACGGGTGATGGTGAACAGGTCCTTCTTGAATTTAGCCGCTAGTCCACTGCTGGCGGCACACTATCGAGGGCAGTAGACGGCGATGAACTGGATGTATCCAGTCGACGACTCCATCTCCACACCAAGGGCCTCGTTGATAGAGGTGCGGATAGGGGATAGAGTGTGTTATTTTATTCCTTTCTTGACGACAGTTGCAGTTGCAAGTGCCGTGTCCAAAGTTCAGACATCGTTGGCACTGGGTGATATGGCGATGGCCTTCACGATATGGCTCCCATCGTACGATGATGGAGTAGATTGAGCGGATAGCCTATAGCGCCACCGTTCCCTACTGGAAGTGCCTCAGGAAAAGACAATCCGGGTACGTCTTCACGTTTTCGTCTCTCCTCGTTATCCGAAAGACAGCGATTGGGGCCAGCTTGTACCGGCCCTTGAGTTCTTATTTGATCGCCTTGGGGTCAACATTCGGTAGAGATAAGATAAGCTCACAGCAACGCTTCCAAGATACCTCTGAAAGCATCGCCTATGATTTCAGAAAGGCTGATTTCAACAGCATGAACGAGTTCCTCGCACATGTCGATTGAGACGAGGTGCTTCAAAATTGTGATGCCAACCTCGCTGCGTCAACCATATCTGGTATCCTGTGGTATGCCATCGATCAGTTCGTTCCCGTGAAGTCTAGACACGAGCCGGCTAAGCCAGCCTGGTCAAATGCTGACGTCAAGCATCTTAAGACTGTGAAGCGGGCAGCTCTCAGACGACATAGCAAGAATCGCACTCCACGAGAACGAGATATATGGCGGCGAGCACTGAATACAACCAACTTAATAATCGTTTGTACAACGCATATTAGGACCATCTGCAAAGGCGCTTCAAGACAAATCCCAGAAGTTTTTTGCGTTACGTCAATGACCAACGGATGGAATCCGGACTGCCGTCTACGATGACTAACGGATTGTTCGAAGCTGATTCCACCACTGACATCGCCGACCTGTTCCGTTCTCAATTCAGCAATGTTTTCACTAATGAACACATCGACCCGCAGGATGTAGCCGTCGCCACCATAAATGTTCCTCGACTTTCGGCCTCTGGGCTACAGTTCGTGATCATGAACGATATGGTTATATCAGCCGGAAAGGATTTAAAATCCTCCACGGGATGTGGTCCGGATGGGATTCCATCGCTTGTCCTCAAATGCTACGCGGATACACTTGCAACACCACTAGCAAGAGTATTCAACCTATCTTTGGCTATTGGTGTATTCCCAAACTGCTGGAAGCAGTCGTATGTTTTCCCAGTTTTCAAGAAAGGCTGCAAGCGGATTGTTTTGAACTATCGGGGCATAGCTGCGTTGAGCGCCACTTCTAAGCTGTTTGAGGTGATCGTTCTGCATAAGCTGGTTCAGAACTACGCACACTATATTTCGGTTGATCAGCACGGATTTATGCCTAACCGTTCGACGACAACTAATTTGACTTGTTTCACTTCGTTCGTGATCCGCCAAATAGAAAATGGTCAACAAGTAGACACTATTTACACAGACTTATCCGCGGCGTTTGATAAAATGAATCATCAAATCGCAGTTGCTAAATTCGACAAGCTGGGAATGAACAGTAACTTGCTTTCCTGGCTTCGATCCTACCTAACCGGTCGAAATATGTCCGTCAAAATTGGAGACCACGTTTCGCCCTCCTTTCCAGTTTGGTCCGGTGTTCCACAAGGAAGTCACTTGGGGCCGTTTCTATTTCTGCTGTATATGAACGATGTCAATTTCATCTTGAAATGTCTAAAACTCTCGTATGCCGATGACCTGAAGCTTTACTACATGATTAAGCAACCACAAGACGCGTTTTTTCTGCAACAACAACTGGAAGCCTTCGCTGAATGGTGCCATATTAGTCGAATGTCGCTGAACGTGTCCAAATGTTCGGTTATTTCATTTGGCCGCAAGCAATCACTCTTCCATTTTAGCTATGCTTTGGGAGGCGTGAATCTACAAAGTGATTCGACAGTCAAGGACCTGGGGATTCTGATTGATACAAAATTAACCTTCAAGGATCACGTCGCGTACGTTGTGTCTAAAGCCTCATCGCAACTAGGATTTTTATTTCGCTTTGCAAAAAAGTTCAAGGACGTTTACTGCCTAAAAGCTTTATACTGCTAAATTGTGCGCCCTATCTTAGAGTATTCGTCTATCGTCTGGTCTCCTTATTACCAGAATGAAATCCAACGCATCGAAGCTGTTCAGCGAAAATTCGTCCGGTTCGCTCTACGTCATCTTAGGTGGAGTGATCCGTTGCTGTGACGTTGTCACGTCCACTCGCACCATCGGACTGGCCTTGATGCTTCTTTCTCTTTTTCGTCCGCTTCACTGGGACAGGGTTGGTATTCCCAACATCGGTGGGAAGAGTAGCGTACCTATTCGAAATAGGTACACTCAAGCTACCCTCATCACTGTTCTTCTTTTCCGCTTTCTCACGGAGCCTGCTCCGGAAGCGCTGTCTTCCCATCTCACGAAGCGACCGACACTGACGACGCGATTAAACTGCGAATGTTTGGAACAAACTACACCCAACCGGGGGATGTAAGATTCGCTTACAATTATGTGTGATTCATCATCAGAGGATGTTAATGGAGACCGCATGAACCGAGGATGCGATATACCTAGCTGCGGTCCGATGTAAGAAAATTGGATACCAAAAAATGTGGAGTGTATTAGTAAGTGAAATTAATTATGTCGAAAAAAAAAGGTTGCCAACTGGACTCGAACCACGGACGTTGCGATTATCAGACCTGTGCTTTTTCCACTGCTCTCTCCATGCTTCTAAATATGGTTAGCCTAAAAGCAAACATGAAGCGCTCATTTTCTCGCATGGTCGACTTCGTGTGCTTTTTCTGCTGGAGAGATTCGAGACAAGTGTGTGCGTCATTCTACAATGTTCTACAATGTGCGTCGTTCTACAAGGTTACTGGTTTAGTCGAAAGCGTAGAAAGAACACGAAATGAAAAAGACAAAAAACCATTACATCGCCTGTAAGGTCAACTTCTAACATTCGCTGCGATGTTCATGAACAGAGGATGATAGGGAACGGAACTAACATTCATTGTAATAGATTTTTGGTTTGCGTGTAGGAACTTTCGAACAACTCGACAGAGCGGGCAAAAACCGAACTGTACTGCTTGACGTTCAGCAGAGAATGATCACTGACTGTCGGCAGTTTTTTTTAAAGTTAAATGATCTTTATTTCTTGTGTTTGTGTGGTTTACATGAATGCATTTTTCAAGTGACACAGATGCGTCTTTTCAACTTTAGTACAGTGAGATTTTAATTATTATTTACAGTTTCTAGTCCTATCAGGCCTATTTTAAAGTATGACCACCTTGGTGGGATTGGTATGATTTGAATTGGAAAAAGGAGTCTACTTATAACTACTATTTACAACTACAACTAACCTACAACTACTATATACACCTAACCTACTATATTCAAATTGCTTATCAAAGCATGTTCTGATAAATTACATTTTTGTGCAAATTTAGCCTTAATTTCGTTCATTTTGGAATCTATTTTGGCAATGCCTGCCTCTTCATGTAAATTTGTTATTCTAGTGTCAAAAGGACGATCAAGAACCATCCTCAGCACTCTATTCTGAGCGACCTGGATTTTGTTCCTGTGAGTTTGTGCACATGATTCCCACACCGGAGCTGCGTAGAGGATCGCAGGTGCAATGATTTGTTTGTAGATGG
The DNA here is from genome assembly GCF_037179485.1 of Ochlerotatus camptorhynchus. Taxonomy (NCBI): domain Eukaryota; kingdom Metazoa; phylum Arthropoda; class Insecta; order Diptera; family Culicidae; genus Ochlerotatus; species Ochlerotatus camptorhynchus. Next base: position 9,886,612 of record NW_027040722.1, read on the forward strand.
CCAGTTTGTTCACCCTTGAGAGGCGGGATCTGCGGCAAATCAGTGGATACAGACATCTAGCCAAGGCAGAACATTTGATTACGGTTTTCTCCACATGCGAGCGTAATAGGAGCTTTTCGTCAATCAACATCCCGAGATAGGTTACTTCGGCGGACCACTCAACCCTTGTGCCATCCATGATTACAGTACAAGATGAAGCCGGTTTCAGTCTAGGCGATTGCCGATGGAGGAACATGATCACTTGTGTTTTGGAAGCATTGATTTTTATTTTTCACGTGGTGGCATAATCAGCAAAGGCGTTAAGGCATCGTTGAAGTTTGTTCGTTATTTCGCGAGGCATCCTTCCTTTGACGGCTATTGCGGTATCATCTGCAAACAGGAAGAACACGCAACCGTCACCGAGGGGAGGTATGTCGGAAATATAATTGCTGTAAAGCAAGGGGCTCAGCAAACTGCCTTGCGGGACTCCTGCTGGGATGGAAAACGTGTCGGAAAGACAACCATTCAACGATACCTTAAACGACCTTTGCTGGAGGTAGTTACGGGTGATTTTAACCAGATGTTATGGGAAGTTGAAGTTACAAAGCTTGTACACAAGTCCGTCATGCCAAACATTGTCAAACGCCTTTTCAACGTCTAACAAGGCCATGGCTGTGGACTTGCATACAGCTTTGTTACTTCGGATGTTATTCATCACCCGTACTAGCTGATGATTGGTGGAGTGCCCCTTTCTGAATCCAAACTGTTCCGGAAGGAGAATGTTATTTTCCTCGACAAACTTGAGCAAACGATTGAGAATGAGTTTCTCGAACAATTTGCTCAGCGCTGAAAGGAGGCTGATTGGTCTGTAGCTTGAAGACAATGTTGGATCCTTACCGGGTTTGCGGATTGGTATGATTTTTGCTACTTTCCAGATGATTGGAAAGTAGTGCAGTTCTAAGCATCTGTTGAAGATAGTGGTTAGAAGAGACTACACTTTCATGCTGAGTCTCTTCAAGATCAAGTTGAATATACCGTCAAACCCGGGAGCCTTCATGTTCTTGGTGCATTTCAGCGCTGCGCAAATTTGTTGTACTGTAATCATATCCGCCGGAGGCACGACACAAGGGGAGGCATCTAGGTTTTGAACGCATTGCGCAACCTGGTTTTCGAGCGGACTTTGGATAGTCGAGCCAAGCAAATGCGATGAGGCGACATGCTCGCCGATCGCATTTGCTTTCTCCTGTGGGGTGATTAAAAGCCGATCGTCATCATTTTCGACTCTGAGAGGTGGAATGGGTTTGGGATGAGTTTTCAGGACCTTGGCTACCTTCCAGAATGGTCTGGAGCAGTCATTCAGATTCTGAACAACACGCCCGAAACTTTCATTACGAAGTGAGTCCGTTCTGGAAGCAATCTATTCAGATCAGCCATTTCACGTTTTTTGCCCAGATCTCCAGTCCTCTGAAACTGGCGTCTACGAACATTTCTCATGCGAATCAAGAGTTGGGTGTGGGAATCACTAGCAATAAACTTACCCCTCACAAGAACTCGTCGGACGCACGCCTCGTCAGCCACGGTTATGGCTTGGTGGAGTCCCTCCAACGCTCGGTCGATGTCCTCCACGGTGTCAAGCGGCGGGTTGTCGATGATGTGTCTATCTACCACGCGTCCAAACTGGGCCCAGTTTAAGCGGTGGTAGTCCTTGTGTAGACTTGGAGCAGGGGCCACGTTGTAGCCCAGTTCAGCCACCACCGGTTGGTGGTCGGAGCTGAGTTCGTTCGAGGCTACCGGCTTGGACAAGCCGATATTTGTTATGCCCGCAGGTGAGATGAATGATGGCTCATTCGAAAACCAAACGGAGTACAGTCCATGCTGCGAGTGGTTGAACAGCATACGACCGTTCTGGTTCTGCTGGTAGTTCAGCCAGGCCTCATGGCGAGAATTTAGATCTCCTCCAACTACGATGTGGGAACCGCTACGGGTGGTGGTGAACAGGTCTTTCTTGAATTTAGCCGCTAGTCCACTGCTGGCGGCATACTGTCGAGGGCAGTAGACGGTGATGAACTGGATGTATCCAGTCGACGAATCCATCTCCACACCAAGGGTCTCGATGATAGAGGTGCGGATATGGGACAAAGTGTGGTATTTTATTCCTTTCTTGACGACAACTGTGTGAAAATTGTAAATAGAGAGTAGAAAGCGAGCAAGGACAGCTTTAAGAAGGTACAAATCGGTTTGATCATCTATTTTTACCAAACTCCCCCGTTGGTGAGGGTTGGTGAGGGGTATTCCCCCCGCCACCACAGGCTGGTACTCTAACGGAACTATCAATTCTTTACTTTCATCTCTTCATCTATCGGATTAAAATTACCACTTTAGTCTGTTATTTGAAATTAGCATCTTCTTCTTAGCAACTAATACAAAACATATAGTCAAGGTATAATTTTACTATAACTCATGTAGAAACAGGTACTCAACAGGTACTGCTAACTCGTTGATGTGTCCTAGGTAGTAAAAACCATGTGTGTCCGTTTCCATGATCCATGTTGAGTAAAGTTGAATTCCGTTGTTTATTGATCTCGAGGCTATCTGCAACATCCAGTTTCCATGGAGTGGATACGGTTCGTAAAATCGTGATGTCCTCCGTCGATAGTTGGTGGTCCTCTGTGAAGATGTGTTCTGCAATCTTCGATTTGAAATCATATGTTAGGCCTTTTTCCTCTTACTGTTTGGCCTTATTAACCTCCGCTATATTTATTTTAAATCTACTTGCTAAAGTTCTCTTGGTCTGTCCTACGTATACTTTGTTACAATGATTGCAGCTTATTTTATGTACACCTGCTTTACCTAAAACATTAACTGGGTCTTAAGTGGATCCTAAAAATGATTTCACCTGGTTATGTCTACTGGTGAAAATTTTACATTTGGTCAAGATATTACTAGTAAGCTAAGACCGCAGTTAAACCGATTCGAATGAGAATTAGTTGTAATTTAAAAAATATACTCAAAAAACTTAGTAGGATAGTTTTCTACATACAGCTAAAACGATATTTCACTTAAAATAAAGTTTGTTTACTAAAATTCATAGAACTCCGGCTGTAATTATATCAATCATCTTATCACCAAATTAAAGGTACGGGTTTTCGATCAATTGGGTATTATTTTTCAGTTAGGTTAGTGAATTGTTGCATATTAATAAAATTGGATTTCTGAAGCTGAGTTTTTAGACAAGGTGAATATTTTTTTTGCTGTTTTTGTGCCTACAATTCAACTGATCTAACTGAAAAATAATATGGGATCGATCGAAAGCAAACTGGCGTTAGAATAATTGACATAGCTTCACTACAGCTGGAGTTTTATATATTTTAGTAAACACACTTGTTATGACTGAAATTTCATTTTTGGTTTCAGCTCACAATTTTACATGGAAAATTACCTCCAGTGTACAGAGTTCAAATATTCTGTGTTATATAAATATCACAAATTCCATTAAATTTTCTTTGCAAATCAGTAGAATTTTCAGAAATCCATCAGAATTTCGTTAAGATACAGCAATTTGAATTAAGCTCAAATTAACCCCAGGGTACAGACAACGTAAGTATTTCATTAAAACATTTCCAATAAATAGGTTTTCGAGTTTTTGGAGCAGGTTCCAACTCATATTACAGAGCTACGGTGGGCGCATCTAGTCACGAAAGAGTTAGTAAAAACATCGACAAATAAAAAAAGTTACAACTTTTCGAAGTGGCCTGGGGTTAAATTGGGTTCTTTAATTTTGAAAAATATATCGGTTTTTATGTATCTTATCAAAGAGCTTCGTTTTCTGACCACAGCTATATTTTTTTCGAACCCACACACTTTCATCTCGATTTTTAAATCAATATTTAAGCAAAATAATGACTTCACCGTTTGACACTAAACTGACAAACTGACAGCTCGCTCCCATACAAAGTGACACCGAGGGGCGCTAATAAGGTGATTTTTGCAAATGTAATCGTACTTATTTAAAATAGTTCCAGTGTACCAAAATTGATGAAATGTTGGGTTTGGGTTCCGTTTTTAATGCAGATTACGAATATGCATTTACCTCAATACCCTAAAAGAACCCAATTGACCCCAATGTACAGACAAAGGGTGAAAAATGCAATACATCGCGATGTATTGCATTTTTCACCCTTTGTCTGTACATTGGGGTCAATTGGGTTCTTTTAGGGTATTGAGGTAAATGCATATTCGTAATCTGCATTAAAAATGGAACCAAAACCCAAACGGTAAGAAAATGTTTTCCAGTAGTACCATTGTCGGCACTCCTCACTTCTTCTTCTTCTTCTTCTTTTTCTTTTTCTTCCTTGCATCTCAAGCTTATAGCGTATTGCATATTAACCGACTGAGCTAAGGGAGGCCCCAGTAGATCACTTGTAGGATTCGATTCCGAGCAGCTCATCTCCCCATTGATCAACTTAAACCTCCGAAATCAATCTGACCACTAATAGCTATACAAACAATCATCTCAATGTTCCCAACTCTTGCCTAGGAACGAACAACTTCTGTTCAAACGACAAAGCCACAAATGATCCTCAAACGGTCCTCTCCAGATGCTAAGGTAAATCGAAAATTAGTCTCACTCTGTCGCCTTCCCTCCGATCCCAGCCTCCCTCCTCCCCACATTCGAATAATCATTTGTCTCGACCAGGTCACTCTTGGTGCCGTCACGGACATCAGGTCCCCCCAATTGGTTAGGTCAAACATAGGCCCTGCCCTTGCCAAGAGAAACCTCTGTGTCCGTGTGTCTTCTGGCGCACTCCTGCTGCGATCTACGACTATCTTCTAAGTTGATTATTTGATGCCAAAGTCGAAAATCACTGCGTCCGTCACACTGAAAAGGAGAAAACACAGCAAGCAGCAGTCCGGCAAAATCCGAGAACCTCCCAAGTGCGGAGAGTGCCCGCCCGTCCATTGAAAAACTGACTGACCAAAGAATGGATAAAACGAAAAATATTTCGCATTCAAAGCAGGACCCTCCCTACACCGCTTATCGTCTTATCACGGGCCCGGTCATCCTTCTTGCTTGGGAGCAAAAAATATAAAGGAAACATGAAATGGACCAAAGTGCAGGACTGGAAAGTTCCCATCACAATGATGTGTGTCTGTGGTGCGGTTGCCTTTCTGCCTCTGTTGCCTCTCCGGTCTCGGTGACTAGTGGAGTATTTATGTACCTAGTGCATGCCATTGCCTCCGTGATCTGGGGAGCACGTTGCCTAAGAGACGATGTGCGGCCATCAGGATAGCAGGCCCCCGGAGGGCAAACACTGATTGTCACTCTGAATCGGTGCCGGGCGGGGACGGTTCGGAGGCAGGTGGTAGTGGTAGTTGGTTTTTCTGTTCGTTCAAACTAATTTCAAGGATACTTGGTAGTCTGTCAATGCTTGGAATTACGCTTGGCTGCCATTGGTAATGGGAAGGGTATTTCAATGATGCTAAAAGTTTCCTGTGTACTTTATGAAAGTCAAAGGGCTTGGAAAATAATTTCTTCTGAAATGTCACGGATAACTCACTTCTATTTTTCATATTGTAAGCTAGTAGTGTCAAATTGCTCCGGCCAGCAAGGTGTACTTCGCTGATAATATGAAGATCTAATAATTCAAGCAAATCCCAACTGGCCGAAACACGCCTATCCGCCCTGCTACATGATTTCGCCCCAACATAGCAAGGCTCGCTTTATCATGTGTAGAAGATGCATTCTTGCATCTGGTACCAAGCCGAGTCACCATCTCTCCCATATATAGCAAAAGCGGTAAAAGAAAGCATCCAATGTGTTCCGCCAACCAACCATGAAAGTACATTGCACATGCCGTTCGATCCGCCAGCAGCCGGATGTGGAACGTAGCTTTGAATAGCTATGTCCTCTGCCCGGGCGATTGAGCATTCGATATATGAGACGTTGCAAAATGTTCACTTGCAAACGAACTGTTTGCCATTGTCCTCGAACGGTTGGCGCATCCTCTGTCCGACTAGCTTTGACTTACTGTCGAAAGAAACACAAAAGATGTTCACCAACGGGCACCTGTTGCATCAGCTTTATCGCAACCCTCCGGACTCGCTTTAATGATGCATAAAACCCGCGCATTGACCCTTTGTTTCAGAGCGACGCTTACGGTAACATTTTTGTTTTTCATTCATTATAAATTTTATTTATTTCGCACAACCCACCCCGCTTCATCGAATCCAGACAACGCGACAAATGGCTTCCACCAGACGTTCATTGGGGTTTATAGCACAGTTTTAAAGGATCATTATTTCCAATCTGCTCTCATCCCACTCGACCGGACACCACCAGCCAGCAGCGCCGCGACGGAAAGTCGGGAATTCGGGCTTTAATTTGCAGTAATTCAATTCCGAGGATTTCGTTCTTAACGTGAACGGAACAATGTCGAACGGCGTTTCCGATTGTGGTGGCACCATCGTCGTCGTCGTAGTCGTCGATTGCGAGGATGTCGTGCTTGGAAATGTTTACGGCCAAGGAAGGCTTTTATGAGATTAGTGTTAGCACACATATATGTGCTCCGATTGCTGGACAAAATGGGTTACCCGGGTGCTGCATTTGCTAAGTTTTCGGTGTTGTAGAAATGTAGGTACATACGGTTTTGTGGTAGGGTTGATGTACCAGTTATGGTTAGGCGTTCCGATTATGGCATATGAGAATTCCATAGGCCATAACTAGGGCATCTACCCTGTATATAACTGCGAGGCAATCGATTGGCGATGGCTTAGAAGAAAAATCCAACAGCACGAATTCGAAGATTGTTGGCTTTTAAAATATTTACGGGCTGTGTGAGATTTGTGCGCGATTTTATCCGATCAAATTGGAGCAACTTTTCTTTGGTCAACGTTTCATCGCTAGGTGTAATCCTATAGTTACAGTAATTAAACGTATTACCAGCGAACTCTTTCAAATTCCATACCACCAGGCATTGCCCAATTTGTAAACACTAAACGGACATTTAGATCGCCTTAAAATGAGGTGGAGAAGTCGAATGATGCGAGGATTCCTAATTTTGAATTTTTCTTGTATCAAGTTTGATTTTTTAGGAGAAGATTAAATTTTTTGAACGTAACCGGTATTAGAGCAAAAGTCAATGTTCATTGTTGCCCAATCGTTACAATATCATACCGCCGGGCATTGTTCAATTCGTAAACAATGAACGGGTCTAGCAAAGTGAGCTCGAGAAGTTGAATAGTGCGGGGAATATTAAAGTTGTTTATTTTATTATTTTTTTTTTTGGAAGCAGTTTTAAAATTTCAATCTGTTCTAGTGGACGTTGTGGACGATATGGTCTAAGAATTTCAAAAATCAATCAATGAAACCTAGAAGGTTTATAAAAATCTCGGGATTTAGGATTTTGATTTTTTTTTTTTCTTAATGCTTTAAATAACCAAATTGAGCATGAGTATAAGCAGGATTGACCGCTTGCGGAAACTAGGCAATACCAGTGACGGCCGCGCCCGAACACAGGTCAAGAAAGGAATGTTTCGGAATATGTTGACATGGTACCCGCTAAGTTTGAAGCCAAGAAATCCTCTGCACGTCCACGATAAAACACTGGGATGTTCAGCTTGAATTGTTTCGCTTCGCTGTAGCAATGTCTAAAAGCATAAATAGAGGTACCATCTGAATATTTCTAGATAGAGCTAGAATTAGGGCGAAACAGCTTTTGTATACAATGACTTCTCTCGATGATATCTAGAAATCCAAGGCTCGCCCACTCAAATTAACATCACCATCGAGTAGGAGAAGACTTCCCCTTTCTGTTTTTTTTACCAATTCGTTTATTTACTAGGCTCAGTCGTGTGTGACACTTTGCGGAGCCAAAATCAGTAATGTTTGAATTTACATTTTAAATAGCAGTAGTTCTAGGCTAGTATTGGGTACCAATTACTCGTGGCGGGCTCGAGGTTAATGGGTAACAATTTCGATTGGAACGAGCTAGGTAGGAAACTGGTTTCTGAAGCCTCCTTCAGATACTACTCTCGGACGGTTGACCAAATCCTGGCTGGGCAGGGGCAAGTAGCACAGGAACAGGAGGATAATAAGACTGGGACACAATGGCGGGAAATTGTTTGGAAAGGAGGGGATGGTCACATCAAACTCTAACATCAGACAAACAAAGGAATTCGTAGATCGCTTGCATGTAGGGAAGATCACGTGTTCCCAATACATCTCTTACTTCACGGAAAGGTTTTCTACCTCGGGCCACTAGGGTATCCAATAGTCGTGCTCTGGAGGCATCATTACCCGGGTAATACCAAACTGCGTGATCGATGTCATCATAACCGGTTTTGCACCTACATACAGGGTGTTTGGTTCCGGGTTTTACATATTTTCAGGGTAGATAGGGCTCCTAAAGTTATGAAAAAAATCCCCATGAAACATAAGGTCGGACATGACTTCTAAGGTAGTTATTCAACATTTTATGTTTTTTTTTTTAATTGCCAACTTTGGTTAGCTATATTTTTTCAATCTTAATGTGGTTTTCGGATTTCAACATACCAAATGAAAGATTAAAGTCTTAGCTATCAATGCTCTTTAGAAAACATCTCGATTAAAGTTAATTATCATACGTTAAAATTGAAAAGTATGTTGAAAGTACCAAAAAGCTGCGGTGCTGATTCGATGGAGGAGTATGCAACTCCGCTGCTTCTGTATACACACTTAGATTTTTTTTACAGGAGTCAGTATTTTTTACTGGATTTTTGGATAGATGAATCTACGCGAAACTGCACCAGTGCATGCGACACCTAGGTTTGAAATCCAAAACCACAAAAGTGATGATGGACTAACAAATATTCCATACGATTTGACAGCTAACAAAACGTCATTATCATTTTCACATCATTTCCATCTGCTGGCCGACCGTAACGTAGATTCTTCAATTACTGAGTCGGTTAAAATTCAAATGACTGTTATTCGTAAAGATTGGATAAAATCGATAAATTTTATTTTTCATCATTACACGGGGTTAACAGAAGTTAGTCTGTAAATTTTCGTAACACATTTTCTCAACTTTGAATTTTTCACAGATTTTTTAAATTTTACCGAAGAGTTTCGCAATTCAAAAACTTGGTAAAAATTACTGACTCGATAAGTGTGTGTGTGTGTGTGCAATTTAGTGCCTCAAATCGCAATAGTGCCTGAGATTAACTCCCTAGAAAACTCGAAGTGGCAGTGAAAGTGCCTATGATTTGTAGACGCTGAATCATATCACCTTAAGAACTCAGTATGTTCCATTCCCAGGTTGGAAATTTTCTCAGCTGCGGTCGTCGTCAAGAAAGGAATAAAATACCACACTCTGTCCCATATTCGCACCTCTATCATCGAGGCCCTTGGTGTGGAGGTGGAGTCGTCGACTGGATACGTCCAGTTAATCCCCGTCTACTGCCCTCGACAGTGTGCCGCCAGCAGCGGACTAGCGGCTAAATTCAAGAAGGACCTCTACACCATCCCGCATCGTAGTTGGAGGAGATCTAAATGCTCGCCATGAGGCCTTGCGGAACTACCAGCAGAACCAGAATGGTCGTATGCTGTTCGACCATTCGCAGCATGGGCTGTACTCCTTTTGGTTCTCGAATGAGCCAACATTCATCTCACGGGCGGGCAACTCATCGACGCTAGACCTGTTCCTGACAAATACCGGCTTGTCCAAGCCGGTAGCCTTGAACGAACTCAGCTCCGACCACCAACCGGTGGTGGCTGAACTGGGCTTCCCACCGCATGACACCGTGGAGGACATCGACCGAGCATTGGAGGGACTCCACCAAGCCATAACTGTGAGGGGTAAGTTTATTACCATTGAGTCCCACACCCAACTCTTGATTCACCTGAGAAATGTTCGTAGACGCCAGTTTCAGAGGAGATCTGGGCAAAAAACGTGAAATGGCCGATCTGAACAGGCAGATTTCTTCCAGAATGGACTCACTCCGAAATTAAAGTTTCGGGCGTGTTGTCCAGAATCTGGACGACCGCTCCAGACCTTTCTGGAAGGTAGCCAAGGTCCTGAAAACTCATCCCAAACCCGTTCCACCTCTCAGAGTCGAAAATGATGACGATCGGCTTTTAATCACCCCACAGGAGAAAGCAAATGCGATCGGCGAGCATGTCGCTTCATCGCATTTGCTTGGCTCGAATATCCAAAGTCCGCTCGAAGATCAGGTTGCGCAATGCTTTCAAAACCTAGATGCCTCCCCTTGGGTCGTGCCTCCGGCGGATATTATTACAATCCTACAAATTTGCTCAGCGCTGAAATGCACCAAGAACATGAGGGCTCCCAGGTTTGACGGTATATTCAACTTGATCTTGAAGAGACTCAGTGCAGTCTCTTCTAACCGCTATCTTCAACAGATGCTTGAAACTGCACTACTTTCCAAGCATCTGGAAAGTAACAAAAATCATACCAATCCGCAAACCCAGTGAGGATCCAACATTGCCTTCAAGCTACAGACCAATCAGCCTCCTTTCAACGCTGAGCAAATTGTTCGAGAAACTCATTCTCAATTGTTTGCTCAAGTTTGTCGATGAAAATAACATTCTCCTTCCGGAACAGTTTGGGTTCAGAAAGGGGCACTCCACATGGATAACATCCGAAGTAACAAAGCTGTATCCAAGTTCACAGCCATGGCATTGTTAGACGTTGAAAAGGCGTTTGACATGTTTGGCAAGACGAACTTGTGCACAAGCTTTGTAACTTCAACTTCCCATTACATCTGGTTAAAATCACCCGTAACTACCTCCAGCAAAGGTCGTTTAAGGTATCAATGAATCGTTGTCTTTCAGACACATTTTCCATCCCAGCAGGAGTCCCGCAAGGCAGTTTACTGGGCCCCTTGCTTTACAGCATTTACACTTCCGACATTCCTCCCCTCGGTGACGGTTGCATGTTTTTCCTGTTCGCAGATGATACCGCAATAGTCGTCAAAGGAAGGATGTCTCGCGAAATAACAAACAAACTTCAACGATGCATTAACGCCTTTGTTGATTATGCCACCACGTGGAAAACCAAAATCAATGACTTTAAAACACAAACGATCATGTTCCTCCATCGGCAATCGCCCAAACTAAAACCGGCTCCCTCTTGTACTGTAATCATGGATGGCACAAGGGTTGAGTGGTCTGCCAAAGTAACCTATCTCTGGATATTGTTCGATGAAAAGCTCCTCTTCAGTTTGCATGTAGAGAAAACTGTAGTCAAGTGTTCTTTAATTAATTAATAATAATAAATATTTAAAAGAGCTAAAGCTGAAAAGACGCGTCACTTGATAAGTTATACACGTAAATCACACAAATTCAAGAAATATAGATCATTTAAAGTCAAAGTCAAACAATTTCAGTACTTTGTACAAAAATCTGTAATCTGTGTAGGGAACCCTTTTTTTGCCACCACAGAAACACCCCGTGCTCTCAACTTAGTGTTCTAAATGCACTTCCACAGTTATTAATTGAGAACTTTCGATGCCAATACCAATGCATGAATTTGTATATTGTGTGGCAAGCACAATGATACTCTATGCCCAGGGAAGTCGAGAAAATTTCCAACCTGAAAGATTCCCTCGACCGGACCGGGAATCTAACCCGCCGCCTCCGGCTTGGTAATACCGTGCCTTTACTGACTAGGCTATGAGGCCCCCGAGGTACCGAGAATTAAATGGAGGTATTTAAAGCTAAAACGTTCTGATCGCGAGATATTCACGACCAATACCAAAATTTCGCATAAATGCCCAACCCGTTTTGTGTGTGTGCTACTGATTTTCACTGTTGCCCAATGCTTAAGGAACTTTCATAAATAACGTAGTAGTTGAGGGGGGAGAGGGGTTTCAGAAGTTGTAACCGGCCATGTATAAGGTATAACAAAACATGCTACGAGGGGGAAGTAAAGCCCTACAGTAAAAGTATGGACGTCTGTCAAAAGTTGTTCCAGAATGTGCAACTGTTGCTTTGAAAAATAAAATTATCACCGTTTGCCTGCAAAAGGTGATTTCCCTAACACCGATTTCAAAGTTGAATTCCATACCGTCTCACCAAACGGTGTTTATTCAACCACCGCGTAGTGAGTGGTGGTGTTCTTCAGTGCACAACTAAAGGCTCCCCGCAAGCAGCTAGCTACCAAGGCTGGCCTCAATTGCTGATCGGATTCAGTTCCAATCACCGTGTGTGGTGGTGTCCGGTCGTCGGCATCAGCAGCAGCAGTGTTATCGGCGCGTGGTGTTGAACATTGTTCTCCAGTACACAACGAAAGGCTACCTGCAAACAGTGAGCTGCAGCCCACATGAGCATCCATAGAAGGAGAAAGAAGCCGCACAACTATTGATCGGAATCAGTAGCTCTTCGTGAGTCACTGTGGGCCATCTATGCCAAGCGCGTCATGCTCATTTCAACTAATAGCTCAGCATTACTAAACCATAATGCCATACATTTGTATAAGAGTATATTTGGACATTTGTCAAGGTCATCAATTGGATGTCGGTTCTCATATCCAGATAGAGCTGGAATTAGGGCGTAACAGCTTTTGTAAACAATGACTTCTTTCGATTTTTTTTTAAATTGTACTAAGTATTTTTTTTTTTGTGAAAAGCTTTTGGATGGCTCCATCTGTATTTATCTATTTATTCATATGTTTTATCAACTTTATTGTGTTTTAATGCACATAACCTTTATTTGGATGTTTAATAGAATTGCATAGAATATTCTTTATGTCTGATATTATGCTTGTCAAATGTCAAAATATCCAGTTAACTGTTCGACTCACAAACTGTAATCAATCAGCTTGTGGGTTGTTAAAACGGCTTGTTTACTGATTCGACAAATAAAAAAAATATATAAGGGCCCTATGAGGTTGCCCGCAATGGCCACGTAATACTACGTGGTCTTATACAATAAATCTTATTTGTTCATTGCAGCAGGAGCTGGTGTTTTGTGTAGGAATAGAAATTTGAGCAGGGTCGGTTCTCTCTCTTTATACTCTTTAGTATGACGCGCTTGACATAGATGGCCCACAGAAACTCACGAAGAGCTACTGCGGCTTCTTCTTCCTTATATGAATGATCATGTGGGCTGCAGCTCGTTGCTTCCAGGCAGCTTTTCGTTGTGTACTGGAGAACAATTTTCAACGCCACGTGCCGAAAACACTGCTGCTGCTGCTGATGCCGACGACCGGACATCACCACACACGATAATTGGAACTGTATCCGATCAGCGGTTGAGGTCAGCCTTGATCGCTAGCAGCTTGCGGTCAGCCTTTCATTGTGTACCGGAGAACACCACCAATCAGCACGTGGTGATTGAATAAACACCGTTTGGTGAGACCGGATGGAATTCAACTTTGAAGGCTGTGTTAGGGAAATCACTTTTCACAGGCAATCGAAGATAATTTTAATTATCATAGCAACAGTTGCATATCCGTGAATTTTCAATAGTGACATTTAAAAAAAAAATGACAATGTAATCAGATGCATAGGATGCGTAGGAATATTCCTGATCGATTGGTACTAAAATTATTGAAATTGGTTCAGGGGCAGCTGACATATTAACGTTCAAAATCTTTCATAATTTTTTTACATGTTCCATTTTCGGTTTTCACAAAGTGTACCCTCATATAGCAATCAAAGACGTAGTCCTACGTCAAAATCATAGTACCTGTCACCATGTGATATGGTTAAATAAACAATAGGAATGAGAAACTAAAATCTTCTCTAACGAACAATGAGAAATCAGAACATCTGAGCATCAAAAGTCCGTTCAAAATTAACGAAGGTAATAAAATGGAAAGTGAAAAATTTGTATTTGGTTACTCGTACCTACTCAAAAGAAAGAATGAATTATTTATGGATATTAAGAAATATAATCCAGAGCTAAACATGTATTCCACTTATTTGAAAAATCTGAATATTTAAAAAAAAATCTGTTATCTGAATATGCTGTAATCTGTATCCATATCTGTATCAAAATTTGAGTTTTTTTTATCTTAACTGATAAATTTGTATATGTGACATCACTGGCTGCTACCTGCACACCCGTTGTCCGAAGCGAAAATGAGTTGAGGCACACAAGCAGCGCTGTTTTATAACTTTTCAGATTCAAGCTGCACGATGTGCCACCAAATGGTGCTCAATTATGACGACTAGGTTTGGGGAGAACGTTTATTTCATGAAAACAGTGATAAAATTATCACTTTTTTTTGCACATTTTTCAACAGTTTGTTAAGCGAAATTTGGAAAAGCCTAATGAAGTAGATTTGGAGAGTTATTTTCTATCGATTGGTGTATTTGAATTTAAATTTCATCTATGAATGACAAAGTTATAAGGGTTCAAAACCTTACATCTGTTCGTGACGGTCGCTATTTTAGATTCTCGATTTAACCCCGTACCTTCCCGTAAGACGCAGTCTACGTCAAAATTCTGGAGAATTCTAGGATGTCTAGAGAACTTAACGAAGTTCAGAGATCATAAGGGCAGTTTCAATCACATCAGGTCTTGAGTTTTGGGATCGTTTTAAGATAATGAAAAATTTGTTTTGATTATTGAAAACCAATTCCATGAATTTCAGAAAATTTTCAAAAAATTCAAGTGTAATCTACCGTTTTATTTATTTTTTTTTTTTTAAATGCGTTTATTTTTCCAGGCTCATTTGCCGTAGCTTTGCGGAGCCGATATTCATTGTTTGGATGACAAAATTTCTTAAAACTAACGTTAGTAAAGCGGGGGCCGATTACTCGCGGCTATCTCGAGGTTAGGGGTAACAAATTGTAACAAATGGATGGCAGGGTAGGGATTGAGAACACAAGGTTTGGAGAGCAATGTGCTTTTTATCTCGAACTAAGCGACCAACTGACGAAAAAGACAAACATGGGGGTACACCGATGGGCAGCTAACAACTTGGGGGAACACAAGATGACACTAACTACTAAATCCTCAGATCGATCCGTTTTAAAAACACATAAATTAAATTAAAATATTCGAGATCTCGGCTCGCCAAGATGTCTCTAACGGGCCGCATAGGTTGTTTTCCTCGGGCCCTGAGGGATGCGGATAACTCGGATCTAGCAACACAATGTAGGGTGCATGACCAAAGCACGTGGTCGATATCGTGATAGCCACTACCACAAGCGCACAAATTGCTGCCTGCGAGCCCGATTCGGAAGAAATGCGAGTCTAACGAGTAGTGATTGGACATGAGCCTTGACATGACACGTATAAAGTCACGGCTCATGTCCAATCCTTTGAACCATGGCTTGTTCGACACCTGTGGGAGAATAGAATGTAACCATCTTCCCAGATCACTCTCATTCCTTTTTTGTTGCCAGTTGGTGAGGACGTGCTGACGGGTAATTGAGAAAAATTCCGCAAAGGCGATTTGTCGATCAAAAATATCGCCTTCCATAGCGCCCACCTTAGCTAGCGAGTCCGCTTTCTCATTACCCGGAATTGAGCAATGAGATGGGACCCAAGCTAAGGTGATAGTATAGGAGCAGTTAGATAAAGTACTCAATTTTGCTCGGATTTCGGTCAGGAAATACGAGGAGTGCTTCATCGGCCTCATTGATCGAATAGCCTCCAACGAGCTAAGGCTATCAGTAAAAATAAAATAGTGATCAGATGGTAGTGAGGCAATTTGCTCTACTGCGTAAAATATGGCTGCTAGTTCCGCAACGTATACGGAACAGGGTTTTTGCAGTTGATATGAGGCGCTATGAAATTCGTTGAATACTCCAAATCCAGTGGAAGCGTTTATAGTTGACCCATCTGTGAAAAAACTCTTATTGTTACTAACATGGTGGTACTTGTTTGCAAAAATTAAGGGAACAACCATCGATCGATGGTGATCTGGTATTCCACGGATTTCTTGCAACATGGTCAGATCAAAATTTACAGAGGAACTATAAAAGTCTTGGAGGCAAACACGAGAGGAATTGAATGAAGAAGGGCCAATCTCCAGCGTCATGTACTCGTAATAGAGACTCATGAATCTTGTTTGAGGATTTCTGTCGAGCAGCTTCTCAAAGTTTTCTATTACTAATGGGTTCATTACTTCACAACGGATAAGAAACCGGAAGGACAGTTCCGCGAAACGATCTGTCAGTGGGAGAACACCCGCGAGTACTTCGAGGCTCATCGTATGCGTCGAGTGCATACAGCCAAGCGCGATTCGGAGGCAACGGTATTGAACCCATTGCAGCTTCAGGATATGTGTTTTCGCCGCGGATTGAAAGCAGAAGCTTCCGTACTCTAGAACCGACAAGATGGTTGTTCGGTACAACCTGATCAGATCTTCCGGGTGTGCTCCCCACCAAGTTCCAGTGATTGTACGAAGAAAATTGATTCTTTGTTGGCATTTTTGTTTCACATACGCAATATGTTTTCCCCATGTGCTTTTGGAATCGAACCAGACACCTAAATACTTGAAAGATATACTTTGAGTGATTGTTCTACCCTTTAGTTGAAGCTGTAACTGTGCAGGATGATGCTTCCTAGAAAAAACAACCAACTCAGTTTTCTCCGGAGAGAATTCGATACCCAGCTTCATAGCCCAAGTAGACAAATTGTCTAAGGTATCTTGCAATGGTCCTTGCAGGTCCGGTGCACTTGGCCCTATAACGGACACAACGCCGTCATCTGCAAGCTGCCTTAGCGAGCAATTTTCATCAAGACAACCATCAATGTCTTTTACATAAAAATTATAAAGAAGGGGGCTTAAACATGAGCCCTGGGGGAGACCCATATAACTAATTCGTGAAGTTGTCGAGTTTCCATGAGAAAAGCTCATATATTTCTCAGACAACAAGTTGCTCAAATAGTTGTTCATAATTGGTGAAAGCCCACAATCGTGGAGTTTATCCGAAAGGACATCGATACAAACAGAATCAAAAGCCCCCTTAATGTCCAAGAAAACTGAACCCATTTGCTGTTTTTGCGCATAGGCCAGTTGAATTTCAGTTGAAAGCAACGCAAGACAGTCGCTCGTTCCTTTGCCTCTCCGAAATCCAAATTGCGTATCTGAAAGTAAACCATTCGACTCGACCCATTTGTCTAGACGAAAAAGAATCATTTTCTCCAACAATTTCCGTATACAGGACAGCGACGTCTGGCAGATTTTTGAGCAAGTTGAACTTGATTCTATCCATTCCTGGAGCTGAGTTGTTTCATGAGAGGAGAGCAAGTGAGAATTCCACCATCGAAAACGGAGAATCTATTTCGTTACTACCCGACGGACTATTACGAACATTGGTTTGAACCGACACCGAATCCGGGCATACTTTCCGCGCGAAGCTTGATACCAACTGTCTGAGTACTCCTTGTCTTCGGTGACCGGTGAAGACGCGTTTCGCATTCTCCTGCCGACATTCCAGAGCGTTCTCATGGAAGTCTTTCGTGACAAACCATCGACGAACCGACGCCAGTAACCGCGTTTTTTGGCTTTAATCAAGCTCTTATTGCGGATCGTCGTAAATATACTTTTAGTTCATTTGAAGTTCAAAAATAGTTTGTTCATAGCTTAGCATCTTAAAGAATGACTTAAGTTTGCTCTCTGAAGAATGAACCTATTTAAAAGACCTCGAAATCCTGCATCTTGATTTTTTATTTGAAATTTGTATCATTTGTAAATACAAAAAAAAATCAAGTCTCAGTAATGCGAGACAATCCTGATCAAAAAAATTTTTGTAGAAACAATCACATTGTTGTAAAACTTGAATTTTGTTTATCCGAGATTCTTTAAACTTTTTCAGGTCATTTGTTTATTTTTTTTTTCACTCAACAATTTTAGAAAATTAAAAATAGGTATTCAAATTTTATGAAGTATAAGTTGTAAAATGTTATGCTCGATGTATCATTTTCTCAAATTCTTCTAATCAAAACAAATTACAACTTGAACTTATCTTTTGGCAGATTAAAAGGGTATTGAATTCGCCAGCTGTTGCTTGAACCTACATACTTAGAAATTATCGCCCACTACGGTAATTTTTACCGAAATCTGAACAGCTGAACTATTTGGTAAAATTTATGTTATTCAATTCAATTGCTTTTCAGCTACTTTGAAACTAAATCTCCACTAAAATTACAAGATATGATCAATAACCTGTAAAATGAAGTTTAAAGTTTTACCGAACGTTCAGCTGTTCTGATTTCGGTAAAATTTACCGTACACGAAAACAAAATCTTAGTGTGTATATACCTAATTGTACTCAGTATTTTTTTGTGAAAAACTTTGGGATGGCTTCATCTGTATTTCTCTATTTATTCAAATGTTTTATCAACTTTATTGTATTTTGATGCACATAACCTTTATTTGGATGTTAAGTAGAATTGCATAGAATATTCTTAATGTCTGATATTATGCTTGTCAAATTTCAAAATATCCAGTTGACTGTTCAACTCACAAACTGTATTCAATCAGCTTGTGGGTTGTTAAAACGGCTTGTTTACTGATTTGACAAATAAAAAAAAATCATAGTACCTGTCACCATGTGATATGGTTCATTAAACAATAAGAATGAGAAACTAGCATCTTATCTAACGAACAATCAGAAATCAGAACATCTGAGCATCAAAAGTCCGTTCAAAATTAACGAAGGTAATAAAATAAAAAGTGCATGTGTATTTGTGTATTAGTGTATTTGCTCATACCTACTCAAAAGGAAGAATGAATTATTTTTGGATATTAAGAAATATAATCCAGAGCTAAAACAAATATTCCACTTATTTGAAAAATCTGAATATTTAAAAAAAAATCTGTTATCTGTATATACTGTAATCTGTATCTGTATCTGTATCAAAATTTGAGTTTTTTTTATCTTAACTGATAAATTTGTATATGTGACATCACTGGCTGCTACCTGCACACCCGTTGTCCGAAGCGAAAATAAGTTGAGGCACAAAAGCAGCGCTGTTTTATAACTTTTCAGATTCAAGCTGCACGATGTGCCACCAAATGGTACTCAATTATGACGACTGGGTTTGGGGAGAACGTTTATTTCATGAAAACAGTGATAAAATTATCACTTTTTATTTGCTCATTTCTCAACAGTTTGTTAAGGGGGTAGTCCACTCTGGCGGCATGAAAAATAGGTCATTTTCACGATTTTTTTTTTTTTTTTTGTGAAAGACGATCAATTCAAAAAAGGAATGCATGGTTTTGTCAATTGAAATGTTCTCTTTAATTGAGATTTTTTTTGGCGCAATTGGATGTCTCTTGTAGCCGCTGCACCAGGTTCCCCAGGAGACCTCCCGTCTGAGTCGTCGCGGAGCGGGACGTCTGGCGGTCACACCACTGGAGATGGATCAACGAATTTTTTTGTGGTTATTGTCTGATAAATGACTCAGTCTTGTACTTAGCCGTTTTTGATTTGGTTGAAAAATAAAAATTTGGCGACGTTTTGAAACAAAAAAAAAAACAGTCCGTTTTTGTACCCTAAAATTGGAGATAAAAGCTTGCACCAAAAATCCATTATTGATTCTTTTGAAAATCGACTACGTACAAGACTAGGAAAAAAGGTACTTAACTCGAAAATTCAATCGCCGTTTAAATCGAATGAGCCGTTTCTAAAATACAGCGCATGCCAATTTTGAAAACATCGTTTAGAGATAATCGCGGCAGCAGTTGGAACTACTAAGACACACCGTTTCGCCGGTAACGGGTGGGCACTCCGAGCACACACCCGAGCGCGCTTCAAGCGTCTGGACACGAGTCTACTAATCGGTCTACAACTTTGGAAAGAAGTCACTTGCGGACTTGCGGTCAAGTCTATGTCAAAGTAGACATTCCAAATTATTTTTAAGCAAAAAAAAGAGTTTTTTAAAATTTCCAGAGTGGTCTACCCCTTTAAGGAAAATTTGGAAAAGTCTAGTGAAGCAGATTTGGAGAGTTATTTTCTATCGATTGGTGTATTTGAATTTAAATTTCATCTATAAATGACAAATTTATAAGAGTTCAAAACCTTACACCTTTTCATGACGGTCGCTATTTTAGATTTTCGATTTACCCCCCGTACCGAAGACGAAGTCTACGTCAAAATACTGGAGAATTCTAGGATGTCTAGAGAACTTAACGAAGTTCAGAGGTCATAAGGGCAGTTCCAATCACATCAGGTCTTGAGTTTTGGGAACGCTTTAAGATAATGAAGGATTTGTTTTGATTATTGAAAACCAATTCCATGAATTTCAGAAAATTTTCAAGCAATTCAAAGGTAATCTACCGTTTTGTTTAACAACATAAATTATTTCGCAATAATTTCTGGAAATAGTGGGCACCTTCAGAAAGTTTCGTAAATTTCAAGGAAGTCCAACTACTCCATTGAAGTTAAGAAGTTTCAGGAGAACTTCGAGATCTTCACAAGAGTCCAGAGAAATCTCCGGGAACATCAGAAGAAGTTCAGAAAGCTTTTGGAAATTTCCAAGAATTTAAAGGAAACTCCGAGAACTTCACGAAAGTTAAATGATCGTTAGGAAAATGCGACAGTTCTTTTTTAATTAAGTGCTTTAAGCTTTAGGGCAGTTTCAAGAATCATGAAACCTCAGTAGTTCCATTAAATCCTGGAAAATCGCAGAAATTTTTTTTTAGAGCTTCCGATATTTTCAAGAAATTTAGAGAACTTCAGCAATGCTTTTTTTCTGTTTGGACCTAACATCACTGCGACCAGTAATTGTTCAATTTTACCCCTACCTGAGACTCACACTTAAGCGTAAAGAATTATTAAG
This sequence comes from Ochlerotatus camptorhynchus, assembly GCF_037179485.1. NCBI lineage: Eukaryota > Metazoa > Arthropoda > Insecta > Diptera > Culicidae > Ochlerotatus > Ochlerotatus camptorhynchus. The sequence goes on from NW_027040722.1 coordinate 9,907,334, forward strand.
CATCTATTTGTGGTCTACTAATAAGTACCTACGTATATGAAGGCATGCTCAAAATATTGAATTCTAATCGGTAATCAATTGTTTGCCTAGAAATCGTATCGATTAACGATCTCCAACAAAGTTTTTCTGCACAAATTGCTCAATCTTAGTCTCGGAAATGGGTAAATTGGAGCAATTCGTGATATTTTGACATGCAAATGAAAATGTCTCCGTTTACAAATTTAAAAATTCTTTCGTTTATCCAAATCGTAACCGAATTCGTTCGAGTTTAGTAAAGATGTCAGGGAGCTCAAAAAAATTGAAAGAGAAGTGTAGAACAGGAGGCTGTCGAATTTACCAACCCTATCGATCCATCTCCTCAGAATACCGGGAAAGCCTTTCTCGTTCTCTCCTGATGCAGAGGTTCCTTTAAGAATTTAACCTGTTCCGAGAAGGCTTCTTCGTCTTCTCCATTCCTTTATTTAACGTCGGGCTCTGTTCCGCAATCTAGTGCCAATCACCGACGGACATCGATTGGCGACAATCGAATGTGAAGAGAGGCAACTTCCACACCTGCGTAGGATGTCGCATCCATGAACACACATGGGCCGGGACCAACGGTTTAACTTCCTCTACATCACCGGCGCCGGCTTTCCGAGAAGGCAAATGATCTTCCGAAAGCACCGTTTACATTAGCACACTAGTGCTCGTGCTTTATACAGAATTATCTCAACCAGTGCTGAGATTTGCCATTTTCATTGACTGACTTCACGTGATATTGACAACATTATTTTTAGCATCGTCACTGGAAGGATTGATTCTAAAAAAAAACCTTCATTAATATCTGATTCACCTGGTAACAAAAAGTGTACTTTCATGCATTCTGTGCCACATTATTTGTATCCAGCCAGTTAAGGACGTGGATGCTTGAACGGCTCCATGACAATTGGATTGCTTAAATAATTTAAATACAACTGCACATGTTTGTCACTGACAGCATTGTCACCATGACAATTGACATAGTTTCCATTAACAATGACTTTTATCTGGAAGGAGTGACCAATGCTGTTTTCTCAACATTAGAGCATTGTGTGCGAATTCCTGAGGCGGTTGGCGGCGGGTTCAAATCAGAGTTGTGAAGCCTGTGGAGGACCGCAAGTTTGATTAATTTCGCAATGCGAGCCGCTATCAACAATTTTTCGTTTCGAGTATGATGACTAGATACTGAGCCAATAAAGTTCTAACTATTTAGACATTTTATGCTATCTGTCACGTGACTGCATGATGTTTCTGCCAACCCTGCTCATAGAATGAGTTAAAGGTTATTTTCGCCACTTCCCTGAAAAACCAAATACATATTCCGGCAAGCTTAAGCTAATCCTCAGAATTAGCTTCTGCAACCACAGTAACCTTCTGAAAGACCACATAGCTTCCAAGCAGCATGCGAAACAGGTACATGAAGCAAAAAAAAACGATCTACCTGCTACAACCCATCATCCGACAACTCGTTGAAAAGGGTTTCGTTTCTAAATCTGGATAAAGATAGCAACCAAACACTAGTGAAGCGATTCAGAAAAAAATAAAATAAAAAGTAGAATCAAACCTCTACCCCTTTTCCGAATCTCGGTACGAAATCAAAAGCAGCGATGAAAACGATGAACAGTAGTTAGATGAAATGCAAACACCTCTTGCCTCACCTTTCAGAAAAAAAAAAGAGACAGAGAGAGAGAGAGAGCGCACGGGGTTTCACAGCTTCCAGGTATTAAATCGGAGTGAATCCTACACCCAAACACGATTGGCAAGCGCACAGGGTTGCCAACAGCTTTTCAAAAATATTCAGCAAAATGCATTCAAAAATTCCCTTAAAAAACTACAAGGGACAGCCCTATGGGGTTGTACCCAATGGTGACGTAGGTCTACGTGGTCTTATATAATCAATCTTATTTGTTAAGTGCAGCAGAAGCTTGTATTTTGTGTAGGAATAGGAACTTGAGCGGAGTTCTCTTTGTTTATACTCTTTAGTATGACGCGCTTGACATAGATGGCCCACAGCGACTCACGAAGAGCTACTGATTCCGATCAATAGCGGTGCGGCTTCTTCCTCCTTCTATGGATGCTCATGTGGGCTGTGGCTCGCTGCTTGCAGTCAGCCTTTAGTTGTGTGCTGGAGAACACCACAACTCACCACACGCGGTGATTGAATTAACACCGTTTGGTGAGAGCGGTTGGCATTCAACAATGAAATCTTTGTAAGGGAAATCGCTCTTCGCAGGCATTCGGTGATAACTTTAATTATCATAGCAACAGTTCCACATCAATATAGTGACATTTTGAAAAATGATAAAGCCTTAATTTTTAAATCAATGATTTTTAAGAATTCAATCAAGGCATGCCCACTAGACTGATGCAAAATTTGACTTTTTCGCTCCACAGTGCTTAAATGGTTTCAAATCAGGTCCTGACTAGCCTCCCAAAGCTACAACTCATTTGGTTAGAAACAGACTTCGCACAAGCCATTTGAAGTTTACATGTAAATTACTATGGGAAATCTCAACTTTTTTTTCATTGCCTTCTAGTCTTTTTCCATATTGAGCTGCGAAACAGTTCGATAACCATTCTTATAGAAAAATTTCTCAGCTACAACTTTGCTGAAGATCATTTCTATGTAAAACGAGACAGGAAAAAGTTATTAATTATTTAAGAGATTGGTAAACTTATGACAAGATCAAGCAGCTGCTCTGTAGGCAACACTGTATTTTGCAGTGTGACATAGTAGTCATGATTTTTGTGTCCTATTCAACGCCCCAGAAACACCAATGTTGCCTGCTTATCAGTTGATTGAGCATGATCATAAGACATCAGCGCATTAAACAATTGATAATTTTCGATCCTTGCATTTAATCAAAAAGTGGTTTCCAGCTAAGTTGTAGCTGGGAAAATTTCTTACAAGTACAGTTGAAAGTTTTAGAAGCAGACCGATATGGTGAATTATTAGATAGACATGAACAAAAATCTTGGTTTTACCATAGTAATTCCCATACAAATTTCAAATGGTGTGTGCCATCTCAGTTTCTCACCAAATGGGTTCAAATTTTGAGAAGTTATTCAGGATCCGATTTGGAATCGTTTAAGTATTGTGGAGCGAAAGTTTCAATTTTTGCATCACTCTAATGCCCACGCAAACTAATATTACCGTCGGGTGGAGGAATGGTGATGTTAATTTGCGTAAACAAGCCTTAAATTTCAAGACATCATCGAAAGAAGTCATTGTTTACAAAAGCTGTTTCGCCCTAATTCCAGCTCTATCTGGATATGAGAACTGACATCCGATTGATGACCTTGACAAATGTCCAAAAATACTCTTTTATAAATTTGGTGGTCCTGAAAAGGACCGTTTTGTCGTTATGGTTTAGTAATGCCATTTTAGGGTCTTAAACACAGATGAGGCTGGTGAGCTGTATGTTGTTTGGAATGAGCGTGACGCGCTTTGCTAGATGGCCCACAGTGACTCACGAAGAGCTTCTGATTCCGATCAATAGTGGTGCGGCTTCTTCCTCCTTCTATGGATGCTCATGTGGGCTGCAGCTCCCTGCTTGTAGGTAGCCTTTCGTTGTGTACTGGAGAACAATGTTTAACACCACGCGCCGATAACACTGCTGCTGCTGATGCCGACGACCGGACACCACCACATGGTGATTGGAACTCTGCTTGCGGGGAGCTTTTCGTTGTGTACTGGAGAACACCACCACTCACTACGTGGTGATTGAATAAACACCGTTTGGTGAGACCGTATGCAATTCAACTGTGAAATCTGTGTTAGAGATATCGCCTTTTGCAGGCAAACGGTGATAATTTTAATTTTCAAAGCAACAGTTGCACATTCTTGCAATTTTCAATAGTGACATTTTGAAAAATGATAAAGTCTTAGATTTAACAGATGCGTTGACATATTACTAATCGATTAATCATATTTTTTTTTGAAATTGGTCCAAGGGCAGCTGAGTTATTACCGTTCAAAATCTTTCATAATTGGTTACATGTTCCATTTTCGGTTTTCACAAAGTGTTCCTTCATAAAGAAATTACAAACGTATTCCTACGTCAAAAATACGGATCTAATATATTCCTATAAGGATCAACATTACCAATTGATACGATATTTTATGATCCACTCTAACTTATTTCTATGCAATTGCTGATTAATTGTTGAAAAACAGGATAAAACTGGATGAATTTAAAAAATAAATAAATGATTTCAAACATTTACTGTTTGCCTGGATGCGTCCAAAAAAAGAATTCAAATTAAACTAAAATGTTGGCAGCACTGCAAACTCGTTCCCCACTGCCGATGATGCGATGGTTGGTCGGCTTGGTGTGGTGTGGCTGTTACACAAAAGATTTTCTTTCTGCTACCGATTGCAACATCGCTCCTAGGTTGGGCCCCGTTCATGAAGTTGCTACTGTTGTTGAATCCTGCCAGACCGAATGCTTTCCTGCTCTAACGAGGGTCTCCAATTGAGCGAAGAAGGGTTGTTGAATTTTCGTCGAGAGGCAATTGAATGGAGGGGGTGGGCAGGCACGAAAGTTTCGCCAGGTACTTTTTTGACTGAATCGTCTGAGGCGTGCGTGGCAATGCGATACAGTTTTGAGAGACTATTTGAGATTATTAAATATGTATTTAGGTCCGGTAGGATTTTAAATTGGCACTAATGCAATATGTATGTTTGTAATAAAGTAATCGTTTTCAAAGGGTTACGGAAAAAGGGATAGCAGAACATTTGCAAGCACGGATTTCAGCTCGAGGTTGTTCGAGTTATTTTTCGGAGGAAACTTAGTTTGGAAATATTTCGCGGCTAATTGGGCTTGTTTTTTTTTTTGTTTCTAGCCACAATGAGCAGCAGCTCAAGGCGGTTCATTAGCAGTATTTTTCTTGAGTTTAATTTTACGTTTGTTATTTTGCTGGTGGATCTTTTCTAATGCGGCACTAATTGGTGGTCGTTAGATCAGGAAACGACGGATCTTAGATTCACCGAGAAAATTATTTTACCAAGTTGAAGTGAACTTTCACGGGCTAATTTATACCAGAACACGTATTCAAACCTTCACAAAGCCTACATTTTCATTACCAAAACACCATTAATAGGATTACATTCCAACTATCGCTCCGAGTGCTATTGTCTGTTTCCATTTTCATTTCAAACAAACCACCTCTCTCTATCTCGTTCTACTACATCCCAATATCCATAATTGATGCCGGCTGTAACATGGTAGCAAAACACAATTCACCTCGGTTTTTGTGCCATCCTCCTCCACACAGTCATTGACATTAAGTACAATTTTATAGCTCTCGTGATTGTCCATAGTTTTATCGAGCTGGTTGGTTGTTGTCATTCGATGCAAACTGTGTGTGTGTGTGTGTGTGTGTATTTAGGACACTACCCGGGTCGTCATCATTGGGATCGACCGAACTAGGTAGGTACCTAGGTACAGTGTAACAGTTGGACAATTTTGCTCCTTGCGGTTTGAGGGGATGGACGATGCTAACAGCACGGCAGCTTTGGCTGTCTGGACCATAAAAACGTCTCCGGTTGATATTATGACATTCGTCGGATTCCGCTCGGTTGGCTTTCAATGCAGGAAAGATGGGTGATTACCAATGGACTTTTGAACCCTAATCCGGCATTTGCTCAGTGTTGATAGCATGTAATTATTCGCTATCAGCACTGGCTTATACAGGCCTTCCTCGTGGTAGTTGATGATGGGACGGCTGGTTGCGATACTCGGACCAGTTTATCGATTAAGCAGTACCTATGGTATATACAATGCGTGTTCGAAACATATATTCAGTATGATACACTTGTAAAAGTGTTCGACTGCTGGATGGAACCAAAGATATCTAATGAAAAAGATATAACAATTTTCAATTCTTCGAACAATCCAGTGGATACATCTCTATTTTTTGATAGTAGTGCTACACCGAGTAGAGCAAAACCAGAGCAAAATAACATAAAATTTTACTGTCAACATCTTATTATGTTATTGGTAAGGCTAATGGGGGTTTCGACTGGTTGATTGGAATTACTTTATGGGGTGGTTTTCTCAGTCTTTCAGTAGAAACGATTTGTTTTTTACGTTCCCGACATCTCGACCGTTTGGTTTCGGCCTTGTTGCTAAAATAAATGTATTGCACTTAATTACATTTTTTTTTATTTAACTCACTAATGTCTATCGTTTCCCGTTAAAAACTTTTACGCATCGTGAACAGCGTACATGAGGATTTTTCATGACCTGTCTAATTTAATTTGTATAAATAAACGGTGTGATAAAGTATTTTTTTTTTTTTTTGGTTGAATAATAATAAATTGATATTTTTCACAGCACTCCAACGTTTGTTTTAAATAAGATGGTGGGAGCATCAAACAAAGGGTGGGTCATGATCATCATTCTGAGCCAAATGATTTTGGAGTGTTTGATCAGATGGTAACTCAGTTGTGTTTCTTCTACGTATTGTTGACTTTTTAATTGTGTGTAACAGACCTGCATACGTGGTGACAAGACCTTGTACATCTGTACGGTGGTTGACTGTGTTGGATGTGTGATATCTTGTTAGTTGTGTCCAGAATTTTTGATTGTGTTAGGTTGAACATATGGGATTCTTCGATGATGTGTTTGATCATGGCTCCTTTTTTTCCTTTAGGCTACGTATGTATCTCTTCATCTCTATTCGTGTGGTTGTTTTGGGTTAGTTTTGTATATTGATTAATATTGCTTCGGTGTCCACTGATTCTTGTTTTGAGTTTGTTTCTCGTCATGCAAAAGTACGTGTTCTGACAATCTAAACTATAGACAACGTTGCGTTGGTCGAGAACATTAATAGGATCTTTGACCGGTCTAAGTATGTTTTTGGTAATTTTAACTGTTCTGTAGGCGACTTTTACCTGCGGGTAATCATTCTTGAGGAGGCTGGCGATTGTGGGGCTGAGATGAGCGATGTATGGGATGTTCTGAACAGCAGATGGTGTTGTTGGTTTGCTGCTGGAAAATCATCAACCGGTGTTACTGTTGGATTGTTTGTTTGGTTCTGATGTGAAAAAATCTGGTGGTGGTGTAGATGTTGTGTTGTTGGGGTAGTTGAATTTGTTCGACTTATCATTCTGTTGATGAGCGATGATGGATAGTGTTACGATGTAGTTTGTTTACTTGGTATTGTGTCGTTTGAAGGTGACCGAAATATGTACATACTAGTATAGAAGCAAGAAAAGCAACTGCACTAGCTCCACCAACGGGCAATTCAAATTGCACCTCTCAACTGTCGAACCAAATAATCGATCATCGATAAAAGGCCTCTTCGCAAAGCAGCGAGATAAAAGCGGTGCTTCCCGATCGCAGCGCAGCAGCGCGACGGAAAAAACACACACACGCACAAGACACCGGCGCTGCCGTTTCACAGCAAAGTTCATTGCACGTATAACCGCCATTGTGGCATCACGCGATTGAGCAGTGTTAGGAAGTTCCGACACGAGTTGCCGTAAAACAGTGTATTCCACACCCGGTAAAGCGTTGGGCTTTCCGTTTGATTTTGGCTGACACCAACCACACGATTTGGTCGCAGCACGTACTGGTTCAATCCAGTGAAACAGCGGGAAAAGGTAATTTAATAATAAAAACAATCCCGTCCCGTCCGCTAATTAATTTATTCGGGCTCAGGCAGCACGTTTCGGATCCGGTTTGGTCTGACCGTGAGGAACTACCGATCGCCACACCAACAGCTCGTGAACCAACGGAATCGCACACGGACTGATCATAGGCCAAACTTGTTCGGTCGAGAGATCCAGCGAAGGAAGCACGTTGTCGTCACAGCGTGGGAATCGCTCGGACACGGAAGGCAACCGAAGTAGAAGGAGAAAGAAGCGTCCCATACGAGGGTGAGTTGCACCGAATGTGAATCCTGAATCTCCGCTAAAACTAATGGATCGACTTCCAGGGCGCTTTTCTCTTTAGTTCGATCTTCAAACTCTCTGTGCGAGTGACAGTTGCGATCGTTCGGCGAGCGACGGACTAGGTGACGGCAAGCAACGGATACCCGGGTGACGGCCGCTGGTTGGACCGCACGGCGAGTGGCACTCCTTGCGCCACAACGGCGAACGACGGACTGGGTAGTGCTCGAAGGCGGAAGTACACGACGTCGACCCGCAACAGTGAACTCTGTGACGAACAGCAATTTCACTGCCACACGGAAAGGGCGATAGAGCGACGATTGTCTCGACGGTCGTAGGCGGAGGTGCGCGTCGACAGCTAGCTCCGAAGATATCTGGAACGAGTTGGCGCGAACGTTCGGCAAGTCGCCGGTCTGACGACGGAGGGAAGCCGATAAGCCGGTACGTCGACGAGGCGCATGGGTGCAGTGAGGCCATGAAGCAAGTCCCTTAGTGGCAGCAACGACGGCGAGCAGGAGAAAATGTGAGTACGTTCCAATGTACGTAGTGGACGGAAGCTTTGCGACGCCGAAGAAAATAAGGAAAAGCCATGTAGTATAGCGAGCCCTAGTTAGGACCAGAAAGAGGAGTAAGAACAGGAGAGAGAGAGAGAGATAGAGATAGAGAGAGAGAGAGAAAAAAGGAGCAGTGGATAGAAAGGGGGAGTATGTGGGAAGTGAGAATACACATTTGTTGATGGCATATATTCTCAAGTTTTGTTTTATTAGTTGGTGCACATTGCCCTAAGTGTTTTGATTGGTCCGCCCTATGGTAGTTTTGCTCTACCGCTACCGGGGAACTGTAACAATAGTTGTTCCGGCGTAGTAGTTGAAAAATTATGTTGTATTGTTGTTGATGGTTGGTGGTGATTTTGGTTAGAGATGTGACTCGTTTTATGAAATTGTCAGCGACATTTATATTCATGCTAGTGGGTTAGAACAAGTTGTAATTCAATAGCCCCTGATGAGATTGGCTTTGAATACCAATGGCTTTGAAAGCCAGGATGAGATCATCCACGTATTTTTTGAGAACTGGAACGGGGAAGTCTAGTTTCTTGGTGACAGTCCTTAGGGCCCATGCATTAATAATGTCACGCTAAATCGAGGAGAAATGTACCCCCGCCCCCTATCGTGACGTTTTTCAAATACCTAATGCATTGCTTGTCACAACACCTTAGACCCCCCCACCTCTAGAGCGTGACATAATATATTCATCAACCCTTAGGAGGATTTCCATTACCAATTATGCCAGAATTGGGGAAAGAGGACTCCCCATAACTGTTCCAAATTGTTGTTGGTAGTATTTGTTGCAAAACTGGAAATAGTAACTGTCCATACAGAATTTAACCATCTCTAGGAACAAATCTAGGTTTATGTTGGTATCTTTCCCTATAGTGTCCCAGTTCATGATGATATCGTGTTCGATCAGTTTCTTCGGTATGTTCGTAAAGAGGGAGACTACGTAGAAAGATACTTTTTTTTTTTCCTTTAGTTTGTTTTTTTCCGTCGATCTTGTTTTCCGTGCTGAGCACCAATGCTACCGACGTGCCAGGAAGGCAGCTCCCACACCTGGACCCTACCTATCGACCCATCAACTCATGAACCGGGGACCAACGGCTTTACTTCCCATCCGAAGGAAGGCGTGATCAGAGATGTTATGCCTCAGAACATCCCGGCGGCACCGAGTGGGATTGAACCCAGGCCTGCTGGGGTGAGAGGTAATCACGCTTACCACTACACCACCGACGCCGTTGTCTGGAAACCGTTCGACATGATTGTTGCGATGAACTCCGAAATTTAACGGTGCAGTTATGTTGGGTACTACTGGGCGCAGGGAGATACCATATTTGTGGGTTAGTTGTGTGAATTCAAGAACTTATTTTGATAAAAAAAAAAACAAAAGCTTGGTCCTCTCTGAACTCAGTCGAAAAAGGCGCAGCTAGAAAACAAAACCATGCTCGAGGTGGTTGGGTTCAATTCCCGGTAGGAATTTTTCGGATTGGAATATTTCTTGGCTTCCCTGGTCATTGAGTATGATTATACTTGCCACTCAATTATACTAATGCAAAAATAGTACAGGCATCGAAAGCTCTCAGATAACAACTGTGGAAGTGCATCTATAGAACACTAAGTTGAGAGCACGCAATAAGCTAAAATGGTGATAGGAAATAAGCTTAAAATAAGAAGAAGAAGAAGAAGAAGAAGAAGAAGAAGAAGAAGAAGAAGAAGAAGCATAAAAAGAAGAAGAACTCATAGCTTGATGAAATATAATTTGTTATGATTTTTTATATTTATTAGATATGGCAACAACTGACTATTGCTATTTTACTGTACCCTTTTTTCGCGCAGTTTTTTTTTACATAGAACTTCGTCTTTCTTAACGAAACATACTAGGGGTCACATTGAAAAAAATCAAAAATGAGGCATGTAACGAAAATGGGGGCAGTTTTCAAAACGCATATTCCTCAAAATCATTAATGAGAAATATGTCATACAATATCTCATTCGACGGAGGTAATCTTATAATAATCTGCTTGTGAATCGATTTGGAGAAATGATTTACTGCCGCCATTGTGCCTAAACGTAACAGAAAAGGGAAATCTCTTGATCCAACTTCTGATGACATTTATTTGAGCAATCAATTTGATATGCTCACGGATGATGGGAATGATCCATCATCCTGGCAAAATTCCAGTAAACTTTCCCGGATCAATCCCAAGAAGGAAAAGGTCCCCCTATTGTGATAACCAGTTCCGATTTCCATGTTCTTCGCACGAAACCTGTGAACTTCGTTAAATCGAAGTTTTCACTTCAAATTTACCGGCGGGGTGAAAGCATTCGACAATGTTTGGCATGAAGATTTGATTGCTTAATTGAAAAAGCTTAATTTCCACTATATATTATGAAATTAGTTCAACATTATTTAACTGAAAGAACTCTGCAGGTAAATTCGCCGATTACACAGGCATTTGCGCTAAAAGAAGATGTCTTCGCAGGCTGCAGAATAGTTTAGATATTTTCTCTTCTTATTTACAAAAATGGAAGATTTCTCCCAACGCTTCCCAAACTCAACTCCCAACTATTTCCACATAAGCCTAGTGCTTCGTTTTTGAAACCCAGTAGTAGTCACATAGTCACTATGAATGGAGTTCCAATTTTCTGGTCAAACCAAGTGAAATATCTTGGATTAGCACTTGACCAAAAATTAACTTTTAAAAATCACATTGAGGACATTCAAGCAAAATGTAACGAATATTTAAAATGTTGTACCCTCTTATAAACAGGAAATCTAAACTTTGCCTGAAGAATAAATTTCTAATATTTAAACAAGTTTTTAAACCGGCCATGCTTTATGCTGTGCCAATATGGTCTAGTTGTTCCACTACTAGGAAAAAATTACTTCAAAGGTTCAGAACAAATATGTTCATTATTATTTGTACTGACACGCAGGTATAGAAAGCCTGTTTAAAATACTGGATTGCCAAATAAAAACCAATGCACACACACTTTGATCTTCAGGTCGGACTCGATTATCCGGAGTATCGATTTTTTTGTTCACTCCGGATAATCAAATCCTCCGGATAATCGAACCACAATATAAAAAATCAAATCTGTAATTAAAGAACGTAAAGTTCTAAGACCAATTTCATGAATTGACCACTTTTACGGTTGTTCTGGATCTTCCAGAGGGTGATCCTGTGGCGTTTAGAGTTCATTTTCCGAATATAATTCTCGAACAACTCATCATAGAGTCTAGCAATCAATAAAATACCATCAAAGAGTGTAGAAAATAGTTCACCTCAAACCAAGGGGTTGGTCACTCCGCACAGTGTGCCAAAAATTCACATGGGCACACCTGGCCACTTTCATTGGCACCCATGGTTAGAAATTTTCATGATATTTAAAGTTACTGGCAACACTGTTGACACAATCCAATTTGTGGTTTCATAACTTCAACCGTGAATTTCTGGCGAAGTTCTGCCATGGATTCCTCACAGCGCAAATATTTTCAAAACATTAGCTAAAAACCGGTCAAAACTCAACGTGGTATGCTTGCGGGATGAGCAAGGCCATCAAGATGATGACCGTTTCCAAGTACAACTGCAATATAAGGGAGATACTGGAATTCTTTCGGATGGTGCTGGAGTCGCTACCGGAAGACTTCGAGATCAGAGAACCTCCACTCGAATTGTTCAAGGATCTTGTTGTTTGAGAACAGTTTGATCGAAGTTAGGAAGAGGGTGGCATCGTTCCGGAAGCTGATTGAAAAGATGACCATGAAGGGACTGCTACTGATCATAATGCCGATTTGGAATGTGATTAGTGAGTTGGTTAGTGTGGGGATAGCGATACCCTGAAGGAGGAAGTGAAGGGAACGTTGAAGACGTTGGTAGATCGGTTTGGGGCGGGGAGATTCGTGTTTGAGCTGAAATCATAGTGGAATTGTAAAATGTTGATTGGTCAGTTGTTGTGTTTGAAGGTGAGCTTCTGAAAGTCGACATCGGTGAATTGGTTGAGGTTTAGCTCTCGGACACGACTCTGGTAACCCAGCGCTTGAAATAGAATATTTATAGGCTTGGTGGAGAAGAAGTCTCGGCGAAGTGTAAAATGACCGGTGTTTTCCATGGTGCTTAGTGATGAGAGCAGTTCGGGAAGCATTTCAACATCGCGATGTTTGCAGTAATCCTCGTAAAACTGATCCGAACGCAGCTTTTCGAACTCTATGAGGTACTAATTGATTATGGAATCCGTCCTAAAGGGATCGGTGCCCATACAAAGGCCACCAACTGGTCAGTGGTCGTTTACCATGTTTGATTCCGTAACGCTTCACTACTTCGTTGATCAGCTAACGTTTCCCGTTATCCCGCGTTCATCAGAATAAGTTTCCTCTGATGATGCACACAGTCAATTGTGGTTCATCCGAGTCCTCATAAAAACTCCAATCCAGTAGAAGTTATTGTCCTGTCGGAAATTGGAAGTGCCTCCCCCAGACAACGTTCTCGCTCGATGCTTCGATTCGGTGGCCGAAGCCGTTGCTTATTAGGTTCAGTGTAGTCCTTTTCCGAGAGAATTTGGGAGCAGCGAAGCGAGAGTAACGACAGTTACGATCTGGGATAAGCTTCCACTGCTTGTTGTTTTGTTTCTTCAAAACAAAACATGTGGACTGTCAAATTAACCGGGTTGCCAAACATACCATTATTCATACAAAAAAATCAGTCTGATGACACTCTCAGCACTGTCGAAAAAACTGCTGCACACGGGAGGCACACTGAGAAAAAAGTTGGTGCAGAATAAGTGTGTACAGGGACCACCCCTTGCTTCAAATGAGACAAATTAAATCCTACAGGCTGACACAAATTGGTAAAAAAGCTGACAAAATTGGATCACCACTGTAGTCATATTATGAATGAATATAAAATAAATAAATTCACTTATTGATTTACGTTTTAGCAACTTGCAGTCATTTTAATTGTTTATACTATAGTTTCAACATACTGAGAGGTAAGCACATATCATCAAACACATATCATCAAACTATGTTATAAACAATTAAATGAACTGCAATTCGCTAAACCGTAAATCAAAAAGTAATTGATGATACTCATCACTACGGCCCGGTGGACAGAGGTGAGGCTGGCAGCTCAAGTGTTGTATTTCATACTGCACTGGAAATAGTTCAGCATGTAAGGAAGCACAACAAAAATGAGCTGTGTTTGTTCACATCGACTGATACTGAGTGGTTGCGGTGCAAGCACATATCGTCGATAATAGACGATTGTTGTGTATTAGAGAACGCTTGCGCAAAAAGACTAGGATGAGAAACGGATTCGAAACTCAAATGTCATTAGCCAAATACATCCATAGACCATATAGGTCCACCGTTGTATAATTGGCAATACACCCGTGTACTGAATGAAAATTTTGGGTTCGAATCCCACCGGTGCCCTTATATTTTTTCGCAAACTTCCTCACATGCACACGTCTCTTACCGATTATATGTGCTTACCTCTCAGTATGTTCAAACTATCTTATATTCACATTAATTAATGAGTTTGATATACATTGCGGTTAACCGAGTTTCAATATACAAAACAACACCTCTTTCAGACCCCTCCTCCTAGCTAAGTCCAATACTGTTAAAACAAATCATATTGTATATTATAATACTAAATTATTTCAAATTTCTGCAAAAACGCTAACAAAAAACTCTGGGTAATCGAACCCTGGATAATCGAGTCCAACCTGTATATTTTAACAATTTAGGCTGATAAGTTACTGTAGTAGCTGGAGCACCTAGGTTAAAAGAATTTGGAACAAATTAAGAGTTCAAAAAAATAAACGAATAAAATAAAAAGCAAATAAATCGAAATACTCTTTACTAAGGCAAATAACCATAAGAATTTCATAAGGCTCGACCTATGATTGACACATATGAATTTCATAAGCTTGACTTATAAATGATTTTCGTCAAACATCAGGTAGCTGTTTCTTATACGTCTTTAACCATTTTATTTTCCCAAGCGTTGAAAGACGAGTGGTCAACTTACAGGCCTCGTAATCTCAACATTCTTGGGTCAGTTCCAGTCTGCTCAATTTTATTAATATTATATCAACATTATTTTTCACAAAGCCAATGAAAATCACAGTGGTTTTAAGCGGCTAACATTCATATTTGTTTTTTTTTTCAGCTTTATTTAGGACGGGCTGGTTCATCTCCGGAAATTCATAACTAGTTCTAATGGAATTCTTAAGTTCTTTTGCCTCAGTGTACCAGCAAACACATTAACTTTCTCTTGAAATTGCTAAACGCCTTGCCGCAAGCGTCTAAAGGAAGATTCTGAAGAAAAAGCATCTTAAGGAGATTCTAAATGAAGCTTCTTTCGAAAGCTCATTCAAGACGCTTGCCCGTCGCTCCGCTACTCACACCGGCAGGTTTTTTTTTTTTCAAAGATTAAGGAGCATTTCATCATCTTAAGGTGAAATTGGATCGGTTTAGAATGACTAACTTCATCGATTTTTACAAAATAACGCAGCTTAATCGAAAAAACTCTTCCGTGTAAAAATAAAGAACTACAATTGCTATGTCTTGCAATTTTTTTACAAGATTGATATATTGTTTAAATTTTCTGAAAAAGCATTTTTTAAGTTCAATTTAAGGACCACAATCATAGTGGTCGCTAACTTTGCTCATCAATTACACAAGTATTTCGCTGGCGATTGTTTTGGTCGTTGTGGTATTGCTCAACAGTGAAAATCTTTTCATCGGTGAATGCCGGTGTGATGCCGTCCATTTCCGAAATCCTTCAATAAAATCTTGGATTTTTAGTACCGATTCCTTTTCATCCTGTCATTTAGGTAATAGTTCTTCAAAAATTTGTAAGAATGCAATCCTAAATCGTTCGTACTGACTTTGGGCCGATTTTCAATGATTCCGCCATTTTACGGATAGAACGTCTAGAATCTCGATTAATCCTAAGACGAAGTATGTTTCGGTTCTGAGGGATCCTCGCACTTCTGTTTCTGCCTCTTTTTGAACGGTCCCTCAAATTTCCGAGTTCTTGGTACCGTTTTATAACATCCCGAACTGTTTGCGAAGGCATTTTCAATACGAATTCCTTGTTTGCAAAGCTTAATTACCGCACTTCGTAGTGGACTGGACTCCATTACGGCAATACACGTGAACCGAGTCAAATGAAACTACATTTGTTTATTTATTATGTATCAAGGTCTCAATTGGCAGATGTGAGCCCATTTCAGCATCTGTCAAATTCGAGCTATACACTGAGAGAAAAAAAAACACGGATAATTTTTCCTCACCCTGTATGCGTAAGCTTATTTATTTATTTTTTTAATTTAATTTGTTTTTCTTCATCGGACCTAACGTGTCTAAATCAAGCCTGATGGGGAAAAGCCTAGAAAAGGCGTAAAAACCCCATACACACTTAGATTTTTTTGCCAATATGGGCACCACCGAGCAGCTCGGCATTTTATTTTGTTGAATCTCAGTGAAAAACTTGCCGAGATTCAGCAAAATTTTTGTTTGTTAGCTGAGATGTCGGCAAAACTCCCGTTTGTTAGCTGAATCTCGGCAAGTTTTTAACTGAGATCCAGCAAAACAAAATACCGAGCTGCTCGGTGGTGCTCATCTCGGCAAAAAATCTAAGTGTGTATCTTTTCGAAATACATGAATCACAATAATACAATACAATTACAACGAACATTAATCAAGGCTATAGCATAACAAAAGTTATCCTCCTATGGCATAGAGTTGTCCGTGAATCAGGTAGAAGTCCTCATCATGCAGTTGAACCGGAAACAAAAAATTAACAGGTAGCACAATCCTTCACGTGTACATTAAATGGACAGCTACTCACCTTCTCAGGAGTCTGCGTTGAATACGGTGACGAAAGGTTTCCGCTGCACAGTTAAAGTCGAAAAACTCGTAAAACTCGTTGAAACGCCCAGACATGAACCGTATTGCAGGAAAACCCTCGACCGAAGAACTCGTTCGGGTGCGTAGATTTCGAATTCAGCCAAGATTCCTGGCGAGTCGATATCACCAATAAGTACTTTCGCTGCGAACACGGCCTGACTAATCGTCCGCCTATGTTCTAGTGTTTCAAGACCCAGGAGTTGATAACGATCTTCGTACGGCGGAAGGTTCACAGGGTCATTCCAAGGAAGGTGACGAAAGGCATACCGAACAAATTTCCTTTGAACAGATTCAACCCTCGCTATCCAAACTGCTTGATACGGGCACCATACTACCGAGCTGAATTCCAAGATCGATCGCACTAGAGAGCAGTATAGAGCTGTTAGACAGGCAGGATCGCGAAACTCGTCAGCGATCTTGAAAATGAACCCGAGTTGCCTGTTAGCTTTCGCAACGATGCCCGAGTAATGAAGCTTGAATGTTAAGGCGCAGTCCAGCGTGATTCCTAGGTCACGAACATTGTCCACACGTTGCAGAAGTTGGTGATTTATCGTATAGTTGAATGCCACTGGTTTCAGCTTGCGATGAAATGAGGGTCTCCTCAATGGGACAGAATCAGCTATTGCCCGGCCAACGAACTTAGCGAAGTAGTTGACGGCTTCATCAATAGATGAACACGTGTCAAGGAACTGCCAATCTGCCTGGCCAAGCGAGTGACTCAGCGCGACGAAATCTGTTCTACGAAAGTCGAGCTCATGTACATCAACAGGGGGGTTATCGTAGCGAACAGGAACAGATAGGTTGATGGAAACTTCAAACGCAGGATGATTGGTGTCGATGCCAATCAAAGGCCCTGGGGCTTCTAGGATAGAACATTCCAGTCCTGCAGCTTCGTTCGCCAGAACGAGATCAAGCAGCCGAGAGTTGCTATTCAGTATCGAGTTGATTTGCGTTAAGCCATGCAGGTTGAACCAGCACGGAGAGGATACTCTGTGAAAGTTTCAGCCTATTTGATGGAGGTTTTCTGATATATCTGGATATTTTTAAAGATTAATTGAACTATTTTAGAAATCACATATTGTTTCACAGGTATTTGAGAATATTCTGCGAAAATTTTAGCCTATTTGATGAAGGTATTCAGATATTTATTGGTATATTTAAATATAATAAGGTAAATTGAACTATATCTTCAATTATTGTAGAAATCATCCACCTTTGCCATTCATCAATAATATATTTTTTAAGCCAATTTGATCTTCAAATTTAACAAGTTGTTTCACAAGCCTTTGAGTATATTTTGTATAAATTTCAACCTTTTTGATGAAGGTATTCTGATATATCATGGCATTTTTAAAGAAAATTAGATAATCCCAAGAACTTCGGCAGAACTTCCCTGAACTTCAGCAGAACTTCTCTGAACTTCGGCATGTGTTCCCTGAACTTCAGCAGAAGTTCCCTGGACTTTGACAGGCCTTCCCTAAACTTCAGCAGGAGTTCCCTGAACATTGGCAAGACTTCCCTGAACTTCGGTAGAACTTCTCTGATCTTGGGTAGGAGGTTTATTTGATATGGCTTTCTCAATCTAGGGTAATCCAAACAGTCAGTTTTGCATTTCCCTGTTTGGATTACCCTAGAATGAGAAAGCCATATAAAAGAAATCTCCATACGTACCAGTCGAAAAATCTAATAAATCACTTCGGTAGGATTTCCCTGAACATTGTTAGGACTTCCCTGAAGTTCGGAAAAACTTCCCTGAACTTCGGCAAAACTTCTCTGAACTTCGGCAGAACTTTCCTGAACTTCTCTAAATTTTCGCAGAACTTCCCTGAACTTCATCAGGAGTTCCCTGAACTTCGGAAGAACTTTCATGAACTTCGGAAGGAAGTGAACTTTGGCAGGACTTTCGGCATTGCTTCCCTGAACTTTATCAGGACTTCGCTGAAGTTTGGCAGTCCTTCCCTGAACTACGTCTAGACTTCTTTGAGCATTAGTAGGACTACCCTGATCATGGAATCTTGGAATTGAAGTTGTCATTTCAGTAGTAGAATTATTATAACTATACAATAATATTGCGTCTACGAATATGTTCATTTTTTTTTGCAATACTTGTTGGTATTGGTGCATTTCGAATTTGGGTGTGTTTTGAACGGGTGTGGATTCAGTATCAACGGAAAAGCATTAACTTTCACCTTAATATTACTTTTCTTTAGACATCCTTTAATCTCAGACGGGAATTATTAACTTCTCCAGCCTGTTCAGAGGTTTGAATTTCCTACAATTTCAATTCTTACAGCAACTTTCTGCGCAACCTTTTTGTGTAAATAGAAATCCCATCAATTTTTACATGCAAGCTTACGGGAGTTGAAAAGAAAATTCAAAACCTCCGTCTCCACCCTCATTGAACTCTGTACGTCTGCAAATCTTGGCCGAGGGAAGAAAAAGGCTTCGTTTCGCTCAATTTTTAATGCAATTTTCTCGCGCCAGTCTGAGTCACCAAAAAAGGAATTGGCTATTTTCGTCCCCTTGCTCTCCCGGTGCATGTCTCGTGTTGC
Source organism: Ochlerotatus camptorhynchus (assembly GCF_037179485.1). NCBI lineage: Eukaryota > Metazoa > Arthropoda > Insecta > Diptera > Culicidae > Ochlerotatus > Ochlerotatus camptorhynchus. Next base: position 9,926,273 of record NW_027040722.1, read on the forward strand.
CCATTTTCAGCCGGGTTCGTTTTCAAGTGTTGAATTATTAAACGAAACATACATTTATTTGATTTTTAATTAATTTCCTCTGGAAAAAAGCAACCAGACCAGGGGGACCAGACGAATGCAGCAGAGCCGGGGGGGAATTGCAGGGGGCATGGAATGGAAGAAAAATGATTCCATTCTTTATTTCTCAAACGAACAAAGTGCAATAAGACGGTCGGTTGGATTTAATGGGCGGGGGAGCTACTAGCGCTACTCACCCCCGCCTCGCCAAACCGTTTCTCATTCAAAGGTTTCCATGGATCAGTGGGTTTCGAGTACTACCGAAGCAGCAGCCAGCAGAGTAAGTCGAGTGTGTTTTTGAAGAAGGAATAAGATTTGCCTTCTTTATGGCGTGCTCTGCCCTGTGTTCTCTTCACTTCACCCAGGAAGAAAGCAAGAAAGCTTTCCCGGCTTCGAATTTAGGAAGGGGTGGCAAAAAGGAAAGGCACGAACGAAGTCTGTGTGGTAATCGGGGAGGACTTGTGCTGCTGCACCATAGTGGTGAAATTGATTTTTCTCCCTGCGCACTTTAAAAGGAAATTGAACGCCCTGGCTTTTATTGCAGGGAATGGCAGCCAGAAGTGTATAGTGGGATGATGGTTTTCCGTTCCTTTGCTCCAGTTTCCATTATAGTCGGTGGAGGTGTGTGTAGGTGTAGCTACAACGTACCGGGAGAGAGAACTCAATTTTTGTGGATTGATCCAACCTGGTTCCAAGGCAGGGCTGCTGCCGCGAATGTGGTTCACTGGGTGTGCTCTACCGGGGCAGGCTTAGCAGCGAGTTCAGCAGAATCCAATGCAGTGGAAGTTTGTTGAGCTGATGTGCGAGATCAAAGAATTTTACGAGTTGTAAAGTAATTTTCAATTTGTGCAACCTCTCAGCACCAGGGAAAAATAAATCATGGGGAAATTCAGCGGAAGTTTTCGATGAAGAGTAGTTGAAAGAAGGTTTCTTTTTCTTGAAATTGTTATGATCCTGCAGTTAGTTTGATGTTATTTTCCGTGGCTTCCATGGTCCTAAGAATAGGTGAAAATGGTTAGAAATTTCCAAATGCTAAAAGCTGAACGCAAGACGCACACAAATACTGACCACTTCCGTCATTTAATTTCCCTTGGAATATCCGACCGGCTTCCACTCAGGCAACAAACCGCGCCTTAACCGCTTCATTTACGACTTAATCAGTCCATCGTCACGAAACTCAATTATGCCATAATACTCATCAGTCTCGTTAGCCCTGACATATATCTGATCTGATCTGTTTATCCTCACCTCATCAAATAAGATCCGGCTGCCGCTGCTATTGCTGTTGCATTAATGATGCACCATTGTTCCCGAGGCAAACATCTAATCAACTCGCCGTCATCGTCATCCTATAGCTAATGCAGCTGTCGGCGGGCAAGTGTTACGAACCGGGGAGGTATTGATTTTCGCGCTAGCCCTTATGCTATCTAGAGGTTATCGGAGGCTGATCTCCTCGACGTCATCATCATCATCACCACCATCATCGCTGCATTCATCGGCAACCCTTCCGTACGATGCATCATAAAATAATAAAAATCAACGCATGCATCACAACCAATCACCGCGCACAACTGCAGTCAGCATGTATCCATACAATCAAACATGTACACACATATGCAGACAAACATGCTGCTGGCAAGAGTCATCCTGTTGATGCTGCTGCAGCTAAACCCATCAAATCAGATCAGATGTCACCGCAATCTCCGAGGGAGTAATTTGAGATTGTATCAATTTTCTACCCTTCCCTCGACCTTCTGATTCTCCTGCTTTGGAGGAAAGGGTTCATTGAGGCAAGTGTCAATCGCTAGGCACTCTGGGAACTGTGCACTTCCAAACGCTCTCGATTGCAGTTTGCTTCAGCTAGCTTCATTTCCTCCAGTGCATTTCCGATCATGCTGCATTGAACGCGTTGGTTTCCCTTACTTCCTCGCTCGCGGACTCCATTTTTCCCAACTAAGCTACCAGATGGCAACAGCAACAAATGGCCGGACCACCAACCAGCCAGACAGCCACCACATCAGAGCGCCCACACAAGTCATAATTCATTATCAATTAGTAGCGAAAATCATTTACATATGTTACTGTCACTGCTCCCGAGTCCGGAATAGGGCTACGCCGTTGGTTGCCAATGCTAGATGAATGTACTATCAGCCATCATGGTTGGTTTGCTTCGGATGCGGCTTCTAGATGGATTCACTTTATTTGTTCAGTTGACATCTGCGCTGCTGCACTGGATCAGTTTGGGTAATTGATTCGAATTTAATGGAAAAGATTAAACTGACAGTTGGCAATACACTCAATTCTGTATTTACGCGAATTTGATTTTCACATAGAACTACACTCTCCCACCGAAGAGCGCGAGTAATACGTACCGCATAAATCGAATTCGCGTAAATAGTGTACACGTAACATATGGGATTTGACCTAATAGGGAATAACATGGAATATCTCGCGATCCTGGACATAGAGAAGTTTACTGTCTTGGACAAAGTTGTTTAGTGGATCAAGACCTAACGGTTGGTGGACAGAAGTTCGGAATTTTCTCACTACGCGGCGCAAGTATGGTTGAATTTGGGATTTATTTTTTATGTAATATCTTGAAATCCTTGCCATCTAGGAAGTTGCTGTCTTTGGCAAAGTTTTCAAAGGATCATTACAATTGCAATTGATTATTTTTACAACCATATCAAATATGATTATTATTTAGATTTTAACTATCTACACGCAAAATAAAATTAGCAGTGATTAGAAGTGATTTTGCTGAATGACGAAGTCTACTCTCCTTGACTACTTTCCATGTTGAACTTTTTTGTTGCTCGAAGTCGTCTCCTGCAGCAAACAATGTTTAAGGGCAGATTTCATAATGTTATATTTTCCTAGAGTGACAGGTTCTTGTTATAAAGCACGAAGAACATCTCACATATACAGCAGCAGGACGAAGTTGCCGAATTATTAACTAATTTATTTTTAAAAACGAAGGTCTTGGTCCACTGAACAATTTTGCCGAAGACAGCAACTTCCTAGATGGCAAGGATTTCAAGAAATCACATAAACTAGGGAATCACAAATTCAAGCACGGTAGCGCCGCTTAGTGAGAGAATTCCAAACTTGTGTCCACCAACCATTAGGTCTTAATCCACTGAACAACTTCACCCTGGACATTAACTTTCTAGATGGCAAGGATTTCAAGATATCACATAAACAAGGAAATCACAAATTCAAGCACACTAGCGCCGCGTAGTGAGTAAATTCCAAATTTATGTATGACAGTCATTAGGTATTAATCCACTGAACAACTTCACTGAAAACAGCAACTTTCAGGTGGCAAGGATTTTAAGTTATAATATAAACTAGGGAATCAAAAATGCAAGCATACTAGCGCCGCGTAGTGAGAGAATTCCGAGCTTCTGTTCATCAATCATTAGATCTTGATCCAATAAACAATTTCACTAAGGGCAGCAACTTTCTAGATGGCAAGGATTTTAAGCTATAACACATACTATGAAATCATAAATTCAAGCAAACTTGTGCCGCGTAGTCAGAAACTTCTGTTAAAAACTTCTGTCTGACTTCTGTCCACTGAACAACTTCGCCGAAGAAAGGAACTTTTTAGGTGGCAAGGATTTCAAGTTATAACATAAACTAGGGGTCTCCCTTAGCTCAGTCGATAAAGGCGCAGCTACAAAGCAAGATCATGCTGGAGGTGGCTGGGTTCGATTCCCGGTCCGGTCTTGGAATTTTTCGGGTTGGAAAATGTCTCGACTTCCCTGGGCATAGAAGTATGATTGAACTTGCCACATAATTATACCAATGCAAAAATGGTACAGGCATCGAAAGCTCTCAATTAATAACTGTGGAAGTGCATCTAGAACACTAAGTTGAGAGCACGCTATAAGCTAATATGCGATATGCAATAAGCTTGAAATGGGAAGAACAAGAAGAAGAAGAAGAAGAAGGAATCACAAATTCAAGCACGCTTGCGCCATGTAGTGAGAGAATTCCGAACTTCTGTTCACCAATAATTAGGTCTTGATCCACTGAACAACTTCGCCGAAGACAGCAATTTTCTAGATGGCAAGGATTTCAAGATATCACATAAACAAGGAAATCACAAATTCAAGCACACTAGCGCCGCGTAGTAAGAAGATTCCAAATTTCTGTATGGCAATCATTAGGTCTTGATCCACTGAACAACTTCGCTGAAGACATCAACTTTCAGGTGGCAAGGATTTCAAGTTATAACATAAATTAGGGAATCACACATTCAAGCACGCTAGCTCCGCGTAGTGAGAGAATTCCGAACTTCTGTTCACCAATCATTAGGTCTTGATCCACTGAACAACTTCACCGAAGACAGTAAGTTTCTAGTTGGCAAGGATTTCAAGATATAACACGAGCAAGGAAATCACAAATTCAAGCACACTAGCGCCGGGTAGTGAGAAAATTCCATACTTCCATACTTCCATACTCAACCAACCGTTAGGTCTTGATCTTCTGAACAACTTTGACGAAGACAGTAACCTTCTATATGTCCAGGATCGCGAGATATTCCATGTTGGTCCCTATTAGGTAAAATCCCATGCGATACGTGAACTCCATTTACGTGATTTCCTCGCGTAAACGGAATCATTCGAGATCAACGTAAATGGAATTCGTGTAGACCGAGTTCGCGTTCTTCGGGGGGGGGGGGGGGGGAGTGAACGTTTACTATACTGGGGGTCACATAACGAAATAAAAAATGAGGCATGTAACGAAAATGGGGGCAGGTTTCAGACGAATATTTCTTAAAAAAATTAATGGGAAATATGTCATGCAATATCACATTCGACGGAGAATTTATCCAGCATTTTTTTTTTGTGTAGTACAAATTGTGCAAATAGTTGAAAACTAAAGAAATTTATCGAAAAAAATAGGTATATTTCACGAACTAATCAGAATAGCGGACGGATTGGATGAATCCTACATTCTCTCGCACGGATATCACTTTCCAGCTTGTGTGCAAATTTGTCTTTCACAGCGCTTTCTAGGAAAACGGTCCATCTGATCGGAGCTCGATGAAAAATGATTACGAAAGAATAGTAGGAGAGGAAAAAGAGTCGTATCTGATGGGCGTAATACATTGTACACCCAGTGAGCACTGGAACTTTTTAACAGTTCCACTTATTTCAGAAAAGCAGTTGATCCATCAAAAAGTATCGAAAATGTTAGGAAAGTCTAGTGATATTTAAAACAGTTTCATAACTTTCAGGATAGTTTCAAGAACATTATCAGTAGAATAGTGAGATCTTCAGAAAACTGCAAGGTAGTCACAATAACTTCACTAATTGATCTTCAAAAAGCTCCGAAAAATGAAAGCAAGTTTCGAGAACTTCGGAGCTTCTGGAAATATTTCGATCTCTTCTAGGATGCTTCAATAACTTCAAGGCGTTTCCATTAGCTACAGAAAACTGCCGCATCCTTTTAAAAGTTATGAGAACTTCAGAGTTATTCGGTGAACTTCCAGAAAGTCAAGAAAACTTCAGCGATGTTCAGAGAACTTGAGGAAAATTGTTATAACTTTAAAGAAGTTTCAAGAAACTCGGGGAAGCTAGACTTCCCTAGCAAGCACACTTATCACTGAACAATTGTGTGCAACTTATTCCAGTCACTATCAAGTTGTATCAACTTATTTCGATAGATGTGTGCTGTTTGGATTAGCTCAGAGATCTTATGGGTAGTTCCAGTAACTTCAGGGATATTCCGAGAATTTTATGAAAGTTCAGAGGATTTTTTAAACTTTCAAGGATTGTAGAACAACATATCCTTACGTAAAAGGACACACAAGACATCGACACAGTACATCGAAGGAAAAAAAAGGCGAGAATCGCCAAAAAAATCATAAAAGTTACGTGAACATCAAAGAAGATCAAAGAACCATAGAGCAAATCAATGAATTTTAGGGATATTTTCAGATATTTTGCAGAAATTTTCATATATTCAGGGATGTTGTAAACACTCCAGGAAGTTCCTAGAATTTTTAAAATTGTTTGAGCTACAAGAAGGATCTACTCACATTAAGAAAATTGTAGCAAATGGTACTGGTCCGAAACGATGTTTGCGTCGCGATAGGTCCTGACGTCTATAATGTCCGAAAAGTGCCTTCCGTCGATCAAAATGTGGTCGATTTGCGATTCTGTCTGCTGCGGTGAGCTCCAGGTGTACCGATATGGTAGGCTATGCTGGAAGTAGGGGAGTAGGTCATGGCTTGGGCAGTTGTTGTATTCCCGTTCCAACTACGCGTAAAAAGTGTCTTTATCGTCATCGCCACTTGCTAAGTGAGGACTGTGCACGTTGATTATGCTGACATTGAAGAAACGGCCTTCGATCCTAATCTTGCACATTCTGCTATCGATTAGCCACCACCCAATCAGCATAGGTCGCACCGGGGTTTCCTATGGTTACTCGTACCCCAGCCGGGGGAGGTAGGGATAGGAGTAACTGGACAAGAGGCTAAGTGACCACGCCCACAGAGGTGATGGAGTCTATTTTATACCTGCAGATACGCGAAGTATCGATAGTACGCATTGTCCAGGTGTTTACCACCCAGACAAACAGAAGTCGTATAAGATTGTATATATTACATCGTATAAAATATGAGTTTAAATCACTATCGCATATCTGTGTACGCTATGTACGGTCGATGTGTAAAATTCATCGCATATTATGTTTTTTCACGAACTTATTACGACGAATAAGCCAGACTCGCATAAATATACGCACGATCCCATATTATGTTCGTTTAAAGTCGTTAATATTTCACACAACGATGAATATGCATGCATTAGCCATATTATCCATATTACATCGTATTATACATGGTACACATCGTGTAAAGTTTTACCTCAAAACACGATTAACGATTTAAATTATGTTAACAATGTAATGTACATCATATGTATAAACCAAGTCAGTTCATGTTGATTTTAAATCGTATGTAGTGTGAATTTTACTCGTAAGGATACAATTAAAGCACAATATCAAAATTATTAAAGCTTGAGTGTTTTCATTAAGATCAGCAAGTATTAATAAAAAATGCGTGATTATTTGACAAAAAGGAGAATAGTTAAGGCTCGAAAGAGCGGAACCTATAGCCGACTGCTTCAGCGATATAGAAAGAAGTGGAAACTTTCTAGAAACAACAACCCAGATCCTAGCGAACAGATAAAACGAGCCATAGAGCATCCTGATGAATTTCTGCCTGAGATTCAGAACCATGTGATTCCCGAGACATTACCTATCAACGATGCTGATGATCTACCAGACATTTCCAACGAGGACCAGTCTGTGTCGGAAATCCGTAAGCTTAAATTTATCTAATTTTGCTTCAATTTACAGTCATACATTTTCAGCTGGTCGTCAAGATCTTCTTGCTGAACTCCGCAGCTGGTCTGCTGAGTTCCACATTACTCAGGCTGCATTGAAATCTCTTGTAGGGATTCTCAACTCCAACCTAAGTTTAAATCTGCCGAGTGATGCCCGCACCATCATAAGAACTCCAAGAAACTTGAACATAATTGAAATGGGAGAGAACGAACGATATTGGCATCAGGGTGTTGAGAATTGCCTACGAAAAGCTTTGGAACAGCTTGATCGACCATTATCAATATCTTTGAATTTTAACATCGACGGTTTGCCAATTCACAAAAGCAGCCTTAAAAACTTCTGGCCAATCCTGTGTAATATTCACGAATTGCCCCACATATCTCCTATGGCAATAAGAAGATTTTATGGAACCAGCAAGCCAAAAAACGCAACTGAGTTTCTAAATCCGTTTATAGACGAGCTTTTGCCAATTCTAGAAACAGGATTGATGATAAATGGATACCAGGTTGCGGTACAAGTGCGTTGTTTTGTGTGCGATTCTCCTGCCCGATCATTCATCAAGGGAGTGATGAATTTTAATGGTAAACATGGTTGTCTCAAATGTACAACCAAAGGTAAATTTTGTCACACAGCTGGCACAGTAATATTTCCTCAAATTGATGCACAACCTCGAACCAATGAGAAATTTAGAAACAAAGAGTATCCTGGACATCAAAAGAGCGATACACCTTTGCTCCGTTTACCTATTGATATGATTGAGCATATAATTGTCGCCGACGCACTTCATCTTTTGGAATTGGGTGTAATGCGGAAGTTACTGAATGGATGGCGTACGGGATCTATGACGAAGCGAGCAAAGTGGAGTACTGTAGAAAAGGCTGAAATATCTAATTTACTCGTAAGAATTCGTTTTCCTAAGGAAATTCACCGTCGAATGCGTTCATTAGAGCATGTTTCCCTATGGAAAGGCTTAGAATATCGCAATTTTCTGAATTACGTTGGTTTGGTTCTACTTAAAGACTATTTACCAGAAAAGTACTATCAACATTTCGTGTTTTTGTTTTGTGCCGTTAGAATTTGTTCTGTTGGAATGTATAAAAGCTTCCTTCCGGTTGCAAGGGAACTGTTCAACGATTTTGTAAAAGATTATAAGGATTTGTATGGTATAGAATATATCACTAGTAACGTTCATAATCTGTGTCATGTAGTGGACGAAGTAGAGACGCTTGGACCGTTATCTACCCTATCTGCTTACCCATTCGAAAATTATCTTCATTCACTCAAAAAAATGCTTCATACTGGACCGCTACCTTTAAATCAAATTGCAAACCGTTGAACTGAACTTAGTAGAGAGGGCTCGAAAAATATTAGAAATGCTTGTCAAGTGATTACTAGAACCATCCGGTCAGTCGAAGAAACAGAAACGAAGGTGACAATAAATCTAACAGATTCTACTTTGAGCACTAACTTTGAAGATAAATGGATTCTTACCAAAGATCTTACAATACTGTGCATGAAAAATGCTAGACCAAACAATTCTGGCTGGAAAATTCAAGGTCGTTCCATACTTCTTATATATGACTTTTCAGTAAACCATTTAAATCATCATTTATTCATATTTTTGCTGCCAGAGAAGAGAAAAACAATTATTCTAAAGAGCAAGATTACGATTAAGATTGTATAATGTGCAAATTAGTTGCTATTCGAAGAAAAAGCGAAATTGTATTTGTACCTCTCATTCATACTATAAAATAAAAATTGAAACTGTGGTCGGTCATTCAGTCCACATTTTATTTTGAATATCTTTGTTTTTTGTCTTATTTTGATTCATCGTAAAAATAACAAAAACAATAAAAGTAAGCAAGTGACTTAACATGTTTAACCAAAAAATATCCGTCGAAATACGAATAATAAATTTAAACATCAGCGAATCCAGCAAACTCTTGCGACTCATCTTCAGCGGAGCTCATTGAAGTGTCAGCCGGTTCAGGTTTATCCTCAACAACATCCGACCCATCTTCATTAGAATCAGTGGTGGCATTATCGGTTTGTACACTATCCCCGTCATCATCCTTGCCATTGACATCTTCAGCTTCATTTTCATCATCATTGGCTTTTTTATCCCGTTTTTGGCGGCATGTAGGCTTCCGAAGCTGCTTACTTGTGGATCGTGCTTTAGAGTAACGGAAAAGTTTATCCTAACAGAAAGACTCCAGTTTTTTAATCGTGTAAAATGGGTCTCCAACGCGAACTATTTTCAGAAGCAGTTGAAGGACATTAGCGAATTCACGGAAACCCCGTTTTGATTTATTTCCTCTGTTGATGCCTGTCCAGGTAAAGTTGTTCCAAAATGCTCGGGTGAACAAACAGTCTACGATTAAGTTACATGCCGAATCGCCTCTTTCCGAATAGGTATCTGGAGCAATTATTTTTGAGAAATATTTGACCTGTAAGATACGTTTTGATTTAGATCTCTCTGATAGATATGTTGCGTTGGATATTATTCTGGGAACATTACTAATTCAGAGAAAAATTAATATATGTCGTCAGATTATTTGAAAACCGCGTTGAAAAATTTTTTCCTTGAAGTGGCAATATGCATGGGTAATATATTGATCTTTTTAGCGCAACATTAAATACAAGCCGAAAAATTATTTCAATATATAAGCTAAACTTTCGTAATCGTTGAATACATCTACGTTCGCTAAAAGTTTGTTGAAATTCATTACATCTTTCTCATCGTTAATGAGGTTGTGCTCCTCAACTGACTTTCCTTCCTGTGCCTGTGGTGTAGGCCCTTCAACCCTATTGGTCATATCCAACATTGTGACAAAACGAGGAAGATTTTTCTCGAAACAATCTTCTACTGCTTGTCGAACACCTGTGTTGATTGAATCGATTATATCATGCTTCATTTGTTCCATTTCTGTCTTCAATTTGGCCTTTTCAGATTTCACCGATTCTATCTCGAGTTTAAATTCATCGCGCGAAATCATATTTCCTCAAATCATGTAAATGGTTAAGGGCCTATTCAAGTCAAGAATATGGGGTGATGTATCACTTCATCGTACGTCATTTATACAAATGAACTAATACTGTGGGCATAGGCATCATACGACGAAGTAGCATGGATAATCCTGGATTAACAATAGAAAAGGGCCCATCAACATTTGTAAACAAACCGTTCTAAAGCCCTTTCCTCTCAAAGCGAAGATCACCTACGCAAACCGACACCATAAACGTTTAGGAGAAACTTTCCCCTATCCGATGATGGTGTTGTTTTGTGTGGGTGGTCTTCGCTTTGTGAGGAAAGGACTTTAGAACGGTTTGTTTACAAATGCTGATGGGCCCTTTTATATTGTTGATCCAGAAACAATATGGCAATTCATTTGATTTCATACCTGCTGCGTTGATGGCTCCGGAGTCATTTGTAGATGGATTGATGTAGACGATGCCGTCATCACTTACGAAAATAGATTGGTGTTGTTCCTGATTATGAGTCAGTTCAAGCAGGTCTGCTGGTATCAGATCTGCATCTATTAAAAACATGAAATTAATAAAGCGTTTACTTATGGGTTGTATTTTTTCACCTTCCCGGAATGAATTGTTTCGCTTTTCTGAAATGGCGTTTGACGGATGTGATGCAACGGAGTCAGATGGATGCGATGGCATTCCTAGCGATTTTACCGATGGACCCTGTGGTGATTGCAAAAATACACCCTGTCCTGCGTCCGGAACTGCTGGATTCTGTTCCTGATATGACAACCCGTTTAAACTAAACTGAACTGCTGTGTTCGATGAAGTAATTTCTAGGAAATTAAAAATAATAAGTAAATTTAATCAGCGATAGTAAACCAGTAGCCATACTCTCGATTATCTTGTTGTAATCGCTAGATCTTTGCGAAGTAGCTGATTTCGTTTTGCAGTTCTATAGTAGTTTAGTAGTATGTCATGTTTAAGAAGCTCTTCGATGGCTGCTTCTGCTACTTTCAGGCTTTTATATTTACGAGAAGTAATTGCCGGTATTTTCTTTGTGGCACCGTGGAAATCAATACCATTCGTCCGCATTTCATGTATTTTTTTTTTTTTTTTAATTATTGTCACTTTAACGCTCTTGGGTCATTCGTGACTTGTCCGGGGGTGAGATTAGAACTCGTGACTTTGGCGTGAGAGGTATGGACGCTAACCACTACGCCGGGGGTCGCCCCCCGCATTTTATGTAGTTTTTCGTTTGATGACAGCTTGGGCCACATTAAGTAACCATCACGTACCCACGAAGCAGGAACCGCTAGCACACGCAGATGCTGCTTCTCAAAGAACTGTACCACAGAAAACATCTTGGGAAAAATTGAATATTATTCTTACCAATCCGACAATAATTCATTGTATTATTAAGAAACTTACTGTTATGAAGTTAATTTCGATAGTTTATAGCAATTCCGAGCAGTTATTTTGACACTCTGATACACTAAATGTTTGGACAAACAGACGACGAGACGAACGCGAACGCGAATGTAACATTATATCGCGCATATTTACAAAGTTTCTCGTATATAATTACAAATTAAATCGTGAAACAGTATCTGGTAGACTTTAAATTATACGATTTACTTTGAGCTTATAAACGGTGAATGTAAAATGTCCTAGTTAAAAATCAGTACATTCGATATCTAGGATGTGGTGCAGTGTACTGGATGCCGTTTATCAACATGAAAATTTGTAGTTCGAGGCTGAGCCGGGGGTGATAAGGTAATAATTTATAAATGATAATAAATGTAAATTGATGGGAATTTGTCAGATCAATTGAAAGGATGGGAAATCTGCTAGTTATAATAGGGTTTGTGCTATGAGAGAATAATTTTTATTTTTATTTCAAATAAACTATACAGATCAAGTCGCATAGAATACCAAATAATATCATAACAATATACATCGGAAATCGTGAATTATGGTTAAAGAAATCACTGAGCAGAAACATCGTCGTAATTGAACCCATTTTACATCGCAAATAATGATATAACAAGTCGTACTGTGGCTTGAGTTTAATTGCAAATGTGTAGTTTTTAAGTCACATAAAGTAATGAAAAACGTCGTAACAATACACATAAAAAATATCAGACAAGTAATTAAATAACTCGTAAGAAAGTCTGTGAAGTCGTATATATTAAGCTATTAAATCGTTGTCGTTTTCTAATTATCAGGCACTGCACGTATATCGCCTCCACTTTTATACGTATAAGGACTTTTATTTTGCATTATATGCGATTTAACATGAGGGGATATACACATGTATATCACGGCCATACATTGTGATATCCATGTAAAATGGTTTACTGGGCAGCCACCAGATTTTTCTAATGTACTTAAATCGTTGGAAAATGAGAGCTTAGATAACCTCATCCGAAACGTCATGCAGCGATCGCAAGCCATGTGAATAAGATGACTTCAGCGTTGGCTGTGCTTAATATGCTGGTTAGCAATCTCACGTGGCCGGTCGTACCTGGATTTTAGCTTCTCCAAGGCAGATCGGTAATTGGCATCCTCGATTTTCAGATGCAAAATCAACGAAGTCGCCTCAATAGCGAGATTTATTTTCAAAAAGTACAGGGGCCACATTGCGCATCTCGAAACGAAAAACATTTTCATGCAAGCATTCGTACGAAAAGTGTTTCGTTTCGAGATGCGTAATGTGGCCCCATGCGCAATGTGGCTCCATGCGCAATGTGGCCCCAGCTTTTGGCTATTGGTTTTTGGTGAACCAAACTGTCGAACAAGTCATAAAAAGACTCCCACTCAAGTCTCATCATCAATTACAATAGAGACGTTCTCATTTAATCGATTCCGTGAAATTACCATAAATTTAGTTTTACTTGTATTCAATTTCAACTGCCTTTACTTCAACCATCTACTAAGAGAACGCAAATCGTCATTCAAGTGTGAAACGGCATCATCTAAATCCTTAGCTGCAATGAATAACACAGTATCATCAACAGAAAGATTTATGTCGCAAAATCGTAAAACACGTTGCAAGTCATTAATATACATAATAAATAACAGGGGCCCTAATACACTTCCCTGGGGCACTCCAAGGTTATTCCCCACGGGACTGAAAACAGAATCATTAAAAACAGTCCGTTGAGTTCTGTCAGACAAATAGCTTTCATACCATTTATATGCAGTACCCGTAATTCCAAATCGCTTGATTGATCTTAACAATAAGGGCCTAGAAATTGTTTCAAAAGCGCGTTTAAAATCCTAAAAAAAACAGCAACAACGTATCTTTACACTCCAAGTTAATTTTCCACTTCGCTGATACCAAATTCAACGCCGTTTCACAATAATGACCTTCCCGATATCCCGATTGTTCTGGTATCAACAAACTATTACTATTTAAATATTCCAACAGCTGGCAAGGTCTAAAATTTTCTCTAATTTTTCTAATAAATTTCTTTAATTGTTCCAACAACTTTTTGAATACAAACCACTAAGGATTCCTTCCAAATGTGTGGCACATGTCCAGTTTGCAATGATTCATTAATAAGGTCCAGCAAGATGTGGCCAATGACATGAAAGCAATCTTGAATAACTCCAGCATTAACATTATCTACTCCAGCCGATTTTCCTAATGAAAAACAAATAACTCTAAGTTCATCTGTTGTAATTGGTGAAAACCTTCGAATCTACAACTACTATTAACTGGCTGTTTTATTTAGTCAGGTGTTCATCGACCAATTCAATGGATTAATTAATCAATGAAACACTGTCGACAAAACCATCATTAAACTTAGATGCAATAACTTGTAACGTACGACGGAAGAAGTGGTGGAAGAGGCCTTTGTTGTCCTCACTCACATCCAAAATCTTCTAATACACTGCACAAAAAGCTGCCCACACCTTACTCATAGCGTCCAGCTCGATTTGGATATCGACTTCTTCAACCGTTTCTGACATTATTTTGCCCACTGTATCCGTAATGCGTTTTAATCGCGGTTTGAGTGCATTTCGTTCGCGGACGACAAGTCACTGGTCTTTAAACACTGTTCACACCATTTGTTTTCTGCTCCACTGAGGTACCGATCGGCAGAAGTACTCGGGGCCTGTAGGGCGGTGACGGGGCCAATTTACGGGCACTAGCGGTTACAGAAAACGTGGTTCGCGGCGAAATGTTAGCTATTCGGCTCAAAGGACCATATGTTGGCGTGAGGTTCAAAAAAAAAAAACAAACAGCGCGGAAAATCACACGGTGAGGCAGACAAATTTTCGGCAAACTTTCGAGATACGGGATAAATTAAAACGACGTAGGCTACTTCTATCAATTCAATACTTGATCTATATTTCCTATTCAGTGTGGGTTTATCGAAGACTACAAATCAAGAATACTGGCAAGTGTTCCCTTCTCCCATACAAATGTCAAACGACACTGATAACAGCGCCTCTGTCAATCAAAGGTGGAACTTTAAAGCAATAAGTAACATCACCGAATTGAATAATCATAACACTGTACTCGTTGTTGTTTTTGTTTTGCTCTACAAAATTTCACGGCAATTTGTATCCTAATCACAGCAAGCCAGTAGTTTTGCAACACCAAACCGAAAAACTTGTCATAGTGGATCAAGTAGAGAATTGAAATTCGGATCGATACCTAGTGAAAGTAACTTTTACTTGTGAACGAGGATCCAAAATATTGTTTATTTTGCCTGGTGGAAGCTATCAATTATAAGGAATTGGAAGCTTCCATCACTATTTGTGAGTTTCCGCTAGGTCGATTTGGGAGTCGCCCAGCGTTGGTTCCTGTAGGAGCACGTCTTACCTCTTGCAGCGTCGATGATTAACGATGCTGCGAGAGGTAAGACGTGCTCCTACAGGAACCAACGCTGGGCGATTGAGTGAACTACCGTCATCCAGAAGCTGGTGAAAATTCAAGGATTCAAGAAAAAGTAAGATCCGGTACCTACAAAACTATCCCACGGAAGACGTAGCAGGATCTAATGTTGGAGAAAATGAATATGAAAGGTTGAAGACCTGCAATCCCAAACGGAACGTATTGATAAAAAATATATTTAGATGTTGTCAGAACATGAAACCACTGGACAGTGATCCTCTGTATGCTCTAGCAATTCTTGGAATCGACCACCGCTTCCAGATAATGGTAACAACAGTGTCGGATTGGCCAGTGACATTCAAATGATCAGCGAGTACTGCGCCAAGTTGCCGAGCGTCACAACTTAACTCCCCCCGCTGTGGCCAGTTGACAAAGCCGTGCGGAACAGTCATGCATTTTACTTAGGCACCATACGAATGCCCATAAACGGTTTATTAAAGGGCTTAGGAAAAGTGGAAGATATTTCTGAGATAGCAAATTAATGATCGAGGAAAGTCCTACCATCATTGTGAATGGCATTATTGCCATGGTTTTAATTTTCAAAACAAATTTATTTACGCATCTGTTCAATTTCAGCTAGAATTTTACTCGTTGTCAGCATAAAGCAATGAAAGAAACAATCATAACAAAACCAATAAGTGACAGCTATTCATTTCTACCTATGTACCAAGTAACATTTAACTTTTTATGAAGTACTATAACGCTTCTATCAAACAACTTTCATAAAACCCTCGTCAAGATAGCTTTGCCTTTTTTAAATCCCCCAAAACTCATTAAGACTAGAATCTGTCTAGCTGGCCCACCCTGAAGAAGGTTCTAAAGAGTGCATTATTGAGACATTTCAAGAATGACTTGCTGCAAAAAGGTTATATGACGAATGCATTGAGAACCATTTGAAATCCTTATTAAAAGTACAATAAAAGCCATTTAGCACCAATACTTGTACCATTTGCCTTTGACGCTTGCTAAGCGTACTAAACATAAAGCATCAATCAATTTAAAAAGGAATACATAAATATCTTCCGATCTTGCCAAATTCATTGTTCGAAAATGAATGTGTTATTTATTATGTTAGTCATTGCTCCCAGTCGATACAATTTGATGATTTTCGTTATCTCTATTACTGCTCATTGATGAAATGATGAGAATAAAGTTATTTTTAAGGAAAAATATCTTGAAAAATGAAGATTGTAAAAAAGCACAAGGAACAATAACAATATGGCGATAGTATAAATAATAATTTTCCATAAGCCATTTGTGAAAAAGCTGTATTGTTTTCATGAAATCGCTAACAAATGCAAACAATTTTAATGCGGCATTTATGGAGATAATTTGCAGGCTGAATTGTTTTGATCTGAAGCCATTTTGCTTGATCCTATTCCGTTTAGTTTTATGACGGCATTAATGGTGACAAAGTAGCCTGGAAAAAAGTTGAACGTCAGAATTTGTTTATCTCTCGATAGTTTTGCTGTTCGATCATTGCATCGAGCTTCCACTACAGCGTTGGATCAACAAGTTGCGTGGCATCATCGATAAGGGCGATTATCATCCATTGGAAGCAGTCAATCAGGAAGTGTGTATACATAACTTGGAACAGGTGGAAGCTCAATCATTTCCAAAAAGTTTCCCTTCTTCCGGATGAGTGTGCTGTCAACAGTTTTCCGCAGTCCCAGTTTGGCACTGATACTGTTTGGATCATCATCGCAACGTTATTACTGGAGTAGGCTGCCATTGACAATATGCTGTGAATTCATATCAATGTTAATTAGACGGCTTCCAGTGCTTCGTAAACCGCATTCACTTCGCTCCTCTCAGTCGGCTGCTCTGTTGTTGTTGACCGATTTTGTCGGAGCTGCCCTTCCAGAACTGGAATTGGATTCCTTTTCTCTTCCGTCGACAGCATTGCTAGAATTATTTATTTATTTGTCGTCAATCAGTGTAGACCGTTTTATAATTGTTGTCTTAAGTGCTATTTTTACAATTTTGTCTTTGTTTATATTTTTATAATATGTCTTAAGAACAAGTTAAAACATTACTTCTAGTTGACGTTATGCGTTATTACTTGCGTTATTACTTGATTATCCTTTGGCATTTTTTTGTGACTCTGCGTTTAAATACCCCACCCGATTATATTTTTCTCTGTCCCTAGGCGGATCCATCTTTTTAAATTTATTTGTAAACAGTGGGAGGTTTTGTGATACACTTCATTGACACCAAAACGCATCAATATATGCTTTTTGATCCCGTTTGAAACCGGACGGTTTCATAATTGCTTTGAAAATGATAAAACACCTTTATGGAGAATTTTGTCTTGACATCGATAAAACAAATACCAAATGATTTACTGAACAGTTTTATAAAGGGATGGAGTGCTGCATTAAATTCATTTGAAAAAAAAACAGACACTTTCTGATTTTCTCGTCAGACTTTAAAGGGTTTTTAAATTATGCTGTAAAATACAGTTAAACTAAATCAAGAATTTGTTGCACAGTTAAATGCTGTATTTAAAATAAAATGATTGCTTATTGCCGTTATAAAATCACAATAAACCAGAGTGAAAGCCAAAAGGTTGTTAAATGGTTACTTGGGGTGTGTGAATGAACTCGTGAATTAACACACGCCATCATATATGGGTTCCACTTTTGCTCAGAAGAGGCGTTACCATTACCGTCTCCTGATTTTTGGCAGAGTTGCCACTCTTCTTAATTTGTAGTCTTCGGGTTTATATAACCCATTAGAACAAAAGGCAGATGGCTCAGAACATTCCCTTTAGAATACAGTAAAGGAGAGATACACAAATTTTACTGTACTTAGTGCCCTTAAGTTGTTAGTTGGTTGATGCCGTCCGTGTGCGGCAAAATAATTCATTCTCGCGCCAACAAATTAATAACTATTTAAATTGATGTTTGGCTGAAAAATTATCCTGTGCAAAGTTGTAGCTGAGAAAATTTCCCATAAGAATGGGAATAGAATTTTTAAACTGAGGAATAGCAAAAAGGCTAGAAGACAATGAACAAACAGTATGGATTTCCCATAGTAATTTCCATATCAATTTTAAATGGTTTGTGCCAAGTCAGTTTCTTACCAAATGAGTTCACATTTTGGGAGGCCAATCAGAACCTGATTTGGGACAGTTTGAGCATTATAGAGTGGAAATTTGAAATTATGCATCAGTAGAATAGCCATGTTAGCGAACACCCTACTAGCAAATCTCCGCTGAATGTGAATTTATTTTAGTTTTTCGATACATAGCCATTTGTTTTTCGGTAACGAATCGTTTCGACGAAGGTTTTCGCGGTTGATCCCTGCGATGATTCAATTCCGACATAGTGAGACTTTTATGCGGCAAGTGTCAACCTTCATGAGTTCGATTAACATCGTGGATGTTCGGTAATACTTCCAAAAATCAACCTTAAATTCCATCATTTTAGTTTATCAATAAATACTAATGTAATTTTAGGGAAGTGTAAACGTGTTAATTTCTGCGTACGCATTTTTTTGCTTTCGCCCATTTTACGACTATGCATCTTGAACAAACCCAAAGATAAAAACGAAAACTGTTTGCAATTTTCTCTCCTAAAAGCATAAAATTTGTTTGACCTAAAACAATTTACGTGGTCACCGATGCGTCCCTCCTCATTCGCAAACTTCCTTCCTCTGATAGCGTTCAAGGCCTCCCGAAGTCTCACTGAACAAACAGAACAGTATGTACGTACACACAAATACCTTCCTCTACCGATCCTTCTATCGGTCAGACTCTTTCTCGACTTGGGCTTTGTGCTGTCGTCCTTCTATGCTGCTGCAGCGCAACACGGCCGAAAGAAGCAGGTGCCAAAACACGTGATTGTGGACGGCAAAGATTTATGGGCCCTCGGGTCCTTGCCATTCTGACCAACTACGACGATGACAACGAATACAGACAAACATAGAAAGCAGGCCACACTTTGCCGGGTCCAGCATCCAAAGCAAAATTTCGGGTGTAGGTATGTGTGTTTATGTTTTTTTGCATCCTTTTTTTTCGGCGTTCTGAAGTCGGTCGGAGGGGTAGGAACATCACCGAAAATGGTTCCCGCAAAGGGACACAAAAATCAAACCCCCGGGTCGGAAGGACACCGGAGAGAGTCGTAAAACGCAAAAAGGCATTAGAATACGAACGAACGAACGAACCCGGAGGTGGTTGTGTGTTTGGCTGTGCGTTCTCGAGAAGATGATAGTAGGTAGCAGGCAGCAGGTCAGCGTAAGGCCCACAAGAGCAAGAGTCAAATTCCATGAATTTTTAAAAACTACTCCCTCATCCTTTGGTCCTCGGCGCTCGGAGCTGCAGGGTGAGGTGAGGGAGAGTGAAAGTTTGGCAAAAGTTTATTGTTTCTTCGTTGATTGTATTTTCTCTGTCTCTGTTTTATTTCGGAAAAATATACTCAACTGAATCGAGCGAGGAAACAAAAACGAAGACAAGGTGTCACATCTAAGGGTAAGGAACGCCTAAGTGTTCGTATATATTTACGTGGAATTTACTCTGTCGGAGGTGAAGTGGGGTGCGATTTCTTTTTGTAGTTCGAGCAGGTACTCTCTCTGCAGACTGAAGGTGTTGGTTGAAGAAGTTTTAAATATTGATAGGTTGAGGAAATGCTGAAATTCGACAGTGAGCATGCATAAGGGCGTATAAGCGATGATCGATTCTCTTCGTCGATTTTATCTTTAGTTAATAACTCGCTAGATTTAACGTTTCTCGGTGCGTTTGCTGTTGCGTTTGATAGCCAATACAACCTGTTACTACTCTGTATTGATTAACTTCTAGACAATTGTTTCACTTAGCTGTAGCAATGCAAAGAGAAAATCGATCGAGAGAATCGACCATCGCGTATTCGCCCTTATGCATGCTCACTGTCAAATTGTTGAATTAGTCAAGAACCTATGTATGGCAAATGATAGATTTTTTCTCTGTTAAATACAAATACCACAACCAGGCTATCGAACAGTTAATTAATAGGTTGTTTAACAATTTCCTACCGGCACTGATAGCCTCCAATTTGCCATGAAAGCTAGTCATTCGGCACCAACAGCATCCAATCGTTAAACTGATTTATGACCCCCTCCGGATTCCAGCTACATGCAGATGTGCCCGATCCAATGCCATCATTGCATTTCCAAACTCATAATTAACACTTCCATTTCATTCGTCGTCGTTTGTAATAGACTGTCAACCCAGAGTGCACCCAACAGACAACAATTGCAACAAGTAACATCATTCGGAATTATGTAACCGAGCCAAGCTGCTGCGGGCGAGTCGGGGCTGATAATTGAAATTAACTTTGATTTGTAAATGCAGTCGATACCGTGACTGGTACAACAGAGCCAGCATTTTATGGCCTCTCTCTTCAGTCTGGCTTTTCGTTCCATATTCATATACAATGGTTGTGGGTGGTTCTCAGAGTCTTCCTAACAAGAGACAAATAAAAGTTGAGATCGTCTGGTTTGGAAACGACCGAAATGGACGTCATAACCATCAAATGCACCCATAATACTACGGAGACCCAGAGTTGATGGTGGTATTTAAGTGCGAGTAAAATTTCAATCCGTACCTGGTGGATGGTTTCCACATTTAAGTACCTAGACGGGTCGGAAAATGCAAACGATCCTTAGTGGTAGTAGCTAGCACCGATATCGATTCCAATGATGGCTCAATATTGAATTTTAAACGGCAAGAAGACACCAAATTCTGCTGAAATGGATTGAAATTCAATTTGACCAGTTTTATTTCTTCAGAAACGACATCCCATTTCGAGGTTGGGTGTATGCTTAGCAAGAGAAAGAAGTAATCATAAACGGATTTGAAGGTTGAAAGCAGTACCACCTACTTATCTCTACTTGGCAAACTAAGGATCTTGCAGGAACTGCTGGAATTTCGATGCTGCTGAAGAGAAAATAAAAATCTTTAAATCATGATCATTCAATAGTTTTGAAGTTGAGACTAGAGCTGCAGGTTTTAATTATGTTTTGATTTAGGACTACGTCTTTGATTTCTATATGGGGGTACACTTTGTGAAAACAGAAAATGGAAAATGTAACAAATTAAGAAAGATTTTGAACGTTAATAACTCAGCTACCCCTGGTCCAATTTCAATAATTTTATCACCAATCGATCAGAAATATGGCTACGCATCGATAACAATAAACTGGTAAACGTCCAGCATTGTCCAAAAGCGTCGAATTAACTAAAAAATCCACCAATTACCTACATGCATATGCTGCTTCCCCAGCACAGTCGTCAGAGAGTAGTAGGTAGACGAAACAAGTTGAAGTGGCATTCGCCTCCAATTCACTGGCGCGTGCGAAAAGGGGGGATGGAATTGCGTAATATTCTGCACACTCATCGCCATACTCAGAACCACACGCTCCCAACGACCACACCACTGTGTGGTGGTGATCGGTCGTCGAAAGCGCTTACGGCGTGTGGCGTTGAAAATTGTTCTCCAGTAACAACTAAAGGCTGCCTGCAAGCAGCGAGCTGCAGAGCCCACTTAGGCAACCATCAATGGAGGAAGAAGCTGCACCGCTATGCTATGGATCGGAAGCAGTAGCTCTTCGTGAGTCGCTGCGGGTCGGTCATCTATGCCATGCGTGTCACCCTCGCTCCAAACGACATGCAGCTCGACAGCCTTATCCGTGTTGAACACCCAGCTCAGAATTACTCAACCATCACTACAAAACGGTCCTTTTCAGGGCCACCAAAAATTTGTTAAAAAGTATTATTTGGACATTGGTCAAGGTCATCAGTTCCCGCAAGAAGCTAGCTATCAAGGCTCAACCTGTCTATAGAAGGTGTGGAATTGTAGGCCAGAATGTATTGGTGAGATTAATCATCGTCCGACCATTTTCCAGAACACGCTGGTAGGAAGTGTTAAAAATCCATATATAATTTTAGAGAAGTGGGAATAATTCGCTTTGGGTGTATATTCAGTCCCCAGAAAGCCAATAAAATCAAATTTGTGAGAAAATTAGCTCTCATGAGTTCAATCTCTCGAAGTCCCTCCTTTTTTACATATTCTGCACAAATGATACATTCCGCCCCGCCCCATTCATATAATTCGGAAGCAAATTCTGTGAGGAGTGAATTGAATACACTTTAATACCAAAATGCACAAAACTTAAAAATTCATAAATAACAAAAAATTCAAAATACACCTTTTAAAGTCGGGTAGATGAATCGAAAATACTCAAGTTGATAGTCCCTTGGATTCTCCTCATTAACTTTCTCTACAAATTTGATACGCTTGCAAATAAAAGATGGAAAGAGTTAAGATAATTGATGATTGATCAATTAAAATAACTAAATGTTAAACTACAGTAAAAAGCCACATTATATGGTATGCAATTCATCAATAAATGGATTTTTTTGACGTAGGATTACGGCTTCCGGCAACATATTAGGGGTGCAATTTAAAAAAACCAAACTTGACCGCATTACGAAAAGTGGTCAGGTTTTGACCACATATTACTCTGTCAATAGCGAATGGATTTTAATCTAAACAAGCCAATTGATTAGGAATTTTTCTACAAATCTGCTAAATTGAACGCTTTATTAATTTTCAATAGGTCATTACTGAAAATTACAGAAATGTCCAACTGTCGCAATAGTGATCAAAATTATCACCGATTTCCTGCAAACAGCGCCTTCCCTAACACAGATTCCAAAATTGAATTCGATCCTGTCTCCCTGAACAGTGCTTATTCAATCACTGTGTGTGGTGGTGTCCGGTAGGTCGTCAGCAGCAGCACTGCTTTAGACGCGTGATGTTGAACATTGTACACAACGAAAGGTTGCCTGCAAGCAGCGAGCTGCAGCCCACATGAACGTCCATTCACCGAAGAAGGAGGAAGAAGCCTCATCGCTACTGATCGGGATCCATCTTCGTGAGTCGCTGTGGGCCATCTATGCCAAGCGCGTCACCCTCGTTGCAAACAAGTTACAGCTCGCCAGCCTCATCCGTGTTGAACACCCTAAAAGCTCAGCATTACTCAATCATCACGACAAAACGGTCCTTTTCAGGACCATCATAAATTTGATAAAAAGTATTTTTTGGACATTTGTCAAGGTCATCAATCTATTTGTATATTTTGAATTGATTGCCGGTCGAAAAAGGCATATGAATTCTGCATATCTTAATCGTTCGCTACATACCTAAAGAGAACTTCATCGTACTTTGACGCGAAGCGCTGTGGATTATGAGATGCTGGATGACCCTGGAGGGATCGATTTTCCTTACTGAGCAGAAAATCATGGATTTAAACCCAAGCTCTTCCATAGCACAATAAATCGCCACCATCATTTGTATATTTGATATGGAACATTAACCTCGGAAACTCTTTGCATATCAAGCGAAAACGTAGTCCTGTATTGTCGCGAAGCGTTATGGTTCTGAGATGCTCGATGACCCTGGAGGGATCGTGTTTGCTTACTGAGCAGAAAATCATGGGTCCCAAGCTCTCCGTCATGACTCTTAAAATTCATGATCACTAAACAAAATGAATATGTTCTTTCGATAGCCGGCTATCGAGAGATTAAATAAACAACAAATAAACAATACATACATTTGGTTGCATCGCCAACTTGAGGTGAATCCTAACCGAATATCCTACCCAACCCTCCAACTCCGTAGCACTTATGAGGGTGTCACTAAATCGGTGGCCTCTCGTTAAGTAAGTACTACATCAACATTTCCTTCCCTATCCCTAGTTATGGTAAAGATGGGCGTGGCCGGGAATAGCGACAGTCATGCTTCTGTTACTCTTGTTTAGATTGGAATCAACGTTTACTCCCCAGCATTATTCCTGAAAGTAGTCTAGCTGATAATTTCAGAAGAGATGTGAGTGTCGCTAGTATCCAATCTACGAAGTATATCATAACAACGCTAACGCTAACGCTATTTGTCAAGGTCATCAATCGGATGTCAGTCGTGGCATGAATGTGATCTGATTTTGATCCAGAGATGATGGATTTTAATTCTGAACACGCAAATGGATAGGAAATTTTTCTAAGAATCCGCAAAAATTAACACCATCAATTTTCAAAATGGAACTTTTAAAAATTGCACGAATGTGCAAGTGTTGGTATGATTATAAAATGGTCACCGATTGCCTGCGAAAAGCGCTTTCCGTAACACAGATTTCAAAATTGAATTCCATCTGGCCTCACCGAACGCTGTTCGTTAAACCACCGCGTATGGTGAGTGGTGGTGTTCTCCAGTACACAAAGAAAGGCTCTCTGTAAGCAGCTAGCCATCAAGGCTGCCCTCAACCGCTGATCGGATTCAATTGCTCGTCGTGAGCCGCTATGCAAGCACTGAGCATGCCAGACCGTAAGAGATGCCAGATTTGTTTCTATGCAATTCCGTAGACTTATTCAAATCTACGGATTTTTTTAGTCGAAGGCCCCATTTTTTTTAGTTCTAAAGTGATATTTTACGTTAAATGATAAATTGAAAGATCTTTTGAAAAAACTTCTAGGGACAGCCCTTTGGGGTTGTACGCAATGGTGACGTTGGATTACGTGGTCGTATATAATAAATATTGTTTTTTAACTGCAGCAGGACTTGTGTTTTGTGTCGGAATAGGAATTTGATCGGGGCTCTCTCTTTTTATACTCTTCAGTTTAGTTTAGTAGACATGTTCAGAAATTTATCGCTTTTGGAAAATCTTGGTGGCCCTGAAAAGGGCCGATGGTAGTACAGGCATGAATACCATGATACTGTTGCACCTGAAGTTTTTGACATACTTTCACTGATTGCTTCCCGGGGATCCTTGTTCAGCCATAGCAAGATGTGCGCGTCAGGACTTCCACGGTGCTGAAATTCAATCGTGTCAACCAGCTTGTTGAAGTACACACAGCCCATGACTGGATCATCATTGACCAGAGTTGCTCTTTGTAGTGCAGTCAATTCCTGGATAGGATTTTTTAAGTCATTACCATTGTGCCCTTCTGACAATCGATGTAGGAGATTCAACAAATGGGGTTACTTCATCTCATTTGCACTGAGTGTGAGGAACATCATAGTCTTTCCCAATTGTCACATCATGGTGAACAAATTTATCTTCCTTTGTTGCCAATACTGTACTGAATTTGGTATTGAGGAAGGATAGATTTCGCTCAATGCACTGCTCCATGAATGAGGTGGTCCTTAAGGTTGACACGTGTAATGTTTGCAGTCCCCGTGCACTTAAAAGTGCATTGCAAGCCTTCGGAAACTCTAAGGCGAAGAACTTTCATTGTCATATACAACAAATGTTGTGGTTTGGCCAAACGGCTGTCTTGACGACGAGTTTCACTGGATGCCACCATGAAATATGTCACCTGAACCCCTGGCTTGAATTTCCGTAGATGGCCGAAACATATGGCAGGAAAAGCCATCTCTTTGCCGTGCTCATCATATATTAATGACAGAGGAGCCCTGTTTTGCGCGGCAGCGATCTCCAGGCATTTCATTCCATAGGATCGTTTCCTGTTGCCCAAGTAGCCATTCTGTCTCATTATCCACGGCAAAGGTTTCCAGCTCAATTTGAGGATCCACTGCAGGGGTTTCAAGACCATCTTTGGCGATCTGATCAATTGTGATCCCGTAGCGGCGGTACAGTGGTGTCGTAATCTAATAAGAAAGCCACGCTTTAACCGTAGCTTCCTTTATAAAGTCGGACAAGTACGACGACTTATGGATTGCGTGCTTTTTTATGAAGGTCTGATCATCATCGAGCTGACGGGGAAGAGAGCGTCGTCTCTCTTACACAACGCAAACGGTAGAACAACATTCGAGAAAAAAGAAAATGATCAAAAAACTATCATATGACATACTTGATTTCGTTCTAATTCTTCAATTTGGTGTAAATTAAACCATTTCTGATCAGAAATGTTATAACTAGGACATCATTGCTTGCTATTTTCAGAATTATCACAAGCACAACATAAGCAGCTCTTAGTATAATAAAAACTAAAATACATACATTTGTGACGGCCTTTGGCGACAGTATCGTATGACATTTTAGTTTGGTACTGTAATTGTTTTGCAAATGTCGGAAGCAACGGCAGTCGATTATCACAGAAAATGTGTCGACTGAGATTCTGAAGGGAGACGTTCACTGAAGAAAAAAAACCGTAGAAACTGTACCAAATTCCGTATATTTTGCCTACGGATCCGTATTTCCGCAAAAATTTGCAAAATCCGTAGATCTACAGAGATTTCCGTAGATCTGGCATCTCTGGACCGTACCTATCTTTATTCCTTTTTATGCAAATTTTAAGCCCCTCCAATTAAGAGAATTATGCTAAACAAAATCTTGCCAAATTCTCTTAATTTGCATCAAAAAGCATAAAAGTAGGTACCGTGCGGTAGGCTCAGATTATTTGATTGAAATGTTTTCCCTAATACATATTTCATTTCCACACCGCTATCATCTCCAAGAACATCGAGAACATTGTCCTACACTGGCTTCCAAACTTTCAAACCATCGCGATGCAGCGGTTCTTTTCAGGACCACAAATGACGATAAAGAGTTAACTAAAGAGTAAGTGCTTGTATCCAAGACATATCGTCAAGGATTGGCTTGTAATACATGGACATCGGCAGAGCACCTCACAAACAGAACTCTCATATTGCTTCCGAATTTCAACCAATCGAACTTTTTCACTGATAACGAATTTACTATACTTTTGCTGTGACATCAAAACTACCTTTCGTCCTGTCTTGGATACAACCTCTTTTTTTTCATTCCACGCAAAATTTGTTGTTTCCTTAATAATGACCTGAAATTGACTCCAGTCATTGTAAAACCAATTTACTAGGTGTTCAAACAGATGAAACAGATAATGATTTGAGCATAAGGTTTGTGAGATATGGCTATACGAGTGGCTATAAAATTTTGAACTTTTCAGCCGGAAAATCACTACACTTTATCTTAGAATAGAGAATACACCGCAACCAAACAAATTATGTGTGTTCTGGATACTTCATTCTAAAGGGATTCCAATGTGGGATGTGATTTATTAATTAAATTTTAGTTTTAATGTATTAAAACTACAGAAGAGAAATTATTGGAATGTATCCTAAATATTAAAAAGGGGTCTTTTCCAAACCGCTATGATTTTTCATTGTTTTAAGAATTCCTCCACATACTGGAAAATTATGTTTTCCGAAAAGAAAATGGTTTACCAGCAGCACTATTTTGATAAATTTATAACTGGTTACTAGCACATGTTTCATATGTGCACCCCCAGCCACCTGAAACCAATGTGCCCTTTTTAGGAGCGCCCATAACCTACGATGTTTTCTGACTAAGATACAAAATTAATATTTCTCCAAGCTCTTGCCTCTTCCCGAAAGCCTAGACTTTTCGGAAGTTTTCGGAGCTTCTCTAAAGGTTTCTGAGCTTCATAAAAAGTCCTTTAGACTTCTCTAAACTTCTCAGATTTTTTATGTTAAAGTTCCCTCAATTTTTCTAAAGTTAGCTGATCTGAAAAAAACACCAACAATCTATCCTTGAAGCGACTGCAGGCACTAGCGTGCACAGGAATCTTGTTAAGGTGGGGCAATGTTTTTTCTTTGGTGCATTTAATTTGGGGATGGGGGAGTACTCCAAAGTGCGTGGTGGACGGTACTGTCCACCCACCACTGTTTTTCTACTGTTCAATTTAACAAATTTTATTTATGTTTTGCTCCGGTGGTGGTTTTTATTCTTCAATGCATACTGCTTTCAGACAGCCAATGAATATTAGTTCTTTTTTTCAAATTTTGACTTTAATGCTAAGATCATTAAAAAGGTTTAAAAAATATGTAACGATTCAAACAAATGCGCACAAAACTATTTTGATAAGCGGGTACAGGATTGTTAACGAAATGATGACTTGTGCGAAGGATTGAGCATGTCAACCCTGTCCTAAAGTCCGCCAGTCTGAGTGACAGAAAATGATGCCAAACATTCAACATTTAAAACATGATGATATAAAGAACAAACCTGACTTGAAATTTTCAGAGAAGATTCTTAGTACGACAACAATAGACCAAGGTTCAATGGCATACTAATACCCACTTTTCAATTAGGGAATCCAAAATCTGCCTTTAAACTTTGTACAGTTGCAAAAAAGTCCATCCTCAGAATTCCTTGAGGTTCTTTTCGAAATTTTTAGAACTCTATGAGTTCTTTTGAAATTCTTCTCAGAAGTCCTCTGGAATTAATTTTAGAACTCTCATTGACTTTTACTCAGAACATCTTGGAACTGAAATTCCCTTAGAGTTTCAGAAGAATTTCCTCAGTATTATCCAGAATAATTCGCTGAATGAGCTAGAAATTATCGGTATTCCCTTGAAATTTTCCTCAAAATCCCTTTGGAATTAACTCAATATTTAATTTTCTCGGTATTCTCTTCGGAATTATCTTGGAACTTTCTCGTTAGGAATCACTTAAAGTTATTCGCAGGATTTTCTTGGGATACTCCCCAGAAATCCTTTGGAACTATCCTCAGAACTCAATATCCTTGAGGTTCTTCTCGGATTTTTTAGAACTCTCCTAAGAGCTTTATTGAAATTCTTCTCAGAAGTCCACTGGAATTATATTTAGAACTCTTCATATTTTTTTTCTCAGAACAACTTAAAACTGAAATTCCTTTAGAGTTTCAGAAATTTTTCCCGGAATGAGCTAGAAGTTATCCTCGGAATTCGCTTTAAATTTTGCTTAAAATCATTTTGGAATTTCACTCAAAATTTGATTTTCTCGGTATTCTTTTCGAAATTATCTTGGAACTATCGGCAGGATGCACTAGAAATTTTCCGCAGAATTTTTTTTTTTTTAATTCTCCCCAGATATATTTTGGAACTGTCCTAAGGATTCAATATCCTTGAGGTTCTTCTCGGAATATGTTGGAACGTTTTTTTTTTCTCAGAACACCTTGGAACTGAAATTCCCCTAAAGTTTCAGAAGAATTTCCTCTGTATTCTCCAGAAATGCTTCCCAGAATGAGCTTGAAATTTTCTTCAACATCCCTTTGGAATTTTATTCAAAATTTGATTTTATCAGTATTCTTTTCGAAATTATCTTGGAACTATTTGCAGAATTCACTAAAAATTATTCGCAGAATTTTCATGGAATCATCCCCAGAAATCTTTTCTTTTGGAACTGTCCTCAGAATTCTATACCCTTGAGGTTCTTCTCGGAAGTCAATTTTAAGTTGTCCGTCCATTCACCAAAACGTTGTAGTTTTTTCAACCAGAAATGTTCAATAAAGCTTGCCCCTCCATTCACCAGAACTGTGCAATTTTTACATCAGGAATTCTCAATTCAGCTTGCCGCTCCATGCAGCAGATTATTGCAAATCTTACACCTATACAAACTTGCCCCCAGAAAATTTTACACCAGAAAATTACAATTGACCAGAACGATGCAAATTTTTCACCAATAATGTTCAATGAAGATTGCTGAAGATCTTCTGATTAGTGCAGATTTCTTTTTTTCATTTTCCACCAGACATTTGCAATATAGCTTGCTTCTAATATCATCAGAATGTTGCAGGTTTTCCACCAAATAAAGTTTTCAGATTTTTCATCATAAATGTTCAGTAAAGCAGCTTCCCTCCAATCATCAGAATGGTGCAAATTTTGCACCAGAAATTATTATTAAAGTTTGTTTCTCTATTCAGCAGAAGGATGCAAATTTGAGACCAAATTTTTTTCGAAAAGCTTGCCCATCCGTTCACCAAAACGGTGCAGATTTTCCAACAGAAATTTTCAATATAGCTTAATTTTAATTAAAGCTTGTTCCTTCATTTACCAGACCAGTGCAAGTTTTCCACCAGAAATTTTCTGTTCTTTTTATTTATCAGAGCGATGTAAATTTTGCACCAGACATTTTCAATAAAGCATGCTCCTCCATTCACCAGAACGGTGCATCAAAAATTGTCAGTGAAGTTTGTTTCACCATGCACCTTTGTGGTGAAATTTTCAGGCTTTGCCTCTTCATGCAAATTTGGTGCAAATTTTTCACCATACATTTTCAATGAAGCTTTTATTCATCAGAACGTTGTAAATTATGCACCAGAAAAAATAATAAACCTTGTTTCTACATTTACCACAGTGTTGCAAACTTTCCACTAGAAATTTTCAGTTAAATTTGCCCCTTTGTGATTCAATTTTTTCACCAGAATTATTCATTTTGATTAGATGCCCCACCTTGATGTTATTTTTACACCAGAAATATTAAATAAAAAGCTTTTTCTTCGATTTACCAGCGCGAAGGTGATTTTTTTCAATCTTAAATTTACCACGCCAGTGACTGCAGGACTTTTTGCAAGGCGACGCGCTCGAAGCAGTGAGGAGTCGGCTCGTTCTGCCGGATTCCGTTCCAAACGTGATTTGTGACCTTCGGAATCTATTCGGAAGACCGAAGAAGCTGCTGAAGTCGCTGCTGACGAAAGTGAGGAACGCTCCAGCGCCGAGAGCTGATCGACTGGAAATGTTCGGTAATTTTGGGATTACGGTGAAGCAGTTGTGCGACCATCTTGAGACTACGCTGAGGATGTTCGCGGATTTCATGTCCGAAATAGTATCCAACGTGTCCGAGGTGACGGAGTTTTCTACGCTGTCGGTGAACAAGCGAGCGTGGCATGGGCGAGAGAATCCTAGATAAAAGGAGTTTGTGCATGTGCACGACTCTGAGCAGAAGCAGAGCGAAGAACTACGCAGAGATGTGGTCAGCCGTCCTTGTTGGATTTGTAGGCGGACGGATCACATGATCAAGAGCTGCGGTAAGTCCAAGCGGATGAATATCGCAGAACGGCTAAGAGAAGTGGAGAAGCAGAAACTCTGCGGAGTCTGCCTCAACAAGCACGGTGGAAATAGATGCTTCTCAAAGATCCGGTGTATGGTGCGAAATTGCCAAGGCAACCACCATTCTCTTTTGCATCGGGTTGAAGAATCGGTGCAATTGCAGAGAGCAAAATCAGATTGCACGGTGATTTCCCGGATGATGCCGGTGACGCTTCATGTCGGTAAGCGGCAGTACGACACCGTCGCATTGGTCTGCTACGTTGGTGAATGATGGGATGGCCAAACGGCTGAAGACAGAAGGGACTCTCGAGCCGCTGATAGTAACGTGGACCGGAAACATCAACCGGTATGAGAACGAATCCCGTAGTGTGGAAATGATGATGTCGGCGAAGGGATCTAAGGAGAAATTTCCGCTATTCAACACACGAACGGTGTCCGAGTTGTAGCTACCGCAACAGAAGGTACGGTATCCTGAAGTGGTGAACCGGTATTCACATCTTACTGGAGTGTCGGTGGAGGATTTTCCGTCCAGACTGCCAACGATTCTGGTCCGTTTGGACAACCTCCATCTTTTCGCGCCGTTGGAGTCACGGGTTGGGAAACCGAAAGAACCCATTGCCGTGCGGTCGAAAATGGACTGGACAATCTATGGTTCCGAGAAGCTGATGCCTAGCGTGAAGACTCACCTGAACCTCAATTCTGTCACACCGGTATGCAATCAAGAGTTCCATGATTTGATTCGGGAGCAGTACGTGTTGGATGAGACGGCGATTACATCGTTTGCCGTACCAGAACCGGCGGAGGAGAAGCGGGCTCGAGAGATTCTCGAAACTACAACGAAGGGAATTGGCGATCGTTTCGAGATGGGTCTGCTGTAGCGAGAAGATGGTTTCCTGACAGCTAGCTATCCAATGGCCGTGCGAAGAATGAAAGCACTTGAACGAAATCTAGAGAAGGATCCAGCGTTGAAACGAAATATGTGCCAACAAATTGAGGACTATCAGCTCAAGGGATACGCACATAAGATCAGTGCAGCAGAACTTGAAACTCCAAGCTCGGGAGTTTGGTATCTGCCAGTAAATGTGATGCGAAACCCAAAGAAACCTGAAAAGGTTCACCTGGTGTGGGACGCTGCAGCATCGGTTGGAGGAGTCTCGTTGAAGTCGCAGTTGTTGAAGGGGCCGGATTTGTTAGTTCCTCTTCCGAAAGTTGTCAGCTGCTTTCGGGAGGGTTCGGTTGCATTTGGAGGAGACATCCAAGAAATGTATCACCAAATGAAAATCCGAGCTGAGGACAAGCAACCCAAGCAACACGGCTTGTCATAAAGAAGTTGAAAATACTTTGTAATGACTAACGCAAAGAATCACTAATACTT
This sequence comes from Ochlerotatus camptorhynchus, assembly GCF_037179485.1. Taxonomy (NCBI): domain Eukaryota; kingdom Metazoa; phylum Arthropoda; class Insecta; order Diptera; family Culicidae; genus Ochlerotatus; species Ochlerotatus camptorhynchus. The sequence continues at coordinate 9,958,755 of NW_027040722.1, forward strand.
TAATATACATCATTTAATACATTTATACAACCTAAAAAGCGCAAGACATGGAGCTTATACAACTAAATACTGGTCTTATAACATGTTTTGGAAACATCATAAAAACCAGCGACAAAAAAAAAAACAATAAAAAAATCTTGAGCATGGGATTCGATCACTGGTCCTTGGCGTGGTAGACTAGTTTCTACCTAACTAGACCAACACCGCTTGATGAAAGGTTTGTTATAAGTATCTATCATGTTCTTGCCAATTGCATGAAAATTATTTTCTCGTTCAACACGCCTTCGATCCGTCATGAAGACGTTTTGTTAGTAGCAAAGCGTACATCTAATTGCCAGAATGTTATTTAAACGTATTTTCAACTCCTTATAAGACAACCTGCACATTTTCAGTTGTATTAATTTATGAGATGTCATAAAAAAGTATTTTCAACTTTCTTTATAACAAACCTCCAAATACCTCATAAGAAACTGTCAATCACTGCATGAAGAGACAGTCCGGCTCAATGGCACCGTCAATGTTTACGTCAATCTGGATTGATTTTGTATACGACAAGTTTTATAGGGGTATTAAAACAGTAAGATGCACGTTCAAATAACATTTAAAGATAAAAGCAAAAGAAAACTATTTTGGAAAATGTTGAATCGAAGAAGTATGAAGAAAACATCTTTAAACCTCATATATAACGTAGGATGTTTTCTGCATCTCTTATAATACATTAATACAACAATCCGTTCTAATTCTTTTTCAAAAGATGTTTTATGTGTTACTTGGGAAGCGCTCCGATGTTTGTTCGGAACATATCATTTGGCGCTACGTGCTCGCCTGCTTCAGCGCAATTTGTAAAGAATCTGAAGACGGAACAATTTGCGGAAAAATTCCCTGAGGCAGCAGCAGCGATTATAAAGAAGCACTAGGTGAACGATTACTACGATAGTGTGGACAGCGTCGAGGAAGCGATCCAAAGAGCCAAGGAGGTGAAACACATTCACTCGAAAGAAGGATTCCACATACGTAACTGGATGTCGAACTCGGAGAAGTTTCTAGAGGACCGGGATAAACACGGAATACGAGCGTGTACAGGGGATCGTGTGGAACATGATCGAAGACGTCTTCTGTTTCGCAAAAGCTTCGAAATTAGAACAGCTGAAAGTCCTCCGAGGAGAAGAACGTCCGACGAAGCAATTAGTACTTAGCATCGTGAAGGCGCTGTTTGATCCGGTGGGTTTCCTCGCACCATTCACCATCCTGGGAAAAATGTTAAAACAAGACCTGTGGCGGACTGGTTGCCAGTGGTATGACATCGTGGACGACGCATCTTTCAAGAAGTGAAAACGGTGGACGAACATCGTGATGGACACTCAAGCCTTCAAACTACTTCGGCAGTGCGCGATCAGATGAGATCGATGACGTGCAGCTGCATATCTTTGCGGATGCGTGCGAGATGGCCTAGGGATGCGTGGCGTATTTCCGAGCCGTTGTACGAGGAGATGTGATGTGCGCAATGGTGATGAGTCGAGCGAAGGTAACACCATTTATTGCGCGTTTCACACCAAATTGGACTAATAAGCGCGTTTTCACTTATTAAAAAGTGTGATAAAACTGCAAGCTTACGTCTAATCGTCTTGGTGTCTTCGGTGCACTTATTTCTTATGATGCAAGCAATAAGTGCTCCCAAGACATCAAAACGATTTGACGGAAACGTGCACTTTTATCACACTTTTTTTTCATTTTTAGGACAGTCCAGTTTCAGATGCAATCAGCAATAAATAGCTGTCGATTCCGCGTTTGGAGCTTATGGCAGCGGTACTCGGTGTACGACTATCACAGACAGTGCGCGAAAACCATACCTTCTCCATTAGTCGAGTGGTCTTCTGGGTAGAAGCGGAGGTGGTGCTATCGTGGATTCGACCCGATTAGCGCCACTACAAGCAATTTGTCGGTTTCCGTATAGGAGAGATCCTGAGTGCAAACTGGCGGTGGGTACCGACGATATTGAACGTGGCAGACCGGCTAACAAAGTGGGGCAAGGATCCGGAAATACATCCGAACTGCTCGCGGATAAAAGGACCGCAATTTCTGTACAGCAGTAAGGAAGAGTGGCCGAAGAAGAATCTACCGCCGGCGAACACGACGGAGGAACTCCGGGTTCATCTCCTACTGCACAATGTGAAGGCGCCAGCGAATTTGGTAATTGCAGACCGCTTCTCGAAGTGGACGGTGTTGGTTCGGACGATGGCGTGTGTATTTCGTTTCGTGTCGAACTGCAGGTGAAAGTTCAAAGGGCTGCCTATTGAGACATTGCGGGCGACGAGCGAGCAGATGAAGGTGTAAAAGTCAACCACGGTGGCGAATATTTGCATACCGTTACAGCAGAACGAATGCGAAAATGCAGAGCGGTGCCTCCTGAAATCAGTGCAGTCGGAGAGTTGCATCGATGAATTGAAGGTGCTGTCCAGGTGCTACCAATCGAGAAGTCAAGTCCTCTGTATAAGCTGACTCCTATGGTCGATGAAGATGGACTGATTCGAATGGAGCGACCCTGGTAGTGCTGGACGATCAATCTCGTAATCCGATGGTCATTCGGCAGAATCACTGGAAATCGCAGATCGAACGGTAGAAATTCTGCTCGTTCCACTCGACCAGTGGAACGAGCAGAATTTCTACCGTTCGATCTGCGATTTCCAGTGATTCTGCCGAATGACCATCGGATTACGAGATTGATAGTCCAGCACTACCACGAGAAGAGTGGCCATGGGTACACCCAGGCGATGAAGAACGAACTGAGGCAGCTGTACTATATTTCACACATAGATGCAGTTGTCCGGAAGGTGTCAGCGTCCTGCGTGTGGTGTAAGGTGAATCGGCGTTGTCCTGAAGTTCCAAGGATGGCCCCGCTGCCAGTACCTACAGCGGGTCACAGCGAATCTTCGAGCCTTTAGCTACGTCGGTGTCGATTACCTGGGACCATTTGATATGACCGTAGGCCTCCCTTAGCTCAGTCGGTAAAGGCGCAGCTACAAAGCAAAAGCATGCTGGAGGTGGCTAGGTTCGATTCCCGGTCCGTTCTAGGAATTTTTTGGGTTGGAAAATTTCTCGACTTCCCTGGGCATAGAAGTATGATTGGACTTGCCACACAATTATACCAATGCAAAAATGGTACAGGCATCGAAAGCTCTCAATTAATAACTGTGGAAGTGCATCTAGAACACTAAGTTGAGAGCACGCAATAAGCAAATATGCGATATGCAATAAGCTTGAAATGCGAAGAAGAAGAAGAAGAAGAAGAAGAAGTAGGACGCAGAACGGAGAAGAGGTGGATTGCGCTGTTTATGTGTATTGGTAACACGTGCCGTGCATTTGGAGGTGGCACACGGGCTGACCACTCAGTCGTGTTTGATGGCGATATACCGGGTTATCGCCAGCTGGCCGATCGAATTCTTTTCGGACAACGGAGGCTGTGCACGGCATTACAGACGACTGTGCAGATCAGTTAACAAACGCGAGAACGAAGTGGACGTTTAATCCTCCCGCTGCACCTCACATGGGAGGTGTTTGAGAGCACCTGGTCAGCTCAGTGAAGAAAGCGCTGACAGCACTCGACGAAGGAAGGTGCACTAATGGACGAGATCCTGCAGACAGCAATCGTTGAAGCGGAGGACATCATCAATTTCTGTCCGCTCACCTACGTGTCGCAGCAGTCCAACAAAGCGGAAGCGCTCACCCCAAATCACTTCTTGAGGGGAGCGTCACCAAACCAACCAAGTGGCACTCGCCACCCATCGTGCCGTGGCACTTCGAGATGCGTTCCATCGTTCACAGCAATTGGCCAGCGTGATGTGGGAGCGGTGGATTAAGGAGTACGTACAATCGTTGAACCAGAGGACGAAGTGGTTTGGCGAGGAGGAGACCTGGTGTACGTCGTGGAGGGAGCAAATAGAAAGTGTTGGATCAGCGGAGTAGTGGAAGAGCCCATCGTATCCGGCGACGATAGGATCCGTCAAGCGTGAGTGTGTGATGGTAGCCGTGATGGAGTTAGTTGAGGGTAATCCTGAGCCGGGCGTGACCCCTCGGACAGAGTTACGGGCCAGTGAATGTTCCGGCAACACCGACCGTTCCGCCTCGCGATCGGCCGATGAGGCGAGAAGTGGTTTGGCCGATGAGGCGTGACAAGGTAACGGGTGTCGATTGAGATTTAAAGCGTGTTTTGTTGGAAAAGGTGAAATTTCAGTGCGTTTTGGGAAGTTATATTAATTCAACGACCGCAGTTTAATACACCAGGTTAGTTCAACATACAAAGATTGCAACACATTTATAACGAAATAATTAAACTACAGTTTTTTACAACACAAAGAGGAGGCTAGTCGATGATCGACGGATCGACAATATAGATTGGCAGACAGGTAGAACGTGCAGAAAACGTTGAAAATAAATAAAACTAATGCGCTTAATTGTGTCAGGCATAGTATTGGAAGCGAGATTGGAAATACAAGGAAAGTTTAGAGGAGGAAAACAAACTAAAATTGTGAGTTATACTAACACTAAAACTCATGAAAACACTGTACTAATTTCAATGACTTTCTCATAAAAATTGCAGTTTGATCTACCTGTACGAAGAGGTTGAATCAAGAACGGTTTGTTTAATCGATCCGAACAATGTGCGTTGTTCGAGTTTCTTTGAATTTCGAAGGGTGTTACGGCAAGGTAATGGACTTTCGTGTCTGCTATTCAACATCGCGTTAGAAGGTGTGATCAGAAGAGCTGGGATAGAACACGAGTGGCACGATCTGCAGGAAATCCATCCAGCTTCTTGGCTTGCCGATGACATCGACATCATGGCACGGAACTTTGAGACGATGGCGGAAACGTACATCAGACTGAAGTCTGAAGCTAGGTGGATTGGACTTGCCATCAACGCATCAAAGACAAAATACATGAAAGGAAGAGGTTCCAGGAAAGACAATGTTAGCCTCCCAACTCGAGTTCAAACTGACAGTGACGAATTCGAGGTCATCGATGAGTTCGTGTATTTGGGCTCAATGGCAACCGCCAAAAATGATACCAGCAGAGAAATTCATAGACGCATTATGGCAGGGAATCGTGCCTACTTTGGACTTATGGATGACGAAACGTGGAGAAGGCGAATGAACCACGAATTGCACCAGCTGCTGGGAGCACCATCCATCGCCCACATTGCAAAAATTGGACGACTACGGTGGGCTGAGCACGTCGTGAGAATGCCGCACGAAAACCCAGTGAAAATGGTTCTCGAAAGCGACCCAACAGGAACAAGAAGAAGAGGCGCGCAGCGGGCAAGGTGTATCAACCAAGTAGAAGGCGATTTGTGGACCCTTCGCAGACTACGAGGCTGGCGAAGTGTAGCCATGCATCGAGTAGAGTGGAGACGACTTCTTCAGACAACAAGGCCTTAGCCTGATTGGTAAGGTAAGTAAGAGGGCAACAAATATAATTTTGCAAAATATTATGCCATCACTGCTTCAGTGTCTTGTACTAATACTCGAGTATTTGAAGACGTTATAAGTGGGAAAGCCATTGTAGAGGATCATTTCACATTTCAAACGATCAATTATCCCTTCCAATAGCGGAAACTCTGAATGAAATTCGAATGCATTGACATGCAATGCCACAGTAACGCCAGTCAATCAGTGATGAGTCCGAGAAGAACAAACAAATCGAATGTGTCATGTCACCGAAGCCAACTTTAAATTGAATTCATTGACAAGTGTGACCACATCTCGAATGATATGTCCACGAACGTGTCACCAGCATGTAACATGAGCAACCAACCGATAGATGCGACAGATACAGGAAATCGAAGAAAACTTATTGGAAAAGTTTTACACCTCGTTACGATGTGTTACACCGGGGCAGTTGGCCATCAGCTAATGTCATTCATTCGCAAGCACAGTAAAACACAAACACACCCACACACACACATACAACCGGATTGGAGATTCGTTGAAATTTTATTCAGTACCCACCGCTTTTTGTTTGCATTCCGACAGAGCTCTCTATTACTTTCGACTGATTTGACCTCGCAATTTTCCGCTTCCGTCACCGGAGTGGGTTTCTCAAAGTTGGTAAAGTTTGTTTACCGCTTTGAATGGGGACTGGCGAAGGAAACTGCCCCGGTTTATTGAAGCTGCATTTTTCCCGTTCTTGAGCACCGGTGAATGAAAGATGGGATTGGGAGCGCATTTTATTCTTTTTTTTTTTTCCTGTGAAGGATCTTGCTTTTGATTTCCCTCTTTTATAGTATCTTACTTCACAGGCTGGTTGGAAGCAGTTGTGCACTTCCGTTTGAATGGGAATCAATCTCGGGAAGATTTCATCGTTTCTGGACATCTTCGCTGTTTGGTTGGACGTTACGCAGGTACCATCGAAGGGGAGTGGATAACGGGAAATTGGGAAACGTTAGATTATCTGTAAGGATGTACAGAACAGTATTTCAGATTCAGCGGACCGACTTCCTTTTTTCCATCAGCCCTACCCACGCACGCCAATGTGTATGTCAGGACGTTCCCAATGGGCAGCATCTATCCAACATACAAAAGTAGAATATCTACAACAGCAACAAACACAAGCTTTCAACCGATGCAATGTAAAAGGCACAAAAGCAAAGTAGAAATGTGCATCAACCATGGCTCAATGTTGTTGCTGGTGTCCGTCTTGTAGAGGATCGCCCTTGGTTCGGCTTCCTACTGCGCAAAATTGGAAAAAGAAAAAAAAATCCTCCGTTGACGGAAGCAAGGCAGCTGCAGGAGGAGCTTTTATTTTACTTACTAATGATAAGACGTTTCGCCTTTTGTATTCGGATTTTTTTTTCCTGTGCTGTGCTCTATCAAGATACCATCAGCCACGGAAGCTTTTTCATACCATTGGAATTTTACATTATTTTTCCGAACTCTCCTGATGACGGAAATGATGCTTCCTTATTTTGCCACTATTGCGAAACTTTCCATTCGAAAACGGCCCTTCCCAAAACTATTTCCCCAACTTTGATTTATTTGACAATCATCTGCTTCCGGGACATCCATCAAACGACAAATAACGGAACTCTCTATTTGCCATTACATTTGCCAATCCATCAAACAAACCTCTCACATTCACCCTGCTAGAACGATAGAGCAAACATCGGAGCTCACCCCCGCTCCCTAAGCAGACTCTCACCGAGTTGCTCTGTTTCCAGCAGGTTGTTGCATTGAACCGGAAGAAATGCTGCCATTCAAAATCTGCAAGAAGGTACAGTCTGCTTACATCTCCGTGTACCTTCTTCTTCGTCCGTTTGAATATCGTTCGAAATGTGTAACGGAGTGCATTCCCTGCTCGATCAAAGGAACGTAAGAACGAACAAATTGGTCAGTCCGGTTGTTGGAAGCTTTGCTGTAGCCGCTTTTGCGCTGCCGGAAAGTGTTTGAACATGATTCTCGGTAATGCCATCACATTTGTTAGGTTGTTCAGACACGATGTGCAACCGTATGCGCCTTTTGAGACTTTTCCCAAATGGTACGGTTGTGTGGGTTTGTATACCACTATCCGGGGAATGGTAAAGTGAAACTATTATGTTCGATATTGATGAAATGTAAGTACATTACTGTCAGCGTAATATGCAAAGGGATGATGGGCAGATGTTCGGGAAAACAATTGCGGTTGGGCAGTACTGTTCGTGCATTTCATACATGATTCTAAGATTCTGTTTTCCACTTCTGAATCTGCTTAGAAGCATATAGACGGATTCCACGCCACCTCGACCAGTGCACAGTGGGAAAAAATCGACATAAAAGTAGGGTTACCATATCAAAAACTTGAAAAGGAGGACAGGTTTAGAGGTAAAGGCGGACAATGTGCCTTTTCTCGACATGAAAGGAGGACAATGCATTTTTCATAACTTGTAGTCGTTATCAATTCAATTCATCTGAAAAATACTAGTTAATTTATTTTTTATACTAGAAAATGATCTAGTCCAGCTGTTCTGCTTTACAGCCTTTAAACCATCCCAACTTTTATCATGTGCAAAAATCAGGATACATGCCATCGCTGCCACCAACATGAAAAGGAACATCTAAGCAACCTGTTAATTTTACCATTGATTCTAGTCTAGTCTACACATACACAGCCAGTACTTGAAAGAATCCTGGAAAATGATACATCTATCATTTTTCTTGTCATTATTAAGGCCTGCTGTACATCAAGGATGTGAAACAAACAATAAAGCGGCCAGGCCTACTGTGTAGCGTTTAGTTAATTTTTGTGGAAGTGAATGTTTACCATGTCTACTTAATAAGTATAGACAGTGGTTAACATTTAATCCACAGGTAATCAAAGAGCGGGGACATACCGTACCAACCGCTCCGTATGCAGGATTTGAAAATAGGCTATATAAATCGTTGGGAGTGACAGAGCTAAGAAAGTTAATGTACACTCCTTGGTTGTCCGATCTCCTGGGATGGAACACAGGTATTTATCCCTTGTGTTCGAGCGTACAGTCCTCCCTCCGTACAAGCGTGGACGGCACCGCCAACCCACTGCCATCCCTCAATCAATCCAGCCGACCTCAGTCGAAGGACAACAGAGAGCGGTGTGCGGACGTAACCCATACGGAGGGAATGCTGTATTCGCCTAGGTTATAGCGCCCTTGCTCGCTACCATTTTCTTCTAGTGGTTGGGACCTGAGCACTAACTCTTGTCCTAGCCCTATATGGCATATGGTTATAGCGCCATTACTCGCTTTCTGAAAAGAGAAGAAGGGAAGGGAAGGAGAGGAAAAGGACTTGGGAAAAGGAAATGCGGAATTCCTTTCCTCATTAGTATTTGTATCGTCAACTTTTATGAAAACTATATAAATCATTTTTCCTTGGTCAGAGGTATTATTACGACATTTGAATAAGATTGTATTATCATTTGTTATTCAAAATTTAATGTTATAATGATCAACATAGCTTTGGATTATCCAATATAAATCGGTAACACTGTCCTGCAACCGATGATTTTTCTAATCCGAAAACTAAAAGTTACGAAAAAGCACTTAGGCCTTCATTAAGTTCCACTTTCACGCGACGTTCAATGTTTCGCGGTTTGCTCTTTACGCATTGTTCAGGCTATCATAACAAGCTATGACCGACGTGACGATTGCTTAAGCCCTGGTTAAACAAGTAAACAATTTATTAAAATGAAATCATGTTCCCGAAAGCAGTCAACAATGTATCTTAAACCGGATCAAGCGTGCGTCCTATTTTTCTAAACATTCCGACGCGTTCCGCCCAATATCTATCAATTACGTTTTTCTACAATAGTAGCATGTGATAAATCCTAATTCGAACGACACTATGACAAAACTATATTCTGATAAAATTGGATCATTGCCTAGACCAACTTTTGAAACTAAAGAACAAAACAATTGGCCACATGTCTGGAATAATATTAACTTAAAGAACCTGAACTCAAATGAAAAATATATTCTTTATTTACTTTATAATAGGAAAATTGATCACAGAGCTCATTTGTATCGCATAGGTATTGCTGACAACCCTAATTGCTTATCATGCGGATTCCTCGAAGACCTTGAGCATATATTTTGTAAACGTTTTTCGGTCAATCAGTCATGGAACTATTTTATTAGACATTAACTTAACAGATTTGATCCTCGTTTAATGCGCTTCTTAACCTTTTCCAGTTTGATAGCTCCAACCTTAGAAGAGTTTGGCAGGGATGACAAAATTATGATTCTAAGAAAATTTGTTCAGTTTAGTCAATATATTTTGGAAACAGAACGACATATGATCTCCTTGCCTAGCTTCAAATTCTTCTTAGAAATAAATGCCTGTAATTAGTTTAGAATAGCTTAGCTTGTAAGACATGTTTATATGTTAGGATTAGAATAAAGATTTTATAAAAAAAAAAAAAAAAAACAGACTAATTTTGACACATTTGACTGATGCAATTTTTCATTCGTTCATTTATTGTATGTACTGTATGTATCTACAATCACACTCCTGTCTGGCAGTGGTATTATGTATAAAATCTACCTGTAACCATTTCTTTATGACTGCAAAAAGTTTGAACTCTGGAGTTCAAAGGTGACAGCTCCACCGTATACCCATTAGCCCATTTCAAGATCGCATGCTTCCGAAGATTTTGCTTACAATAAGCCCCGCTCCGGTACAGTATCGATGCTGATAATGTACTGAAACTGTTTATAAAACAGTAGCGCAAAATTTGATTGACGCGTATTTAATGATTTAAACAAAAATATTTACGATAAAATTACCACAAAAATTAAGGAACGAGCTCACCAAATTAGTATCCAGAAAAGAACGGCATGGCTTAACAGGGTTTAACCAATGGGAATCTTTTCTTTACATGCTGATTTCACGGTCTAATTCACTAACACTGGCACAACACGGTTACTGAATACGTAAAAACTGAACTGGACTATACATTTGTAAATAATTCAAACGAAAATTCTTCCGGATGGCGTAGCGCCACCAGCCAAAACGCTCCTATTAATTTTACCATTGATTCAGCATAAAACTCCCCTAGAAGCAGAGCGTCAAAATCAAACACATGTTGGATTGCTGTGTTTCATTTGGTGAATTTTCACTTAAATTTTAAAGATGGGAAATTTTCAAATAACCCTGGTATTTCATCAGAATTATTTTTGACAGACAAGCAATCCATTTTGACAAACACCTGCTCGAAAATCGGCCAAACAACACGGGAGGGATTTTCGATCATTATAATATATTTTCGAAATTTCAACATTACATGAAAATTCCTAAATTGTTACACAGTCTAAGGCTCTAACACCCTATTTAATGGTAGTGTTAGTATGCGTGGGCGAACTACCAGTTACGCCAAATCAACGATCAAATGCATTGTTTACAAAAGCTGATACGTCCCTTCGAAAACTTCAAACGAATCGAAATTTGGTGCGTATGGCATATTAGCTTTTTGCGTGCTTTCAACTTAGTGTTCTATGATCGACAGATCGCCTATAGTGAATTTTTCTCTATTTATCGTCAGCAGTCGCTCGTTAGCTGGCAACATCAATGGAGTGAAGGGAGCTTGGGACGATGGCTACATTCAATTATCCCTAAGGTGTCGAAGTTTGCATGGTTCAAAGGGTTGGTCTTGAGTCGAGACTTCATACGCGTGATGTCTCGTCTCATGTCCAATCACTATTGTCTAAACGCTCACTTGTTCCGTGTGGGGTTGGGAGACAGCAATCTCTGTGAATGTGGACAAGGTTACCAGGACGCTGATCACATCCTTTGGTCTTGTGCGGAGTATCGTGGAGTCAGATCACATTTTTATGATTCCCTTCGGGCTCGAGGTAGACAACCTAATGTTCCAGTTCGGGATATTTTGGCTAGACGCGATCTGGAGTTTATGAAACTCATATATGTTTACTTTAAGGATATTAACCTTAGATTGTAAGTTTGATTAACCTGTGTTTAGTTTGTGTTTTGTACGTCTGGGGGTTTTTTTTTTTTCAATGTTTGTTTTCAAGATGAATAGAAATAATTTCATGCTTTAGGATTAATTAAATAGTTATATCGTAAACCACATTTAAAACCTCCTTCTTCCCTTTTCCCATCAAAAAAATTGTAAATCTCCACTAACCTCGAGACGACCGCGAGTACTCGGTCCAGTTCCTTTTACTTTAAATATAAGACAGTAACAATGTATAACGCAAAGGATAACTCGGCTCTGTAAAGTTTATTCGATTGAGCCTGTACAAATAAAGTAATTACAAAAAAAAAAAAACTTAGTGTTCTAGATGCACTTCCACAGTTAATTATTGAGAGTTTTTGATGCCTGTACCAGTACAATAATATTCTATGCCCAGGGAAGTCGAGAAATTTTCCAACCCGAAAAATTCCTAGACCGGACCGGGAATCGAACCCAGCCACCTCCAGCATGGTCTTGCTTTGTAGCTGTGCCTTTACCGACTGAGCTAAGGGAGGTCTCTCTGTTGTTGATCATCCGAATTTCGAGGAATTGTTTGTCAAAATTGATCACTGGTCTGTCAGAAATAAATCTGGTAGAATAGCAGGTTTATTTATTAAAATTTCATCCGTCAAATTTAAGTGAAAATTCACCAAATGAACCACAGCCTAAATGTAGGGGGTTGACAGCTGTAGTATATTCCTGATCCCACTATTGAATGGTATTTGCTATATAAGATGAGGTTGCGACATAATTAAACAAATATTCTCTGCAAACAACGCTCTTGAAAATAATTTTATAAATATGTTACGGGAAAAAATGCAATTATTAAAAAGGAGGACATTTTCGGGCAAAAGGAGGATGTAGAAAAATTATTGAAAAAGGAGGACATGTTCTCCTTTAGGATACCATATGGTAACCCTACATGGTATGGTAATAAGTATATCATTACTTGTTTTCTTCAGTAAAAGGGGGAAATCGGGCAAAATGGGTAGTTTACTAAAATTTTCTCATGATGAAACCATCATCATTCGATTCTTCAGTCATTTTTACCTACAGTAATACAGTACATGAGGGTATAAATAGTATGACAATCACTACTGATTAACTTCATAAAAAGGGGAGAATTATGAGAAATAATGGCTCCATACATCAGCTTACCTTTCGATGCAATCTAAAACGTATTTTTTTGAGTCCTTAAGCTGTTTTCTTTTAAGAAGAACTATCATTGAACAGGTTTTCTTATCACGGACAACTGTCTTTTAAAAAAATATTTCGGAAATAAGGTAATAGGGGTAACATTTTCTAAAATGCATAGTCTGCACATATTGGTGATATATGAAACCATTTTTAATGGATTCTCCAGATGTTTTTTTTTCTAAAAAAAATTTGAGTAAAATGCTCCAAAAACCCCAATTTGCCCTGTTCTGCACAGGACGAAACTATTTCCACTAGATTTCTGAGCCTTTTTCCCATAAGAATGATTATATTTGCAAAGGTTAAATCAGCTAGATATTGAATTTTGCTCTTTTAATGTCGATTTTTCCCACTGTGTAGATTCCAATAAAACTTTATGGGTGTTAAGATTTGGTCTACTTAAGCAACTTTGCATACATATTACATAATGCATAGAAACGGCTATTCTGCTCAAAATGACGACTGAGGCAAAGTTGTAGAGAATAATTTTTTTTTCGGCGAACACAATACAAAATTATGTTTTTTAGTAATTGTGTGTGAAAACGCAAAAAAAAAATCAAAACCTAAAAATCTCAAAATGCCCTGGCCTTGTTATTTTATTTAAAAAAAAACTCATTTGGAATGCTTTTTTTTAATCCTTGTCGGGTGTTTTCAGCACTGCAACCATTTTACTGTTCTATTGTGATATACTCCCAGTATGGCCATTGTTTGACTAAATAATAGCATTATCCCAGCAAGACATTACAAAGTGCACTGCCATACTGGGAGTTGTTCTCTAAATGCCAAAGGGTTCTATCAGCCCCTTTTTGAAGAACTTTCGTCTTTCAATGAAAATTGCCGGACAGTGGCATACCATATTTTCCGAGACTTTCTATTCTATGCCACAGAAGCGACATACATCAACTTGAAGTTTTCCAATCAGCTTCAAGTGACAACGGTTCAGACAATGACCTGTATATATGCTAAGATCTTTCTTAGAATGTTCCAGGATTTTGGTGGTCACAGGAATTATTGGATTAATGAATCGCTTCGACTGCCTAGCAATGGAAGTGTTCTTCCAGTTTTCCCCCACTTTTGAAGATTTCCACGCTTGCTAAAGCATCAGCTCTTTCATTTCCGTCAATCCCGCAATGACCAGGAACCCAATATTATTTGACTTGATTGTGACAAGAAAATTTTTGAAGTGATTGAACACACTTCAGCTGACAAGTTTTGATGTACATGTCGTTGATTTTAAAGCATTTAGAGCAGCTTGACTGTCGGACATTATTCATTCATTTGAACTCTTATAGTTTCTACGCAAACATATAATAGGACAGTCAAAATTGCTTGGATTTCAGTTCGCCATCTGGCCATAGGAACCGATATGTCTATCCCTGGGCCAGTTACTCACTTGATTGTTAAATCTTTAACCATGTGTATAAAAAACAATCGAGTCTGGACGAAGAATCGGACCACCAAATTGCCACGAATTACGCCCAGGGTCTAAGGTCTACTTCAAAGAGTTTTACTGACCTTGTAATCCTTAGAGCACACTTTTCGGCTTCTAATTGTAAAAAAATTATGCAATGGTAGCATATAAAGCAAAGCATCCAATGCTTTCGATGGTGTACTTCTCATTGCACCTGTTATTGAGAGAGTTGCTAACCTTTGAAGTTTTTCTAACTTTCTCTGAGCAACACTCTCTTTTGTTTTTGGCCATCAGACCAATGCACCATAAGTAACCCTGGGTTTCGCAATCGCCGATTAAATCCAATAGATCACTGTTTACCGAATGTTCTTTTGCTTATCCATAGAGCATTATTAGCTTTGTTTATTGCCTGCTCTAGATGCATGTTCCAATTAAGTTTACTATCAAGGATTACTCCAAGATATTTGACAGCATTAGAAAGTTCTAAAAGTGTGCCTTTCAATCTTATGTTGTCTAATAAAAATGTCTTCCTTCGCGTAAATGGCACAATAGTAGTTTTAGAAGGATTTATGTTCAATCCTGCCCTATCACACCATGATGAGACAAAATTTAAAGCAATTTGCATTCTGTTAGCGATAATACAATCATATTTACCACGTACAATTATGACTATATCATTTGCGAAGCCAACTATTTCGAAGCCTTGGGCTACTCAATTTTTGAGAAGATCATCAACTATTAAAGACCACAATAGAGGTAATAACACGCCTCCTTGCGGACATCCTGTGGTTGTTCTTACACTGATGTGTGAGCTTCCAAGGTTTGCTGATATGTCTTTTTTTGATAACATTTCATTGATCTAATTTACAATGCTTTGATCGAAACCACGTTTCAACATAGCTGTAGCCATTGAATCGTGAGATGAATTATCGAATGCACCTTCAATGTCAAATAATGCATCAAGTGAAATGGCTTCAAAAGATCTTTCTAGTTTTGTAACAACCGTATGAAGTGCTATGCAAACTGATATTTGCTCAGAGGATTTCTAACTATACATGATGACTTTATGTGTTCATCCATTATTTGTTTCCATTATTTTTAGCATAATAGACGAAAATCTTATTGGCCTGATGGATCTTGGTGAAGTTTTATCTTTTTTTATAAGCCTTGGGGATAAAAATAACCCGCACTTGTCGCCATACTGCCGGTATCTAGTTTAATATTAAGCTAGCTTGAAATAGCTTTGTTAGAATAGGCGTTAAAACCACTTTTCCTTTCTGTAGTAAAGTCTGTAACGCGCAAAAATTGGTCAACTTCAAATTGGTGTATTTCTGTTAAAAATGCATTAAAAACCTGAAATGCTGCATTTGGATGTTGAGTGTATATACAATGGTTGCTATGATGAGTTTTCACCGTTTGCTCTCCAATTTTCAAAATGACGTCCAAGCAAGAGGAGCAGCGTGTCAAAATTTTGCTCGCGCAGCAGGAGAATCCGACGTTCTCACACGCCAAGTTGACAAAATTGCTGGATGTGGCCAAATCGACCGTGACAAACGTTTTAAAAGTGTTTGGGGAGCGTCTGTCGACCGCCAGGAAGCCTGAAAGCGGTGGTAATCGTAATCCGGACGTGGCAGCGACGACAAAGAAGGTGGCGGTGAAATATAAGTGGAATCCTAACCTCTCCATCCAGGACGTCGCTGGCAAGTTCAATGTATCCCATACTACTGTGCAGCGGTCCCGAAAGCTGTATACGAATCTGCTCACAAAATTCGACTGTGTCGTC
Organism: Ochlerotatus camptorhynchus; assembly: GCF_037179485.1. NCBI lineage: Eukaryota > Metazoa > Arthropoda > Insecta > Diptera > Culicidae > Ochlerotatus > Ochlerotatus camptorhynchus. The sequence continues at coordinate 9,974,615 of NW_027040722.1, forward strand.
ATGGACGACGAAACTTATGTGAAGGCGGATTTCTAGCAGCTTCCGGGACAGGAGATCTACGTCCAGGAGTGCCTGGAAAAGTGGCTGCTACCATTCCTAAAGCAACATAATAGACCTGTGCTGTTCTGACCGGACTTGGCGAGCTGCCACTATGGGAAAAAGGCAACCGAGTGGTTGTTCGCATCCAACGTGGTTGTGGTACCTAAAGACCACAACCCTCCCAACAGCCCAGAACTCCGCCCTATCGAACGGTATTGGGCCTTGGTCAAATGGAATCTCAAAAAAACTAATAAATCCATGGAAAACGAGCAGCAAAATTTAATGGAAGGGGTTAAGCGGAAGGCACGGCAGCTCGGATTTGGCAAACCAAAAGAATAAACGAATTGAAGTACCAAAAGAAAAATAAGAAGATTTTTGAGATATGAATTTTGACTGAAAGGAACGATTTTTTTGTCGACCAATTTTTGCGCGTTCCAGTCTTTAGTGCAGGAAAAATTCCATCACTACCTGGTGACTTGAAAGGTTCAAAGGAGTCAATCGCCCATTCAACTTTTCTTTCATTAAAGATTTTGTTGGCCTTAGTGCAAGCATCAGCTTTTGTTCTGCCTTACTCAGACGATTCATTCAATATTTCATGAATATTCGTCCTGGTTTCATCGATACCAATTGCTGTTGTCGTTGCGTTTTGGTCTTCGTTTGAATTGATAATAGAACATGGAAAATGCGTTCTAATCATCAACTCTAACGTTTCATTTAAAGAAGTAGTAGCCCCGTAACGTGGGTAGATCACCTTTTCGTGGTACGTTACGGGATGTAAGATCTACCACCGATTCCTAGTCCTGACCAGAGCTGGTAAATATCACAGCCATCATGTGACAATGAGAAAACAGGTCCTCTCACTATCACGAGACGAAACGACCGATCATTAGCTTTCTTGTCATTTTCCAATGATCAAGCACTCATGAGAATAATTCTTATGCAGTTTTGACATCAAAATTTCTAACTGATTTAGATGAATTTAAGCAAGTAACCATATGTAATCGGTAGAGTGAATATATTATTAAGATATCCTCGGTTCAAGTAACTGTAATAGCACTAAATGAGCTAGTAATTACGTTGATTTCAACACTCTCACGTTCCGTCATGACAAAAAATTCGATGAGATTTCGAAGAAAATCTCTAACATCGTTTTCACATCCGATGATAGTGACAGAAGTATCTCTGTAAATATCACGTGAGATCTTTCATTGAAAATGACATTTGCCAGCCCTGGTCCTGACTACTTCAAACTAGGGGAACAGGATTTTTCAGTAATCCAAGGAACACATCTTAGTCCTTGTTACTTTTTATGCCTTGTTGATAGTGACAAGACTCGGCTTTGTCTACCGAGGATGATCTTGAAACAAGGCAAAAAAATGAGTTAGTTGTCTTCATCTATGTGATTCCTAATCTTCTATCCGTTGTTCCCTAGTTCCTGACTACTTCATACTAGGGGAACAGGAATTTTCAGCAATCCAAGGAACACATCTTAGTCCTTGTTACTTTTTATGCCTTGTTGATAGTGACAAGACTCGGCTTTGTCTACCGAGGATGATCTTGAAACAAGGCAAAAAAATGAGTTAGTTGTCTTCATCTATGTGATTCCTAATCTTCTCTTCGTTGTTCCCTAGTTTGAAGTGGTTAAGACTAGGGTTCTGATGCATGGACATTATCGGTGTCATACCTTAATTTTGATGCTAAGGAATTCAATTTTGACTGACAAAGGGGCGCGCCTTTGGAGGGTGTTTCAACACTCCGAAGGGTATAAATAGCGGTACCTTTAAATTAGAGTCCGATCCTTGCGATAAATGCAAGAGTGGCAACTGTAAAAAATCGAATACTTCATCATTTCTCAATAGTGATGGAGTAATACGACATGCACTAAACTAAGGACACGGGATATACTACAATAGATCAATTTACTGGTCGCAGTAGTGTTAGGTCCCGAACAGAGGAAAAAAAAAAAAAAAAAGAAGTAGTAAAAGCATCATCATCATCTTTCTTCAAACTGCCCAGCCCATTGGAATGATCTCTAGCGAGTATTTTCTGCAACATGGTAGGTGCTGGAGTATTTTATATGTACTCACATGTATGCCTCCGGTGTATCCTCTTTGATCTCCGTATTTCCTGATTATAAGCGGTGCCTTATTAATAAGTTTCTGTAGCCGGTTGTTCCACCAAGATACATCCCTGTTTGTAGAGCTTTCTTTTTCGGTGCAACTTTCATAAAAAGGCATGTTGGATCAATCTTGAAAGTTGTTTAGAACTATTCTCAAATTCTTCACAAGTGCTTGAGCTCTTCCTGTCACTAGCTCTGAATTATATAACTTCCAGTCTGTTTTCCTAGGATCTCTAAAAAATTGTGTGAGCTGTTGTCCAGCCACATATTCAAACAAGTAAGATTTGATGTTTAGTCTGATACATGCCAATTTTTGATTTTGTCCGAGATTATTGGACTACACAAAGTCAAATCAAGAACTTCTTGTTTAATTGCATTTATAAAGGTTTGAGCATCTCCTCTGTTACATATATCTATATCATTGTTAGAACTATAATCCAAAACCCTAATTTATCCACCTATGGTGTCATCAGACCCTTCTTACTTATTCAAGTTTATTTATTTTATTGTCATTATCAGTGACCAAGCCCCCCACCCCCGTGTCATCCAGTGACGCTACGCCACTGCCTGGGGGTACCCGGAATATATCCGAGTGTAGTCTATTTGGTGAGGCTACCAATCACCTTATCATCGTATTTTAATGTGATTTAATGGGTTTTAATTCAATTCATATTCAAGCAACTTCCCCGGGGTACCCGGAACATGTCCAAGTGTGTCCAATGTGGTCTGGAACACTTAACACGACTTGCATTGATCTTATTTTTTAATTCTGTAGTAATTTAATGTGTCGCATGATGGTTTTGATACGTTTTCCGTTAAATCCAGTTAAATAAAAATTTAAATATGTGTTAGTTGATAGCACCTCCGCCGGTGGCGCCCATAGTTAATTTAATCTTGCATTCAACCCCTTCGTTTGATTGTTGAAAAAAAATATGAGGCGATAGTTCGATCACAGACAAACAGACATAACACATTGAATAGTTTCCACTGTAAATCATCGTCACTAAAACACTACCGCCATCTGTTGAGAACACTGTCACGGCTAGCACGCCCAACAGATGGCAGTAGAGTGTAAACGTCAAACGCAAGGAAATTAACTATGGGTGCCACTGGCGGAGGTGCTATCAACTAACACATATTTAAATTGACCGTTAAATGCGTGTTCGATGTACAAGATGCGAGTGTTACTTCTGTTTGTCTGTGGTTTTCAAAAGATATTGTTTTCGTTCTTAGTGACCTTCATGGCCTATAAAATGCTCAATTTATTTTTCAAAGTGCTAATTTTATACGTTTCTTGCTCATTTCTTATTTTTTGTTGAGCGTTTTTGAAATTTTCATTCATTGTGCTTTTTGTGTCTTTTTTTACCTTTATATTGCTCAAATGGCATTTTCTAGTGCTCTTTTGCGATGTATATATTGCTCAAACAGCTGTTTTTAGTGCTCTTTTGATTTTGTTTAATGGTACCTTTTTCAATAAGACCCACATTCGTTAATCTTCTTTATCGACATCGCCTTTGTTAGCCAAGACACAGTATCATTACTTATCGCTATCTTGAAAGTACCATATGGAAATTGATCTGATCTGGATGAGCCAATAAACTTTCAATTTAAAGGAATATTTCCTGAATATCGTTGGATTTTTTTATATTTTATATTGCGCAGTGTTCGTTTTTAATTGCTCATTTTTACTTTCCTACATGAATTATTTTCTTTTCTTTAAGAACGATTCATATTTTACGATGGCTCATCTTCATGTTCAAGCATACATTTATCTCCTGGTTTCTGGAACTTTTTCAGTTTTTAAAAGATATTTTAATTTTCTTTTTGGGGAAATAATCACGATTTTACAGCATATTTGGATTTAAGCAGTGATAACTGTAAAGCGCACAGTGGGACATTTAAGATTTATTTATCGCGGTTATTCAACATAACATTGCTCATTTTGCCACTTTTATAGGAAAATATGTTCAACTGCAGGTGACTTAGGTGAGTTATTTAGTGCTCAAATTTCCTAATTTAGTGGAGATTCATCCTTATTTAATAGAGCGTATACTATTTGCTATTGCCCTTTTTGCCACTTTCACCCCTCACATTCAAATTATTAAAAGAAGCTTTTTATTTGTTTATTGCCTTTTTCTTCATTTCTATTGCAACTTTTGTTTTGTTTATTGGTGCACCCCTGTAGTATTTAGTGGCCAATTTGAGATTTTTTATTGCTCATTTCGCGTTTTTTATTGATGATTAATTGCGCTGCCGAAAAAAAATTCAACGGAACTGACAACCGCAGTCTAACGCCTAATTCTAATTTTTCTCCGTATTGACAATACATATTCTTCAAATTGTAGCAAAATGAGCGAATTGATGCCAGCCCTGAATTTTTGTGTAGCAAATGTTACTAGAAGCATCATCGCTACTCAACGATTAATGCGTCCCATCCATTCGGCCCGATAGCAATAACAATCCTCCCAGCAAAGCAGACCTTCCCTTAAATCTTATCCTATCAATCCTAGACGATCTTCATTCGGATGCTTTTGCTCATTTGTTTCACCATTTCTTTATCCCCAGCAGTGGTCCCGGTTCAAATTTTCAGTTTGATCGATTCCTTCTCCCATTTCACCTGCTGAGCTGTGTTCGGCTGTGCTATTACAATAATGCTGCAGGTACTTCTCCTCCCTTAAAAATGCCAACTGGAGAGGACGGTGGTTGCCCTGCATCGCACCTTCCATGGGTCAGGGATCACGGAGGAAGGACCAAGCAAAAAGTAACAACAACAAGCGCGACAGAGACGGGGAGAGGCAGTATTAAAAGTTTAAGCCTCATTTGGATTTACGATCTGTGAAGAATTTTCAAATTCCATATTACCCTGCTGGCAGACCTATAGAAAGGCACAGTACAGTGCAACCCGTCTAGAGAGGAACCGATTGTCATGATTCTCTCGTTCGCCTCCTGCATCCTTCGGGAGAAAGAAGGCGAGCCAAAGAGCGAGAGTAAAAATGCGTTACTCTCCCGTTCTCAGGAATGTTCTTACGCGGGTGAGGTGAAAAGTTATGTGAAAGCATAAAAGGAAATTGAATTTCACCGTGTAACATTGCATGTGGAAAATGAAAACAGACAAGTTTTGCGAGCGCGAGCACGGAACAACAGTGAGAAGTGAAGAGAGTGAGAGCGACAATCCGTCGGTCGACTCTCCCGCTAGTGGCGGTGTGGTTCTGTGAACGTGCACCGTCTGGCTCTGCAGCAGGTCCCGCTCCGGCCGCATGTCGGTAGGGGGTTCTGACCTTTTGTTTTCGCGTTCCGAAGGCAGTCTAGGATTACCGCGCGGACGGAGCGGAAGTGTTGAGTTGACGTTGGACGACCTAGAGTAGGGACCGCGTGAAAGTGTGTCACTTTTCCCTTGAGCAAAGTACGATTTTGGCGCGACTAGAGTCGGCGAATGTGATTCGACCTCCAAGCACGTGGCCTAAAAAGACGAAGACGAAGCGGTCGGCTGGTTTTGTAGAAGGTGAAGAAACCAGCACCCGGATTGAATCTTAAGTGAAGTGTTTCGTTTAATGATGATGATGATGAAGAAGAAGATCGCACTTGGGTGATGAAATTGCGCCATCGACGAAAGGATAATCACTTTTGCGAATGAAAATTGCATCAGGAAACTGTGTAGCAGAACGTGCAAATTGTGTAGTTTAGTGCTTTTGTGTGCTTGTGAGTTCGCTAGAAAAAGTGAGCTGGATAAGCGATTGTGACGCTGAAGAAAGAGAAACATTGAAGCACTTGTCACCCGAGAAACACGCCTCCGCCTTCGCTTACCCGGCATACCGAAGGATTACCGTAGACTTTGCTCATCAAACTGCAGAAAACAATCAGGTAGGTAAGGCTCAAGTGCTTCGGTGGAAAATTGGAAAACAAACAATCCGAAGCTCGTAGGTGTCGCGTTCGAAATTGCTCGTTTATGATCGGCGAAGGCTTCTCGTGGTTCCGGGAAAGCGCTCCTCCAAAAGGCAATTGTTACAATCCATCACTGTCAACGCTTCGGCACGCCGCGGGCAGGTAGTGACGGAGGAACGTTCCGGCTTCTCAACAGTGGATGTAATAAATTTTCCAATCGATTGTTACGTGACGAATGACTCCATTGAGAAGTCTTGAAATTGTGGGGATTTCCCAGCCACTGTCGCAGAATCGAATCGTTGGGCCGTATCGTGATAATGAATGCTTTCTTTTACAGCCTCGACCGGGAGGTGTCACTTGGCAAAATGGCATCGTATTAACTGGCGGCGATAAGAGCCGTGTTTCGTCGTGATCAAAGCTTTCTATTGTGTCAGGTTTTTGTTCGCAAATCACCTGCGGTGAGTTACTGTTTCTGCGAATCCAGTCGACAAGCCGGCTTCTCAACAGTGGGAGAAACTTTTTCGAGAATTGGTAAAGGTTCTTGAATTCGATCGAATGTTCTGCTAGGCATATTAAATCCCTCGAAGCGCACGGCGTATGAGCATGTTTCGAATCGTTCGGTTCAGTGGAAATTCGATTTTGTTTACGGTGTGAGCGGATCTGAGAGTGAGGCCGTCATTATCAATACAATGCTGTTGGTCAAGTATATGACTTATTTGTTTGTTTCTTGGCTATCTATTTATTTTTTGCCGTCAATCAGGTGTAGACCGTTTTTTAACTAAGCAGTGTTTACCTTAATAATATTCTATTTTTAAGTGATAACATTCCGAATTCAATTGAAGTGTTGTTTCAATTTGGTTTTTCTCATTGTAAAGTCAATAGTTTCGCAATGCTTGATGTAAGTAGCCATCATTGGCTTTAAGGATTCAAATTAAGCATAATTTGTACGATGGTGGTTTGGCGCAGTTGTCGAGAAGATACATAAAAATTAAGTTTTGATAAGAGTTCTACTAAATCAATACGATGCGAAACGAAATCGTTTGCAAATAAAACATTGCAAATTCATGACGCTCTTTTAATGTTTGAATGTTGTGAGCATGCACCGTGCTCAGGGCTGGTAGCGTGTCACTTTTTAGTGACTTGGTCACTATTTTGAAGTCAGTCAGTGAAAAGTCACTTTTTACACCAAAAAGTCATTAAAGTCACTATTTCCCTATAAATAGTCACTATACCCAAGAAACAATTTTGGTTTTATGAGAGTTCTGTAGACCATGGTTTAGTGTTGTAGAATGCTATAAAACCTCTATAAAACCTGCAATGTTACTTGGGTAGTCACTTTTTCTCTACAAAAATAGAGTGAAATTTATCTGGGGGCGACCTCGGCGTAGTGGTTAACATCCATACCTCTCACGCCAAAGTCACGAGTTCAAATCTCACCCCGGACAAGTCACGAATGACCCAAGAGTGTTAAAGTGACTATAATAAAAAAAAAAGAGTGAAATTTAAAAATATCAACAAAATGTTTAAATTTAGTACTTGGCACCAAGAAAGTCTACAGTAGTTTTAACAAAATATACATATCTGCTAAAAAATTAAAATTTTAACTAGGGTGACCAGTGAACCGCAGAACTTTAGAACACTAGGCAAACTTTTGGGAAATGCCTTCAATTTCGATTAAAAATCGGGGAAAATATACCTCCTTTCCCAGAAAATAAATTGTAAACCTTGAAAACTTTCCAAAGGTATGTCTGTGATAGATTTTCAAAAGTCTTTCAAGAATGGTTAAGAACTTTAAAAAATTCAAAGTAAATTTTAAGAGACTTTTTAATGATTCTAGGGATGACACCAAGATATATCAGAGAGGAATACCAAAGTACAGACTACGAAAGTCTCATGTAAAATTAAGCTCTCTGAGGACCGATTTCTCCGCTTCAATCTTAAGCCAGGTTTACCTACATAGTTAAAATTGGCTTATTACACACCGAGTAGTATGGCGTACAAAGCAGTGTTTTTGTTGAGTTGTGCTGTGAAAATAAATTCATAATTTCGTGTGAAATAGTGCCGTGTGCCGCGAACGGACTATTCCAACGTGTGCCCGTTGTGTTTTTTAACAGGAAAAAGTAGAGGAAAGGTTGCCTAGCAACCCGTATTTGTTTAATTTTGTATTTTTCCCCTGGCGCGCTATTGCTTTGTATATTGAGCTTTGGAGGTAAAATTTTATTTTGTGCGCTCCTCCCCCTGTATATGTCTGCTGCTAACAGTTTTAGCGTTTAATTTGGTAAAATGGATTTGTGTAATGTATGCGAGCAGTCTATTGCTATAAGTGGGCTCCCAGTTACATGTGTAGGTCCGTGCAATGGAACGTTCCATTTCGATTGTGCGGCACTCACTAAGACTGCGGCGAGGCTTATAGCAGATAATGCAAATGTTCTGTTCAAATGTGATAGTTGTCTATCAGATCAGAGTTGTGACGAGCAGAATGATCTGATCTCGCGCGTCAAAAGGATAGAGGAAGAGATGAAGAAGGTTTTTCAACTCTCGGACTCGATCACTGACATGCGAGATCACATTGCTGCTCAGGTGGACATCGCGGTTAAAAGCGGGATGGCAGACATTAGAATAAATGTAAATGGTCTTGAAAATTTAATTTGTGAGAAATTGGATAATATGAAACGTTCATTTTTTTTAAATTCATGCGGAAAACCAATAAGCTGTAAAGAATGATCAGCGCAGTTCATCTAGGACGATTCAGTCAGAATCGGACCAAAATACCAGACGCAAAAAATGTAAAATTCAAAATAGTGATAATGATGATGATGTTGTTTTTCAAGAAAATGCGAGTTTTGCGGATGTTGTAAAAAGACATAGTCGTGCTGGTCAAAGTAAAACTAATAGTAACAGTAACAGTAAAAGTAACAAACCAGATAATCGTAAGACTCGTCCGGTCATTGTGATTAAACCGAAAGAGTCCAAACAACCTTGCGATGATACTCGTAAGTTTTTGGAAACTCAGTTGGATAGAAAAACACCCAAAATCAGTAATTTTAGGAATGGTAAAGATGGCTCCATTAATGTTGAGTGTGCGACAGGAGCAAACGTAAGTGATGTGAAAATGGTATTGAAAGCAATCTGAAAGCAATGAGCGATCAGTTTTCCTCCGATGTCTTCATTGACTACTTAAAAAGTCAAAATGAAGACATCGCTATTAATGATGCAAAAGTAGTGAACATGTTTGCTTTGTTTGCACGCTTCACTTATAACAAGTTTAGTGTTGTAATTGAAGTCGATGTCGATACTTATAAATGTTTGTTATGTGCGAAAAAAGTAAATGTTGGGTTTGATCGGTGCTCGAAAGTTCCCGCGATTAATGTGTTGAGATGCTTCAAATGTGGGCACAAGAGCATGGATTGCAAAAATTGTGATAGATGCTCTAGGTGCAGCCAACAACACAAAACGTCGGAGTGTACGTCAACTGTATTGAAATGGATTAATGGTTTGAAAATGAATAAAGAACGAAAAATTAACTTGGACGTCAATCATGCCGCATTTAGCTCGGAATATTTACTCTATAAAAGACTTTTTGATCAGAAGAAAACAGCTTGCGTTTCAATAAATAGCAGCCAAGTTCCAGAAATGTGAAACAATTCGATTTTTTATACTTGAATATTGCGGGGTTGTCAACAAACTACGTAGCATTACGTCAGACTGTTGAGGAAAAACGTCCTCTTTTATTTTTTTTAACTCTTTATTTGTTCCAAATTCAAAATACATTACATTTCATTCCAACCTAGGTGCTCCAGTTACTTCAGTAACTTACCAGCCTTAATTGTTATGATATATAGCTAAGTGTTTTTACATTGTTCCTGCCTTGGCAGTTCAGTATTTTAAACCGCGTTTTTTTTAAACCTGCATGTCAGTTTAAAAATTGACATCTTAAACTAAAAACTTAAACTAAATTTTATCTAACTATAAAGTGAATTAATCGTTGCAATTGAGGATTGCAACGATTTTTGCCTGAAATTATTAATTATTTTGTTGGATTTTTGTTCTAAAGTCTCAACGTTCGAAATTCTATGTACTTCGGTAGTACTGTACCAGGGATGCAACTTCAAAATCATCTTCAGAACTTTGTTCTGAATCCTTTGAAGTGCTTTTTTCCTGGTAGTGCAACAACTAGACCATATTGGCACAGCGTAAAGCATGGCCGGTCTAAACACTTGTTTAAAGATTAGATGTTTATTCGTCAGGCCAAGTTTGAATTTCCTGTTTATAAGAGGATACAAATGCCTTTAATGTAATCTTTAAAAGTTAATTTTTGACCAAGTACTAAACCAAAATATTTCGCTTCGTTTGACCAGGAAATTGGAACTCCGTTCATAATGAGTATGTGACTACTACTAGGTTTCAAAAACGAAGCTCTAGGCTTATGTGGAAATATTATAAGTTGAGTTTTGGAAGCGTTGGGAGAAATCTTCCATTTTTGTAAATAAGAAGAGAAAATATCTGAACTTTTCTGCAGTCTGCTGTAAATAACACGAAGATTTCTTCCTTTAGCGGAAATGCCTGTGTCATCAGCGAACAAAGATTTGTGGCAACCCTGAGGCAAATCAGGGAGGTCCGAAGTGAAAATGTTATACAATATAGGCTCAAGAATGCTACCCTGAGGAACTCCTGTTCTAACAGGTAGTCGATTAGATTTGGAATTTTGATAATTTACCTGCAGAGTTCTGTCAGTTAAATAATTTTTAACTTATTTCTTAATATAAAGTGGAAAATTAAACTTTTTCAATTTAGCAATCAAACCTTCATGCCAAACACTGTCGAATGCTTTTTCTATGTCTAGAAGAGCAACTCCAGTTGAGTGGCCTTCAGATTTGTTTGAACGAATTAAATTGGTAACTCTTAAGAGTTGATGAGTAGTTGAATGCCCATGGCGAAATCCAAACTGCTCATCTGCAAAAATTGAGTTTCTTATTGATGTGAAGCATCATTCTATTTAAAATTATCTTTTCAAAAAGTTTACTTATTGAAGAAAGCCAACTTATTGGACGGTAGCTAGAAGCTTCAGCTGGATTTTTATCCGACTTCAAAATTGGAACAACTTTTGCATTTTTCCATTGGGATTACAAATTATTTCCTGGGATATTTCAAAAGTTACTGGAAGGTGATCAGAACCGAAGTCAGCATGGGTAACCAATTGGCTACAAAGTTGACATGAATCAGTTAAGACCAAATCAATAGGATTTCTTACTGAAGAAAATCATTTTGGGCTTTTTGGATATTGAATAGTGTAATAACCTGCAGAACAATCATCAAACAGAATATTACCATTGGGATTGCTTTGAGCATTATTCCATGAGCGGTGTTTTGCATTAAAATAACCAATAATGAAGAATTTAGACCTATGACGGATAAGTTTCTGGAGATCACCCTTGAGAAAATTCTTCTGCTGGTCTACGCATTGGAATGGCAAATAGGCAGCTATAAACGTAAGTTGTCCAAATTTTGTTTCAACAGAAACTCCCAAAGTTTCAAATGAAGAAAGAATTTTATGTTTGATTCGTCTATGAATAATGATGGCAACGCCACCACAGGGTCCATCAAGACGATCATTTCTATAAATCAAGTAATTTGCGTCCTTCTTAACCTTATGGTCAGGTTTAAGGAACGTTTCAGTTATAACGGCAATATGCACGTTATGAACTCTCAAAAAGTTAAATAGCTCGTCTTCATTATCTTTAAGAGATCGAGCATTCCAATTTACAATATTTAATGCTTTAAAATCCATTACTGAATTTTAAAGTCATGACAATATTATTTGCAAATTTTACTCCAGCATCAAACATGGAGTTAGATTTTAGCATATCAGTAATCATGTCAATTAATGATTTCTGTAAAAATTCCATTTTAGGGGCAGTAATGCTTCCTAAGTCAAAATTGTCAAAATTTCCGTTAGAACGTTGGTTAGTATTTTGATTTCTACCTGCTACCAAAGCAGCATAGGTAGCTCCATTAACTCGCTGAACATTGTTAGCAGCGAGGGGAGTAGGTATAGATGACAAATTTGAAGCAGGGGTGATTTTTGTACCTACGGGTACGAATGTAGAATTTGTTCCTCGTTGACCGTTGTTAGCAGCAGAGGAATTTGTACCTGGTCGGGAACGTGGAGCGTTTCCTATCTGTCGCTTAGAACGAGATTGTAGGATCGCTTTGCGAGTCTTACATTCCCAAAAATTGGATTTGTGGTTTTCACCACAATTTGAACATTTAAATTTCTTAGGATCTTCCTTCACAGGACAGTCGTCCTTTGCGTGAGAGGAATCACCACAATTCATGCATTTAGCTGGCATGTAGCAATTTTTAGTTCCGTGACCCCATCCCTGGCACTTACGGCACTGAGTGAGGTATTGGAAATTTCCTCCAGTCTTCCTGAAGTGTTCCCACTTCACTCGGACGTGGAGTATAAGGCTAGCTTTCTCCAAGGCCTTAAGGTTGTTTAGTTCACTAGACTTGAAGTGAACTAAATACAAATCATTATAAATCCCGTTGCGCGAATCGCCAGGACGGGATTTCATTTTCCTTTTGATTACTTGGAGTGGCACAACTCCAAGTAATTTTGCCAGTTCATCTTTGATCTGATCCAGGGATTCACCAATGGGCCTCATGGCAACCTTGAACAGACGTTCAGTTTTGGTGTGGTAAGTAAAAAATTGTGCTGCTTCTCAGTAAGATACCTGAGAAGACATTTGAATCCGTCCAAGGTTTCAGCCAATACACGGCATTCACCCCGACGTCCAATTTGTAGTGAAAACTTAACTTTCACGAAGTTCAAAAGTTCCATGCGAAGAGCATGGAAATCGGAAGTGGTTATCACAATAGGGGGAATCTTTTCCTTCTTGGCATTAAGCCGAGGAAGTTTACTAAAATTTTTCATGGATGATGGATCATTCTCATCATCTGTGAGTAAATCAAATTGATTGCTCAAATTAATTTAATCAGAAGGGGGATCAAGAGTTTGCCCTTTTCTTTTGCGCTTAGGCACCGGCGGCAGTAAATTTTTTTATCCAAATCGACTTTCAAGCAGATTACTATAAGAATCTGAAGGATCGAAGAGGAATTTTCCAAATCGATATCCAAGAAGGATTACCTCGGGAGGGTCCAAACAAGGATCGAAGAGGAATAAGAGATGAACAAGGTAGACATTTTACAGGTTGAGCAGTGAAAAGTGCTGTTTAAATTTGTTGTAGCTTTAGGTAGCAGTAACACTTCTTTCAGCAAACATTGGGTCTGATTTAATGTTAGTTTCAAACTCTTCTATTGTGCTCTTCATATGCATTTTCAATTTCTAAATTAAGTTGGTCACAAATGACCTTTCTGCTTTCTATTTCTTAGATTTATTATCTGTCTGTTGGACCATATTGGTGCTTTTGCATTGGCTTTTCTCTTTTGCTTCATGGGTACTGTCTGTTCTAGAATAGAATAAATATTCTGATAGAATACATCAACTGCACCAATCTATATGTACTGTTCAATTTATTTTTGATAGCTCCATAGTCTGCCGTACTGAAATCAAAATAGGGGTCTGACAAATTATTATCCACCATTGCGGTTTTTTTTTTTCATCAAGTATCATTATGGAATATTCAATAGCAGTGTGGAACAATTCATTTTTTCAAAGAGGAGAAGCAGACTCTGATACGCATGGTAGTAAATAGCAAATCTAAATAGCAATTACTTTGATTTTTTATATGATTAACTTCCATGCATGTGGGTGGCTTAGTGGATTACATGTATAAAGAGAGAGAGAGAGAGAAAGATTAGTAATTTCCATTTGATTCCACTACCTTATTTGCTTATTCTTGACAGATACGCGTATTTCGTCTACAATGTGCACACTTCTTCAGTGTCTTGTACTAATACTCGACTAGTATTAGTACAAAACACTGAAGAATTATGCACATTGTAGACGAAATACGCGTATATGTCAAGGATAAGCAAATAAGGTAGTGCACACTTAGAAAAAATCATGTAAATTTAGGTGCTCTGAGAGTGACATATACGAGCGTCAATTTTGACATAAATTTAAGTCATAACAGACGCGAAATATAGCTCAATCAAACGTACATTTTGTCGAGCAACGAACATTTCAGTCTCGTAACACTTAATATTACATGACATGTTTGTTTACGTCTCATCTTTTATGTCAACGACGGATTCCGTCACGTGTAAAATTAGTTATTTCTAAGTGTGTGGAATAAAATGGACATTACTAATCTTTCTCTCTCTCTCTTTATATGATTTACTTGATTTAATCCAATTTTTGTGAGGCGACTCCTACGTAGTGGTTAGAATCCATACCGCTCACGCTAAAGTCACGAGTTCAAATCTCACCTCCAGACCGAAGATCGTTAAAGTGACTAAAAAAACAATATCTGCACATTTGTTAAACAAAGTATGAACTGTTTCATTTTCTCCCCTAATCGGAATCAAAATGGATTTATTTTCGTCATCTACAGTAAAATTAGCTGCCCGTTGATCTCCGTATATGTGAACGTTTGCTTCAGCCTCGATATAATACGGCTAGCAAGACCAAAAAAATGTTCAAATGCTTCTTTTTTGGCATGTTCTGGTGGAAAAGGTCCCAGAACGCTTCGAATGATGTGGAAAATCACATTTTAATGAGGCTCTTGTGTGAGAAGAGCAAGTATGTATGATTTAACTGTACTGACAACGAATACCTCATTAATTTCCCATAGTAATGAAGTACTTCGGCATGTACTAAACAAAGAACACGGACATATCACAAAAGTTCAATTTGTTGATCGCATTGATTTTGACCCGAACAAAGGGCAGAGAAAAAATCCATTCGTCATTAATTCAGTGTACGTGCTGCCGAAAAATTGATTCGACACGATGTCAATATGCTTCATTTCAATGTGGACGTTGGCGATAGATTATCGCAATCAAAACACTGTACGTGCCCTCCCAACCAGCCCATGACTCCCCGCTCGGGCCATAGTTCACTATCCAATCGATCGATTTCCAATGAACTGCTGAACCATATCCTTCCTAAGATCTCTATGCTAAAATGTAATCACCTCCAGCCAATGAACCTAAACTCCATCCGTCGAAAAGCGACATTAAAAAGCACTCAAGCTCCGTCCATTGGTCCCCAACGCCTGATTAACATCGCTCCATCAACTCCCGCAGGAGACGAGACCGGTTCTCTCCATCCACCTCAAATTAGTAATCAAATCCATTACCCGAAAAACGGAACGAGCCTCTCAACCTAATAAACTCCACTTCGCCTGAAAAGGTGTCCTCTTCCTCCCCTTCCCTAGCAGATAAGTACGCACAATATTCCACGACGACATTGTCCTCATCAGTCTCCTGAAGGTACAAAAATGTGCAACCATTGCCACCATCTTCCACCCGTCATCTCTCGGCCCGGAATGACTTCACTGCCAGCTGATTTTATAACCGTAAAATTTTAATTAAAATTTAGATAACTCCAGTTAATCACGTTGCTGCTTCGGAGAATCATTCTTCGTCATTTGCCTACACCACCCTCCTCTCCCTCTCTGAAACGCAGCATAAAGCACAACCAGTGCGAGAGGCAGGAGGAAGGCGTTGAACCACATTAAAACGATAGTCCAACTAAAACACGGCACCACTGGAGTACTACAACCGTATAAAACGGTCACACTGCAATAAACATAATGCTTCTCCAGATCCACTCCTCTGCACTTTGCTGTTGGTGGTGATGATGACGACTGTTTGAATGTTCTCCCGTTCTTCTGCTGTAGAGGTCGCATACACATGTCGTTCAATTTCCCTCTGTTCGTCTGTCTGTGTCTGTCTGTCTGTCTGTCTGTCTGTACGGCTAGGACGATGACGGCGGCCCTGGAATGTACTTCACACTGGATGCTGGCTGTGGCTGCTGGGGTTGGTGCTCAGTAAATTAGAACTAATTTTCCCCATCTTTGAACTTCATCGCTTTCTTCTCGACCGACCGACCGACGACGACGACGACGACGACGATGCGTCGTCGCTACCATATGTGAGCATTATATATATGTTCCACTCCCATGTGTTTGAATGCGTCCGTAAATGTATGAATGCAAGTTCATTCTTTCGGTTACGGTCTTCTACAGTCGGCCGTTCCGGGGTGCGTCAGGACCGGCGGTGCACAGCTAGCAAGGGATCCCAATAATCATAAACCATTTCCCCGTACGGCACTTTTGGTCGGAATTTGTGCTGCTCCTCTTCCTGGCTGCTTTGGCCACGGTTTATGCTGCTGCTGACATCATCTTTATTGCCGTCATCGTCACGAACAGAAAGTAATGCGATACGGTGTGCGGTCTCTCTCGCTCTCTCTATCTATCCGTAGTACACGCGTAATGTCGTCCCCATTCCAAGCGACCTAGACCTCGGGATGCGTCGGTTATTCGTGACAGAATAAAGTGCAATGTGGTTGTTGCAATAATGACGTTATGAAATCATAGCCGACAAGAGCTGATAACCGGATCGTGGTACTCGTATTCAAAATTGATTCAACATCAATCTAGCGTAGATGGGTGGGAGTAGCACTTACCCGCCTTATCAAATGTTTATTTATGGACATGCTCACGGTCCTTGGTGGATGATAGATGATGGATTCTCGTTCCAGCTATTGTCGGAAATGTGTCCTGTTGTTTCAGGACTATATTTAACGAACTGTGACATTTTTGATCGGTTGCACGACCCACAGGCTATTCGAGAGAAGCTTTCCAAGTAGTCTGAAATTAGCTTAACAAAAAAAGGAACCGAGAAGTCTGTTCTCTCCAGATCAGATCAGCATGTGGAAGGTCAATGCTGCTTTGGGTTATCTATAATAGACTTCGGGGTTTTGTTTTATTTTGAGAAATTATGATGACCATTTCAATTATTTTCAATGTTGTCCCTAAACTGGTTAGCAGTTATTTTGGGGAGTTTATATACGGAAAGTTTCCATGAAATGAGGATAGGTATAAAATTTCATATTGTAAGATGGTATTTTTAAAATAACGTAAGGCTAGTGGGATGCATACTACCCATATTCTTAGCGCAAACTTATGGGATATTAAATATAAAGAAAGAGAGAAGGATTAGAAATTTCCATTTAACGTCATTACCTTATTTGGTTATCCTTGACAAGGGTAAGCATATAAGGTAGTGGCATTAACAGAAAATTACTAATCCTTCTCTCTTTCTTTATACAGGTTTATTCCACTAAGACGCCCACATTCATCAGGATATGGGTATTGTGTATTAAGGAACTGATGAAATGTGATATGGTTTACCTTACTTACCTTACCAATCAGGCTAAGACCTTGTTGTCCTCTACTGTCCGAATAAGTCGTCTCCACTCTACTCAATCCACCTTGCCCGCTGCGTGCCTCTTCTTCTTGTTTCTGTTGGGACGCTTTTGAGAACCATTTTCACTGGGTCGTCATGCGGCATTCTTACGACGTGCCCAGCCCACGGTAGTCACCCAATTTTTGCAATGTGGACGATCGATGGTTCTCCCAGCAGCTGGTGCAATTCGTGGTTCGCAACACCTTACGTTCGAAAACACCAAGCGTTGGTCCTCCACGAGCATAGTCCAGGCCGTAAAGGACCACCGGTGTAATCAGCGTCTTGTAGTTAGTCAACTTCATGCGGCGGTGAATTTTATTCGACCGGAGCGTCCTCCGGAGTCCAAAGTAGGCACGATTCCCTGTCATAATTCGTCTTTGAATTTCTCTGCTGGTATCATTTTCGACGGTCACCAGTGAACCTAAATACACGAACTCATCGACCACCTCGATTTCTTCACCGTTAATCTGTAACATACCTTTCATGTATGTTGTCTTTGATGCGTTGATGGCAAGTCCAATCCGCCTAGCTTCAGCCTTCAGTCTGATGTACGTTTCCGCCATCGTCTCAAAGCTCCGTGTCATGCTGTCGATGTCATCGGATTTCCTGAAGATCGTACCACTCGTGTATATCCCATCTCTTCTGATCACACCTATGTTGAATAGCAGACATGAAAGTCCATCACCTTGCCGTAACCCCCTTCGAGATTCAAAGGGACTCGAGAGTGTCCCCGATACTCGAACAACGCACATCACTCGATCCATCGTCGCCTTGACCAATCGCGTCAGTTTATCCGGAAAACCGTACTCGTGCAAAATCTGCCTTAGCTGATCTCGGTCGATTGTGTCGTATGTGGATTTGAAATCGATGAACAAATGATGTGTGGGCACGTTGTATTCGCGGCATTTCTGCAGAACCTGCCGAATCGCGAAAATTTGGTCCGTGGTAGCGCGGGCACCCATGAATCCCGCCTGGTATTGCCCCACGAACTCTCTTGCAAATGGTGACAGGCGGCGGCATAGAATTTGGGAGAGTACCTTGTAGGCGGCGCTCAGCAGTGTGATCGCGCGGTAGTTGCAGCAATACAACTTTTCGTCCTTTTTGTAGATTGGGCATACGACACCTTCCATCCACTCCTCCGGTAATATCTCCTCCTCCCAAATCTTGGCAATTGCCCAGTGCAGCGCTCTAGCCAGTGCTTCACCACCGTATTTTAATAGCTCACTTGGTAGTTGATCTACACCGGTTGCTTTGTTGTTCTTCAGCCGACCGATCTCCTCCTCAATTTTTTAAGATCAGGGACCGGTAGCCTGTCGTCTTCTGCGCGTGCTCCAAGGTCTGTTGCCGTGCCACCTTCGTTTTCTGTTGCATCACCGTTGAGGTGCTCGTCATAGTACTGCTTCCACCTCTCAATCACCTCACACTTGTTCGTGAGAAGGTTACCGTCCAAGTCCTTGCACATATCGGCTTGCGGCACGTAACCTTTGCGCGAACTACATATTTAGCGTCTCGTAGAACTTCCGTGTGTCGTTTACGCGGTACAGATTTTCCATCGCCTCGCGATCTCGGTATTCCTGCTGACGCTTCTCCTTTCGGAAAACCGAGTTTTGTCTGTTCCGCGCTTGTCTGTATCGCTCCACATTCAATCTCGTGCGGTGTTGCAGCATTCTCGCCCGTGCTGCATTCTTCTCCTCTACTAACTTTGGTCCGGGATTGCAGTACCTAGTGCCGCTGCACCAGTACTACCTATGGCGGAAAGGATGTCCCTCCAGCCATCTTCAAGAGAAGCTGCTCTTCCGTGGGTAGTGCAATTTCCAGCTGCTGCACGTATGTAGTCCTGGGCAACTTCGGCGTCCCGTAGTTGCTCAATGTTGGGTCGCGGCATTCGACTTCGACGTGTGTCCTGAATCTATGTTCGCACTGCGGTACGTGCGGACGTTGATAATGTCGGAGAAGAATTTCCCGTCGATTAGAACGTGATCGGTTTGGTTTTCTGTGTGTTGGTCAAGTGATCTCCAGGTGGCTTTGTGGATATCCTTGCGGGGGAAAAAGGTACTTCGAACTACTATTCCTCGAGAGGCTGCAAAGTTCACGCATCGTTGGCCGTTGTCATTTGATACGGCATGCAGGCTGTTTGGCCCGATTGTGGTCTATTCATTGCCTCCCGTCGTACACCTGCTCCAGCTGCGCATAGAATGCTTCTTTCTCGTCGTCGGGTCTCCCTTCGTGTGGGCAGTGCACGTTGATAATGCTGTAGTTGAAGAAACGGCCCTTAATCCTCAACTTGCACATCCTCGCGTTGATTGGCTGCCAACCAATCACGCGTTGGCACATCTTACCCAGCACTACATAGATGGTTCCCAGCTCGTTTGTGGTGCCACAGCTCTGGTAGAAAGTAGCCGCTCTATGCCCGCTTTTCCATACCTTTTGTCCCGTCCAGCAAAGTTCCTGCAGTGCTACGACTTCGAAGTTGCGTGGTTGAAGTTCGTCATAGATTAACCTATCGCAACCCGGGAAGCCGAGCGATTTGCAGTTCCATGTTCCGAGTTTCGAATCGTAGTCCTTATTTCGTCGCGTAGGTCTGTGCCGATTGTTCCGATCCGTATTTCTTTCTTCGGTATTTGCAACTTTGTTTTTTTTTCCAGGGCGGCTTGTTGGGCCTGCCCCAACCCCCTGTCTCGCCGGGGGACCATCGTGCACAGCTCTGTTTAGAGTCCCACGCTGGCACTAGGACGGTGATCAGCCGCTCCTAACATGGAGAACAGTCGCCGTTTTGAGCCGCACCTCCATGGTGAACAGACGCTCGGGTTTGGTGAAGCATTTCCTCTATCACCGTACTATGGTTACCGCGCCAGTGTTCGCGTCGCACCTCTTCACTTTGCTATTGCCGGACTGGCAACATTGCCCAGGCTACGCCACCCAGCTGTGTCCATGTTTCAGCTGGTAGTCTTTTATTATCATATAACTCGAGGAGGCGTGAAGTAGGAACTTGTGAGGACCAGGGCTAGGTCCACCATTTTGTAACCCCTTTGATCATTGACTTGCAGCACGTAAAATTTAAGCTGAATAACAGCAACCGGAAGAGTATTAAACAGCAATGCAGAATTGTAAACAACAACTGGTGACAGTAAAATGTTCCTCTCATTTTCAAGTACAGTTAACACAATGCGAACACAAATGCGTGATTTATTTCGATGGTCATTTGGATGTTATTTTAGTGCCATAATTGAGTTATATTCTTGGAATGCGGTCTGAAACTTCAGTGCAATATAACATACAAAACACAGGAATACAAATGTTAATACTTCCGGCATCGTCGTAGCCCATATCTACCTGTAGCTATTCCTAAAAATCTCCTCTTCCTTGTCTCGACTGCTGCCACTGCTTGTAATTAGAAAGGTAGGCAATGAATTTAGAAGAACTAAAATGACGACATTTAACAAATCAAGCTATCAAAATATGTGTAACGCATTGCTGATTTGTGAAGTAGTGTTAAGCTTAAATAAGGCTTGTTCAATATTTCGATCAGCTAACCTATTGAGGTTGAATTATGGGGATACAATTTGCTTCATGCACTACTAATCAACTATATATTTAGTCTGATGTTAATCAGCTTTCTACACCTTAAATCGACCAATAGTCAGCTTCTGTTCTTACTATTCAGCTTGAATTGTTAAACTTTTATAGCACCTCAGTTAAATCGATTGACAAGAGCTTAATGGACTTCTTTTATGCAACATGAGTTTAACATGATTATGAAAAACAGTTTCAATGACTATCACTGCACATATTATTCAACTGCACCATGAAGCATCCCACTCTAAACATAGTATTTCTCGCGTTGTACACAGAAATTCCTTACTGATATCTAAGATACCTGAAAATACTTCAAAATACTTAGCGTTAGTTTGAAACCACCGTTGCTATACACATTTCATTTGTTTGTTTATCCAATGTCGTCTAGCATTATTTAGCGAATATTTTTAAAGAACATATGCTTTGGCAGAAATACAATCCTTATTTTTTTTTTTTCCTTTGGTTTGTTTTTTCCGTCGATCTTGTTTTCCGTGCTGAGCACCAATGCTACCGACGTGCCAGGAAGGAAGCTCCCACACCTGGACCCTACCTATCGACCCATCAACTCATGAACCGGGGACCAACGGCTTTACTTCCCATCCGAAGGAAGGCGTGATCAGAGATGTTATGCCTCAGAACATCCTGGCGGCGCCGACTGGGATTGAACCCAGGCCTGCTGGGATGAGAGGTAATCACGCTTACCACTACACCACCGGCGCCGTTATACAATCCTTATTTATATGCCTTACATTTAAAGTGACGGAATGTTATCCCGATAATGGTTTCTATTTTGAGAACGTCCAAACCCCTCATCTGTTTACACTTGGAAAATGAACTATGCTCAGGGCACATAAAAGCTAACTCGTATGCAAGCTATCCTAAAGTGCTACAGCTACTACTACTACCTAAAGCTACAACAAATTTAAACAGCACTTTTCAGTGCTCAACCTGTACAATTTCTACCTTGTTCAACTCTTATTCCTCTTCGATCCTTGTTTGGACCCTACCCGAGGTAATCTTTCTTGGATATCGATTTGGAAAATTCCTCTTCGATCCTTCAGATTCTTATAGTAATCTGCTTGGAAGTCGATTTGGATAAAAAATTAACTGTCGCCTTGGTGCCTAAGCGCAAAAGAAAAGGGCAAACTCTTGATCCCCCTTCTGATGAAATTAATTTGAGCAATCAATTTGATTTGCTCACGGATGATGAGAATGATCCATCATCCAAGAAAAATTCTAGTAAACTTTCCCGGCATAATGCCAAGTAGGAAAAGATTCCCCCTATTGTGATAACCACTTCCGATTGCCATGCTCTTCGCATGTTAAGTTAAGTTTTCACTACAAATTGGACGTCAGGGTGAATGCCGTGTATTGGCTGAAACCTTGAACGAATTTAAATGTCTTCTCAAGTATCTTACTGAGAAGCAGCACAAATTTTTACTTACGACACCAAAACTGAACGTGTGTTCAAGGTTGTCATGAAAGGACTGCCCAGTGGTGAATCCCTGGATCAGATCAAAGATGAACTGGCAAAAATAACTTGGAGTTGTGCCACTCCAAGTAATCAAAATGAAAATGAAATCCCCTGCTGGCGATTCGCGCAACGGGATTTCTAATGATTTTTATTTAGTTCACTTCAAGTCTAGTGAACTAAACAACCTTAAGGCCTTAGAAAAAGCTTGCCTTATGCTGCATGTCCGAGTGAAGTGGGAACACTTCAGGAAGACTGGAGGAAATTTCCAAAAACTCACCAAGTGCCGTAAGTGCTAGGGATGGGGTCACGGAACCAAAAATTGCTACATGCCAGCTAAATGCATGAATTGTGGTGATTCCTCTCACACAAAGGACGACTGCCCTGTGAAGGAAGATCCTAAGAAATTTAAAAGTTCAGATTGTGGTGAAAACCTCAAATCCAATGTTTGGGAATGTAAGACTTGCAAAGCGATCCTATAATCTCGTTCTAATCGACAGGTAGGAAACGTTTCCGACCAGGTACAAACTACTCTGCTGTTAACAACGGTCATCGAGGAACAAATTCTACATTCGTACCCGTAGGTACAAATATCACCTCTGCTTCAAATTCTTCATATAGACCTACTCCCCTCGCTGCTAACAATATTCAGCGAGTTAATGGAGCTACCTATGCTCCAAAAATCAAAATACTAACCAACGTAATTCTAACGGAAATTTTGACAATTTTGACTTAGGAAGCATTACTGCCCAAATGGAATTTTTACAGAAATCATTAATTGACATGATTTCTGATATGCTTAAAACTAACTCCATGTTTGATGCTATTCAAACTGGAGTTAAATTTGCAAATAATATTGTCATGACTTTAAAATTCAGTAACGGATTTTAAATCAATACATATTTTAAATTGGAATGCTCGAACTCTTAAAGATAATGAAGACGAGCAATTTAACTTTTGGAGAGTTCATAACGTGCATATTGCCGTTAGAACTGAAACGTTCCTTGAACCTGACCAAAAGGTTAAGAAGGACGCACATTATTTGATTTATAGAAATGATCGTCTTGATGGACCCTGTGGTGGCGATGCCATCATTGTTCATAGACGAATCAAACATAAAATTCTTTCTTCATTTGAAACCAAAGTTTTGAAACTTTGGGAGTTTCTGTAGAAACAAAATTTGGACAAATTACGATTATAGCTGCCTGTTTGCCATTCCAATGCGTAGGCCACCAAAAGAATTTTCTCAAAGGTGACCTCCAGAAACTTACCCGTCATAGGTCTAAATTCTTCATTATTGGTGATTTTAATGTAAAACACCGCTCATGGAATAATGCTCAAAGCAATGCCTGCTTCTATAGTTGAAGCAAGAGCTGCCTAAATACCAAAATGCGGGGTTAAATTCGATTCAATTATAATAGACGACGATCTTCAGCTCTTGATCCGTCTGAAAAATGTCCGTAGGAGACAATATCAAAGAACACGCGATCCTGCCATGAAAGTTATCTGGAGGGATTTGCAAAAACAAATTAAAAAGCAATTCTCTGCCCTGAGGAACAAAACTTTTGAAAATAATGTTTCTAAATTAGACCCGAGTTCCAAACCCTTTTGGAAACTCACAAATTTTTTGAAAAAAACCTCAAAAACCTATTCCAGCGCTTACAGAAGGTGGTAAAATTTTGATCACAAATTTGGAAAAAGTTCAGAAGCTTGCTAAGCAATTCGAGAGTTCCCATAGTTTCAGATTGGGTCTTTCTAGTCCTATTGAGAATCGGGTTGCTCTAGATTAGCTGAATATTTTCTCTCCGGAAAATATTTTTGATGATTCCGGGGGGGACTGATTTGAACGAAGTAAGGTCTATAACTAAAAAGTTTCATAATATGAAAGCTCCAGGTGATGATGGAATTTTCTATATCCTCATCAAAAAACTCTCAGAGAGTACCTTGTCTTTCTTGGTGAAATTATTTAACAGATGTTTCCATTTGACATACTTTCCTGATAAATGGAAAAATGCAAAAGTTGTTCCAATTTTGAAGCCGAATAAAAATCCAACTGAAGCTTCTAGCTACCGTCCAATAAGTTTGCTTTTTTCAATAAGTAAACTTTTTGAAAAGATAATTTCGAATAGAATGATGCTTCACATCAATACGAACTAAATTTTTGCAGATGAGCAGTTTGGATTTCGCCATGGGCATTCAACTACTCATTAAATCTTAAGAGTTACCAATTTAATTCGTTCAAAAAATCTGAAGGCCACTCAACTGGAGCTGCTCTTCTAGACATAGAAAAAGCATTCAAGAGTGTTTGGCATGAAGGTTTGATTGCTAAATTGAAAAAGCTTAATTTTCTACTTTATATTATGAAATTAGTTCAAAATTATTTAACTGACAGAACTCTGCAGGTAATTTATCAAAATTCCAAATCTGATCGACTACCTGTTAGAGCTGGAGTTCCTCAGGGTAGCGTTCTTGGGCCTATATTGTATAACATTTTCACTTCGGACCTCCCTGATTTGCCTCAGGGTTGCCACAAATCTTTGTTCGCTGACACAGGCATTTCCGCTAAAGGAAGAAGTCTTCGTGTTATTTGCAGCAGACTGCAGAAAGTTTAGATATTTTCTCTTCTTATTTACAAAAATGGAAGATTTCTCCCAACACTTCCAAAACTCAACTTATAATATTTCCACACAAGCCTAGAGCTTCCTTTTTGAAACCTAGTAGTAGTCACATAGTCACTATGAACGGAGTTCCAATTTCCTGGTCAAACCATGTGAAATATCTTGGATTAGTACTTGACCAAAAATTAACTTTTAAAGATCACATTGAGGGCATTCAAGCCAAATGTAATAAATATAAAAAAAAATAGTTTCCTCTTATAAACAGGAAATTAAAACTTTGCCTGACGAATAAACTTCTAATATTTAAACAAGATTTTAAACCGACCATGCTTTACGCTGTGCCAATTTGGTCTAGTTGTTACGCTACCAGGAAAAAAGCACTTCAAAGGATTCAGAACAAAGTTCTGAAGATGATTTTGAAGTTGCCTGCCTAGTAGTAGTACTACCGAAGTGCATAGAATTTCGAATGTTGAGACTTTAGAACAAATGTCCAACAAAATGTTGCAAAAAAAAGTGCAACAGCTATAGCAAAATCACAATCTCGGAGAAGCAAAAGAGAGGGAGAGAAAATTACTTGACACTGTTGGAGCGGCAGCTCTCACGATCTCAAATGCTCTTTCAAGTCTCTTTGGAAATGAAAGTGCTATTTCGCAACAATGTGTATTTTACACTAGCAGAAAATTAAATAGCACCCGATCCCTGACCGTAGTGAACAATTATGCAAAATTTTATGTAATTTGGAGAGGAAAAAATAAAATCAATTCGCCAGTTGGCGTGGAAATGCTCTGCTGCTAAAATTGATAGTTGTGATCCTACTCGACGCCAATGCCTAACGGAAGTGTTTTTTTTTTCATCCACACAATGTTTCCATTATCAACTGAACAGTGCAGAATTTCCCATCTTTTCAATCACTTCTGGTTGTTCCAGTGCACTTACCCACTAATCCCATCGGCGGCAAACACCCACCAGGTACCCAAGCCAAGCGAAGCACTGAAGCTGATGGCAGCTGATGGAATGCTCTCAATGCACGTACCTACCTACTGTTTCATTATCACCCATTCAAGTGCTGCACCGCGATGCCACTCCGAGATGCATTCAACGTTTGGCGTTGAATCCCCGACACTAGCGGACAAAGAACTACTATACGGTGCTGGGAGAACTATCTATCGTTCAAAACAACATTGCTCATAACTAAGAACCCTCCTCCTACCACTGTTCCATAGCAATTTCCCAAACAAGAATCACCTCCACCGTCACCATATTGTACACACAAATATGAAAACAAAAATAAAACCATACCCACATGTAGCCAAGGAGCTGGTGGGAGGGGGGTGCTTGAGGTCGCCTGGGAAAGGAGTGAAAGCCATCGAGAGCTGATGCAGACCGGCGTGGCGTCGTTCCTTCGTTCGTTCGTCGCCGTCACCGCAGCTAGGCACTGTGGAAGCAGCACGGTACGACGACGGCGGTGTGTTTTTCCTGTGATTCCAAATAAACATAAACATATCAGGATGGGAATATAAACAATACGGTGTATATCATCATATAGGAGCGGGCGTCGTCGTCACTATCGCCGTCATCGTCGTCAGTTGGACGATTCGATGGAACGCGGGAGGGCGGAGTGGATGCATGGAACGATATCATTTGCTCTAGATCTCCCTAAATGGGAGCCAATGATGAGCCTGTGGAATCGGAAGTGGGGGGGGGGGGGGGAGACTGGGTAGTAGTGCCAGTGGACCAAACTGAATAAACTCGGTTCTCTCAAGCTGCAGAGATGGAACTCGACGAAAACAACGATCAACTCCCTTGCCTTGTACCATCCTAGGGATAGCATAGTTACGCGTGATGACGATGTTTTTCGAGTAACATAAATAGTAAAAACAACAATAAATAAATATGTGTTTGCTGTGCAATGCAAACCACGTGGTATGAAGAAGAGCTATCCAACCAACAACCGGAAGATCCATTCAATATGGAGCCTGCGGGAATCTCGGTTTGCCGAGGGAAATGGAAGCAGTCGTGTTATGAAAATGTGTATCACGTGGGAACCTGAGGCCGAGGCACAGCAATTGTTTACTTTGAGGGTCGTCCCGATGGTTGGATGTCAGGTCGACTAGTCAGGTAGTCACCCGTTGGTGATGGATGGTGCGGATGAATGTTCCATGAAAGCGCTCGTCAGTACGGCTATCGCATTTAGTGGTGTTTGATTGCATCCAGAGAATCAATCAACCCACATATTGCAGTGATATTTAATCAATGAAGCTAATGATGTTGGCGTGGGTGAATTACCATGCAGTAGTAAGCTTAGAAAGTTATCCATTAATAAGAAAAGTTTGACTTTGACAGAGTTGAGGAAAATCTTAAAGTTGCCCTCATTCCACCAAACGGAGCAACCAAAAATAACAATACAACAGCAGGACAAAAACCCCTTTATACAACGAAAAACCTCTGCCGAGTCCAACAAAAATAGTTATTATTCCTGGAACCCCTAGCCACATTCACCCATGACACGCAATGTCGGCCAGATTCATACCCATGCACAGCAAAAAAGAAAACCAGGCACCATATATCACAATATGTCAACTTCCATTCGAGTGCTGGGAACTGTTGCGTCATGTGGTATATGAAATGTGTCCCCATCAGGTCACCCTCTCGGTCTGGCAATAATAAATGGACACTTTGTTCTAATTCTAGCTCTTGAAACCCTCTGCGGAATCGGACCATGGACCCCGTCCGGTAACCATCAGCACTGTCAGCTCAGATTTGCTCCTCACAATGTTGCGTTGGGGCACACTCGTGTTAATATTTGATGCATATTTTCTCCGAGGGGGGGAGCCACTCCTCTTGTCAGGATAACACACGGTACCGGCATGACATCGCTCTTACGCTCTTGATTGTTGGGTGACTTTTATCTCACCGATATACTGATTGTTCTTTTTGTTTTGTCTCTGTTTCATTTCTTTGCAGGTAAGCAGCCGGCTTGGGCCACCGGAGGAAGAAAGATAGGCTTCAAGCAATTTGTCGTTATTTATTTAACACTGACAGGTATGAATTCAATGCAGGTTGTTTCGTGATTTATTGATTGGTGTCTGTTTTAAAGCGATGGGAAATTTTCGAATGAAGTTCAGATGAATAGGATGGAGGTTTTTTTTTTTCGAATATGTACTTCAGAGATTACAAAGTTGGTTTTGTTTATTGTGTTTCATTAACAATCTTAAATCCTGGACTGCAAAATATACGTTAAGTGTTGCGTTCGAAAATATGGTTACTTGGAAAGTATAACCATATCGGTTGTTGCAACATTAATTTAATAAAAAAAATATTCTTGGATAGATAGACCTTAAGGTGGTTCCCTGTAGTGTTTTTTTTTTTCATTACGAAATTTCACTAGTAAACATTTTAGGGTACACACTTAGCTTAAACTTAGTCAATTTTCCATTTCTCAATATTGCAGCGTTGATGGTCCTTAGGAGGGAGTGATTGAGAAATTATATTAAAAGTGATCTGCTTACTGACCGACTAAGAGCACCCGCACCAATTCATTGCTATTCGGGCTGCTAGTTTGACAACTTTAGCCATTGCTATTTTAGTTGGCTACTTGTCTACGCACCGGTCGTTGCTATCACGATTGTGACTTTACGTTTTCGGCTTTCGCACCGATAGTTGCTAAACTTATCGTCGAACTTCGAACTGGAAGTGATCACAGAGTTTCGTGATTGTTTCTTCGACAATATTGATACACCTAACCACGAAGACTGAAGATTGAAGGTTAAGATCCAACTACAGACCCACGTACTCAAGAAACGGTCCTCCGAAAGATCCGAATAGCCCAGCGATTTTTTTTAAATCACTTGTTGTGATGCTATATGAATGCATTTGGATCTGGGACCAGCATGCGCACAATGGTGGTCACGAAACTGTCCTCTGGAAGATCCGGATTATCCATAAAAGTGGTCGATTCGTAAAAATGATCGAAATATCGATCTTCGTATGCTCATCTTATAAAAGTTGCGCACCAAAAGGCATAAAGGCATTTTTGGATGCCCATCTGGATTACATATTTTAGCTTGTGAATGTATCAAAACATGTTGAAACCTTTAAGAAGCTCTAATTGATAGAAATGTGGGGAAGTTAAAAGATCTTTAAGAGTAAGTTTTGACAGCTCCAGGGAAATCTAATAGATTCAGGAAAATTTAAGCTTAATGCCCTATGAGTAAGTTACGTGAACTTCGGGTAAGTTCTGAAAATGTTAGGGCAGTTCCATGAATATCAGGAAAGCTGTGAGAACTTGAGGGACGTTTCAAGAACTTTATGGCAGTTCCATTTATTTCAGTAAAATAGAGGAAACCATCAAGAAGTTCTGAAAATTGAAGGATAGTAAAAAACTTCAGGCATGGAACTTAAAAACATTAAGAAAGCTACACAGAAGATCCATGTTTAAATGGAAGTTTAAAAATCATCTGGACAGTTCCATTAATTTTTTAACAATTAGGCAGTTTTAAAGGCAAACTGTGGGAACAAAAGATAAGTTCTGAAAGCTTCTGCAATTTTGGTGAACTTAAGGCTAACTTCAGGAAACTGCAGGAACTTTTAGGAAAATTTTAAAAATATCCAAGGGATATCCAGAGAACTTTAGAGAAGTCAAAATAATTTCAGAGATGTGGAGATAACTTGAGGAAAATTGACATTTTAAAGAACTTCCAAGTACCTCAGAGAAGTTAGACTAGAGAGCTTTAGCGAATTTCAAAGATATTAACGGCACTTCCAATAACTTCATAACTTTGTGGAATTCAAGGAATTTGAGACTTTCAGGGAAGTTCGAAGATTTGAATGGGTAAGGTTCGATAAATTCCGGTCATTTCCATAAACTTCAGAAAATTTCGAATTTTTTTTGACAGTTCTATTTAGTTCAGGGTAATACCATAGAGGTAACTCTAAGACTAGAAGGGTCCGAAGAAACGTGCTCAACTTTTTGGCTCAGCTCTGGTACTATCTTCGGTCCCATGCTAATCGATGCACCCCTCGAAACATAGGAAAATCCACGAACTCCTCATTTTATCTGTCAAACTTTCATGGCGAATAAAAAAAAACATAGTGTAGTACTAGAATGTCGACTAGAATGGGGTACGTTAATCGATTTGCTTGGGACCAATAGACTAGTCAAGTAGTGAGCCAATTTAAAATCGTTAGTTTCCACCGGTTGGTAATACCAAGAATTTCAAAAGAATTGAGAGTACTTCAGGAATGCTTCGAGAGCTAACTAAGAACAGTTCAACAAATTTCAATGAAATTTTAAGAATGTTTAAGAAGTTCCAAGAAACTCAGGGAATTTCCGAAACTTCATCAAAGTACCAAGACCTTTATTTAAATTTCAGAAACATAAAAGATGTACCATGAGCATCAGGAAAATGTGAGATAATTTTAAGGGAGTTCCATGGTTTTCAATGCAGTTTAAAGAACTGCAAACATGCAGGAACTTCAGCAACGATCAGATTATGTTCGAGAAAATTATAATCGTAGATGATTTGTGATTTTCATATCAGTTTCATATATTTATGGAAAATTGCAGGTTAGTTCAAGGAATTCAAAGGAATTATGGGATATTTCAAGAATTTCATGAATTTTGTGATATTTTTGATGCTTCAGAAACAATGCAAGGTATCCAGGAAATTTTATATATTTTTTTTTTATATTAATTTATTTGTACAGGCTCAATTGAATAAACTTTACAGAGCCGAGTTATCATTTGCATTATACATGAATAATGTCTTAAATTTAGAGTTAAAGGAATTGAACCGATTACTCGCGGTCGTCTCGAGGATAGTGGAGATTTACAATTTTTTGGATGGGGAAAGGGAGAAGGAGGTTTGAAATATGATTTATTATA
Organism: Ochlerotatus camptorhynchus; assembly: GCF_037179485.1. Taxonomy (NCBI): domain Eukaryota; kingdom Metazoa; phylum Arthropoda; class Insecta; order Diptera; family Culicidae; genus Ochlerotatus; species Ochlerotatus camptorhynchus. The sequence continues at coordinate 10,005,580 of NW_027040722.1, forward strand.
CAAATATTTAATTAATCCTAAAACATGAACTTATTTCTATTCATCTTGAAAACAAACATTAAAAAAAAACTACACGCACAATACACAAACTAAACACAAGGTTAATCAAACTTACAATCTAAGGTTAGTATTCTTAAAGTAAACATATATGAGTTTCATAAACTCCAGATCACGTCTAGCCAAAATATCCCGAACTGGAACATTAGGTTGTCTACCTCGAGCCCGAAGGGAATCGCACAGCTCAGATCTGACTCCACGATGCTCAGCACAAGACCAAAGGATGTGATCGGCGTCTTGGTAACCTTGTCCACATTCACAGAGATTGCTGTCTCCCAGCCCAACACGAAACAAGTGAGCGTTTAACGAATAGTGATTGGACATGAGGCGAGACATCAGACGAATGAAGTCTCGACCCACATCCAACCCCTTGAACCAAGGACTCTTCGACACCTTAGGGATGATCGAGAATAGCCATCGTCCCAAACTTCCTTCACTCCATTTATTTTGCCAGCTGGCGAGCGACTGTTGACGATAAATGAAGAAAAATTCATCGTAGACGATTTGTCGATCGTAAATATCGCCTTGCATAGCGCCCACCTTAGCAAGTGAGTCCGCCTTCTCATTGCCCGGAATCGAGCAATGAGATGGGACCCATGCAAAGGTGATGACAAAAGATCTTAAAGATAAAGCACTCAGAAGCTCTCGTATTTTCATGAGAAAATACGAGGAGTGCTTTATCGGCCTCATGGATCGAATAGCCTCGACAGAACTGAGACTATCCGTAAAAATAAAATAGTGATCTGGTGCAAGTGAGGCGATCGTTTCTAGCGTATAGTGTATTGCCGCCAGTTCAGCAACATATACGGAACAAGGAGCTTGAAGCATTCGAGAGGCGCTATGAAATTCGTTAAAAATACCAAAACCAGCGGACGACTCTATTAGTGATCCATCTGTGAAGAACGATCTTGCGGAATCAACTTGGCCAAACTTTGCAGCGTAAATTGACGGAGCAATCATGGAACGATGATGTTCTGGGATTCCACGAATCTCCCGCGTCATAGATAAATCAAAACTAACTGAATTGCCGAAGTCGGAGAAGCATACACGATGGGGATTATGCTGTGAAGGGCTGACATCCTGAGTTATGTACACGTAGTACAATGACATACAACGAGTTTGAGGGTTTAGCTCAAGAAGCTTCTCAAAGTTTTCGATTACCAGTGGGTTCATAACTTCACAACGGGTGAGGAGCCTGAGGGACAATTCCGAAAACCGATCCGATAGTGGCAACATGCCCGCCAACACTTCGAGACTCATCGTATGAGTCGAGTGCATGCATCCTAACGCGATACGAAGACAACGATACTGGATACGTTCCAGTTTGATGATGTGAGTTTTAGCCGCCGACTGGAAGCAAAAACTACCGTACTCTAAAACCGATAAAATCGTTGTCCGGTACAACGTTAGAAGATCTTGCGGATGAGCTCCCCACCACGTTCCGGTAATTGTTCGGAGAAAATTGATCCTTTGTTGGCATTTTCGTCTCAGATACTCAATGTGGGATCTCCAGGTGCATTTGGAATCGAACCAGACCCCAAGATATTTGAAAGACATGGAATGAGTGATCGGCTTACCCAAAAGTTGAAGCTTCGGTTGTGCTGGGCTATGCTTCCTAGAAAAAACGACCAACTCAGTTTTCTCCGTGGAGAATTCGATACCTAGCTGAATAGCCCAAGTAGACAAATTGTCCAAGGTATCTTGTAAGGGTCCTTGCAGGTTGACCCCTGTGGGCCCTGTCATAGACACCATCATCTGCAAGTTGTCTCAACGTGCAGTTGTCACTTAGACAATTGTCAATTTCTCTGACGTAGAAATTGTACAAAAGGGGGCTTAAACATGAGCCCTGGGGGAGACCCATGTAACTAAATCGAGAAGCTGTAGAGTTTCCATGAGAAAAGCTCATATGTTTCTCTGATAGCAAATTGTACAAAAAGTTATTAATTAATGGGGAAAGGCCACAAGCGTGGAGTTTGTCTGAAAGGACTTCAACCGATACTGAATCAAAAGCCCCCTTAATATCCAAGAACACAGAAGCCATTTGCTCTTTTTTAGCAAAAGCCAACTGGATTTCTGTGGAAAGCAACGCGAGACAGTCGTTCGTTCCCTTACCCCTACGGAAACCAAATTGAGTATCTGAGAGTAGGTGGTTCGTCTCAACCCATTTGTCGAGGCGAAAAAGGATCATTTTCTCCAACAATTTTCGAATGCACGATAACATCGCGATGGGACGATACGAGTTATGATCTGACGCGGGTTTTCCAGGCTTTTTAATGGCTATAACTCTCACTCGCCTCCAATCATCTGGAACAATATTGAACTCCAGGAACTGACAAAACAAGTTCAACATGCGCCTCTTAGCGACGTCTGGGAGGTTCTTCAACAAGTCGAACTTGATCCTATCAGCCCCCGGAGCCGAATTGCGACACGAAAGGAGCGCGAGTGAGAGCTCCAGCATTGAAAAAGGCTGGCTGATCTCGTCTACCGAATTCGTCGTTTCGCGAGGAATCATCTGTGCCGGCACGGAATCAGGACATACTTTTCGCGCGAACTTGAGAATCCACCGATCCGAGTACTCCTCGCTCTCGTTGTTTGAAGACCGGTTACGCATCCTTCGCGCCGTGTTCCAAAGCGTATTCATCGACGTTTCGTGCGATAAACCGTCCACGAATTGCCGCCAGTATCCGCGTTTCTTGGCTTTGATGAGGCTCTTGAGTTCGTGTTCAAGAGTCGAGTACGCTTCGAAATACTCGGGTGTTCCGCGTTTCCGGAAAAGCTTAAACGCGTCGGACTTTTTACGATAAACCTCAGTGCATTGCTGGTCCCACCAAGGGGAAGGAGGTTTCCTACGAAAAGACGTTCCTGGAACCGGCCGAGTTTGAGCTCGAAGCGCGCTGTCCAAGATCAGATTGGAGAGGAAGTTATATTCCTCCAACGGTGGAAGCTCTTCTACCGACGACACGGCTTCATCTATCGCGGTCTTGAACGTTGTCCAATAGATATTACGGGTGAGGTCGTACGCGACGTTAACGGATTCCGACGAATTGAACCCACTGGCAATCGAAATGCCGATCGGCAAGTGATCACTACCGTGGGGATCCTGGATCACATTCCACGTGCAATCCAACGATAATGAATTAGAGCAAAGTGTGAGGTCTAATCTACTTCCATTTGAGGATGGACCAGCCAGACGTGTTACTTCTCCATTGTTAAGAATTGTCATATTGAAGTTATCACAGAGGTCATATATCAAAGTAGAACGGTTGTCATCATTCAGTTCCCCCCAGCCTGTACCATGGGAATTCAAATCTCCCATAATCAACCGTGGAGCAGGAAGTACTGAACAGATATCTGAAAGTTGTTTTTGACTAATCGAAACTCGGGGAGGAATATACACAGAAGCAATACAAAGGCTCTTGCCTTTAACAAAAGCCTGACATGCGACAATTTCAATACCTGGAAATTGTGGAAGATTCACTCTATAGAAGGAATGGCACTTTTTGATCCCCAAAAGTACTCCTCCTCCACGCGAATCCTCACGATCCAGTCGAATAATGTTAAAATCATGAAAAGGAAGATCGATATCTGAAGAGAGCCAAGTTTCACACAGAGCAAATGCATCACAATCATTATTGTGAACCAAAAACTTAAACGATTCTATCTTAGGAATAAGACTTCGACAATTCCACTGTAGAACAGTGATCAAATCCCCGACCTCGTTTGGAAAATTATCCATCGAAGGAGATGATTGCTGCAAGGAGGGGCCACTTCAATGTCAATTGCTTCAAGAGGGTTTTCACAGAAGGAAGCATTGCCAGAACAATGCTTTTCAGAGGATCAGAAATATCGAGGTAATTGAGGATACTGTCCACAATGTTATCAAATGAGAACAACCCAGATGAAGAAGGGGCTTGTGTTCTGAAAATTGGGGCATCGAGGGTTTTGGATGTCCCCGGGAGAGATGGAAAATCCTGGGTATAATCAGTTCAGCGGAATCCAGGAGGAGTAGAAGTCTCCTTTTTTCCACCACTCCTTGATTTGGGCAAGCTGATTTGGGGTTCTTGATCTGCAACTTTCCGCGAACGGATGCGTTTTCGTTTCCGGGCAGAACCTTCCGGAAAACTGAAAGAAACTCCCTCCTCAGCCAAGTCAGAGCCAGACTCGTCATCTGACAAAAGAGCGAAGGGATTTGTTTCGTTGGTCGATGGCTTGGCTGTCTTAAGCATTTCTGCAAAAGACCGCCTGGAACGTTCTTTAAGAGAGCGCTCTAGTTTTTCCCCGCGTTGTTTGTACACCGGACACGACGAGAGACCATGAGGAGGAGATCCTCTGCAGTACACTCAAGTCTTTTTTTACACGGGGGATACGTACCGCGTAAAAAAAAACCGTGTAAAAAAAAACCGCGTTGTTTCAAAAAACCGTGTAAAAAAAAACCGCGTTGTTTCAAAAAACCGTGTAAAAAAAAACCGCGTTGTTTCAAAAAACCGTGTAAAAAAAGACCATGTGTTTCACAAAACCGTGTGATAAAACCGTGTTATTTCAAAATTCATCATAACAAAAAAACTGAGCAGTGTGCATGGAATTTTATTCGGTACTTGTAAGTCATGATCACCTAGAACATATTCGTTCATGATAAAGTTCTTCTGGAGGTAAAGACCTTCTGAATGCTTTGATCACACCATTACGGAATTTTCTCTCATTTGTAAATCCTAACCATCTTGAAAGCAGCTGGCTTCCACAAATCCAGACAATGAACCAGGTTTGTGTTGGAATTCAGCCATTTCCACTCTTGCATGGTATAATCTAGACGTGTAGAGGCCGGAAATCGATGATACATGCCATTTTGGAATCCAAGATGGCGGCTTCCGGTTTTGTGAAAATCTGTCAAATAGCCAACGATATGGATATTTTCGGAACCGAGACGACATGCAGAGGCCGGAAATTGATCATTCATGCCATTTTGAAATCCAAGATGGCGGCTTCCGGTTTTGTGAAAAACTGTCAAATAGCCAACGATATGGATATTTTCGGAACCGAGACGACATGCAGAGGCCGGAAATCGATAATTCATGCCATTTTGAAATCCAAGATGGCGGCTTCCGGTTTTGTGAAAAACTGTCAAATAGCCAACAATATGGATATTTTCGGAACGGGAACGACGCGTAGAGGCCGGAAATCGATGATACATGCCATTTTGGAATCCAAGATGGCGGCTTCCGGTTTTGTGAAAATCTGTCAAATAGCCAACGATATGGATATTTTCGGAACCGAGACGACATGCAGAGGCCGGAAATTGATCATTCATGCCATTTTGAAATCCAAGATGGCGGCTTCCGGTTTTGTGAAAAACTGTCAAATAGCCAACGATATGGATATTTTCGGAACCGAGACGACATGCAGAGGCCGGAAATCGATAATTCATGCCATTTTGAAATCCAAGATGGCGGCTTCCGGTTTTGTGAAAAACTGTCAAATAGCCAACAATATGGATATTTTCGGAACGGGAACGACGCGTAGAGGCCGGAAATCGATGATTCATGCCATTTTGGAATCAAAGATGGTGGCTTCCGGTTTTGTGAAAAACTGTCAAATAGCCAACGATATGGATATTTTCGGAACGGGAACGACGCGTAGAGGCCGGAAATCGATGATTCATGCCATTTTGGAATCAAAGATGGTGGCTTCCGGTTTTGTGAAAAACTGTCAAATAGCCAACAATATGGATATTTTCGGAACGGGAACGACGCGTAGAGGCCGGAAATCAATGATTCATGCCATTTTGGAATCAAAGATGGTGGCTTCCGGTTTTGTGAAAAACTGTCAAATAGCCAACAATATGGATATTTTCGGAACGGGAACGACGCGTAGAGGCCGGAAATCGATGATTCATGCCATTTTGGAATCAAAGATGGTGGCTTCCGGTTTTGTGAAAAACTGTCAAATAGCCAACGATATGGATATTTTCGGAACCGAGACGACATGCAGAGGCCGGAAATCGATAATTCATGCCATTTTGAAATCCAAGATGGCGGCTTCCGGTTTTGTGAAAAACTGTCAAATAGCCAACAATATGGATATTTTCGGAACGGGAACGACGCGTAGAGGCCGGAAATCGATGATTCATGCCATTTTGGAATCAAAGATGGTGGCTTCCGGTTTTGTGAAAAACTGTCAAATAGCCAACAATATGGATATTTTCGGAACGGGAACGACGCGTAGAGGCCGGAAATCGATGATTCATGCCATTTTGGAATCAAAGATGGTGGCTTCCGGTTTTGTGAAAAACTGTCAAATAGCCAACAATATGGATATTTTCGGAACGGGAACGACGCGTAGAGGCCGGAAATCGATGATTCATGCCATTTTGGAATCAAAGATGGTGGCTTCCGGTTTTGTGAAAAACTGTCAAATAGCCAACGATATGGATATTTTCGGAACCGAGACGACATGCAGAGGCCAGAAATCGATAATTCATGCCCTTTTGGAATCCAAGATGGCGGCTTCCGGTTTTGTGAAAAACTGTCAAATAGCCAACAATATGGATATTTTCGGAACGGGAACGACGTGTAGAGGCCAGAAATCGATGATTCACGCAATTTTGGAATCTAAAATGGTGGCTTCCGGTTTGTGAATGTTTCAAAAAAATGTTATGCAACAAATTTTAATTAACTTTTTTTTCGATAATCTGTAATTAATCTTCTTACATTTACAAGAACTTCATAAATTCAATGTTGAACAACATGTGATACCAGTGACTTGGTTGTGGAATGCATGTAGCACTAGAGGTTGTACAGGTACAAGTGGTAATGGCCTGCCGAGATTTGCTCAGCCGAGCTCGGTAGAAAAAAAAAAACTTAGTGTGTGGATAGTACTTAACATAACAGGAACTGGGGTTGAAGTTGTCGCCGACCGAATAGTCAAAGTCATGAAACACAGTGAACGAAGAATCCTTGTCACTGAAATCGATGTTTAGCCAATAAGACATCATGGACACTGCCACTGCCAAAGTAACTCTAGTCGGAAACCTGACAGACTTAAATCTTATTTACATAACTAAGACTTATCGATACTTAATACAAGCAAATGATGAAATTAAAGCATACCCCGTCAGTCAATGCTAACCAGTATATTATTGCGGTAATGCTCTTCGACAGAGGAACCATGCCATTAGTGCGAAGCATTTTTAGTCCACTGCACAGTGGTGCAGAATGCAGATTTAGGTGTAATGATATGTTTTGAGCCTGAAATTGGAACTTTAGACTAAAAGTCTCTTCTACAAAGTTGTTTCTTAAAGTTAGGCCCTTATTTTTATGACAATGAATTCTAAGGTGGTTCTTATTATCATTAAAATCAAAAATATAACTTTTTTGTTTGAATAAATTAAGGTATACATTTTTCGGCAAAGTTATAGCTGAGCTAATTTCAAGCAACTTTGTAGAAAATAACTTTTTTGTATCTCTTAAATTGGCCGATTTAGAGCTATTTTCTTGAATTGAGTTAGGGTGGCTCTTAAAAATACAGTTTTTTGCTCTATTTATCTTATTTCGAATTTCTCAGCAAAGATGCCTTGAGATAACTTTTAGATCTTAAAAAGGCGCAAATTTTTAATGCTCAAAACTTGTCAATATCTTTCGCCGATCAAGAGTTATTGACGTTTTTATACTAAAAGTATGCACTTTTCAAATGTTAATATCTCTGTTGGGCGCAAACAAAAAAAAAGTTTTTTTGCAGCATTTGAAAGAGCGTATGTTATTCTCAATAATATGAAAAAATTGGAGGTATGTTATTTTTTAAACTCGTATAAAATCAATTTGAATTTATTCATATTTTTTACTATATTTGAGTATATCTTTTTTATTAGAAGAGATACAGGCAACAAATTCAGCTATAAAACATTCGTCTTAAAGAGTTTCAAAAGTCTCTAGAAGATGACTTTCATAATAACTTTGTATACCTTAATTTATTCAAACAAAAAAGTTAGATTTTTGATTTGATTGATAATAAGAACCACCCTAGAATTCATTTCCATAAAAATGAGGACCTTACTATAAGGAACAACTTTGAAGAAGAGACTTTTAGTCTAAAGTTTCAATTTCAGGCTCAAAACATATCATTCCACCTAAATCTGCACTCTGTACCCCTGTGCACTTATACCAGCGCTCATTTCTGAAAAAAAACTTGTAATTTATTCATTGCTTGCAAAAAGAATAGATGAATCAGGGCATATGTATCAGTATAAATCAAATTATAAAACTCTATAGTGTGAAAAAAATCAACAAATTGAAAAATTTACTCGGAGTCGTATGTTTGCGAAAAGAATTATTTCGCGAAGTTCTCTTTGGCGCAATTCCGATTTGCAGAATCCTATTTTGCGGTATAAGGATAAAATTTCTGCAAGATAGGACATTACGCGAAATGGGATATTCTGCCAAATAATATTCCGCTTGATGAAATAGGTTACCCCGTAAATCGCTATTGAAATGCCACTGCCGTCAAACTATAGGGCGCCTTGATTATGTTGAGCCGACTCTTTCAATTAGTAATGGATGAAATGGTTTTGCAGAACATACATGTATACCACATTTTTTTTTGACCATGTCAAACAGTGGAATTTAAATTGAAGTTTAATTTAAAGGGTCTACTTCAGTACATACCGTGCACTGGTAGTGGCAGTGTCCATGATGTCTTATTGGCTAAACATCGATTTCAGTGACAAGGATTCTTCGTTCACTGTGTTTCATAACTTTGACTATTCGGTCAGCGACAACTTCAACCCCAGTTCCTGTTATGTTAAGTACTATCCACACAATTAGTTTTTTTCTACCGAACTCGGCTGAGCAAATCTCGGCAGGCCATTACCACTTGTACTTGTACAACCTCTAGTGCTACATGCATTCCACAACCAAGTCACTGGTATCACATGTTGTTCAACATTGAATTTATGAAGTTCTTGTAAATGTAAGAAGATTAATTACAGATCATCGAAAAAAAAAATTAATTAAAATTTGTTGCATAACATTTTTTTGAAACATTCACAAACCGGAAGCCACCATTTTGGATTCCAAAATTGGGTGAATCATCGATTTCTGGCCTCTACACGTCGTTCCCGTTCCGAAAATATCCATATCGTTGGCTATTTGACAGTTTTTCACAAAACCGGAAGCCGCCATCTTGAATTCCAAAATGGCATGAATAATCGATTTCCGGCCTCTACGCGTCGTTCCCGTTCCAAAAATATCCATATTGTTGGCTATTTGACAGTTTTTCACAAAACCGGAAGCCGCCATCTTGGATTCCAAAATGGCATGAATCATCGATTTCCGGCCTCTACGCGTCGTTCCCGTTCCAAAAATATCCATATGGTTGGCTATTTGACAGTTTTTCACAAAACCGGAAACCGCCATTTTGGATTCCAAAATGGCATGAATCATCGATTTCCAGCCTCTGGATGTCGTCTTGGTTCCGAAAATATCCATATTGTTGGCTATTTGACAGTTTTTCACAAAACCGGAAGCCGCCATCTTGAATTCCAAAATGGCATGAATCATCGATTTCCGGCCTCTACGCGTCGTTCCCGTTCCGAAAATATCCATATTGTTGGCTATTTGACAGTTTTTCACAAAACCGGAAGCCGCCATCTTGGATTCCAAAATGGCATGAATAATCGATTTCCGGCCTCTACGCGTCGTTCCCGTTCCAAAAATATCCATATTGTTGGCTATTTGACAGTTTTTCACAAAACCGGAAGCCGCCATCTTGGATTCCAAAATGGCATGAATCATCGATTTCCGGCCTCTACGCGTCGTTCCCGTTCCAAAAATATCCATATTGTTGGCTATTTGACAGTTTTTCACAAAACCGGAAGCCGCCATCTTGGATTCCAAAATGGCATGAATCATCGATTTCCGGCCTCTACGCGTCGTTCCCGTTCCAAAAATATCCATATGGTTGGCTATTTGACAGTTTTTCACAAAACCGGAAGCCGCCATCTTGGATTTCAAAATGGCATGAATCATCGATTTCCGGCCTCTACGCGTCGTTCCCGTTCCAAAAATATCCATATTGTTGGCTATTTGACAGTTTTTCACAAAACCGGAAGCCGCCATCTTGAATTCCAAAATGGCATGAATCATCGATTTCCGGCCTCTACGCGTCGTTCCCGTTCCAAAAATATCCATATTGTTGGCTATTTGACAGTTTTTCACAAAACCGGAAGCCGCCATCTTGGATTCCAAAATGGCATGAATCATCGATTTCCGGCCTCTACACGTCGTTCCCGTTCCGAAAATATGTATGTACTCATGTTGTCCGGTGAATCCACTAGAAGTACTCTTCCAAGTTTGTTTTTTTGGCTAAGTCCATTCCTCAGAAAACACTTAGAATGTTTTGGCTCTTTAACCGCGTTATTTCAAAAAACCGTGTAAAAAAAAACCGCGTTATTTCAAAAAACCGCGTAAAAAAAAACCGCGTTATTTCGAAAATCGTCGTAAAAAAAACCGTGTAAAAAAAAACCGCGTAAAAAAAAACCGTGTAAAAAAAGACTTCAGTGTACACGCATTTTGGTGCCGTGACTGTGCAGGCGCCATCCTCGTGCTTCTCCCCGCATTTGGAACAGCGTGCCTTGCTGCCACAGTGAGAGGCCGTATGTCCCAACTGTTTGCAGTTTTGGCAGATCATGACCCGAGGAACAAACAAGCGCACAGGTAGCCGAAGTTTTCCCAACTCGATGTACTGAGGAAGGGCTGAACCAGAAAAGGTCACGCGAAACGAGTCTGTGGGGGTAAAACTCTTTTTACCCTCGCTGACAGATACTGAGCCCAGTTTTTGGACATCCAGTATCTTCACCGGGGGGAGCAAGGGGTTCTTGAAACGACCAACCGCCTGCTTCTCCAAGATCTCGGGGGTCAGACTCGCTTCGGTGACCACACCTTCGATCTCCACATCACGAGCTGGTATGTAAACCCTGTACTCAATCGTAAAGAGCTGGGAGGCAGCAATCTCGTTAGCCTGCTTCAGGTTAGAAACGACAACACGAAGTTTATTATGCCTAACCTTCGTGATTTCGGTCACGGCCGAGTATCGCTTCGTCAGATCAGTGGAAATTTGCATCAAGTTCAAAGGTTTGTTTTTGGGCTGAAAGTAGACAACCCATGGCCCAGTCGAGTCATCTGGATAGGCTCGCGATCGGTGGCTTTTCTGAGACGAACCATGAATGACAACACGTTTTCGTCTTTTCTTGCCATCGAGTGGCAAACTGGTGTCATCTTCCGACAAAATGTCCATATCGTCTTCTGACGAGACGTCCATTTTGCCGTACTAGTGGGAGCGGTAAACGTGGAAATTTTATATATATGATTAAAATTTCCGGAACAATAGAAACATTAATGAACCTCACGGAAGTTCAAATAAAACTAGGATTTTAACGCGAATTGTCTGCTTTTGTGGATGTTCAAATTCTTCCAGAGAACCACACAGCTACCTGGTTGCATGTACTAGTCCTAGATCCTAATTCATACATGTAGCTTCAGAAAAAGTGAATCGTGAAGTTCTTGAATCTTTTTTATGAATTGATCACTTTCACGCATGGTCCGGACCTCCCGAAAGACCGGGTTGTGGCCAGCAGAGTTCGTATGCTGGTCCCATATCCAAATTAATTAATGTAGCATCAAAATAAGTAAACTTTTCTATAAATTGATCCCCTTTACGGATATTCCAGATCTTTCGAAGGACCGTTCCATGACCACCAGAGTGCACATACATAGTGGTTTCAAATCCAAATTCATTCATGCAGCATAACAACGAATGGATTAAAAAAAATCTAGATCATTTTTTACTGATTTTCCACACTTATGGATGTTCCGGGTCTTCCAGAGAAATGCTTTGCTGTCCCTTGGGTCCACATTTTTGTCCCAGATCCAAATTCATTCATATATCACAATGTTCAAATGAAAAACAAAACTAACATTTCATAGATAGCAATGCTTAGGCCGGTAAAAATATTAATTTTTATTTAAATCACTGGTAAATTCTATCAGAAAGTGAATTCCAGTTAGGTGCGTTGGTCATGACCGATCAGAAAGTTATCAAGGCATTTCTCATGATGGAGTTTTCCAAGCAGCACCGTGCGTCTCCATAATTATTATTCATGAAATTATCGGTTTCGTTCGAAATTAGTATATTTTTAAGTGATGCAAATAAAAAAAACTGTTTTTGGTCCTCAAATTGGCTAGAATGCACTTAAGTATAAGGTTTTTATTTGAAATTGGGCTTAAATTTTTTGAGGAATTCGTTTGAAATGAATTACAGATTCGTAAAGTACGCATTTGGTATGTCACATTTCCGTAGAAATCTGGTCGATCGACTTGGCCATTGCTGAAATCGCATGTCTAACCACCCGAGCAAAGTTAGAGATCAAATTGAAATCAGAATTTGCTGTTATGATGTAACTTACTTTGAATACTCCATTTGATCTCATTTTGGTTGACTTAACGGTTAACACATCAAAAATGAGAGCAAAATTTTACACTGTTGAAGCAAACGGAAAACTAATCCTGCTTTCAATGAAATCAATTTGATTACTGATTTTGCATTCATAATGTTTGACTGAATACGGGCCTGGTGTAAATGGTTAGCATCCAAGCTTCTCACGCTGAAAGACTTGAGCTCAAATGTCACCTCGGGTTGGTTGCGAATGACCTAAAATTAACACAAAACAATTAAACAATAATCGTTAGTTCAACGACAGATAAGCTTAACTTAAATCTTAAACAAGACGTTAACAGCAGAACTTCAAGTTAAGTTGCTTTCATTTAAAATGTCTTGACTGCATAATGAAAGCACAATATGATATCAGACTAATGTCGTGACAATTGAAATCAAAATGAGTATTCATTATGATAGGAACTGCAATCTTTAATATCGATTTGCTTTCATTTTGTTAACCGACTTTGCTCGGGCAGCGGGACACGGGTTTTCCGGGAAGCTTTGAGGTACGTTCAAAATCCTTGAAGGTACGCTATGGTACGCTATTGGTACATTCCAAAACACGTATCAACTTTGAAATTCGTTAAGTTTGTCCCGCTGGATAGATTGACGTCCCAGTGCGGTTACTGCGTTATGGTGGAGGTTGCTAAAATAGCTTTAGCAACGCATTGGTGCGCTTTACCGATCTGTGTGCTGAAAATACCTGGGAATGTCTTTACATGTTCGTGGGGATCAAATGAGAAAGTCGACGAAGAGAATCTGTCAATATTACTTAGCTGTGGTTCAGGTGCGGTAGCTGCCTCCCTGGCGTTGATAGCACTGGTACGGAAAACAAATCAAGGAAAAAGTCAAAAAATGTTTAAACTTCTCTGGTATTACGAAAACTTTTCGGAATATTCTGAGCTTCGCGAAAGCTCTTGTAAGTTCTTTGATGTTTTATGATAAACATATTGTCCCTGTTCTCTGCCCCCTGTTTTGGGAGTTATCTTAGTTCAAAAGGCGCAGACATATCTGAGACGTGATTTGAATTTTTGGGCAGTTCTAGATTTACGGAATAATACCTGGTCATCCTGAAGTATTGAGAAAATATCATGAGGACTTCCTTTAGATGTATATCCTGAATGTCTTTGTAATAATTTTTAAGCAACCTGGTACTGAACAAAAAAAATCTGAGAAACGTGACTTGAATTGTTGGTCACTTCTAAATCGTCAGAATAATACCTGTTCCTCCTTGTTCATCCTGAAGTCTTGAGAAAATATTCTGATGACTCTCTGTTATCATTATAGAACATTTCAGAGACGTAATTTGAATGGTTGCACAGTTCAGTGTTGGAAAAGTTCGCGATATTTCACGAAGTTCACCAAGGGAAAATTTCGCGAGTCATAGTGATTTTTCGCGAACTTTTAAAAATAAAACGTTAGAGACGTGATTTGAATTGATAAACAGGTGTAGATCTTCTAAATTATACCTGGTCATCCTGAAACAAATTCCAGATAACTTCCTTAATATCTTTGATATCCCGAAGGTCTTTGTTGCCCTACTCTAGCGGAACTATCTACATACACTCTTCAGACCATGCTTGGCATACACAGTTGTACTCACCAACTGCTCAGTTGCTAATAACTTCGCACAAAGTTGACGTAACATAGTTCTTTTTGAAGCAGTAGATAGAATAGAGTTTAAGCTTGTTAAAGATACGTAATTTTTTAATTCTAGTAATAAACTGTATTTGTGTTTGCGTTGTAAAAATGAAGTGTGAAATGTTCGCTGCACATCTCGTACTTTAAGTGTAAAAATCATTGGCGTTGATTCAAATGTTAAGATTTACCTACTCTTTGCATATCTATTAGAGTGATGCAAAATTTGAAATTTTCGCTCCACAATACTTAAACGATTCCAAATCGAATCCTGACTAACCTCTCAAAATTTGAACCCATTTGGTGAGAAACTGAGATGGCACAAACCATTTGAAGTTTGTATGGGAATTACTATGGTAAAACCAAGATTTTTGTTCATGTCTATCTAATAATTCACCATATCGGTCTGCTTCAAAAACTTTCAAATTTACTTGTAGGAAATTTTCCCAGCTACAACTTTGCCCAAGACCACTTTTTGATTAAATGCAAGGATCGAAAGTTAATAATGATTTAATGCACTGATGTCTTATGATCATGCTCAATCAACTGCTCAGCAGGCAACATTGGTGTTTCTGGGGCGTTGAATAGGACACAAAAATTATGGCTACTATGTCACACTGCAAAATACAGTGTTACCTACAGAGCAGCTGCTTGATCATGTCATAAGTTTACCAATCTCTTAAATAATTAATAACTATTTCCTGTCTCGTTTTACATAGAAATGGTTTTCAGCAAAGTTGTAGCTGAGAAAATTTTCTATAAGAATAGCTATCGAGCTGTTTTGCAGCTCAATATGGAGAAAGACTACATGGCAATGAACAAAAAGTTGAGATTTCCCATAGTAATTTACATGTAAACTTCAAATGGTTTGTGCGAAGTCTGTTTCTAACCAAATGAGTTGTAACTTTTGGAGGCTAATCACGACCCGATTGGAAACCATTTAAGCACTGTGGAGCGAAAAAGTCAAATTTTGCATCAGTCTAATATCTATAGTAAACTATGATTCTAATCTATCAATTGCTTTTAAGAAATCCAAATTTCAACAACTGAGTGAAAAGTTATTAACAAATGAGCAGTTGGTGTGTACAACTCTGTATGCCAAGCATGCTTCAGACCATCATCTAGCTAATAAATAATCACACTAAAGTTTCATACTAGATAGCATTTCCAACCAATTTCAGTCACCATGTGACGTTACTCCCCTAATAAATTTGTTCTGGTTATTTTTCTTAACGACGTGTTAAGGAAATCCTCCAAACAATTTGTGGAATAGTTCGATCACTCGGGCTATCGTTCGTTTATGGTATTTTTTATTAGGGTCGTTACTGAGTTATAAAAAGTGATGGAAAAGTGACGCTCATAATCGCTCCAGTGACGCGACTCGTCACCAAGTGACAAAAAAGTGATTCTAAAGGGTGTCCACGATGAAATTGCCACACTATGAAATTGCTCTAACTTTTTAACCGCGGAAATGGAGTCGAAAGAACAGCTCGTGCGTGATAAAATCTTGCGCATTCATCACGAGAACAAGGATCTCTCGCATCGTTCCATCGCTAAAACGTTGGGAATCGCGAATTCCACGGTGTCGCGAGTGATTAAGCGGTTCGAGGAACGGTTGACCACCGATCGGAAGCCCAGAAGTGAAGGAAATAGTATTCCGTACAACACCAAAAATCACAACCGCGTAGTTGGGGCCTTCAACCGAAATCCGAACGCCTCCGTTAGGGATGTGGCTAAGAAGCTGCACCTAAGCCGAAGTTTTGTCCAGAAGGCCAAAACTAAGGCTAGGCTTCGAACGTTCAAGGTACAAAAGGCCCCTAATCGCGACGAGAAGCAGAACAAGTCCGCCAAAACCCGTGCCAGGAAGTTGTACCTCAACATGCTGACGAAAGTTGAATGCTGCATCATGGACGACGAAACATATGTGAAGGCCGACTTCAAACAGATCCCCGGCAACCTGTTTTTCACGGCCAAGGATAAGTTCAGCGTTCCGGAGCATGTCCGCACTCAGAAGATGTCCAAATTTGCGAAGAAATTCCTGGTTTGGCAAGCCATCTGCACGTGCGGGAAGCGGAGTGCACCTTTCGTGACCCAGGACACGATGAACGGACAGGTGTACATAAAAGAGTGCCTACAGAAGCGGCTGCTTCCTCTCCTGAAGGCCCACAACGTCCCAACAATCTTCTGGCCGGATTTGGCCTCATGCCACTACTCCAAGGACGTGCTGAAGTGGTATGCGGACAATAAGGTCAATTTCGTGCCGAAAATGTTCGAGAAGTACTGGGCGATTATGAAGCAGCACCTTCTTAAACGACCTAAGGTAGTGAAGACAGTCGAAGAACTGAAGAAAGTATGGGTTTACATGCAAAAAACGGTTGATTCACAGGTTGTGCAGAATCTTACGGCCGGGGTTAAGGCCAAGGTGCGGGCATTTGCGTATGGACTGTAAATAAAATACGAGTAAAATGGTAAAATGAAGTTTAATAGTTATTTCTCAATCCCTGAAAATTTGATGGCAATCGGATGAAAACTCGAATTTTGCGAATTAATTTTGTGTGTGGCAATTTCATCGTGGACACCCTTTAGTGACACTCATAATCGCTCCAAATCGACGGAACGATATCCGTTTGGGTCAAAGTGGTGGCTGTTAATTGTCCGCGCTGGTTACTGCAGATGAAACCGCTGGTTTGACTGTGGATTTTTTGGACAAATCTGAAGAGTCCTGCCCGCTGAAAGGGTGATTGGATTCAGAAGCCGGGCACGGATGTCGTTAGTGGACAATTCTCGCGTCAATTTTCAAATAAACAAATCTACATTGATCGTTTCTCTTCATCGAATCTCTCTTTCTTAATTAACTTGGCTATAAAAACGTTTTCGTCTTCCATCGAAGTGTTAGTTGAAAATATCCGGAAATATCTTAACACGGCCACGATTCAAAGAGAAAGCCGATTGAGAGAATCCATCAATGTATATAGGACCTTTTAAAAAGTGACGCGAGCATTTTTAGTCCTGTTATGTTTTATGCAAATGACATTCGTTGTGTATGTGTATGTGTGATAGCGGAGAGAGCCAGATTTTGTTTTGGCTGCGTACTTGTTGAAAATCTCGTATCTTCGGTAGCTCCCACGCCTGGCAACGGCGGAGTGGAATGATTTGGGGTAGGTCACTGGTTCTGGTTCACGGTGAGAATGTTCTAAACTCTAGCCTTGACAAAGGCTGTTTGGGTGGCTTCGGTCGGAGGGAGAAAATGAAGTTGCTAGCTGCGTTGCTTTGACCGGTTGTATTTCACGTGTATATGAGACAATAGTTTGGTTTGAACTGACTACTTGGCCGGGATGCTGGTTGTATTTATATCTGTTGGTTGTGTGGTGTGTGGTACAATATACTTTGTGTGGGTTTTTCGTCTGGTGAATTGTATACTGTTCTAACTGTTCGCGTTGTTCGCGACACGGGGTATTAAAGTGAAATCCGAGATTTAAATTGAGGATAATACGCCATGGTGCTTAGCAAAATCGAGGATAGTACGAGATTTATGGAGCTTACCGCTATTAATGTTCTCGTTCAGGAGTAATTTTTTGGAGTTAACGTAGGGTGTTCCTGAAAAAAAAAGTTTCATAGAACTTACTTTTTTTATTTAAAATTTATCGTGAAACTCATCTTCTAGAGACGCTTAAAGCTCTTTAAGACTAATGTTTTATAGCAAAAATCTCCTTATAAAAAAGATATACCCAATTATAGTAAAAAATATGCATAAATTTAAATTGATTTTATTGCAGTTTAAAAAATAACATACCTCTAATTTTTTTCATATAATTGATTATAACATACGCCTTTTTAAATTCCACAATTAAAAAACTTTCTGTTTGCTTGCCCCAACCAGAGATATAAACATTTTAAAAGGGCATATTTTTAGTAGAAAAACGTCAATAGCTTTTGATCGGTGAAAGATATCCACAAGCTCTGCGGAGCAAAAATTTGCGCCTTCTAAAGATCTAAAAGTTATCTCAATACCTTTGCTGAGAAGTGGGAAATGAGAAAACTATTTCAAAACAATTGTTTTTTAGAGACACCCTAGCTCAATTCGAGAAAATAGCTCTTAACCGGTCAATTTTAGAGATAAAAAAGGTTATTTATTACAAAGTTGCTTGAAATTAGCTCAGCTATAACTTTGCCGAAAAGTTTATATTTTGATTTCTACAAACAAAAAAGTTAGATTTTTTAATTCAATGATTAAAAGAAACACCCTACAATTCATTATCATAAAAATGAGGGCCTAACTATAACGAACAACTTCTTAGAAGAGACTTTTAGTCTAAATTTACAATTTCAGTTACAATCAATTACAATCTGCATTCTGGATCACTTTGCAATGGTTCGAAGCTAACTCAACATGCTTTTTTCGGCTTGCTGATTTGTGCTATGGAACGAGCTTGTCATGGGCGGCAGTATACTTCTTAATAGTAGGCTGTAGTGTGCACGAATTATTGCACCTACTGGTTTGGTCAAATATAATTTTGCGAACATTTTTGAAAATTGCCGTCATTCAAAAAAATCATCTAGCATCCCTGAGTATAGTTAAGATAAAACTTTTGAACGTATCTTTCAATCACAATTCTTTTGCAGAAGTAGCTTTACTAGAAATTATTTTCTTATTACAAGTAATGATGTGCTGTTAATCTACATTCCCTAAAGTTCACATATCGCACGTGAGCTGTCATCACTTGTTAATTTGCAAATCAAAAACCTAAGGACAGCCCAGCGCATCACAATTGCCTGATAATGGATTCAATTATGCAAAGCTCAGGAAACAAAACACCACACTCAGCATATTTATACCGATAGCACCTGCCACATCTCCGGAGCCAAAACACTAAGCAAATATCGCGAATGAGCCCCTGTACGTGGTTGACAAGCGCACTTGGCTCGGAGAAAAAAGCAATCCAGGATGAAACTCCACGTACATTTATTTACATTATTTCATACTGGGCGTTTTTCCGATCCACCCGCGCTGCCATCCGCTAGGAAGCTCTCCTGCTGCTGGCAAGGTGGGCGGGCACCATGGGGACTCCGTTTCAATTATTCGCTAATTAGCATATGTTAATGTTTGGCATTTTCGGTTGTGCAATGGTGGTATCAGTGTGCTCAGTGTGCTCATAATTGCATTCGAGGCATGACGCGGGGTTGAACATCAGAACTGCCGCCGTAACATGCAGCAGACGAGCTGTTTATTTTTCATTAAGAATCGATGATCGGGCGTGATGCAACTGGCAGCTGAATAATGATGCATCCATCGAATTTGGTTGGACGGTTGTGCAGTAGCTGCAACAGTAGTCTGATATAAATTATGCTCAGCTCGATGCAAGGACTGCGGGTTGGCGACTACCAGGTGTGTCATTAATTTTTTTTTTTTTTTTTTGACAAAGGGTGTTGTTTAAGTTTTTATTTTGGACAGGTGGTGAAATTTTTACAATGTATGCGCAGTATAATATATAGTTCGGTCCACCAACCACCTGATTTTTTTCTCTGTAAATCACCGAACGTTGTGTGCAATCTCTTAAAATTAATAAGACACAACCTGGGCTCGGGAATACACTCCCCAAACAATGGCTTTACCAATCGATTAAATCTATCAAACTTCCCATAGAACAAACCACATTTCAAGCTATAATCACACCACCGCCGCTGACAAGAGTGCATTGCGTGTAATTTAGAACAAGCAATTCAAAAGCCGTATGTGCGTGCAATCAACTTCAGTCAGTGCCTAGTAGAGTTCAAAGACTCTTGAACACACACACGCACACACACACACGCGCGCACCGAGGCCACTAGAAGGCACGTCCTACATGCACTCTGATCGAATCGATCGAACCACTACGCACGGGTGTGGTAGCCGACTTGGTGTCGACACCACGTAACCGTCGTCCGATCGATGAGCGTCCCGGAACATCATAACCGACTCTAGTCGTTTACCTCATCCATGCATTAGGTAGAAGTGCATATAATATCACTCAATCTGACCTTTTCAAACGACACCCCTCACACAATGGCTAGGGTTGTGAACAGGAACAAGCGGGACACACGCACGAGGTGATGCTGGGTCATTAGGCCGAATGGCGATTAAGTAAAACTCGAAAAACTGTTCATGTTCGGTAGAAGGAGAAATACTCAAAAACAATGCATTTTAGTTGCTTGGCAAAGTTGAATCTTTCAAATTTCAGAGGATTTATGAAAATCAAAAAAATTCAGTCCGAGAACTCTAAAGAAGTTTTCCATGTCCGAATTGGATGAAGAACATTACTAAATGTTGAAAATCTAAAAATATAACGGTGTAAGGAAGCTTGTCAAAATTGAATTAAGTCTATCAGCTGGAAATCATTCGACCTAATGACAATTCGACCTAATGACCGAACACGGCACAAGGCATATACGTGATACTTTTTAATTATTGAAAATTGCCAGTTCTAATACACCCGGGATACATATTGGTTCCTTCCCCGCCCTCCAGCAAATTCCCCGTATTCGTGCGCCGTGGTCTGGCAGCATGTTCGGTTCACCACTAATGAGACGTGTGCGACACACAGGGACACACGCTTAAAACAACACGCTCCGTTCACCAGAGCGGGTGGAGTTCATTAGACTTGATGGGGTAGATCGTCCGCGCTGTAACTGTCATTCCGATGCGGTTTTGCGTCGGGTGGAAAAGCGAAGATTTTAACGAGCTCAAGAATGAGATAATGGTGGGCCATAGAATGTTTACTTGCATGAGAATGAGATATTGATTTCTCATTCACTTGTGATGAGTGGGTTGGGAAAACGGTGGGAGGTGCGGAACGAGCCAGTGAGCTACGATCGGGTGTTAATTAGTTGTTAGCACGCTGCGGTTTTGTTTGATGGAAAATCACGACAGCTGGTGGGGGATCAGAGTTTTCCGATGTACCATAAATGGGTTGGATTAGGGCGTCTTGTAGGTATTTTCCGAGGAGGAGTTGATTAAGCGTTGGTTGGAACTACGCAGGTTCGTTGATTTATTTTTTGGAAAAGACAGTCATGTTTTGAAGCTTCGGGTAGTCAAGTTAAGCATGAACATTTTAAGGCTTTTCTAATCATCGAACATAAATTTCTCATCATCTCTGCAGGAACATAATTCAAAAGAGGTGTTCGATTTAATCCAAAATAAAGGATTGGAATCCAAAATAATGTTTTTCGATCACAACGATATTACTTTTTTTGTCATAGACTAAGTCTTACGGGAAGGTACTGGGGGTAAATCGAAAATCTAAAATTGCGACCGTCACGAAAAGGTGTAATTTTTTGAACGCTATAAGCTTTGTCATTTATAAATGAAATTAAAATCCGAATACACCAATCGATAGGAAATAACTTTTTTTTCAACGTTTCATAAAAAAAACTGTTTTAAAAATGGACAAATAAAAAGTGATAATTTTATCACTGTTTTCATGAAATAAACGTTCTCCCCAAACCCAGTCTTCATAATCAAGTACAATTTGGTTGCACATCGTGCTGCTTGAATCAGAAAAGCTATAAAACAGCGCTGGAAATGTGCCTCAACTCTCTCAGCTCTCATTCTTTGCTCGACTGTCAAGCTGTTCAGTCCGTCTTTTCGCTCGAGTTCTCGGTTCGATTTTGTTTCGTTTTGTGCTGTCGCGTTGCGCCGTGGAAGTGTTGCCACCTTCTCGCGTTCTGGCAAGTTTAATTGAACTTACAAACACGAAACAAATGGTGCGTAAACGTGCCAATGAGCCAGCAGCGGGCCCTTCAAAGAAGGTGCTAATCAAGCCCAGCGCGTCGCAGGATGACGCCGGAAAACGAGTACTGCAAGCCAACCAGTATGCAGTACTCCCGGAAGAAAATGGCGATGGTGACGCCGTTCCCATTGCAAGACGAGAGCGGATTCCCCCGCTTTTCACGCCGGTGAAGGATGTTGCCAAGCTGGGTGCCGAAATGGCAAAACACAAGCTGCTGCCTCGCTTGAAGCTTTGCAGCATCGGTACCAAAATCATGTGCTCCAGCCTGGAGGAATACAAACAAATAGGAAGTTTCCTGAAGAACAACAACGTGGACTTCTTCACGCATGATCTGCCATCGAGCAAGCCACTGAAGGTGGTTTTGCGTGGATTACCGTCGTTCGAGGCTGCTGCGGTGAAGTCCGAGCTGGAGCGGCTTGGGCTCCAACCTGAGGCCGTGTTCCAGATGAACCGGCGTCCCAACCAAAACACCAGCTTCCGTGATCAGTTGTTCCTGGTTCATTTCACGAAGGGATCCACCAGTCTTGCGGCTCTGAGATCCAAAATCCGGGACCTGTTTCAGGTCATCATCAGTTGGGAGCATTACAAACCCCAACATCGTGATTTAACGCAGTGTATGAACTGTCTCTCATATGGCCATGGCACCAAAAACTGCCACATGAAGACAAACTGCGGCAAGTGTGCTGGAACTCACTCAACTGTGTCCTGTGAGCAAGTCGATGACATCGAGCCAACGTGTGTCAACTGCGGCGGAAACCACCAAGCCTCCAATCGCGGATGTCCCAAGCGAGTGGAGTTCATTAATATCCGTCGGAAGGCCACAATCAACAACCAGCTCGGTCGCCTTCGTAATCATCGTTCGCCTCCTGTACTAACGGAAGTCCTGTACCCATCTCTCCAGCCCCGTCGACATGTTCCGAACCTAGCCCCGCTTCCGCTCAACAACCAACAAGCCAATCCTGCGAGTATCCAAATGGTTCCCAACAGTCGGACAGTTCAGCACCGCCTCGTTGCTGCTGCGGCCCAGCCAATTCCAGGTTCATCCACCTCCCCTGGTTTATCATACGCTGGTGCTGTCTCAGGTGAATCCGTCCACGATTCTCCGTTCACCTCAGAGGAACTTGTGACGCTCGTGGCCGAGGTCATCATCATCATGCGTACCTGCAAGACTCGATCTGAACAGCTTCATGCTGCCTTGTCACTCGTCACCAAGTATGGACCGTGAAGCTATAAAAATTGCAAACTGGAACGCTTGCTTACTGACGAACAAGCATAGAGAGCTATTCGATTTCCTCAACACCAAGGAGGTCGACATTGCTATCATCATCGAGACGCATTTGAAGCCCGAACTGAACGTATTCCTTCCCGACTTCCGGCTCGTCAGACTTGATCGCACCTGCTCTGGAGGTGGAGGAGTGGCCATCGCTGCAAGACGGAACATCAGTTGTCGGGTTGTATTAAACTTCCAGCTGAAAACAATCGAAGCCATCCGAGTGGAGGTGAGCACACCACTTGGCCTAATCACCATCATCGCGGCCTACTGTCCCAAGCAAACCAACATCAGGGACGGGTCGTCAGTGACCCTCCGCAAAGACATCATCAAACTCACCCGGAGGAGCGGGAACTTTATCATCGCTGGCGATCTGAACGCAAAACACCAAGCTTGGGGCAACGGTCGGAGCAATAGAAACGGCATCATCCTCAATGAAGACCTGCAAGAGGGCCACTATACCATCTTGGCCCCGGACTCTCCCACCCGGTTGAGTCGGTCTGGGGTCCATGCGACCATCGACATCTTCGTAAGCAACATGGGACACAACATCTCGCAACCTGTGGCATTCCAGGAGCTGAGCTCGGACCACTACCCGGTGGTGGCCGAAGTTGGATCCTCGGTAAACCGATTCGAAGCTTCCCGGCGCAACTACCATCGAGTCAACTGGGCGCAATATCAACACTGCGTCGACACAACCATCGACTACGATTTCCAACCGGGGACGTCCGAAGATGTTGACCGGTGTCTACAAACCATCGAGGAGGCGATTTTCCGGGCCAGGGAACAGCACGTGCCAGTATCCAGACAGGTGAGTAACACTCTGAACCTTGACAGCTCTACCAAAGATCTCATTAGACTCCGTAACACCATTCGTAGGCAGTACCAGCGTACTGGCCTGTCTAACTTGAAGACCAATTGTAATCGATTAACAAAGATCATTCGACCAGGATGGTGGATCTCAGAAATAACGATTTTGCTAGTAAGATCCGCTCTCTCCCAGATTGTGCTAAGCCCTTCTGGAAACTTACAAAAATTCTTAAAAACAAGCCTAGGCCCAGTGGTTCATCTGATAACGCCTAAAGAGAAGGCTGCCGCGATAGGTCAACACTTCGTCAGCTCCCATAATCTCGGACAAAACATCGTCAGCCCTCATGAATCGGAGGTTGCTGAAACTGCATCCAATCTTCTTCAGATTCCTAACATTTTTCCAGAGGAATCCGAAATTACGGCTGACGAACTGTTGGCCTATATCAAATCATCTAAAAACATGAAGGCCCCAGGTTTCGACAACATCCTGAATCTGGAACTCAAACAATGGAGTTCCAGATTCTACAACCATCTGGCACTGATTTTTAATCAGTGCCTCAGACTTGGCTACTTCCCCTCGTCTTGGAAGTCAGCTAAAGTCAAACCCATCCGGAAACCTGGGAATGATCCGTCCTATCCTTCAAGTTATCGACCAATTAGCCTTCTCTCAGGGTTATCAAAACTGTTCGAAAGAGCAGTGTACCACCGGCTCCTAACATATGCCGATCAAAACAACTTGTTACTCGAGGAACAGTTTGGTTTTCGGAAAGGTCGTTCGACTGTCCACCAGCTGACTCGAGTAAATAACATTCTCAGACGGAACAAGTCTGTTTCGAAAACATCTGCCATGGCGTTGTTGGACGTTGAAAAAGCGTTCGACAATGTCTGGCATGATGGCCTGGTGTTCAAATTGCAGCAGTACGGTCTTCCAATCTTCCTAGTGAAGATCATAAACAACTATCTATCAGACAGGACGTTCCGAGTCTCTCTGAATGGCATCACATCGGATGCTTTCAACATCGGTTCCGGGGTTCCACAAGGAAGCATCCTTGGCCCCATCCTATTCAACCTGTTCACCTCCGATATGCCGGCTCTCCCTGATGGTGGATCGTTGTCTCTGTTCGCAGATGATACATCCATCGCCTACAAGGGTAGGGTCATCGGAGCTCTGACTGCCAAACTTCAGAGAGGCCTGGACGTTCTGTCTGAATATTTCAACAGCTGGAAGATCCGTATCAACGCGGCAAATACCCAGGTCATTATCTTTCCACACTCTAAATCTCCCAGACTTGTTCCGTCGGTGAATAACAAGATCTGCCTGAACGGCACAGTGGTGGAATGGTCCAAAGAGGTCGTGTACCTCGGGCTAACACTAGACAGCAAGCTTCTTTTCAGGGAGCACGTTGACAAAACAAAAACCAAGTGCAAAATCTTGATAAGATCGTTGTACCACTTATCAACAGGAAGTCAACCCTTTCCCTGAAAAATAAGCTTGCTGTCTACAAACAAATCATCCTTCCTGTAATCGAGTACGGTATGCCAATCTGGGAGAGTTGCGCAAAATGCCATCACCCTAAACTCCAAAGGATCCAGAACAAGATCCTTAGGATGGTCCTAAATAGTCCCCCGCGGACTAGAAATTCTGAGATCCACCTCCTGGCTGCAGTTCAGACATTAGAAGAACGGAAAGTATTCATCCTGGAAAGGTTCAGAGACACCTGTCTGAGATCAAATCATCAGATCATACGTGATCTAGCACGTTAGGTTAAGTTATACTCGTAGTTAGGTAGGTTATCACTTTTTTCAATTCAAATAAAACACATCCCCAAAGGGATATTCTGTAAACTAGTTGAACAACGCAAATATTAAATTAGAATATCAAATTAAACAAAGATGAATAGCCAGGTAGGCTAATCAATTAAAATGATAAATCAATGTACTACCATAATCAACAGAAATTTAAAAAAATTATACTAGTACTGCCTCAACTCATTTTCGCTTCGGACGGCGGGTAAGCAGGTAGCAGCAGCAGTAGCAGCAGCAGCAGTAGCAGCAGCAGCAGTAGGAAGGCGGCTCCTGTCAAGCGCGCAGAGTTCGAGTTTTGCACCTCGAACTTTGCGCGTCGTTCCCGTCGAGATCATTGGCTGCTGGTAGCGGCGTCGCCTCGATGGCGCAAGCGCTCCTTGCCTGAATGATAACTACAAATCTCGATTAATTTTCGGAAGGACATATCAGCTTTTGTAAACAACGCATTTTATCGTCGGTTTGGCGTAACTAATAGCTCGCCCCACATACTAACACCACTATATCAGGTAGGGGAAAATTTCCTCTATCTCATGGTAGTGTTAGTATGCGTGAGTGAGCTACCAGTTATGCCAAATCGACGATCAAATGCGTTGTTTACAAAAGCTGATACGTTCCTTCGAAAAAGTAATCGAGAAATACTTCTTGAGCTGTGTACCAATTTCCGAGTTAAATTTAACTCGTGGTTAAACGTGACATTTCGTAAGTTATTTTCAATGTTCGAAAATGCCGGAAATTGATCAGTTTTCAAACAGAACTCAGCCACGGTTACCAAAATTTAACTTCTAGGCGGTCCGAAATAACCACGCTCGTATTTTCAATGTTCGAAAATGCCGGAAATTGATCAGTTTTCAAACAGAACTCAGCCACGGTTACCAAAATTTAACTTCTAGGCGGTCCGAAATAACCACGCTCGTATAACTCATCTGTCACTTTTAACCACGAGTTAAATTCAACTCGCCCATTGCGACACAGTCTTGGAAGTAAAATTAGGGCCATCCATAAAATACGTATATTTTTGACCAATTAACCCCCCTTCCCCCTCGGAGCGTGTTTTGCAATACACCTAATACATGGAAGGTCCCAACTTCTCCCTCAACTAGTACGTTATTTATGAAAGTTCCCTAATCATTGGGCAACACTGAAAGACAGCAGCACACACCACATAAAATGGGTTGAATATTTATTCGAAATTTCGGTATTGATACTCAATATTTCGCGATCAGAACATTTTAGCTTGAAATCCCTCCATTTAATTCTCGGTACATCTTTAATCTATTGATTGAATTAAAAAAAATCTTAATATGGTTTTTAAGATTTCGTGCGTTTTGTGAACGCGCATTCATTATTTTGCATAAGAAAACAGGAACGGGATGTTTCTGTGGTGATAAAAAGGATAAATGTGATAAATTATCAGACGGTACCTCTATTTATGCTTTTAGATTAGCTATGAAAGTCTCTCCTACTTGGAAAAATATGCTATTTAATGGTTTATACAACCCCAGCTTTTTGCATAATTCTTCAAGTAGGAGGGACTTGCAATGCTTATCTCTTAGCATAAATAGAGGTACCGTCGTGTTTATTTTTAGTGCTTGGTTCTGAAATTCGACAGTGAGCGTTCAAGTTGTAATGTTCGATTCTCTTCATCGATTTTCTGTTTACAGCTAAGCGAAACAATTCATGCTGAACATTGCATTAGGTCCCAAGTAACACTGACAAGATTCTCTTCGTCGACTTTTTCCTTGAATCCACTTGGCCCAGGTATTTTCAGCACACATATCGATAAAAGAAGTTTTTATCTAGCATCTAATACGACAAACACAACAAGAAACGATTCTGTGCTCAAGTTTTTAAGGCTGTGTTCCATTTGGTGAATTTTTACTTAAATTTGACAGATGGAAAATTTTCAAATAAACTTCCAGCAGTCTTATTACTGACAGACAAGGAATCAATTTGACAGACGCTTTCTCGAAAATCGGCCGATCTACAACAGAGGGATCTTCGAACATCTTAATTTATTTTCGAAGTGTCAAATCTAATTGCAAATTTTCCAAATGAAACACAGCCTTAGTATTTTTTTTTTTATTTGTTCAATCGGTAGACAAAAGATGTACCGAGAACTTATTGGAGGGATTCATGGCTATTTCATATCATCTCGATCAACTATGAAATGTTGCATAACATTAATGCAAAATTGTGCACTCCGTTTTTGTGTGTGCATTTATTTTTAACGTTTTGAAGTTGAATCGCTGAGGATCCATCTCATTACCATAGAAAAATTCCAAGAGTACAGATATCAGCTCTCTCAAAACTCATAAAAAAGAAACTGGAACTTCACGTTTGTTGCAGTCCAGTACACAAGGAGTTTCAATTTCATGACGGTCATTGTTGGACGCTTCAATGAATCACCTGAAGAAAGCCTTACTCATATCTAATTGTAATTTAGGAACTAAATGAAATAGAATATGTATTCGCATTTTTATGAAGTCCTGAATTTAACCAAGTTTTACTAAGTAGGAAATCCAAAATATGTACATAGGGCCGAAATCACTGTATTTTAAATCAATATCTAGAAAAAAATGCACGAGAATTTCACTACACAGCTTATCGTAGTATACGTCAACCCTGCGGTCGTGTATTGTACACAACCCCACCAATTTTTTGGGACAGAATTGTGCTACTTGGGTAGCAGCAGTAACAGCAGTAACAGCAACAGCAGTAGTGACAACAATACAGGTAGCGATAAACCAGTTGCTTTCGTGTAGCCGTGACAAAAGCTGGAAACCACTAAATTTCCACTTGTTTCCAAAGCACTGTTAGTTGCCATGGAATTTCCCCGAGCTTCAAATTTTGAAATGTTTGTTTTAAAACCAAAACGAACATTTTAAGAGGTTTAATTTACAAATTGGTCGAATTTCTGAAAATAAGGGACGGCCTATAGTGTGCGTTTGACTTGCTTATGTCTGAAGGCACTTTTTTGAAACTTTCATGTACCTCAGTTTTTTCTTCACCGGAAGTTAGTATTGATCCTAACAATCAAATCTGTGAAGGTTTTAACATATTTCATCTTATGAAATATTATGATTATGAAGGCGTCCATGGACTATTGACCAAACAAAACTATTATGAATTGAACAAATGCAATTAAATAAGGTTGAAAAGTTGATTGAAATAATCAAACTGGCGTTAAAGAAGTTCCCTTTGACTCCCAAGTTAGATCCATATTGATTATGTCAACTTTGCTCAAAATCAATTAATATTTGTTGGTAGCACAGCATCTTCTTTGATTTCTTTTCCCTTATAAAAGTAAATGAGAAATAAACCAACAGGACAATCCAAGACAGCCACGTAATCATAGTAGGTATTGATTTTCGGCCTGTTTCGAGTGTTTTTTTTATATCGTGTTTTACCATTTCCGCATCTTAAACTTCAATACTACAATGGACCGATTTCAGACAATCAATGTTTAATAAAATATTAAATTCTCAATGTATAATTATATTTGATCGCACATGGACGGCACTATAGGATCATTATAAAATTTACGCGACATTTGGATCATATTTGGCCTTGATAATCAACTTCTAAAAGTGTCCGGTACATACAATCACAAAACCTTTAATTAGCTTCCCTCAAATTGTCATAGTTTCCCTCCTACAGCAGCAGATGCTACCTCATTTTGTAACCTTCGAAGAAGTTTCCACCTAGAAATGATGGCTTGGTGAGAAATTTGAACTAAGATCTACAGGAATATTGTCAGTAAATGTAAATAATCATGCAAAGAAAGTTTGAATTATATAAAGAAAAAGACGATTAAATGCAATAAATGAAATTAAATTAAATTTTGAAATTATCATGCTGAAAGAGGATATAATTCGTTGTCACGCTGTCCTGAAAAAAAAAACAATTTCAGAAGACTAGCATGGTGCAAAAATATGGGATGTGCTGCCAAATGAGACGGATTGTATCTCTTTTGAGCATTGTAGAAGCAGCTAGGGCCATCTAAAATCTAGGTAGTGTTAGGGCGACTCGCATGTTCGAATTCGACCGGGCTGCCGATACTCGAACCCAACTGCTCGAACGCACGAAGTGAGCCGAAGGCGCGCAGACTCAGGCGATCGAGAATGGCGTGATGATCGTACGATGAGTTGGAATGCTACCTAACTTATCTTGGCAAAGCTATATAAGCTCACTTCACCCCCACAAATCTCTCTTAATCCTGGGAAGTGAAGTTATACGGAGTGTTCGACAAAATTTTCTAAAAAAATTCAGAACAGAAGTTCTTTTGCCGCGTTACCTTTGATCGGTCGCTAAACGTCAAGGAGTGTTCTCGCATTCGAGTAACGTTGTGCCCAATTCCAACCGTGTTCCACGAACTTAGAAAGTGGTCCTGTGAATCTTTTGGACATTTTTTTCTAAACGACACGTGTTGAAGAGCGTGCAGTGATAGTTTGTAGCTACCGGTCAGAAGCCAAATAGTTCCGGAGTGCTATCCACGCTAGACCGCTTCCCAGGCTGTCGAACGGACCGTCCGTCACCATACGGTCCTCTCCAAAAACTCCATCAACGCACCGTACCATCGGAAAGTGCGAAGAAGCTAGCGGTTTCATCGAGGAGGCGTGTTAGGCGGTCGGCCGAGCGCGGGAACGAGGTCAGCGATCCACGTGGTGCACCACCAACGAGGCAGCGGTAGCAGTGAGCAGCATCAACGAGAGAACAGTGAGTCAAAAGTGTCTAAAAAGTCCCAATTCCATTTTGAATAAATTTTAAAAGTTTAATATTCAATCTAATTTGCTTGTGTCGCGAACATCTTTTGCATGCACCAAAGAAATCGATCTAGTGTGGTTTCCTTTACGATAGTTGGAGTGTTTCGCCTTGAGTATTTTCCTAGCGTGGTTTTGTGCCGACCCTGAGTTTTATTATTTGGTGAGCTAGTCCGGCAAACTAGCAAAGACGGCCGTCCCGGCAACGGGTGGAAGTCTTCATTAGTTACAATTTCCAGCTGGTTGGTAACTACCGACCGGCAACACCCCAATTCCTCATCAGCACCGTAAAAATCTTCAAACAAATGTCACTTCCAGACCGTCAAGGAACCGCCTATACACTAACTACCATCCGCCCAAAACCGTTTACAGGTTCCGGAAGCGAAAGGGTACGACTAGGTATGTACGACGATCGCTGCATGCTATAGGATTTTAACGCCCATCCCACTCTCTAATGTTTAGGTAGGTAGGTACGTTGTTGGTACACAGACTTTCTCTTCCTCCCATCATTCCCACTCTCAATTTACCTAGAACGACGACGACGACGACGCACACCCATCTTTCACCCGTTCCAGAAAATCAAAACCCAATCCCATTAAGCGTTCTGTTTTTGTTTTTGTTGATGTAACTTTTCAACAACGGATTCTTGTTTATTTTATGCTTTTCACTTTTCGGATGCGCGACCCCGAAATAAAAAAGCCAGCATTCAAAAAATATTAACGAGAATAAAACAGAAAAGTCCAACAACAAACGTTCAACGGTGCAGAAAGGGAAGAATCATTCGACTGCTAGACGTCGGGTAAACAGTCTCTAAATCGAACAAAAAAAAACCCACAAAACAAAACAAAAAACGGGTTCAACGCGGGAGAAAAATCGAATTAAAACAATTGAAATCAGTCACATGCGAGCAAACCAACAAAGTTCTATAGGGCCAAGGCACTTCCCACACTCACACACTCGATCGAATGTGGAATAAAGCGGAATAATACGACTACGAATGATGGCGGGAGTAAAAAAAAAAAGAATCAAATAACCAGCTGAACATTGCGCTATTTTAGTGACGCGTAAAATATGCCGCTCGATTAAACGGTAAATTTATTGGCCGTTTCCGTGCTGGGTGGTTTGAGGTCCGGTGAATGTGCAATGCGTGGGTACCTTTAAATTGAAGCTGTTACGGGGTTCCCTGCAATGGATTAATTGAATGTTTAAAGTTCTGTGTTATTCTTTTGCGGCACATGGTTTTAGATGGAAATTTCATTCGTTTACTTTACGCATGATTTGCAAAAAATAAATATAAAATATTTTGTTGTTTGTTAATTTATTTGATAAGGCTCAACCGAATTAACTTTACAGAGCCGAGGATTTTTGTTCACTATACAATACATCTTAAAACGGGGGCGACCCCGGCGTAGTGGTTAACATCCATACCTCTCACGCCAAAGTCACGAGTTCAAATCTCACTCCCGGACAAGTCACGAATGACCCAAGAGTGTTAAAATAACTATAATAAAAAAAAAAAAAAAAAAAAAAAGACATCTTAAAACTATAGTCAAAAGGTACAACACAATAAACACTTTATCTTCCGTTATCCAAAAAGCCTCCTCCATTAGAACTGGAGCCGCTTCCAGTGGTTTCATTGTTTGCCAGATTCGCCAACGGGGGTCAGAGCGCTTCCATTGCAGCAATGGACGCAAAACGTGGTCAGTACTCACACATTTATCATTATACAGTTGCTTTCCAAAGTCGACGACGGATCGACCGAAAGAACTGCTGATGAAGAACAATGAGGAGGACCACACAATGGTTGCTGCCGAGAAAACAGACGATCGCGTGACACACATTGAGAGTGGCCTGTTTCTGTCGACAGTCGAGTGAACACTGATACATAAAATATATTTGCGAAATGTTAAACGCGCAAACTAGCATACAGTCCATTTGCTGGGCAATTTACATTCAAATAATATTAAAGATCCAAACATTGTGTTTTATAAAGTTTTTAGAATTTTACCAAAAAATGCCTGAATATTATAACTGCTATTCTAATTGAGACGGATAAAAAGATTTTTCGAGCATTGTAAATTATCGTAAATTTTAGTCAAAGTTGTGGCTAATTTAAGTTGAAAGTCTGACACATTTTGTTTCACAGAAATTAGATCCTTGCAAAAGGTGCACAGCTGCTTCCTTTTCACGTAAACTATCAACTTGTAGGGAGTATTGCATACAAATATGGATGGTTGCATACAATGTTTGGAATATTTCATAAAATGTCTCATAGCTTTAAATGACCAAAATGTAGATTTGTATGATATGTGTGGCTCCTTTTATTTTTTTTTTCTTTATTATTGAGATTTTAGAGATTTTTAGTTCATCTCTTAAGATAGTATAAAAAAGGAGAAAAAAAGTGGGTTCTCAGAAGGAGATTCCCAATCTTGGCTGTGGTACATTTATCTTGCTATAATGAAAAGGTGTAGAAAAATGCCAAAAGTGCAAAAAACACGGAAATACAAACAAGGAACACTCAGATATTGTGGTAAAGGTTCGCCTCCTTTAGGAGGTGATGAGGGCGGCTGCTACCGGGGACGCGTCACTCAATAGGTTCCGAATGCTGATTGACTCCAAGCCAAAGGCAGCCCGAAGGTCCGGTGGTCGCCTTGATCTGCTGAAGGTAGTGTGTCCTTTTTTTTTTTCCTACACTCGGTGTCCCAGGCTCTCCGAATCGTCCACTTAATCTACTTTTTGACATCTTGGAGCGGTACATTGCCAGTGGACCTGAGTCCGGTGTGGCCTGAGCCGGCTCACCGGTACCGGAATGCAAGGCACAGCTCAGTATCGGGACGGATGAGGGCAGTCGTTACCATTCCCCGAAGGACATTCGGTACCGAGTGCTGCCACAGCAGCCCGACTGGAACACATCAAAATTCCAGCTGCTACGCAATCAGCCATCACTGTTCAACCTAACGACCCTCAACCAGCGGATTGGAGCGTGGGTACCGGTTCCTGTGAATCTGATCCTGTTTAGTACTTAACTTTTTACAGAACGAGCGACCTCGAAACGAACAACCCAACAAATAGAAAATGACTGAGCGAAAATGGAAGACCTTCTTTCAACTACGTCGATGTACACTGGTGTAGAGTTGTAATACTCAAAAGCATTTTATTGTACCCCTTCCTTCTTCGAGGAGCAGTCAAATTTATTCCTGGTGTTACCTTTTAACTCATTCTTTTGTTCCTTGCTTGATCCTCGTTTGTTCCTAGCATCTGCGGGACATCTATTGGAAGCGTGCACACCTCGGTACTGGCCCGTTTGAACGTTCCTCTTGCGGTTCGAACTAGAACCACTCTTACGCGACCGTCGCTCCCTGGGAACGTTTGCACGACGCGTCCCAAATTCCATTGCAGGGGTGGAAGGTTCTCCTGACGCAGCAAAACCAATGCGCCTTCGGCCGGATGGAACTGAGTGTCGGTTTGCCATTTCGGCCGTTGATGAAGCTGACTCACGTAATCGCGGGACCACCGGCGCCAAAAATCTTGTACGGATCGTGTCAACTCCTGGAATCGATTTAATCGATTTAGATTCAAACTGGTAACGTCTGGTTCAGGAAGAGAGAACATTGGTTCTCCAATAATAAAATGACCAGGCGTTAAGGCATTCAGATCTTCAGCGTTGTCAGATAACTGAGTTAATGGTCTAGAATTATGTATACTCTCAATTTGAGTGACTGCGGTTATCATTTCGTCGAGCCGAAGAGACTTATTACCCAAAATTCGACGAAAGTGGTATTTAAATGATTTTATGCCAGTTTAAACCCACCAAAGTGTGGGGAACGAGCCGGGATAAAATTAAACCGTATTCCTTTTTCCAAGCAGAAACTGTTCCACGATTCAGCTTTAAATTGCTCGAGGAATTGCATTCGAAGCTCTTTCAGTTGACGGTTTGCTTCTACAAATGCTGTTGCGTTGTCGCAATACAAGCTTAATAATCGACCGTGCCTGGCAATAAAGCGTTTCATTGCATTTATGCAAGCTTGTGACGATAAGCCATACACAATTTCCAGATGCTTGGCCTTCGAGACCATACAAATAAAATTTGCAACGTAAATTTTAACCGAGGCACCTCGACCTACGAGCGGTCGAATGAGAAAAGGTCCACAATAGTTCAAACCACAGTTGGAAAATATTCGGGCTGGAGTGATCCTTACTTCAGGCAGTGGAGCCATGATTTGGTTATTTCCACGGGGATTACACCGGAAACACTGGATACATTCGCGAACTATCTTTCGGGCAATATTTCTTCCATGGAGTGGCCAAAAACGTTGTTGCATCGTTGATAATAGCAATGTGGGACCGGAATGTAACGTCTGAAGATGGATTGACCTAACTATCAATAAGGTGATTTTGTGGTCTGAAGGCAATATAATAGGACATCTCGTATCTAAGGGTGCAGACAACCGTTCAAGCCGCCCTTTAATTCGAAGTAATCCTTTAAACCTTTCATGAGTGACTTGAAATTCATTTCAGGCTGATTGCAATCTTCACTTCACTTCTAATAACTGCAACTCAACATTTTAATTTCATTTGGGAAAGATTGTTGCTGTGCAACTCGAATTAACAGCTTCAATGAGAAGCTCAACTCATCAGGTATCAACGCACCAGACTTTCTTGAGTGTTTTTTCGAAGCATTGTTGTAAAATCTTAAACACCACGAAATGACCTTCAACAATTTGGATAGTTCTGAGAATCTATCAAACACATTCCAGCAATTTTGTGTATTGTTTGTTGTAAACAATGATACGATAAGTCGACGTTCTGGCAGCTGAGCGTCTTCTCTATTTATAACAGACTCATTTGAAGGCCACCAATTTTTAGGTTTCAACAGGAACTCTGGACCATGCCACCACAACTTATCGGTTACAAGTTGATCTGGCTGAACTCCTCGTGAGATTTTATCTGCCGGATTCAATTCAGATGGAACATGTCTCCATGAATGTCCTTCGGAAAGCTTTAGAATTTCTGAAATTCTATTTGATACAAAGACCTTCCAAGCGAAAGTTGACTGCCTAGTAAAGCAGCACACAATTCTAGACGTGGAATTGATTGTGTCTTCAGGGGTGATACACGTGATTTAGTTATTAATAAGTTGCTTAGCCGATCACCCTTTTCGTTAGTAGAAACTATATACACGCAACACCCATAGCCACGTTCAGATGCGTCGCAAAAACAATGAACTGAATACGGTTTGCTCGCGATAACGCGTCGAGGTACCTTGAGCTGATGCAGTGCCGGCAACTGTTCGCGATAATGTTGCCACCAGACTTTTAATTCTTCTGGGAGTTGTTCATCCCACGCGTATCGGCCTATCCAAAGGCGCTGTACAAACATTTTAGACGCCGCAACTACCGATCCAACGAGGCCCATTGGGTCGAACAACTGTGCCATTTCTGATACTACAACACGTTTAGTTGTCGTATACGTGTCAGGCAAATCAGGTATTTTAAATGAAAATTGATCACTATGAGGATTCCAGAGTAATCCTAATGTTTTTACCGATGATGACCGATCTATTTCAATTTCATTTGGCATCTCAATTAGTTCTTGTGGAATTTCCCGTAAAATTCTTGAATCATTAGCACACCACTTGCGATGGTTAAATCCGCCTGAAGCTAAGAGTGATCTTAATTGCACTGTAGCTTTAACAACTTCGTTCAAATCATCTCCACCAGCCAAAGTATCATCCACGTAAGTATTTTTTCTAATAATCTTTGCACCCAACGGAAACCGTGATTCTTCATCGTCAGCCAACTGAATCAACACTCGTGCAGCTTGAAAAGGAGCACACGTAGTCCCGTAAGTAACAGTTGTCAATTGAAATATGGATATTGGATCAGTCGGATTTTTCCTCCATAAAATTTGAAGCCAACGCCGATCCTCGGGGTGGACCCAAATTTGTCGAAACATGTTTTCACTGTCAGCTACAAACACATACTTTGGTATTCGAAAGTTCAAAACAATAGATACTAAAGTTGGTTGAACCGTAGGTCTAGCGTATAATGCTTCATTTAATGATAGTTGATTAGTTTCACCCCATGAACCATCAAAAACTACACGAATTTTAGTGGTGGTACTATCATAGCATAGCATAGCATAGCATATGCGATTGTACAAATCGTGGGTGGCTATATAATGGTCAACTAATACGTTTTGCAGAAAATATCGAGTGTTGACGCAGAAAATATCACTTGGGATTAGTGATTTTCCCCACACGAAAATAAAATCTACAATAGAAGCATCGCATTATACACCTGGCCACATCCTTACAATCGCAGGGGAAGGGAGGGAAAGTTAATCCAACATCTACTTAAGAAGGTGCAGGGAACCCATACTACCTTCATAGGTGTCACAGGAAGGAAAGAGTTGTGTTAGTGGGAGGGTGAATGATTTGGCAACTCTATTCGTCAATATAGAGCATTTGATAAATCAGTGACAAAAAATAAAATATTAATAGATAAAATGGAAAGATCTCACCCGATTGGCCTAGAGACTTTGCAGCGTCATGTTTTCAGAAATGCTTTATTTAATTTTCCTTGAACCATCGCAATCACTGATAACGCTCTTCTAGCTCGTACGTACAAAAGAACGCACTCCACGCATAATCAAGGTCATGTATTTTCGGACTGTCTTCTTTAACACCACACAAAGAAGTTGCTCATCGCAGCAACAGAAAAATATATCAGCGTGATAGAGGTTGTACGGGGCAACAAAGACGCAAGACCACACCAAGAACCATTGCACAGCAAAAAAAAAAAAATCACGCACGGTATTAAAAACTTTTAAATGCGATCACCAGTTCACCTCCAGTCACTCGAGAACCAAACGCATGCGAAAAGGTTTTCAGCAGCAAAAAAAAGCACAGAAGAAACAAAACACTTCCGTTTCGGTCGCTGGTTCAATCAGCACTCTCAATTTTAGTGGTGGTACTATCAGGGCAAAAAATAGGATAGTGGAGTAAAAATGATAGCGGTTTACCTGTATGCATGGTCGGTTCCATGTGCCCTAATCTTGCGTATTCATCCATGAATTGATG
Source organism: Ochlerotatus camptorhynchus (assembly GCF_037179485.1). Taxonomy (NCBI): domain Eukaryota; kingdom Metazoa; phylum Arthropoda; class Insecta; order Diptera; family Culicidae; genus Ochlerotatus; species Ochlerotatus camptorhynchus. The sequence continues at coordinate 10,043,251 of NW_027040722.1, forward strand.
ATAACTCTCACGCAGGGTCGAATCGTTCCTGAAACGCCGCTCAGTCGACAGAAATCGACGCTGTGTCAGCTGATACGCGTCTCCTACGTAAGGCAGCCGGTCCTCACGTAGTGGCAGTCGAACTACGTAGCATCCATCAAGTTCTCGCGACACCGTTCTTCTAAAATGTTCTTCAAACCGTTGCTCGTCCAAAGTCATCGCCCTACCGTTGTCGAAATTTTCGAGTTCCCAAAATCGTTGAAGCAAGCAAATGCAAATCGGCGGTTGATTTGCTGCGGACGAGTACATTCCCGACATCACGTATCCGAATACGGTGCTCTGTAATAGAGGGTAGCCTTGAGCTAACGAAAATCTTCTAGGCTCTAATAACGAGAAAAATAATTCCGCGCCAATCAAAACATCGGCTCCCGCACTGATGTTAAACCGAGAATCAGCAAGAACAATATTTGGCGGAATCTTCCAATCAGAAATGTTAATGTTCTTGCTGGGCAATATGGCAGGAATTTTTGGTATAACTAGACACGACACGGAAGATGCAAATTTACTCACACGAGAAAAGATATTAATTACGACCGTTTCTGTTATGTGCACTTTTCCCGTACTGACACCGATTACATCTACATTCGTCTTACATCTTTTGAGTCCGAGTTTCGGAGCCAGTGACTCAGAAATAAAATTACATTGCGAACAGCTATCGAGAGCAATACGCGTGAAGTGACACTTCACAACCGACGTTGCGTGAGGATACATCTCTGTAGATGTTGACTCGCACTCGCTCATAGTCTTGTTCGATTGTATTGAAGATGACTCCGTTGTGATAGATGGAGTAGACGAGAGAGCCGCGAGGGTGAGAACGACCGGGGTATGGGTAGTGTTAGCAGCCGACGGCGAAGCTTGATACGATGTGTATTGTATCGATTTGCATGAGATTGTTCATCGTTGGGAATCGATTGTTCATTAGCAATAAACGAATGTGATACTAGTGTGTTAGTTTGCGAGATTTCCGAATTATCAATGTTAGGTAGATGTAAAAGTGTATGGTGCCGATTGCCAAACACTCCACAGTGATATCCACTAAGACAATTGATACACAATTTGTAACGTTTGGTGAGGTTGAAGCGTTGCTTTGGTGGTAGCTTTTTAAATTGTACACAATGGTACAAATAATAAGCAGGGGGCATTTAATAGAAGGTTCAGTAATCACCAAAGTCGAGGTAGTTTTCGATGGACGCTTGGCGGCGTTGTTCAATACACATGCATTTTGGGATAACCTTACTGATTGTAACATGCGAGCTTGTTTCCTGACAAAGTTCACCAGCTGCTCGTAAGTTGGACGTTCGTTTTCTTTACATTGTTTCTACCATTCTTTTAGAGTTACCGAATATAATCGCCGGCTTAAACTATCCACAAGTACCGAATTCCAGTGTCAATCTGGACCTTCTAATTTGTTCAGCACACTAACGTGGCGATCAAACTGATCGAGTAACTCAGATAAACCTGAGGCAGATTCACGTTTTAATGTGGGAATGGAGAACAATGCAGATATATGACGCTTGATTAATAGATTGGGATTATCATATCTTTCTTCGATAGCCTTCAAGGCTATTAGGTAATTTTCAGTGGATACAGAAATTGAATAAATGACATGGTGTGCTTCACCCTTCAATGCTGCCTTCAAGTAATGCAGTTTTTGAACGGAGGTGAGCTGCCCGTTGGCATGCACAAGTGACTTGAAGAGATCTCGAAATTCAATCCATTCTTCCGGATTCCCATCAAACTCTGGGATTCTAATCTCCGGAAGACGGATTGCTTGTGTAATCTGAGGCTGTACCTGACTTACTGACACTCGAGAAGTTTGCTGGAATTTTCTCACGTGGCATTTTAGTGACAAAAGAAGATTTTAAATCAATGTACATGTTCTGAAATGAAACACGCTCTTCTGAGAGCTCTGCGGAATCGTCAGATTCTTCATAAGTTTCGATCTCGTATTGGACCGCAGCAAACTTTTTCCACAAATCATCAATTAGATCGATTCTGATCTGTACTTGATGAACCATGCTTTTATTGTATCCATCATTGAAAGATTTAATAAGCCCTGCAGAGCCGAGAATATTCGATCTGCGTCTGCATAAAATTTTCAACCGACTTGCTACACTAGTGCGGGTTTGTTTCTTAGGAGATATTGGCATGATCGCGGACAAGCAACACGAAACCAGTGACGAACCTGTTAGCAAGGATAACCTGTGTTCTGCTTTCGGTGGTTCTGTGACGCGCGATGGCCGCTGAGTTGATCTCACGCTTTCTGAGGTGACAATAGGTGGCCACACGTGCTTAAGCTGCCAAATTCTTCGACCAATGCGATTGTGTCGACCAAAGGGTGTATCCCTGACACAACAAATCACTGCTGCAGCACACACTTTTTGACCCGATAGTTATCCGGCGAGACGAAATCCCGGGTTTCGGCACCACTGTTTAGTACTTAACTTTTTACAGAACGAGCGACCTCGAAAGTGAACAACCCAACAAATAGAAAATGACTGAGCGAAAATGGAAGACCTTCTTTCACCTACGTCGATGCACACTGGTGTAGAGTTGTAATACTCAAAAGCATTTTATTGTACCCCTTTGGGCTATTTATACGAATTGCAATACTGATAAAAAGAGGATATAACATGCGATATAACTCTAGGGCTTCAAGCCAGTATCGATTTCAGATCCTTCAATGGAACATTAGCGGCTTCCTTCTCCACCTGGCTGAGTTGGAACTCCTCTGCAGCGACGCGTCCCCTTGGGTGCTTGCCCTGACATAGGTCAACAACGTTACGCTGGACCAGATGAACAGAACACTAGACGGCCATCAAAAAAGGGTCCAACCTCTGGAGATCCGTTGCTATAAGAATCCGCAAGGACGTGTCCACAGCCAGCCGTTCTCTGGCGGGCAAAGTGCTCTGGTCGATTAACCCAGATCTGTGTGGCAGCGACCACTATCCGGTACAGATTCGGTTATCTGCCGCATCGCCCCCAGAGAACACCCGAAGACCGCGGTGGCACTACGAGGAAGCTGATTGGGAGGGCCCTCGCGTACCGAGCCCTCGCGCAGAACCAGGAACCCACGATCATCCCAAACATCACGGAAATCATCTATAAAGCCGCTAGCACCAGTATACCCAGAACTGGCTGTGCCCCCGGGCGGAAGGCACTCCGCTGGTGGAACGACGAAACCAAAAGAGCAGTAAAAGCCAGGCGAAAAGCACTCCGGAAGCTCAAACGCACCTCCCCAAACGATCCAGCAAGAGAAGAGGTCCTGTCGAACTATCGCCAGCAGCACAACAAATGCCGACAGGAGATCCGGACGGCGAATCAAAATTGCTTTTCGGACTTCCTGGAGAGTATCAACGCCGAACAATCGTCAGCGGAGCTATGGAGTCGCATCAACGCCCTTAGCGGCAAGCGGCGATCATCTCCGCTCCAGATTCGAACAGACACCGTCACCATCACTGATTCAACCGTCGTAGCAGACGAACTGGGCAAATACTTCGCCAAACTATCCGGCATCTCGGAGTACAGCGAAAGCTTCTGACAGCGAGTCTGCCCTGTTCGTAACTTACATAAAACTTGAAGACATAAATCAATTGATTATTGAACTATGATTTGGACTCCAATTCAAACTAGCAATTGCTGTTCAATTGAGCAGTGCAGAAACTGAGACCAATAAAAATAAAAATATTCATTAAGGCCTCGTATATCTATGGATAATATCAAAAACGAGATTATTACACAATTGGAGATTGGTTCTATTCACCTGCCGGGGGGATCAATATGGGTCTTTAGGATTATATCTGTAAAATCCAAATCCAAACCAGCTTTTATTTAGCATCTAATACGACAAACATAATAAGAATCGGTAATTAACGAAAGTGAAAGTCGACGATGAGAATCTATCAATGTTACTTAGGATCTAATGCAATCTTCAGCTTGAAATCATACATCCCCCACTTGAGTGTATATTAAATTTATTTCCATACAGCAAATAGGGCACCCATTCGCTGTTTTTGGCAACCAAAACGTTAATTTCGATGTATTTTCTCATCAAAACACTTCGCTGAATTTATTTAAACGATTCCTTAATCTTTCAGCAATCTGATAACATTTTTACCACTGAGCAAAGTTAGTGTCTTCAGCAAAGTTTTATTTAACAGTGTGTTCTACAACTTTGCTTGAGACTTCAACGCATTATATTGACAATTGATAAAAGGGGATGTTCATAAATTACGCAGACCGATTTTGATAGGTCTTAGACACCCTTCTAGAAGATCGTAGAAGATCGTCCATACACATTTTTGGAAATAAGTACCTATGGACCGTAGACACTTGCCAATCCCCCTGAAGGGATTGCGTAGTTTATGAACAGGCCATAAAGTTAATTTTCTAGGGTGAATAATAAAATAATGTTAAAGTGGCTATAATAATAGAAAAAAAACTAATAGGGGAAATGGATGTACCGTCGGCTAAATGCTCCTAATTTGGGTTGTTACATAAATTCAGCAATCGACTAAATTTTCAGTAGCAACCAAAAATATCCATGAGTACCGCCTCATTGACGCGTTCATCTAGATAAAATTGATAAATAGCAGCTTTTGAGCGATGGGCCCAATCTTAGATCCATAAGCCAACATTAGAGCCATTGCCCTTACGTCAAAATATAGCACAATTCTAAGAAACTTTCCCGAAGACACTACCGGCTCAAATATTGAACCGTCACGTTTTTGCGTGTTTAGACCATTGTGTCAAGGTATGAATTACCTATAATCAATACGACTGAAGAATTGGTGCACAATCCCCACATACCTTGCTCCAATTTGATTAACAATGAAGGGATGTTTAATTAAAATCTTTGTTTTTAAATGTCCGTTAGTGCCTCATATGAACAGTCACCATTGAAGAAAAATAAATGGAAGATAAAAATAAAAACAATCAGTGTTCTCAACTCCTACTCCCACGCATAAGTCACCGTTGAATCTTCCGAAGCTGCTACCCACATTGAACCACATTTAATTTAAACAAGTTCAGGCGTATAGACCGATTGCGGACGGAATTTTCCTTCAACACCCTACCGCACTAGCCCGTTCATTATGGAGCCCTCAGCACGGCAGGAAGTAGAGAATAAAAACCCGAAAGGACCCTCCGCCAGATGCCGGAGCTGAAAGGGTGAAAATGCCATTATCCCCTTCTCGAGTGAATGCGGATCCTTCTTTCCGATGCTCCCCGTATGGAGCTTTCAACAGCTCATGGTCCCGACGAGAGTAACACGGCCGATGAGAGTAACTCAGTAACTGAGTCGAATTAAACTCACAATTGAATCGCTCAGCGATGAGTAAATTGCCTCATGTTTTCCTGTGGAAAACCTCAAATATCTTCCGGCAAATGAGGAAAATTTACGAAAACTAAACTCAGTCCAGGAGTAGTACCAATAGACTGAGTGAATCAAATCTTTGGTTTTTTCTCATATTCGGTATTTTTTCCTGGAAAAACATGATGCAAATTTACTCATAGCTGAGTTCCTGCACTTTTTTCGATTTATGAGTAAACTGAACTCAAAATTTGGGTCGATCTCAATGGTCATGCAGGAGAATACTAACAGACTGATTGAAAGTTTTTCCTGGAAAATCGTGAAACATTTTACTCATTCACTGAGTAACCACACTTTTTTGCAATTTTGAGGCAAATTCGACTGAACTTTGAGCGTCTCTCATTGGCCGTGCACCAGTGCGGGGCAGCGGCCACCTTTATTCCGTATCTCTAGCCAGCCCCACACGGCTCCGGATGGTGTAGAACAAAACATCGCATCATCGTCGACGTCCTCGACCTCGTCGGATATGACGATCAAATGTGACAGGAAGTTAGGACAAAAAATGTGACTCACACCACAGGATATACCCACGGGAAAGGAGGAGGCCCAAAGGTCGCAGCTTCATTAAAGTGTTTTAATGAAAATGCCAGCTGACAGCCGGAGAAGAAAAACTGGACCGTCGCTGTGGATGTTGACTTTTTTGGTTTTCCTCCGCTCATTGTCGGTGTTGGTGTTGTTGTGTTGTCCGCAGGATCGGATTCATGGGAAAATTTAATTCCAGTCTCACAGCTGCGGCAACGTGGGTCGACTTTTGTTGGTGCATCAACTGTTCCTAATATCCGCTAACCAAAATGTGCAACCGTTCAAAAGATGAATTATTTGCACTTGGATGACCTTCCCTTGAGGTCCGTTTGAGGTACGATAATGCATCAGGAGACCAATTATCACACATTGACTCGCTCGTCAGCTGGTGAACTCTGATGACCGCAGGTCGAAACCGCTACGCTCTTTTGTTTGGTTCTATTGAAACTTTCTGTTTGATAAATCCGTTTTGGGTCGGTTGATCTCCTGATGAAATGAGACTCATTACTTTCCTAGGTTGAACACTGAGCGGAGCGAATGTACGCTCGGTGATTTGCGGTTTTAATTCGATTGAACTGTGGAATCATTTACCGATAAACGGGTGCGGTTTGCAATGTTGAAATGTGATCTGTGGTTGAAGAAGGAGGTTCTCCAAAATCAAAATGGATTGCAACAACGATTGATTAATTGGGGTAGGTGAGGCAGTTTTGGTCCTAGCTGCAGTATTTGGCTCACGTTGGAATTGTTGCTGATAATCATTGGCGTAGCTAATTGGGATGCCAGGGGGGCCAGGCCCCCTCCAGAATTATCTAGCCCTCTCCAGAATTATCTAGGCCCCCTCCAGATAAATTGTCTAGCTACGCCAATGCTGATAATAAGAAAAACAAAGATTTATCGGGCTCTGAGCGTCTGTATTTTAGCACAGCAACATGAATTAAGAGGAAAGGCAACATTTCAGTTCATAATTCCTCAATACAGTAGCATTAAATAGACTTCCGAAAATTGCTTTTCTAAGAAGGTCACTTTTTTAGCCGTACGGCTGAACACCGGACATTCTGTTTCGAGATTTTTTTTTACCAAAATATGCAAAATTTTGATAATATACATGCTCAAACGTGAAGTAAACAATTAATCATATCGTCATGGGAATAATTTTCTTTTGATCAGTGCTGTTAATTTTTATATCATTCAGTTGAAGATAAACCAATACAACCATTCAATAAATTCTGTGAATACGAATTCTCACATGACCATAATTTGAAGAGCCCCTTTCTCATTCGAAGCACATCGTCACTGTGAATTGAGTCACTCACTATCATTTGATCGATTTAAGGTCGATGTCGACCCAATGTCGTTTTTTTGTCGGGTCAGTGTTGGGGTTATGTCGGGTCAATGTCGGGTAAACAACGGGTTGGGGTTTGGTGGAAGCCAGGTTGGTGTCGGGTTGGCTTAGCTTTTTTGCCGGAATGTCGACCAGAGCTCCGTTTATGTGTAGGTTACACTCAATTGAATGATATCAAGCGTTTCTCAAATGAGAATGATCCATGCCTTCGTCAAATGACTAAGTAAAGGCTCAAGCGCAATGACAGCGGAAGCGGAACGGCAGTGACAGCGAAAAAGCCCGATCTGAGTAAGCCTACTTGTCGGATTGAAAACTAGTTAGAACCAAATCGACTTCGGTTAGGCTTTTTGATGTCATTTGTGACAACTGTCAAACTTTCCGTTTCCGTTCCGCTTCCGCCCACATTGCGCTTGGGCCTTAACTGATATCACCCATTCGAAGGAGGTCCCATTTGATAGCTGATAGCTGCTTTTCTCATTTTCATCAAAAATGTTCAATTGATAATGAAAATTTACAGCACTGCTTTTGATGCAAGTTTAGGTCACAAAAGTGAACAAAAACCTAAAGAAATCAATCAGAGACTTTTTCGTTCAGTTTTTTTTTTTTTAATTTGAAGCTACAATGAAAAACAAAATAGTATTTCCCATACATTTGCACCCGCTTTTCTAAAGCCCGTAAATAGAGGTTCGGCGCCATATTGAAATTCAATTTTTCGGAATCAGGGTGTAGTCAAGAGATCGAAGATTGACTTCCGACGCCATTTTGAAATCAAAGATGGCGGCTTCCGGTTCCAGAAACAGTGGGAAACACTGTAAAATACTCCTAAATATTTAAGAGGAAGAGGAGACAATACGGGGGCGAAAACGAACCACTTTTCTGTCAAACGCGAACCAGCTTGTGATTGGCCGATGGTGAGTGCGTTAAACAGAGATAGAGATAGATATAGATAGAGATAGAGATAGAGATTAAAGAGTAAGAAGCCAGTTGTCTCCTCTTCCTCTTAGCTAAATATGGGTATTTTCAGAATCGGAAAGACGTCTAGAGATCGGATAACAATGTTCGGTGCCATTTTGAAATCCCAAATGGCTGTTTCCGGTTCCAGAAAAAGTGGGAAACACTGTCAAATACCCTTCAATACTTAAATTTTTGGAATCACCATGACGTCTAGAGGCCGTAAATCGATGTCCGGTGCAATCTTGAATTCCAAGATAGTGGCTTTCGGTTTTGGAAAAGTAGGAAATACTGTCACATACCCAAGTAACATTGCAAACTTTAAAGAGTTTTTATAGCATTCTACAAGCCTAAATCATGGTCTACAGAACCCTCATAAAACCAAAATTGCTACTTGGGTACCCTTCAATATGGGTATTTTCGGAATCAGCGTGACGTCTATAGGCAGAAATCGATGTCCGCTATTTTTAAATCCAAGGCCACCATCTCCGGTTTCAGAAAAGTGGGAAATACAACAATATGGGTGTTTTTAGAATCGGGGTGCTGTATGGGGACCGAAAATTTATTTTCGATTTTTAAATCCAATATGGCAGCTCCTGGTTTCAGAAAAAGTGGGAGCAACTGCCAAGCAAGGTTACTGAAATTCGCTTAATTTCTCTTATATTCATTCATCGTGTGCGACGGTACTCGAAGCATCGGTATCTCAGCAAAATGTCTTGAATGATGTTGATGCCCACATAAAAGCAAATCGTAAAAAATGCTCGGTGAGTGAGGAGTGTGAGTGCCACTGTACCACTCAAACCTTCGGGCTGCGTGCTCTTCTTCTCTTTGTCGTTCGCATCGCGAGCGTTGGAGAGTGTTCTTCGTATGGTTTAGTCTTCATGACGATGCGAATGGTTTTTCACATCAACGCGATGCTCATGCTTTGATCATCACGAAGAATTTTTGAACATGCTCTAATGATGTCGCACAAAGTGTATTGGCGCTGACAACGTCTCTCCGTCGGGAAGCTTTTTTTTTCTCCAACTATGTTTCTCATTAATGTTTGTGTAAATGAAACAAAAAATATTCCCTTTTGCACTAGCTCGCGTACACCCACTATCAAAATCAAGACACTCGTCATCACAAGCAACCACACAAAGCCTCGTTCATGAACGATAATAGCAATGATGCTCTTCATGAAAAGGATCAATCCGGGTGTATTCTTGTACGAGTGGCATCGCTCGCGAAAAACGATTGTTGGGATCGTGTTGCTGGATAATTGAGAGTGACTGACCCATGCTCAATGGATGCATGTGGTCACTCAGTAAATGAAGAGAAGGGTGTGGGAAACAAAATAACATGAATTGCTTCGTCAATATAAGCGATCGCACACGAAGAATGAACTACACACACACATTGCTGCTGTTCTTCTACCGCGATGGGAAAATATTCCGATCATCAGTAACCTTGCGTCAAGTTTTCTTAAATATGAATATTTTCAGGATCGAAATGTCAGCTCGATGGTGTCTGCCGGTTTCAGAAAAGTGCCAAATACCCTTCAATATGAATATTTTCTAAATCGGGATGACGTCAAAAGACCGTTAATCGATGTACTATCTTGAAATCCAATATAGCGGCTTCCGGTTTCATAAAAATGGGAAAACTGTCAAATCAAGCTGAACATTGCATTAGGTCCTAAGTAACATTGACAGATTCTCTTCGTCGACTTTCTCTTTGCATCCCCACGGACATGTAAGGACATTCCCACTTATTTTCAGCTCACAGATCGATAAAAGATCGATTTATGTAGCATCTATTACGTCAGCCAGATAAAGAAACGGTTATATGCTCAAGTTATAAACGAAAGAAAAAGTCTATGAAGAGAATCGATCGCAATCAATGTTACTTAGGACCCAATGCAAAGTTCAGCTTGAAATATCCATAAATATGGATATTATTGCAATTGGAATGACATATAGAGTGGCTTTCGGTTTCAGAAAAAAACTGAGAAATACTGTCAAATACCCTTCAATATGGGTATTTTCGGAATCGGAATGACGTCTATAGGCTAGATATCGATGTACGACGCCATTTTTAAATCCAAAATGGTGGCTTCTGATATCATAAAAGTGGAAAATACTGCCAAATACTTTTAAATAAAGATATCTTTAGAAATCGGGTTACGTCCAGAGGCCAGATATCGTTTTCGACGCCATTTTAAAATCTAAGATGCCAGCTTCCAGTTTCAGAAAAAGTTTATTTTTGGAATCGTAAATATGAACATTTTCAGGATCAGAAATCGACGTCCGACACCATTTTTAAATCCAAGATGGTGTCTTCCGGTTTCAGAAAACTGGAGAATACTACCAAATACCCTTCAATATGGATATATTATAAATCGGGACGACGTCCAAACACCGTTGATCGATGAACGGCGCTATCTTGAAATCAAATATGGTGGCTTCCGGTTTCATAAAAGTTGGAAAACTGTCAATTCCCTTCCTTGTGGGTATTTTTAGAATCGGGCAGCCGCATAGGGACCGAATATTGATGTCTGATATTATTTTGAAATTCAAGATCCAAACCAGAAACTTTCAGAAAACGTGGGAAATAGGGGAATTTACGTATTCTCGGCAACCTAAGCAGTGACGTTCTTTCTATAGCCTTTTTCTCTAAAGAACGCACACATATGCAGTATTGGTTTGTTTACAATCTTGTGCTGCCAGCTGCTCTAACAATTTCAGTCGAAAGAATGGTCAAAAACTGTTTTGAAACGCTTTTACAAAGCTCCAATCTTCTCTAGTGAGAGCGAGTATTGTCGGCAACCAGTTTTTCTTCGGCAACCGTTCCATTTGAACTGCATGTAAATCTACTGTTCTATTATCGGCAACTCGAAATCTGCTACAATTTGTAGTGCGTGTGTTGCATTTCAAGAAAACCTTGCTAGATAGCTTTTTCTCAGTGGTAAAAATAACGTCAAATTGAAGCTGAAAGCATAAAGAATCGATTGCATGCATTCAGCGAAGTGTTTTCGTAAGAAAATCCAGTGAAAATAGTGTTTCAATTTGGGTTGCCGAAAATAGTCTGTCATGCCGAAGCCGTCATTTCCCCTACTTTCAAATATCCATAAATATGGGTATTATTGCAATCGCAAAGACATCTAAAGTGGCTTTCGGTTTCAGAAAAAGTGAGAAATACTATCAAATACTCTTCAATATGGGTATTTTCGGAATCGGAATGACGTCTAGAGATTGGATATCGATGTACGACACCATTTTTAAATCCAAAATGGTGGCTTCTGATTTAAAAAAAAAAGGAATTTTTTGTAATCCGGGTGACGTCCAGAGGCCGGATATCGTTTTCCGTTGCCATTTTGAGAAACTAAGATTTCGGCCTGCGGTAAAAATCTCGGTAAAACATTCAATTGCCGTGAGACCGGCAAGCAAAATTTACCCCAACTGTCAAATTTTGCCAATCCTTCGGAAAATTGGTTTACCGTTTATCAGTATTTTTTTTTGTGAATCCTGGCTGTTTTTCATTTTTTGTTGTTTGCTTGATTACGGTTGCGATTTTAAAGGGAAATAAAAGTAGTAGGATACAACATTCAAGTTAGTGGTTCCACGAAAAATAAAACACTTTAAATGGCTATCAATCTAGCCATAAATAGTCAAATTTACCGTATATCGTCGGCGAAGGTTTGACCAACGTGACCAATAAGAGTGGTGAATTCGGGTGATCCGGTGCTTCTGGCTCCTCTTCGGTTCGGACTGAACGACTGAGAGTCGTGACGGGCCAAGGGCAAGCCGTGGCTCGTTTGATCAGATCGGTTGCTTTGACTTTGTACATATTGGACCGGACAAGGACGTTGAACAGGGACTTCTTGCTGACGTTGGTGCATCCGACCAGATAGATGTCGCCACGTGTTCCCCAGAGTTGTGGATTTTAGTGATCAGCTGTTCGACTCCATAACCGGTGGTGACCGAGATGAGCAATACGTGTGTGATGTTATTTCTGGTGAAGCCAGCCTCCAGGAAAGTTGTTCCGAATGTTGTTCAGATAGTCGGAACAGTCCCGAAGAAGAAGGTCGTCTTTGTTCGCAACAACGATTATCGATTATCGTTTGGGTCCAAGAATTTCCGACAAACCCGGCCAGATGGACGGGAGATCGAGGAGATCCACCTGAAAGGGATTACAAGAGAAATTAATAACATTTTTTTAAATAGAAGCCTAGAAAAATTGTACCAACCAGTGACAGGACGGATGACTTCATATCTTTGATGGTGGATATCATCTCGACGTAATCTGGCACCTCTGGCACCTCTTGCAGATGCTGGTCATTAGTTGCTACTTGGATTTATTCTTAAACAGCTACTGGGCAGGTACCCGGGAATGCACGGTTCGGCACATTGCAGCAATGCACCACAGTCACTTCAAGGAATTTTAGAAACTGGTTGCTTCGGATCTGGCGTTCCGGAGAAGGACGTTCGATCGTCGTCTTCATCATCTTCGTAGTACTCGCAATCGGACATTTAATCTCCGGTTGTCGGTGCTGCTTTTTCCGTCGAGGAAGATTCATCCCGGGGCACCCGTTCCATCTTTCTCACTGATTTTTCTGAACTGCGACGCTACTACTTTTAAATTTTCATGCGCACCTAACCTAATTTCATTCTGGCAGTTATTTGTGTCCGTCTTCGTTGACAGATATTTGAAGTATTTTCGGCAAAGAAAAATGTGAATGCCGTATAGTCCGTTAAATTGTTTTGCTGATTTCGGCAGTTTAAGATTTGGCCAATTAGATCAGTGATTACAATTGGCGAAGCTTGGTAAATGATTGTTTTTACTGAAATTTGGCTAAAACCAGATACAGTTTCAGTGAACTATATGTTTAACGAAACTTCGACAAATTTTTAGTTTACTGAACTGTTACGGCAATATATTTAACCGAGGACAGATTTTGATTATAAGTGTGTACAAGCAACGTAGCTCAGCTTTGTGCTGTTCATTTTTCGACCGAAAAAAAAAAACTCTCCCTTGCCCAGCGTAAACGATTTCGAAGTCTTTGAAGCTCGTTGTTCCACCAAGGTTGTCTTTTCCTGTGGACACGACTCACTGATGATCCCGTAGAGCTTATTGTAGAAGTCCTAAACGGCTTCATCAATACTACAACCAATTAGGAGGTTTTCCTAGGAGGCATCATAAATCATTGAGCTCAAAACCGCTAAATCACATCGATTGAAATCTAAGTCCAACTGCATGAACAATTTCTCTTCCACTCTTAGTTTCAATCGCCAGCACTAATGGATCATAATGATTATCAACACGCAGTAGCGGTGTGGAGGTTCCATAAGTTGGAGACTATTGGTATCACTAGTGAAAACCAAATCTAGAATCCTACCATTCATATTGGCGCAGCGATTCATCTGATACCATTGGCAATAAACGATTCAACCACAGTTAACTCCTGCTCAGATGACGCATTTAAGGGCAGCAAGCATCTCAATTCATCATCGACATCCCCAATGCAAACACGGCAGAATGTACATGGCGAATCAGAACGACCAAAATTTGAGTTTAGATTACTGATAATCGCCAAAAGTGCAGGAACTCAGCGATGAGTAAATTTTCCGCAAAAATCTGCCGGAAAATGAGGAAAATTGACGAAAATTTTACTCAGTCTAGGAGTAGTATCAATAGACTGAGTCCGATATTTACTTTTCTCATATTCGGGAACGTCGACAAAACTGGAAAAACCTAGAAAAAAAATGAGACAAATTTTTATCACCGCTGAGTTCCTTTATGTGATTAATGAGTAAGCTAAACTAAAATTTGGGTCGCTCTTATTCGTCGTGTAGTCACCAACAACAACAACCACACCACGATCTCCGGCTTGTTCCAAAAGTTTTTGAACACATACACAGTGCTGTTTGAAATCGAAACAGCGGCACTATTCAAAACACTTCTGACTCAAACCATAACACCTCTACCACGTTGAAATCGCCATGTTGAGGCGTTGCGATCACAGCGATAGATCTTAGAGTTCTTGGTGAAAATTTGGTAGGGGACGACTTCCTCTACCCAAAGGTTATGTTAGTTTGCGTGGGCGTGCCTTGAATTCCTAGAAATCATCAAGAGAAGTCATTGTTTACAAAAGCTGTTGCGCCCTAATTCTAGCTTTATCGAGAGTTGTGTGATGATTCAGAGTTTGAAATATCAGGACCCGAGCCAGGTTTCGGTAAAAGCTGCTACATAGTAGTCACATTGGGATAGTGCTAGGAACACTCCATTTGTTTTGGTGCGTAGCCCATGTACATTCTGGTGATGAAGTGTGAACGACAACTGGATATTGCTTACGGATTGGTTTTGGAACTGTATTGTTGTCGTTTCGTTTGAATTATGTTTAATTCACCAAATTACAATTATATTTGCTCCTTAAAGGAGGCGCCTGGTGCTAAGATCGTCGGGCACACATATGAATAATCAGTGAGTAACCTGCTCTCAAATTACTATGACAGCCCTGGTTACAAGTAGCAAGTTCATAAGACTAGGAGACTCTCAGAGAATTGCACATTTATATAATTTAAATTGTCGGTATTAGAAGCTCAAAGCCTGAATTAATCTTGAAGGAGGCAGGCACCCTACGCATCCCCATTAGCCACGCCAATGGCTAGTCCACAGCAAAGTTTTCGTGAACTTTTCCATATCTTCGTCTTCTGGAATCTCAGGAGAGTTTAAGGACAAGCTCGGATGACGTCATATGGGATCTACAGTAATCATTCTGAGTTCGAAATTTTACCAGGGCAAGGGAAATATGGACGAATTCAGGAGACTTCGGATTGAATCCATATGAGTTCACCAAAAACTCAAGGGCCAGTTTATCGATCTTAAAAGTACCTAACTAGGCACTACCTCGAAAATATTTACATCACTCGCCAGTGGGTGAAGTCTCTCAAATGACCCCCCAGCTTCGAAGGATGCGTAATCGAACTGCACTGGACTTTCAGCATGGATTTATCCTGAAAGTTCACCTTTCTTTAGCCGTCTCTTACTACCAGCTTGACGAATGTTAGCCAGACCTTATCGATTTCTTACTTTACCCCGTGAAACGTACAAACCGCCATTCGCAATGCTTTCAACTTCCAGCAATTAGAAACATTTCCTTCAAGTCAATCGTTTCACAAAACTCCCCCCTCCCCCCCCACACACACACACAAAGAACCATTAATCATAATCATCCCTTCATACTATCGCCTCAATAACCCCACACCCCACAGTTCCACCATAATCGCAGTACGATATAATTCCCATTGTTTAACACGAAGAGACTGGTGCACTGCACTGCGAGTGGTGGAAAATAGCTTTTTTGCCCTTGGGCGCAGGCAACTAGGCCGACGTCAGTCGAGAACCTAGTTGGGTTGAAAAATCTTTTTCCTCATCCTGCGCCCGCCACCGGTCGTTAGTCGTTTTAGGACTTCGATGAATATGAACACGACAACAAACGGAGCTATAGAGGGAGACGGATTTAATTGAATTTGACAATTGACAATGACAGCTTGTGACGGAATCGGGTACACAACGAACAGGGAAGCAAGCCCCGAGGCAGAGATCCGAGTGATATAATGGCATAAACAAACATACAAACAATGCGATAATGCAAAGGGGGAGGAAACGCTGTGGAAGGGCGAGTGAAAGCTTTCCGGTCCGAGGAAAGAAAGTGCGATCCTTGAAGACGCTGAGACACAGGAAGAAGAAAGCACACAACACGAAAAGTGCGATGAGAGGAGGTAGCTACGTTGCTGCTTGAAACCATCTTCTGATTGTAGTCGAGGAGGCTGGCGGCGCGCGGTGGGAGGGAAGCCAACGAGGGATTTTAATTAAAGCGAGGATCCTGGTTTCGTTTCCTGGTGCGATGATGATGGCGACAGGAACGTTCTCTCGCTTTGTCTCGGGCTTCCTAATTATGGGTGACAGTTTTCGTTTCAAGTGATGTTAAGCAGAATGGAAAGGATGTCTTCGTTTTGAAGCGAAGAGAAGAAAATTACAGTTCTGTGAGGGGCACACTTGTGAGGAGGATAGTCATTCTCCAAGGGTTTCTCTCTGGAGGCTGCGATCCCAATTATGCCTCGCATGTGGGACTGTGATAGCAGCGGGGATGAATAAGTTTTTCTATAGATATGAGGCGCGTAACTTTCAAAATCTTGCGGGGTATGAATTTTGTTTCTGTCGATGCTAGCAGTTACACTTTTCGATTAATTCGGATCGTTTCTCTTTTTCTCATTACAGGTAAGCTTGAGCACTTGATCAGCCGTAAGACGACAGATATGGACTGGGTGAGAATGCTTGAAAGTCATTATCTCTATGATTTTTTGATAACTTTAAAAAAGTGTTGACTCTGTGAAATCATTAATTACCCATGGTAAATTTAGGGCGGGTTACTCACTGATTTTTCGGTACTTTCCTGAAGTTATTGGAACTGCCAAAGGCATGGAAAATGATTCACATTAATTTCGTGCATTAATTTACATTCATTTGCCTCTAGCTTCTTGCATCATCAGAATCCGCAAAGTAATGTATAAAGGTTTTGTAGGTTTTGATAAAAGCTCCAAGTTATGCATGATTAACAAAAACGAACAGACCCCAACATTGTTTTTCAGTGAATGAAAATTAGATTCACTGCAAAACAATGACAAGTTCTGCTCGCTAGAGTTCGTCATGCATAAGAGATACAGATTTGAGGTATGTTCAAAAGTTTTAGCTAATATCAAAACATATAAAACCTTTATACAAAAGGGGTAGGTCACTCCGAAAACCAATCTTGGGTCATCTTTATTGTCAGTGTACCTCAAGTGTGCCGCAGGTGTGCCGATTGTGTCGGTCATAGAGCAAGCTGCGATTGTTTGTTAAATACCCATCCCGGCAACCCGGTATTTCCTGCACCTTGAATGTTTTGGTTTGAAATCACAAGGATAAATCGGATAGAGGTTGACGCGGGAACTGGCGGTTGTGCGATATTTGGTGAATTAAGGGTACTAATGAGGTCTGATGACCTGCCTCTTTCTCTTGAGCCCACTCTAGAACCTACATTTCGTATTTAGATCTATAAGTGAACTGCTGGTCTGAGTTCCTCTGGTTTATTCAATAAGAGGATGTTCCTGAATATACAGTCAAATAGCACGTAATGTTGTGAACAACATCAATCACAGTTGTCCAGCAGTGCTCCCATTTTATTTACAACAATCCAATGCCTACAAGATTGTGCCGAAGGTATGCCAAAGGTGTGCCAATGGATGTGCCCAAGCTGTGCCGAATCTAATTTCGGCACAATGTGCTGAGTGACTTACCCCTTGTTTATACATCATGTAATGGAATTATGTTGACAAAAAAAAATTAGAGGCAAATGAATGTAAATAAATGCCAGAAAATATATTTTCCATGCCTGACCTACCCTAAAGATCTCTGAATCTCTCTGAATAAATTTTATCAGGCTTGAAGTTATTTTTCCCTGAGGTTTTCGATACTTTATTGCAACTTCCCTGAAAACCTCTCAACTTCTCTGAATGTATCACACTTGCAGAAGATTCCTTAATTTTAAAGAAGTTCTCGAAACTTCTCTATCGTTCCATCAATTTTCTTAAAATTCTTGGAAATTTCATAATTCCTCGGAACATCTCGAGCTGAATCCCAAAAAAAAACTGCCTAAAAATCTCAACGTTTCTCTGAAGTTCTGTGGACATGGTTTCGGAACTCTTCTGAAGATTTCGGAAGTTCCCTGAGTCTGTTGAAAACATTGCAAAGTTCCTGCAATTCCCTTAAAGTTAATTGAACTACTCTGATGATCTCTGAATCTTTGCTGATTCTTCTGAAGTTGTTGAATCCGCCCAGAAATAAATAAAAATGTCTTAAAAATCTTCAAATTTCATTCATCACCTTTCATTCTTCGGAACTGCTTTATAGGCCTTACATTGTTGAGGACCACACTAAAGTTCCTGAAACATCCCTGAAGCCCTCATTACTCTTTTGATGATGTTCCTGTAATTTCCCAGAAATTGATAAAACTGCCTAGAAGATCTCTAAACTTCCCGAAGTTCTCTGCTTTTCCGGGAATTTCTAAGTTTCTGTGAAGTTTGCGAATTTTCGTTCTTAAGTTCCAAGCTGCCATCCACGGCAAGTACCCTTATTCTTTCGACGTTGCTCTGCCTGATGCTGCCTCCACTTCCATATTGCAGCCCGCTGTTCCATGCGTCCCAGCATCTTAAATTCTGCTATACTACCAGAACGTCGGTGGCATGAACAGCTCACTCGCCGAATACCAGCTAGCATGCAGCGACGCATGCTACGACATATACGCCTTCTCGGAAACCTGGCTGAATAACAACACTTTGTCAAAGCAGTTGTTTAACGATACATATTCCGTCTACCGTCAAGATCGATCAACCCTCAACAGCAACAAGACCTCCGGTGGTGGAGTCCTTCTGGCCATTCGCTCCTGCTTCGTATCTCGCTTACTAAAACCTCTTGAAGATTCGACGGTTGAGCATCTGTGGGTTGCATTTTCAACTCTAAGTGGTACAATCTATATCTGCGTGATATACGTTCCTCCCGACCGCGTTAACGACCACAGCCTGATTGAGAAGCATGCACTTTCGCTGGATTGGATTGTCTCTCAAATGGATGCCAGGGACAGCATCGTCATCTTGGGCGATTTCAACCTTGGCACTGTATCATGGCTTAGCGATGCTCACGGCTTCTTCTTTCCTGACAATTCCCGTTCATCGTTCAGACCGGCTTCTCTCTCCTTGCTTGACGCGTATTCAACCGCAAGGCTTCAGCAAGTGAATGGCGTTCTGAATGCAAACAACCGTTTGGTCGATCTGTGCTTTGTCGGGGAGGATTTGGGACAAAGCTGCTCTGTTACCCATGCTCCGGCACCGCTCGTCAAAAACTGCAGACATCATTCACCTCTACTGTTGACGCTTGCAATCGATCCTGAGAAACGCTTCCAAGACCACGCCGAAACCGTCTTCTACAACTTTCACAAAGGAGACATCGAGCGAATGAATAACTTTCTCGCTAATGTGGATTGGAATGCGACACTAGACTCCGGGGATGCGAATCTGGCTGCCTCGACCATGTGTGGTATCATATTCTACGCTATCGATCAGTTTGTGCCTAAAAAACTACGGTGTAAACCTGCCAAACCCGCCTGGTCGAACTCTGATCTTAAGCATCTGAAAAAGGTGAAAAGGGCTGCACTGAGGAAACACAGTAAATATCACACAGATTCTACGAAGGCTAATTACGTCCGCGCCAACAACGAGTACAGAGATCTCAATGCAAGCTTGTACAACGCACATCAGTCTCACTTGCAGAGTCGTCTCAAAGCTAATCCTAAGGAATTCTGGCGATATGTGAACGAGCAACGGAAAGAAACGGGATTGCCGTCCAATATGACTGATGGCGTTACTGATGCCAACTCCGTCGCAGATATCGCCAATATGTTTCGCACACAATTCAGCAGCGTTTTTTCAGACGAAGTTCTTGATGCTCAGGAAATTGCTGCTGCCACGAGTAATGTCTCTCGTACGTCGGTGTTTGGTTCTCCATTCACCATCCACAGCGACATGGTGATTTCAGCCGGGAAACAGATGAAAACATCAACAGGATCTGGTCCAGATGGCATTCCCTCATTAGTACTGAAACGTTGCTTAGACACTCTCTCAGAGCCCTTAGCTAAGGTCTTCAACTTGTCAATGACCTCCGGAGTTTTTCCAGAATGTTGGAAGGATTCGTTTGTTTTCCCTGTTCACAAAAAAGGATGCAAGCAGACTGTCGCCATTTACCGCGGAATAGCTGCATTGAGTGCTATCTCCAAACTATTCGAGCTAATTGTCCTGGAAAAGTTGGTTCAAGACTGCTCGTACAGTATTTCTCAGGATCAACACGGCTTCATGCCTAAGCGCTCGACGACGACTAATCTAACTGTTTTTACATCGTTCATTATTCGTGAGATTGAACGTGGTCATCAAGTTGACGCCATATACACCGACCTCTCTGCAGCTTTCGATAGAGTGAATCATGAAATTACCATCTCTAAATATGACAAAATGGGTGTTCATGGGAGTCTACTTACCTGGCTTCGCTCCTATCTGACTGGCAGATCTATGTCTGTTAAGATCGGTGACTACGCTTCTCCACCCTTCATTGTTACATCTGGTGTTCCTCAAGGCAGCCACCTGGGGCCATTGTTTTTCCTGTTGTATATGAACGACGTGAACTTGATCCTCAAATGCCTTAAACTCTCGTACGCCGACGACATGAAGCTCTACTACGTAATAAAAGGGCCTCATGACGCTCATTTCCTCCACCAAGAACTTGAAGTCTTTGATGATTGGTGCCGGATAAACAGGATGTCTTTAAATGTGTCCAAGTGCTCGGTCATCTCCTTTGGCCGTAAACGGGCGATGCATTTCCACGATTACACCTTAAAAGGAATAAGCTTGAAACGCGAATCGACTGTCAAGGACTTGGGAGTCATGCTCGATTGCAAATTAACGTTCAAGGATCACATTGCCTATGTTGTATCTAAAGCTTCATCGCAGCTAGGATTTTTATTCCGTTTCGCCAAAAGCTTCAAGGACGTGTATTGCCTGAAGGCTTTATACTGTTCCCTGGTTCGACCTATACTGGAATACTCTGCCGTTGTTTGGTCGCCATTCTATCAGAATGCCATCCATAGAATTGAAGCTGTTCAGCGAAAATTTATTCGCTTTGCGTTGCGACACCTTCGTTGGCGCGACCCGCGTAACTTGCCGAGCTATGAAAGTCGCTGTACCCTCATCGACCTGGAGCTCTTGGAAGGAAGGCGTAATGTGGCGAAGGCTTGTTTCGTTGCGGATCTTCTGCAAGGGAACGTCGACTGCTCCACACTTCTCAGTCTTCTTGACATCAACACTCAACGACGGGACCTCCGGCTGCATGCGTTCTTCAACAACCGGCGTTCGAGGACCAACTATGGCGTACACGAACCAATGTTGAGTATGTGCCGCGTTTTCAATAGTTGTTATTATGTGTTCGATTTTAATGTGTCCCGCGAGAAAAATAAGCGTAGCTTTAAGAGATGTTTGCGTTAATTTTGTGTTTGAAGCAGTTTTGATGTTTAGATATAGAAAATTGTCATTAGGGTAACTATTTTATCTGTTGACAAGTAGAAATAAATAAAATAAATAAATATTTCTAAACTTTTCTGGGATATTGTCAAATTGTTTGTCAGAGTCTGAATTATCAATTTCTGGCAGGGTAAATGGCTCGTATGTTGGCCTATGGATCTAAGATTGGCCCATCGCTAAAAATCTGCTATTTATCAATTTTATCTAGATGAACACATCATTGGGACAGTACTAATTTATAGTTTTAGTCGCTATTGAAAATTAAGTGGATTGGTGAATTTATGTATGGGCCCATATTAGGGGCATTTAGGCCGACATTACATCCATTTCCCCTATATAGAACCGGTTTCAACCTCGATTGGCCACAAGGAATCGAGTCGAAGCCAGGTGCCACAGTTCCATTATGTTGGTCACTCATCAATCGATAATCTTTAAGGGAGTGGAACCTAGATGTATCAACATTGTGAAATCAATACCTTACTGAGGACAATTGAGGGTTTCATGCTTCATGTGACTTCACCCGGATGTTCCGGTTAACGGTTCCGGTGGCCACAATCAACTTTTTCATAATAATTGTTATGGGACAGATCAAAACATATCAAATTGATGCGTATGAAACGATTAGCCAAGTATTTTGCTAATATTCTGGATACTGATGGCCAGGGACCTAATCTGGATGTTCCAGGCAGGTTCCAGTGATTTCTCAAATATGTTGTCTAATATTCCAGTTATTAGTGACCACTTGTTCCGGATACTGGTTCCAGTAGCCACAATTATCTTTCTCATAAGAATGGTCAAGCGACACAACAAAACACATCAAATTGATACGTATGAAAAGATTCTCCAAATTTGTTACCAATATTATGGATACTAGTGGCCACTGACCTAACCCGGATGTTCCGGATACCAGTTTCAGTGGCCACATCGAACTTTTTAGCGACACTTGAAAACATATCAAAGTGATGCGTATGAAACGATTCTTCGAATATGTTAGCGATATTCTGATTACTAGTGGCCACTGACCTACCCCGGGTGTTCCAGATATTGGTTCCGGTGGCCACAATCCACTTTTTCATTACAATGGTCATGCAACTCATCAAAACACATCAAATTGATGCATATGAAACGATTCTGCAAGTTTTTCAATACTTCTGATACTAGTGGCCAGTAACCTCTCCGGATGTTCCGGATATCGGTTCCGGTGGCCACTATCAATATTCTCATAATAATGGTCATGCCACACATCAAAACACATCAAATTGATACGTATCAAACGATTCATCGAATATTTTTTTCCAAAATTCTGGTTACTAAAGGCCATTGACCTAACTCGGATAATACGGATATTAGTTACGGTGGCCACAATCCTCTTTCTCATAAGAATGGTCATGCCACACATCAAAACGCATCAAATTGATTCATTTGAAACGATTATCCAAGCATTTAGCCAATATTTTGGATACTTGTGGCCAGTGACCTAATCCGGATATTCCGGATACCGGTTCCGGTGGCCACAATCAACATTCTCATAAGAATGGTAATGCGACAAATCCAAACACATAAAATTGATTCGTATGAAACGATTCTATGAAAATTTTGCTAATATTCTGGTTACTAGTAGTCACTGACCTAGCCCGGATGTTCCGGATAACGGTTCCAGGGGTCAGAATCAGTGATGGAAATCAAGCGAGCATGATCCGATTTCCAGTTTGTCGTAAACTGTACAGATCGTGATCTGTACAAACTACAACCAACAATTAGTCCTCTTCCACCTTGAAAATACGTTATTGCGTAGGCAACTCACAGATAACAAATACATTGTGAGACTGAGTCAAGCTCAGAGAAGTCAGTTACCCTTTTCGCTCATAAGATCCACAAATCGCAACATGTGCTTATTTCACGAGACGAGAGTGAGTGTCTCTATGTGAGTAGCATTCTTTGGCAGAGCAATAGCGAATTTGTTTATTCCCAGGTTGGTACCAGTACCAACCCAGTGCAAACCCGAACTTTTTGTCCGCGCGAAAGTCGACCCGTGCCAGGTTATAAAAACATACGATAAAACTGACGTTTGCTAGAAAACAAGTCTACCCTAACTTGATACCCAATCCAGGTTGAAATTGTATAATAAACAAATTCGCTATAAGCAAGCATCAGCAGATAGGGGTTGACCATCGGTAGGGGAAAACAGTCTATAATGCACCCCTGGGGTAAAATGGTGCCGTACGGGTTTTCGTTGCTTTCCCATTACTAATTCGTGAAATATCATGTGCCAGAATGTTAGTTCAAGTAGGTACTGAACTAGCAATGCTGATTGTTAAATTAACGAATTGATAATCGGAAAGCTATAAAAAACAGCGAAGGGTCATTTTACCCCAGGGGTGCGTTTTGAACCATCCTACCCTAACTTTTAACACGAAGGCTGAAACGGGGTGATGTGCGGTTTCTATAAGTGAGGAGGATGCAAACAAGTCGACTCTTTCGTTCTCTCGGTTTCCAATGCAGCAACAGACGTGACGTAACGTCTGTTGCTGTATAAGAACGCGATGAGAATTAAAGAGTCGACTAGTTTCCTTGCACCTCACCTGTAAATAGCGCACATTTAGCTCGGTAGTTCATCGGCTAGTTCTGTCAACACGGTGAACTGTTCCTTTTTTTTTCACTCCACCGAAAGGACCAATGCCGTCAACGCAAATACATGCGTCTTTCCTAATTCACAGACTGAAACAAGCAAAAAAAGTCACGATCATTATGGCAATGATCATGATCTGATCACGGTTGTTCATCAGTGATAAGTAATATAAGTAATCGTAATAAGTAATGTATCGTGAGTGCACACAGCAATGATGTTGCTACCGTCTTACTCTCTTGATATCTTGGTAACTCACTGTTCGAAATGCTCTCTGTGTATTAGTGTTAAGAGTCAGAGTGCATCGCTAGCTTATGATGATGCCAAAATATCTTGTAGCAGGTGTGTGCGTATTAATTGATCGCTATAAGCGATTTTTTGACATCACTGGTCAGAATCAACTTTTTCCTAAGAATGGTCATGCGACACATCAAAACACATCAAATTTTGATACGTTTGAAAAGATTCTTCGAATATTTTGTAAAATATACTGGTTACTAATGGCCACTGACCTAGCCCGGATGTTCCTGATATCGGTTCCGGTGGTCAAGCGACACATCAAAACGCATCAAATTGAGGTATGTGAAACGGTCCTTCGAATAATTTACCAATTTGTGGCGACCGGAACTGGGTATCCGGAACATTCGGGTTAAGTTGCATGAAGCTATGTATTTCACTATGATAAAAGATGAACGATATTTGATGAGTGGCCGACATACCGGCACTGTGACTAAACTTGACCACATTCAGCATCAATTCCTTATGAACAATCGTGTCTAAATAGGTTCTTTGTTTAAGAAACTGAAAATTCAGACTCTGATAAATAATTTGAGTATCACAACATGTAGATTTGATTGCAAAAACCTTGTCCAAAAACAATTTGAAATCCGGGTAGATATTACCGAAGACAACAAATCAAGAAGACTGGCAACTTTGCCAGAATCCAAGCAACAGATACAATGGCGCTGCGCTTGAGTGAAGGTAGAAGCAACGCATGGAAAAATGAGCAAATACACAAACCCTTCTTCTGAGAATGTAATCTTTGCTATCAAATTCGTTCGAAGCATTTACTTTTGAGCGGCAGATGACGCGATTATACCTGTCTCATGGCGTTCGTATAAGAAAATGAATGAGTTTCCAGTCTCCTTGATTTGTTGTCTTCGATATTACCCTTCAGAAACGTCCAAATTAAATGATTTTGATGCTGGAATGTAAGTCTAGTGTTAGGAAAAAACAAGATAATACAGATCGCTAGATGCTCACTGTAAACGTTTATTCCATTTTGAACGATCATTTCAGGACATACTGGCCCTAACACCTATAGAATATTACCTGAGGCCCTCGGAACTGAAGTTCCCGAAATGTGCCTGATAATCATGGAACTGCACTGAATTTCTCCAAAGTTCACGTAACGTCCCTTAAGATCATTGACGCAAATGATGATTTGGCAACTTCCATAAAACTCCTGTAATCCTGAGTTTAATGGAACTACCCTAAAGCTTTTTTTTAAAGATTTGTTTTCCGTACTGAGTACCAATGCTACCGACGCCAGGGAGACAGCTCCCACACCTGGACTCTACCATTCAACCCATCAACTCATGGACCGGGGACCAACGGCTTTACTTCCCTAGGAAGGCGTGATCAGATATTTTATGCCTCAGCAAATTTCGATGGCGCCGACTGGGGTTGAATCCAGGCCCCTTAGAGTAAAAGGCAGTCACGCTTACCACTACATCACCAACGACGCTGCTCTGAAATTTATGAAACTCCCCCGAACCTATCGCAGCTTAACAAAAACGATGTTCTCTGAACTATCCTGAAGCTTCCGGACCTTCTTTTACATGCTTGGAATTCCTTTGAAGTTCTTAGGACTTCTTGAAGGTTCCGCAAATTTTTTCTGTGGTCAATAAAACTTTATATAAAGTTTCCAAAAATTTCTGAAATTATTATACCTCCATAAAAGGTCCCGCAAATTACTGACAACTTCTTTGAAGTTTTCTGGACTTTGTATTTGGAACATATGTGATTAATCGAACAGCTCTGAATATCTCAAAATTTTCCTGAAGTTTTTCAGAACTATCCTTTAGTTAAAACATTTATTCGGATGTTCATTGGACTGCCCTGAAATTTTCAGAACATTCCCGAAGCTCTCTGACTATTTCTATAGATCTTTAAAGTTTCCCTAATTGTTCATAAAGTTCTTGTAAGGAATCTAAATTGTTTTCAAGGACCTGTTACGATGAAGATCAAACTAAGAGTTCCGTGATGTTAATGGAACTGCCCTGAAGTTCTCAGAACTTATAGTTAAAGCTATTTAAACTTGACAAAAGTTCTGCACTTTCTCGATTAAAGTAGTGATGGTGATGACTAGGATCAAAAGAAATTGCTTGGCTCGAGGCCAAAATGAGAGTGAAGAGAAGCGAAAAGGAAAGCGAAGCGTTGAAATAAATGTAAGTGATACATTCGTTACAACGCTTTGCGCGCCTCTTTGCTTCTCTTCGCTCTCACTAAGGAATCGGCCTAGCAATAACCCTTGAAAAAGACCAAAACCCATGGCCGAAACGTGGGGTGGATTATATTGGATTCGTTAGAGTAAATTTATTACTGAGAAAGCCGTTAAAACAAGTAGGTTCTGAACTTTATTGTAGTTCACGAAACCTGAATATGGCAGATATTACCTAAAGTTCTTGAAATATCCTTGCAGTTTTCCGAAGCTTTCCTGAATAATTATAAATTGCTTTAAAGAGCTCTGAACTTTCCTGATTTTTTTAGAACTTTCCTAACTTCTATAAAGTTCTTTCAAATTTATTTAGTCAATAAGCAGTTTTTTTTTTCAAATCGGCTGAATTTTATTTCAGTGTTTGTTTTTTGTCTTCTCTTAGGGAAGGTCCATTAATTATGTCACGAAAATTTGGCTCATTTTCAACCCCCCCCCCCCCTCTCCCCCTTGGCCCAATTTTTTGTATGGCTAGTCACAGTTTCCAAACACCCCCCCCCCCCCTAAAAGTGTGACATAATTAATGGAGATCCCTTTTTAAAAGTGCTTATTTTTATCGCTAGGGGTGGAGCAAAATGTCTTCACTTCTAAAGCGCTTAGTGAAAATTGAATTCTAAAAAAACCGTTAGTTGGAGATGTAGGTGCCTATCTTCAAAAGAGCATGTGAGCAATCATAATGTGGCCCAAATTAACTCAAACTTTTTGTATCTGATGAGCGTAGAGCATTTTCTACAGCACATTTGTTGGTATTTATAATATTGTTCATATGTTTGGTTTTTTTTTTAGTTTGTTATATTTTAGTTCCAGATTTTAGGGCACTGATTTGATCTGGAATTCAATGTATAACTCATGTTGCATGCATACAGCACAATTTTATTCATATAAGCACACATTAATAGATGAGCGTCTAAAAATTCCCCTATGCGACTGTTATAAGACAAGCGATTTATATTTCAAAGTCAACTGATAGTGGCTATTCAGTGCTACTTGAGCGATGCTATTCAGATTCATATAGCCCATTTGAATTTTTTGTTTGTAACTAAAGGAGAACCTTTAGATCTGCCAAACAATTTTAATCTTCGATAAAAATCCAAAGTTCTGATGATATCTGCACAGCACAGCGTCCAGCAAAAGGTTAGTTGTTCCTTGTGGTCGCTTTTCAATTGCGAGGCACATCGCAGCAGCATTGAAATCCTGAGTCCTGAAACTGCACGCCTGTAGCAGAGCATTCCATTAGGGTGGTTCAAATTTTACATTTCGCTGCACACAGTGCACTTCCAAAATTCGAGCTTAATTATAAGAAGCTGGCCACAAATCATATTGGCTGTGTTTGAGTGGTCAATCATCCATACATTTTTTTTTGTTTAAACGATTCCTTCCCTCTAAACTACTCACGTGATTTGTGTGCAGCCCCTAAGTGCACAGGCAGTTTGAAGTTTATATGTAAATTAATATTTGAAAACGAAATTTTCACTTGCATCACTCTTGTTTTGCTCCACTTGTAGTAAAAGATTGTATAAGATGTATGAAGCTAAATGAAGAATTTGAGCCACCCTAACACACAACCACTCATCATATACCGAACGGCAGAGTTTCAACTTGATAGCAATAGTGGGCCACCGTTCATCGTGGATCGATGCTGCAATTGAGCAACAGTCTCATGTTATCTTGCCGCAACGTGTGTCTGTGTGTAGATAGACAAGTGCTTACTGCCTTTCGAGGATTTCGTACGGATCTAAGCCGGGAACCAATGCAGACTGACCACACTGCTGGTACAAATATGACAAACCATCCCAGCCAAAGTGAAAGTGACGATCCCTGTGTTGACAGCCATTCCATATCCCAGGGGCAATGTGGATTAAAATTAATTGAAATGAAATGGCACGAAATAAACGTTCTCGTTGAAGTTGCAAAGTTCAATTAATTTAAATTTGTTCAGTCATAAACCGTCCCTAGCCCAGTGACGAAAACAATGATCGGTACGGGTTTGGTCAACCCGGCTTCTCGGTCCACACGCAATAATCAATATCTGCGGCAATAAATTCTGGTTCTGAGAACCATCTTAATGAACATTCCTGCCATTTATAACTCAATGAATGGTCAATCGACTGACGATGTTGTCCTAAACTAAGCTTCATCCAAAGACGAAGCCCCGATTCACGACGACGATGGCCAGTTTGGATCCTGGAGCTTATGCTACATCATCACCAATTAAAATGCAAATTCCAATTGCAAACGCTTTCTTCATTATAAATTTAATTGAGACCACTCTCGGGCCAGCAGCACAAACACAATTTTGCTCTCTTAGTGTGCCACATTTCTGCCTGCCGTAAACATGCAAGAATGGTTCATGATGGGAATGTTGTTATCCCGTACTATGTGCTCCGCATCCCCTCTCTTTCTCTCACTCCACATAGTACCCCAAGATGCCAATCATCCGATGGAGGAATTATAGAATGGTGCTGCGGCGTTCCCAGCTTTGCTTCGGAATACTTAGTTAGATTCGAGCGACGATGCATCGCTAGGTACCGATGGTGGAGGAATCCTTTTGATGAAAGTATGCAAACGGTGCAAGTGCAATCTGTAAATTATTCAAAACCACCGGCACCGATCGGACATTATTGAATTCTTGGCGTTTTAAACTCACTTGGTAAATAAATAATAAAAAAAATCAATTCAGTTTGAATTTGACTCATTTGGCAGAGCTACCCAACAAACAATTTGAGCTGATTAAAAGCTGAACTATGCGACACTTTGACTATGACTATGACTATGACACTTTATGAACTATTTTTTGCGAATTTGAGTGAATCGAACTCAAATATGGATCAAATTCAATGGTCACATAAAAAATCGTCTTCACATGAAATTTGGTCACACACTTTTCCCCCCGGGTGGGACTGACGATAATCCCGTTCTCCGTACTGTTCGTTCAGGAAGGAGTCCAATTACTTCACCGGATCAACACACATTGCTCTGGGCAATTCATTTTCTTCGTTGTTTCCCAGTGTTTTAAATTCCTTCCAGAAACAACCATATAACTCACTGCACTTCCTTTGATGATGATGATGATGATCGCCTAGCGACCTGATGTCATCCTATTCTCCTCCGCTGTATGTACACCTAATCCTGGCGAGGGAACCCAGCGTGTCAGACTCAAGTGCGTGTATGTGTCACACATGACATATCAAACTGAGTCACAGCGGAGAATGACGAAAACGGAAGGTATTCTCCGATTCTCTTGCCGACGACAAACGACGAAACCACCGGGTCATATTTCAAACGCGCTTGCCATATTTTATCAAAGAATAAGAAATGCATTTACATACGTAGGACCAAACTACACACAACCTCCGCCGGGTTGAACACGGAGGAAGCATACATCATATGCAAGATGTAATGTAAAACAAAACCAAAAAATGCTGGAAGCAATTTTGACTCGAGGGTCTTCGGAGGAATTAAACAGAATAAAAAAAATGCAGTTGAAAGTGAGGTTAAGGAACTCTGAAGGCGCGAGCGCACGCGGCCGTCCCTAACGATTGAAATCGAATAAAAATAAAAGGGGACAAACGAAACCGGAGAAAGAGTAAAACATTGGAGTGTAAATCCGAGAGAGGGACAAGTATTTGTTTACATTTCCGATTGCCACGTCAAACGTATAATTTAATACCCGAACAAGGGGTATGTACGGCTGGGCTGGGGGTGCGGATAGGGACATAAGAGGGCCAAATGTTTGTTGTGATTGAATTTTAAATTTTAATGCGCTCCGATTTCTGTTTGCGCTGCAGTTGAGTTCATTCGGAGCGAAAATGCTGAATCAGAGATTTATCCGATTGTTGTACCATGTACTTTAAAGCAATCGGAATATTTTCCACCATCGATATGTTTAATTTATCAACACGGGGAGCGTGGAAAGTAGCATAAATCAGTGTTGGTATTTTCGCACCACTGTTAGCCTTTTTACGTTTGGGGCTGTTTATAAACTACGTAGACAATCGCTCAGTGCTATTTTTGGAAATTTGTATGGAGCGTTGACACTCAACAACTCTTCTTAGGTGTCTAAGTGGCTGATAAACAGTAGGGTGCTATTATCACAAAGTTAACCCAAAATATGAGCCTGAGCAAAAACTTGTAAAACTTATGGAGCTTTAGAGGTCACGCAAATGGATTGAAATTTGAATGGCCATTATGATACATCTTTAAATTTCACTACTATCTTTCTATTTTTGGTTAAAGTTGTCAGAAGACTGTTATAATATGTGGTTGCCATGCCAATGATAAACAAGCCTATCGTTGTCATTGCGTATAGGTTTTTTAATGAACCACAATGCAATGTAGAGTACGCCAAGCGACTTAAAGAGAAAACGTTATCCAAACCGTTAGTTTTTTTTCCTTGATTTGTTTTCCGTCGATCTTGTTTTCCGTGCTGAGCACCAATGCTACCGACGCCAGGAAGGCAGCTCCCACACCTGGACCCTACCTATCGACCCATCAACTCATGAACCGGGGACCACCGGCTTTACTTCCCTTCCGAAGGAAGGCGTGATCAGAGATGTTATGCCGACTGGGATTGAACCCAGGCCTGCTGGGGTGAGAGGTAATCACGCTTACCACTACACCACAGGCACCGCTAAACCGTTAGTTTATTTGTTGATTTTTCTCTAGCATCCAAAACGTCAAATACACAGTGAAAGGTTATTCAGCTGAGTTTTTAACGAAAGAGAAAGCAGGGTGGCCAGCAAACCGGGAAAACCGGGAATACCGGGAAATATCCGGGAATTTGAAAAGTAACCGGGAAAACCGGGAAAAACCCGGGAATTCGGTGAGAGAACCGGGAAAATAAATTAACCATACCATAGGATAAATTTTTAAACCAGAATTTCAGAATAAATCATTGAAACAGAGTTATCCTTTACCAAATGAATGTCTTGCTCTATTTGCTGCATATTTTTTTTTTTCAATTTCCCGTGTTATTGTTTTTAGAATTTAATCACTCAGCAATATTGAAAATTGATTTTTGTCGCCTTAATTTCAGATGTAAAGTGCATGGTCCTTAAAAGAAAATATTGAAGATGCTGGACTTTCAAAACAAAGATTTGTAAAAACCGAAACTAAATTATTCTTTTCCGGGGGTTTAATTTTTCGTTGTTCAAAATTCTCATGACATGAATTCCAGAATTAACTTGGAATTCGGCTCTGAATTATCTTGAAATTGTTCTGAAATAAACCAGAAGACACTCCGCGTAATAATTGCCGTTGAATTTTTTTGGAATTTCCTTGCAACCCCGTCTAAGAATTTAATTGGAATGCTTCTTAGAATTCCCTTAAGCCTATTCGAAAACTTTGATTCCTTTGAAAATATTTTCAAAAATTTCTTTTAACTCTATTCAAAACAGCAGAAATCTTTCGAAATTTTATTTAGAAACCCCTTGGAGTATTTTAAAGAATTTCTTTCTAATTCTCAGAATTTTTTGCAATAAATTTTGTTGGAGTTCTGTGATGAACCTTTCGCACTAGGGTTGAAATTATTGCCAGCACAATCTAAGAACTCTGTTTCTTGTTGAATTCTGATCATAATTCTCTTTGAATTCTTCTTAAAATTCATCTCTAATTTTCTTCACGATACCCATACCAATCTCATCAGAATCACGTAGGAATTTTCCGCAATGTTTTGTTTTTGACAACTCCTTTTTAAATCTTCTAAAATTATCTAACAATTTAATTTAGAATTTGTATTCTTCTCCACAGAAATCCTTCCAAATTCATCTAACAATTATTAAGGTTTTCATGTCAGAATCTGCTCAAAACTTTTCCTTCGAAAACTGTGTGGGAATCTTAAAATGCTTCCAAGTCTCAGAGCGTGACAATTATGACTCCACGACTCATAAGTATGATATTTATTTAAATTTTCAAATCTGTGATCTTGAATTTTTTCCAAAATCTCACATTTTAATTATTTTTACTCCAAATCTTGCATCACAAAGATTGTTAGTAATCACAATTTTTTTGAAAAAAATTCTAGTTTCAGACACTACTCAAATTTTAAAGCCCCAGAATCTTGAGAATCTACGATATCTCACGACGCCTGAGTGGAGCAAGGATGAATCCTAGGATGCCAGTGAAGGACGCGACTGGTCAGTTGCTCACCGACCCCACTGATCAGCTGAAACGCTGGTTTGAACACTTCGAACAGCTTCTACAAGTTTCGTCGGTCAACCAGCCATCAACATCTCGGCATGAACCGCCAAGAGTGCGACGCATCACTCGCTTCAATTCTGAGGCGCCATCCCTACCGGAGATCGAAGCTGCTATCCGAACCATGAAATCCAACAAGGCTCCCGGGGTCGATCGCATATCAGCAGAGATGCTCAAAGCTGACCCCATGCTATCTGCACAAATGTTGCATCAACTATTCTGCAATATCTGGGACACCGCGACTTTTCCGGCTGACTGGATGCAGGGCGTCTTAGTGAAGGTCCCAAAGAAGGGGGACCCAACTGTATGCGATAACTGGCGTGGCATTATGTTACTGTGTTGTGTTCTCAAAGTTCTATGCAAAGCTATCCTCAACCGGATACAGGAGAAGATCGACGCGACTCTCCGACGGCAGCAGGCGGGATTCCGTGCTGGAAGATCCTGTGTGGACCATATTGTCTCGCTCCGCATAATCTTGGAGCAGGTCAACGAATTCCAAGAGTCCCTTTACTTGGTTTTCATTGACTACGAAAAAGCTTTCGACCGACTCAACCACGAAAACCTGTGGGGCGCCCTAAGGCGCAAGGGAGTTCCGGATAAAATCGTCAACCTCATCGAAGCTCAGTATGAGGCTTTCACGTGCAGGGTGCTGCACAACGGAGCCCTATCTGACCCTATTCGGGTAGTCGCTGGAGTGAGGCAAGGATGTATTCTATCACCGCTACTGTTCCTCATCGTAATCGACGAGATAATGGTTGGTGCGATCGACCGTGTGCCGAACCGTGGGTTGCTCTGGCAGCCTATTACAATGGAGCATCTAAACGACCTAGATTTGGCGGATGACGTTGCTTTAGTATCACAACGGCGTTCTGACATGCAGAGTAAGCTCGACGATCTCGCCGAACGCTCCTCAGCGGCAGGTCTCAACATCAACGTCAGCAAGTCTAAATCGTTGGATATCAACACGGGAAATCCATCCAATTTTACGGTAGCTGGTCAGGAAGTGGAGAAGGTTGAAAGTTTCCAATATCTTGGCAGCCAGATAGCGTCGGACGGCGGAACCAAGAGTGACATAGGTGCACGGATCAAGAAGGCAAGGGCTGCTTTTGCGAGTTTACGAAACATCTGGAAGTCAAATCAGATTAGTCTCCGCACGAAGATCCGAATTTTCAACTCTAACGTGAAATCTGTACTGCTGTACGCTAGCGAAACATGGTGCGTATCAGCGGAGATCACACAGAAGCTGCAGGTGTTCATCAACCGATGCCTGCGGTATATAATTCGTGCTTGGTGGCCTCACAACTGGATTTCGAATGCCGAGCTCCATCGACGGTGTCACCAGAAGCCGATATCGACAGAAATTCGGGAACGTAAGTGGAGGTGGGTTGGCCACACTCTACGGAAGAGCGGAAATGAAATCTGCAAACAAGCGCTGGATTGGAATCCAGCCGGACATCGCAGCAGAGGCAGACCCAGGGGCTCATGGCGGCGAAGCCTAAACAAGGAGATTAAGCAAGTCGACCGGAATTTGACCTGGGCCCAGGTCAAGGCGAAAGCAAACAATCGCCCAGGATGGAGATCTTTCACGTTGGCCCTTTGCGCCAGGGATGGCGCTCAGGACACTTAACATAACCAGAATCTTGGGAATCTTCTTAAATCACATTTTTTGTCCTTTTAGTAAATTCCTTTCAGAGCGTTCTTAAAAACACGTTCAATTTGGTTTTCTTTGTTTAATATTTACAACCGGGAATTTTTTAAGATTTAAACCGGGAAAACCGGGAAAAAACCGGAAATTTCAAAATGAAAATTCACTAGCCACCCTGAGAAAGTCGATGAAGAGAATCGATCAATGCAGATAGGACCTTTTGAAATGTTTATCTAGAAATGTTGTTACTAGCTCAGGACTATTCAGAGAGAGCTTTGCATTGAGCTTGTAATTCATTGAAAGGTCCCAGTGCTGAACCTGATGTTCTAAAGTTGATTTCAGACCTCTTAAAAATAAATAAAAAATAATTCACATAACGAAAGAGGAGTTCAATGCAGTTTATAAACCCAAATAATTTAGAGTTTTGCAGCACCTTACTTACTTGAATACTTGATGGGCTACGAATCGCCTTGTTGATTCTGGGCCGAACGAAGTAGCCTTCTCCACTGGACTCGGTCCTGAACCAATCGCTTCCAGTCGCCACGACCGTTAAGCGCCCTGATGTCCTCCTCGACTGCAAAAAACCAACGTGTGCTAGGTCTACCCCGGACTCGACGACCTCTACGCCGTTTAAAAAAAATCATGTAAATTTCTGAGAGATATAGTGCACATGTTTCTATATATGCTGATGACATGAAACTTTTCATGGAGATATCTAAAGCACCTGATCTTCAAATATTTCAAAATGAAATTGACGTTTTTTACACATGGTGTAAGAAAAAATTGTTAGAACTAAATATTAATAAATGCAATTCTATATCGTTCAGAAGAAAGCACGCTGTAATACACGACATAATTACTCTTGGCTAGAAAACAATCCATAGATCCTATCAAGTCAGAGACTTGGGTGTTATCATCGACTCCAAGTTAACTTTTGCTGATCACTACAATAACATTATCTACAAAGCAAGCAACATGCTTGGGTTCATTAAAAGATTTAGTTTGCACTTCAATAATGCCTACACAATCAAAACACTTTACGTAGCATATGTGAGGCCTCTTCTCGAATATTGTAGCATAGTTTGGGCTCCATATCATGATACACATGTAAACCACATTGAATCAGTTCAAAAGCAGTTCTTGTTGTTTGCTCTAAGAAAGTTGGGTTGGACGAGTTTTCCACTTCCATCTTATGAATCGCGTTGTATGCTAATTAATTTAGATGAGCTCAAAAAGTGAAGAAAGTTCGTAATTATTGCTTTTATTTTTTTTGTTCATTAATTTATTTGATAAGGCTCAACCAGATTAACTTTACAGAGCCGAGGATTCTTGTTCACTATACAATACATCTTAAAACTATAGTCAAAAGGTACAAGACAATAAACGCTTTATCTTCCGCTATCCAAAATTGCAGCAATGGACGCAAAACGTGGTCAACACTCACACACTCATCACGAAACGGTTGCTTTCCAAAGTCGACGACGCATCGACCGAAAGAACTGTTGATGAAGAACAATGAGGAGGACCACACAATGGTTGCTGCCGAGAAAACAGACGATCGCGTGACACACATCGAGAGTGGCCTGCTTTTGTCAACAGCCAATTAAACACTGTGATTGCTTTTATAAACGATGTGATTTCGCAAATAGTTAACAGCCCAGAGATTTTGGAAAATATCAATTTTTATGCTCCCACTCGCTCACTGCGGAATAGAAATTTGTTCAGCATCAATATGAGGTGATTGAACAACTGAGCAACTGAAATCCGATCAGTGGGCTGCAGAACGCGCTAGCGGACATCCTTTCGTCGTGTACTGGAGAACAATCTACAACGCCACACGTGGTGATTGAATAACCACCTCGATTTTTAAATCTGTGTTAGCGAAAGCACTTTTTGCAGTCAATCGGTGAGGGTTTTCATTATTATAGCAACAGTTGCACATTCGTGCAATTTTCAAAAGTGATCTTTTGAAAATTTATAAAGTGTTCATTAAGCAGATTTGTAGATGTCATTCCAATCGATTCGCTTGCTTAGAATTAATATCCATAAGCTATTGACAGAGCTATAAGTGGTCGAATCCTGACCACTTCTTGTAACGCGGCCGATTTTGGTTTTTTGAAATTGCACCCCCAATATGATGCCGAAAGACGTCAAAAAGGAAAAACAGTAATGACCTTCGGTGAAATGTCCTTCGGTGAAACGTCTTTCGGTGAAACGTCCTTCGGTGAAACGTCCTTCGGTGAAACGTCTTTCGGTGAAACGTCCTTCGGTGAAACGTCTTTCGGTGAAACGTCCTTCGGTGAAACGTCCTTCGGTGAAACGCCATTCGGCGAAACGTCCCTTGGCGAAATGCCCCGCTTCCGTTTTTATCTCTTAATATCATGATTGTTTTATGTTTCCAATGAAAAAAAAATGAGATTTGATGAACACATGCTCCTTCCTAAAAAGCAATGTACGCTCTTGATAATGAAACAATTGTCTTTCGTATGACTGGATCTAGGCCAACAACACTCATCGCATCAATTGAACAACCTGAAGTACGCATAGTATAGATTGTATCAAAACACTTCAACAATGCTTACTGACTCCGAATGGGAAAATTATCCAATCAAACAAGGGCCAAAACCAATTGTTCCTGTTGATTCGCGAACGCACTTCAGCACATCACCAGTGCCAATCTCTCTACCGTTAGGCCACTCATAGAAACAAGCAAATAAAACCATCATGATCATCATCATCATCATCCTGGCATCTTCACATTGTCGTCGTCTTCCAAATCAGGACGCGTTCCTGTTGCTCTTTCTTCTCAGGACCCCTCAAAACAGGAAACTGTTCCCAATCTGGCCTGGAGTGCCTCCGCGCCAGATGGAGGCCGTTAATGTTTCAATCTAGATTTCCTAACAAAATTTTGCCAAATTGAATCAATCCGAAGCGAAAGAACGTGCCTTTTGAGAGCGCGGTGCTGGTGGCGACGGTATGTGATTATCAGAAAGTAAAGAAAGAGGGAAATTTTCCATGAGCCTTTTTTTCCCGGTTGTTGCTTTTTACAAGGGTGCCCGTCGATCCGATGCTTGATGGAGGAGGGTTGAAGAAGCTCCGTCTTCACTTATCAATTGTCAGGATTGATTTCCTGATTCGATTGAACGCCGCAGTTGGGGAGGTAGGTTTTTGCCAAATCCCTTGCGGAGGCTCTAGGCGGCTTACACAATTGGACCAAGGGGGAAATTATTACTTTTGGGTAGATCTATCTTGTGCCTGCCTAATATGGAGAATGAATTTGTAATCAAGTTTCGCTGCCTAATTTTCTCGGAATTATCCGTCCTATTGTTGACTGTGGTAAGGGCATACAGCTCAAATGGGTAGAATTTATCTGTTAGTTGATATTTTGGCATTTTGATTAGATAATTCCGAAGGAAATTCTAGCGTATTAAGTCCACTTCCTGGCCCATCACAAATCTGATTGGCAAATAATACACTGTTTACCGGTGCACCTACTACAGCCATCAAGATTCGATTAGATTGGAATCGTTGGTCATGGCCAGGTGCTCTGCTTCGCACTGATCGCAGAATAATTGTGTTCTGTATAGACGCTATGTAGCGCTATATTCTACTGTTTATTTCACAATCCCAAGCCCCCCAGCCACAGAAGATGGAAGTCGGATTGATTGCCTGCGGTAAGATTAGTGAAGCCTAGAGAGGATTCTGAGCACTCGTTCCAGTTTTTTGTTCGTCCATCCCTCTCCCGAGATTCGTTCGCACACGCAGAAGCCAACGTGTGTAAGAGGATTACTCTTGGCTTCGGAAAGGTTGGTTAGGTCCCGGACCCGGAAAGATGCTATATGATGTTATGAATTTAGAATGACGTGCGAAACAAGTGTGCCGGGTTGCGGTTTCGTCTTCCTCGTCTCAATGCCACAAAGCGAAATGCGGGATGGATGAATCATCATTTTCTCTCTCTCTGTTCTCAGTCCGGCGTCGTTGAGTGAATGTCTAGTCCTTACAGTCTATTCATCTTCTGCAGTCGTAGTCGTATACTGGAACTATGGGTTCCATGATGGAAGACAATTCAAGCCGGCAATTTGTAAGCGATTCCGACTCGGTCGGAGCTGAGTAAGTTGCGGCAATTTGGTGCGTCACTTCTCGACGACTGTTATTCGTATTCATTTCGCGTTTGAGTGTGCTTGGACTCAGACTGGTGGGAACATTTTCATTCATTAATTTCAATGGCTTGGAGAACGGACTGACTGACTTTGCAACTGTCAGCTGGCATGGTGGTGCAGCTTCTGTTTTGGAAGTCATCCCATCGGAATTAAATTAGTGATATTAAACCTACATTTTCCGTCGATTCGTGCCGACTGGAATGCAGCATCGAATCGGTCCCAATCCCCGAAAGAAACCGTTGAAATTGATTCGCTTCGCAGAGAAGTGGATCCGACGATTACCCTCGCTAATATTTGTTTATTTTTCCATCTGACTCTCTACCTCATCATCATCGTCGTCGTCGTCGTCGAAGACGTCCAGTTTGAATTCCCGGGGTCATCAAAAGGAACCACACGGTGAAATGGTTCTCCAACCCAACTGCCGTATCGAATTTCAGAACGATATCGGGTTTTATCGTTTCACGGCTCCCTCATCTTCATCATCATCGTCGTCGATTGAATTCTTCGTAGAATGTGAACGGTGCGTGTTATAGTTTGAACTTTCCGATGCCGGCTTGTACGGGGAAATGGAAGTCGGCCGATGCACGGCGAATGAGAATGACTCAATGACTGAGTCGAATCCGACTCAAAATTGCAAAGTTTACCGACTCTCTTTTTTTCTCATACAAATTTCACTCAGTTTAGCAAAAAGTGGAGTTAATCGTAGCACTGAGTAACTCCATTTTTATCGAAAATGAGTAAAATTTGTGTGGGAAAAAATCAAAGTGACTCAACTTGACTCAGTCTCTGAGTTACTTTCAACGGTTATGAGTGGACTTACTCAGTTTTTTCTTCGGAAAATCATTGCACTTCTGAGTCAAATTCGACTCCCTTTTGGGTGACTCTCGTCGGCCGTGCGTGGCAGCGAGTCAAGTTCCACGTACTGCCACTTTTGCGGTTCGGCTTTGGAGCTAATCTGCTTTTTCGGTTTCCTTCGAATTGAGCCGTATGCGATGCCGCTCCCTTGTATGTTTGAATTTTTTGTGTCTCCCGAGCTGAGGAAAATATTGAATTACAACCCCGAACCCCGATTGGATACGATTCACTGGGTAGGAAAAATATGCGGGTGAGCTTTAGCTTCGAATCTAAACGGTTGATCGTTTGTTAAATGAAGGCAAATTTTATTGATATGCAACACGCTGTTCAGTCCAAATAGCAGGACCGGGCAGGTAGGAGCATGTATGATTCGTCTAATTTGGTTTTGGGTCCGAAAATTCTCATTATCTTTCAAGCTCTTACAGTCTGGAAACGAATTTCTTTGTTATGCTTCTCAAGGTTCGATTATAAGAGGTTGTCAGACACCTTGCGAGCACTCTTTGCGATGCAATTTCTCGATGAAGTATTAGTATCTATTTTTCACAAGCTCTCTTTATTCCACCAGCATTCATGAACATTAGGGTGCCAATGAAAATGGTCATCTTAAATTAAAAAAAAAAAACTTCAAGGGACAGCCCTATGGGGTTGTACGCAATGGTGACGTAGGACTACCTGTTGTTATATAATAAATCTTATTTGTTAACTGCAGCAGGAGCTTGGGCTTCGTGTAGGAATAGGAATTTGAGTGGGGTTCTCTCTATTTATACTCTTTATTATGACGCGCTTGACTTAGATAGCTCACAGCGACTCACGAAGAGCTTCTGATTCCGATCAATAGCGGTGCGCCTTCTTCCTCCTTCTATGGATCCTCATGTGGGCTGCAGTTCGCTGCTTGCAACCAGCTTTTCGTTGTGTACTGGAGAACACCACCACTCACTACGAGGTGATTGAATAAACACCGTTAGGTGAGACCAATCCAAGTAGGCGTCACTGGGATGTTCTGAGGCATAACATCTCTGATCACACCTTCCTTCGTGGTCCCCGGTTCATGAGTTGATGGGTCGATAGGTATGGTCCAGGTGTGGGAGCTGACTCCCTGGCGTCGGTAGCATTGGTACTCAGTACGGAAAACAAGATCGACAGAAAGCAAATCAAGGAAAAAAAATATGAACCACCCTGATGTAGCCTCAAATCATGAAAGTGAATGAAAATGAAAAAAACTTGATAGAAGTTTGACAAGACGATTTTGAACAACTCCAGAATACAACCTGATGATATTTTCCAAATTATTTTTTGATGCATTTGGTCAAAAGTTATGCCTTTTCATGTAGGTATTTGGATTTTTTGGACCACCTTTATGACAAATAAGTGAACCACCCTACTGAAGCATCACGTATTACATGCTAAATTGTGGATTAAATCAATACGAAA
Organism: Ochlerotatus camptorhynchus; assembly: GCF_037179485.1. NCBI lineage: Eukaryota > Metazoa > Arthropoda > Insecta > Diptera > Culicidae > Ochlerotatus > Ochlerotatus camptorhynchus. The sequence continues at coordinate 10,084,030 of NW_027040722.1, forward strand.
GCAGTTTGGCGGAGACTGTGAACAGTTTTAGAAGCCAATTCATGAAGAAGCGAATCATTGCATACAACTCTTGAAAAATTCCATGTCCCAGATATTCGAAACAAAATTTACTTGCTAACAAAAATCTCGTCGCACACATGCACTTTTAGACCATCTTTAATTTCCGAAGAAGCCGAATCAAATTTACCCTTCAAAAAATTTCAAAATTCGTAAGTCTTATCTTTTCTGAACATTTCGATTCTTCCCTGAAGTGTACAGGGTGTGGGTAGATCCATGATAATTTACATAGGAGGACCTTCAGATTGACGTTCTAAGATCGCGAATAGCTTGTTTGGTTGTGGAGTGGTCTTTTCTAAAAGTTGAGGTTTTTGGGAGTCTCGAGAGTCCAGGGTTGTGGTCCGGAAGGATCTCGAGTGCTATGGAGCAGAATTGAGGAGAGCGTTTGTTCAGGGTGCCAAGTTGGGCGTATTGGCTGGATTTGGCTCGGATGGGTGACATCGACCACAACTTTTTCAAATTCTGTACCCACTTGAGCTGGAATGACCCAAATTTAATGTTCTGATATATTTCATTTCTCTATTACATAAACTTTCATTACATAAATAAATACTGGGTTGGGTAGCATTATTCAAACTGTAATTGGACGATGGTATGATTGACAGCCGGATTCTAGGAGGGAAAACACACTATCATTTTATTTATCCTACCGATTCGATTGTGGTGATGTGAATTCTACTCCAACAGTTTCAGTGCACCTTCTTAACAAACCATCCTGTAGGAACCTTAATAAGATCGTATCGTTGAAAGACAATTCTTAAATTCCCGTGGATTTCGCGTAGGTGCCTCTGCTTATGGGTCCCTCCCCCCTCCGTTGTTAGCCCTTCATACAGCGACATTGTGAATTCAGATCGGTAGCTCAAATTGATCTTGCTATTAAGTGGTGCTGCATACAAGACAAGATCTTCGAAGGGATGATGGTTTCCTTACATACATACACACTTAGAAATAACTAATTTTACACGTGACGGCATCCATTTTTGTCGTAAAAGTTGAGACGTAAACAAACATGTCATGTAATATTAAGTGCTCCGAGACTGAAAAGTTCGTTGCTCGACGAAAAATACGTTTGATTGAGCTGTATTTCGTGTCTATTATGACTCAAATTTATGTCAAAATTGACACTCGCATATGTCACTATCAGAGCACCTAAATTTACATGATTTTTTCTAAGTGTGTACATACACATTTCGATTCTTCCTTAAAGTTGGTGGAATTGTTTGTAAGATCTCCATAACGTCTGCTAGACTTCCCATAATTTCTCATAACTTTAACGGAAATTTTCCTTGAACTTTCTCGAAATACTTCGGTCTATTCTGATGCTCCCGCAATTTTCCTGAAGATTTACTTACATACTTCCTTGAGACTTGTGGAATATCGTTAACAATTCCTAAAATGCCCCGAGGTTTTCTGGACTTGCCTGGAGTTCTCGGGTCCAATAATTTTCCTGATACTCATGGAACTTTTCTGAATACGCCACAGTTTATTCTTCTCGGTATATTCTAAAATTTCTCCCCACTTTTTTAATGTTCCTGAAATTAATTCCTCGGAACATCCCTGACAAAAATAAAACTGCAGTTCTTAGGACTTCTCTGAAATTCACGGAACCTCTTATAGTTTCTCAAAATTTTCCTAAAACTCGTGATGCTGTCCTGATTTATAGAATTTACATCACATAGATCTTAGTACCATTTAGTACCTTCCCCCAAGAACTACAGATCTTTTAACTTCTCCGAAAGTCTGTTCTTTCCTGAAGTTTTTGGGACTGCCCGGGCTGTGTTTACTGGGAGATGCCTAGAGCTAACTTTTTTTTTAATGTTTTCACAATTCTCCTAAAGTTCTGCAGACTTATCATGACATCTATGAAGTTTTCTGGATGTTCCTGAAGTCATAGAATTCTTTAAAAGCGAAGACAACATATCAGGAGGACTGGCAATTCTTCCATTTTCTCAAACGACCGACATGAGACAGGCACAATCGCGTCATCTGCCGCTCCGAACGAATTGGATAGCAAAAGGTTCCATCCTCAGAAGAAAGGTTTGAGCATTTGCTCATTTTTTATGCGTTGCTTTCACCTTCGCTCGAGCACAGCGCTACTGTGCCTGGCGCTCGGATTCAGGAAAAGTTGTCAGTCTTCTTGATATGTTGTCTTCGTTAAAAGTTACTGCTGTTTTCTTGAAGTTGAAGCTGATAGGCCCAAAAGGTTGTGGGACAAATGTTCAAATGACAAAACGTCCAATGATTGAACGTCGAATGGCAAAAGGTCGAAAGGACAAAAGGTCAAAAGGACAAATGGTCAAAGGTACAGAAGGCCGAATGGACAAAATGTTGAATGATGCGAAGGAGGACAAATGGTCGAATGGACAAAACGTATACATAAAACAAAATATCGAATGGACGAATGATCGTATGGTTAAAAAAGGGACAGAAGGTCAAATGGATAAAAGGTCGAATGAAAATAAGGTCGAATGGTTCAAGGAGGGATAAAAAGTCGAATGATTCAAAGAAGGACGAAAAATCAAATGGCCCAATGAGGGACAAAAAGTCGAATGGACTAATCGTCGAATGATGACAAATGATCCAATGATCAAAGAACTTCAAATGGTCGAATAATTATTAGGTAGACAAAAGGTCTAATGGATAAATGATCCAAAGAGGGACAATAGATCCAATGGGCAATAGGTCGTATGGTACAAAAAGGAAAAGGATGGTGAGGTGTATCTCCTCCAACCAGCACTGGCAAAAGAGAAGATCGCCGATTTGCTCACGTACATTTGGTGTGCGGAAACAGTTCTATCGATTGTTTCACACTCAAGTCGTCATCGGACGTAAGCATCTAGTTGATTTCTAAACCTATCAAGACAGGACACTCTTCTCATGGTTCGACCTTTGGTCCCTCTTCTTACCAATCAAATGTTTGTCGCCCTTCTCATCATTTGTCTTTTGTCCATTCAACCATGTTTTCATTCGAATTCTTGTCCCCCTTCTCATCATTTAACCTTTTGTCCATTCGACCTTTTGAACTTTCGACATTTTTCATATTATCAAATAAAATTTTACAGAAGTTCCCTTATTGTGAACCCTTTGGAAGCTCTCTAATCCTTGCTGAAGTTATCACTGCTCTTCTAGATATGTTTCTGGAATTTTCCTAAAATAATTAATATCTCAAAACTTCCCGACATTTTCAGAACCTTCAGTGAAGCTTCCAAAAAATTTCTGATGATTTCAGTGATTTTTCAAACTTCTAGGTTCTCATTGGTTTCTCATTGAATTCAATGAAACTGGCTTAAGGTTCTCGAAATTTGCCTGGAGTTCCGCGGAATTTTCACAATTTTCCTTAAAATCGTGGCATAAGTTCTCACAACTTCCCTTTAGATCTTTGAACTCAAGGTAAGTTTTTGGTTACTTCTGTTGAAAACAAAAAGTTTGTCCCGGGCTTTTACGGGTTAAAGATCTCAAAGTTATGAACTTTTCGCGCGTTCTCGGAACTTACCTGAACCGGAAGTTTTTTTTTTATTTCTCTGAATATTTTGGATATTCCCTGAAGGTCTTGGATGTTTTCAAAATTGCTCCTTGATTTTATTCTGGACTTCCATTAATTTCTCAGAACTTCTATAACATTCTTGTTTATATTTAACTTTTATAAATGAAACGCATGTTGATCGATGCTTCAGCGCCCAGGCCCAAGCTTTCGGAGTTGGTTACTCCATGACCAAGAGATGACAAAGTCTGTGAAGTTTTACGAAGTTCAATGGAGTTAAATAAAAATCTCTGTACTTGAACTAACAGTCTCGAAATTTCTCTAAAGTTCGCTAAATTTCAAAAAAGTTTGATGTAGTTCTCTGAACTTCTACAACATTTGCTGAATTTCTATAAAATTATCTGCAGGTCTACGAAGATCACTGAGCTTCTACAAAGTTCACTGAACTACTATTTGCTGCAATTTTAGAAAGTTTACAAACATGCTACGCACTACCTGTGTGAGGTTTTCTCAAGTTCTACAATGTATTCTGAAGGTCTATGGAGATCCTTGACATTCTGTAACGGTCTCTGAACTTTTTCAAGGCTCCCAAAATTTCTATGAAGATTTGTTCAGTTAACTGATGTTTTCTTAACTCATACGGATTGCCCTTGACTTCTACGAAGTTCCCTGAGCCCAGTACAAGAATTTCGCCGATCACGTTGGAGCTTTTTTTTTAAATAACGCTGTCATCCCTACTTAGAGGAGTTTACAGATCAGGCTGCAGATGTTTGTGTTCCCGATGTGTTCGTTTCGCCTCCCAGTTATCTTATTCGATTTTGTAAATGTTACATCCGGGAAATATGATGTTTTTTTTATTTTTTTATTAATTACTTTATTTGTACAGGCTCAATCGAATAAACTTTACAGAGCCGAGTTATCATTTTTGTTATACATTATTGATTTCTTATATTTAAAGTTAAAAGAGCTGGACCGGATACTCGCGGTTGTCTCGAGGTTAGTGGGGATTTACAATTTTTTTTGGATGGGAAAAGGGAGAGGAAGGTTTGAAATGTGGTTTACGATACAAATATTTAATTAATCCTAAAACATGAACTAATTTCTATTCATCTTGAAAACAAACATAAAAAACCCACACGTACAAAATACAAACTAAACACAAGGTTAATAAAACTTACAATCTAATGTTAATATTCTTAAAGTAAACATATATGAGTTTCATAAACTCCAGATCACGTCTAGCCAAAATATCCCGAACTGGAACATTAGGTTGTCTACCTCGAGCCCGAAGGGAATCGTACAGTTCAGATCTGACTCCGCGATGCTCAGCACAAGACCAAATAATGTGATCTGCGTCCTGGTAACCTTGTCCACATTCACAGAGATTGCTGTCCTTCAGCCCAACACGGAACAAGTGAGCGTTTAACGAATAGTGATTGGACATGAGGCGAGACATCATACGAATGAAGTCTCGACCCACATCCAACCCCTTGAACCAAGAACTCTTCGACACCTTAGGGATGATCGAATATAGCCATCGTCCCAAACTCCCTTCACTCCACTTATTCTGCCAGCTGACGAGTGACTGTTGACGATAAATGAAGAAAAATTCATCGTAGGCGATTTGTCGATCGTAAATATCGCCTTCCATAGCGCCCACCTTAGCAAGTGAGTCAGCCATCTCATTGCCCGGAATCGAGCAATGAGATGGGACCCATGCAAAGGTGATGACAAAAGATCTTAAAGATAAAGCATTTTCATGAGAAAATACGAGGAGTGCTTTACCGGCCTCATAGAGCGAATAGCCTCGACAGAACTGAGACTATCCGTAAAAATAAAATAGTGATCTGGTGCAAGTGAGGCGATCGTTTCTAGCGTATAGTGTATTGCCGCCAGTTCAGCAACATATACGGAACAAGGAGCTTGAAGCATTCGAGAGGCGCTATGAAATTCGTTAAAAATACCAAAACCAGCGGACGACTCAATTAGTGATCCATCTGTGAAGAACGATCTTGCGGAATCAACTTGGCCAAACTTTGCAGCGTAAATTGACGGAACAATCATGGAACGATGATGTTCTGGGATCCCACGAATCTCCCGCGTCATAGATAAATCAAAACTAACTGAATTGCCGAAGTCGGAGAAGCATACACGATGGGGATTATGCTGTGAAGGGCTGACATCCTGAGTTATGTACACGTAGTACAATGACATAAAACGAGTTTGAGGGTTCAGCTCAAGAAGCTTTTCAAAGTTTTCGATTACCAGTGGGTTCATAACTTCGCAACGGGTGAGGAGCCTGAGGGACAATTCCGAAAACCGATCCGATAGTGGCAACATGCCCGCCAACACTTCTAGACTCATCGTATGAGTCGAGTGCATGCATCCTAACGCGATACGAAGACAACGATACTGGATACGTTCCAGTTTGATGATGTGAGTTTTAGCCGCCGACTGGAAACAAAAACTACCGTATTCTAAAACCGATAAAATCGTTGTCCGGTACAACGTTAGAAGATCTTGCGGATGGGCTCCCCACCACGTTCCGGTAATTGTTCGGAGAAAATTGATCCTTTGTTGGCATTTTCGTCTCAGATACTCAATGTGGGATCTCCAGGTGCATTTTGAATCGAACCAGACCCCAATATATTTGAAGGACATAGAATGCGTGATCGGTTTACCCAAAAGTTGAAGCTTTGGTTGTGCTGGGCTATGCTTCCTAGAAAAAACGACCAACTCAGTTTTCTCCGTGGAGAATTCGATACCTAGCTGGATAGCCCAAGTAGACAAATTGTCTAAGGTATCCTGTAAGGGTCCTTGCAGGTTGACCCCTTTGGGCCCTGTCATAGACACTACGCCATCATCTGCAAGTTGTCTCAACGTGCAGTTGTCACTTAGACAATTGTCAATTTCTCTGACGTAGAAATTATACAAAAGGGGGCTTAAACATGAGCCCTGGGGGAGACCCATGTAACTAAATCGAGAAGCTGTAGAGTTTCCATGAGAAAAGCTCATATGTTTCTCTGACAGCAAATTGTACAAAAAGTTATTTATTAATGGAGAAAGGCCACAAGCGTGGAGTTTGTCTGAAAGGACTTCAACGGATACTGAATCAAAAGCCCCCTTGATATCCAAGAATACAGAAGCCATTTGCTCTTTTTTAGCAAAAGCCAACTGAATTTCTGTGGAAAGCAACGCGAGACAGTCGTTCGTTCCCTTGCCCCTACGGAATCCAAATTGAGTATCTGAGAGTAGGTGGTTCGTCTCAACCCATTTGTCCAAGCGAAAAAGGATCATTTTCTCCAACAATTTTCGAATGCACGATAGCATCGCGATGGGACGATACGAGTTATGATCTGACGCGGGTTTTCCAGGCTTTTTAATGGCTATAACTCTCACTTGCCTCCAATCATCCGGAACAATATTGAGCTCCAGGAACTGACAAAACAAGTTCAACATGCGCCTCTTAGCGACGTCTGGGAGGTTCTTCAACAAGTTGAACTTGATTCTATCAGCCCCCGGAGCCGAATTGCCACACGAAAGGAGCGCGAGTGAGAGTTCCAGCATTGAAAAAGGCTGGCTGATCTCGTCTACAGAATTCGTCGTTTCGCGAGGAATCATCTGTGCCGGCACGGAATCAGGACATACTTTTCGCGCGAACTTGAGAATCCAACGATCTGAGTACTCCTCGCTCTCGTTGTTCGAAGACCGGTTACGCATCCTTCGCGCCGCGTTCCAAAGCGTATTCATCGACGTTTCGCGTGATAATCCGTCCACGAATTGCCGCCAGTATCCGCGTTTCTTGACTTTGATGAGGCTCTTGAGTTCGTGTTCAAGAGCCGAGTACGCTTCGAAATACACGGGTGTTCCACGTTTCCGGAAAAGCTTAAACGCGTCGGACTTTTTACGATAAACCTCAGTGCATTGGTGGTCCCACCAAGGGGAAGGAGGTTTCCTACGCAAAGACGTTCCAGGAACCGGCCGAGTTTGAGCTCGAAGCGCGCTGTCCAAGATCAGATTGGAGAGGAAGTTATATTCCTCCAACGGTGGAAGCCCTTCTACCGACGACACGGCTTCCTCTATCGCGGTCTTGAACGTTGTCCAATCGATATTACGGGTGAGGTCGTACGCGACGTTAACGGATTCCGACGGATTGAACCCACTGGCAATCGAAATTTTGATCGGCAAGTGATCACTACCGTGGGGATCCTGGATCACATTCCACGTGCAATCCAACGATAATGAGTTAGAGCAAAGTGTGAGGTCTAATTTACTTCCATTCGAAGATGGTCCAGCCAAACGTGTTACTTCTCCATTGTTAAGAATTGCCATATTGAAGTTATCACAGAGGTCATATATAAAAGTAGAACGGTTGTCATCATACAGTTCCCCCCAGCCTGTACCGTGGGAATTAAAATCTCCCATAATCAACCGTGGAGCAGGAAGTACTGAACATATATCTGAAAGTTGTTTTCGATTAACAACGGCTCTAGGAGGAATATAAACAGAAGCAATACAAAGGCTCTTACCTTTAATAATAGCCTGACATGCGACAACTTCAATACCTGTAAATTGTGGAAGATTCACTCTATAGAAAGAATGGCACTTTTTGATCCCCAAAAGTACCCCTCCTCCACGCGAATCCTCACGATCCAGTCGAATAATGTTAAAATCATAAAAAGGAAGATCGATATCTGAAGAGAGCCAAGTTTCACAAAGAGCAAATGCATCACAATCATTATTGTGAACTAAAAACTTAAAAGAGTCTAATTTAGGAATAAGACTTCGACAATTCCACTGTAGAATAGTGATCAAATCCCCGACCTCGTTTGGAAAATTATCCATCGAAGGAAATGATTGCTGCAATGAGGGGCCACTTCAATGTCAATTGCTTCAAGAGGGTCTTCACAGTAGGAAGCATTGCCAGAACAATGCTTTTGAGAGGATCAGAAATATTCAGGTACTTGAGAATATCGTCCACAATTTTATCAAATGAGAACAACCCAGATGAAGAAGGGGCTTCTGTTCTTAAAAATGGGACATCAGGGGTTTTGGATGTCCCCGGGAGAGGTGGAAAATCCTGGGTATAGTCAGTTCTTCTGAATCCAGGAGGAGTAGAAACTTCCTTTTTTCCACCACTCCTTGATTTGGGCAAGCTGATTTGGGGTTCTTCATTCTCAACTTTCCGCGAACGGATGCGTTTTCGTTTCCGTGCTGAAAAACAGAAAGAAGTTCCCTCCTCAGCCAAGTCAGAGTCAGTCTCGTCATCTGACAAAAGAGAAAAGGGATTTTTGTCGTTGGTCGATGGCGTGGCCGTCTTAAGCATTTCTGCAAAAGACTGCCGGGAACGTTCCTTAAGTGAGCGTTGTAATTTCTCCCCGCGTTGTTTGTACACCGGGCATGACGAGATACCATGAGGAGTTCCCTTACAGTACACGCATTTTGGTGCGGTAGCTGCACAGGTGTCATCCCCATGCTTCTCTCCGCATTTGGAACAGCGTGCCTTGCTGCCACAGTGGGAGGCCGTATGTCCCAACTGCTTACAGTTTTGGCAGCTCATGACCCGGGGAACGAACAAACGCACAGGTAGTCGAAGTTTTCCCAGCTCGATGTAGTGAGGAAGGGCTGAACCAGAAAAGGTCACACGGAACGAGTCTGTGGGGGTAAAACTCTTTTTACCCTCGCTGACAGATACTGAGCCCAGTTTTTGGACATCCAGTATCTTCACCGGGGGAAGCAAACGGTTCTTGAAACGGCCAACCGCCTGCTTCTCCAAGATCTCGGGGGTCAGACTCGCTTCGGTGACCACACCTTCGATCTCCACATCACGAGCATACTCGAGCGTGAAGAGCTGGGAGGCAGCAATCTCGTTAGCCTGCTTCAGGTTAGAGACGGAGACACGAAGTTTATTGTGCCTAACCTTCGTGATTTCAGTCACGGCCGAGTATCGCTTCGTCAGATCATTAGTAATTTGCATTACATTCAAAGGTTTGTTTCTGGGCTGAAAGTAGACAACCCATGGGCCAGTCGAGTCATCTGGATAGGCTCGCGATCGGGGGTTTATCTGAGCCTGTCCTTTGCCAGACTGAGACGATGAACCAGAGAGAGATGACGTACGTTTTCGACCCTTCTTGCCATCGCGTGGCAAAGTGGTGTCATCTTCCGACAAAACGTCCATTTCGTCTTGCGACAAAATGTCCATTTTGCCGTACTAGTGGGAGCGAAAAACGCTCTACCACTGAAACGATAATCACTCGGACACAATACACAAAAAAAAAACTACAAACACAGAACACAAACTTAAAATTTAACTGTGGGCGAAAGAGAGAAACAAGAACAAAAACTTATCTGATAATCCTATACTACTACCACCGAGCGTTTAAACGGCAGCAGCGGAGCGACGCGCAGCGTGGATGATCTTCGATCAGCGTGTGCGGGCGGTCTTCGTTGGTGTGTGCTTATGTGAGGGTCGGCACTCAGCTGAACACACGATGATAGATGAGCGGTGTAAATGCGGAGGCAGATGCTGACACTCGATGACGATGATCCGTGTGCAGGTATGCGTTACCACGCACCGATGGTGCGCAAAATGGTTGGCGAATTGGCAATCGTAAAAACAATTTTCCTTCCGATGATGCCGAAAACACACTTTCTTCTCAGAAAAAAAACTCACTTTTAGTTAATTATTTAGCTGGGAACTCTAAGCGAGAAAAAACTGACAATTTAAATCAAGCGAATAGTGAGAAAACTTCCAAAATAGCGGAGCGCGAACTAAGTCGACCGTACTTCTTGCTAGGACGCAGTGGAATGGGAAATATGATGTGCCCTGTTAGATTGCTTTTTCTCAGCGGTAAAAATGTAATCAAAGCCGAAACCCTAAAAAATCGTTTGAATGCATTCAACGAAGTGTTTTCGTAAGAAAATCCAGTGAAATAAGGGGTTTCAATTTGGGTTGCCGAAAATAGTCTGTCATGCTGAAGTTGTTATTTCCCCTAGTAATAGAATACATTAGTTGCCTTTTCTGACCCAAAGGTGCGCTGATTGGTCCAAAATCATGTCTTCAAATAAACAAAAGAGTGAATTTGATATTATATAGGTGTGTGTTTTGCTAGAGAGGCTGAAACAAGATTTCTCCAGCATATAGAAGGAGTTCTCAAATGCAAAACCAAAACAAGCAGCCATATTGTAGGTTTATTGGGCTGACAGTTTTAACATCTTTGTTCTTCATTTCATTCCAATAAAAAATGAGTGCGACTGAAAAAGGGGTCAATTGTTCTGATAGCCGATAGAATATCCGTGTTTACAGATATATTGAATCTCACGTTCGTTGCTCTGAAGCCTGAATTCGGAAGATCTACAAAATGTTTGTTAAGGAACGAATTGCTTAACATCGACGTCGACAACAAAACAGCCCATCATTCTTGATCGGGATTCAATAATCCCTTCTTCTTCTTCCTCACATTTCAAGCTTATTGCATATCGCATATTAGCTTATGGCGTGATCTCAACTTACTGTTCTAGATGCACTTCCACAGTTATTAATTGAGAGCTTTCGATGCCTGTACCATTTTTGGAAGTTGAGAAATTTTACAACCCGAAAAAATCCTAGACCGGAACGGGAACCGAACCCAGCCACCTCCAGTATGGTTTTGCTTTCTAGCTGCGCCTTTATCAACTGAGCTAAGGGAGGCCCAATAATCCCGTACCACCATCAATGTTCTATGCCGTTTTAGTTTGGAGAAGCAGGTTCGAAAATGGGTTGCTTTTTTCAAACTATCACTCTCGCTATGAACTGGGTGAACTGAAATGTTGTGTACATGTGTATGTGTAAAAGGCAATGACAGCTAGCTGCCAAGGGATTCCTCAACATCAGTTTTCAGTTTAAATATGCACTGGGCACTTCCTTGCTCGCTGCTGATTGAGTCCGCTGCCATTTTATTTTTTTATTTTCCAAAATTTATTTGAACGCACGCAAATGGGTACCATCAATTACAAGCTAGCTTATGACCATGAAGGAGATATAATCCAACAGGATGATAAAATATGCTTGAAGAATTGCATTGAAATTGCATATTTCATCATTGCTCAAAATTGTATGAAGTTCAACAAAACCGCATATATCTCGTACCATAATTAAAAATTGACATTACTTGCGGTGATTCGGCATATTCATAGAACCGTTTTCTGGCCACCCAGTAACAGAATCGGTCTGAGGATTGCATGTTATAGCGATGCTTAAGATTCTGTGCAATTTAGAAAAAAAAATCATGTATTTCTAGGACGACTTTCAGGAATTGACCGTTTTCCCGGTGATTCCGGATATTTGGAGATTCGTTTTCCTGCCACCCAGTTACATAATCGGTATGAGGATTGCATATTTCATCTATGCTCGATATTCCAAGCAAATATACAAAAAATCTCTTATATCTAGGCTGACTTTCAAGAACTGACCATGGGGTTTTCCAGGAAACTTCAGACCATAATCCTTTCACTAGTTTTCCCGGTCCGGCTGTCCAAATACAAGTCTAATCAATTCCCTATCTGTTTGGATGAAAATCCAATACCTTTCAAATTAGGGCTCAATTTCAAAATATGATGGACGCATTGCTGAGAACCAGCCTAGCCAACATGAATCGATATGCATTATTCTCAGGAGTTACAGGTTTTTTTTCGATCCGATCGACCAAATGCAGGTCCAATCAGGTAACATAATATTTCATTTGAAAGTAGATTCCTATATCTATCAAATGGTGGCTAAATTACAAATATAGATAATCACAATGCTATGGACCAACCATGCTAACATTAATCGATACGCTGTTTGCAGTCTTGGGCTTCTGGCTGTTAACGGATGTTCCGGATTTTCCGGAGGACCAGTAAAGTAAAACGACATTTGAAAAAAAAATCGCTAGGATTTAGATTGATTTTCATGATTGGACACCCGTAAGTGTTCTGGATCTTCTGAAGACTACTTCTCCAAATGGTTTATAAGGCATATGGCGCAGCATCATATTTTCACAAAAATTTATTCGCAGAACAGCCGGTTACCATTCTCCCGGACCCACTCCGGATTGTAGTTGATTCCGTGCGGTCATGATGACCAAATGGAATTATGACCGCTTAAATGGCAAAAAGAAATTTGTGCAGTTAGATGTCTCGCACTCCTCTTGCTGCAGTTAGATTGAAAATCACCCTCAAATTGTGAATTTCTTAGCAGGAACAATATTGGATCCTAAAAGACCCAGAAGCCGGGCGTGTAACTGTTTTATTCTGAGACACTGTACGTGCTCCAAAACTTTTGAAAGTTTACCAGAAGTTTGGAAAAGTCACCAAATTTCAAGATCATTGAGCTTTTGGCTTCAGAGATACAGTCATTTGAATAGCGCATTTGGGCCGAAAAAGGCCCGAATACCATTGCATGGTAAAAATAGATTTAGACGTTCATAACAATGCAATATTTTCTGTCTGACTGATTTTTTGTTGTTTACCTTTTTGACTTTAACCCATACCATAAGTTTTCAATTCATGCGTGAAACTGATGAACCTCGAAAAAAATCCGGGTTCGAACCTAGTCGTTTTTCAGGTTCCTTGGTGGTGAAGCTAGGTTGGTAACTGGTGGTCAAACTATGAGTTTGACAGCTCTTAGGTTACAACCTGGGTGAGGGTTCGATTCAAACTAAAACGGATTTATTCACGGTTAAATATGAAAAGCTCCTTCATAGTTTCTGCTGCTGATGCTTCTTCGTGACAGTTGTGTCGTCGCTGCCGTCACCGAGTTTGAATGGCATGGAAAGCAATTTGATGATGATAAGTGGTGTTATATAATGTAAAGAGTCTTGCAGTTATGGCTACCAATTTTGCTTACAGATCAGAATATTGAAGGAACAGTCCCATGCTCATTCATAGTATAGATTCGATAATTTCGTGTAACTTGCTGACTTGACATGACCAGTTTACTATCACTATTTCCAGCCTTGACTGGTGTTAAGGGGCTGTCCGTTTATTACGTGAACACTTTAGAGCGGGGAGAGGGTTGAGAAGTATAAACGGTCCATGTATATATATTTTTAATTTGGAGCCTCCACCTGTGTCTAAAATCTCTCGAACTTGAGTGAATTTTTCTCATATTCTTTCCTTAACTGACTAGACTTTTCAACAATGTGCCTATAAGTGGCGCAAAACCGTACTGACGCTATTCGGATTTCATAAAAAATAAATTAATCGAAGCAAAAATCATGTTCAAAAGAAAAAGCTATCGCTCGGAAAACTTTGACAACAGAACCATCCAACTTCAAATGATATAAATAAGACAATGTTTCCGGGAAATCGTGCAATGAAAACACTCTTCCCAAAAACAATCCTGATAAATGGATTCCTTCGGATGGCAAACACTGTCTGCCCCTCCCCGAAATCCGCCCCGCTCGGCTAGGTGCTAGGGGGTGGGTGTGCCTCAAACAACACCAAGATTGAATTACCCCAACAGCTGGCAGTTGTGCGGAAACGCAAAACAAGACGTCACCGACGACGGAGGAAGTGGAAGGATTTCCTCTACAAATTGAATACACGCGTTCTCACGCGACACCAACCAGCCTTCTTGCCAATTTTCTGGAGAGCCTTGCAACCCAATACACATGATGTTGGGTTGCGTTGAGTTGGTACTTCCCCCAGCACTACGCAATCCGTGGAATCAACCAGCAACAGCCGTGATGTGTTGTAACTCGAGTATTCTTATCGAGAGAGAAGAAAAAAATTAAGAGACTCGACACAAGAGGGAAGCAGTAGAAAGTGAAAAGTACCTAATTGCGAAATCGAACAAAAACCCCCTACTCACGACGATGATGATGCTAGGTAGGTACAAACGAGAGGGGATGGAAAGTCAAACCCTGCGTTTGGCTTGGCTTCTGCCTTGTACCTACGGAGCTGCAGACGGCAAGCAGTCAATGAGCATCGCAGACGGCGAGCGAGGCCAGGGCAAAAAATCAACAAGCTGACGACGATCGATCTCTCGATTGGCATCGGGAATAAGGGGGGGTTGAGTGGAAAAAGTGAATCGTTGATTCGGGCCCTCGGCTCGGAGTTTTTCAACCGATGAGGGAAAAAATCGACTTGTTGTGTAAGTACTTAGTGGATGGTTGTGTGCCGTTACCAAAGGTTTTCTTCTATCAGCAAGGGTGTGCAATGTTTCGAATATGTTTGAGAACTTTGATGTTGTTGCCACTGCAGTTCTAGTGTTAGAAATCTAAAAACTTTGACAGAGGTTTGTTTACACTTCTATACACGCTAACTTGAAAGTACCCATAAATGGTTGAAAAATACCCATTTTGAAGAAAAGTGGCTTAACTCATTAAATGAGTAAATTTTTTACCCATTAATGAGTATCTGTTACTCATTAATGAGTAATTGTTAATCATTAATGGGTAACAGATACTCATTAATGGGTAAAATTGTTTAATCATTAATGAGTTAAGCCACTTTTCTTCAAAATTGGTCTTTTTTTACTCATTAATGAGTACTTTCAAGTAAGCGTGTAGAGAACAACTGGTGCAATTTTGATCAAAGTAGTCGATCGCGTTCAGAAATAACGTCAAATGGAACTCGAAAATAGCAAAAATATTGTGCTCAAACACCTGGAAAATCCAGAGTGGTCCGGTTCCAAGATGGATAAAGTGCTGAAGATGCCGAAAACAACAGTTTGTCGAGTGCTCAAAACCTAAAAGGAAACCCTGAGTGTGGGAAGTAATCAGCCGACCTACGAAGGAATGCGTTGAAGTCAACCCCGGTCTTTCGATCAGAGATGTGTCCAGAAGATACAACGCCAACTTTTAAACGGTGCGGAACATACTTGCCAGGGAAGGATACAAGTCGTACAAAGTCAGTAAACATCCGAACCGGCGCATGAAGCAGAATTCCGTGGCCAAAAAGCGTGCAATGCTTTGACGAAACACAAGGGCTGCACTTTAATCGATGATGAAACATACGTCAAACTCGATTTTAAGCAGCTTTCAGGTCAAAAGTTCTGCATCGCGACTGGCCGTGGGGATGTGCCGGGAAGATTCAAGTTCGTGTTTGCCGACAAGTTCACAAAGAAGGCCATGATTTGGCAAGCGATTTGCAGTTGTGGCCTGAAAACGGAACCATTCGTCACATCCTCGGCTATGACATCCCAAGGGAAGCTGCCACTACCCCAAAGTGGTTCTGGAGTGGTATGCTACCAGCAAGATCTACTTTGACCCCAAGCTAATGAATCGTCCGAATTGCCCGGAATTTTGACCAATCGAAATACTGGGCAATTTCAAAGCAGCGACTTCGACGAAGCGGCGCACAGTGGGCAAAAATTGACAAAACCGCGACTAAACGGCTGCCAAACGATTTCAGTGAACATGTTATACATATTCTCAAAGGAAAACATATACTGAATCGATTGGTGGTAAACTCATTGACCGGAGACTTTTGCGTACCGAGATAGAGGGCCAGGATCAACCCGAATTCCCGGTAAAGTAGCAAATTTCACTATCTATCGACATAATTTTACACTTAACTTATCGTATATTACTGGAAATTGATAGTACTAAGTATATATGGTGTGAAGACACCAAATACGCCCTCAAGGAAACTCTACTGGCCTGAAGGAGGATTCGGAACGACCGATAAAGTGGCCACATTATAAAAATGATCCTAGAGCCTTGCGATTTTTTCTATGTTGTTCAGAATCAAGAGATCAAAGCGTATTTTATATGGAAACTATATTTTGGGGGTAGCGTGGCCATATTCTGGTTCTCCAGATAATCTGAATTGACCGATGAAGTGGCCACATTATAAAAATGATCCTAGAACCATGTGATTTTTTCGATGTTGGTCAGAATCAAGAGATCACAGCGAATTTCATATGGAAACTATATGTTGGGGTATAGTGGCCATATTCTGGTTCCCCGGATAATCTGAATTGACCGATAAAGTGAATTCCGTTCAGTGGGACATCCACTCAGCAACCAAAAAATCAGTACGAGGACATCCTGCACTCACTCACCTGGAAGTGAAGTTGGAAGCCAGACAAATTGCTGACTGCCTTGAACAACATTTCAAAGTACAGGTTAACCGTCCGAAACCAGGAGGAAGTGGTAGTTCCAATAACGGCAACCTTGCCCGCCGTTTGCTTTCAGAGCCTGACATATTTGCCGATATTTTAAATGTTAGTAGGAATATGATGCAAAATTTGAGACTGATCAGCAATTTGGCGCTTATTAGAGGCCCGGATGGGTCTAGATAAGCCTTTTAATTTTACACGTATCACAATACCTAAATTGAAAATTTTTCCCAACTTGTGCGGTAGACAAATGCTGAACAGTTTAGATTGTACGACCTACTTTATCGGTCTAGCCGGATTATTCGGAGGACCAGGATATGGTCATTTGATCCCAAACTATAAATTCCATATTAAGTACGCTTTAACCTCGTGATTCTGAACAAACAACAGTTCTAGAACAATTTTTAAAATGTGGCCACTTGACCGATAACAATCCAGATTATCCAGAGAACTAGAATATAGCCACTATACCCAAAAATATAGTTTCCACATTAAAAACGCTTTGATCTCTTGATTCTGAACAACATAGAAAAAATCGCATGGTTCTAGAACAATTTTTATAATGTGGCCACTTTATCGGTCGTTCCGGATCCTCCTTTAGGCCAGTAGAGTTTACGTGAGGGCGTATTTGGTGTCTTTACACCATATATACTTAGTACTATCAATTTCCAGTAATATACGTTAAGTAAAGTGTAAAATTATGTCGATATATAGTGGCATTTGCAACTTTACTGGGAATTCGGGTTGATCCCGGCCCTCTATCTCGGTACGCAAAAGTCTCGCCAATGTCGGCCAATGAGTTTACCACCAATCGATTCAGCAGAATTTTTCCTTTGAGAATATGTATAACATATTGACTGAAATCGTTTGGCAGCCGAGACATTCAATTTGGTCGCGGTTTTGTCAATTTTTGCCCAGTGTGCGGCGGGGCAGTCAAGGACATCCTGCAAATGCGGGGAAAATAATAAAAAAAAGCGCAGATTCCGTGTCCGTTTACACTGTGCGGGCGCTGATGGGATCTATCAAGAGGAAGGTTCGAGATTTCGTTCGAACTGGAGAATTGTAACCATCTAATGCTTTTACTTTGATGTTTTAATAAAAGTACTGTAAAGCAACCATAAATGGACTTTTTAAACTTAATCACGAATTACAGGCCTTTTTGTGCGTACCAATTTACTTTTAGTCAGCCTTTAAGACTCTCGAAGTGTTCATAAACTAGTAGGCAATAATCTGAATGATCTGGTAGGTAAGAAGTTCATTGGAATTGATTATTTGAATATGTATTCTTAATGTTTTCTTAATTTCCTACAAAAAGAATTTGATTCTTAAAAGATACATAAATTAGTAAAATTAAATGAAATCATCATTCTAGAACAGTAGGTTAACTATAAAGTGAAAGTGTGCTGAAGATATACTATATTTCTGTAAGGATCCTAGCAGATTTGTTTACGGTAAAAACTGGATTGATTGGAGAATAATTTGGAAAAATAATGCACTCTTAAATGTAAGTAATGAAAGTGAAAGTTAATGCTTTTCCGTTGATACTGACTCCACACCCGTTCGAACCACACCCAAATTCAAAATGCATCAATATTAACAAGCATTGCAAATTCGCAAAATGGGAAGTATTTAAATTTTGACAAATACAATGTTATTGTATAGTTATATTAATTCTACTACTGAAATGACAACTTCAATTCCAAGATTCCAAGGACAGAAAAGTGCTACTAAAGGACTTCAGGAAAGTCCTGCCAAAGTTCAGGAAAGTCCTGCCAAAGTTCAGGAAAGCCCTGTTAAAGTTCAGCGTAGTCCTGCCGAAGTTCAGGGAAGTCCTGCCGTAATTCAGGGAAGGCCTGCCAAAGTTCAGGGAAGTCCTGCCATTTCATTTCTTGGAAATCAGAGTTGTCCTGATGAAGTTCAGAAAAGTCCAGCCGACGTTCAGGGAAGTCCTGCCGAAGTTCAGGGAAGTATTGCTGAAGTTCATGGAAGTCCTGCTGCAGTTCATGGAAGTCCTGCCGAAGTTCAGAGAAGTTTTGCTGAAGTTCGAGAAAATTCTGCCGAAGTTCAGGGAAGTCCTGCCAATGTTCAGGGAAGTTCTGCCGAAGTTCAGGGAAGACCTGCCGTAGTTCAGCGAAGTCCTGCCGAAGTTCAGGAAAGTATTGCTGAAGTTCAGGGAAGTCCTGCTGAAGTTCAGAGAAGTCCTGCCGAAGTTCAGAGAAGTCCTGCCGAAGTTCAGAGAAGTACTGCCATTTCAATTTTTGGAAATTAGGGAAGTCCTGATGAAGTTCAGAGAAGTCTTGATTGAAACAGTTGATCTTCGAATATTATAATATAGTTATAATTATTCCAATACTGATATAACAATATCAATTTCGAGATAGAGAATAAATTTCAAAAGGGTGGATTCAAAATGACGATTAGTTAAAATAATCGTGGATCCAAGAAGGCGGATGAATTTCAAATTATTAATTTCAAGATGTTAAGATGTTTTGTGCGGACGTTCCAAATCACATCGTTCTTCCACCAGTGAAGACAGCTTATGCACATATACATGCAAAAGCTAATTTATTGCTTAGGAAAACAAAATCTAATGATTCGGGTTGCATTACAAAAAAAAAATGGTTTTTATTGAAATAATGCATTTAACAGGTACATTGTCTTCGGAAGAAATGTTCCTAATAATATTTTGAAACGATCTACGGAAGTGAAATATGACCTTTCATACGAAATACTTGTGTAATTGATAAGCAAAGTTAGCCACCACTATGATAGTGGTCCTAAAATTGAACTTAGAAAATAGTTTTCAGAAAATTTAAACAATAAATCAATCTTGTAAAAATTTGCTAGAGATGGCAATATTAGTTCTTTAATTTTGCACGGAAGAGTTTTTTTGATTGAGCATTGCGTTATTTTGTAAAAAAAAATCGATGAAGTAAGTCATTCTAAATCGATACACTTTCACCTTGAATCAGTTACTAGGAATCAATATATCTATTGAAACTATTTTATGTTTGAAGAAATTAATAAATAAATTTGCTATCAGGAAGAGTGCTTAGTTTTGTTTTTTTGCAAAGGAAATGTTTCGGAATTTTTAATAATTTCAAGGAGCTGTTTTGGACTTATTCATATAGGGTAAATGGATGTTTTTTCGGCTTAAATGCCTAAAATTTGGGCCTGTACATAAGTTCAGCAATCGACTAAATTTTCAATTGTCACCAAAAATTAACATTAATGCCGCCCAATGACGTGGTCATCTATAAAAAAATGTTAAGTAGCAGATATTTAGCGATGGGCCCAATCTTAGATCCATAGACCAACATTAGAGCCATTTCCCCTACTTAAATAAGAAACATATATGCATAAAAAAGTTTGATTAAATCAATTCTGGAAGTTGTTCATCATTTTTGTGTTCATACATACACAAATCCTCCGAGAGCACGGTAGGTAATTAGATCTACTTACTGCTATTCTCGTCTGTTTTATAACCAACCCTAACCTAATTTTCATTTCCGTGATTCATGGGTTGAATTCTGCGACTTAGATTTTGTTTCGTGGTTAAAGGCTTGTAGTAACAAATGTTAATACTAATTCAAAGACTTGAAAAAATATTATTCTGAGAACAAAATCATGATTTTTATAGGGAATTATTTTTGAAAATCCTCGGAACATTTCTATTGTCGGAGTCCAGGTACGAGTGAAACGCAAAAGGTCGAAGGACAAAAAGTTCAAGGGGCTACAAGCCGAATGGACGAATTGTCGAATTAAATAAAAATGGGCAAAAGGTCGGATGGACTAAAGTTCGAAACGGACGATAGGTTGAAATCGACTAAACGTCGAATGAAAAAAAAAAAGGCAAATGGAGAACCGAATGGTGATCTATCGTTCCTTCAGTGATGTTGTCCCAACGGTACGTGGATGAAGACCAGTGCTGTTGTCATAAAATTTGGGCAAAGCAGTTATTTTTTTTTTTTTCATTTGGCGCTTCATAAACAAAATCTAAATGGCACTAACGGGATCAAATCTATGCATCAAGAAGTATTTCATACATTTTGCCATTACTAAGAGTAGAATTAGTGACATATTTTAAAACTCCGAACACGATGCCTCTGATAAAATGTGTAATGGAAAATTGGCAATGATTTTAAATCTATTGATCTTTACAGTATTTAATTTCAAACAATGCCAATAAAATTGAAATTCGTCAATAAATGGCTGAGCTATGAGTTTTCAAACATTGCAAGTTTTCCGTTACAAATTTTACCGGAGGCATCATACGGAGTGTTAACTGGTCATTATACTTCATATTCGTCAATTGGTACAAGGCGATATGACCGGGTGTCTGCTACATGAAAAAACCCTGGAAAAACGGGAATTTTCAAATTATCTGATTATGGATATTTTCAAGAATGCAATTTAATTTAATTTTACTATTTATATTCATTCAGTACTCGAACTTAAAAGATCCGCAGTGAATAATTCTACAGTATCACATATCATTTTAAAAATGCAGAGGCTGGCAATATATTTTTGTTGATGGTGGAATATACATAGGGGAATTTACGTATTCTCGTCAATCTAAGCAGCGTCCGCACTTCTGTTAGCATTTTTTCAGCGTCACGCACATATATGACGTGTCTGTTTGTTAAAATTCATCTGCTGCTTGCTTCTCTATCCATTCCAATCGACAGAATTTTTCAAAACGGTTTGAAAGCGTTTTTACAACGCTCCAAACTTCTCAGGTGAGTGTGACTATTGTCGGCAGCCTCTTTTTCTTCGGCAACCTTCCCATTAGAACTGCGTGTTAACCAGCTGTTCTATTATCGGCAACTCGAAATTAACCCCTTTTTGCAGTGCGTATTCTTCATTTGAAGATAAATCTGGCATAATAGGATTGCTCGGTCGTACAGATATAATCATATTGAGGCTGAAAGACTAAAGAATCGTTTGGATACATTCAGGGAAGTGTGTTGATGGGAAATCATAGTGAAATTATCGTTTAAATTGTGGTTGCCGAAAACAGTCAATGGGTGCCGAAGCCGACATTTACCCTATTATACACAAATATTAAACTTTAAAAAGTTTTTTGTAATTCTGAGCTAAAAGTCATGATGTTTTAAGACGTTTTCCAGAACCTTCTTCTTCTTTCCTTTATTTAACGTCGGTCTCTGTTCCGCAATCTAGTGCCAATCACCGACGGACATCGATTGCCATACATTGACGGCAATCGAATGTGCAAGAAGGCAGCTTCCACACCTGCGTAGGATATCGCACCCATTCAACACACATGGGCCGGGACCAACGGCTTTACTTCCCTTCCGAAGGAAGACGTGACCAGAGATTTTTATGCCTCAGAAAAATCCCACCGACCTCGGCTGGGATTGAACCCAGACCCATTGGGGTATTAGAAAGCAGTCACGCTTACCACTACACCACCGGCGCCGGCTATTTTTCCAGAACCTGTATCGTTTCAATTTGGCGTCTTCCAATAAATTGTAACTTCTGTTCGCTCGTAGCTGTTGACGAAAGCAGCTGTGTGTTTTTTTTTTTTTTTTTTTTTCGGTGCGAGTCATCGATAATGTGTTTTTCGATAGCTGTTCATTGTTTGGAGTTCGTTCGCTTTTGCTGTTACCCCGTTGGAAGCAAACAACTAACGAAGATGTCGGTCTAAATAAATCTGACGATAAGATTCAGCTGCCCACATGGATCGGCGAAACCATCTATGGAGGATATTGCGAATTTTATGACATCGCTGGATGCGAATCCCACTCAGATGATTGCCACATATCGCATACTGGAGGAAAAATCTATGTTCATTAAGTTCAAATCAGATGAGTACAAGCTTTATTGTTTTCTACACAACCGTGAACAATTAAATTTTCATTATGCCGATGGGACGTCAGTCGAGTTACGCATGTCGCACTGTTCAGTACGTTTACGAGTTTACGACCTACCACCAGAAGTCCCGGATAACGATCTAGCATTGAGCATCTAGAAAGGAACACGATAATTCCCAACTCACACTGCTTCAAACCGTACTGTTCTTTGATCCACGGAAGAACATACTCACTTAAAATCCCGATGTAGACCTCCGTGTTGACCTTCTCGCCTTCTGGAATGAACACCGGGTCCATTTTTTTTCCATCGGAAGCCACCAATCCAAACACCATAACGCTAGCAGGATGCTTGGTCAGATACACGTTTTTGTGCTCGTCGGCCACGTCTTTTACCGGAAGAGGACTAATATACCGGTCGGTTCTGGAATTTGATACGGGATCGACGGTAAACATGCTCTCGTCGGTCAACAGGATTGCCGGATTTTTTCGCTTAAAAAATTTCAAGATTTTCTTGCATCGTTCGACTAATAGCTCCCGGATGCGGTTGGTAATCATGTGAGTTTTTTTTTCCGTGCCCTCGACTTCGCCCCGCAATCTTCCTTTCTGATCTTCCGTGCTGTAAAGTCACTGATCCCGTGTTCCTTTGCCATTTTCCTTATTGAACGCACTGGATTCACCCGAATCTTCCTTTTGATAGCAGCGATAACCCTCGGAACCCGAACTGGCCTCGTACGACCTGTGGCCACCTTCGCGGATAGTTGTCCTTTCTTTTATTGGTCTAAAACCCTTTAGACGGTCCACCTGGACACTCCCACGGCGATTGAAATGTCTATTTGCGACATTTGGGTGTGGGACAAATCACAAATATGCTGCCACTTCGTCATGGTGCAACTGTCAAACTAAGTAAATCATTTTCTTTTATACACAGCCTACTACGGTATGAGCTATAGGTTACGTGCATGCAAAGAAAACCAAGACATTGTATGCACAGGTGAAACGGGAACCTTATTTGTACGATGGTGCAAACATTATCACGCATACGGTATGTTTTAAACTCCTCCAAAAGTCTGAACATTCCTGCAGCTATGGAAGCTGTCCTTAAGATCTCTTAATTTGATTAGTTGTGTTATAATATGCAAAGAAGAGTTGCATTATTACACAAAATCGTCAAAAAAGCATATTTTTGTTTGAATAACCTCTTATAAAGCTATCAATGTTTGTTGGGGACAACTATTCCACAGCCGCAGACAGTATATGGGCAAGTCAAACGTGCACTCTTTTGCCTGTATATTTGAGCAAATACTTCAAATCCCCTCACCCATTAAGTGAGCTAGGCAAAGGAGTGCGCATTTCAATAAGTAATCAATCGAATTAATTTTGAAGAGCTGAGGATTGTTCACCATACACAACATCGTCAAACTATAGTCAAAAGGTACAGCAGATTAAGCACTTTATCATCCGCTATCCAATAAGCCCCCTCCATCAGAACGGGATCTGCTTCCAGTAGTTTCATTGTACGGCAGTATCGCACATTCACACACTCGTCAAGAAACGGGTGCTTTCCAAAGTCGATGGGGTTTGTACAGGACTGTGCACGATCAATTTTTTTCTCGTCTAAAAATAATGCACGCATCGCGACGAAACTTTTACCACAGAAGAACGTGTACTTTCAAAACAAATCGCTGTCAAAACATTCTAAATCCAACCACTAGAGGCGCTGCTTTAGGATTAATAAAGTATCCGGATTCTAAGTGGACCAGTTTTTAAGAACATAGCCCGCAAATGATAGTAGACTAAAATAGAGCTGTTTATTATATAAGGTTTTGTACATTGTGTGGCCAGCACAATGATACTAT
Organism: Ochlerotatus camptorhynchus; assembly: GCF_037179485.1. Lineage (NCBI taxonomy): Eukaryota > Metazoa > Arthropoda > Insecta > Diptera > Culicidae > Ochlerotatus > Ochlerotatus camptorhynchus. The sequence goes on from NW_027040722.1 coordinate 10,108,342, forward strand.
TTGCCCAGGAATTTCCAAACCGAAAGACTCCCTCGAACGGACCGGGAATGGAACCGTGCCTTTACTAACTAAACTAGCTGTGCCATTTGTAGTCACAGGAGCCCCTAGATTAAAAATGAATTTAAATTGGTTTGAAGTTATTGTACATTCCCTTATTTAACGTCTGTCTCTGTTCCGCAATCTAATGCCAATCAAAGGCGGACATCGATTGCCATCCATTGACGACAATCGAATGTGCAGCTTCCACACCTGCGTAGGATATTGCACCCATTCAAACAAACATGAGCCGGGATCAACGGCTTTACTTCGAAGGAAGACGTGACCAGAGATTTCGATGCCTCAGAAAAATCCCGCCGACCTCGGCTGGGATTTAACCCAGACCCATTGGGGTGAGGCAGCAGTCACGTTTACCACTTCACCAGCGGCACCAGCTAGTGAAGTTATTGTAGTTATTGTTATTTTCAAGGTCTTTCACTACATCAAGCTTTCAAAATGTCATATCGCACACCCTGCTAACGTACGCTAGGTTGACAAGTCTGCTAAAATATGTGACACTTTCCGCTGTATGCCGCTGACTCGTGAAATCCTGAACGCATGCTAAAAGCTATTTGATGTTCCACCTGTAAATCGAAATTTCCGATCCAACTGTCAATCAAAGCCGAAAGATGATGTCCATCCCACTCCGGTTGGCACTTGCACTTAGCTATTAACGATCCACATCGTTGCTGCTTCATCTCCCTGAAAAGGTCTCCGACGCAAACTTGATCATAAATCTGACATCTTCCGCTCAATCATCACCGGGGACCAGTCCGTCAATTCGGTTTTTTTCCCTTCGTTAATGCCGAGAAAATTCGACAGGTCGTTCAAACTCTTCCACAACCGGTAAACTTTCAAAGCTGGAGAAACATTGTAACTCTATGATTGAAGGCTTGAGTCAGGAACTTACCGTCGGGAGCCAATCAAAAGAGGCAAACACGGAAAGAGCAACGCAGGGATAAAGAAGAAGGAAAAAAACTTTTGCACAAATTAGCTTCTCGCCTGTTAAAGTTGCTCCTTTTTCCGATAAAAGAGCTGAGCTGCAGGCGGGCGTAGGTGGTGTGAGAGCAGCTGCCTCGATTGACAGACTTGGGCTTCTCGGACCAGCTAGGCGTGTAATGTTTTGATGGTTTGATGGCTGATGCTAATGGAAGATTGGCAAATTTTCCCTCCCCGGTGCTGCTGCTGCTGTAATAACTCAAGTTCCAGGGATTGGCTGCGTTGTTTTCACCATCCTGACTCCCTGTCGGGTAGTTGTGCAGAAATCCAATCAATATTACCAGCTTGTTAGAGAGCTGAGGGAAACTCGATCGGCCCAGCAGGGAATTCCATTTTCGATCGACTCACACGCGCTCATTAGAAAGCTGCCTTTGACATCAAGGGAAAATCTTCCGTGCTGCAGAACTTACGTAACGATCCTATAATAACCATTAAATCCTAGGCATCGGATGCACCGTTGCGTGACCTCACCACCGAGGAGGGGTACGGAAAATCCTGCCTGAGTCATTTTTCATCCTCTTCGATTGGCAGCAGTATGCGAAGGGACGGAACGGTGTGTGCTGCCTGCAATAGTTTTTGATTTGCCCTCTCGCTCTTTCTGCGTCACTCTCACAGCCCTGCAATTGGGTTGCAGGAACTCGGTTAGGGGTTGGAATTAACTTTGCAACTCTGCGGGAGAGTAAATTTCACACATGGGAAGCCGTCAGGAAATTTTGATGATTATTAATATGCTGGTGATTGGGTTTTGTGTGGTGTGAAAATCTTATTTACCGGTCTAGGGTGGAGAGGGGAATACCTATGCAGCTCGAATTATTAACTCATCTGATGGCAGACAACCTTTTTGAAGGTTGAGTCGCTTTGGAGAAATATCAATTCAGCAAATATTGTGTTTGCATTCTGAAACGACCTCAACCCACTGACAGCTGCAGCAGCAGTCAACAACAATGAGAGAATGTGTTACCGTCTATCAGCAGCACGTCATTCGCAAGAATTTCCCAAGCAAAGCTGTTCGCTGAAGGACTCCCAGCCGAGCGGAAAGGTAAACACAAACAACGGGTTCTCGTTCCTCGGATCTCTCGATGGGTGGCAAAGTTTTACCGCACAAAATCTACCAGCTTGAGGCTACCTAGCTGTACAAACGAAAGCAACTACAACCTTCCAAAAAAAAATAAAAGTCGTAATGATTGCAATTCTGGATATGAGGGTTGGACTCTTGACGTATGAAGTCCATTTTTCAACCTCTCGTTTTTACCTCATTGTTACTGAATTTAATCTTTTATTCGAGGCTCGTTTTGCGTCGATATTGTTGGAATTCTTCCCGTATTTGTAAGCGAATTGGTCCAATGACGACGACGACGACGGTTATGTGACCGGGCGAGCTCGAGAGAGAAATATGTTGGATAATTCATTACTGATTCTATTATATATATAACCGAATAATAGGTGGCATTCAGTCAGGAGCACAGGGAAAAGCGGATAAAGCGAGGATGCAAGAAAATAAATGAAGTTTTTGGCAAATATTGGATTCGCCATAGTGGTCCCCCATGATTGTGCGTTGGCTGATGGGATTGGTTCGAATTATGTACTCTCGTTACGGTATTTGGCAATCGATTTGAGTCTGTTTTGGCTGGAAGACGAGCTCATTTCGGTTGAAATCGATGTCGGTGTCGGTTGGCTGCCCGTTCAAATTGTCCAAATTTGGTGGCTAGTAGTAGTAAAATTATGTTTATTTCTGTTGATTATGATAGTACATTGATTTTAACATTTTAATTGATTAGCCTACCTGGCTCTTCATCTTTGTTTAATTTGATATTCTGAATTAATATTTGCGTTTTTCAACTAGTTTACAGAATACCCCTTTGGTGGTGTGTTTTGTTTGAATTGAAAAAAAGTGAACATCTACCTAACTACGAATATAACTTAACCTAACGTGCTAGATCACGTATGATCTGATGATTTGATCTCAGACAGGTGTCTCTGAACCTTTCCAGGATGAATACTCTCCGTTCTTCTAATGTCTGAATACCAGCCAGGAAGTGAATTTCAAAATTTCTAGTTCGTTGGGAACTGTTTAGGATCATCCTAAGGATCTTGTTCTGGATCCCTTGGAGTTTGAGGTGATGGCATTTGGTGCAACTCTCCCAGATTGGAATCCCGTATTCTATTACGGGAAGGATGATTTGTTTGTAGACAGCAAGCTTATTTTTCAGGGATAGAGTAGACCTCCTGTTGATGAGTGGATACAATGATCTTATCAAGATGTTACACTTGGTTTTGGTTTTGTCAACGTGCTACCTGAAAATCAGCTTGCTGTCTAGTGTTAAGCCGAGGTAGACTACCTCTTTCGACGATTCCACCACTGTGCCGTTCAGGTAGATCTTATTATTCTCTGACGGAACATGTCTGAGATATTTAGAGTGTGGAAAGATGATGACCTGGGTCTTTGCCGCGTTGATACGGATCTTCCAGCTGTTGAAATATTCAGACAAGACGTCCAGGCCTCTCTGAAGTTTGGCAGTCAGAGCTCCGATGACCCTACCCTTGTAGACGATGGATGTGTCATCTGCGAACAGAGACAACGATCCACCATCAGGGAGAGCCGGCATATCGGAGGTGAACAGGTTGAATAGAATGGGGCCAAGGATGCTTCCTTGTAGAACCCCCCAACTAACGAAAAGTTCTGTTAAAAAGCTATTTGCAGCTTAAGCAGCTTGGTTGAAAGTGGTCTATAGAATTAGCCTCATTTTTAAGTCGTTAAAAAAACTTAAAAGTTCCGGTACCATAATTGAAGAGCATTCTAAGCAACTTCTGGCGGAATTTGATTGGAACTTTTGGAAAATAAATTAAAGAAGGTTTTTGTCCTCTACACCAATTCTATATTTAGTTCGCACTTTTATGAAAGTTATTTTTCAAGGTAGGTATTAATGTGTATTGATGTATCAGCATTAGTAGTAGAATTGGAGCTGTTTGAAGAATTAAACCCCTTTCCTCCTGCGTGAGAGCCCCAGCACGAACAGTTACGTCCTCTGAGATATATTAAAGTGAGCTGGTGTCCCGCCTACTGTTGGAGTTTTCAGTGCCAGCTGACTGACTTGAATACGAAACACAACACCTTGATGAATTTTAAATTGGTGTTGGTCCACTTGGTATTCCAACATACTTGTGGCGCAGTGGTTAGCAATCGTAGATCGCATGCCGAATATACGGGTTTGAATCCAGGAAATTACTCGTTAATTTATTTATTTTTTGGATAGAATGTTGATGCACTGCATTAATATAAGATTAATGATTTATTTGGGCCACTGATCATTTCATATTTACTTACATTAAATTTTGTTACTAATAAAGACTTGTGCGGATTACTTCATGTGCTTGAAACTGTCGGAACTTTATTCGAGCTTTATGGAACTTGAAAGTTCTGTCGGAACTTTATTCGAGCTTTATGGAACTTGGAAGTGATTTTAATCGTTGAATGCGGAACTTTTGGTTACTTGGACCCAGCACCTATGTTGAAAGCATCCGATGTGATGCCATTCAGAGAGACTCGGAATGTCATGTTCGATAGGTAGTTGTTAATTATCTTCACTCGGAAGATTGGAAGACCGTATTGCTGCAATTTGAACACCAAGCCATCATGCCAGACATTGTCGAACGCTTTTTCAACGTCCAACAACGCCATGGCAAATGTTTTCGAAACAGACTTGTTCCGTCTGAGAATGTTTGTTACTCGCGTCAGCTGGTCGAACGACCTTACCGAAAACCAAACTGTTCCTCGAGTATCAAGTTGTTTTCTCCGGCAGATGTTGGGAGCCGGTGGTAGACTGCTCTTTCGAACAGTTTTGATAACCCTGAGAGAAGGCTGATTGGTCGATAACTTGAAGGAGAGGACGGATCCTTCCCAGGTTTCCGGATGGGTATGACTTTAGCTGACTTCCATCATGAGGGGAAGTAGCCAAGTCGGAAGCACAGATTAAAAATCAGTGCCAGATGGTTGTAGAATCTGGAACTCAAGTGTTCTAGTTCCACATTCAGGATGCTGTCGAAACCTGGGGCCTTCATGATTTAGATGATTTGATATAGGCCAACAGTTCGTCAACCGTAATCTCGGATTCAACGGAAAAAAAATTTTGGTTGGTTGCGTTTTCAGCAACCTCAGCTGACGATGTTTTGTCCGAGATTATGAGAGCTGACGAAGTGTTGACCTATCGCGGCGTCAGGAGTTATCAGATGAAACACTGGGTCGCCGGGACTATCCGGTGGGGTCTGTGGTGGAATGGGTATTGGCTTATTTTTAAGAATTTTGGTTAGTTTTCAAAAGGACTTTGCACAATCTGGGAGAGAGTGGATCCTGTTTGCAAAGTCCTGATTTCTGAGGTCCACCATCCTGGCTTGGATGGTTTTTGTTAGGCGATTACAGTGGATCTTAAAGACAGGCAGACCAGAGCGTTGGTACTAGCTTCGGATCTTGTTACGGAGTCTTATAAGGTCTTTGGTAGATCTGTCAAGGTTCAGAGTATTGCTCACCTTTATGGATACTGGCACGTGTTGTTCCCTGGCCCGGGATATCGCCTCCTCGAGACACCGGTCAACGTCTTCGGGTGTCTCCGGAAGGACACCGTAATCAACAGTGGAGTCAAAACAGTGTTGGAACTGATCCAAGCTGACACGATGGTAGTTGCATCGGGAAACTTAGAATCGGTTGACGGATGAGCCCACATCGGCCACCACCTGATAGTGGTCCGAACTCAGCTCCTGGTGAGTCACAGGTTGCGAGATATTGTCTCCCATGTTGCTGACGAAGATGTCGATGGTGGAGTGTACGCCAGACCGGCTAAAGCGGATGGGAGAGTCCAACGCTATTATGGTGTAGTGCCGTTCACGATTTTGCCGTTTTGGTTGCGTCGACTGTTGCCCCAAGCCTGGTGTTTGGCGTTCAGGTCGCCAGCAATGATGTACTTCTCACGGCGTCGAGTTAGTTTGATGATGTCTCTCCGCAGGTCTGCTGCCGACCCGTCCCTGATGGTGATTTGTTTGGGACAGTAGGCCGCAATGATGGTAATAGGGCCGACAGGAGTGGAGACTTCCACACCCACCGCTTCGATCATCTTCAGCTGGAAACTCGGTAGCAGTCGACAGCCAACATTTCTCCTTAATGCGATAGCCACTCCTCCTCCACAGGAACTGGTCCGGTCTAGCGTTACGAGCCAACATTCGGGGAGGTGAACATTTATCTCCGGCTTCAGGTGTGTTTCGGTGATGACAGCGATGTCTATGCTATGTTCATTGAGGAAATCAACGAACTCAATGATTTTGCTCTTGGGCGAACAAGCGTTCCAGTTGGCTATTTTGATGGCTTCACTGTCCATACTTTTGCACGAGGGTCATAACTGCACGAAGCTGTTCAGGTAGTGTCTTGGTGGTGCGCAAGATTATTATCACCTAAGTCACGAGGATCACTAGTTCTTCGCTTGAGAGTGAGGAATTGTCTTCTGACACACCTGACACAGCACGGGCGTACGATAATCCCGGGGCAGTAGAGCCATGGTTCGACTGGGCCGCAGCATCAGTGAGGCGATGCTGAACTGAACGGTGACTGAAACCCGCTTGATCTGATGTTGGATTCGCAACGGGGGGCGCTGGTTTAGTGGAAGCGGTGCTAGGTTTGGGACCATGCGACGAGCCGGAAGTACAGGAAACGTGTTTTTGTTGACAATAGGAGCACGATTATTGCGGAGGCGACCAGGTTGGTTCCTCGTGGAAGCCTGTTGTCGGATCTGGATGATGGCCGCTCGCTTGGGACATCACCTATCGCTGCCCAGATGGTTGGAATCACAGTTCACGCACATAGGTTCAGCTTCTTCTTCTTTCTTGCAGGCGGTAGTATTGTGATCCCCAGCCAATTTGCCACAAAAGCCTACATGTGACTATTCAAAACCAACAATTGAAATGGCCTCAACTCCATTTTGTAAACAAACCTTGTAAGGCCATTTTCTCGCGAACCGAAACCTTCATTCGCCAACTTAAACCACAATCGGGTAGAGGAGAATTTCCCATGCCTGTCCATTATGTTGGTTTGCCTTAGCGGACTTCGGTTCGCGAGAAAATGGCCTTACAAGGTTTGTTTACAAAATGGAGTTAAGGCCATTTCTTCGTACCGTGCCCAAATGCCAGACAATTAGTGCACTGTGTCACGTTACGGTGCCGAGGGCGATACTGCTTCCACTGAATCACGACGTTGAACAGCGTGCGAATCTGCCGCAGTGCAGCCAAACTGGTGGAGTCCTTATCGAAGTGCACCACCGAACTGGTCCCGGAATGCAATGGTTTCATCACGTCTCGCAATGGGAAAAATGTTGATTGGTTGGAGATGAAAGTGCTCCAATTCCGCTTTTATCTCCGCAACAGGGAGATTTGGAACACCACGGATCACAATTTTCAGTGGTTTTCTTCCATTGACGTCGTGAGTGTAGAACTCAAACCGGTTCAGCTGAAGAAAAGTGCCAATAGCGTTGTAGTCCGTCAGCGTCGAGCACACGATTTTGATCCCCGTGCTGCACAACTTGAACAGCGGATGGATTTGATTTTTAGCCAGCTCATTCCTGAGCAACGCGAGTTCCTTCGTCGAACAGTGGGGGCACTTTTTACCGTTTCTCAACTGATTCTATATCTGCTTCTTCGGGGAGAGCCGAGAACGGATTACTCTGAAGCAACCTTTCCTTGTGGTTGCTGGCGCCAGCTTGCTTGCGAGGCCTTTTCGGGGCATCTTGATCGAATGCGGTTGCATCCACACTTTAACCACCCATCACTTTTTGTTTTTTCAACGGGTGAGTGTCAATTGTTGCTCCACTACCGCCGATTAAACGACTTCCACAAGAGAGGCGAGAACTGACGACACGTAGGGTATACGTCCCTAACCTCGGTCTAATATGCAGCCATAGATTACGTTTTTAATCATAACTCATCAATTAATTTACCTGCAAACGATATTCTACTGCTAAATGGTATGCTTAGATATGCTTATCATGTCGTTTGCTATCAGGAACCGCAAAAAGTTGAAAAACTTACTTTTTTTAAGACAAAAACTCACCAGGGAAATGTATGTAATATCGGTCTATTGTCCCCAAATTGGGTCTATTTATGGATGCAACTTCGTCCTATCCTGTTTGATTCTCAAAAAAAACGCTCTTGGTAACGTTTTCTTATGTATTTTTTTTTTATCACTATCACTGTTAACTTAATACTCTTCATTCCTCAAAACATTTCTTAGAGAAAATTTTACGAAAACTACATTAAATCACTCAAGTTAAAAATTAAAAATTAAAAATTTCGCTTATCGTCTTTCGACCGCAGAATATCTAAATCAAAACATTGTGATGTTCATTATACAGATTTGGCAGAAAAAATCTCCCTTCCTGTTCGTTCCTTATCATCCAAATGCAAACCACATTGTTGACGTTACTCTTATTGCTATATGCTGTCAAATGAATTTCATGGGCCAAAGTTAGGAACATAGAAAAGAAATGTGTCCCTAAAGTTGGGTCCATGATTTACTTGTGAAAACGTTGTTAAACAATTAAAATAAACATAAAATATTCAAACAGTAACTGTGAGTTTTACGTCTAGTGTGTATTATCAGGTAATTCCATTCAATAAATGCCATAATCAGGCCATTTGATGATCGTCAGTGCAACCTTCCCATCTTAACCTTAGAAGTCATGGCGGCTAAAAACTCCGAACAGAGTGATATTCTCAACCAGTTTTATTACTTACGAGAGCTGAAAATGTATTGAAATGTTGTGATATAAATTGATTTGTGTGTGGTACACATTTATCAATCATCAGTGATCAATATTTTCCTTATTTTTTGTGTAATATTCCTTAATTAATTATTTATTTGCGTGATAGGCCGAATGAAAGGACTAGACCCACATTACATACCGTAACCCTAGTTAGCCAAAGCGAAAATTCTCGACGAGTTCCACGACCGACTTAAAACACCGAACTACTCGAGAGAGCGAGCGAAAAGAGAACCGGACTGAACAGCTTGATGGTCCCTTTTTGTGGCTAGGTGGTCATTAGGGTTGTAACAGTGATAGATCGTTGTTTCCATGCAAACGAATCATATTTTTAAGTGTTGACCAGCAGCAATCTTGCCACTGGTCAACCACCTATTCTGGCGCCGCCGTGATGTTCTGAGGCATAACATCTCTGATCACGCCTTCCTTCGGATGGGAAGTAAAGCCGTTGGTCCCCGGTTCATGAGTTTATGGGTCGATAGGTAGGGTCCAGGTGTGGGAGCTGCCTTCCTGGCGTCGGTAGCATTGGTGCTCAGCACGGAAAACAAGATCGACGAAAAAAAAAAAACAAAAACAACCACCTATTCCAAACCTGTTTGACACAATCAAAAGTGTCGTATTACGCATGCCTCGACTTAACTGAGTTCACACTTTGCATTATCCTCTATTTTGTCAACCAACAACTCTCACTCTCTTTCGATCGATAACCACCGACGAGCCGACATGCCACTGGAACATTTCGTTTGTCCACAATTCGATCTGTCAAACGAGGCGAGAGGCAAACCAAGTCAATATAAACTTTACGTGTGTTCATGTCGTTGGTCACGATATAACGCGATCGGATAAGTAGATGGCGGTAGTGTTTAACGTATTTTAAATATGGAGTTTTGGTGTAAGAATCTGAACACAACTTCTATGAGATGGCACGTCGGTTCGTCCTTGCTACAACTGATGCATTAGTGTTAATCAATTATGATTGGCGCGATCGTGATTTGTGCGATCGAGAGAGTACGGATGGTTCCAGGCACCTTCCGTAGGTACAATGTAAGTTTGGAAAGACAACAATTAATCAATCTTCAGTTAAACAGCGAGTGTACTTGGTACACGACATTCATATCACACTAGTCCGTGAACTCAAATGTTTCAAATTTAAAAAAAGAAGGTTATGAAATATGACCCTGTACAAGAAATTGTAAAAATTGATGAAGGTTTAGAGATCGCCTAAAGCGCACAGTGGGCACAAATTTACATAACCGCGACCAAATTGAATATCTCGGTTGCCAAACGGTTTTAGTCAACATGTTGTACATATTTTTAATGGAAAAACTCTTCTGAATCGATTGGTGGTGGTTTCATGATTCCTTCCTATATTTCTTTGGATCCGGCCTACCTACAGCAGAAGGAGGAGGAGAATCGACTGCCGAGCAACGCAAAGTACCTCAGTCTGATAAGTGTTTTGCTGTAAGTGGCCAATTCATTCACGTCCGGACATAGCGGTTAGCACATCGATTCTGGCACAGAAGTCGAGTTGTCCAACGCAACTGGATTGGCAGGAAGCGAAAAGGGTGCTCAAGTACTATCAGAAATACACATGCTTGGAGGTTTTTGCAGATGTTGACTGGGCTGGCAACCATCGCGACCGGTATCCAGATTCGTTTCGGAGATGGTATCAAAGCTCGAAAACCACGAACAATGGTACAGCGTTCTTGGAAAATGTGAACTACGACCCGTTTTGGTTTTTGATTGAAACAAAACGAAGAAAAGTGTTTTCTATAATTGTTTACCATTATAATGAAGTATTTGCAATGTCCTATAACGTGGTAGCAATAACTCAGTTGGTTTACATTTGCAACATTGGCCCTCATGAACGCCCACTGTCAAATTAATCGAAAGATGACTTCAAATGAAATCATAAATTCTGCCGAAAACAAACAAATTTCACCAGGAAAAACGAACAATAAAATTTCCACCAAGCAAGCAAATCTCTCCCGACACTAAGCGCTTTTAATCGTCTTAAATTTGGAGACCATTTTCCCAAACATCATCACCCCCTCCGGCACACGAGCGGTCTCTGGCTGTAATGGTAGGTGGTAATTGGCTTACAGTTCACACATCGTCTCAAACCCTTTCGCTCCCGAAGCAAGCATGCTCGGAGATTTGTAAACGCAACAATTTTTAAGCGAATTCAACGTCCTTATCAAGGTTTGTTCAGCCGTCATCCTGGGTGAACACTGCGGATTGCGTGTGGCAGACTAACAGTGCGTGCACTGCTCGTCCCGGCTGCGGCCTAATTGAATCCTTTCAAATTAGCATTAAATTCTGTGCGTGGCGATGTGTGCACATAATTAAAACGCGACCACGTGCTGTCTGTTTCCATTCCTTAATGGAGCATCGGGTCCGAGGGAAGGAGGGACGAAAGAAAAGATAATGAAATGTCTTCTCTACTAATTGTCGACAGGGGAAACTCTTTTCGTCCAACAGGGCGGTTTTACGCTGTCACGTGAAGCATTGCGTGCACTTTTGCGGTTGTCTTCGTGACACCGTCATCAACCGGTCAGGACTGTCACTAGGAGGTGGTGCTAGTCGACGGCTTCCCGCACGGATTTCTGTCGATTAATTATTGAGCATCGATAATGAGCCGAGGGTGATTGGTGTGTGCTATTTATGGCAAAGTTCTGTGCAAACATAATGGCTGTAATTTAGCTGGATGGCTCAGCTGCGGTTTTGAAGTTTGTTTGCTTAGAGTGGAGCAATTTTCAGGTTTATAAAGTATAGTATAGTGGAGGCCTCCGACAGTATTGGCGTGGAATATCTAAAGGGATACTGCACATTTGATTATCAGGGTGGTCAAAGAGCTCCTCCATGAGATGGGGAAACGCCAAAGACGCATATTGCATTCCATTCTACCCTTGTTACGTTGCTTGTGAATTTTAGGAATGTTTGAGTTTGCCGAAGCCAGTAAGCTCTATTTCCTTTGCCAGATTGCTTTGTAGCATGGTGAGTGGAGAGCAAAAAACTACAAAGGACAGCCCTTTGAGGTTGTACGCAATGGTGACGTAGGACTACGTGGTCTTATATAATCACTGTTATTTGTTAACTGCAGCAGGAACTTGTGTTTTGTGTAGGAATATGAATTTGAGCAGGGTTCTCTCTGTTTATACTCTTTAGCATGACTATGATTGCCCTGAAAAGAACCTTTTGATATGAGTTTAAGTTGGGACATGTTAAGAAATGTAACCCTTTTTTGAAAATCTTGGTGGCCCTGAAAAGGGTCAATAGTTGTACAGGCTTAACGCCTTTGGAAGATGATGATGACGCGTAGGCAGCTCGATCAAAAAATTGAACCGGATGATTGGGCACTCGCAAGAGTCAGTTGACGACTGAATTAAGGCTTCACTAACCTATTTCGCACTATATATGCTTTGCTCTTCTATCATCCAGAACAACAAACGTATCAATGAATGTGTTTGCCGTCGAGTTATTAACGAAATAGAAAGTCGCTGAAGAGAATCGATCAAAATCACATGCACCACTGCTTCCTGCAAGTTTGGTTACAAGATTACAACTCTGGATAGCATTTTGTGTGGTCGTGGGGGGCGTGTAGTTCTGAATATGGCGATGAGTGTGCAACATTTTACGCAATTGCATCCTCCCTATCCGCACACGCCCGAAGACCGGAGGCAAATGCCACTACGACTTGTCTAGTCTACTAACGACTCTCTGATGACAGTGTTGGGGAAGCACCAATGCTACATCGACATGTGGCGTCTAGAATCGATTATCTGATGACTGTGTTGGGAAAGCAGCATATGCATGTAATTGGAGGATTTGTTAGTTATTTCGACGCTTTTGAACAATGCTTGACAATACCGACCAACAGTCGATGCGTAGAAATATTTCTGATCGATTGGTGTTAAAATTATTTAAATTGGTTCAGGGGCAGCTGATTTATTAACATTCAAAATCTTTCATAATTTCGTTACATGTTCACAAAGTGTACTCCCATGGTTTTCGTCAGTTTTGTGATAGTAGCAGAAGCATCAAATTACTTGTTTACGTGTTGTTTACTTCTCCATTCATTAAGTTCACACGTTGCGAGCTGTCCAGAATAGTGCCCTTTGTTAATATCAGTTGCGGAAAACATCTACTCGTTCAACTTCTGTTGTGTCTAATTGAGGTTAACCCATTTGTAAACACAAATGAAAAGCTGCTTGATTTGGCATTCACTACCAATCCAGACGTTTTTGATCTCCTTGAACCAGCGGTTCCACTGCTTAATGTTGACATCCATCACAGGCCATTCATTCTGAACCTCGATGCGCACTTCAATCTACCTGATCGTCATGATGTCCCAGCAGTATTTGAACTTAAAAACTCACAGTCACACTCACAGCCGCCCTAGATCATACTTACAGCAGTTAATTGGTCCCTGGTTCTGAACGGTGATTCAGTTGACGTCATTACAAACCAGTTCTACGAAATTTTCCACGAGTGTGTTCCTCTTCGTAGACCTTTCTCCGGCTACTCTGCGTGGAAACGCTGGTAGAATACAGAGCTGCGTAACTTCCGCAACAAACTCCGCAAGGCCCGCAAACGGTTTTTCATCTCTAAATCCGAGGACAACCGAAATACTCTTCGTTCAATTGAAACTCAATACAACGAACTACTCGCCGCTAGCTACGAAGAACATGTTCAACGAACACAGTCAAACGTGAGACAAAACCCATCGAATTTCTGGAAATTCGTGAAGTCGCAAAGGATGTGCAATCGCCTACCCAACACAGTTGTTCTAGACGGCGTAACCGCAATCGCCGGAAGAGATCGCAAATTTGTTCGCTACGCTTTTTCAATGTGTTTATGGTGCAAGGCAAGCTCGCCTCTCCGCTTACAGCGTCAACGATTGACATGAATATGACTTAAATTTCCCCTTACTACGCTTCACGCCAGATGATGTCATACAGTTTTGACCAACTTAATGCATCAAAAAGCCCCGGATTTGACGAAATTCCTCCGAATTTCCTGAAATACTGCGCTCGCTCGCTGGCTTTACCGATTCGCTGTATTTTCAGTCATTCGCTGTCCGAGAGGACGTTCCCCAGCTTATGGAAAACTGCTGCTATCGTACCAATACACAAATCCGGTAGCTGTAACCACGTTGACAATTATCGTGGTATTTCGCTTATATGCTGCATTAGCAAGGTTTTCGAAACCCTAGTGAACGGAGCACTTTACAGTGTTGTTCAGCCTTTAATATCGGAGTATCAGCATGGGTTTGTTCAACATCGTCCTACATCCACGAATTTGATGTGTTATACCAACACACTGTTCCGCGAGGTCGAACTTCGCAATCAGGTTGACTCTTTTTACATTGATTTTTCAAAAGCGTTTGACACGGTACCACGTGCTTGTGAAAAACTGAAAGCTATGGGACTCTCCGATTGGATGGTTGACTGGATTCGGTCTTACCTGACGAATCGTAATGCTTTCGTGTCGTTAAACTCTACTCGTTCGGAATCGTTTTCAATCACTTCCGGTGTACCACAGGGCAGTGTGCTGGGACCATTAATTTTCGTATTGTTTGTAAATGATTTGTGTCAAGCAGATGTTTTCCGATGACTTGAAAATCTACAGAATCCTCGACTGTATTGTACTTCAGCGTGATATTGACAATGTGTTGCTATGGTGCAGTGAAAACGGAATGAAAGTCAATATAAAAAAAATTCAAAATAATTTCATTTTCTCGTCGCTGCGCCCCTATCACTCACCAGTACACGCTGGAATCTGTAATATTGGAACGAGTGTCATCAATTCTTGATCTAGGGGCTACGATTGACTCAAAGTTGAGGTTTAACAACCACGTAGCGATGGTTACTTCGAAGGCATATGCTGTTCTGGGTTTCATTCGGCGGTACACTTGGAAGTTCACGGATATCTTCGCCCAGAAGATGCTGTACTGTACCCAAGTAACATTTTAAGTTTTATGAAATACTACAAAGCAACTATAAAACAACATTCATAAAACCCTGGTCAAGGCTATCTTGTCATTAATGCATCCACCAAAACCTCATTAAGACTAGAATATGTCTAGTTGGCCCACCCTGAAGAAGGTTCTGAAGGGTGTATTCTCGAAGCTCTTCAAGATTGATTTACTGCAAAAGGTTGTATGACGAACGCATTGAAAACTATTTGAAAACTACAACAAAAGCTATTTAGCAACAATCAAAACCCTTTCCGAGCCGTTTCCCCTAGCCGCTTACTAAATCCACTAGGAAAGCATCAATCAAGATAGAAAAGGATTTATGAATCCGATCTTATCAAAATAATTATAATAGAAACTGATGGTATAAAAATCGTGTTGAATATCCAAATTTATTACAATAGTTCTCATTATGTGGCCTAGTTTTAAGTGGCTTATTAAATTTCATGTGAAGTGTACATGAAAACATTGAAAAAAATAGGTCCGCTCTCGTAAAACATCGATTTGACTAATTATTTTACATTGAATAAAATAAATTATTTTTCAGATCGAGCTAGGCTGAGATTATTTTTTTATGATATTCGCATTTAAATGTTTGTTCATTGCTAAATTTACCAAAATATAGTTATATCCAAGAAAATATAGAGAGAAAATCAAAGATTGTAAAAAAACAAGCAAACTAAATGTAATATGGCGGTGGCATAAAAGTTGATTTTCATGGGTCATTTGTGAAAAAGTTGTTTTGCTTTTAAGAAATCCATAACAAAATCCTTATGTTGTAAAATGGCTTTTATGAAGAAAACTTGCAGGCTGAATTGTATTTATCTAAGGCCATTTTGCTTGATCTTAACCCGTTCAGATTTATGGCAGCATTTATGGAGGCAAAGTTGCTTGCAAAAGTTAAACGTCAAAGTTTGTTTATCTTTCGATAGTTGCGCTGTGAGATTCAGCGTTCTTCCAGGCGATTATCTCCCGATGGCTTGGAAGCAGTTCCTAAGAAAGTGTTCACAATATTTCGCATTTCGCACAACTGTAACCTCGATAATTCCCGAAAAGATCCCCTTCTTCCGGATGGTTCTGGAAGTGCACCATCCAACGATGCAGAAATGTACAGTTGAATTAATTTTTTCCAAGTGATGACCCTTTCACCGAATAAAATCGCAGCTATGGATCGGAAACCAACTAGTGTTCGCTAACTGACAGTTTCAGTGGTTTGCTGTCGGTACTGACACAAGTTATTCCGATCTTCATCTATTCGCAAGGTCTGGAGAAGGCTGGTTTATTTTCAGGCTGTTTTGACAATGTTTTATGAATTTGAGGACCACGCTCACTTCTCTCTTCTCCACCAGATGCTCAGTTGTTGATTGTAACCGTTCCGCCGGACGTGCTGGTTCTGAAATCGACCTTCCTTCGGTCGTTAGCATCGCTTGAATTTTTCTTCCAACTTCGTTTATCCTTCGATATATCCTTGTCATAAATTTGGTTTTTATTCACTGTGAGGATCCATCCTTAAAATTCAATTTGTAAACAGAGGAGATTTTATGATACACTTTTAAAAGCCTAAAAGGCAACAATATATACCATTTGCCCTCATTTAAAACTTAATGGTTATATGATTGCTTTTATAATGATAGAACAGGTTTATAGAGTATTTTATCAAGACATTAATAAAAAATTGCTAATGAAGTTTATGATTGATTTATAGAACAGTTTTATGGTGGGATTGAGAACAACTTTAAATTTAATTTTAAAACAAGACAGTTTTTGACTTCTCGACAGACTGTAAAAGGTTTTTAAAACAGCGTAAAGGTGAACTACTAAGCAGGAACGTGTTACACTGCAAAATGCTGGATTTAAACTAAATGGATTATTCATTGCCATTATAAAACCATCATAAATCAGAGTGGATGCCAAATGATTGCAGAATTGATACTTGGGTACTCTAGTAAGGAGCCTCCTAGAATATGCAGCTCCCATCTGGGCTCCGTTCCATACCTCACTCGTTTTAAAAGTTGAACGAATACAGAGACTAACCTGAAGGGGACATGTTGTCAAATCAACCTACTGATCATTCTTGTTTTGAAATTGGTTTCAAACGTGAATAAACCCTGTAGGATTTTTATGGCTTGTTTACGTTTGGAACCAGTTATGCGAGATAGGCGACAATTGATCGTATTTGACAGCCACCTCCCCCTTGGGATTAGCAGTTCTACATTGGCTGAAAAACAATCGGAATGGGAGAAACTGAAAACCAAAATCAAAACAAACAGAAACTCTGACCTCGGGACATCTTCAGGTTCCACAGAACCACACTAGACAAGAAAACTGTAAAAATTGGTAAAAATAACAAATTTTGTAAAAATTATTAAAACACATTTTCAATTAACTAAAATGTTAATAAACAATTTTATAGTCCCTGAAGAAGGTCCTAAACGGACCGAAACGTTGGACAAAAATTAAATAGCAGTATTTTGATTTTGTCGAGACTGAACAGCCATTCACAACACACTTGGGATTAACGACAAGAATTCACGCGTGTTGAATGAAAAAGATAACAACAAAACAAACCGAAAGTGAGAAATTCTCTGAAACGTCAAATCATTGTGACTAGACATGTGCGCCGAGTAAATTTTCCTATACAGGGTGCGTGACGAATTTTTGCAGTAAATTTCAAATAGTAATTTCTCATGCTTGTGCATCATGATTTAGATATATTTGGCAGCACTGGATAGCTTATACTGTTAGGTGTAAGATTTAATCAAACAATGTTGAGTAAACGTAAAGATGTCGAAACAAGAGAGCAATTTGTCAGCCGTTGTCGCTTTGTTGCGCGCCGGAGTATGCATGAAAGAAATATTTCGGTCGGTAAATGTGTCTGAAAGAACAGTGTATAATATTAAAAAAGGCTTGGGAAAGTGATAAGACGGAGCACCTGCTCATACTGCTAATAAA
Organism: Ochlerotatus camptorhynchus; assembly: GCF_037179485.1. Taxonomy (NCBI): domain Eukaryota; kingdom Metazoa; phylum Arthropoda; class Insecta; order Diptera; family Culicidae; genus Ochlerotatus; species Ochlerotatus camptorhynchus. The sequence continues at coordinate 10,126,102 of NW_027040722.1, forward strand.
GCACAGAAATGGCTTACGGAAAATATTTCGTAAATTTGGGAGGAAGAAATTTGGCCCCCAAGCAGTCTCGATATCAATCCGTTGGATTATTTTGTATAGGGCGTCGTCCAACGAGATACCAATAGAACCCCTCACACCACACTTAAGTTGCTAAAAGCTAAAATCAAGGCAGTGATGACATCTATGGATCGAAACATTTTAAAACGTGCATACTGCAGTTTCCGGAAGCGTCTAACTACAGTCGTTGAAAGGGAAGGCAATTTTTTTGAATTAATTTACTTACAACTTCCATATGTTGCGAAAGAAAATAAATCGCACAAAATTCATTGCTAGAATAACTAACTGGTGTATTTTTTCTCAAATATGCCATTTACTGCAAAAATTCGCCACGCACCCTGTACTTTGCCGGGGAAAACTTCTAGAATATGGGGAAAATTTAAAAAATTGGACACAGATTAGAAGTGAACTATACGGGGAAAAATCTGAGTCCATTTTTATGAATTAAAAATCATGAATTGGAGAAACTTGCCATTCCATGGAATTATAACAATGATTCATAGATTCGTGATGGAGATTCATGATTTTATTATGCAGCGGAATCATGACCGCTACAAGCGTTACCTGACAAACCGTGTTCACCGAACTACATAGGTATCTCTTATACGACTCTTGCCTCCCTTATTCAAGTACTGATAGTTTAGTGGTCAAAGTAAGGGTTTTATGATCTTAAGATTTCTTGGTTCGAGACCAGCCTGATGTTTTTTTTTTTTGTTTTTTTTTTTTTTTTTTTTTTAACATTGATGGTTTAAAAGCTAAAAGTTAAATTCATGAATTTAGTTCATGATTTCAACTCGGATGATTCATGATTTAGGGAATTTTGGTTGCGTTACGCAAACATAGCTCATGATATCATGAATATAATTCATGGTGTATTTTCATAACATGACAATACACTAAGTTCATGAAATCATGAGTAATTTTTCTCATTTCGGAGATTGGTTTTGTTTCCGTGTAGTATTTAAAAGCAATCTGTTGCATTATGTAACGTTTTAATGGCCCCTAGGAATTGTTTCATTTATTGAGCATTACACGACATTAATAAGTTGATAGCTACGCCGCTGGTGTAGTGGTAAGCGTGATTACCTCTCACCTCAGCGGGCCTGGGTTCAATCCCAGTCGGCGCCGCCGGGATGTTCTGAGGCATAACATCTCTGATCACGGGAAGAAAAGCCGTTGGTCCCCGGTTCATGAGTTGATGGGTCGATAGGTAGGGTCCAGGTGTGGGAGCTGCCTCTCTGGCGTCGGTAGCATTGGTGCTCAGCACGGAAAACAAGATCGACGGAAAACAAACCAAGAAAAACAAAACAAAATGTTGATAGCGATAAATGATATGCTTGTATTACTCTGATACGTATTTGAATGTACACGCCTTGTAGTCATATAACTATTTATATGAAATTTAAAATGATGTATTTCGGATGTACGTAGAATCCCGCACAACTTGGACATGTAAGAGGTCAAATATCAACGTGTTGTTAATAAAAGTGACTTAAATCCGATCCGAATGATTCATTCCTGAGTGCTGGATCGAGAAAGTGTGAACAAACGGCAAAAAATTAAATGACAATGGTTGCATCACACACAAGTTCTAATTTCACCTCAAAGGTGCTGCGGATTTTTCATCGGCGTGTTTATTCGGTGGCTGTGGAGTTCCGCTGGCCGCTCCAGCGGATCGGAGTCGTCCGGTGGAATCGCTCTGCCAGTTGGGGAGCAACTCACCTATACGTGTGTCTTTGGCGACGGTCTGCGAGAGAAGAGGCCCGTTTGCTGCGCTACCGCGCTGACGAATGCTTCCGCTGTCGCTCTGGTGATGCAGGGGTGTGTTCGCATGCATTGACGGCCCACATCTCCTTTATCGGGCAACACCTTCCCCACATCCCCCTTCTCCTCCACTTTAAAGAAGAATACAATATAAGTCAACTACTCGATTTGAGCAGATGAAAATTACTCTAAGTAAAACTCGAACCAAATTGTGTTTATTTATGTTGCGAACCATTGGAAAAATAGTCTAAACGTGCCATTAATAAACAACAGTAATTTCCCAAATCGTTGATAGGAAATCGTGCCAAACTGGTTCATATGTATTGTTCGACAGCCCAAACTGCACCTAAGGCCTCGCGCTGGTTCTGGGCATATTTTCTTTCCGTTGGCGTCAGAGCTTTCGAGGCGAAACTTATGATATAGTATGCGAAACTTATGATATAGTATGGTTTTGTCGTGTTCTGAGAAGTATCCCAACGTGGTTGTGCAATTAGAGATCTTCTCCTTCACTGCCTCAAATGCTTTTTCCTGGTCTGGACTCCAACACCAGGTTTGGGCAGTGGATACAGCCCAAAGTGGACTTGTCATGTCAACGAATTTCTTAATGTAGGGGCTAAGGAATCATGCTAGGCCCAAAAAACTACGTAGCTCCGAGACGGTAGCTGGCCATCGAAATTTTCGAATGTCCTTGATTTTGGCTTCGTCTATGTGGAATCCATTTCCATCCAACTCGTGCACAAGGAATTTGGTGTAGCTTTTCTCGTATTCGCATTTCTCCACGTTTAAGGTCAAATTGTTGCCTCTTAGAATCTGCAATACCCTAGTGGTTGATGCACGGAGCGCTTCTAGTGTATTGGCGAAGATTAGTACATCGTCTATGTAAACTATCACATGTTTTACTCCTTCTAGCAGCCGGCACATTTCTCGCTGAAAGATTTCAGGGGCACAATTCACGCCGAACATCAAACGGGTGAATCGGTACATCCCGGTTTCTGTTAGGAACGTTGTCAGGTCACGTGATTCCTTCGCGAGTTCGAGGTGGTAGAAGGCATTACTTAGATCTAGTTTGGTGAAAAATCAAGATCCATGTAGCTTTACCTTCATTTCGTCCAACAAAGGAAGGCGGTAATATTCCCGTTTGATGGCCTTATTGGGTGAACGCATATTCACCACCAAACGGAAATCGATTTTACCTTTCAGCACGGCCGACATTCCGCTAATCCATTCGGGTGCCGTACTGACCCGCTCGATAATACCACGAGCCTCCATTTCATCCAGACGTTTCCTAGCTCCTTCTCGATAAGCATCTGGGACGTTATAGTAGGTGTTTTTTTCGGGTGGGATCGTTTTGTCTACACTAAACTTTACCTTCACTCCCGGCATCTTTGGGAATATTTCCAACAGGTTAGAGTTCGCGCAACTGTTAACCGTCAATCCCACTTTCAATAACTTCATCTCACTTGCCGTCGATCTTCCAAGTAACGATCGGCGGCCTTCATCAATCACGAGGAATTCTGCTGATACCGTTGGTTTCGTGGACCCTATGACCTCTACCTGAGCTCGAAAAACGTGACTCACTGACATAGGCTTCTTAACGGTATACGCCCGAACTTCTTGATTAGGCTGAAGATTTAATGGTTCCAGACCAACCAATCCCATGCGTAATTGATTACTCAGATTCTCCCAGTCGGAACCACCGATGATATTTACGTTGGATCCCGAATCAATCAAGAAGCTGATGGGACTTGATGATCCGAGACGGCAGTATACCAGTAGATCTTCGATAGAAATAGCGCTTATACCCTGTAATGAATGTGTAAACGTTTCGGATAAGATACTGTTGTGCTACACTTACGCAACCCATGTTTTTTTTTATTTCTCTAGATCTTTTAAAACAATTCACCGTACCTGTTCAGCTTTCTCGTCTTCGGTTGAATCTAGCGAATCAGTCCGCTTTTGTTTCACTTTCTGGTGGTCTTGGACGAAACTGACGCGCCTTTTACGGCAAGCTGCGGCGAAATGGCCCTCAATGCCGCAATTGTTGCATTTCTTTCTCTCGGCTGGACATCAATTTCCAGTATGGGACTGTCGGTTACACCTTGAGCATCGTGATCGCCGGCCCTGACCATAGCGTCCTGATGACCGATATGGTTCTGTCAGTCTCGCACGTGTCTGTTCTGACTGTCTGAAATGCTGCTTCTTCTGATGTTCGTTGTTGGACTGCTGGGTGACAGCGAGTATAGCCTGAGGGTGATCATCATTCCGCTTGTTTTCTGCTTTGTATGCCTCATCTTTGGTTGCAGACTGCACGATGTAATTCGTTTTATAATTGAACGTGCGAGCGGTTTTGGCCAAGTCCTTGTTCAGCATACCCTTAAGCAGCTGTGTTCGGACGAATCTCTCTTGGTCATCTAAGCTGTATCCACACAATCTCACTTTCTCTGTGAGTCTAGAATGAAAAGCAACGACGGGCTCGGCCTTGCCTTGCTGCATGCTGGTAAAAGCTTCGTGCTCCGATGCCGAATCCGTCATTGACCTCAAATACGTATCAACATTCGTTAAGAATGACGAGTAGGAAGTCGATTCATCTAGGTTCGGCCTAAGCTTAGCGGCTCTGACTATCCCTTGCAATTCTGTGCCCATTGACAAAAAGAGGAGCTTGGCGCGACAAATAGGATCCGACACATTCGAAAGCGATATTGCTATCTCGAAATTTTCGAGAAACCGCTGCCAAGCCTCCCACAGCTTATTGGCGGGCACGTCTTTGGGGAAGGCTGGGATCTGTTCCCAACGGATGCTTGAGGTGTTTTGAATAGTTCCGCTGGCCTCAACGGAATTGCCCCAGCCTTTTTCCCTTTCATGCGGACGATCAGATCCTTTTGGGACCTCGTGTAGAACGTTTCCTTGGGCAGTTTCCATGGATTTTACGAGCTGCGTTAAGACGTTTTCAAGGCGAGAAATCCGTCCATAGAGGCTTTCATCAGCTTCCATTGTGGGTGCACTTCAGTGTATTCGATTTATTTGCCATTAACTATAATGGCAAACCTGGCAGGATCGCCAATGTGGAGTTCCGCTGGCCGCTCCAGCGGTTCGGAGTCTTCCGGTGGAATCGCTCTGCCAGTTGGGGAGCAACTCACCTATACGTGTGTCTTTGGCGACGGTCTGCGAGAGAAGAGGCCCGTTTGCTGCGCTACCGCGCTGACGAATGCTTCCGCTGTCGCTCTGGTGATGCAGGGGTGTGTTCGCATGCATTGACGGCCCACATCTCCTTTATCGGGCAACACCTTCCCCACAGTGGCATAAAAGATTTTACCGGCTCAATTTCATCAGCGGAGGCGGTAGACAGGTCTAATTGTGTCCTCCGTCAAAAAAGCAAGGAAAGGATTTTCTGTGAACATTTGTGGACTGATGTGTATCCTCTAGTGATTTTCAAAATTCAAGTTCAACAATATTTAACTCTACCATATTGTATTTCATGAACAAATGTCCAAAAAGCACTAATATGTCTAGGTACAACTTTGGAACACCCCTGCTTGTTTCAGATGACGTTTAAACAGCTCATTATCACGCTGAATCATTGTTTACATTTCAATCAACAGTTTCTTGTATCGCAAGTGTCAGTTCTTTACATGTTCGTGACAATGCGAACCAAGAAATTTTCTCCGGAAACAAGTGTACTATCTCCAGCATTTCTCTGAGTCTATAAGCGAAATTGGAAGGTGTAAGCATTGGAGCCGTTCAAAACGCGATTCGAAATTATGATGATGAAGCAACTTTCCAAGACAAGCAAAAATCTGGACGAAAACCGAACCCTGTTGACCGAAATCTGGACGAAATCCGAACCCTGTTGACCGAAATCTAGACCGGAAAATCGAGCAAGTCTTCACTCGCATAAAAAATTGTTTCGATTCGAGACGTGGCTAAAAAATTGGGATTCTCGAAGAGTAACGTCCAGCAAGAATGAGTCTAAAGACGTATAAGAAGCAGAAGAAGCCAAAGCGCAGTGACGAACAAGCCGCATCCGTCAAACCGAGGGCTCGAAAGTTATACGACCAATTGCTGTGCGGAAAATCGATGTACGTGATTATGGATGATGAATCATACGTTAAATTTGATTACAAAGCTCTTCCTGGTGATCAGCACTACACCGCGTTTGTGATGGCCGAAGTGTTGACGACGCGGGTGAGTCGATTTTTACCGAAGAATTCGGTAAAAAGGCTATGGTTTGGCAAGCCATTTGTGAGTGTGGTATGCTTTCCAAACCGTTTGTGACAACGGAGACAATGACATGATCCGCAAACACGACGCCTAAGTACTGTTTTGATGTCGGTTCATTACTTCAAGGACACGTTAGCCTGGCATAAAGCCAACAAGGTCCAATTCGTACCCAAGGAGATGAATCCGCCAAACTTTTCCCAGGCCAGGCCAATCGAAACTTTTTGGGCCCTGACCATATTTGCGGAAACATGTAAAGGCAGCGGATTCCGTTACAAAGTTTGTGAAACACTGCGAAAAAGTATCCAAAATTGTTGAAAATTGGAAAGGCATCTGTGCTGAAACCAACGAGTAGCGTGAGATCAAAAATCCGACTTGGCTTACGATTGATCGGATCTCGGATTTTCTACGTTTAACTGTAAGAGAATACTATAGAGAACATGAATACGAAATAAAAACCGAATTTGCTGTAAACAGAATTACGTTATCGTTTTTTTTTAATCATGCTAAGACATTCTGGGACACCCTATACATATCTGTGGAAATTAATAGCTGAGGAAGTCGTGTTGCCAAAACCGGGTAGGTACTGTTATTCTTTTGAACCTTTATGGAACATCAGGGAATATCAGGGAATTTGGTTTTCTTCATTGAGTAGAAACCATGATAAAGAGTTTTGTTTCATAAGTAGGGTTTTTGATCTAATTTCCGTCGTACTAAGCACAACCCACGCTTTATCTCTCTTTTCTGAACGAGTTTAAACAAAAAGGGGAATATTTCTGTCAAATATAACTTCTAAATTTATTCACCTTTTCATACGTACTATTGAATTTGATAAAGAGTCACAAATTGTTGAGATATTTTTTAAAATCTAATACTGCTTCTTGATTCTAAATTTGTTCTACGAGTTTCAATTCCGTCCAAACGCATTGAAACGGTATTAGATTTTCTTCGTCCTACGGATAAACGTAGAAAAAGGGGATTCGCTAGGAGCGCTTCTTTTATTTTGAAAACAATAGGTGTAAATATTCATACAATGCGCTCTAATAGGATTTATGTTGTAGCTAATGAACTAACGCATCGGCACATACCTATTATTGATTTGTGCACGGTGAGATCATTGATATTATTGATCTTTTCTGATCGATAGAACGGAAATGGGCGATAACGACAAAGTAGCGCTCTACCCTATAGTAGAAGTAACCTACAACAATCAAGAGCATCACAAAGATTTGAATTTGGGATAATCCTTGAGGACGTACCAAGGACAAAGATATCAGCAATTACCAAACTTGAATGTGTATTGTGTGAGCTAATGTTTGTGGTCTTCGAAGAGATAGTAAGATGCGTCATAAAAAACACCGGCTGAGTATCACCTTACTGACACGTATTCATTGTCCCAAAACAGCTACCCAGTCAACGCAAATTATACCGCTGCCCGAAAATAAATTAATTGATCCAGAAATCGAGCATTGCAACTAATTTCGTTTATTTTAATTTCGCATCTACAAACTTCAAGCCCAATAGTTTATGAAAAACCACAACTGAGGATGCAATTGCAAACATTACCCAAAGCTTCTGCATACATCGGGCCAAACATTATTGCAGGCCGGCCTCTACTTCCGCTCTGCAATCTGCAAAATCAACAGCTTCCCCGCCCTCGAGTCACCAGTACATACGAGAAATGAAAGTTGACTCATTCGGCCATGTTTGCGCTTCTATTTCACCATCAAATATGAAAGCAATCAAATACACTGACTGCAAGGACAACTCAAACACTGACTGTGGAGGACCTGGTAGAGTTCTGCTGACTACGGGCACTGTTTGCTCATACCTCTAGCTACTAACACTCTCGTGAGTTCGGCACAGTGAATTTGGTTGGGAAAATAAAACAGGCCACCGTCAACGCAACTTTGGGTGGGAGTTGTGTACTGAACGGACTGGCCGGTAAATTTGGAGATATATGCAAAGACTGCATGATGTGCTATGTTTTCGGTGTTGATTTTCGATCCAATATTAATGAGCTATGATTGCTCTAAATATTTATTCGTCCTATGTTGGTAGCATGTGGGTATCAGGATTTTGTTTCCGGCCATGGAGGCGCAATCGAATAGCACTCCAACAATGCACTAAAGGGTTCGCACAATGGTTTTCAGCTTCAATAACAGGTCGGCGTTTTGTTTGCTGTTCGGATGCCGGGTGATGAGTTAACGGATGATTAGCGATTTTTTTTTTAAATTAGCCTTTCAAGGATCGAACAATAGGATGATAGTATGAATTCATCATTAATCGTCCCCTGAAGCAACAACGGTGACGACAATGACCACGCCGAGCATTCAGGAAAATAATTCATTCGGAAAATTTATTTCGACTACGGATAAATAACTGAGCCTTTAATGGCTTTTGTTTTGCCCAGGGGCTGGTTCAGGTGGATAAGTTTAAATTATTTAGAATCCCATGGATTCACATATAGTTGAATCAAAATTAAAATAAAACTGCTGTTGTTTTGCATGTTGATTCCCCTTCAATTTGAGTCAAGTAATTAAAAAAAAAGTCCACTGCTAAGGTGATTGCTGCCACCCACGCTCCAGCAGAACAAAAAAAAAACTCCTAATCCAATAATTGCCCCATGATTTTGTATTTCTTTCTCCGTTTAATTGCAAAAAAAAGCACTCCCAGCCAAACGCGTGTTTCCTCCCGTTGCAGAAATAAAACGCCACCCAAATAGCAAAAACAAACAATCCGGATTAGTTACCCTCGCGCGTCTTCCAAACAAACAAAACATCAGCAAACCGAACCGACCGAACCTATTCGCTTCCTTGAACCGTAAACTCAGAACAAACGAAATCAAATCAAACCAATTAGCGAATGGTGTTTACATTTCCGCTTTTTCTCCTCTCTTTCTCACTTTCCCGGTGTGTTTACCTTTAGCCGTTTCATCTAGGATTACCCCAACCACCGGGCACGGTTGACCTGTGAAAACCAACCGTCTCTACAAAGGAAGAAGGAAAATCCCTCAGTCATGTCTCCATCACGAACAACCTGCTCACGGTCGAGCTTAGCAACGCTGGCGCTCATTCTGTCAATCACCTCGACCCTTGCCAGAAGCTACGAAAAGGATACCCACCGAAAGGGGAAATCCACACAGATCTACGCCTCGCAGCCCACGATCACCACTCCGCTGGTGGATATCTGCTCCGAGGACATCAACATGAAGTTGGCCTGCCATTGCTCGCCGGAAGGCCACGCCAAAGCCCAGAAGGTTTCCTGCTCGATCTTCGACGGTGAACTCCCCCGGAAGGATGCCAACTGGTTGGCCTTCCACACCCAGACCAGTTTGGAGAATCTCAAATTCACCGTCCGAAAGTCCGGCAATCTCACCTACATCCCATCGGACGTGCTGTTCACGCTGAAGAAGCTTCGGACGCTTTCGATCGAGTACGGAATCATTGCGGATATCCATCCGTACGCGTTCGGGAATCTGACTGAACTGCGAACGGTGAACTTGCCAAACAATCAGATCAGGATGCTACACCCCAACGCATTCGCCAACCATCCGTCGCTGGATGAGATCATGTTGGAGAATAACGACATCCGCAAGGTAGACCGGGAAGCGTTCGTCAACTTGCCGATGTTGATCAAGCTGAATTTGGCCAACAATACGATCAGTGAGCTGCACGACAATGGCTTCATCGAGCTGTCGAAGCTGGAGGAGCTACGGCTGGAGATGAACATGATTTCGGTGCTGGCCAAGGAGTATTTCAAGGGACTGGACAATCTGAAGATCTTGAAGTTGTCGTTCAATGACGTCAACTACGTGGGCGGTACGGTGTTTGCCGATCTGTGGAGCCTGCAGATGCTGTTTCTGGATGGGAACAAAATTGAGGTGAGTTGGGATGGTACTGTCTGCATAGAGAAAGAATTCTAATCAATTTTACTTTTATCTATTTGACTTCCGACAGAAATTGGACGAACGAGCCTTCGACGGGTTGAGCAACCTTCATTATCTGCACCTGGAAAACAACCGGTTGATAACGCTGGAGACTGGTACGTTCACGAGCGTTCCGGCCCTGAAGGTACTCAACCTGGATGGCAATGCACTGGAAACGCTGAGCTACAACCACATCGTTCCGCTGATGGATAACCTGGTCAACAAAAGTGCGCTGCTTTCGATCAGAGGTGCGTATTGTGCTAGTGCTATTGATTTCGAGTTAATTGCCAAAATCAACTGATAAGTCGAAGGTAGTTGTGTAGTTCAAATAAGGCATCGGAAGCAATTTAAAAGTATCTCCAGGGCATATTCACGTCATCAAATCATAAACATTTTATAGAAAAGGTGAAAAGGTCAGAGAACTTCGATCATATGTCAGAGGTTCCAGTTAACTTCGAAATGAGAAATCGTGTTTGAGAATTCAGTACACATTAAGGGAAATCCAGCGTCATAATCATATGGGCACTAAAAATTTACAAAAATCATAAAACAACAACTTTTGGACAGAAAACCATTTTTTTGGGCTAGCAATATCATTTCAAGCCAGAATTGTCGATGCATATCATGAAAAGTAAAGCCATATTGCACTTTCCTTGAACAGAAAAGAATTCTCGATCTTATATATCCCAAGTAACAATTTTGGTTTTATGAGGGTTCTGTAGACCATGATTTAGATTTGAAGAATGCTATAAAACCTTGATAAAACCTGCAATGTTACTTGGGATTTCTATCCGGTATTGTAAATTCCCGAAATTTAGGGACTTTACTGAAGTTTTCAGAGCTTCTCCATCTAGGAAGTTCTTTAAATAATCTATAATTTGCTCAATCATTTGCCGAAAATCACCGGACCTTAAGGCCAAAACCAACCCTTTAAAGCATTTCCCGTGCCAGTAGGCAATCTAAATAATCATGTTCTTCTTAAACTAATCTCCCAGAAAATTAAAACGCCCCATTCCACCGCATCTTTTTCCCCGCAGAAAACCGCTTCATCTGCGACTGTCGCCTGGCCTGGGTTTACGATCTCAGTAACCGCACCAGCAACGAGGACCTCCGGGAAAGCCTGAGCAAAATCGAGTGCACCCTCGGTAAGAAGACCTCCTACAGCAACGACCCCCGGCATGCGCAGTCCGTGGACCCGACCCTCCTGGAACCGGCATTCGACGACGACGGCGAGTACATCGAGGATGCCGCCGAGAACGAATTCACCGTCGAGGAGCAGCCCGAAGTGCTCAACCTGATCAAGGTGGGCAAGGAGCGGCTTCCCTGCCCGGAGGAACTGATCGGCCCGACTGACGGGCCCTATCCGCGTGAATCCAAAGGCTTGGTCGATCGATCCAGGGGACACTCCGGAGTCAGTGCCATTCGGCCAAGCAGCAGTAGCACGATCTATTCCGCTGTAGCATGTATTTTCGTTTCCTCCGTAGGCTTAGTGATGATCTCTAGCGATAGATTGTAAATTTGCTTAACTTATTTCCCTGCTGTGTATGTATTAGACGTGTAAGAGTGTACCGATAAAAACAAAAGACAAAGATTTACGAAACCAAGTAAAATGCATGATTTTAAGAGACCCCCTAAGGTAAGAACTGCGCTACCAAACTAGGATGTAATGTGAATTTCGGTCCCAGAAAATAATTAAAAAAAACCAAAAGTCGGAGAACGAGTATTTGTGTCCCCGAGGAAACCTCCTGATCTTTACAGCTACTTCTCTTTTTAACTGGTAAAAATAGACTTAAGCTAACCAATAATCCGATAAGAAAGACAAAATCACTCACACAGACACAGATTCTTCTTCACAATAACAAAAAGAGACATAATGAAACAAGTGATGATTAAGTGAGACATTAAGGAACTAAGCAGAAACCAATCGCCGAAAATGATTTAAGGAAGTAAATTTTAACGGTAGTCAAATCTTTTCAGTCACTTCATTACAAGTAAGTAAATAACAGAACTAAAGAAAAAAAAAACCCAAGGAAAACAGAAGAAAACAAAGAATTTGAAAATCTACTTTTTAGAATTATTTTTGATAAAGCAATAAAAAATTGATTTTCAAAGCGAAACCGTTTGCTCCCTGGCTCAGAACAAATCCGGGTGATATCACTTCCATTGATGCGTGCCACCCTTTTGCGTCCCTCGGATAAGCGGAGAGAAACCATGCTCGCTTTATGCACCCCCACCGAATCATCGAAAAGCAAGTATGATCCTTTAGGGTGCATGCAAATCGTTCCAAGACTGCCGAAACAAGCAAATACCTGGAACGGGCGACTTGCACGTACAATCCGGGACGGGTTTGCGGATCCAAAATCGAATCGTATCATCACTTATTCACCGCTCTGCCCCCAACCGCTTCTATCGGTTCCGGTAAATCAAATTTGCAGTCGGTGGAAAATGCGCTGATGCTGATGGGATTTTGCTTCTGCTTGTCATATTTCGTTTTTCTTATTGTTTTTCTCTCGAGGTTGGGTCATCTTGAGGCGGAAGCAGAGAAGGTCTGTGCTTCCGAGTAATGGATCGTTGAAAATTTGATAACGGGATTAATTGAAATGGTGCCGCTGGCGGATGGTTCTATGGATCAGCGAGGATTGAGGGCATCCGGTGAGTATGATACTAGGGATATTGGCTGGGCGTAAGTGGAATTTCGTAATTGACGTAGCTAGGAAATTTATCTGGAGCCTGTTGCACTTTTGTTTGATTTTGATTAAACTACGGTTGCGAAGATGCTATTGAATCAAATTGCGTCCAGGCAACTTGTTTTTCGGTAAAATGAGACTTGTAACAAAAACGGGGGGTGTTTTCAAACCCATATTTCTCCAAAGCATTAATGTGACATATGTAATGCAATATGCCATTCGACGGGGAATTTATCCAGCAATTTTGTGGCGTATAGTACAAACAGTGAAAATAGCTTTAAAAAAAATCAGAAATTTAACTAAAACTGGTAGCATCAAAATTTCCTATACATTTCCTTATACCACAAGGTGTCTTTCCTAACAGAGCCATCACATAGTTGGTACCAAACGAAACAAGCCGAAGCTGCATTTATTTTCGAACGTTGGACGTGTTCCTACCGTTCATCACGAAGCAGCTCTACACAAACGGTATGAAGAGCACTTCAGCCAGAAAAAAAATAGTGAAGAAGCAACACCGGCATTGTTCGAGTCGATGCTCATCGTGAGAAACACCACTGTTGGCCATCTTTACCAAGTGTCATGCTTACAAAGCGCTTATAGATCTCAGAATTCCTCAACCACAACAAAGAACAATTAACCCGGTACCGTGCACCAAACTCGCCACTGCCAGAAGAATATGAACCTGTGTGTAATCCACGCTAAGTGTGTCATAACCATCCCAAAAATCTCCAGCTCGTTGCTCGTATTGTCAGCCTTCTACACTTACTTAACAAAACCAAACTGCCATCATTTTTTTTAAACATAGGACTACGTCTTTCGGGAAGAGTGCCAATCCAGGGAAATGTAGCCAAAATTGGAAAGATTTCAAATGCTAATAACTTCACCAACAATCAATGGGTATTGACGATTTTTAAGTCGATCGACTCGGCAGTCTTATAAGATTTGTGTGATATGGCGCACATTATAATTTTTTATTATTTAAATAGCTTATATCTAAGAAATATGGAAACATTTCAATTTCTCATACATTTTCATCGACCGCACGGTGCTCGCCTCTAACACAGGCATCAGAAAATTGGTCCCTAACAAAACAAGCCAAAGCCGCATAATCATTCACCGTTGCACGTTGGACGTTAGATCCAAAACTGATTTTTGGATTCTGGGAACATTTTTATGGTATTGTTCCTCTGTATTTTACAGCTTTTGTCAGGTTAATCCATACCAAACCGACATATTCGTTTCAGCTCGGGTGCCGTTTTTTTTTTTATTTTAGAGTCCCAGAATTTTATAAAACTTTGCCCAAAGGTAGAATATATGGTTAAATTAAAGATACAAATATTCAAACATCACATCAAAGGTTGATTAATTGCGTAGGAAATCAGTGTGGCACGGCAGTTGTGATCAGCATACACCTTCCAGTCTAATGAAACAGGTCAAAAACTGTTCAAATCCACCCATACAATTTTTTGTGTTGAATTTCTGTATGGCAAACTAGTGAACTTTCCGTGAACATTAACGGCAAAGAACTCACCAACACTGGGAGACCGTGAGCCCACCTGTCATAAAACCATCTCGACCGCGAGTGATGGAAGAAGTAAACAAAAACTCCTCTAGAGAGAAGGAGAGTGAACTTCAGCGAGAGGATGATTTGACGTGAGGGCAGCGTTGCCAGGTCATTTTCAGAAAAATCTGGACCAGGTAAAATATAAAATCTGGAAAAATCTGGAATGCTCCAAAAGATCCTCTTTTTAGCATAATGTCATTCAATGTTGTGTCTATTCTTAGACTTATCCGATAATTTCTTTTAAACTGCTTTGTAGGTAAGGTTAGAGTTGGTTTGAAATCCTTTTTAGTATTACCCAAGTACTCAAGTACTTTGCCAAAATGGTTTTCAAAGCCATTCAGAAACTGCACTTAAAATTTTAGTAAAATTAATCTCCAGTTTGGCTTCTTATTTTTTTATTAGAGGAAAGAGCAATTTAAAAGTCTGGGTAAATCTGGAACATATTAAAAAAAATCTGGAAAAATACGTGGTCTGTCTGTCTATCTGGCAAGGCGACTAAATATCTGGAAAATCCAGATAAATCTGGAATACTGGCAACGCTGCGTGAGGGGCGCTTTTCGAGCTAGGCGAGTAAGAGAGGTGACACAGTCGGAAGAAGCGTTTGTTTGTTTACTAAAAGAACCATGCCCATTTTGTTATGGCAAGTTTGCTATAAGAAATGCTCCTCGTGTTTATTAGCGAAATTCACATCAAAGATTGATTAATTGCGTAGGAAATCAGTTTGGCACGGCATTTGTGACCAGCGTACACCTTCCGGACATATGAAACAAGTCAAAAACCGTCCGAATTCGCAAAAAAAAAAATTTGTTTTGAATATCTGTATGGCAAAATAGTGAACTTTTCATGAACATTAACGGCAAAGAACTCACCAACACTGGGAGACCGTGAGTTCATGCCCACCTGTCATTTTGCATCTCGCTTTTTGAGACTCCGGATGACTTTTTTGTTCGACGCAAGGCTCTCAGAGTTCACCCAGAGTGAGAGTAAGAGCGTGTGGTATAAAAAGACATTTAGAAAATATGAACATGAGTGGCCGAGATGGAAAATGACAGGTGGGCAGGAACTCACGGTCTCCTAGTGTTGATGAGTTCTTTGCCGTTAATGTTCACGAAAAGTTCACTATTTTGCCATACAGAAATTCAAAACAAAATTTTTTTTTTGCGAATTCGGACGGTTTTTGACCGTGGTCCTTATTATGATGAGAAACTTTGCCCAAGACACCAAGTCGCGGAAATGCTTCGTTTCGGAGTTATTAATTTTGCTCCGCTAGATTGCATTCCTGGCCCAGTGTGCCAACCTCACCTTACCAATCAGGCTAAGGCCTTGTTGTCCTCTGCTGTCCGAAGAAGTCGTCTCCACTCTACTCGATCCATGGCCACACTTCGCCAGCCTCGTAGTCTGCGAAGGGTCCGCAGGTCGCCTTCTACTTGGTCGATCCACCTTTCCCGCTGCGCGCCTCTTCTTCTTGTTCCTGTAGGGTCGCTTTCCTGAACCATTTTCAGTGGGTCGTCATGCGGCATTCCAACGACATGCCCAGCCCACCGTAGTCACCTAATTTTTGCAATGTGGACGAAGGATGGTTCTCCCAGCAGCTGGTGCAATTCGTGGTCCACGTTCCGTCATCCATCGGCACTCCACCGTAGATGGTACGCAACACCTTCCGTTCGAAAACACCACATAGTCGAGGTCTGGTGGCCGTAGAGGACCATCGGTCTAATCAGCGTCGTGTAGATAGTGCGGCGGCGAATTTTATTTGACCGGAGCGTCCTCCGGAGTCCAAAGTATATACGATTCCCTGCCATAATGCGTCTTTGAATTTCTCTGCTGCTATCATT
Organism: Ochlerotatus camptorhynchus; assembly: GCF_037179485.1. Classification (NCBI taxonomy): domain Eukaryota; kingdom Metazoa; phylum Arthropoda; class Insecta; order Diptera; family Culicidae; genus Ochlerotatus; species Ochlerotatus camptorhynchus. The sequence continues at coordinate 10,142,152 of NW_027040722.1, forward strand.
TTTGGCGATCACCAGTGAGCCCAAATACACGAATTCATCGACCACCTCGATTTCATCATCGTAAATCTGAACTCGGGGTGGGAGGCTAACATTGTCTAACCTAGAACCTCTTCCTTTCATGTATTTTGTCTTTAATGCGTTGATGGCAAGTCCAATCCACCTAGCTTCAGCCTTCAGTTTGATGTACGCTTTCCGCCATCATCTCAAAGTTCCGTGCCATGATGTCAATGTCATCGGCGAAGCCAAGAACCTGGATGGATTTCCTGAAGATCGTGCCACTCGTGTCTATCCCAGCTCTTCTGATCACACCTTCTAACGCGATGTTGAATAACAGACACGAAAGTCCATCACCTTGCCGAAACCCCCTTCGAAATTCAAAGGGGCTCGAGAGTGTCCCCGATACTCGAACAACGCACATCGCTCGATCCATCGTCGCCTTGACCAATCGCGTCAGTTTATCCGAAAATCCGTACTCGTGCATAATCTGCCATAGATGATCTCGATCGATTGTGTTGTATGATGTGTGGGCACGTTGTATTCGTGAAATTTCTGCAGAACCTGCCAAATCGCGAAAATTTGGTCCGTGGTAGCGCGGGCACCCATGAAGCCCGCCTGATATTGCCCCACGAACTCTCTTGCAAATGGTGGCAGGCGGCGACATAGAATTTGGGAGAGTACCTTGTAAGCGACGCTCAGCAGTATGATCACGCGGTAGTTGCAGCAATCCAACTCCCCATCGCCCTTTTAGTAGATTGGACCTTCCATCCACTCCGGTAATATCTCCTCCTCCCAAATCTTAGCAACTACCCAGTGCAGCGCTCTAGCCAGTGCTTCACCACCGTATTTTAATAGCTTACTTGGTAGTTGATCTACACCAGTTGCTTTGTTGTTCTTCAGCCGACCGATCTCCTCCTCAATATCTTGAAGATCAGGGGCCGGGAGCCTGTCGTCTTCTGCGCGTGCTCCAAGGTCTGTTGCCGTGCCAGCTTCGTTTTCTGCTGCTTCATCGTTGAGGTGCTCGTCATAGTACTGCTTCCACCTCTCAATCACCTCACACTCGTTTGTGAGAAGGTTACCGTCCAAGTCCTTGCACATATCGGCTTGCGGCATGTAGCCTTTGCGCGAACTATTTAGCTTCTCGTAGAATTTCCGTGTGTCGTTTACGCGGTACAGATTTTCCATCGCCTCCGATCTCGGTCTTCCTTCTGCTTCATTCGAAAACCGAGTTTTGTCTGTTCCGCGCTTGTCTGTATCGCTCCACATTCAATCTCGTGCGGTGTTGCAGCATTCTCGCCCGTGCTGCATTGTTCTCCTCTACTAACAGTTTGCATTCGCCGTCAAACCAGTCATTTCTTCGGTCCGGGATTGCAGTACCTAGTGCCGCTGCACAAGTACTACCTATGACGGAACGGATGTCCCTCCAGCCTCTTCAAGAGAAGCTGCGCCAAGCTGCTCTTCCGTGGGTAGTGCAACTTCCAGCTGCTGCGCGTAGTACTGGGCAACTCCGGCGTCCCGTAGTTGCTCAATGTTGGGTCGCGGCGTTCGACTTCGACGGGTGTTATGCACCGTCGAGAGTTTTGAGCGCATGCATACTGCAACTAGGTACTGGTCCGCACTGTGGTACGTGCGGCCGTTGATAATTTCGGAGAAGAATTTCCCGTCGATTAGAACGTGATCGATTTGGTTTTCTGTGTTTTGGTCAGGTGATCTCCAGGTGGCTTTGTGGATATCCTTGTGGGGGAAAAAGGTACTTCGAACTACCATTCATCGAGAGGCTGCAAAGTTCACGCATCGTTGGCCGTTGTCATTCGATACGGCATGCTTTCTGTTTGGCCCGATTTCCAGTCTATACATTGCCTCCCGTCCTACCTGAGCGTTCATGTCGCCGATGACGATTTTTACGTCCCGTTGCGAACAGCCGTCGTACACCTACTCCAGCTGGGCATAGAACGCTTCTTTCTCGTCGTCGGGTCTCCCTTCGTGTGGGCAGTGCACGTTGATGATGCTGTAGTTGAAGAAACGGCCCTTAATCCTCAACTTGCACATCCTCGCGTTGATTGGCTGCCAAACAATCACGCGTTGGCACATCTTACCCAGCACTACAAAGACGGTTACCAGCTCGTTGGTGGTACCACAGCTCTGGTAGAAAGTAGCTGCTCGATGCCCGCTTTTCCATACCTTTTGTCCCGTCCAGCAAAGTTCCTGCAGTGCTACGACTTCGAAGTTGCGTGGTTGAAGTTCGTCATAGATTAACCTATTGCAGCCCGGGAAGCCGAGCGATGTGCAATTCCATGTTCCGAGTTTTCAATCGTAGTCCTGATTTCATCGCGTAGGTCTGTGCCGATTGTTCCAATCCGTATTTCCTTCGTCAGTATTTACAACTTTATGTTTTTTCCAGGGTGGCTTGTTGGGCCTGCCCCAACCCCCTGTCTTGTCGGGGGACCATCGTGCACATCTATGTTTAAAGTCCCACGCTGGCACTAGAACGGTGATCAGCCGCTCCTAACATGGAGAACAGACGCTCGGGTTTGGTGAAGCATTTACTCTATCACTATACCATGGTTACCGCGCCATTGTTCGCTTCGCACCTCTTCACTTTGCTATTGCCGGACTGGCAACATTGCCCAGGCTACGCCACCCACCTGTGCCCATGTTTCAGCTGGTTGTATTTTGTTATCATATGACTCAGGGAGGTTTGAAGTAGGAACTTGTGAGGACCAGAGCTAGGTATTCCGCTCCTTCCAGGTTCTTAACTCACCATTTTGTAGCCCAATGGCCCAGTGTGCACTATCATCAGTTAGTAGTTTCCGTCCTACTAAACACAACTCACGCTTTACCTCTCTTTCTTGAACGGGTTTTAACAATAAATGAAATGTTTCTGACAAAGATGACCACACATTGTTGAGATATAGCAGGCGCCGATGGTGTAGTGGTACGCGTGATTACCTCTCACCCCAGCCTGGGTTCAATTCCAGTCGGCGCCACAGGGATGTTCTGAGGCATAACATCTCTGATCACGCCTTCCTTCGGAAGGGAAGTAAAGCCGTTGGTCCCCGGTTCATGAGTTGATGGGTCGATAGGTAGGGTCCAGGTGTGGGAGCTGCCTTCCTGGCGTCGGTAGCATTGGTGCTCAGCACGGAAAACAAGATCGACGGTAAACAAATCCAAAGAAAAACAAAACAACAAGGGACATCCCTACAGGGTTGTACGCAATGGTGACGTAGGACTACGTGGTCTTATATAATAAATGTTATTTGATAACAGCAGAAGCTTGTGTTTTGTTTAGGAATAGGAATTTGAGCGGGGTTCTCTCTGTTTATACTCTTTAGAATGACTATTATTCCCGTGAAAAGAATCTTTTGATATAAATTTTAGTTGTGACATGGTCAGAAATTTAACTCTTTTGGAAAATCTTGGTGGCCCTGAAAAGGGCCGATGGTAGTAGAGGCTTAAAGTCTTTGAAAGATGATGATGACGTGTAGACAGCTGGATCAGCAAATCGGACCGGACAATCCCATATTCTTCGGTTCAATGATTGGGCACTCGCAAGCGTATCGGCCCGTCTGCTGCTGGAAACGGGTGTCTGCGACAGGTTGGAAGGCCACAGCGAGGGAAACCTCAACATTGCTACGATGAATGGGCAGTCGGAAGAGTCTCGGCGCGACTGCTACTGGACACGGGGTGACTAGGTGGCTGCTACGGGTTGGAAGAACGCAGTGAAGGATACCTCAATGACGAATGGGCACTTGGAAGAGTCTCGGCCCTGCTACTGCTGGACACGGGTTGACCCGGTCGGTTGCTTCAGGATTAGAAGCTTGGTTCCTACTGTTTGCTGGTTCCTTGTGCTGATCGTAGCGATGGTTCTATTTTCACACAGGGGTAGTTGCTTTGTTGGTTATGTGACTAGAGATATCATCAGATGATCAGACCAGAGATATGTTTGACACCGCCACAGTGAGCCAGACGACGGATGGAGGGCTTGGTAATACCCTGGATGTTATCACGAAGAACCTTGCGATGACGCTTGGCGCCTCCTTTACCAAGGCCTTTTTCTCCTTTGCCAGTCATTGTTGCTTGATGGGTAGAAGAGTGAACTACCTAACCTGCATCCACCTTCCAACTGCTGCTATTACTGCTTGTCCGAAGTAAAAATGAGTTGAGGGTGGACAGCAGCGCTCTTTTATATTTTTTCAGGTCAAAGCAGAATGATGTGCAACCAAGTGGTACTCGATTATGATGACTGGGATTGGGTAGAATATTTATTTCATGAAAACTTTTTATTTGTACATTGGACAATGCTTCACATTTACCACTTTTTCAAAAGGATTTTCAATGAAAATCAAGAGTCGAAAGCAATGCTATCGATGTGTAGAAATATTTCTGATCGATTAGTGATAAAATTATTGAAATTGGTCCAGGGCCAGCTGAGCTATTAACGTTCAAAATCTTTCATAATTTTGTTACATGTTCCATTTTTGGTTTTCGCAAAGTGTACCCCCATATAGAAATCACAGACGTAGTCCTACGTCAAAAATTGTTGAGATATTGTTAAAAATCTAACACTGCTTCACGATTCCAATTCCGTCCTACGAGTTTCAATTCCGTCCAAAAAAGAAAGTTTGCGCTTCTTTTGTTTTGAGACCAATGAGTGTAAATATTCACACAATACTCTCTAATAGGCTTTGTGTTGTAGCTTGTGAACTAACGCATCAGTACGTATTACTAAATTGTGCATGTTGAAATCATTGATTATACTGATGTTTTCTGCTCGATAGAACGGAAATGGACGACGCTCTACCCTTATTCTACCAACGTTCAAAAATCATTTCTTCAAAGTATGCTCATATGCTAAATAATAATTAATTACGACGGAAACCAATATCTAAATTGGTCCATGTATCTTTATTCCATCAAAAAAAAGTGCCAATATCGCAAATTTTCCAGTATACATGTTGTCACGTTTGCTACGACAGAGTTTCCATTCACATAATACTGAAAATGTGCTAGGTTTGACTTTCAAAAACTACGGCAACAACGACGACGGCGACGATTAAAATCGTAAGTTTTTATGAGCTTTAATGGATGTGTCGGGCATTTCTCATATCAAAAACAACTGCTTCAGATCCCTCCCCTCCCCTCTCCTCATAACCAGGTAGGAAGCACTCAGTTTTAACCGAAGCACATGACTGTGGCAAAAGGGAAAAACCCATCAAGCTAAAGCTCTCCAACGCACCAACTTGAACCTGGTTGAACGTAGGAATTGGATTTTACGATTCCCTAGACCTTTTGGGGCAGATGCTTTTGTTTTTTTTTTTTGCGCCAGGATATTGGTTGAAAAGGGAAACAATCGTAAAACCGACATTTGGTAGCTGAAGTGTGTCGTACTCCGGAGGGGCTGTTGCTATTTTATTGTTGATCCATTATTAAAAACTATATTAATGTTTGATAAAACTTTGGCCCCTTCGGGTTCGTTCTACATGACATGATTCTCTTGCTCAAAAACTGTGCCAGTGCCAGTGGGTGATCCGGGAAAGATTATGTCATCCATCAGAGCGAACGAGGACGTGATTTACAACGTGCTTTCGAAACGTTATGGAAACCGAGCGCTATGATGGAAGCGAAATCTTTGGAATCACTTTGAAGCATATGAATTGAAACAGTAAGCACAGATAGATTTACCTTTCAACGGTAAAGTTCTCTTTGTTTGATGCACAAAAGGAGCTGAAAGGTACCCATTCCTATTTCCAACGACAATTTCAGGGCGTTTCCCAGCCCTGCTATTACATAGTTTATGATTATGTGATTATATCATCGCTGAAATGTCTGTTTCTTTTCGGACACGAGCCCATGCCATGCACCAGCGAACATATGCTTCGGCAGCGTTGGAGAACGACATAAATTTCCCGGACCCCACCGTCCATTCCCATCCATCCGCCATTCATTGCATTGTTTGTAGGTTTCCTGCAACTGTTATAGTAGTTCGATTATAGTTGTTTCACTGCTCACCCGAAATAATGTAATAGTACTTCGCCAACCCCCTAAAACCAACCGCCTGTGATGTGCTGCTATTACCGAATTGCGTGACCTGCTCCTTTCCTGCGGACGGAGAATGACGGCAGTCCTAGTAGTTACATGTATAGATAGATCAACCAAATTACTACTTCGAGGGGACACTTTTTGTTTAATGGGTTTCGACGATGAATGGAGCCGGAGTGGTGTGTTCCAGATAAAAATCGAATAAATTTGAGTGTATGCTAATCAATAATTCGTTTCCAGTCAGTCGTCCTCCTAGGCAAAAGAAGGAGTGCTCGCCTGATTTGGTTGCGTTCGGTAAATGAGCTTGAATCATTTAATTTCCATCAGAAGTGTGTTTGGGTTTCTGTTCTGAACCTTCAATGTTGAGTTCAAAGCATTTATTGATCAATAGTATAGCAGCGCTGGTTGATGAGAAATGGAATTTGTAAACAAAAATGTACTAAAGGTAAAACCTTACCAATCAACTTCAGTTGCCTAGATATGGACTCCAGATCAGAATGATAATTTAATGATTGGTCTAACACTTCCGAAATCCTGATGTGCCGAAGTGTTGGGTATTTTTTGTTTTAAAGCTCCTTGAAAATTTTAATGATCATGAAATACACCCAGCTCTTCATAACTTGATATTGAAGGGATCTTCGAGTTAAAGAATTATCGACTTATATAATAGAATAAAAATATAAGAGTCTGTGCCTAGGGGCACTAACAAAAGGTTGATGTTGGCCGCGTTTGGGTGGTACAATTGTTTTTGCGCTTAGTTTTTTTTTAGATGATTAAAATCTATAAACTTAAAACTCTTTAAATATTGAAACTGGTGGCTGGTTGTGTGAAAAGGGCCGAATTAATAAACGAAGTGAAATGGGTACCAACAGTAAGAGCCAGTGACTGTTTTTCTCATTTACCCTCACACGAACTGACAATCGCTTCTACCCAGTGTATAGATGAATTGCATTGAAAATCTTCGCTGTCAACGTACGAGTGAAATGAACAAATTAGTTGATTATCTAGCGATGAATACACGTTTGTTAATATTCATCAACGCTTGAGATTCCAACCCAAAATTTTCAAAATCGGATATGATCCTCAAAAACAAAAAAAAAATCAAATTGATCGCAGAGGTTCAAACTTCGATATAATCATCAATTCTGCAACAGGTGCAAGACCATATTGGCACAGCGTAAAGCATGACCGGTCTAAAAACTTGTTTAAATATTAGTTGTTTATTCGTCAGGCAAAGGTTGGATTTTCTGTTTATAAGAGGATACAAAAATTTTATATAGTGGAAATGTTGGCTTCGGCAATACCTTAACCTATTATCGTCTGGGGGGTAAACAACGTCCTCGAGAGCTCAATTTAGGCATGTGGATACATTGTGTTTCAGAGCATCTATTGGCCAAATTTGAGTACTCTAGGAGTTTGATTACCCCCTGACGATAACAGGTTAAGGTATTGCCGAAGTCAACATTTCCCTTATTTGTTACATTTGGCTTGAATGCCCTTAATGTGATCTTTAAAAGTTAATTTTTGGTCAAGTACTAATCCAAGATATTTCACTTGGTTTGACCAGGAAATTGGAACTCCGTTTATAGTGACTATGTGACTACTACTAGGTTTCAAACAGGAAGCTCTAGGCTTATGTGGAAATAATATAAGCTGAGTTTTGGAAGCGTTGGGAGAAATCTTCCATTTTTATAAATAAGAAGAGAAACTATCTAAACTTTTCTGCAGTTTGCTGCAAATAACACGAAGACTTCTTCCTTTAGCGGAACTGCCTGTGTCATCGGCGAACAAAGATTTGTGACCTCCATGAGGCAAATCAGGGAGGTCCCAAGTGAAAATGTTATACAATATAGACCCAAGAATGCTACCCTGAGGAACTCCTGCCCTAACAGGTAGTCGATTAGATTTGGAATTTTTGATAATTTACTTGTAGAGTTCTGTCAGTTAAATAATTTTGAACTAATTTCATAAATTAAACTTTTTCAATTTAGCAATCAAATTTTAATGCTAAACACTGTTGAATACTTTTTCTATGTCCAGAAGCGCAATTCCAGTTAAGTGGCCTTCAGATTTGTTTGAACGAATTAAATTGATAACTCTTAAGATTTGATGAGTAGTTGAATGCCCATGGCGAAATCCAAACTGCTCATCTGCAAAAAATGAGTTTGTTTTGATGTGAAGCATCATTCTATTTAAAATTATCTTTTCAAAAAGTTTACTTATCGAAGAAAGCAAACTTATTGAACGGTAGCTAAAAGCTTCAGCTGGATGTTTATACGACTTCAAAATAGGAACAGCTTTTGCACTTTTCCATTTATCAGGAAAGTATGCCAAACGGAAACATCTGTTATATAATTTTACCAAGAAAGGGAGTTTTTTGATGAGGATATAGAAAATTCCATCATCACCTGGAGCTTTCATATTATGAAACTTTGTAGTTGTAGATCTTACTTCGTACAAATCAGTCCCCCAGGAATCATCAAAAATATTTTCCCGAGAGAAAATATTCAGAAAATCCCGAGCAACCTGATTCTCAATAGGACTAGTAAGACCCAAACTGAAATTATGGGAACTCTCGAATTGCTTAGCAAGTTTCTGAGCTTTTTCCAAATTTGTGATCAAAATTTTACCACCTGGAATAGGCTTTTGAGGCTTTTTCAAAATGTTTGGAAAAAGGGTTTGGAACTCGGGTCTAATTTAGAAACATTATTTTCAAAGTTTTGTTCCTCAGGGCAGAGAATCGCTTTTTTATTTGTTTTTGCAAATCCCGCCAGATAATTTTCATGGCAGGATCACGTGTTCTTTGATATTTTAAGGCGGATCAAGAGCTGAAGATCGTCGTCTATTATAATTGAATCGGATTTTAACCTCGCATCAACTATAGAAGCAGGCAGAGATTCAAGAGCATAATTAACATCGTCTTTGGTTTGTAAAAGAATGTTTGGATCGAAGTTATATTCCATAAATGTTCGATATTGCTCCCAATCAGCTCTATGGTAATTTAAATTTTTTTTTTTTTTTCTTTATTTTTGTGATTTTTAGCCGTAGGCTAGTTCATCACATTTGATAATCGAGGGTCAGGCTTAGGGCCTGCCTCGAAAGAAAGCGTTTCAGTCTATCATTACATAACGTACAACTGGCTCTGATTACCCACCAAAAGGGACAGACAACATTTTAAAAAACTTAATGTAAAGTGGGAGTTACATCGGGACTGTGGTGAGGAATGGATGCGCGAACAAGGTAGAGCTCCACCGTAAGAGACAGTGCCCCAGTCCGGCAGAGATACCCCGACGGCAGGAAAATAGGAAGGTGAAAGAACACGGACAGCGCAGCCCACGACGAGAGGGCTAGATTTGGTTGTATAGGTGAGCGTCCTTCAAGAATGCAATCAGCGCAGTCAACGTCGAGGGGTCGTTGCCAAGTAGCTCCCTGATGCTCTCTGGGAGTCGGTGTTGTTCGCGTAGCCTCTGAAACTCTGGGCAGACACACAGCACGTGTTCCACCGAGGCAGGGATGCTGCAGATTGGACAAACCTTGTGGAAGGGTGTCCCACCAAAATTGTGGGAAATCCTCGCATGGCCGGTCCGGAGTCTTGAGATAATCCGCTGGTCTTTGTACTTGTGGCTGTCTTGCCAAGGTCGTACGGTTTCTTTGATCTTTCGCAGGAGGGTGGTGCGTGACTGAAACCATTCCTCCTGCCAGGCTTCCATGATGATATTCGCAATCCAACGCCTGACGTCTAGGAGTGGTACGTTCCTGGTGAAGCGGGGTCCGGATGGACCAGATCCCACCAGCCTGTCCGCTGCCTCGTTTCCAGGAACACCGCAGTGCCCGGGAATCCACGTAAAAACGGTTGAGGGTGGGGCAAAACGTGTAATGGCTTGTATCCAGGGGTGGCTCGGGGCTTCGGCTTCCAGCGCCTGGATGACGCTGTGTGAGTCCGTTAGCACAAGGATCGGTTGATCTGCAGGAGTGATGGCTGCGTCAAGAACAGCAGCGGCTTCTGCGGAAAAAACGGAACACTCCTCCGGAAGACTTTGACTTGTTGCGGTGTTTGGTCCTGCCACTCCGAGTCCCACTCCGGCCCGTGATCGCGATCCGTCCGTAAAGCGATGAACGTGCCCCGGATAAGCCGACCTAAGAAGTTCTGCAACAGAGCGCCTCAACGCTACAGAGTTATCTCCGGCTTGGAATCCTCTCTTAATCCGCTTATCTATTTTGATAACGTTTGATCGCCAACTTTTCTCTCCATGCCAGTGGACCCTGGCCACCGGGGGGAGGTCTACGTTGGCTGCAGTGCGGAGGGCTCTGTTCCCCTCGTTGAGGAGAAAGACCCTATCGTTCCCGGATGTCTTAGCAGCGAGGGCAGCGGCTTTGGTGGCAGAGGCTGCAGCAGATCGATAGCGGAAAGGGAGGACTCCGGTTTCTGCACAAGCGGCGTCTGCGGGCGTGGAAGGTAGGAGGCCGGATACGATGCGTACGTAGGTATTGTATACCGGAGCGAGGATGCGGTTCAGCTTCTCGGTGGCTAAGCAGGTAATTTCGAGGCCGTAGAAAAGTCGACTGTCGATAACAGCCCGGGCGACACGAAGGCGGATCTCGCGGTTACTGGAGCGGTGCGGACGGGAGATTGTCCTGACGATGTTGATGCGGCTACGGCAGTTTTCTTTCACCGTTCTGAAGTGTTGGTCGAAACTTAGAGTCCGATCCAGAACTACCCCCAGAACGCGGACTGTTTTCTTAAGCGGAATTGGATGGTCCTGGATGGTTGGTAATTTAAAGTAGAGCTGTTGGGATTACAAATTATTTCTCGGGATATTTCAAAAGTTACTGGAAAGTGTTCAGAACCGAAGTCAGCATGGGTAACCAATTGGCTACAAAGTTGACATGAATCAGTTGAGACCAAATCAATAGTTGAGGGATTTCTTGCAGAAGAAAAGCATGTTGGGCTGTTTGGATATTGAATAGTGTAATAACCTGCAGAACAATCATCAAACAGAATATTACCATTGGAATTGCTTTGAGCATTATTCCATTAGCGGTGTTTTGCATTAAAATCACCAATAATGAAGAATTTAGACCTATGACGGGTTAGTTTCTAGAGGTCACCCTTGAGAAAATTCTTTTGCTGGCCTACGCATTGGAATGGCAAATAGGCAGCTATAAACGTAAGTTGTCCAAATTTTGTTTCAACAGAAACTCCCAAAGTTTCGAAAAACTTTGGTTTCAAATGAAGAAAGAATTTTATATTTGATTCGTCTATGAACAATGATGGCAAAGCCACCACAGCGTCCATCAAGGCGATCATTTCTATAAATCAAATAATTTGCGTCCCTCTTAACCTTATGGTTAGGTTCAAGGAACGTGTTTCAGTTATAACGGCAATATGCACGTTATGAACTCTCAAAAAGTTAAATAACTCGTCTTCATTATTTTTAAGAGATCGAGCACACCAATTTAAAGTTCATCCTGCGATCAGATAACATAAGCTTCTGTGCCCTAAATCCACGTTCAACTAAAATCTGTGTAGCTGAACTTGACAGAACGATCATTGCAACTCTGTAAAGCTCGGGATTGATGAATTTTCGAGCTTCCCTGTATTTAACCAGATGGTTCATTGCTCTTAGATGATCTTGGACGTGAAGTTTAAATGGTAGGTACCTTCTCGCTCGTTTCGAGCTGCTAAATCTTTTGTGCTGGTCATCGATGAGTTGCCTTGTGTATATCATTAAAAAATCCTTCCAAGATTATCTCCAGATCAGTAGGTTTTACCAAATATCCCTCTGAAATTTTAAATTTAATGATGGAAACACATTTTTCAGGTTCGGCATTGTGTGTGGAATGAGATATGTAATTCTGTTTCTGTTGATGAAATGTGTTCTATAGAGACCTCGCCAGTGTCTCAGAGAACAGAAAAACACTATACCATATATCTTCTTCTTATTCCTTTATTTAACGTCGGTCTCTGTTCCGCAATCTAGTGCCAATCACCGACGGACATCGATTGCCATCCATTGACGGCAACCAAATGTGCAGGAAGGCAGCTTCCACACCTGCGTAGGATATCGCACTCAATCACAACACACATGGGCCGGGACCAACAGCTTTACTTCCCTTCCGAAGGAAGATCCATACCAGATATAGCTGATGAAATTTTCACAATTGCCAGAGTGGAGAATACTGTGCGATCTTTTTAGCCTTTTAAATCTGCGGGTGTGGATGGCATATTCCCGGCACTACTTCAAAACGATGAAGCAATGCTGATTCCGTCTCTAACTAAGATTTATAAGGCGAGTTTAAGATTAAACTACATTCCGTCAAAATGGAGATTTGTAAGAGTTAGATTCATACCGAAAAACGGGAGGCATGATAAAACGCAGCCAAAAGCAGTTAGGCCCATTAGTCTCTCGTCAATTTTACGAAAAAAACGCAGTAGGCTCTGATCGCAAACGGTTGGTTTTGTTTTCGCTGGCGTTGATTTCATTCATTAAATTAAGATCTATCACGTCTTAAGAAGTTTTTTTTAGTGATATTGTAATTAACGTGAAAAATCTGGGACAAGAATTTGTTTCGAGAAGCTGTGTTGCTGTGGTGTCGCGTCGGTTGGTTTTTCATTTCGTTTGTTTTTGGTGCTTTACCTCCCTCCCAAGAAGAGTTTTACCGGGTATTTTTTTTATTTTCTTGGTGCTGTCGTTCTGCCTTCCGGAGGATGATGAGGTGTCAAGCAAAAATTCGGTGCAAATGAAAAACTTCGAATGTGATTCAAAATGTCGTGTTGGGTTGTAAAAACAACGCGGAAGATTTTTTAGATTACCGCGAGTGAACAAACCGGTCCTTTTTTGGAGGCAGAATTTGGTGAGATCCATCTGATTTATAATCTATCATAAATGCATATTTTCATATATTACTAGATACGCGCCAGATTTCGAAACATCACATTTCGAAATCTGGAAGTGTGTTTGCAGTACCATTATTCATATGATAACGGTAGTGTTTACATGCGGGGCTTATTGTATGTGAAAGTAACCTCGAAATGGACGTGAATTACCAGGTATACTGAAAAGGATTGCTGAATCTGCAGTAGAGCTATCGCTTTCTAACTCCCGGATTAAACTTGCTTCAAATTATAACATCAAGGATTGTTGTAAGCAAATTTTTTACATAATACCACTGCCGGCCAGTGGGGGTTAGATTGAATACACACACACATTAGCCTCTTCGTCTTCATCAATTCAACTTACATGTTATCGCATCCAATATCTTATTTTCAGTTTGCGTATCAATCTGGAAAATCAACAGTTACTGCTCTCCATACTTTGGTAACTAAAATCGAAAATTCACTTTCAGTTAAAGAAATCGCACTTTGTTCTTTCTTGGATATTGAAGGAGCTTTTGGCAACGCATCATATTCTTCTATGGTTGACGCCATGAAGAAAAGGAACTTCGACACGCACATCGTCAATTGGATTCATACTATGCTTGCAAAAAAATAAGTCACTTCTGGGCTGGGAAGCTCATCTATAACAGTAAAGGCAACGAAAGACTGTCCTCAAAGAGAAGGCCTCTCACCACTAATGTGGTCTTTAGTTGTAGATGATCTTCTAAGAAGCCTAGAGGCGAAAGGTTTCGAAGTTGTGGGCTTTGCGGATGATATCTTACTGGTCGCCAACTTATGGTTGCTATAGGAGATTGCAGATACGCTAGCTTCTTTGCCACATCAGGTATACCGCAGGGAACTTTAGGATTCATCTTCAGGATAGCTAAGAATTTCACCGATGTCTACTGCTTAAAATCTCTTAACTGCTCCCTCGTACGATCGACGCTTGAGTATTGTTCTGCGGATTGGAATCCGAACTACAACAATGGTACCGAGAGAATCGAATCTGTTCTCTGCCCTAAAGAGATCCGCTTCGGCTGCCCAGCTACAAGAGTCGCTGCCAACTGATAAACCCTGACCACTCCGTTAAAACCTCATGCTGAGACTGCCACTGCGTCGCACGAACTACGGGGCATATGGTGCGATTTGCGGACTACAGCGTGTGTTCAACAGAGTCGCATCTGTATTCGACTTTCACCTCACACGTGATGCGCTTCGTCGGAGATTCTAATCTATTTTCGCCGGCCACAGTGACTTACAGAGAAAATTAGTGTTTTTCCATTTATGTTTTTTTACATTCTGACCATGTTGCTTTGTTTTTCTTTCTGTGATTATTTGACATGTAATTGTACTATTATTATTAGTATGATTAGTATTATTAACATAATTTGGGCTACAGCCAGCCTGTTGATGTATGGCAACAACAACAATATAGTCATCGTAGTTAGAGAAAAGTTTGACGCTATCATTTCAGAAAAATGCAACAGCATTAAAGTTTACCCAATCTTGGTGTATTAAGAAGGGCCTAAACATTAATCCGTCAAAAGTAGGAATCGTTCCTTTTACTAGAAAGAGGAAGTTCAACCTAAAGGAGTTCAAGCTTGGACGAGAACAGATCCATCTTAGTGAACAGGTCTAATACCTAGGAGTTATATTGGATTCCAAGTTGAATTGGAATGCTCAGATTGATTATGTGATCAAAAAATCAACCAGTGCCCTGTGGTTATGCTCCAAAACTGTTGGTAGAAAATGGGGTTTGAAACCAACAATGACAATGTGGATTTACACATCAGTAATCCGCCCAAAAGTAACTTATGCTTCGTTAGTGTGGTGGCCAAAAACGAAAGAGGCTACCGCACAGAGGAAGCTGGCAAAACTACAACGTCTAGCATGTATTGCTATAACGGGTGTATTGCTCAATATACTGCCCTTGCATGAATACGTGCAACTAGAAGTGGAATGAAGTGCTCTAAGGCTCAAAAGGTCTAAAAAAGTCATGCCTGGTGACCTGGTTGATCACCTAATTATTTTACAATACTTCCAAAGAGGACCAGTGATGAGTACGAATGGAGACTGGATGAAACCAGAGGACAATTATAACACTCCCTTCAACGTATGTGAAATGTTGCGTTCGGATTGGGAAGTCGGTGGTCCTAGCGTTCGTCAAGGCTCAATCTTATTTTTCACAGATGGCTCAAAAATTGGAACGCAAACAGATGCAGGAATCTTTGGCCCTGGCACAAATATTTCAGTAGCGATGGGACATTGTCCAACAGTGTTTCAAGCGGAAATCGTGGCCATTCTTGAATGTGTAAGTGTTTGCCTAAGGAGAAAATATAGATGTGCAAATATTATATATTAAATATTAAATATTATATATGTAGAATATCTGGAATATAACGATATCAAAAATTCATGCAAGCGTTCGATCGTTATGACCATTTTTAAAAGGGACAGTTATTCCGAATCACCCTGTATAGGGTAATGGCTGCCTGTTGTATGTTGTAGTTGAGTAATTCTTCATGGATTCTCTATTTGACTATTTCACAACTATCATCACAAAACATCGTTGGTCCCCGGTCCATGAGTTGGTTGGTCAATAGGTAGGGTCCTAATGTGGGAGCTCGGTCGGTAGCATTGGTACTCAGTACGGAAAACTAGATCAACGGAAAACAATCCAAGGAAAAAAAAAAACAAAGTTTTTTGATTTGTTTTCCGTCGATCTTGTGGAATGATCACGGGTTTATTATTCATTTCGAATTGAGTTTGAAAACTCAGTTTGAGGAGACTCGGGTATCAAGAGGATTTGCCCGCACTTGATCAAACTTTTTGGAAGATTTGATCCTCCAAAGTGTGGACTTGTTCCCGGGATGTGTCTTGTAATAAATATCTAAATGCAAATGCATCCTTTTAATGAGGATTGCTATTTGGATTGTGTAAAATTGTGAGGCAAGTATTTATGGTATCTAACATTCAGGGAAATTCCGGAAAACCCCTCCAATAGTGAGCATCATACAGATGCAACATTTGAAATTTTCACTCCGCAGTGCTCATACGGCTCAAAATTGATAATTGAAATATAGATATAAAGCCATTCCATAGCAAAACGATATAGTGGCTCTCAGAATTTCGTCGCAAAATATTAGACCCGTATCTTTTATTTTGTCGTTAGGGTCACCATTTCCATCTTGGGGTGGTCCAAAATAGCTGTTTTTTTCAAAAAGACCTTTTTTCAAAAATTAATCAATTTTTAATTTTGGGATTTCAAAGATCATATTATCAATTTATTAAAAAAAAATTTTTAGAATCAAATATAATAAAATTAAAAATTGAGATTTTGTATTGAAAACATTGATTGTATTAGTTTTTTATAGTGTTCATGGTTTTTAGATAGAGGACGCAATATGTTTTAATATTTTTCCTTGAAAATTCAGGATTTTTAAAAATATTATATCATAAAATTAGCCATGGGTTTTTTTTTTTGTTTTTGCGTTTTATTTTTAAGCTATCAAGTTTGTGTTTTCGCGCAATACTCCTATGCGACTAGACTACCTTACGTCTCCATCGATTTCTAGCTACTGTAACATGGTCACGACGCATGGTAGTCTACCTAGTTGCATAAGAATACTAAAGAACTTTTTAACACTACAATATGGAAAAGGCAATGAAAATAAAGTTTGGTTTTCCCCTAGTAATTTCTATACATACTTCAAATGGTTTGTGCCAAGTCAGCTGGTTACCAAATGAGTTTAAATTTTGAGAGGCAAATCATTTCAAACCACTGCATTATTTGGACATAAGCTTGCTAACAGTGCCAACAAATCCTTCAATCTTGAATCGTTCAATTTAAATTGCCCCTTCACAGACGACGAGAAGTATCCTCATTAAAGTCATCTAAAGCATATAGCATACATGCTTGTCAACTGCTAATTAAACGACTCAGGAAAATTGCAATTTTCTCAGTCCGGATAAAATCCGACAGCAGACCTCTAGGAAGCAGTCAGAGTAGCAACAAAAGCGACACATGCTCCACCACCGACTGAGAAATCAGAGCAACGAACCAACTAACCACTATTCTCTCACCCGTCCTCTAACGAATCATGTTCGCTAATTATCGTGCAATCAAAGATGATCATTTCATCGGATGTTGGACTAGCTTGGTGATGGTGTGGTCTTTTTTTAGCTCTCTGCTGTGCTTCACTTTCTGATTCAGACAGAAGAAGCTTTCCGAATGGCTTTGAGCTTTGACGTCGTATTCGAGGAAACTGCTTATTGTATTCCCCAGCGAAGTGGATATAATTATGTGCCATTATTGACTTGAGTGCGTTGGTTGGTTGGTTTGTGCAGAATTTCCTTTTTGTATGTGTGCCTCCAGGTGTGGGTATTTCGCTGAAATCTGACGGTCTCGATCAGAGGCAAGCAGAAAAAAAAATAAGGACGCAGGAAGGTTAATGAATTGGAAATCAATCATTGATGCGAATTAGAGAATCGGATTCCTTCGGAAAACATTCCTCACTTGTACTTATAGTTACTACCGGAAGAGGAGCAAAATGTGATATTCAGTGTTTTGTCATGCGGTGCTCGATTGTTGAAGAATCTTCGAGATTTTTTCTTCGACTTTTCTGAATATGTAGGAACTCTTCTTGTCCGTTTAAGCAGCGTCCGTGATTCTATTAGCATGTTCTCAGCGTCACGCACACATTTCTGGAGCAACAATAGAAAAGAGCCCATCAGCATTTGTAAGCAAACCGTTATCAGTCGGCTGCTCTGTTGGTGTTGACCGATTTTGTCGGAGCTGCGGGGCCTCCAAGAAAGTTCTGGAATTGGATTCATTTTCTCTTCGGTCGACAGCATTGCTAGAATTATTACTCGATTATCCTTTGGCATTTCATTGTGATTCTGCGTTTGAAAGCCCCACTCGATTATGTTTTTCTCTGTCTCTAGGCGGATCCATCCTTTTAGTTTTATTTGTAAACATGGAGAGGTTTTTGATTCCGTTTGACACCGAACGGATTAATTATTGCTTTTATAATGATAAAACACCTTTAATGAGTATTTTGTCGTGACATCAATAAAACAAATACCAGGCATGTTTATGTATCTTCCGATTTGTGGAAAACTAACAAATATGCTACAATAAGAGCATTTTGACGTAAACTACGTCTTACGGGAAGGTACTGAGGGTAAATCGAAAATCTAAAATTGCGACCGTCACGAAAAGGTGTAATTTTTTGAACGCTATAAGCTTTGTCGTTTATAGATGAAATTAAAATCCGAATACACCAATCGATAAAGAAATACCTTTCGTAAGCTGTTGCAATAAACTTTTTTTCAATTTTTCATAAAAAAAAAAAAACTGTTTTAAAGATGAACAAATAAAAAATCATAATTTTATCACTGTTTTCATGAAAAAAAAAAACGTTCTCCCAAACCCAGTCTACATAATCAAGTACAATTTGGTTGCACATCGTGCTGCTTGAATCATAAAAGTTATAAAACAGCGCTACTAATGTGCCTCAACTCATTTTCGCTTCGGACGGCGGGTAAGCAGGTCGCAGCAGCAGCAGCAGCAGCAGCAGCAGAAGCAGTAGGAAGGCGGTTCCTGTCAAGCGCGCAGAGTTCGAGTTTTGCACCTCGAACTTTGCGCGTCGTTCCCGTCGAGAGCATTGGCTGCTGGAAGCGGCGTCGCCTCGATGGCGCAAGCGCTCCTTGCCTGAATGATAACAACAAATCTCGATTACTTTTGGGAAGGACATATCAGCTTTTGTAAACAACGCATTTTATCGTCGGTTTGGCGTAACTAATAGCTCGCCCCACATACTAACACCACTATATCAGGTAGGGGAAAATTTCCTCTATCTCATGGTAGTGTTAGTATGCGTGAGTGAGCTACCAGTTACGCCAAATCGACGATCCAATGCGTTGTTTACAAAAGCTGATACGTTCCTTTGAAAAAGAAATCGAGAAATACTTCTTGGGCTGTGTACCAATTGTCGAGTTAAATTTAACTCGTGGTTAAACGTAACATTTCGAAAATGCCGGAAATTGATCAGTTATCAAACAGAACTCAGCCACGGTTACCAAAATCTAACTTCTAGTCGGTCCGAAATAACCACGCTTGTATAGCAGGGTTATTCGATAACTCATCTGTCACTTTTAACCACGAGTTAAAAACTCACCCATTGCGATACAGCCTTGGAAGTAAAGTTAGGGCCATCCAAAAATTACGTATATTTTTGACCAATTAACCCCCTTCCCCCTTGGAGCGTGTTTTGCAATACACCTAATACATGGCCGGTCCCAACTTCTGAAACCCCTCTCCTCCCTCAACTACTACGTTATTTATGAAAGTTCCCTAATCATTGGGCAACACTGAAAGACAGCAGCACACACCACACAAAATGGGTTGGACATTTATGCGAAATTTCGGTATTGATACTCAATATTTCACGATCAGAACATTTAAGCTTGAAATCCCTCCATTTAATTCTCAGTACATCTTTAATCTATTGATTGAATTGAAACAAATTCTTAATATGGTTTTTTTTTAAGATTTCGTGCGTTTTGTGAACGCACATTCATAAAAAGGATTTTCCTACACAGATCACAGTTGTCTGTACCAAGCACTGAAATTACCAGACGGTACCTCTATTTATGCTTTTAGATTAGCTATGAAAGTCCCTCCTACTTGGAAAATTATGCTATAAAACGGTTTATACAACTCCATTTTTTTTTGCATAATTCTTCAAGTAGGAGGGACTTGTATGGCTTATCTCTTAGCATAAATAGAGGTACCGTCGAGTTTTTTTCAGTGCACAGTCATATACTACGATCAGCACTCACCCAAGCAACACAAATTCATATGATTATGTTGAGTAAACTGCTATATAACCAAATTCAGTCATATAAAGGTTATATAAACTGTTATAGAACATGTGTGTTGCTTGGGCAGTGTGGTCGAACGCACGTATTCTTTTCTCCCGTGTTTTCGCAAGTTTATTCTCGCGCGTTGTCGAACGTTTTTTCGTTCAACCCAAGCATGGGTAAACCGGGCCCAAGCAGTAGCCAGAAGCAAGGCGGCAAGCGGCCGGCGGATAACAATGTCGATGCCAGACATACGAAGCGGGTGCTAGCCCTCAACCAGTTCTAGCTGCTCCAGGAGGATGATGGTGAAAGGTGTTAAAGCGTTGAGAAAAAGGAGAAGTTGCCTCCTTTCTATGTCAAGGGACAGCCACGCGAGCTGCTTGACAATCTGAATGTGCTAGTCCGTAAAGGGCTGCGGGCCGAATTCCGTCTCTGCGCTGATGGCGTGAAAATCACCGTCCCCTCGGCGGAACATTATAAATCCGTGGCGGAGACACTGCATCTCTTGCAGGTGGAATATTTCATCCATGACGTGCCGTCGACGAAGCCCTTCAAGGTCATTCCACACGGGCTGCACGAGCTGGATGTTTCGGTTGTGGAAGAAGAGCTGAAACGCAACAACCTTCAACCCGTGAAGGTTTTCGTGATCAAACGCCACAACGAGGTGATCAAGTATCGCGACCAACTGTACCTGGTGCATTTGGTTGGCGGATCCACAAACATGAGGCAACTTCAAAGCATCCGAGCGCTGCTCAGTGTCTTCGTCGAGTGGGAGCGGTACAAGCCGGTCCACCGTGAAGTGACGCAGTGTACCAGCTGCTTGAATTTCGGACATGGCGCGCGCAACTGCCATATGAAGTCACGTTGCTCCAAATGCGGCCAACAACATGTCACTGCCCAATGCATCGTGGACATGAAGGACAAGCAGCCAACCTGTGTCAACTGCGGGAATGCCCACACATCGGCTAGTCAATCGTGTCCCAAGCGGGCTGAATTCATCGCACTGCTGAAGAGAGCAACCCGAGCAAAGTCGGTTAACAAAATGAAAGCAAATCGATATTAAAGTGTGCAGTTCCTATCATAATGAAAACTCATTTTGATTTCATATGTTGCGACATAAGTCTGATATCATATTGTGTTTTTATTATGCAGTCAAGACGTTTTAAATGAAAGCAACTTAACTTGAAGTTCTGCTGTTTACGTCTTGTTTAAAATTTAATTGAAATTCATCTGTCGTTGAACTAATGATTATCGTTTATCTGATTTGTTTAACACATTTTAGGTCATTCGTGACTTGCCCGCGGTGAGATTGGAGCCTAAGTCTTTCAGCTTGAGAAACATGAATGGTAACCATTTACTCTAGGCCCGTATTCAGTTAAACATTATGAATGCAAAATCAGTAATCAAATTGATTTCATTGAAAGCAGGATTAGTTTTCCGTTTGCTTCAACAGTGTAAAATTTTGCTCTCATTTTTGCTGTGTTAACCGTTAAGTCAACCAAAATGAGATCAACTGGAGTATTCAATATAAGTTACATCATAACAGCAAATTTTGATTTCAATTTGATCTTCAGCTTTGCTCGGGAAGCCAGCCGAGACAGCAGAAAAAGAAGTAACTACCCGGAATCGATATGGAAAATGATTTTCCACCGCTTCCTCCAACCGAAGGACGCCCACCAAATCTTCCTCCTCTTCCGCTGCCCAGAAGGCAGTATAGGAATTCGACGCAAGCCGAACCTAGCAGCACTCCTCTAGGATTCTGGGGAACCCAGCCTGGTGCTGTACCGTTGGTCCCTCCAACCGATGGTCTGACACAGGTAATCAGTCATCTGACAACGCTTGTCAGTGAAATGCAAAACATGATGGTGCAAATGATGCACTTCATGACGAACTTTCACGTTCACCATCAACGCCCTTAATTGGAACGCCCATTCAGTGGCGAGAAAACAGCCGGAAATCGTAGATTTCCTGCGCTAACATAACATCGATGTCGCGTTTCTAACCGAGACGTATCTCAAGCCGGAGGTCAACT
Source organism: Ochlerotatus camptorhynchus (assembly GCF_037179485.1). Taxonomy (NCBI): domain Eukaryota; kingdom Metazoa; phylum Arthropoda; class Insecta; order Diptera; family Culicidae; genus Ochlerotatus; species Ochlerotatus camptorhynchus. Next base: position 10,163,961 of record NW_027040722.1, read on the forward strand.
TTAGCCTGCCAAATCACACAATTGCTAGACTGGACCGAGTTCGAGCACATAGGGGTGGTGCGTTGCCATTGCCATCAGGAGAGGACTGGAGTACAGGATGCTGCCTGACTTTCGTCTATGGTTCGTGGAAGCCATTGGAGTCGGGCTGGCATCACCGGATGGTCTCATCACACTCATTGCCATCTACTGTCCTGCCTAATGTAAGGAGTCGGATGGAACAATCGATCGTCTCAAGAATGACATCCAGAAGTTGACTCGTCGGAAGGATTAGTTTATCCTCACCGGTGATCTCAACGCACGCCACTCGCTGTGGGGTAACGCAAGAAGTAACAAGAACGGAGCAGTGCTGGCCACGGACCTGCAGGCGGAATACTACGTGGTCCTCCATCCGGACTCGCCTACTTTCTACTCACCAGCCGGTGTCGGATCCACCCTCGACATCGTTCTCACCAACATGGCGGATGGTTGCTCTGAGCCCCGTGCCATTACCGATCTGTCATCCGACCACCTACCGGTGGTTTTCGAAATGAATCAAACCATCAACCAAAGTCAGCAGCATCGTAGGCGAAACTAGCATCGATCGAACTGGCTTCAACTCCAGCGGTTTATGGAGGATCGAGTGGTCGAAAATCATGCGCTAACGACGACGGAAGAAATCGACGGCGTACTGCAAGCGCTCTCCGATGACATAGACGAAGCGGAACAACGGTTCATCCCGACAACCCCGGTGACTTGTAAGTTTACCAACCTTGATGATGAGACCAAGCGTATAATATCTTTTAGGAATTGTGTTAGGAGGCAGTTCCAAAGAACGCCAAACGTTGGTAGGAAAGTTTTATATAATAAATTAAACAAAATTATTGCCATTAGGGTGGAAAAACTTAGGAACAGGCAGTTTGCAAAAGACCTTAGTAATTTACCAAATTATTCTAGGCCCTTCTGGCGTTTAACAAAAGTGCTTAAAAACAAACCAAAGCCCATGCCACCTCTTAGAGTTGATAATGAGGTTCACATAACAGCCATCGAAAAGGCGAACTCCATTTCTCAACATTTTATGGCTTCGCATAATCTGGGTCGAGATATTGTCAGCCCGATGGAGGGTCCGGTGCTTGAGAGCATCTACCAGCTAGCTACTGAGTCTAGCGAGCTTCCGGTGGACCGGAAAATCACACTTGATGAGCTGGTGAACACCATCAAGTCGACGAAGAACATGAAGGCACCGGGTTTTGACGGACTCTTCAACATTGTCCTGAAGAATTTGGAACCGAAAGCGCATACTTTTCTGGTGAACGTCTTTAATCGCTGTCTGGAGCTTGGACACTTCCAAGCTACCTGGAAACGGTCCAAGGTGGTACCGATACCGAAGCCGGGAAAGGATCCTTCCAACCCGTCAAGCTACCGTCCGATCAGTTTGCTTTCCTCGCTTAGCAATTTGAAAAACTCATTTACGCCAGACTCCTCGAGTACACCGAGGCGAACGACATCCTACTGGACGAGCAATTTGCATTCCGACGAGGTCACTCGACGGTGGACCAACTCAAGCGGGTCTCAAACCTCATCAATCAGGCGAAGTCGGTCTTGAAGACAACGGTCATGGCGATACTGGACATCGAAAAGGCATTCGATAACGTGTGGCACGTGACTTGGTGCACAAGCTTCTGCAATTTTGTTTCCCCAGCTACCTGGTGAAGATCATCTCGGACTACCTCGACGGCAGGACGCCTCAAGTATGCGTAGGCAGTGCTCTCTCGGAAGAAGTTGAAGTTGAATCGCTGAGGATCAATCTCATTACCATAGAAAAATTTCAAGAGTACAGATATCAGCTCTCACAAAACTTATAACAAAGAAACTGGAACTTCACGTTTGTTGCAGTCCAGTACACAAGGAGTTTCAATTTCATGAGTGATGTCACAACCATCCAAGATTTGTGTCCTAGAAATCTGTCCTAGAAGTGATAGGGAATATCAGCCATCTTGACGGTCATTGTTGGACGCTTCAATAAATCACCTGACGAAAGCCTTACTCATATCTGATTGTAATTTAGGAACCAAATGAAATAAAATATGTATTCACATTTTTATGAGGTCCTGAATTTAACCAAGTTTTACTAAGTAGGAAATCCAAAATATGTACATAGGACCGAAATCATAGGTTACCTCTACTGTATTTTAAATCAATACCTAGAAAAAATGCACGAGAATTTCACTACACAGGTTAACGTAGTCTACGTCAACCCTGCGGTCGTGTCCTATATACAACCCCACAATTTTTTTCGAACGGGGACGACAATGTTTGACACCATTTCTATATCCAATATGGCAGCATCCCGTTGTTGAAAACTCCCAAATACCCAACAAAATTGGTATTTTCAGAACAGGGAGGACGTGCAGAGGCTGGAAATCAATGATTGAAGCCATTCTGGAATTCAAGCTGGCAACTTCCGATTTGCGTCAAACTGTCTAATATCGTACAACATAGATATATTTGTAACGGGGACGATGTGTATAGGCTGGAACTCGATGTCTGATTTCGGTTTTCTAAAATCCAAGATGATTTCTTCCGGTTTGTGGAAATCTGTAAAATACCCAATACTGTCTTGAGCTTGAGCTTGAGCTTGATTGACCGCCCACGGTTGCTACTCTGTTATTGCCAGATCAGCTGTAATTACACAGAGAACCAATAGACGATGCTTGGGACTAGCAATCATCCTCAATGTGTAAAAACTGGTGATCTTAAATTAGGCAATACCAGCGCCGGCCGCGCCCGAACACAGGTCAAGAAAGGAATGGGAAGGATTGTGTTGACATGACACTCGCTTTGATGGAAGCCGAGAGCACCTCTGCACTTCCACGAGGAATCACTGGGATGTTGGATAAGAGGGTTGGGTTTGCAGCAGGGTTCGTTTTGGTAAACGATAAGCTGAATTGATTTCGTAACGATCATATAACGCGAAGGAGCTTGGGACTAAACCCACGGTCTTCTGCTCAGTAAGCAAAAACGTTTGCCACTAGGCAGACGAGCACCTTTTTAATCACCGAGTTGCTGTTATTACCATGTAGTCATATTAACAAATAAAACGATTGACGAATCTTGAATGTGGATGGGCCTGAGATTAGACTCATGATGTTCTGCTCAGTAAGCAAAAACGGTTGCTCTAAGACCACCGAGCCCCTCATATCACATAATACCGTTGCTCAACTTTTTGTATCCATTCAAACCCGGAACCAACAACAACAACGAGTTTCGCAAAATACACGATACACAAGCGATTTTACCATAAATCTCTTTGATATGTAAGGACCTGGGACCGCGTTTTTCTGCTCAGTAAGCAGGCCACTGTTACCGACGATCTTTCAAATCCGAAAACTAAAAACTACGAAAAAGTACTTAGGCCTTCATTAAGTTCCACTTTCACGCGACGTTCAATGACAGGGTCCTATCCAGGATTACATCTGAAAAATCCAAATCTGGCCAACGCCTACCTAAACCTGTTCTAATCCACCTGAAATGACTAACGAATAGAAGACTTTGACTACCCAGCCATGCAATAGTCTCATTCCGTGCCTTATGGCAACTTGATGATTCTATTGCGCTCATCTTTTGGCACCACCCAGGGGAGACTTGGTCCTGTACCCAATGCTTAACTTATCTCCATTCCACTCAGCTACTCGCAATTTCTTGTGATATAGTGGGCGGAATATTATTATATGAGACAATTCAATGCAGACGTCTTTCCAAATTTGGCAGATCGACAGGTAATCGGTGAGTTACCACGATAGTTGCTATTCAACAACTCGACAACGTCCCATCGTCAACGCCTGCTATGAGAATTTCCCATTGCAGACGCCAACGAAATGATGTCATCGAGCTATCGATCAACTACCCTGGTTATCGCCTGGTACCTTATAGCACGATGCTAGGAGGCGAACCGGAAGAATCGATGAGCTACCTCCCCCTGTAAAATACCCAATACTGTCTGCCAAATACTCTACAATATGAGTATTTTTGGAACGGGAACCACCACAGTATAAAAAAATCATGCAAGCTTAATTTGGCGTAATTTTTTAACGGAAAACAAATAAAGGAATAAAAATACACTGGAGTCGCTTTTTACGCGTTTTTTTTTACACGGTTTTTTTACGCGGTTTTTTTTACGCGGATTTCGGAATTTACGCGGTTTTTTTTACGCGGATTCCGGAATTTACACGGTTTTTTTTTTACGCGGATTCCGGGATTTACGCGGTTTTTTTTTACGCGGGACGTATCACCCGCGTAAAAAGCGACTCCAGTGTAATACAAAAGCTCACTCCCATGCAAAGTCCTATCGATGTGCGTTAAGAGTGTACCAACATTCATAATCAACTAAATTTCACAGAAATTCAAGAACCTCTCAAAAATTCCGATATATTCCGAGAACTTACATGAAATTTCTAATACTTTAAAAAGTTTTCGGAACTCTCGGAGCTTGGGAGAAAGTCTCGGGATTTCTGGGAAGTTCTAAGATCTTCTAGGAAGTTTTTAGGGTTTTTCGAAAATTCCTTACTTAACAATCCTCCAGGGGTGCAAAAGGCCTTTGTGAACGATTTCCATCCTGGGCGATTACTAGCTTTGGCCTTGACCTGTGCCCAAGTCAAATTTCTGTCAACGTTCTTAATGTCACTGTTTAGGCCCCGCCGCCACGAACCTCTGGGTCTGCCACTGCTGCGATGTCCTGCTGAATTCCAGTCCAGTGCTTGCTTGCAGATTTCGTTTCCGCTCCGTCGTAGTGTGTGGCCGACCCACCTCCACTTCCGTTCACGAATTTCTGTCTCTATTGGCTTCTGATGGCACAAACGATGAGGCTCGGAATTTGAGATCCAATTGTGGCACGAATTATGTACCGCAGGCATCGGTTGATAAACACCTGTAGCTTCTGAGTGTTCTCCGCTGATACACACCATGTTTCACTGGCGTATTACAGCACAGACTTCACGTTCGAGTTCGAGAGCTCTCCACACATTTCGCAAACTGGCAAAAGCAGCCCTCACCTTCTTAATCCGTGCACCTATGTCGCTCTTGGTGCCGCCGTCCGACGCTATCTGGCTGCCAAGATATTGGAAGCTTTCGACTTTCTCCACTGCCTGCCGTGAAATTGGAACGGTTCTCCGTGTTGACATCCAACGATTTGGTCTTGTTGACGTTGATGGTTAGACCTGCTTCAGAGGAGCGTTCCACAAGGTCGTCGAGCTTACTCTGCATGTCAGAGCGCCGTTGCTCTAATAACGCAACATCATCAGCCAAATCGAAGTCGTTGAGATGATCCATGGTAATAGGCTGCCACAGCAACCCACGGTTCGGTACACGGTCAACGGCTCCAACCATGATCTCGTCGATTACGATGAGGAACAGTAGCGGTGATAATATACATCCTTGCCTTACACCCGCGATTACCCGAGTAGGGTCAGACAAAGCTCCGTTGTGCAACACTCTGCATGAGAAAGCCTCGTACTGCGCTTCGATGAGGTTGACGATCTTATCAGGGACTCCCTTGCGTCTCAGAGTGCCCACAAGTTATCGTGGTTTAGTCGCTCGAAAGCTTTTTCGAAGTCAATGAATACCAAGTACAGGGACTCTTGGAACTCATTGACCTGCTCCAAGATGATGCGGAGCGTGACAATATGGTCCACACAGGATCTTCCAGCAGGGAATCCTGCCTACTGTCGTCGGAGAGTCGCGTCGATCTTCTCTTGTATCTGATTGAGGATAACTTTAAATAGAACTTTGAGAACATAATGTCTCGCCAGTTGTCGCATACAGTTGGATCCCCCTTCTTGGGTACTTTTACCAAGACGCCCTGCATCCAGTCGGCCGGAAAAGTCACGGTGTCCCAGATATTGACGAATAGTTGATGCAACAATTGTGATGGTTGGTTGACTCACCCTTGGCGGATCATACCGAGATGTTGATGGTTGGAGTTGTTCAAAGTGCTCAAACCAACGTTTCAACTGGTCAGTGGGGTCGGTGAGCAGCTGTCCAGTTGCGTCTTTTACAGGCATCCTTGGGTTCATCATTGCCTCGCTCAGGCGTCGTGAAATATCATAGAGGAGGCGGATATCGCCAGTTGCTGTGGCTTTCTCCCCCTCATCAGCCACGCTCGCTTGTCTACAATGTTTCAATAAATGCATTCTTGATGCTCGTCCACTGTTCTTCTATGCTGCCACCTTCCGGAATATTAGCTGCGCGAGCCTCGAGTTCTTCGACGAACGATCTCTTCACTGCTGGGTCTTCCAGTCGGCGTGTGTTGAATCGCCGCCCGAGTCTCTCCTCCGGCCGTTGAACCCGCGCAATGCGTAAGCGGATCTCACCGACCAGGAGATGATGGTCAGACGCCATGTCAGCGCTGCGTTTATTCCGAACATCAAGAAAGCTTCGTCTCCATTTTCGGCTGATGCAGATATGGCTGATTTGGTTGTCTGTATATCCATCACGCGAGACCTATGTGACTTTGTATACTGTCGTTGTTGCCTCAAAACTCTGCAAGCAGCTCGCCTTTCTCGCTCATATCTCCGAGACCAAGGCGTCCCAAAATGCGCTCATAGTCCGAGTTGTCGGAGCCGATCTTCGCATTGAAGTCGCCTGTGTAGATCTTGATATCACCTCTTGGAGGCTTATCCACGACAGCATTCAGTTGACTGTAAAGAATCTCTTTGTTCTGCAATTCGGCAGCATCGGTTGGCGCATAACATTGGATTATGGCAAGGTTTCTGACCCGTGTTCTGAATCTGACAACGATTATTCTCTCATTGATAGGTTCCCACTTGATGAGCGCAGCCTGTGCTTTTGCGCTAAGCAGAAAGCCATCTCCACTATGTCGCGAAGCGTTTTCACCTCGCATACCAGAATATAAAAGTACCTGTCCCGAAGGCAGCTTGTGTGCTCCACGGCCAGCGGACTTCACTAAGTCCCAGGATTTCTAGCTTCACACAGCAGATCTCACTGGCGAGTTGTGCCCTGTTGGGCTAGCGTCAGTACATTCCATGTTCCAATTCTTGTCCGTTGTTTAGCGCTAAAAGTCGTTGCCATAAAATCAGTTCGTAATCTTTCACTATAGGTTTCTGTAACAATTTGAAGGTTTCGGAGACAGTAGGTGGTTGGCTAAACTATCCGCCGTGATGGGACTGCCATCTTGGGTATAACTTTCGGGGAGAAGCATTTCGTATTCAGCCGCTGGATGCCACTCAGACGCTGTTTGAGCCGCCCCTAACATGGAGAACAGACGTTCGGGCTATGTAAGCCACATCCTCCGAAAAGGATGCAGTTCCCTCTTCCCTGTCAGCATACGACCAACGTTCCCACCAGGGTTGGCTACTCGATCTTCCCTAATACCCCGTTCACATTACAGCCTATATCACGTAATATAGGCTGTCTTGCAATGAGCACTCATACATAGGATTTCCAGTGAAAACTAGATGTATGAGTGCTCATTGCAAGACAGCGTATATCACGTGATATACGCTGTAATGTGAACGGGGTATAAGGTTACTCGTACCCTAGCCGGCAACGCGGGGAGGAAGAGATAGGAGTTACTGGGCAAGAGGCTAAGGACCACTTTCACTTGCGTGACGGGTCTATTTTATAACCTTCAAGTACGTGAAGTACCGGTGGTACACATTATCCCAGTCATTTGCCAGGGTTTTTCGAAAGGTCATACAAATTTTGGGAACACCTACTAACTTCTCAGAAGTTCTCGCAATTTCCGAGATGTTCTCGGATCTTGTGGGGAGTTCTCGGAACTTCTGGGAAGTTCATGGAAACTCTGGTATGATCTAGGAAAATGTGTAAAGTCTCGGAATATTTGGGAAGTTCTCGGGATTTTAAAGTATCTTACATTTTGGGTACTTCCCGAAACTCCTGGAAAGTACTTGCCATCTTCTGGGAATATTTCTAAATTTTTGGGAAGCTCTTTATATTTTAGTAAAGTTCTTTGAACTTATGAGAAACCCTTGGAATTTCTAGAAAAATTGCAAATCTTATTTATTATTTATTTATTTATTATTACTATAGTCCATCTGACTTGATTGTCTCAATGAAACACTGAAATCTATATGTAGTCACTCATTAAAAATTAAAAATTGGCCGGCAGCAAACGATGACGAAACCTGGAGGCATTGATGTCAAAGTCAAATAGGTCAGAGGCTTCGTTGAATTGATGAATCATGGCGACAAAGGAACTGTTTGCAGCAAAGTTGGTTGCATGTACTACTTCATGTAGCAAGGTTCTCGGACGGAGTGTTCGGGCAGGAGCATACAGATTGATTTTGGCCAGTAACTCAGGGACATCATATTCTGCAAGCAAGACTTTAGCAACAAAGACGACCTGTTTCGTCGTTTAGCAAGAGTATCCAAACCCAGTAAACGACAGCGGTCAGCATACGGTGGTAAATTCAGCGGGTCACCCCGTGGAAGATAGCGCAGTGCGTATCTGACGAATTTGCGTTGAACAGCTTCGAATCGTCAACTACATACTGCTTGGTAGGGATTCCAGACAACACACGCGAATTCCAGTAGTGAGCGTACCAATGAACAGTAAAGGGCTTTAAAACACAGAGGATCACGAAATTCATTAGATATTTTGAACATGAATCCAAGCTGACGATTAGCTTTGTCGATCGTGGTTGAGAAGTACATCTACGGCAAAAACATCCATGTTTACGACGTCAGTTGGCACATCACGGACGTCTCGCTCAATTTCTGCTTGCGATGGGGAGTCATTCGAGAAGACGCTTCAGAAATGCCTAGCAAATAGGCTGAATTTGTCCTCAGTTGTCAATGCTACGTCATTGCCGAGAAACATTTTTGACGGCAGCCCAGTTTCCTTCCTCTTCGTATTCACAAACGACCAGAATCCCTTGAGGTGGCATTGCAGATTATGTTGAGTACGAATTACATACCTCTTGTAAAGAAGCTTGTTGTAGTGGCGATAATCATAGCTGGCAATTGAAAAATTACGCTTAGTAAGGGAACATCGTCGATGAGTGAGAGCACGGAGAGGTCTAGATCGCACTTGTTTCAGGTTGCGGATAGTAGTGTTAGACCAAGGCGGTATTTTTGGAGGTAGGCACTTCGGTACTGAAGCACAAACACAGTCGCGCAAAAGGCTATTATAGTGAGCGGCTGCTGTATCGATATCAGGGTCATTCAAAACTTTCCAGTTGATCTGCGATAAGAAATGCCTCAGCAAACGGAAATCGTTCTTCCGGAAATTGAGCCGAGTGGCAGTCATGGTTTCATCAAAACGAATTTAAGATCCGTTCGCGATAGATATATCCATAGCAGGGTGGAAATATTAACCTTCGACATCAGTGAGCTACAGAATCTGCTGAATCGGCGAGACATGGGGATCCTCGATGGGGATCCTCCAAATTTGGCGTCTGCTTAATCTATCGGAAAAAGGAAATTTGCTATTTGCAAGATTTGGAGAGAGTGAGTGAGTGAGATGCTGGAGAAGTTCGAGAGCGAAGGAGGTATATAAGGCATGTGGGCATGCGGATCGGGGCTAGTCGTAAAGACAAGGATAGAAAACACTAGTTTACGGTGATTGCGGTTTCTCGAACGAAGTCTGAAAAACAGAAAAAGTTACTATCGGGCGTTTTATATCCAATTAAGTACAGTGTATCTGATTTGTTTCACTTCGTGTGAATAGTTTGAGGGGAAATTATTTAGTGAGTGGTGTCCTTAGTGACCGAAAAGCGCGCCGACTCGACCGGAACCCCAGGTCTGGTGTAGTTAGAGGTCGGTCGGTCGTCGTATGCCCGATATAAAATTACAGTACAGAATTTCCCCCCCGGAAAACCCACTCCCAAAAGTGCACAAAAAGATACACGGACAAATCTAGTGTTCCCGTTCGAGCCAGTCCAGACCGTCCGTTACCATACGGTCCCGCCATTTCGTACCCAAACCATCCCCAAGTGGATGAATCTACCTCGTTGGACAGTCATCCCGGCGAGAGATAAAAAAACCCAGACAACCGCACCATTCCGAAGGCATTGGTGTTAACACGTGTTGGCGAGTGATAGGTGTATTGCACCCCGACGGCGATCGGCAGATCGCTCCCCACCATCTCAATGGCGATTGAGGCAGTGTCTCCCACTACCACGACGGCGATCAGCGTGTCGCTCTTCATCACCACGACAGCGATATCCATCTGCTCACTTCTCCATCATCTCGGCAGCGATCGGGGTATCGCTCGTAAAGGTACGTGTCAAGATTTCTCTCATCCACCCCTGTACGATCGACGTTTCCCTACGGATCGACAGTCAGTCAGGAACCTGCAAAGGCGCCCACCCGACGACGGCCGCACCAAAGCTAGCCAACGAACATTGTTTAAATGCGCACACGTTCTTTTGTTTTGTTTAAAATATAACATCTCCGTTAATGTAGTAGTTGCATAATAAATTTGCATGTACCTCAATATTCGGCATTCGTAAATTTGAAGAAGAAGTCCTACTAAATGATAGTGAAGTTCTTCACGTACGAGTAAGTGCCAATTTCTCGATTGTTTCCTCTAGATTTGCCCTGAAAAGCGAGTGTGTGGTAGTGTTAGAGCCGTTTCTATAAGGCCGGTAAGGAGAAACGTAACAAGATGCAAGAAGAGGTGGTTAAGTTTGTATATGACATATAAAATTTGTCAATTTTGCTTTCAGAAGGTCACAACTAGCGATTTTATGATCGCTGATTGCTCGCTCATCGCGTTGCTCATCGTTACAGCTAATCGCTATTGTGACCCTCTGAAAGCTAAATTGACATGTTTTATGTGCCATACACACACTTCTCCTTCTGTTCTTGCATCTTGTAAATAAGAATTATCATTAAAATATCTCATAGCATTATAAATCCGAAAAATAGTATGTTAGCTGTAATGAGCATTTGCAAGCTTGGTTAGAAGACCCCTTCACCAGGCTCGCACACAGGGCCGGGACTGCTGCAGGTCGCTGGCGGGAATGGCTCGACTGTGGCGGGGGGCTCGGGGGCTTCCATGATGCCACCGCAGTGCGTCCCAGTAAACAAACAGACGTTGATTCATCATAATGTTGTAAGTCGTCAATCTTCGGCAGGACTAGATCAGAGGATCTGGATGCATCTTCCGGTGAATTTTCTGTGGGGCGTCTCGGCTTCTGGTATGGTGGGGCTGGTATACTGTTAATGTCATCTTCAGACCACAATTTTCGAGGAGCAGACAAATACAATGGCACTCTGGAAACCAAGAATTTTACAGACAGAGCTGTTGTTGCTTGCTGATTGTACTTGCCTACAGTTGGAGTTTGGAAGACCCCTCTCCTAACTCAAACGCAGGGCTGGGACGACTGTTGAACACTGGCAGCATAGGCTCGACTGCGATGATAGGATCCGGGGCTTCCACAAGGCTAGTTGCAAATGTGCGTCCGAGTGAGCAGGTTGTGCTTTTATCGGAAATGATCGGCTGTAGGCATAATACATTTCACGAAGTGGATTGTTCGAAATAATGTCGTACTTGCCTGAGAAAGGGTTTTGGAAGACCCCTTCATCAAATCCAAACACAGGACAGGGACGGCTGGATGTCACTGGCAGGAATAACTCGACTGTGATCGATCGATGAATTAGGGGTTTCCATAACACATATGGCAGGCGTGCGTCCCGGTGTCCAACTTGGGTCAATCACGAAGGAGTTCATTGTTGAAGTTCGACAGTTCAATGCGGCTTCATAAAGATGTTCTGCGATGACGGTTTGGAAGACCCATTCTCCATTCTCATACACAGGTCCGGGATGGCTGCTGAGCGCTGACGGGAGAGTCTTGACTATGCTGAGAGGATTAGGGGCTTCCATGAAGCTAGCAGGAGTGCATCCCGGTGCCGGAACAATTGCTTCATATGGAGAGAGGCGAACATGAAGTGGCTGGCTAGAAACGATGGACGTATCAGGTACATAATTGCTGTTACTGAGAGCGTACTTGCATGAAGTAGCGGATTGGAAGACCCCTTCACCAGATCCAAACACAGGGCCGGGACGGCTGCTGAACGCTGGCAGGAGAAGCACGACTGTGATGGAGGGATCAGAGGATTCCGAAGTTCTCAAGCTGGTGCGTCCCGGGATGAAGCTGATTAATTTGCAGAAGTGATCGAAGGAGTATCTGTTGTTGGTTTCCGGTTCTGATATCACAGGTAGGAGGACCCCGCCTCCACTTCTGACCTGAGGGCCGGGACGGCTAATACGATGGGAGCTAACGGCAAGGTCGACTGAGTCTCAAGGATAATTTGCTTCCAAATGTTCCAGTTGAAGCGTACCGATGTTTGATTTGGAATCGAGAAACTCGTTTTCGGTAGTTTTTGAGCGAAGTTTCAGTAGCCTAGAAGCCAAAGAACGATCAACAAACAAAATGCTGTTACAAGCGAGATACTTGCCTGTGAGAGGATTTTGGAAAACCCCGACACCTTCCTTGACCACAGGTTCAAAACGACTGTGGAGACTTCTAGAAAGTTCTCAGAATTTCTGGAAATTTCTCTGAAGTTCTGAGAAGTAGGCTTGCTGAAACTCCTCAAACTCACCGGAGGTTTTAAAACACTCTTGTCCTGCGAATTAAGCCAGCCCTCACCTCGAGTGAGTGGCGCAGAAATATGGAAGAAGTAAACAAAAACTCCTCGAGAGAGAGAGGGAGAGTAAGCTTCAGCGAGAGGATGATTCGACGTAAGGTGAGCTTTTCGAGACTCCGGATGACTTTTTTGTTCGACGCAAGAAGCTCAGAGTTCACCCAGAGTGAGAGTAAGAGCGTTTGATAGAAAACATGAACATGAATGGCACCAAACCTCACTCTCATGTTATCCCCCTTCGCTCACAACCTCTGAAGCTCAGTGGAATGATTTGGCAGTAGGCATTCTACTCAGAAAAATGCTACGCCCGGCTCATTTCAAACTCAAACTGGGAAGCTTTTGGAATTTTTGTAAAATTCGTCGATTTTCTGCGAAGTTCTCGATATTTTTTCGAAATATCTTGGAAATCCAAGAATCTTCTAAACAGTTTCTGGAAAGATCTTCTAGAAATCTCACAGAAATTGTGAATAGCTTTCGGATGTTCTTCGTAGTGCACGCATCTTGTAAGAATCTGTAGGAAATCCTGGAAAGTTGTCCGAAATTCTTGACAGCTTTGGGAAGTCATCAGAATTTACAGTAGAAACTGATATTGGTACGCCCTGGTCGAAACATCTCCGGTTGATTGCACCAAGTCGGTAATTGACTGATAAAGGTGGGTTACAGTGTGTCAACCCTCCCGTTGTGGGACGCTAATTGAAATCCGTTCGGCCGCAAATAATGGATGGTCCTTGGAGTAAGATTGAATCAGGAAACTGTCGTATGGGAAAACGATTAGACTTTGATTGAAATTGACCATCCATCGAACCCGTATGCATCAATGGAGCAGTCTCTCCCTCGTGATGCCCTTGTCTTGTTGGAAGCCACCCCCTCCAACATCATTTGCCAACGCCTGAAGCATTTAATTAAGCAGATGAAATTGCTTACCTATTCATATAGGATGTTGATGGTGGTACATAATTACCAGACTACACCCGTTGGGCGTTACACACATTTATGCACATCACACACGCAGCCACTGTAAATACAAATGAACCTGATCGAAACGGGGCGCAGAATGGCGCTAACCGTCAGCTTCCGGCGATTTACCCGATGCAGGTTGGTTAATTAATTTTCAATTGTTGAACACAGGACGATGCGGAAATGCTGATTCGACTGGATCTGAAATGTCAATTTTGCAAGCATTATAACATCAACCGCGGACAGAAGGGTACCGGCAATCCCCGGTCTGTCGACGAATTTGCATAAGCGAAATGAAAAAGCAAATTTCAGCTGATTTTGGAATTTAGAAACCTTCTCAATACATTCACCATTTGATGCAGATGTCATGTAGGAAAGCAACTTAAATGTTGGGAAAAATGACACCCATCAAAATTACGCCCTAAAAACGCTCAACGCCAACTCGGCAGCCTCGGAGGGGAAAAAGTTGTCGCAGTAAAACGTTAATTTTCATTCACCGAGAGTGAGATTTATTCTAATGGCTTGGGCTGTACAGTGATACTGGAGAAACAAAAAATAAAAGAACCTCCTGCTAGCAGGTGTAAACTCGCTCTCGTCGTATTTAATCCCGGACCGGTAGTAGCCGCTTCCGGAAGGTGTTTCCGCCCATATATTTCCGTTAGTGCGAGTCGCCGAGGTGAAAAAGTCGTTCCTTTCTGCTGCAACCTCCTCGCGCTCGGGACGGTCATAAACAAATCACCCACATGCGAGGGTCAAACGCACATACCTACCAACATCAGTTCCACGTAGGTACACTCCTCAGTCATCAGCTGCAAATTGTCCTGCTGAAAAAAAAATGCCCGAAACGTCTGGCCAGTGTCAAATGGAATGTCATAATTCTTCTCTCGCTAACTGGAACCTGATTTGGTTACTTTTTTTTCGCTTCCACTTCAGCTGTTTGCCGGATAGCTCGGCATTCGACGACGTTTCGATGAGGGGTTGACAGCTATGCTATTTACCGGCGGCGGCAGCGGCGACGACGACGACGACGATGACGACCGACGGCTGGGCCAGCATTGGTAATTCTTCTAACTGGGAACGGACGGTTGAGCTGAGTTAACGTTCGCAGTTATTTTAATTCGCAAAATAGTGCGCTACATGGAAAGTAACTTTTCCAGCAGTGTCCACCTGAAAGGATTGTCTTGTTTTAGGGACTGTTTTATTTGTGAGATGGTTTTAGATTGTTGTGTACGGTGAGTGGAACCAGGAAGGGATCTTTTCATAGGTTATATGGCAGCGATGGAAGCATTCCGGTTAGGATCATTTCAAATACAGAATTTTTGACATAAATCACTTTTTTCTTGACTTTTGCCTCCCACCTGGAACGAAGGGTACAGGCGTGTATAAAACGCCGCACCGGTCCAAAACACACCCTCTGCCTAAGAATCCAGGATTAAAATACATGCAGAATTGATGGGCAAGCCAAATATTTAATGAGACCACTTTACTATGGAAGATTGACAGCTGTCATGTGCCATTAATCAATAATATCCTGAATAGCGTCCATCCGATGTAATTCTTAACGTCATTTTTAAGATATTTAATCTATCATCTATAATATTGAGGTCTGGAGCATGTCACACCTCGGCAAACTCTACAGAGCCGAGGTTTCTTGTTCATTATACACACAGCAAAAAATGAATTTTAATATCACATCAAAGTGGATGCACTTCAATCGGGTCGAAAATATGGTGTAATATTGCTTGCCAAAAAGGGCAAAATTATCATTAATACAGTGCATGTGCTGACATACCGTTGCTTTTACTGCAGTTGTTTATTTGTGTGGCCATAAAAATTACATGAGATTTTCGACATGATTGAAGTGCATCCTCTTGGATGTAATATCAAAATTTATTTTTTGCTGTGCAATAGAATAAATCTTAAAAAATTAGTCTATAACCTGGTCAAGAATTACAATACAAAAAAACTGTTTATCTTCTGCTATCCAATAACCTCCTTCCATAAGAACGGGATTGATTTTAAGTGTTTTCCAAGTATGGTAATATCGCCAAATGGTGGGGACATACCCAAGGAACAATTCTAGCTGAACAGTTGAACATCAGCTGATTATTGGTTGATTTAAGGTTTTCCAAACTGATTAACATCTCATTAAGTTAGCTGAACCAAAGACTGAACAATACTTAATTAAACTTAACACTACTTCACAAATCAGTAATGCGCTACAAATATTGTGATAGCCTAGCAGAAGAATGGGAATCAATTCCACACTATTGTTAAATGTCGTCAGTGGCACGCGTAGCATTTCCGGCGTTCTGACTGTGTTTTGACCAGGGATCGACTAAAAACTTAGAGTGGTGCAAAAAACACTGGTGCTGCTCTAAAATAAGGGAGCGCGTCCCTTATGTTTGGAAGGAGACAGAGACTAAGGAGAGAGAGATTTCATATATAGGAGAGAGTAGTTGGACAGCTCAGGTGCTACTTGCGTATATCACAATCGAGTAGTGCACGGTGTTATCACGGGAGTAGCACTTTTCAATCGGGAGAGACGTGGCTTAGAGATATACAAGAATGGCTGCATATTTTAGGCTGGGTGCAGAATATTTTTACACTCATATAATATATGTTGCCGTGACTGTGTGGTATTCAAAAGTGTAGAAAAATGCAAATTTTGATGCTTTTACTAAAGAGATTTTTTTAAATCGATGTGTAATTTTCTTCACAAGGGGGTTAGCTCTGGTCGACATTCCGGCGAAAAATTTAAGCCAACCCGACACAAACCTGACTTCTATCAAACCCCAACCCGATGCTGACCCGACATTGTCCCGACATTGACCCGACATAAACCCCAAATCGATCCGACAACAACACGACATTGGGTCGACATCGACCTTAAATTAGCCTTACATTGATCCGACATTGGGTCGACTTGTCCGTTCGGGACCATTTTTCTGGGTTTCTTCCACACTCCACTGTCGTATATAAAAGGATAGTTGATGACTCAATTGACAGTGACAATGAGCTTCGAATGAGAAAGGAGCTCTTCAAATGATGGGCACGAGAATTTTTTTCACAGAATCGATTTAATAGTTGTATTGGTTCATCTTCAATCGAATGATATGAAAATTAACAGCACTGATGCTAGCTATCCTACAACGCTACAGTTATAGAGAAAGTACACAGTCGGAGAAACAAAGAGAGAGAGAGAAAGAGACTTAACACCGTTGGAGCGGCAGCTCTCCAACACAGGAAGAATGAAATGTGCTGCACGATTTAAAATGCTCTTTCACGTCTCTTTGGAAAAGAAAGTGCAGTCTCGCAACAGCGTGTGTTTTACTCGCAACATATTGAGTAGCACCCGATCCCTGGTTTTGACAGTTCACCACTTTATATACACTCACTGCACTGATTTTTCAGACCGAATTCCAAAAATATAATTGAATTATGGCTCTAAAATAGCATCCAAATGACCATCAACATAAATCGCGCACTTGTGTGCACATTGTGTTTACTGCACTTTTTTTTCTTTGATTTGTTTTCCGTCGATCTTGTTTTCCGTGCTGAGCACCAATGCCCTACCTATCGACCTATATACCTATGGACCCTACCTATCGACCCATCAACTCATGAACCTTCCGAAGGAAGGCGTGATCAGAGATGTTATGCCTCAGAACATCCCGGCGGCGCCGACTGGGATTAAACCCAGGCCTGCTGGGGTGAGAGGCAATCACGCTTACCACTACAACACCGGCGCCGCTGTGTTTACTGCACTTGAAATTGAGAGGAATGTTGTACCTGATGGGCGACGACTCGTTGAATTCAAATCTGCGCCGAACGAAGTAACCGTCTCCATTGGTCTCGGTCCTGAGCCAATCGCTTCCAGTCGCCTTGGACGTTCAAGGACCTAATGTCCTCCTCAACTGCACAAAGCCAACGCGTGCGTGGCCTACCCCGAAGCCGACGCCCTCTTCCGGGTTCCCTGCTGAATATTGACTTCGCTTGACGCTCTTCCGGCATTCGTGCCACATGCCCAGCCCACTGTAGCCTGCCGTGTTTTATAAGCTTCACAATATCCATGCCGTTATATACTTGGTACAACTCGTGATTCATGTGACGCCGCCAGATGCCATTTTTCAGTTTACCGCCGAGTATTGTTCGCAGCACTTTACGCTCGAAGACACCGAAAGCTCTCCGATCGGCCTCTTTCAATGCCCACGATTCGCGGCCATAAAGGGCTACCGGCAGAATCAACGTCTTGTACAGCGCAAATTTCCTTTTCGTAAGCAAGTTGCGGGACTTCAGCTAGCTACGCAACCCGTAGAAAGCCCTGTTCGCGGCTGCAATACGTCTTTTCACCTCACGGGTAACATCATTATCGCACGTCACTAAAGTACCAAGATAAACAAATTCGTCCACAACTTCAAATTTTTCGCCATCTAGCACACTTCACTACCAACACCACTATTGCTCCCACGCTTTCTACCGGCGAACATGTACTTAGTTTTGGTAGAATTTATCGTGAGACCAATCCTCGCTGTCTTCATCTTAAAAGGAGCGAACGCCTCTTCCACTGCTCTACGGTCGATTCCGATGATGTCGATGTCATCCGCAAAACCAAGGAGCATGTGCGACTTTGTGATGATGGTACCGTTCCTCTGCACGCCAGCTCTCCTAATCGCTCCTTCGAGGGCGATGTTGAATAGCAAGTTCGAAAGAGCATCTCCCTGCTTCAACCCATCTCGTCTGGTCTCGAGGTCAAAATCTCGTCTGCAACCCGTACACATTATTTCAAACCATCCAGCGTTGCACGAATCAGCCTAATTAGTTTCGTCGGAAAACGGTTTTCTTGCATTATCTGCCATAGCTCGTTTTTCTTTACTGAATCGTACGCTGCCTTGAAATCTATGAACAGATGATGAGTCTGCAAGTTGTATTCCCGGAACTTCTCAAGGGTTTGACGCAGGGTAAACATTTGATCCGTCGTTGATCGACCCTCACGAAAACCAGCCTGGAATTCGCCGACGAAGGATTCCTCAAGCGGCCTCAATCTGTTGCACAGAACACGTGATAATATTTTGTACGCCGAATTCAGAAGCGTGATTCCTCTGTAATTGGCGCACTCCAGTATGTGTCCCTTTTTGTAGAGGGGACAAACGAGACCATCCAACCAACTAGCGGGCAATTCTTCCTCCTCCCATATCTTGAGCAGTATACGGTGGATCATCTGGTGCAGCTGCTCACTTCCGTGTTTGAGAAGTTCGGCCGGGAGCTCGTCCTTCCCCGCAGCCTTACTGTTTTTCAGCTCTCGTATCGCCTTTTTCACCTCTTCTAGCGTTGGTGGTTCCACAGCTTGACCATCGTCGTCGATGTGTGTTCTGTTTGTAGATGCTCTCTCGTTCTCTCCGTTCAGCAACTTCTCGAAGTACTCCTTCCACCTGGCAGCCACCATCGTTTTATCTGTCAGCAGATTACCTGCACGGTCATAGCACATGGCGGGAGACGGCGCTGTCTTACTCCTCACGCCATTGACAGTTGCGTAAAACCTTTGCATATCATTCTGCTCCATACTTTCTTGCGCCTCAGCAATAACGCGTTCCTCGTACTGCCTTTTTTTCCTGCGATGGGTTCGTTTCTCGGCTGACCTTGCTACCCTGTACCGCTCTCTGTTCTGACGGGTACCAGACACCAACATCCGGCTTCTGGCGACGTTCTTCTCCTCTGTCACTCGCAGACACTCCTCGTCAAACCACCCGTTCCGGGGGCGCCTCTGAGCTGAACCTATCACCTCTCGTGCTGCTGTGCTCACCGCTCCGTGGACAGCTTCCCAGCTTCCATTCATCTTCTTGTGGTACTCTGCAGCAACACCATCTACTATCAAACGCTGGATGTTGAAACGCATCGATCTCCGGTTTCTCGAACTCGAAACAGTCGATAGACGCGCTCGAATTTTCGCGACAACGAGGTAGTGATCCGAGTCGATATTAGGACCCCTGAAGGTCCTGACATCTACGACATCCGAGAAATGCCGACCATCCACCAACACGTAGTCGATCTGGGAGCAAGTTTCGCCATTAGGGTGTCTCCATGTGTGCTTTCGGATATCCTTGCGTGCAAAGTGGGTGCTACTGATGGCCATATCACGAGCAGCAGCGAAGTTTATCAGCTTCAGGCCATTATCATTCGTTGCAGAGCGAAGGCTCTCTGTTCCAATGATTGGGCGAAAGAATTCCTTTCTTCCGACCTGCGCGTTTGCATCTCCGATGACAATCTTCACGTCGTGTTTAGGGCACTCATTATAGGTTTTATCCAGGCTTTCATAAAACGCGTCCTTCACGTCATCGGATTTATCGTTAGTCGGTGCGTAGATGTTGATCAGGCTGTAATTGGAGAATTTGCCACGAATCCTCAAAACGCAGATGCGCTCGCTAACCGGTTTCCACCGCATATCCCGCTTCATCTGTTTCCCAATCATTACGAAACCAACTCCGTGTTCTGCTCTATCGCCACCGCTGTAGTAGATATGGTATTTGAACGATGTGTTGGTGATAGGATCTACCGCCCTGAATTCACTGTCTCCAGATCTAAGCCACCATACTTCTTGAATAGCAGCCACACTCACATTCACCTTTTGCAGTTCACGGGCCAGAAGGCCCACTCGTCCAGGTTCATTTAACGTTCTGACGTTCCAAGAACCGAGTTTCCATTCATTGTCCTTATTTCGTTGCCGTTGGGTCAGTTGCCGAAAATTCCGTTCGTTTTATCTTCTTCTTGCTTCATTTTCTGAGTACTTTTATAATTCAGTATGCTACCGTACCAGGGTCGCGATACCTACATCGTGTTGATGGGGCTGCCATCTTGGATTTAGCTGACACTATACAGCATTTCTTTTTCAGCCGCTGGATCCCAGACAGACGCTGTTCGAGCTGCACCTCCTGGTGGACAGACGCTCGATGTTTCGCACCTCCTCAGCCTTGCTATTTTCACTATATGGGTTAATCGTGATGAAATTGCCCACATTGCCCACTACCAGCACATATATGGGCATATACTGGCTGTCATCATCCGACACGTGGAAGCGTGAGGTAGGAGCTTGTGAAGGCCAGAGCTATGTTGGACGCTCTTTCCCCTGTGGTCCTCACCATTTTGTTCTATGGAATCAATCTTTTAAAAATGGCAAATAATTTAGCTCGGAATCAACTGACTAGGTGGTGTTAGTGTTTGCAGAAAGCTTCGTATCATTAAATTTAAAGAATAAAGTTCTCGTGATAAGTGTTAGATAGAAGGATGCGGCATTCTGCAAGATTGTTTAGATACACTACAGTGTATTCAGTTGTTCAGTATTCTCTCATAAGGTGGCTATAGTGCTCATGTGATATTTGTGAACATGCAATATCACATGATCCAGCCTATAGGCAAAGTTGCTGTTTTCTGCAATGTTGGTTAAGATAAACACGTGACGATTTGCAGTCGATTATGAACGTCACGAGAAATGAACAGGGTTATTCCGAACATCACCTCACTGTCACTGTCCACAAGCTACGCATCACTGAAACTGCTTTTCGCTGAGCTGAGCATCGACAGTATTTTCATCTCTCATTCTTCATCGATTATTCATTATCCTCTCCCAGCCCAAACGTGAAAATATCGCTCTCTCAAAATCGGTGAGAACACTTTTTTATCCCCCATCGGACACCGAAAATACTCACTCGAGTGTTGCTGGAGCCCGAGCAGAAGTGTAGAAAATAAGTTTTTGAGTCGAATGTGATGTCAACACTCAGCGATGTCACATTGAACAAAAACGAAAAAAAAAGTTAGTTAGCTAAAAAAATAGTTAATTGTCGCAACTATTTTTTGATGTAAAAAACTTGTTAAAGTATCTTACGGTATCAACATAAACAAGGGGGTCCCTGCTTTTGTTGTCTACAAAAATCAGATAAAGTGGCATCGCTTTTAACAGCTAAGGCGTTGTCGGTTCTTTTCTTCTCCCACTGTTTAACTGTAATGACCCAATTAATTGAGTTATTTTGGAAATGTTGTTAAGTAAATGGATTGTCTTGTTCTGTTTCCCATTCATTTTTCCATTCAAGTGTTAAAGCTCTCCCGCAAATCTAGATCGTAACTGAATTCATTCAAACTTAGCTGGGGTTCCGAATACGAATCGAAAAGGCTGTTGTGGTTGTTATTTGTGATCCACCATATAAAGTTGACCCGCCCTTATATACAATATACAGAATCAAAAATCCTCAAATAACGTTAGGCATAGAAATCCCAATACTTAGTCCATAAATCCAAAAAAAAATAAATATTGAAAAGTACACGTAAAAATGAAATAAAAACCAAATTTCCGCTTTCATGAACCATCAGTATATCTAAAAAAAAAAAAAAAAAAAAAAAAACACGCAAAAACTGATCTGAACACCGACCGAGCGACCAAACAGACAAAATTATTGCTCTAGGAAGTAATCCTCCATTCGTCCCCTCTTTACGATTCATTTCCTTGGTATTGACAAGCTCTAACCAAATCGTACTGCCGAAGTTGTTTGTCACCAGAAGTAGTACTTTTCCCTTCCGCTATCGGCGACAATTCCGGCAGACAGACGATGAGGCTTTTATTTTCTTTGGATCATGTTTTGCCCTCTCTCACCATTTTCCGGAAGGGGATCAGCACGTAGACACACACTCTTCTGCGGAAGTATAAATAAATGTAGTCATTTTATTCCATCCCGGTTCCTGGAGTGCTCCGGCGAAAACGGGACGACGGACGCCGGCAACGCTGACGATGGCGGTATTATTTCCTATCATATTTATGGCATTTATTAGCCGAGCATAGCTTTGATTTCCGCTGCTGATTTAATGGACTAACTAATGGCACCATGGCGGGTAATAAGATGGTCTTTCATCGACGGCCGGCAGCTCTACCGGATCCGGAGATTTATGCGCTGGATTTTCGACTAGGTTTGGGTTGTGTTTGGCTGCGTCGTCTGGGAAACCAGAGGTTGATTCATCTTCACGAAATGCTAACATCGATCCCATTCATTGGAACTCATACGATTACGGTTCTGCTAACGACGGTATCTGTAGCTCATTAAGCCTTTCACGGGTAAACCTAATCCCGACGAAATCCTCAATCTCCGTGGAATACATTGGAACTTTGTTGTCGCTGAGCCTCCAACGCTTGAATGGGTGAAAACAGGCAACTTTTTCCTGTTTTGTTTGGAAAAGTTTCACCATTTTTTCCGCGCCGATATCATCTCCATATCGGACAGCCGCAGAGCGCTGCTCAACGCACGAAGGGTAATCTCTGATGCCATTCAACGAAATCCCCTGTTTTCGCATTTGCTGCCGGTCGACTGCCCTAGTGGGTTTCTCCTGATAACAAAGCGAGGATAGGTCCCATTTCCGTCGTGGAGGATACGACGCGTAAAAAAAATATAATCCACCCCGCACTACTGCTGTCCAAGCATAGCAACATTGTAAGACCGGGTGAGGGGGCTTGGTGGGTGAAATGTGCTGGAAAAAAAATCGTATGAATATTTTATACAACTTTTAATGACACTGTGAAATCCACTTTTCCCTCGCCTCGGAACCCACAGCACATGAAACGGCTGACAATGATTTTGAGCTCGGAAAAGTTTGACTTATACGACGTGTGTGGGGCTAGGTTTCTCATGTGAGAGAAATTTTTCACACCCATAACATCTATCCTGCTATTCATATACGAGGGATGGAGACATTTTCCCGCTCGACGTTATTTTTGATGGTTATGAAAACGAGGGTGCCGTTAATCTGAGCAAAACTGACAGCTCGGGGTGGTGGAAACACAAACTAACTGTATGAAGCGAATAATCGTCAAAGCAGAATATGCGGTCGTGGTGATGCCAAGTCCTTCAATATAAACAACGCTCGACTGCGAAACTTCTTGCCATAAGTTAGAGGGAATGTCCCGGTTGATCCATGGTAAGTGCAGTTGGAATTATAATAGCAATATTTTAGCGCTGGATTCTCAAACATGTCGCAGTGGAATAGTTCTTCAACAAGCAACGTAAATGAAGAATCATTGCTTAAATGTTTAGCGGAGTAAATTTCAAGGGCTGGCACAAACATAATCCTTTTTTTTTAAATATGTTGTGTAAACGGAATTGAAATCTAAAAATATTGATTCAATAAAATGTTAATATAGAATTAAATAACACCTAATCAAATAAATAAATCATTCATAGAGCTTGAGTCATTTAATATCTGGACGCAAAAACACGGATGTATCTTAGAACCATTTTAATGAAATAAAAATGTTGAGTACTCAATATGAACGTCATATATTGCACTTTGAAGGAAAAATATCAAAACAAATATTCCGATTTGGTTTTGATGAAATTGTGAACTTTTCTTGAATACCACTCATCATATTTTGAACACTCTGTTGGCTAGCCTGAGCGACCGTTTTGTTCCACCATCTTTATATCACTGTCGCATCCCAAGTCACCTTTCCACCCTCCTTCATCTTCTGTTTGACAACTGCCCAATATTTCTCGGCGGAATTGAGGGTAGTTGGGTGGATTGATGTCCTTTTCGAACACTTTTCGATACCACTGTAGAACTTCTCCGCTGTAGTGGCAGCTTGTCAAATCAGGCCAAAACTCTACAGGTCAATTGTGAGCCTTAATGTACGGAAGAATATGGATTTTCAGGTACTCCTGCGTGTAAAGGGTTTTCCATTAAGCGTTTCCTATCTTCAAAGTAGAATAAAACAAACTGTGTGTGAGATATTGATGACTTTTATTTTTCGATTGAAAGGCCTATCAATACCATTATGTATGGAATATGACATCGTTCAAATGGCCTCCTCGACTTCGCTTGGTGCCATGCATCCGAGAGGTCCAATTTTCCATGACTCTGGCGCACAAATCGGGCTGAATCTCGTAGATGACTTGTGTAATGTTGTAATGACTTGCGATTTAACATAACCTCACAAGAAAAACTCTAGGATTAAATAACACGATCTTGGTGGCCAGTTGACATCGCCTCCGAGCGAAATAACCATGCCCGGAAATTGCTCATGTAGAATATTGCTTGTTTCTTGCGCTGTGTGGCCCGTTGCACCGTCCTGTTGGAACTACATATCGTCCACATCCATCACATCATGGACGATATCACTTTAGGCCAGAAAAAGTCGGTAATCATCGACCTTTAGCGCTCTCCGTTGACGGTGATGGCCTCGCCTGAGTTGTTTTCGAAGAAGTACGGACCGATGATGCCTCCGGCCAAAAATGCACACTAAACAGTGACTTTCTGGGGATGCATTTCCCCTTGGTGGACCTCGTGTGGATTGGCCTTGTCCCAAATTCGACAATTCTGCTTGTTCACATACCCGTTCATCTACACACTAAGATTTTTTTTGCCGAGATGGGTACCACCGAGTAGCTCGGCATTTTATTTTGCTGAAAAATCAGCAAAAAATATGTTTGTTAGCTAGGGTCTCGGCCAAATTCCCGTTTGTTAGCTGAATCTCGGCAAGTTTTTCACTGAGATCCAGCAAAATAAAATGCCGAGCTGCTCGGTGGTGCCCATCTCGGCGAAAAAATCTAAGTGTGTAGAAATGGGCCCCGTCGCTGAAGACGATTTTTCGGGCGAAATCGGGGTCTGTTTCCAACTGCTCCAAAACCCAATCAGCGTTAAGCTTGAGCTCTTAGGTCAATTGGATCTTTAATGGGTGTAGATTCAAGTCTTGACGCAGAATTCGCCAAGTTGAAGCCTGCGAGAGGCCCAGTTCTTGTGCACAGCGTGGAATCGACTGCCGCGGAATATCCTGCACACTTTCGTGTACAGGGGCGATATTATTGGCAGACATTGCGTTCCGTTAATGTACGGCGTGAGCGTTCACCGAACCAGTTTCCTCGAATTTGTTCAGCACATTGCAAATAGCCCTCTCGGCTTATTGCGACCGTAAAATGGGCGAAGCGCTCGGAACGTTGCACGTAAAGAACACTCACTTTGATAAAAAAAAATCTTGTGCACGTCCTTTTGGACGCAATAACCATAAAGATAACTCTAAAGCTGGGTTTAGACAGGGCAAATTGAACGTGTAAACCATGCCATTCAACTGACTTTATCAACTCACTTGAATTGAAAAAAGTTTAACCAGACTAAACTTTTCAAGTCAATTGAATCCAACTGAGTTGATCAGTTGACTTGTCTAGTCTAAACCCAGCTTAAGAGTAGAAAGTCCCGAAGAAACGTGTTCAACTTTTTGGCTCAGCTCTGGTACTCTCTTCGGTCCCAAGCTTATCGATGCACCTCTCTAAACATAGTAAAACACCTACAATTTATCTTTCAAACTGTCATAGCAAATCAAAACAAACAGTGTAGTACTAGAGTTTTGACTATAATGGGGTGCGTAAATTAATTTGCTTGGGACCAATAGGCTAGTCAAGTAGTAAGCCAATTTGAAATCGTTAGTTTCCACCGGTTGCTATAACTCTCCATGGTAATTTGGCAACCTAAGTAACAATTTTGGTTTTATGAGGGTTCTGTAGACCATGATTTGGACTTGTAGAATGCTATAAAACCTCTATAAAGCTTGCAATGTTACTTGGAAAGACACACTGAATAAATGACAGCTAACTTAACACTTGTAGCTTCAACAATATGACTGCAATTAACTGTCAAAGTTAGGGAAACCCTTAACATGTTGGAATCCACGTTTGTCACGAAAATCTGGGTTTTTTGTCCGCAGCTGCAAAAACCTTACCAGATCATAAGCTTTCTTGCAAATTTATCGGCAAAAACGAATTTGAACTTTCTAGGGACATCACTTCGACCAGTGGCTCCATCTTCACGTACGTTTCATCGACCATAGGGATGCATCCTCCGTACTTTGCTACATGCAGTCGAATTATGTGTTTCTGCAAATGTCTAGTATATGAATTTAATTCGTTTGTCTTTTGTATCTCTTAATTAGTTTTTGTTTGTCTTGTCTCCCGTCTCGATGAGTCTCATCGTCGCCCACTGTTCACCATAGCCGGTCGAACTCCAGACGAATCTAGAACCACACTACCGTTCATGCTGGCGACATCACTCTGATGAGAGAACGAAACCCTACCCCCAAGCTCCTCCCCTTTTCCTATCCTTCGACAATGTACCCCTGTTACCTCGGGTAAGCCACGAGTATTTGGCCCAACTTGTACTAGACATAGAATTAGGTGAATTTGGTACAATCAAAGAACTATGAAATATCGGCTCCGCAAAGCTAACGCGATTGAGCCTTGCAAATAACATACCTTACCTTACCAATCAGGCTAAGGACTTTATTGTCCTCTGCTGTCCGAAGAAGTCGTCTCCACTCTACTCGATCCATGGCCACACTTCGCCAGCCTCGTAGTCTGCGCAGGGTCCGCAGGTCGCCTTCTACTTGGTTTTTCCACCTTGCCCGCTGTGCGCCTCTTCTTCTTGTTCCCGTTGGGTCGCTTTATAGAACAAATTTTTACTGGGTCGTCGGGCGGCATTCTCACGACGTGCCCAGCCCACCGTAGTCTCCCGATTTTTGCAATGTGGACGATGGATGGTTCTCCCAGCAGCTGGTGCAATTCGTGGTTCATTCGCCTCCTCCACGTTCCGTCACCGTAGATGGTACGCAACACCTTCCGTTCGAAAACACCAAGGGCGCGTTGGTCCTCTACGAACATATTCCAGGTCTCGTTGCCGTAAAGGACCACCGGTCTAATCAGCGTCTTGTAGACGGTCAACTTCGTGCGGCGGCGAATTTTATTCGACCGGAGCGTCGAAAGGAGTCCAAATTAGACACGATTCCTTGCCATAAACCGTCTTTGAGTTTCTCTGCTGGTATCATTTTCGGCAGTCACCAGTGAGTCCAAATACACGAACTAATCGACCATGATGGCAAGTCCAATTCACTTAGCTTCACTTAGTTTCAGCCTTCAGTCTGATGTATGTTTCCGCCATCGTCTCAAAGTTCCGTGCAATGATGTCAATGTCATCGGCGAAGCCAAGATGCTGGATGGACTTCCTGAAGATCGTGCCACTTGTGTCTATCCCAACTCTTCTGATCACACCTTCTAACGCGATGTTGAATAGCAGACACGAAAGCCCATCACCTTGCCGTAACCCCCTTCAAGATTCAAAGGGACTCGAGAGTGTCCCCGATACTCGAACAACGCACATCACTCGATCCATCGTCGCCTTGACCAATCACGTCAGTTTATCCGGAAATCCATACTCGTGCATAATCTGCCGTAGCTGATCTAACGTTACAAATAAACGAACTAGATAAAAAAAAATCCTCCGTACTTTGTAAGAACCTCATTGTACAACTTCCGAGCACGTCTTTTGGCCACTAGATTCTGCTTCAGTGCCCTGTTTGGTTGCTTTACTGGCGCGAAAAGATCGAAATCTTTCTTGCTGACGAATCCTTCTGACGGTGCTTTGGTCCTTCTGAATTTCTTGGCGATATCATAATCCGACAGGCCTGGGTTTGCCCTAACCGTTCTCAACATCTTCAAATGCAGCTTCCGATCCTTAGTTCCACTACGATGCTTGCTATGATCCCCGCATGCTGCTCACGAAAACATTTGAAAACACTGCACACGGTCGATTTAGCCAATTTCAACGACTTGGCGATTTTTGAACCTGACCACGTCGGATTTTCCTAGTGGGTATCCAAAATTAATTTTCGGTTCGCGGCTTCCATCAAGTATAACTTCTTTTGAACAAAATGAATCATGGTGAACTTATCAGCACTGAAAGAAGAAACATTTCAAAACAAACTGCTGTCAAAACATTCAAGATCCGACCGCTAGGAACACTGCAGTGAAATAAACAGTGCGCCCAGATATTAAATGACTCTTTATTTGTTCAGAGACCTTTCTAAAGCAAGTATGCAGCAGTATTAGTAGGGCCAACAACAATTTTGACAGTAGAGGATTAAGGTTCTCTTGAGTTGAGTTTTGCATGATAACAGTGAGAGTTGAACTTAAGTCTGTCATCAATAATCACGCCAAGATATTTAATCTCCCGAACGCGATCAATAGTCTCATCATCAATTACAACAGAGACGTTCTCACGAAATTACCGTTTATTTAGTTTTAATTGCATGCAATTTCAACTGCTTATACTTCAACCATCTACTTAGAGAACGCAAATCTTCATTCAAGTGTGAAACGGCATAATCTAAATCCTTAGCTGCAATGAATAACACAGTATCATCTGCAAGAAGATTATTGTCGCAAAATCGTGAAACATGTCGCAAGTCATTAATATACATAATAAATAACAGGGACTCTCATACACTTCGCTGGGGCACTTCAAGGTTATTCCCCACGGGACTGGAAACAGAATCATTAAAAACAGTTCGTTGAGTTCTGTCAGACAAATAGCTTTCAAACCATTTATATGCAGTGCTCGTATTTGCAAAGTGCTTGATTGAGCTTAACAATAAGGGCCTAGAAATTGTTTCAAAAGCGCGTTTAAGATCAACAAAATCGTTTATTTACACTCCAAGTTATTTTTCCACTTCGCTAATACCAAATTCAACGCGGTTTCACAAGAATGACCTTCCTGATATTCCGGTATTACTATTTAAATACTCCAACAGCTGGCCTATAACAACAAGTTCTAAATTTTTCTCTAATGTGTGCAACATGTTGATGGGACGAAACTCTTCGGCTTTAATCGTTCCAGCAACTTTTTGAATAGGGACCACTAAAGATGCCTTCCAAATTTGTGGCACATGTCCAGTTTTCAATGATTCATTAATTAGGTCCAGCAAGTTGTGGCCAATGACATGAAAGCAATCTTGAATAACTCAAGCATTAACATTATATACTCCAGCCGATTTTCCTAATGAAAATCAAATAACTTTAAGTTCATCTAATGTAATTAGGTGAAAAGCTTCAAATCTGCAACTACTATTAACTGGCTGTTTTATTATGTCAGGTTCATCGACCAATTCAATGGATTAATTAATCAATGAAGCACTGTCAACAAAATAATCATTAAACTTGGCTGTAATTACTTGTTCTGACTGTTCTAATGTGCCTGTTAGTTAATCTTTTTACGGGACTAACTTCAACCGAATTTACGAGGATTCTTCGTTCTTTCTTTTCGACACTGTGAGGTAGAGTTTTGATTTACTAGTGAGTTCTTTATTCTAAATAATTCTCGATTTTATACCCAATACCATACAAATACAATGATACCTCAAACTACCGGAAACTATCGCCGTTACTATAGAATTATTACTCAATACAATTCCAGTTATAATCAATCCAATGAACTGTATTTCAGGCGAATTCACAGTCACAGTAACAAGATTTCAATAAAAATAAATTAATTTCAAGAATTAACACACCGGCGCCCGTTGAAAAGTGTATTTTCAACATACTCATTCATGCAATTGTAGGTTTTGAGTTGCTTCCTTCCCGTGAAGGTTTTCGTCGAACACCATCCGTACCTCCTTGCTCTCTTCCTTGTCGATCTTCAGCGAAACGTCTATTGGTAGAAGACACACTTCTGTTATTGCTCTTTTGAATAAACCTCTTGAAGTTTGCACTAGAACTACTCGTACGTGCCCGTCGCTCTCTGGAAACATGTCCACGATACGTCCTATGTTCCATTGTAGCGGTGGAAGGTTTTCTTGTTTCAGCAAAACTAACGCGCTTTTAAATAGATCGCGGTTTACCATTTCGAACGCTGATGAAGTTGACTGATATAATCGCGAGCCCATCGACGCCAAAAATCTTGAATGGGACGCCTCATTTCCATTACACGTCGAGGCACTTCTACATTATGCAGTCCAGGCAATTGATTTCAATATTGCTGCCACCAAGTTGTCAACTCTGTAAGTTATCGATCATCCTACGACAAATTTGCGCTCCACAGTTTTAGAACAAACATTTTTGCCACGGCTACCACTGGTCCAACAAGACCTAATGGATCAAATAGTTGAGCCATTTCTGAAACCACAAATCGTTTGGTTATGACATCAGAGTCCGCAAGTGAAGGTATTTTGATACTAAATTTATCTGTGTGATGATTCCAAAATAGCCCTAACGTTTTCACCGATGCTTCATGATCAAGTTCTACTTTGTCAGGCATTTCTATTAAAATAGATGGAATTTTGCTCAATACTCGACAGTGACTTTTATGACTACATTAAGGTCATCACTGCCAGCCAGAGTATCATCCATGTAAGTCCCCTTTCGCAAAATACAAGCTCCTAACGGAAATGTGTGACCGTCTTCGTCTTCCGCTAAGTGCAATAAAACTCGAGTTGCTTGAAACGGAGCACAAGCTGTTCCATAGGTTACCGTGGTTAAACTATATTTCAAGAGTGGATCACTTGGGTTACGTCGCCAAAACACTTGTAGTAAGCTGCGATCATATGGAGGGGTCCAAATTTGCCTAAACATTTTTTCAATGTCAGCCTTGAAGATACATTTAGGGATTCGATAATTACATACTATGCTCAGCATGGTGGGCTGAACCGTTGGGCCCGCATACAATACATCATTTAGAGCTAGTTGGTTACCTCCCGTACAAGACGCGTCAAACACTATTCGTGTTTTGGTAGTTGAACTATCCGGGCGGTATATGGCATGATGAGGCAAATAAAATTGTAGATTACCTGTAGATCTGCAGGGCTCCATATGTCCTAACCGCGTGTATTCATCCATGAACTGCATGAACTGGAAGTATGCATCTTGAAAATTCGGATCCACTTGGAAATGTCGCTCCGTCGTTAAGAACCGGCGTTGGGCTTGCTGATACGAGTCGCCGAGGAACGGGAGGCGATCTTCTCTCAGACCAACTTGCCCGGAATATTCCAATCGAAAATGTTTATACTTCTGCTTGGCAATACCGCAGGAATTTTGGTGATAATTAGACATTTACTCACAATGCTGAACCTGTTCAAGCGAGAAAACACTTGTTCTTCAACCATTTTAGTGATATGCACTTTTCCTTGCCCGATACTGACGACATCCATGGTTGTTTTAATGCGTTTCAACCCGAGATTCCTGGCTAATGATTCGGAGGTAAAATTGCATTTCGAGCAATTGTCTAACACGACGCGAGCAAACCGAGGCGTACCCGAAACGTCCTTTAACTTTATCACTGAGGTAGCTAAAAAACTTCACAACCATCGCGTAGCAGATGCGCTTTATACGAATCATCAACCGGTTCGATTGGCTGTGTCGGTTTCACAAGAGTATTCTGCGATGCACTATCCTCAGAAACGTGTGGAACCAATAGAGACGAGAGTGTCAGTGAAAGCGAAGGTACCAGCGCGCGCGACGCAACGGAGGGGGTTGATAAAACTGGTATGCGTATTGTGTGGTAACTCAGATTCATCTTGGCGTGAGTGATCTGTTATCATCAACGTATTCGCGATACTACCACCATTAGTCACAACTGTTCCGGAGGTTGGTGATAAGTGTAATAGAGTGTTATGCCGATTGGTACAAACACTACAGCCGATCAAATTGCAATTTTTCACTAGATGAAATCCGTTCAAACAGTTGATTCACAACTTATGCCGTTTAGCTACGTTAAACCTTTCTTTTGGTGATAACCGTTTAAAGTGATCGCAACGATAAATAGGCTGACTTTGCTTGCACACTGGGCATTTGTTAGACGTTTCAGAAATTACGGAAGTAGACGATTTTGGTTTTTGGACCGGTTAAACTTCGTGCGCGGATGGATTAACCTGGGACAACTTAACCGATTGAAGCTTCCGGGCTTGTTTCCGAATAAACGCGATTAGTTCATGGTAGGTCGGTCTCAGTTCTTCATTGCAGTGATTCTCCCATTCCCTCAGTGTGTTAGTATCTAAACGACGACTCAACCCTTGACAAGCACTGAATTCCAGTGTTGTTCCATTCCTTCCTACTGATTTAAAATACTAACATGTCGATCAAACTGGTCTACCAATTCCGACAAACTGGTAACAGACTCACGGTTCACCGGCGGAATCGAGCGGCGAGATGTCTTTTTATTAATAGATTGGGGTTATTGTACCGTTTTCTGATAATTTCCAAGCTATCAAATAATTTTCGGTGCATATTTCGAGAGACGAGACGATTTTCTGTGCCTCAGACTTTGTACTGGTGTTAGTTGCAGATTTCCATTAACAAGGGATTTGAATACATCTCTAAATTCTATCCAATCCTGCAAGTTTCCATTGAACTAAGGAATTTGTATTTCTGGTAATCGGACGAATTGGGCGATTGTACCAGAATGTGGAGGCTCACGTTGTAAATTACGAACGGTTTCACATGGCAATTTCGAAATTAATGATGATTTGAGTTCAACATACATGTTGTGAAAGGCGATTCGCTCTTCGGACAACTTTCATTCCTTATTTTCGTCAACCACTTCCAATGATTCAATTTCATCTTGGACTTCGGAGAATTGTTTCCATAAGTCATCTAGCAATTCTAAACGCACACGCACTTGAGAACCTTGTTCAAGTTGCAAATCATCATTAAATGATTTTATCAAACTGGCTGAGCCCAAAACGGTGGGTCTTTTGCAATTCAACATCTTCAACCTGCTGGTAACCGGGCGACTCTTCCTTTAAGGAGTCATATACCCAAGACAAGACGGCGTTCAAGATGGCGATGCCTCGTACTTCCCTTCAGTGGCGACACACACAGGGCTTCCAACACGAGTCGATTCGTGTGCTCGAACGGCCCTCATATAAATTCCAGCAAGCACGGCATTGATGTCGGTTGCCGTAGTTATTTCCACGAAAGGGGATCGAGATGATGAACACTAAAGCACTACTGTTTCACGCAGCGACAAACTTCAACCAGCGACACGATTCCCGGGTTTCGACATCAAAACTGTTAGTTAAACTTTTTACGGGACTAACTTCAACCGAATTTACGAGGATTCAGTGAATTAGTGATGATACGTTCTTTCTTGTAGACACTGTTAGGTTGAGTTTTGATTTACTAGTGAGTTCTTTATTCTAAATAATTCTCGATTTTATACCCAATACCATACAAATACAATGATACCTCAAACTACCGGAAACTATCGCCGTTACTATAGAATTATTACTCAAAACAATTCCAGTTATAATCAATCCAATGAACTGGTTTTCAGGTGAATTCATCTTCGCACAGTAACAGGCTATGGGGCCTCATAGCCTAGTCAGTAAAGGCACGGTATTACCAAGCCGGAGGCGGCGGGTTCAATTCCCGGTACGATCGACTTCCCTGGGCACAGAGTATCATTGTGCTTTTGCCACACAATATAATATACAAATTCATGCATTGGTATTGGCATCGGAAGCTCTCAATTAATAACTGTGAAAGTGCATTTAGAACACTAAGTTGAGAGCAGGCAATAAGCTGATATGCACTTAGCAATAAGCTTGCAATGCGAATATGAAGAAGGAGAACAGTAACAAAATTTCAATAAAAATAAATTTCAAGAATTAACAGTGCCCTTAAATGTTATGGACCGTGGTTTGCAATTACTAGGTAAAGGGTGATACGGTCAAAATTTGGTCAATATCAACTTGACGTATTTCTTTCAATTTTGCATTTAAAAAACCTGAACACCCCTCATTTTGAAGGTGTGTGTGTGTAGAATGTTGCTTCTATTTTGATTTTGGAATTCACTCTTCAGTTGTCAAAATGCTGTCCAAGCAAGAAGAGCAGCGTATCAAAATTTTGCTCGCGCATCGCGAAAATCCGAGCTACTCGCACGCAAAGTTGGCAAAATCGCTAAAAGTTGCCAAATCAACCGTTACAAATGTAATTAAAGTGTTTGGGGAACGTTTGTCGACAGCCAGGAAGTCTGGATCGGGGGGAAATCGAAAACCGGAAGCCGCTGAGACGACAAAGAGAGTTGCCGGTAGTTTCAAGCGAAACCCTAACCTCTCTCTCCGAGATGCCGCAAATAAGCTGGGTGTATCGTCTACAACCGTGCATCGAGCCAAAAAACGAGCCGGACTATCGACTTACAAGAAGGTAGGGACTCCAAATGGCGATGATAAACAAAATACGACGGCCAAAGCGCGATCCCGGAGGCTGTACACGACGATGCTGACGAATTTTGACTGCGTGGTAATGGACGACGAAACCTACGTCCTGAATTTTATACTAATGAACTTGAAAAAGAAATTTAATTTGATTTTTTAAATAAACGATTTCACCGATTTACACGCGTTTTCCCTTGACCAAATTTTAACCGTATCACCCTTTATTAATAAGAATTCCAAAATTTTCAACTAGTTTTCTTTATCGATTGTGAATACTTATTACACGCGATTGTGCACCTACTCCAATCATTGTTATTATTATTATTGCTTCCTTGATTTTTTTTTCCGTCGATCTTGTTTTCCGTGCTGAGCAACAATGCTACCATCTCATGTTGGTTTTATGAGGGTTCTGTAGACCACGATTTAGCTTTGTAGAATGCTATAAAACCTCTATAAAGCTTACAATGTTACTTGGGCAGGGAGACAGCTCCCACACCTGGACCCTACCTATCGACCCATCAACTCATGAACCGGGGACCAACGTCTTTACTTCCCTTCCAAAAGAGATGTTATGCCTCAGAACATCCCGGCGGCGCCGACTGGGATTGAACCAAGGCCCGCTGGGGTGAGAGGTAATCACGCTTACCACTACAAGACCGGCGTCGCATATTGTCATTATTTGATCTACAAAACTTTTTGTCCCTGTTCCGTTTAAGACGCAAGAGATCAAAATTGTACCAGCTGCTCGATATTTTCACAGAAACAAACTTTTGCTCAAATATTTGATTGGTACACGTTTTCAAAGCGCTATTAAGAACAGCTGTAGATTCATCTAAGTTACCGACCGCGAATGGAAAATCCACGCTCCTTTCAACAAGGTTTGAAACAGCTTGCTTCGAATATTTTCTCCAGCACTTCAATTTTACAAAACTATTGTTAACGTTAACATGGTCTAAGACATTAATCACTAAGGTCTCATGATCGGTTATTTTCAAATCAGTATCCGTAACTGAACAAATGGAATCAAAATTGGAATAAACGTGGTCAATTAAAGTTCTACTGTGACTGGAAATACGCGTATACTAATTTACCGTTTGCTTTAAATTGAAAAAAACTCAGCTATGGTTATCACGCCAATTAATATTAAAATCACCAGCCAATATATTTAATTTACTAGAATTACTCGATGAACTCGTGACTTTGGTGCAAGAGTTATGGATGTTAACCAAGGAGTCGTCCCAGCTTCATTGCAATTTCGGAAACGAATGGGAAGCTACATTTAAAGGGAATTCCGTAATTTCCCTGGCCATTTCAAAAACTTTAAAAAATACGGGAACTTCAGCAAAGATCAGGAAACTTCAAGGCAGCTCCATTACTTATTAAATACATGCCAAAAAAAAAAACATCCGAGAAAGGGTTCCTGACTGATGTTGTCAAATGCATTGCAACCTAAAATCAATCACAGTTAAAATTATATGTCATACGACATGAGATTCAAAAGCATATGCCTCCCCAATAATGTCCTCACTCCAATGCCCACATGATTCCTGTTTATAACTTGCGTCACATCGTTCCAGGGTCATCACATCAAAGCGTACATATTTTCACAAAACTTGGTCGTATCCGTAGCTCGGGCAACCTTTTTTGATTCCCTAGAAAAACATACACTGTTCGAACAATTAGTACAAATCGCTGATAAATATGATGTATACTCAAGGAGAGTCATACATCAAAATCGTCAACCGTGTAAAGTTATGAAACTTGTCATGAAATATTTGAAATGTTGTATACCTACTAACGTCCATCTAGCTAACAACAGTGTGAAAGGAAACACAAATTTACGTACG
Source organism: Ochlerotatus camptorhynchus (assembly GCF_037179485.1). Taxonomy (NCBI): domain Eukaryota; kingdom Metazoa; phylum Arthropoda; class Insecta; order Diptera; family Culicidae; genus Ochlerotatus; species Ochlerotatus camptorhynchus. Next base: position 10,200,369 of record NW_027040722.1, read on the forward strand.
TTTGAACGTTTAGGTACATCATCATTCAAATATCCAACATTTTTTCCAGTGCAACACGAACCTAACCGCCTCAAAACTGTTTTGCAATCAAGTGGTGAACAAGTCAGATGCAGAACGGAGAGCGGTTGGAAACGAAAACAAACAAAAGTGCTCCGAAGGGTCGGCGAGTCGGTCGAAACGAATCGTTGGTTGATACGGCCCAATGAAAGCAAGTGTGTGTGTGGGAGGGGGGGGGGGGGGAAAGGAATGGTGCTGTCTACATTTGTGTCATCAATTTCTCCGTCCCTTTTTATCGCCACCCCGCCCTCCGGGTTCTTCGGAGAAACTTTTCCCCCTTGTTCATCGGGTCGGGTCCTTTTCCAAACACGAGCATACATATCTGCTTCATCGAATTTACACACTCTCGCTTATTTTTTTTCCTTTCCTAAATAAAGTCATATGTGAAATGGCAAAAAGGAAGCATGCACGCAATTCCATATAGCTGAAGTGTAACGGAGCAACGGCAGTAGTTGTACAGCAACAGAGAGGCAAACAAATAACCTAGTGGAATTTGTAAATGTTCCTGGAGTGTGTTCGATCGATTTGTGGCACGATAGGTTGGTTTTCGATTTGGAAGTGCTTTATTTTTTTATTAGACACTGGTTTTTTGTTTGTAGAGCAGAATTTCAAGGGGGAGGATGATGAAGTAGGGGAGAACTTGTGGGATTGCCATCTCAGTGTCAGATAAAATTTGTTTTGTAAATTTGTTGGTTTTTAAGTAGGTACTGCACGATGTCTTTTCTACATGCCTGATTTTTCCGCCTTGCGTTGATGTTTATTTATTATCGTTGCTGTAATTAATTCGTGTCAAAGCGTTCTCGGGTTCGCATTAATTAATAACTCTTTCTCTTGCTTTTGTGTGAAAAATGATCTTCAGCAAAGTTGTTTTTGATAAGATATCCTATACAGCTCTCATTAAGACTATTGATTAAATGTATTTTTTTCCTAGCTTTGTTTTCCGTCGATCTTGTTTTCCGTGCTGAGCACCAATGCTACCGATGCCAGGGAGACAGCTCCCACACCTGGACCCTACCTATCGACTCATCAACTCATGAACCGGGGACCAACGACTTTACTTCCCTTCCGAAGGAAGACGTGATCAGAGATGTTATGCCTCAGAACATCCCGGCGGCGCCGACTGGGATTGAACCCAGGCCTACTGGGGTTAGAGATAATCACGCTTACCACTACACCACCGGTGCCGCTATTGATTAAATGTAGTGTCAGTAACAATCTTGTGATTAAAAACTCATTGAGCATCCAGTCTAGATTCGTGCGAATCTATCTTAATTATAAGTCATCGGATATTAGCCTTCCGTGCTATAAACCCCCTCGTGTATGCTTTACTAACTACAGCTCCCCCATTAACTATGATCTCTCCATGAAAGAGGCTATTCAAGGAGTTCCAGATCAACTTCGACCTATCTCATTCCCCGTATTTTTGCTGAAAAGTACCAACAAGTCAATTGCAATAGAAGATTTTTGACTGATGGATCACGCATTGATGGATCCCCGAGCAGGAAAAAATAACTTATTAATACCAAATTCAAGTATAAAAATAGCATAACTGGCAATCTAAATATGGTATTAGTGAGGCTGACATAAGAGATAACATACCAAAAATAATACCTCAAAAATATTCTACGAATAACGAACTAATACATAATTTAGTTATTACAATAAAAGACGCTTTTTAAGATACCACAATACCATACTTTGTTATTTTGAAGGCCTTCAAATACCAATTCAATAACTCTTTTAGGTGTTATTGTCTAAATACTGAAAGATCACATTTTTTTATTTGGGTATTCATTTGATATTTTACAAAATATTTCAATATCTGAATAATATCAAAACAAGGTTTTATACCACAAGCATACCAAAATCTGGTATCATACCACATTAAAATACTCATTTGTTATCGATTATCTATCGGCTCCTGCTCGGGTTCAGCGGCTTCGGTGTCTTCAATGAATACTCAACAGCCTTTCGGAAACTTCAGGAACCTTGTTCCGTTTATGTTGCTGAGCTATCGGCAATCAACTTCGCATTGGGGATGATTTCCGATATGCCCATAGACCATTACTTCATCTTCTCGGATAGTCTCAGTTCGATTGAGGCTATACAGTCGATGAAACAAGGTAGGCACTTATCTTATTTCCTTTCAAAGGTAAGGGAGCAGATGAGTTTGCTGGTCGAAAGATCATATATGATTACCTTTGTATGGGTCCCCTCACATTGCCCAATCCCAGGCAATGAGAAGGCAGACTCTCTCGCAAAGGTGGGCGCACAACAAGGCGAGATTTATGATAGACGAATTTCACATGATGAATTGGTCCCATTAGAACGTCAGAGTTCTATTTTAAGTTGGCAAAACGATTGGACAAGTAATTCTCTTGGGCGGCGGTTACATTCGATTATTCCAAATGTTTCTTCGAGAGCGTGGTTCAAAGGTCTGGATGTAAGTCGGGGCTTCATTCGCGTGATGTCAAGACTTATGTCCAACCACTACTCGCTAGACGCACATCTCTACAGAATAAACCTCGTTGACAGCAATATATGTAGGCGTAGAACCGGTTATGATGACATCGATCACGCAGTTTTGTATTGCCCGGGTAGTGACGCCTCCACAGCACGACTGTTGGATACTCTAGTGGCCCAAGGTAGACAACCCTTCCGTGAAGTAAAGACGTATTGGGAACCCGTGATCTTCGTCACTCCGCGTGGCGATCAAGTGTACTATGCGCGCTGCAAACAGACGTCAACAGCAACGCACGGTGGGGTTGAATTCGTGTTTTACGCACCCGTTAATTATCGACCCAATATGATGTGTTTAGTACGAAATTGCGACAAAACTAAACAAGATATAAAATTAGTGTCAAAGAGAAAGTTGTAGAACACATTAAGAGCCATCTTGTTGTTAGACAAAACAATACTTTTTAATACGTATTTTTTTTTTATAATAAGGGAAAACCCGTAGGAAAACTCGTTGATCCCTAAAATGTGTCTAAATGCAGTTTACTTAAAGAAAAAATGAAACTATTAAGTAGAAAATTTACCAAGCTGTACAATGGAGGCAAGAGTTTTGTGCTAAATGGCATAGTTTTCGAGTTAGAAAAAGTTCAATATTTCAGTAATTTTTGAAATTTGATCATATGCGTATAACAATGTTTTACTTCAAATATGATCTTCTATCGCCCCTTAAATTATTTGCACTAAGGAACCGAACACTCTGTATATGTGACCAAATAGTTAGGTTAGGTTAGATTAGTTTATTAAGCCGTCAACGCCTAGTGATCTATGTACAGATCATTATTTTTTATCATGTCTTAACAGAAATTGGGAACGTAAATTATGTTTTCAGCATTACTAGAATGATCCTTGGAATATCCTTAACATCTTGTTTTCAAATAATGTGAGAATAATCCTTAGGCTACTGTTGGAAAAAATCACGCATTGTCCGGAGATTAAAAACGACTTGGGCGTTAACGGGTTATAGAGACTTTCAACTATTGACTGGTTCGTCTCTGGGATCATCAGAAGTGGGTTCCCCAAGTGACAGAGTTTAAAAATTTTGAGATCCCAGAAGCGGATTTCTGGGAAAGAGGGTGGGAAAATTTTGGAAACTGAGAATCCTCAGGGGATTTAAAAGTTTTCTTACTATTTAGCATTAGCATTGACCAAGTTACACAATATCATTGGTGGTGCGAATTCCTAACTGTTGTTAAGAGAAAACGGATATCTATTGCTGAGTGCATAATTAACAGAGTCTGATTACCATCTTTCAGATAAAGATATATTCCTCTCCAACAGTTAAGAATTTTCCTTGCAACTGCTGGGGATTAGAGATGGGCGATCCGCTCCCGAGCTGTTCTAAAGACCCAATTCACTAAAGTGAGCTGATGACCCGCGGTTCATTTTTTTAGGAACCGCAGCTCATCAGCACATTGTTATCACAAATCTAAACCATTCAATCCGTGACTTATAGTGCAATTTTTCAAAAAAGCACGCATTGCTCCTTTACGCATTGAACAGTCACCGCGTAAACCAAGATGCGCGCGTAATTCAACATGTGCATACTGATCGATAGCATCAACCGTAAAAGCAAACTTCCAAGCGGCTGTATGGGAGAGAGAGAGACATATCATGCTGAATATTGCATTAGGTCCTAAGTAACATTGATCGATTTTCTTCGCCGACTTTCTCTTTTGTTAATAACTTGAGCACAGAACCATTTCTTGTTGTGTTTGTCGTGTTACATGCTAGATAAAAGCTTCTTTTATCGATCTGTGTGCTGAAAATACCTGGGAATGTCTTAACATGGCCATGGGAATACAAAGAGAAAGTCGACGAAGATAATCTGTCAATGTTACTTAGGACCTAATGCAATGTTCGCTTGATATGTACATGTGTTACACGATGTTAAATTTCTACTGGTATTATCCAATTTATTTACGTATTCAAATCTTATTGCTGATGTTATAATTCCAGCATATGTGCTTTCTCCTCTCCACCCATCATTCTCTGGGGGTGCGGAAGATCCGCACAAATGCAAATAACCGAAAAGCTAAACGGCTCGAGTGATTCAGTGAGATGACAGCTGTCGGACCCGTCCAGCTCTTCGGATCTTTTTCTCTCTCGATTCTGCTCCAGATCCGGATCTGAGCTGGTGATCTAGAGCTGAAGCCGAGAATAGAGAGAGCTCCACTTCGCTAATTCACGCTCTGATCTGAATACACTGGGAGCAATTGTGCTGGAGAATCAAGGTAGATTCCGTCCTGAGCGATATTTCACGCGCGGGGCGAGATTTTGCGAATGTACGAGAGGGAGAGGAGTACTAGTTGTCTCTCTCATTCCAACACAAATTCTGCTCCGCTCCGCAAATGCACGCTCATATTTGAAAACACCATTAGACTTATGATATCAGTGAACTGATGAGCTTCGGTTCCTAAAAATGACCCGCGGGTAATCAGCTGACTTTAATGAATCGGGTCTATAGAACAGCTTGGGAGTCCATCTCTAGATCTGAGCTGATGATCTGGAGCTGAAGCCGATAATAGTGAGAGCAAATCTGCTGAAGAATTAACATCAGAAATAAAATCTGTATGTAGACTGGATTACAAAGCTATAGAAAAGGCGTAACATCATGTAGCACGATGTCGCGTGTGAAATTTGTGTAAAAATTTCCATAATTTAAAGGTGAGCTGAAGAGCTGTTCAAAATAATCGACTCCCTTGTGGGTTGTGGGTTGTGGGTCTGATCCGCTCAGCCAGATGAGCTATTTTTCCCACCTCTACTGGGTATAGGAAAGGAATATTAGTCCAACATTTACTTAAAAGAGATGCATAGAACTCTACGATAAATTTCTCGGGAACTTAGGGATTAAGGGTAGGTAATAGGGAAAGTAAGCCACAGGATACACAAGTCGATGTTGCAGGCATACGGAAAATAAATGTTTAAAGTGTAATTGCTATTCGCTCACAAATTTTGTTGCTGAACCAGTATCAAGAAAGAAAATGGATATGTTGAAATCCGAAATCCCAATCGATGTCACATCATTAGCATCTTAAATAGATTAATACCTCTTCTCCCGTAGATACAAAACCTCTGTGTCTTTTCAACTTTACTGAAGTTGCTAACCAGAAAAATTATAAAAATATATTACAAATTTTAACAAGCAAAATTACGAAACGACATTTACTTTGAGTTTTTCAAAGAAATAAACTTTTGCGCAACTAGTTGATTGGTACACGTTTTCAAATCGTTATTAAGAATAGTTGTAGATTCATCTTTGTTCCCGGCCGCGAATGAAAGATTCACGCTCCTCTCAACAAGATTCGACACAGCTTGCTTCGAATATTTTCTCCAGCACTTCAATTTTACTAATTCATCGTTGTTATTGATATTATCTAATACATTAATCACTTAGGTCCGTAACGTGGGTAGATCAACTTTTCGTGGTACGTTACAGGATGTAAGATCTACCACCGATTCCTAATCCTGACTACTTCAAACTAGGGGAACAGGATTTTTCAGTAATCAAAGAAACACATCTTAGTCCTTGTTACTTTTTATGCCTTGTTGATAGTGACAAGACTCGGCTTTGTCTACCGAAGATGATCTTGAAACAAGGAAAAAATGAGTCAGTTATGTGATTCCTGATCTTCTATTTGTTCTTAATCTTCTATTCGTTGTTCTCTAGTTTTAAGTGGTTAAGACTAGGGTTCTGATACATGGTCATTATCGGTGTCATTCCTTAATTTTGTTGCTAGGGAATCCAATTTTGACTGACAAGGGGAGCCTTTCAATTTGAGTCGGATCCTTGCGATAAATGCAAGAATGACAGCTGTGAAAAACGAATACTTCATAATTTCTCAATAGTGATGGAGTGATACGACATGCACTTAACTAAGGACACGACTACAATAGATCAAATTAATAGTCGCAGTGGATATGGTTTCGAACAGAGGAAAAAAAAATCACTAAGGTATCATGATCGGTTATTTTCAAATCAAGATCCGTAACTGAACAAAAGTAATCAACATTGGAATAAACGTGCCTGAAAATACCCGTATACTGATTTACCGTTTGCTTTAAATTTAAAAACTCAGCTAAACGGTTCAAATGATTCGAATTATGGTTATCACGCCAATTAATATTAAAATCACCAGCCAATATATTTAATTTACTAGAATCAAGAATGTCTCGAGCCAGTTCTCTAAAAGTTCAACAAAACGCTGGTCACTAGAATTGGGAGAATGATACAAAACACCATAATTACCCATCTTCATGCCACGCAAAACTGTAATGCCCAATAACCAGTTGCCATCAATAACTTCGTTGGTACGAAGGTTGAATTGAACTGATTCTTTGACATAAATAGCAATACCACCAGTGTGTCTAGAATGTGATAAATAAACAAGCAGCAACAATATATCCCGAATTACTATTCTGATCAAAAGCTTCAGTTTCTACAATATGAGTTTCAGATAATAAAATTAAAAGAGGACTTTTATCCTCAACAATTTGACGAAGTGCAACGTAGTTTGTTTACAACCCCGCAATATTCAAATACAAAAAATCAAATTGATTCACATTCCTTGAACTTGGCTGTTATTTACTGAAACGCAAGCTTCTTTATTCATTTTCAAACAATTAATACATTTCAATACAGTTGACGTACACTCCGACGTTTTGTGTTGTTGGCTGAACCTAGCGCATCTCTCACTATTTTTGCAATCCATGCATCTCCACATTTGAAGCATCTCAACATATTAGTCGCGGGAACTATCGAGCACCGATCAAACCCTACATTTACTTTATTCGCACATAACAAACATTTATACATATCGACATTGGCTTCAATTACAACACTAAACTTGTTGTAAGTGAAGCGTGGATTTTCAAATATGTTCACTACTTTTACATCATTTATAGCGATGTCTTCATTTTGAATTTTTAAGTAGTCAATGAAGATATCGGAGGAATACTAATCGCTGATGCCCACTATTTTCAATCTTGGCACCGAAGTGGGAACAACAGCACTTTGTTTTTCAACCAGATTGCTTTCAATACAATTTTTCACATCATTAAGATTAGCTCCTGTTGCACACTCAACAATAATAGAGCCATCTTTACCATTCCTAAAATTACTGATTTTGTGTGTTATTGGATCTAACTGTGTTTTCAAAAACTTACGAGAATCTTCGCAAGCTTGTTTGAACTATTTCGGTTTAATCACAATGACCGGACGAGTCTTACGATTATTCGGTTTGTTACTGTTGCTGTTACTGCTACTAATATTTTTACTTTTAATAGCACTCTAGTCTTTTTTAAAAATCCGCAAAACTCGCATTTTCTTGAGAAACATCGTCAGTCGAATCGCTGTCACTATTTTGAAATTTACGTTTTTTGCGTCTGGGATTTCGTTGCAGCTAACTTCTTTTCCGCTCTAATTTCAAAACATGAACTAGTCATCTTATTCCATTTATTACTAATTAAGTTTCAAAGCAACTTAATGAATCATTTAAATTTTGATGCATTTTTTTCCATCCCTATTCTCAACGCGTTGTCTATCTGAGCAGCAACGTTGTTTCGTATGCCAGTGATAGAGTCAGCAACAGAAGACAACTGCGTCATTACTTCTCCCATCATTATGGTATCCGAAACCGATACATACATTTGTTTCCTCAGTCGTAATCACCAAACAGTTTCCGTTATTTTTCGTAACTACACCCCACACACTCATCAAATTTATGCTAATCTTATATAAAATTGGCCAAGAAATCGATTGCCGTCAATAATTTTTATATATGGCACTGTCTGATACCGCTTTGCCACAATTTCCGTATAGGTAGCAATGCACACTGATATTTGATCCATTTCATGACTTTAAAAAGGAAATGATTGATGAACTTCAGCTCAATATACCAGAAAATGTTAAAGACATCGATTGCAGTAGGTATAATTCACAACCAAGTACGATAATTGCCCGTTTAACCCCAATTTCCCTGTAAAATATAAGTTTTGCTTTGCGGAGGGGCGACCCCGGCGTAGTGGTTAACACCCATATCTCTCACGTCAAAGTCAAGAGTTCAAATCTCACCCCCGGACAAGTCACGATGACCGTGTTATCCGGTTGTCCTATTATCGGCACCTCTAAATAAGCTGCATTATGTAAAAATCTGGCATGACAAATTTGTTCAGACATCAAAATCAGTTTGTAGCTGATTAACCAAGGAATCGTTTGAATACATCTAACAAGATGTTCAGCTGTGCAATTACCGCTTGAAAATTGGTTGCCGAGAATAGTCGTACAAACTTAATATTTTTCGTTCAAGACTTGTTGAAGCTACCTATATGTCTCATTGAGTTCAGAGTCGTATATAAATTGTTATGGGCCGTTTCTAGTTTCATTGAAGACGGTTAAACATAAGTGTGCACATGGATAAACAAAACTATTATTTCACTTTTTGACGTAAAGCTAACGCATAGCAAAAAAGTATAAAAAACATTCAAGTATACATATTTGTGAACAATGTCATATCCACGTGGAAAAGCAAACACGACTGCAGGATAAAATTTACAAACTTGTCAGTAAATACAAGGAAAAGTGGAGTCAATCTCAACGAAAAAAAGAAAGATTCGATTCAGATCATCGGAGTTGGCTCGAATCTAGTTTTGCCATCACGGAATTCATCGAAGAGGAGCTATAATAATAAAAAAATAAAAAAAATAATACAAGTTTTGCTAAGAATTTCAACATTTTCCCAAAACGCAAACGATTCTTCTTCTTCTTATTCGCATTTCAAACTTATTGCGTGCTCTGAACTTAGTGTTCTAAATAATGCACTTGCACAGTTATTAATTGAGAGCTTTCGATGCCTGTACCAATGCATGAATTTGTATATTGTGTGGCAAGCACAATGATACTCTATGGCCAGGGAAGTCGAGAAAATTTCCAACCCGAAAGATTCCCTCGACCGGACCGGGAATCGAACCCGCCACCTCCGGCTTGGTAATACCGTGTCTTTACTGACTAGGCTATGAGGCCCCCACGCAAACGATAAAATAGCACTTTTCGTATGCAAAAAAGTCCAAGTAATCGATTTAGTAGGTATAACAGGTATAACAGACGGCAGAGCACGGAAAACGCCCGTTTTACCCTAATTGTTTCAAGATTGGCGGTGATTTGTACTAAAGAATTTAGTTTGTTCTTCGTCACTTAAACAATTTTTTTTTTTCGAGAGGCTCTATGCAGTAGATAGTTGGCTATGAAATATAGTTCAAGAGTAGTTCTTGAGTGCAATAGTCAAGGCTGGTAGCGAGTCACTTTTCTCAAGCCAGTCACTAAAAAGTCTCTTTTTGTTAGGCCAAGTCACTAAAGTCACTTTTCTTGTAAACAGTCACTATTTTCAAATGTTTTAGCGTGAATTTATTTCAAGATTGACCATTCTTTGCTTTGTGACGTTTAATCGTCTTTCTCTTTCTATGTACAGGGTGTTTACTCATTTTTCTAAATAAAATTTCCTAAGTTTTTCAGGTTTTACCAGAACTTTAATGGATAAATTCTAGGCTTATAATAAGAAAGCTATTTTTCAAATGCGTTAAAAATATGCGTTTTTGGAAGATCAAAAACAATAGTATTAATTCAAACATTTTTAAGACATGGCAATCAATTTTAAAGAAACAGCTTTACACTCAAATCCATTGAATGTTGAAGTTAAGCACTTGATTAATTGCTCACTTTAAAATAGCTTTAAAAAAACGCACTTAATTTGAGTAAGTCCAAGATCTAAAAATATTAAATGTATTGAAGTTGCGTATTCCAAGTACAAATTCAATATCTTGAAAATTTTCAAAGTGCCTGAATTAAGGAAAATCAATAAATGATAAATTTTAAGTTCGTAATTTACTTTATCAAAGATTAGAGATCTTCATTGCAGTCCCATTAGCTTCACAACAATTGTAGGAATTTGAAGAAGTTCTGAGGAATGAAAGGAAATGCTGAGGATTTCGGTGAAGCTCCATAAACAAACTGCAGAAACATAAGGGAAGTTAACACACTGCAAATATGGGGAACTTACTGGAAGCTTTATGATCCTCAAATTGGTTTTTTTTAACATCCGAAAAACTTTTATGAAGTCACTAGAATTTCAGAGCAGATCAAAGGTGTTCAGCGAACTTGATAAATAAGAAAATTTGAGGGGTATTGTGTAAATGTTTAACAAGTTTAAGCACGTCAGAAAAGCTAGAGATCTTTGGGGAATTTCAGTTCTTAAGAGCAGTTCCCGTAAATTTAGTCCAGACTTTTGGGGCAGTTTAAAGATCTTTAAAGTAAATTCAGAAAAAAATGAGAACTCTTAAAATGTTCCGAGAATTTCAGGGAAGTACAGAGACCATGAGAAAATTTATGAAAACCTACGTAAATATTCCAGAGAATTTCAGGAAAATTTATCTTCAATAGAATTGAGAGCTTTAAGGAAGCTTCGAGAACATCAAGTCATATCAGAGAATCAAAGGGCAGTTCAAATAATTTCATGGAAACTGTAGAAACCTCCGAATACTTCAGCAAAGCTTCAAGAGAATTTATGTGACCTGATAACATTTTTATGAACATCCGGAAAACAAGAGAGTATTTTAAGAGTGTTTTATCATGGAGATTTCATGAACTTTAAAAAATGCAAAAAAATAGCTAAGTTGATTAGAGAATATCAACGAAGTTCCATTAATTTAAAAAAATGCGAGAACTTTTAGCAAGCAGCTACATATATCTTCAAGAAATTTAGATAATTTCATGATATTCAGCAAGTTTCCGAGTACTTCGAGGACGATCAGAGAGCTTCAGAATAATCTCATTAACGAATTTGCAGCAACTTACAAGGCGTTCCGTGGAATTATGGGGTATTCCAAGAATTCTATGACAAAAAAATTCTATGATTGATCCGAAAACGTAAGGGAATGTTGATATATATATATATATATATATATATATATATATATATATATATATATATAGATATATATATATATATATATATATATATATATATATATATATATACAGCAATTCCATAGAAAAAAGTTATAGTGGGTCTCAGAATTTCATGAAAATTGGTATAGTTCTTCCTTATCAAAAAATATTAGACTCGTATTTTTTTATTGCGCCATTAGGGTGACCATTTCCGTGTTAGGGTGGTCCAAAAAATCATTTTTTTTTCAAAAATGTATTTTTTCAAAAATGTATTACTTCTGAACCTCTTGACCGATTTTTACGATTGACCCTTCAAATGAAAGATGTTTTAATGTAGTTTTAAGAAAAATTATGAAACACTCAGAGATATTTGATTTTGTAGGAAAAAAATATGTTACAAATGCTTTTTCTTGATTTTCACTGCGAGGGTCTTCAACAACTTCTTATTTTAGTATTTTTAATTGAAAGATCATTTAATTTTACATAACATATCAAAAAATTAGCGATGTCGGAGAAGCAGTTTTGGAGATACAATTTTTTTTAAATAATCATCCTATCGGGTTGAAGTCCACGTTTCCTGCTGACTGGGCTGTCGATGGTGGCTGGTGGTTGCTGGGTCCAAACTTTCTGCTGACGGTTACCGATGGTAGCCGTCGGTTGCTAGGTCCAAGTTGCTGACGGGTTGCTTTGTGGTGGCTAGTGGTGTGTCTGTCGTATTGTAAATATATATATATATATATAACATAAATATATTTCCTTTTTTATGTCGAAATCTGTTGCGGAGGTACTTAAGACCCCGCAATGGATGAAACCAATGATGGCGGGGGTATTTCGCTAGCTGATATCTCCGATGATGAGTCTGTTAAATCTTCATCATTCGAAAATTTGCTTCTCACTGAAGAGGAAATGGATACCTCAGGGGATTCTACTTCGGACCCCAAAACGAGCACTGGAGCTTACCCAAAGGTGATGTGTAAACAACAACCTCCTTCCCCCCTGCCCCCCCCCCTTCTCCACCATCGCCCCCTCGTCCACCTGTTCCCCCTATTCCAACCGTTCCCTTAAAAATTTCTGCGACCCCCCGCCATAAAGCTTACCCAAGCGACTCAAAAGGTCCGTGGGTTGTTTTTTTCCGGCCCAAACAAAAACCTTTGAATAGTTCTCGGATTTCGAAGGATCTGACAAAACATTTTTCGGCCGTAACCGATATCTTTAAGGTGACGTCAAACAAACTGCGCGTTACCGTTGATGACCTGAAACAGGCAAACCGGATTGTTGCCTGTGAGCTTTTATCGATCGAATATCGAGTCTACGTCCCCAGTTGTGACGTAGAAATTGAAGGAGTGGTCACCAAATCGAGTCTGACTTGTGAGGATTTCCTACAAGTCGAATCTTTCGGCATTTTCAAAAACCGTGCCCTCCCGAAAGTCAAGATACTGGACTGCATTCAACTGCAGTCAGTGTCGCTCATAGGCACTAACAAAAAGTATACCCTCTCAGATTCGTTTCGTGTGACCTTTTCAGGATCGGCATTACCTGACTACGTCACAATTGGGAAGGTTCGACTACCTGTACGCTTGTTTGTACCGAGGGTAATGAATTGCTTGAAATGCAAACAACTAGGTCACACCGCGGACTTTTGTTCCAACAAACCGCGGTGCAATCAATGTGGGGAGGAGCATACGGAGGGTCCTTGTCATGCTACACCAAAATGCGTTTATTGTAACGATGCTCCGCATGCTCTGAGTGATTGCCCGAAGTACAAACAGCAGGGAGAAAAACTAAAGCGGTCTTTGCAAGCTCGCTCTAAGCGTTCGTTAGCAGAAATTTTGAAAACGACCGCTTTATCTTCCCAACCCACCCCAAAAAGCAACAACACATTCCACCTTCTGCCAGATGATGATCAGGGCTCTGACTCAGAGGTTGGTGAGAGTAGTCCTTTTGTATTCAACGGCAACACGAAGAAGCGATCCAAAACAAACGTCACCCAAAAACCTCGTAAGGCCTCTCGTACGGACTCTCAACCTACCTTGACAAATTTAAGAGGTAGCGGAAATGTAGCAAAACCCCCACCACCGGGATTTAAAGTTTGTAATTTTAACAAAGACTTTCCGCCACTTCCGGGATAATCTAAAACCTCAGATATCCCAGTTTTTCAACCAGAAAAACAGCTGAATAACCAGCAAGAACATGATGCCATGTTCACGTTTTCTGGAATTTTGGAGAGCATCTTCAATATATTCAACGTCTCTGACTCAACTAGGAACATTATTAATTTAGTGCTTCCATTTGTGAAAACTCTAACTCTGACAACTAGCTTCTAGGTGGTCCTTCCTTGCGTCGATCATATCCTTTGATGGATAATTTTCCGAATGAGGTCGGGGATATGATCTCTGTTCTTCAGTGGAACTGTAGAAGTCTTATACCGAAACTTGACACATTCAATTTTTTACTTCACAACTCACTTTGTGATGCATTTGCTCTTTGTCAAACATGGCTTTCTTCAGACACCGATCTCCCTTTCCACGATTTTAACATTATTCGCCTTGATCGAGCAGATTCGTATGGAGGGGTGCTTCTCGGGATTAATAAGCTCCATTTCTTTTACAGAATCGATCTGCCTTCCGCGATAGGCATTGAAGTTGTCGCATGTCAGGTAAATATTCGAGGTAAAAGCCTCAGTATTGCCTCAGTATATCTTCCTCCAAGAACTGCGATTTCTCGCCAAGGTTTCTCTGATATCTGCTCAGCTTTATCTGAGCCTCGGTTGATCTTAGGAGATTTTAACTCCCACGGTACAGGCTGGGGGGAACTGTACGACGACAACCCCTAAACCATGATATACGACCTTTGCGATAACTTCAATATGACAATTCTAAACACTGGGGAAGTAACACGAGTGGCCAAACCTCCAGCAAGAGAAAGTAGATTAGACCTCTCCTTCAGTTCGAGTTCACTATCGTTGGATTGCTCGTGGAAAGTAATTCAAGATCCCTACGACAGTGACCACTTGCCAATCAAAATTTCTATTACCAATGGTTCATCTTCCACTCGCTCGGTTGACATCGCGTACGACCTCACGAAAAACATCGACTGGAAAAAAATTGCGGCCACGGTTCTCGGTGGTATTGAATCGGTTGAGATACTCCCTCCGCTGGATGAGTACTCCTTTTTATCGCGACTTATCGTTGACTGCGCTCTTCAAGCACAGACGAAACGCGTTCCGGGTGTTTTCGTTCGCAAACGACCTCTCACTCCGTGGTGGGATAAGGATTGCACCAACGCGAACAGTGAGAAGTCCGCCGCGTTTAAACGCTTCCGCAAACACGGTAAGGTCGAGGATTTCGAGCGGTACACCGACCTCGAGAAAACTTTTAATGGTTTCATTAAAGCCAAAAAACGCGGTTACTGGCGTCGGTTCGTCGATGGTTTGTCACGAGAGACTTCCATGAGAACACTCTGGAATGTCGGCAGGAGAATGCGAAACGCGTCATCACCGGTTAACCAAGACAAGGAGTACTCAGACAGTTGGATATTCAGCTTCGCGCGGAAAGTTTGCCCGGATTCGGTGTCGGTTCAAACCAACGTTCGTGATCGTCCGTCGGGTAGTAACGAAATAGATTCCTCGTTTTCGATGGTGGAATTCTCACTTGGTCTCCTCTCATGTAACAACTCAGCTCCAGGAATGGATAGAATCAAGTTTAACTTGCTCAAAAATCTCCCAGACGTCGCGAAGAGACGCTTGTTGAACTTATTCAATCAATTTCTGGAGCACAACATTGTTCCGGATGACTGGAGGCAAGTAAAGGTTATCGCCATTCGAAAACCTGGTAAACCCGCGTTGGATTATAACTCGTACCGTCCCATCGCGATGCTGTCCTGTATACGGAAATTGTTGGAGAAAATGATTCTTTTTCGTCTAGACAAATGGGTCGAGTCGAATAGTTTACTTTCAGATACGCAATTCGGATTTCGGAGAGGCAAAGGAACGAGCGACTGTCTTGCGTTGCTTTCAATTGAAATTCAACTGGCCTATGCGCAAAAACAGCAAATGGGTTCAGTTTTCTTGGACATTAAGGGGACTTTTGATTCTGTTTGTATCGATGTCCTTTCGGATAAACTCCACGATAGTGGGCTTTCACCAATTATGAACAACGATTTGAGCAACTTGTTGTCTGAGAAATACATGAGCTTTTCTCATTGAAACTCGACAACTTCACGAATTAGTTACATGGGTCTCCCCCAGGGCTCATGTTTAAGCCCCCTTCTTTATAATTTTTATGTAAAAGACATTGATGGTTGTCTTGATGAAAATTGCTCACTAAGGCAGCTTGCAGATGACGGCGTTGTGTCCGTTATAGGACCAAGTGCACCGGACCTGCAAGGACCATTGCAAGATACCTCAGACAATTTGTCTACTTGGGCTATGAAGCTGGGTATCGAATTCTCTCCGGAGAAAACTGAGTTGGTTGTTTTTTTTTCTAGGAAGCATCATCCTGCACAGTTACAGCTTCAACTAAAGGGTAGAACAATCACTTAAAGTATATCTTTCAAGTATTTAGGTGTCTGGTTCGATTCCAAAAGCACGTGGGGAAAACATATTGCGTATGTGAAACAAAAATGCCAACAAAGAATCAATTTTCTTCGTACAATTACTGGAACTTGGTGGGGAGCACACCCGGAAGATCTGATCAGGTTGTATCGAACAACCATCTTGTCGGTTCTAGAGTACGGTAGCTTCTGCTTTCAATCCGCGGCGAAAACACATATCTTGAAGCTGCAACGAGTTCAATACCGTTGCCTCCGAATCGCGCTTGGCTGTATGCACTCGACGCATACGATGAGCCTCGAAGTACTCGCGGGTGTTCTCCCACAGACAGATCGTTTCACGGAACTGTCCTTTCGGTTTCTTATCCGTTGTGAAGTAATGAATCTTTGATAATAGAAAACTTTGAGAAGCTGCTCGACCGAAATCCTCAAACAAGATTCATGAGTTTGTACTATGAGTACATGACGCTGGAGGTTGGCCCTTCTTCATTAATCTCCAATCGTGATTGCTTCCAAGCCTTCTATAGTTCCTCTGTAAATTTTGATCTAACCATGATGCAAGAAATCCATGGAATACCAGATCACCATCGGTCGATGGTTGTTCCCTCAATTTTTGCAATCAAGTACCACCATGTAAGTAACGATAAAAGATTTTTCACAGATAGGTCAACCATAAATGTTTCCACTGGATTTGGTGTATTTAATCAATTTCATAGCGCCTCTTATAAACTGCAGAAACCATGCTCAGTATACGTTGCGGAACTCGCAGCTATATTTTACGCAGTAGAGCGGATTGCCTCACTACCTTCTGACCATTATTTCATTTTTACGGATAGTCTTAGCTCATTGAAGGCTATTCGTTCAATGAGGCCGATGAAGCACTCCTCGTATTTCCTGCCTGAAATACCATCTAAACTGAGTGATTTATCTAACTGCTCCTATACTATCACCTTAGCTTGGGTCCCATTTCATTGCTTAATTCCGATTAATGAGAAAGCGGACTCGTTGGCTAAGGTGGGCGCTATGGAAGGCGATATTTTTGAGCGACAAATCGCTTTCAACGAATTTTTCTCCATTGCTCGTCAGCAAGTCCTCATCAGTTGGCAACACAAATGGAATGATGGTGAATTGGGAAGATGGTTACATTCTATTCTCCCACAGGTGTCGAACAAACCATGGTTCAAAGGGTTGGACATGAGCCGCGACTTTATACGCGTTATATCAAGGCTTATGTCCAATCACTGCTCGTTAGACTCGCACTTCTATCGAATTGGGCTCTCAGGCAGCAATTTATGAGCGTGTGGCAGTGGTTATCACGATATCGAGCATGTTTTTTGGTCGTATACCTTACACCGTGTTGCCAGATCTGAGTTATCCACATCCCTCAGGGCTCGAGGAAAACAACCCGCGATACCCGTTAGAGATGTCTTGGCGAGCCGAGATCTCGACTATTTGAATTTAATTTATGTGCTTTTCAAACGGATAGATCTGAGGATTTAGTAGTTAGTGTCATCTTGTGTTCTCCCAAGTTGTTAGCTGCCCATCGGTGTACCCCCATGTTTGTCTTTTTCATCAGAGTGTCGCTTAGTTCGAGATCAAGAGCACATTGCTCTCCAAACCTTGTGTTCACAATCCCTACCCTGCCATCCATTTGTTACAATTTGTCACCCCTAACCTCGAGATAGTCGCGAGTAATCGGCCCCCGCTTTACTAACGTTAGTTTTAAGCTATTTTGTAATCTAATCAATGAATATTGCCTCCGCAAAGCTACAGCAAATGAGCCTGGAAAAATAAACGCATTATATAAAAAAAAATACATCATGCGTTCATTTTTAGTAAACACGGCACCGCTCAAAAGTCAAATTTTATCGTGAGTTCATTCCGTGCATTGGTCAATTGTCGGTTATAGTTCCCTCTTATTTATATTCTTTATGCAGAACATTTCATCTAGGATTCAGGGAATATAAATAAAGAAAAGATCACATTCATTTGCGCACAGTGATTTTTTTACCAGTAGTAATTTGAAGCGTGCGCAGCGCAGCGAAGAAACTGGTAGGGGAGAATGGTAGATAACGCATTCCAGGGTAGAGCGCACTTTTTCATTTTATTTTGAGCTTTTCTTGGCATTTTTAATCCAATTCTAGGATTTATCATGGAGCATTTCGAGTTCAGATATTAAGCAAGAAGTGTTTAATGAGAGAGAGAAGGATTAGTATTTTCCATTTAATTCCACTACTTTATTTGCTTATCCTTGACAGATACGCGTATTTCGTCTACAATGTGCAGACTTCTTCAGTGTCTTGTACTAATACAGTCGAGTATTAGTACAAGACACTGAAGAAGTCTTCACATTGTTGACGAAATACGCGTATCTGTCAAGGATAAGCAAATAAAGTAGTGGAATTAAATGGAAAATACTAATCCTTCTCTCTCTCATTATACAGGTATTCCCGAGGGTATTCCACTAAGACGCCCACATTCATCAGGATTCAAGAAGTGTTGCTTGATAAGTCATCACAAATTTACGAAAAAAAAAACCTCGAAAACACAAATGAAAGTGCTGCCGCGTTCTGCCCAGGGGGTGCGTTATAGAGATTTTGACGTTTAATCGGCGCACACTAATGCAGTATTTAAATTGAAGGAGTGCGAGCAAGAGGGAAACAGATTAGTGGGAAAACAAACCATCCATTTATCCCTGTGTGCTAGATAGAGAAAGACAATTAAACATCAAAAAGGTCTATGTACCATTGTTCCCTATGTTTTGGTTATGATTTTATTTTTTTCTCCTCGTTCTTAAGCCTATAGTATACAGATCGAAGCGAAATGAAAATTGGAGCACGCGAAAAATCATGAAATTTCGCTAGCGAAAAAGGTTGTGAAAAAATGTTTGTGGAACATTTTCCGGTTTCCTTTTTTCGCAGTTTACAGTTCATGTGAAACGAAATAGATCAGTTTACACTTCGGGGGAAGTGAAAATCTGACAGATACGCTCTCCCGAAACGTCAACTTTTCGCTTAGCTGCTGCTCTTTTCGCGAGCGCTGCATGCGCGAAAAAAAAATAAAAGTAAAGGCCTGTATAGAGATCGAAGCGAAGCGAAAATCTCATACAAAATACTGCATTTTTCACCTGCGTGAAAAACGCAATTGGCAAATATTTCGCTTCGCTTTGAACTGTAAACAGATACGATTCAGCGAAATCTAATGTTGTGGGTCGCATGTTTTTCGCTTACGTTTATTTTTTTTTTCGCGCATGCAGCGCTCGCGAAAAGAACAGCACCTAAGCGAAAAGAACAGCAGCTAAGCGAAAAGTTGACGTTTCGGGAGAGCGTATCTGTCAGATTTTCACTTGACCGGAGGTGTAAACTGATCGATTTCATTTCACATGAACTGTAAACTGCGAAAAAAGGAAACTGGAAAATGTTCCACAAACATTTTTTCACAACCTTTTTCGCTAGCGAAATTTCATGATTTTTCGCGTGCTTCAAATTTCGTTTAGCTTCGATCTGTACACTAGGCTTAAGCGAAAAAGATGTGATCCACAACATTGGATTTCGCTGGATCGTATCTGTTTACAGTTCAAAGCGAAGTGAAAAATTTGCCAACAACGTTTTTCACGGTGGTGAAAAATGTAGTATTTTGTATGAGATCACCGACGGACATCGATTGCCATCCATTGACGGCAATCGAATGTGCAGGAAGGCAGCTTCCACACCTGCGTACGATATCGCAACCATTCATTCAACACACATAGGCCGGGACCAACGGTTTTACTTCCCTTCCGAAGGAAGACGTGACCAGAGATTTTTATGCCTCAGAAAAATCCCACCGACCTCGGCTGGGATTGAACCCAGACCCATCGGGGTGTTAGAAAGCAGTCACGCTTACCACTACACCACCGGCGCCGGCCCTGTGTACATCTGATTGAGAAAGGATAAACGATGAGGTTGACGGTACATGCTTCACACTTTTATTTGGAAATAAAAAATAATGCTACCAAGATAGTTCAACTTGTTTTTCAACCAAAATTATTTGTTGAGGTGCCGTGTTGCTATGCTTGGAACATTCATTACGTGAAATGAATGAACTTTGCAGTCGTTGTGACATACCAAGATGAACGTGAATTATTTCCTGGTTCATTCTCATTGAATTTAAATACGAATGAGTGTGGAAAGATGAAAGATTGCGTAAAATATCAAATGCATAGAGAGTGGAAGCAAAAATCATTAGCGCCATTCCCGAGCAAAGTCGGTTAACAAAATGAAAGCAAATCGATAATAAAGTTTGCAGTTCCTATCATAATGAAAACTTATTTTGATTTCAAGTGTCGAGACATAAGTCTGATATCATATTGTGCTTTCAGTAAGCAGTCAAACCTTTTAAAATGAAACCAACTTAACTTGAAGTTCTGCTGTTAATTTAAGTTCATCTGTCGGTGAACTAACGATTATTGTTTATTTGTTTTGTTTAACACATTTTTGGTCATTTGAAACTTGCCCGGGGTGAGATTTAAGCTCAAGTCTTTCAGCATGAGAAACATGGATGCTAACCATTTACATCAGGCCCGTATTCAGTTAAACATTATGAATGCAAAATCAGAAATCAAATTGATTTTATTGAAAGCAGGATTAGTTTTCCGTTTGATTCAACAGTGTAAAATTCTGCTCTCATTTTTGCTGTGTTAACCGTTAAGTCAACCAAAATGAGATCAACTGGAGTATTCAAAATAAGTTACATCATAACAGCAAAATTTGATTTCAATTTGATCTCAAGCTTTGCTCGGGTTGTCTTTCATTGGATGGAAATCGTGGAAAGATGCATAATGAATTCCGTATAGACGAGTGCACGGGGGAACTTTTTTTCATCTACTGAACAAAAATTGACACAATAGCGGGGCCCTGTTTAATAAAAATAAACACATGAATAATGCTCGCGTAATTTTTGAAAAGGGCCTATCATCTTTTGTAAACCTTCCTAGGTCCTTTTCACGAGAACTGAAGTACGCCCACGCAAACCAACAGCACTATTGGAAAGCGGAGAATTTCCCCTACCCGGTGGTGTTGTTAGTTTGCGTGGGCGTATTCGGTTCGCACGAAAAGGCTTAACAAGTTTTGTGTACAAAAATTGATAGGCCCGTTTCAAATGTTACACGAGTATTATTCATGTATTTATTTTTAGTAAACAGGGCCCCGCTGTTGTGTCACTTTTTGTCGAGTAAGTGAACTCAAATCCATCCGTGCACTCGTCTATTGAAGGCCGGCGCACAATAGATACGTTTTCAGGTTTTTTGACAGTTAGCCCATGCATTATCTTTCTAAAAACCCGAAAACGTACGCATTGTGCGCCAGCCTTGACTCAGTTTTCGCTGCGTCCGCAAAATGAATTTGATTTTTTGCAACTCTGATAAAAATAAATGATAGGGTTTTTGATCTAATTTCCGTCGTACTAAGCACAACCCGCGCTTTACCTCTCTTTTCTGAACGAGTTTAAACATAAAATGGAATATTTCTGTCAAAGATGGCTTCTAAATTTATTCACCTTTCCATACGTACCGTTAGATTTGATAAAGAGTCACAAATTGTTGAGATATTATTTAAAATCTAATACCGCTTCTTGATTCTAAATTCGTTCTACGAGTTTCAATTCCGTACTAACGCATTGAAACGCAATTAGATTTTCTTCATCCTACGGATAAATGTAGAAAAAGGGGATTCGCTAGGAGCGCTTCTTTTGTTTTGAGAACAATGAGCGTAAACATTCATACAATGTGCTCTTACAGGATTTATGTTGTAGCTAATGAACTAATGCATCGGAACAAACCTTTTATTGATTTGTGCATGGTGAAATCACTGATATTATTAATCTTTTCTGATCGATAGAACGGAAATGGGCGATTACGACGAAGTAGTGCTCTACCCTACTCTTTTTTATTATTATAGTCACTAACGCTCTTGGGTCATTCGTGACTTTATAAATGATACGTTTCCATTAGAAATATTTTTTTTCTTTGATGTTTTCCGTTGATCTTGCTTTCCGTGCTGAGCACAAATGCTACCGACGCCAGGGAGGCAGCTCCCACACCTAGACCCTACCTATCGACCCATCAACTCATGGACCCGGCCCCAACGGCTCTTTTTTTTTTTTTTAACTCTTTATTTGTTCCAAATTCAAAATAAATTACATTTCATTTTTAACCTAGGTGCTCCAGTTACTACAGTAACTTACCAGCCTTAATTGTTATGATATATATCTAAGTGTTTTTACATTGTTCCTGTCTTGGCAATTCAGTATTTTAAACAGGTTTTTTAAACCTGCATGTCAGTATAACAATTGATAGCTTAAAACTAAATAACTAAAACTAAATCTTATCTAAGTATAAAGGGAATTAATCGTTGCAATTGAGGATTGTAACGATTTTTGCCGGAAATTATTAATTATTTTGTTGGACATTTGTGCTAAAGTCTCAACATTCGAAATTCTATGTACTTCGGTAGTACTGTACCAGGGAGGCAACTTCAAAATCATCTTCAGAATTTTGTTCTGAATCCTTTGAAGTGCTTTTTTCCTGGTAGTGCAACAACTAGACCATATTGGCACAGCGTAAAGCATGGCCGGTCTAAAAACTTGTTTAAATATTAGAAGTTTATTCGTCAGGCAAAGTTTGGATTTCCTGTTAATAAGAGGATACAAACATTTTATATATTTGTTACATTTGGCTTGAATGCCCTCAATGTGATCTTTAAAAGTTAATTTATGGTCAAGTAATTAATTAATTTAGCTTTATTTAGGAGGCTTTCAGCCTTAGGCTGGTTCGCCTCCGATGTTATGGTCAAGTACTAATCCAAGATATTTCACTTGGTTTGACCAGGCAATTGGAACTCCGTTCATAGTGACTATGTGACTACTACTAGGTTTCAAAAAGGAAGCCCTGGGCTTATGTGGAAATATTATAAGTTGAGTTTTGGAAGCGTTGGGAGAAATCTTCCATTTTTGTAAATAAGAAGAGAAAATATCTAAACTTTTCTGAAGTCTGCTGCAAATAACACGAAGACTTCTTCCTTTAGCTGAAATGCCTGTGTCATCAGCGAACAAAGATTTGTGGCAACCCTGAGGCAAATCAGGGAGGTCCGAAGTGAAAATGTTATACAATATAGGCCCAAGAATGCTACCCTGAGGAACTCCTGCTCTAACAGGTAGTCGATTAGATTTGGAATTTTGATAATTTACCTGCAGAGTTCTGTCAGTTAAATAATTTTGAACTAATTTCATAATGTAAAGTGGAAAATTAAACTTTTTCAATTTAGCAATCAAACCTTCATGCCAAACACTGTCGAATGCTTTTTCTATGTCTAGAAGAGCAACTCCAGTTGAGTGGCCTTCAGATTTGTTTGAACGAATTAAATTGGTAACTCTCAAGAGTTGATGAGTAGTTGAATGCCCATGGCGAAATCCAAACTGCTCATCTGCAAAAATTGAGTTCGTATTGATGTGAAGCATCATTCTATTCAAAATTATTTTTTCAAAAAGTTTACTTATTGAAGAAAGCAAACTTATTGGACGGTAGCTAGAAGCTTCAGCTGGATTTTTATCCGGCTTCAAAATTGGAACAACTTTTGCATTTTTCCATTTATCAGGAAAGTATGGCCCCAACGGCTCTACTTCCCTTCAGAAGGAAGGCGTGATCAGAGATGTTATGCCTCAGAACATCCTGGTTGCGCCGACTGGGATTGAACTCAGGCCTGCTGGGGTGACAGGAAATTACGCTTACCACTATACCACTGGCGCCGCTGAAATTTCTTATTTGATAACAACCGAGGGTTAACCTCAATCTGATGATAGTTCAGTGGTACTGCTTACGTGGACCTAGACGATTTTTTCTTGGGTAGATTTTCTCGATAATTTTTAAGACTGCAATGAGAGTAAACCACACTTGTGCAATGCCCACGAGCAACATCCTTTCACCGCGCTTTTGCTCGGCATCTTTCAAGTTAAAATTCAGAAATTTCAGAATATTTTTTTATTTTTTCGAAAAAAAATTACTAAGGCTGTGTTCCATTTTCACTTAAATTTGACAGATAGAAAATTTTCAAATAAACCTGCTATTCCAGCAGACTTATTTCTGACAGACAAGGAATCAACTTTGACAGACACTTTCTCGAAAATCCCTCCCTTAGCTCAGTCGGTAAAGTGTGACGTGTGCATTCCACATGTCATCGAATCCCATCCAGCACATCGTGAGAAATCAATTATTCCCATGCCATCGAACTGCTTATGCAACGAATGCAATGTGTGCATAAAGTGGTTCGATGACTTCAAACAGTTTCCAATAATTCTAACATGACACCAAAAGTGCCATGGTCATATTTCACTTATTCAACGGCGCACTGATCGCATCGTTGTCAAGCGCACTTGGCCTTCTCCACATTCTCTCCCTTTTTATCATTCTATCTCCCGCGAACATCGATCGTTTACATAACGATTTTACATAATTGTCTCCAAGCGTCTCCAGTAGGAAAACTGTAAACTTGAAAAAGGATTAATAAAAACCAACTACCATTGTCTTTTGAACTCTAAAACAAAGCACATCAATTAATTTGATGAGATATCACGTTCGTGGAAACGAGGGACGTTTCAAAAGGCGCAGCTACAAAGCAAGAGCATGCTGGAGGTGGCTGGGTTCAATTCCCGGTCCGGTCTAGGAATTTTTCGGGTTGGAAAATTTCTCGACTTCCCTGGGCATAGAAGTATGATTGGACTTGCCACACAATTATACCAATGCAAAAATGGTACAGGCATCGAAAGCTCTCAATTAATAACTGTGGAAGTGCATCTAGAACACTAAATTGAGAGCACGCAATAAGCTAATATGCGATATGCAATAAGTTTGAAATGCGAAGAAGAAGAAAGAAGTTTCTCGAAAATCGGCCGATCAACAACAAAAGGATTTTCGAAAATCTTAATTTATTTTAGAAGTGTCAAATCGTATCGAATGATTAAAAATTAATCCTCTCTTTCAAAAAATTAAGCATCTGATATTAATCTTAGTTTAATCATGGTTGATTAGATTGTAGATTATCTTTTTTTTTAATAAACTTTAATCATATTTGATGCTATTTTAATAATTTTTGATGGTAAATTTCCATCTTTTTTGATTATATATCAATATTGAAAAAGAATAAAATTTAATACTGGAAAGATTATTTCGAATTTAATCATGCATGACTACTGCCGAAGTAATCATGGCTCGGACTCAATAAGATGAAGCGGGAATCTGCATACTTTTTAACCTTTTTTTTTTAATTTATCTTCGAGTGCCGCCTAAGTGCTTGTAAACAGCACGGTAACCAGCGTAAACCAGCTGGCTGGCATGCCGCCATGTTATTGAAACCAACATCTGAAACGTCACAATTCCAGTGTGAACTGCAAAAATGGCGTGACTGAATTGTCTTATTTTTATCAAATGAAATTATTTTCCCTTTTATGCCATATAAATGGTTGACTTCGTGGAAGAAAATCAGAAAATAATATTTTATGAGTCCTAAGTTTATTTTTTTACAAAATGTAAGCAACAATATTAAGAATATCCATAATATCAGTCACGCCTTTTTTGAAATTCTGGCTTGAATCTTCTATTTGTTTACAAATTATGAGCTGTCAGTGGGGCCCGCAATTCGCGGGTCCGCAGCGATGTTAGCTCTTTTCAAGGCAAGGCAAACAAGATAGGGATGCCAGGTACCTGGCGTAAACACATTAATGAGTATATTTTTTTATGTTTACATGCAGCTGTCAAAAAATGTGCAAATTTGGAGATTTTAAAATGTGTAAAAAAATACACATTTTAAGATCATAGTACCAGTCAAAAAATGTGTATTTGTGTATACTCATTAAAGGGTAAAAAAAAACTTCTGCTTCGTTGATGGACGCCATTTGCCTAAGCGAAAAACTTTCAGCAATTTTAATATTTTTTTTGGGAAACTGCAGTCCAACTGTAACAGAGCACCGGTGGACAAGCTAGAGGCAGGGTTACTTCCACTCACTTGCTATAAAAAAATGTTTTTTCGGAATAATGAAACCATGAAATAGTATAATGCTAATTAGTACTTGTAAGTTACAAGAAGAGGGCATGAAGTATATGTTTGACACATAAAATCGGTCAATGTTGCTTTCAGTGCGTCACAATCAGCGATTTTACGACTCGTGAGCGCTCACTCTGAGTGAACGCTCACGAATCATAAGATCGCTGACTGTGACGCTCTGAAAGCGAAATTGACAGGTTTTATGACTCAAACACATACTTTACACCCTCTTCTTGTTACTAACTAGTACAACATATCATTATAACATCTAATGATTGCATAATTCCGAAAAATATTTTTTTATAGCAAGTGAGTGGAAGCAACCCTGGCTAGAGGGTTAGTGATTTATTTTATTTTCATAGCTAAGCCCTAGAAAAATAATCTTTATTATGGTTTTCATTGTCCGGTGTCTGGCTGCGATTATTTTTTGTTCGCTGTGCTGTCATTTTTCCACCAATGAGAGTGCAGCACATGTTTGAAACGATCGGTGATGATCCTCTGAAGAAGTTAATGCTTATATCGCCATGATATAACCGATTACAAATATTTTACTTTTCGGTTCGTTAATCGATTAATCGATTATTCGAATGTAAATCGGCCATCACTAGAAGAATGTGAAACGTCATTTCAAACATTAGGTTTTGCACCGTCGGGGTAACCTAACTTTTTTGACATCTGGCAGTGGTTTGTTTACATGGACTTAGAAAAAAAAGTTTAAAAAATTTATTAATTTTTTTTAGATTTATTGGAGAGGAATATTTTTCAAATGAACATAGTCGGATATCATATCTTTTAATTCTTTTTATTTAAAACCTCAAATCTAGATAAACATTTCAAAAGGTCCTACCAGCATTGAACGGTTCTCTTCATCGACTTTCTCTTCCATTAATAACTCAACTTCAAAAGCATGCCCTGCTGTGTTCAACGTTCTAAGCACCAGATAGGAACTGAAGCTATCAAACTGTGTGGCAAAATTAGCACCAAATGCATTTGCGTAGGCGTGGTTATCAAAAGGGAAATTCGATGAAGAGAATCGATTAAAGCAGATATGACTATTTGAAATGTTCATCGAGAAATCCACTTGAATTAGGTTTTGCACCGTCGGGGTTAACCTCAATCTGATGACAGTTTAGTGGTACTGTTTACGTGGACTTAGCCGATTTTTTCTTGAGTGGATTTTCTCGATAATTATTCAGACTGCAGTGAGATGTAAACCACATTTCTGCAATGTTCACGAGAAACATCCTTGCAATGCGCTGTTCCTCGACAATTTACAAGTTAAAATTCGGAAATTTTAGAATTTTTTTTTCGAAAAAACGACTAAGTGCTTGTAAACAGTACCACTGAACTGTCAAAAAGGTTCAGCCGATTAACACTGAGTTCATTCGTGACGTCACGCTGCAGAACCTAATTGACTAACAAGCAAAGGTAAGCAAACCACCATTGGATGTCAAACTGATGAATTCGGGTTCATCGCGTTCATTCGTGACGTCAGTGTGCAGCATCCTATTATGACGTCATAAATGAACTCAGTGTTAATCGGCTGAACCCTTTTGACAGTTCAGTGGTACTTTTACAAGCACTTAGGCTCTGAATCATTTGGCGAATTTTTTTTTACTTTTGGTTAAAATTTGACAGATGGAAAGTTATTGATTAACCCTGCTATCCGAGCATGGTTATTTCTGACAGACAAGAAGTTAAATTTTGACAACCGTGGCTCGAAAACCGGTCGATCGACAGCATTAGGTACTGCAGCGTGACGTCATAAATGAACTCAGTGTTAATCGGCTGAACCTTTTTGACAGTTCAGTGGTACTGTTTACAAGCACTTAGGTTCTGAACCATTTGGTGGATTATTTTAACTTTTGGTTAAAATTTGACAGATGGAAAGTTATCGATTAACCCTGCTATCCGAGCGTGGTTATTTCTGACAGACAAGAAGTTAAATTTTGACGACCGTGGCTCGAAAACCGGTCGATCGACAGCACGGGGATTTTCGAACATAAGAAATAACTTTCGAAATGTCACTTTTAACTACGAGTTAAATTTAACTCGGTAAATGGTTCACAGCCTTAGTCGTTTTTTCGAAAAAAAATTTCTAATTTTTTTGAATTTTAACTTGAAAATTGTCGAGGAACAGCGCGTTGCAAGGATGTTGCTCGTGAACATTACAGAAATGCTGTTTACATCTCACTGCAGTCTGAAAAATTATCGAGAAAATCCACCCAAGAAAAAATCGACTAAGTCCACGTAAACAGTACCACTGAACTGTCATCAGATTGAGGTTAACCCCGACGGTGCAAAACCTAATGGGGATTTTCGAACATAGAAAATAACTTTTGAAATGTTACTTTTAACCACGAGTTAAATTTAACTCGGCAAATGGTTCACAGCCTAAGTTCTTCTCGAAAACTGGTCGATCGACAACACAGGGATTTTCGAACATAGAAAATAACTTTCGAAATGTCACTTTTAACCACGAGTTAAATTTAACCCGGCAAATGGTTCACAGCCTAAGGCTCTGAACCATTTGGCGATTATTTTTTGACTTTTGGTTAACCGATTTTCGATAAGAACTCAGCCACGGTTGTTAAAATTTAACTTCTTGTCTGTCAGAAATAACCATGCTTGGATAGCAGGGTTAATCAATAACTTTCCATCTGTCAAATTTTAACCAGAAGTTAAAAAAATCGCCAAATGGTTCAGAGCCTTAGCCAAGGTTGTCAAAATTTAACTTCTTGTCTGTCAGAAGTAACCACGCTCGGATAGCAGGGTTAGGCTGTGAACCATTTGCCGAGTTAAATTTAACTCGTGGTTAAAAGTGACATTTCGAAAGTTATTTCTTATGTTCGAAAATCCCTGTGCTACCGATCGATCGGTTTTCGAGCAGAACTCAGCCACGGTTGTCAAAATTTAACTTCTTGTCTGTCAGAAATAACCATGCTCGGATAGCAGGGTTAATCAATAACTTTCCATCTGTCAAATTTTAACCAAAAGTTAAAAAAATTCGCCAAATGGTTCAGAGCCTTAATCGATAACTTTCAATCTGTCAAATTTTAACCAAAAGTTAAAATAATCCACCAAATGGTTCAGAGCCTTAGTCATTGCGTGCCCCTAGCGCTAAAGCTAACCTTATACTTTTCGCTCTGATATTTTCGTTATCCATGAGAGTAAACGAGATAGCAATGAATGGGTGCCTAAATTAACCCGGCAGAATTGTCAAAGATTGTGGGGAAGAAATGACTAGGGGGTGATTTAGGTTACATTCCATGGAGTGATCTTTAGCATACATTACCTTTGAAAGTTGTGGAACTTTAAGCATCGATGTCATTATGCATAGCAAATTATCTGCTTCATCAAGACTTGGAAGAATGAAAACAATTCTTCGGAAAAGGCTATCGACTCCTTGCACTGCTGTAGCCCAAATATTCGCACTGATGTTATCTATCGGTAAACTTTGCAGATATTCCGATAAATTTCTCAGTATAATTGGGAGCATATCAACCGGAAGCGTTTTCTTGGAGTTAAGAGTTTCTACCAACAGTTGCACAGGACTGATCGGGTTGAGCTCCGTGAAGTCATTCAAGCTAATAGCTACACTTTTATAGAACTTCCTGCGTACGGTTTCTGAAACGATAAAAAAAAAACTACATGTCAAGCTGAACATTGCATTAGGTCCTAGAGGTCGTGTATACTAGGGCTGGTAAATTTGGTAAATTTTCACTTAAATTTGACAGATGGAAAATTTTCAAATAAACCTGCTATTGTACCGGACATATTTTTGACAGACGATGAATAAATTTTGACAAACACCTTCTCGAAAATAGGAAGATCAACAACAGAGGGATTTTCGAACATCTTAATTTATTTTCGAAGTGTCAAATTTAAGTGAAAATTCACCAAATGGAACACAGCCTACAAATACTCAAGGCCGGCGCACAATAGATACGTTTTCGGGTTTTTTGACAGTTAGCCCATGCATTATCTCTCAAAAAACCCGAAAACGTATCTATTGTGCGCCGGCCTTCAGAGGGAGAGATGGGCGGAGAGAAGGTTTTGAGCCAAATGAACTGCCAAAATCTGAGCCAATCGAACATTCTTATTAGAATTTGTCCGATGATTTCTTATTCTTACTAGATAAAATATGAGAGTATTGAATCGAACAGAAATTCAATCACCTTTATGCTTCGTGTGCTTCTCAAATTCAACTAGTTTTTGGAATCAAAAACAATATTCGAACTCTATTGATTAATTGGTCTTAGTTGGTTAATTAATGGCACCAAGAAATGTGCAAAATATTGCGATGCAATCAATTATTATTTTGCACGTAAATCGAATCAAAAATAAAAGTCATGTGAAATGTTGGCTTCTACCAAGGGTTGCAAGATAATTTAGGTACAAATCCCTGCTGCCGAATTGTATTTTGTTTTCTCCGCCTATCTCTCCCTCTGAGTATTTCTAGTGTATACATGCCATTTTGAGATTACTGTTTTTAGTCAAAAACGCCTCAGTCCAGCCAAAAGGGAACATGCGTTTACTCAAATTCGAGTAAACGTGTCTATGGTGGAAACTGGGTAACGATTACTCAGATGATGACATTTATCAACTGAGTAAACCTTACCCATTTCAATAGAAACGAATGAATGCTTTATATATAAATATTGTGTCCAAGAAGAATATTAAAAAAAAAAACATTAGGTGGCAATAAGCAAACGATTAACGTACCCTATTCTAGCCGAAATTCTAGTACTACGCAATGTTTGTTTTGATTCGCTATGAAAGTTTGACAGATAAAATGAGGGGTTATTGGTTTTTCCTATGTTTCGAGGGGTGATTCGACAAGCTTGGGACCGAAGATAGTACCAGAGGTGAGCCAAAAAGTTGAGCACGTTTCTTCGGGACCTACTTGTCTTAAGGGCCACCCACATTAGATCCGTTTGCGTTGCGTTGACGTAAATTTGACAGTTAGACAATAGATTTAGCTGTCACTTTGCCGCAACGCGTCCGATCCGGATCTAATGTGCGTGGGCCTTTAGAGTTATCTCTATGACTATAGTGCCGAGATGAGTGAAAAGAACTTACTTTTGGGAACTTTTTTCTTACCGTATATAGAGATTGCTGAAGTATTGTTAAATTCTCGCGTCACTTTTCAAATAGACCAATGTAACATATCCACCATTTTGAGAAAATCGAAGTTGAAGTTCGACAAATTATTATTTTAACTGTTTAGAAACAATACATTTTGCAATACTATTTTTAATGTAGTCAGTGTATAATATAACGTTGAAAATGCAGAAGAAACGGTAAAATCACAATTTTACTTTGAATTTCATGCTACAACATAGAAAAAACCACATAGGACGTTTTGACAAGTCGCGTTGTACATCGGACTTGTTACATTGGACGATTTTTCTCAATGATATAATCAATGAGTGTTACATTGGACGTTTTGTCTACATGATACTAGATTCCCTTTCACAGATTTCAGAGTATAGTACCTAACTTTAGGTTGGCCCCGCCTTTGGAAAATGAGCACCAATCATGTTAGGCAGTCCGAATGACCGAAGTAACAATCATATACCCATCATTTCAAACTGTACATTGGACAATTTTTGATCGATGATTTTCTTAAATAAATGAAGGTAAATTTGGATGGGTGTTTTTGTATCACATACAATGATAGAAGAGCAATAGCTTGTATCGCTTAACTCGATTTGTTTACATTTGTTACATTGGTGTATTTGAAAAGTGACGCGGGAATTCTCAGTTGATGACGTTTAACCCCGCACATAAGGTTTCTACAAAGGTGTGTAACACGGACATAAAATTGTTTGCATTGAACCAAAAAAAAAACTTTATTTGTATTTAAACAAACAATTCCGGTTGAAATTATATTGCATTTAGTTGTTACAATAATACTTATTCATATAAATTCAAAATAAGATTTTTGTTTTGTTTTAATAAGCCTCTTTTCAACTGCAACTATTGTAAAAATAACAATATTCTAATTATTAAGCCAACAATAGGTAATTTTAATTTAGCATTTATTTGCTATTTCCATTCCCCGGGCCATGAATGCAAAAATAACTACCAACAATTCCCTCGTTTTCACCCGGACAAAAATGTAAACAATAAAAAAAACTTGTGAATTTCGGGAAATAAGCGCAAAATTTCCGAAAATCTTGAGACTTGAGTAAGTAAGTTATAGAATTGAACCATTTATTATTTTAACACGGATCTCTGGAATAAGTTTTTATTCGGGTAATCCCTCTTTTATATTAGAAGTTCATTTCTAAGGTTCCACGATATAAGAAGAGACAATAATAGCTACCAGCCCTATATTTAGGAGAAGACAGAAGAATATTATAAGTCACAATAGCAAACAAGTAGAGGAAGAATGAATATCTAAAGCTGATATTGTAAAGGTAACTTCATTCACTTACAAGTAGAGTATAGTATAGTACTTTGCTAAGGTTGAGTTAATAAATGCAAGCTTTGAAGTTTATTTAAATCTTATGATTTAAACTAAATACACCGAAAGAAATTCTTATTTAGGAGGTTAGAATTCAGATGGAGTTTTCCATTGAATTCTTCGCTTAAATACTTCAAATCAAATTTCTCGTTGAAGTCTTTCCTCGAGTCTTTCAAGAGAAATTGATTAAAGAAGATTCTCGAAAATTCCACCTTGCTACTGACTGCTCACTTCAACAGGTTATCGGCGCAGACAAAGTATTTTGTTGGGGAATTTTCAGACGAAGAATGTTGTTGGGGAATTTTCAGACAAAGCATTTTTGTTGGCATTTTTCAGACTAAGTATTTGGTTGAATAGTTCAAATTTTTGAGCAATGGATAGGTCTAGAAGAGTGGTTGTTCCAATTTTCAGAGGGGACGAAAAGTCGTACCCGTTCTGGAGGAAGCGAATGGAACATTATTTAAAACAAGAAGAATTGTTTTACGTTCTGGAGAAACGACCAGAAGAAGAAGAATTTGCTAATCCGGTAGCGAATGCTACGGCAGAGCAGGAAAGGGAACGAGAAATTAAATTTGCCAAACGCTTGAAAGATGACAGAGCTGCCATTAACGATTTGTTTATGGCACTGGATGATGATCCAATGGCTCATGTTTTTCAGTGTACATTTGCCAAAGAAGTCATTGACAAGCTTGATGGAATTTTTCAGCCGAAAGGGCCTGTGGCCATGCTCGGTCTTCGTTCGCAGTTGTACCTGCTGAAAAATGAGAATTTTGAATCCCTACAAAAGTTATTCTCTTCTCACGAAGAGATTGTGCGTCAGCTAACTAGTATGGGAGAGAAAGTCTCTCATGAAGAGCAAATGAATTCATTGCTTGTAGCAGTTCCAGATGCTTACAAACATTTGCTTGGGGCTCTCTCCATTCTGAGAAGAGAGGAGCTAAATAACATGTCCATGGAGCAAATAAAAAGGATCTTCTTTGATGCAGCTTGCAACATTAGCAAACCAGATTCGGACGCGAACAGATCGGCGGTAGCATTCCTGAACCGGCAGCAGTACCAGCAGAAGGGTCACCAGGAGAAGAAGAACCAGCCGAAGAATAAGTACCAGCAGAAGAACGAAGCAATGAAAAACTGCGTATGCTACGAGTGTGGCGTCAGAGGACATAAGCGGCAGAATTGCTTTGTGTTCAAGAAGAAGAAGCGTGAACAGCAGAATGCGCAAGCTGACATCGCCCTGGTTGCGAATGCGACAGGGAACGAAAGTGTGGAAGCTGATCCGAAAAGTTTGGTGGTGTCTCGCGATAATGGATCTGTGAAGGTGGACATTCCGTTTGACCGTATTAACTTGAGCTGGATTGGGAAGATTCGCCATGAGCGCGGCGATCCATGGAGTCAGCCTTTGAAGGATGCCGTTGCGGACCAGTATGTGCAGATGATGGACCTCACAACTATGCCAGTCCCGTTCCCAATCTACCTGGATTCTGGTGCCAGCCGGCACATGGTGAACAACCTTCGTGCGTTCAATGAGATGTGGGATTCCGAGATGGTTAACATCGAAACGGCCAAACAAGGTGATAAACTGTTGGGGAATATCACCGGGAATATTCAAGTGAAAAGTTACGTTGATTCTGGAAATAGAGAAGTGAATATTACACTGTACAACGTGTTGTTCGTTCCTCATTTGAGCTCCAATCTCCTATCGGTTTCTCAATTAGAGTCAGCTGGAAATTCCGTCGTATTCAAAAGTGGTGGTGTCACCATTTTGAATAAATCTGGGTTGAAAGTCGCTGAAGGCAAGAAAGTGAATGGTTTGTATAACCTTAACTTTGTGTTAAGAACAAAAGAGAGTGCATTTCTGAACAAGATGGAGGACAATTTAAGTCAATGGCATAAAAGGTTTGGGCATCTGGGGATGGCAAATCTGTTGAAACTTGAAATGCATGATATGGTGGACGGGTTGAGAATTCAACAGTCTTCAGAGGCATCTGGTAAGATGATCTGTGAACCATGTGTCATGGGTAAGCAAACAAGGGAAAGTTTTAATTAAGACAAAACGACCACTTGAGCTCATCCATAGCGATGTTTGTGCGCAAATGGCCGATAATACTCATGACGGTCATAAATATTTTGTATCTTTTATAGATGATTTTACCCATTTTGTGGTTATTTACCTCATCAAGCATAAGAGTGATGTCCTACAGAAGTTCAAGGAATTTGAGTCAATGGTCACTGCTCAATTTGCTTGCCGTATCTCGAAGTACATCAGACAACGGGGGAGAATATTATGGAAATGCTTTTAAGAACTTTTGCAAGGACAGGGGTATCCAGATGATACCAACTGTGCCTTATACGCCGGAATAGAATGGGGTAAGCGAGCGCATGAATCGCACTCTAATGGAAAAAGTTCGCACAATTTTACTCGAAGGAAACTTACCAGTTGAGTTGTGAGGTGAGGCGCTGTGTGTATCCACATATGTGACGAATAGAAGCCCTACGAGCGCACTTCCTTACAAGAAAACCCCGTTTGAAATGTGGTTTGGTGATAAACCAAATGTCAGTAAATTGAAAGTGTTTGGGTGTACTGCTTATTCTCATATAAATAAGATACACAGGGGTAAGTTGGACGTGATGAGTCAAGTTCTTGCGATGGTAGGTTATGCTCCAAACGGGTTTCGACTATGGGATAACGGTTCCAAGATGATAATAATATCCAGAGATGTTATTTTTGATGAGAGTAAATTTTACTTTGGAAAAATTGAACAGGAGAAAATTACAGAGACGTCTGATGAAAATGATATGGTTGTGGTAGAATTACCAACCAAAAATGAAGAAATGGTGTCAGAAGTGGGATCCTTAGCCTAGAGATCCTCAAATATGATGATGTTTTGAAAATTTCACAGAAGTCGTACATTGAGAAAATCTTCAAAAGGTTTGGCATGGAAAATTGTAAGCCAGTAAGCACTCCTACTGCAGCTTCAGTCAGATGGGCAAAGGGAGAAGGAAATCCTACAGAACAACCGTATAAAGCTCTTCTGAGTTGTCTGCAGTATTTGGCACTAATGAGTCGTCCCGACATATGTTTTTCAGTTAATAATTTCAGTCAATTTCAGAGCAATCCTATGGACGTACATTGGGCGGGTTTAAAACGAATTTTACGTTATTTGCAAGGGAGCAAATCACTAAGGTTGGTGTACAACACTGATTCCGATAAGCTGCTGGTCGGATATATAGACGCCGATTTCGCCAACAACCAAGAAGATAGACGGTCCATCTCAGGCACAGTGTTCACTGTGTGCGGCAACGTGATTTCTTGGACAACGAAGAAGCAAGCCTTGGTGGTACTGTCAACAACGGAAGCAGAATTCATTTCACTGTGTGGGGCGGTTAAGGAAGGCATCTGGTTGTCAAATTTATTGTATGAGATCGGGTTCACAGCAACTCCATTTATAATATATGAAGACAACATGCCTTGTATAAGTATAGCAGAGGAACCACGTCACTACCAGAGAACTAAACATATCGATATAAAGTATATGTTTATACGTGAAGTGATTAGAGATCAAAAGTTGTGTTTGAAGTATATTCCTACAGAACATCAGATTGCAGATGTTTTTACAAAAGCGTTAGCAGGTAATAAGTTTCAAATAATGATCAAAATGCTTAAAATGAAGATATGAGGGAAAGTATTGAATTGAACCATTTATTATTTTAACACGGATATCTGGAATAAGTTTTTATTCGGGTAATCCCTCTTTTATATTAGAAGTTCATTTGTAAGGTTCCACGATATAAGAAGAGACAATAATAGCTACCAGCTCTATATATAGGAGAAGACAGAAGAACACTATAAGTCACAATAGCAAACAAGTAGAGGAAGAATGAATACCTAAAGATGATATTGTAAAGGTAACTTCATTCACTTACAAGTAAGAGTATAGTATTGTACTTTGCTAAGGTTGAGTGAATAAATGCAAGTTTTGAAGTTAATTTAAATCTTATGATTTAAATTAAATACACCGAAAGAAATTCTTATTTAGGAGGTTAGAATTCAGATGGAGTTTTCCATTGAATTCTTCGCTTAAATATTTCAAATCAAATTTCTCGTTGAAGTCTTTCAAGAGAAATTGATTAGAGAAGATTCTCGAAAATTCCACCTTGCTACTGACTGCTCTCTTCAACATAAGTATGCTGCAGTTGCTAAATATAATCAATTTTTTGTTTTTTTCCTTGATTTTTTTTTCGTCGATCTTGTTTTCCGTACATAATGCTCCCGACGCCAGGAATGCAGCTCCCACACCTGAACCCTAGATATCGACCCATCAACTAATGAACCGGGGTCCAACGGCTTTACTTCCCTTCCGAAGGATGATCAGTGAAAAAGAAAACAAAACATAAAAAACTTGGCCATATTATTTCCGGAGTGATTTGAGATAAAAGCTCAATCTCGGAAAGTAATAACACTATATGAGGTAGAGAAATGATTCCTCTATCATTTGGTATAGTTTGATTTATTCAAATCTACCAGCAGTTAGGGGCTATTTTTTTTAACTATTGGTTTCAAATTCAAAATAAATTATATTTTACTTAAACCTAGTTGTCAGCTACAACAGTAACTTACCAGCCTTAATTGTTATTATATCTATATGTCGTTTTCGTTTTTGCGGTGTAGCTACACTGGTGTTACACCACCGCAAACCGAAAAAATTCAGAATGTAGCAATCGGTTGCTCCTTTGTTCACAAACAAATGATGATGAGCTGTCACTACACCGGTGTAGTTACCTCTATGGGTGTAGTGTTGTAAAAAGGAAAACGACATAAGTGTGTTTAAATTGTCCCTGCCTTGGCAATTCAGTATTTTAAACATGCATGTCAGTATAACAATTGACGCCTCGATGGCGCAAGCGCTCCTTGCCTAAATGATAACTACAAATCTCGATTACTTTTTGGAAGGACATATCAGCTTTTGTAAACAACACATTTTATCATCGGTTTGGCATAACTAATAGCTCGCCCCACATACTAACACCGCTAAAAGGTTGGGAAAATTTTCCCCTATCTGATGATTGTACTAGCATGCGTGGGCGAGCTACCAGTTACGCCAAATCGACGATAAAATGCTTTGTTTACAAAAACTGATACGTTCCTTCAAAAAAGTAATATAGCTTGAAACGGATAATGTGATTGGAATCAAGTCCATAGGTTGTATCGTTGTCGAGAAATCGTTAAAAACGTACCGTGTAAATCGTGGAAAACCGTGTAAAAATAACCGTGTAAAAAAACCGCGTAAAAAAAACCGTGTAAAAAAAGACTTCAGTGTATATTAAAAGAAGGGAATATTCCCTTCGTTATCGTTTATCCAAAGAATTAATTATTTCCTTTTCTTATATTTTCAAAGAAAGGAAAACCCCTCGATCCATTACGAATTTTTATATTCTTTTTTATATGCGAAAGAAGATTCCAGGAGTGACTATAATAAACAAAAATAGTCAATCTAATACATGGCATACTTTTCTGGGGAATGGTACATTCTGGGGAACGGTTTATGGTTCATTCTGGGGAATGCTTTTCTGGGGAATGGTGCAATTTGGGGAATGAGATTTTGGGGAATGGTTTTCGGGGGAATGGTTTTCTGGAGAATGTTATAGAATCAAACCAACAACATCATCGGGTAGGGGCAACTCTCACCTTTCCGAAAGTGGTATTGGTTTGCGTGAGCGTACTTTGGTTCGCGTGCAAAGGACCTTACAAAGTTTGTTTACAAAAACTATTGTACCGTTATCAAATGTTACGCCTGACTTCTTCCTTTAGCGGAAATGCCTGTGTCATCAGCAAAAAAAGATTTGTGGCAACCCTGAGGCAAATCAGGGAGGTCCGAAGTGAAAATGTTATTCAATATTGGCAAATCAAAGTTGGCACTCGTGGAGTATAGAAAAACTATGCGAGTGATGATGGTTTCAAAATTTTCGATGGGGATGGGTTAATGCTACGCTAGTAGAAAACTTAAGGACTACTGAATAGACATATAATATAGAAAAAATAATTTCTTTTCAGATTTTATGTGTAGACATAGATTTCAGCTTTTCTACAACTGTAGCAGCAACCAGATTTAAATAAAATGCTCCATTTGCAAAAAAAAAAAGCATTTTAAGATTGCACTCGTGTACCTAACCGTGTAAAATTTTGAAACCATCATCACTCTCATAGTTCTTCTATTCTCCACGAGTGCCAACTTTGATGTGCCAATAGGCCTAAGAACGCTACCCTGAGGAACTCCTGCTCTAACAGGTAGTTGTTCGGATTTGGAATTTTGATCTGCAGAGTTCTGTCAGCTATAGCGGCCATAAGCGCTCGTAAAATGCTGGATATCCTCATCAAAAAACTCCCAGAGAGCACCTTATCTTTCTTGGTCAAATTATTTTACAGATGTTTCCATTTGGCATACTGATAAATA
The DNA here is from genome assembly GCF_037179485.1 of Ochlerotatus camptorhynchus. Classification (NCBI taxonomy): domain Eukaryota; kingdom Metazoa; phylum Arthropoda; class Insecta; order Diptera; family Culicidae; genus Ochlerotatus; species Ochlerotatus camptorhynchus. Next base: position 10,239,426 of record NW_027040722.1, read on the forward strand.
GAAAAATGCAAAAGTTGTTCCAATTTTGCAGCCGGCTTAAAATCCAGCTGAAGCATCTAGCTACCCGAGCAAAGTCCAGCATCAAAATGAAAGCATATTGAAATCAAGTTTTGATATCAACATCAAACTGAAATCCTAATTTGATTTCAGTTTATGCAATTGACAAATTTTGTTTTCATTTTGCTGTACATTTGCTCTTCAAAAATATGTTGTTGCGGGTTTGATTTCATTGCCTTAGCATAACATCAAATTGAATACTTGTTTTGTTATCAACAGGAAAAATTGATATCAAATTTAGTTTTCAGTCTGCTCTCACTGATAGCAGAAATAGTTTTCAATGTGATGTCACAGGAAGATATGTTTGCTCTCAATTTTGATATTTTAACCGTTAAAACGACCAAAAAGATAGCAACCTGAGCAATCATTATCAGCGAAATCACAACATCAAATTTAGATTTCAATTTGATCTCAGACTTTGCTTTCTCCAATAAGTAAACTTTTTGAAAAGATCATTTTAAATAGAATGATGCGTCACATCAATACGAACTCAATTTTTGCAGAAGAGCAGTTTGGATTTCGCCATGGGCATTCAACTACTCATCAACTCTTAAGAGTTACCAATTTAATTCGTTCAAAAAAATCTAAAGGCTGCTCAACTGGAGTTGCTCTCTCTTCTAGACATAGAAAAAGCATTCGACAGTGTTTGGCATGATTGCTAAATTGAAAAAGTTTAATTTACTATATTAAAAACTCACTATATTATAAAATTAATTCAAAATTATTTAGCTGACAGAACTCTGCAGATCGAAATTCCAAATCCGAACAACTATCTGTTAGAGCAGGAGTTCCTCAGGGTAGCGTTCTTAGGCCTATTGGCACATCAAAGTTGGCACTCGTGGAGAACAGAAGAACTATGAGAGTGATGATGGTTTAAAAATTTTACACGGTTAGGTATACGAGTGCAATCTTAAAATGCTTTTTTTTGCAAATGGAGCATTTTATTTAAATCTGGTTGCTGCTACAGTTGTAGAAAAGCTGAAATCTATGTCTACACATAAAATCTAAAAAGAAATTATTTTTTCTATATTATATGTCTATTCAGTAGTCCTTAAGTTTTCTACTAGCGTAGCATTAACCCATCCCCATCGAAAATTTTGAAACCATCATCACTCGCATAGTTTTTCTATACTCCACGAGTGCCAACTTTGATTTGCCAATATTGAATAACATTTTCACTTCGGACCTCCCTGATTTGCAAAATGAAAACAAAATTTGTCAATTGCATAAACTGAAATCAAATTAGGATTTCAGTTTGATGTTGATATCAAAACTTGATTTCAATATGCTTTCATTTTGATGCTGGACTTTGCTCGGGTAGCTAGATGCTTCAGCTGGATTTTAAGCCGGCTGCAAAATTGGAACAACTTTAGCATTTTTCTATTTATCAGTATGCCAAATGGAAACATCTGTGAAATAATTTTACCAAGAAAGATAAGGTGCTCTCTGGGAGTTTTTTGATGAGGATATCCAGCATTTTACGAGCGCTTATGGCCGCCACAATCTGGCTAAGTTTTTGGTAGGGAACATATGATTTGACGTTTGGGTTGTGTCGTTTGACTGGTAAACGTTCAAATTTGATCGTTTACACGTCAAACGACACAAGCCAAACACCAAATCTTATGTTCCCTACCAGAAACTCAGTCATATTGTGGCGACCATAAGCGATCGTAAAATGCTGGATAGAAAATCCCACCATCACCTTGAGCTTTCATAATATGAAACTTTTTAGTTATAGATCTTACTTCGTCCAAATCAGTCCCCCAGGAAATATCAAAAATATTTTCCCGAGAGAAAATATTGAGATAATACCGAGCAACCTAAATTCTCAATACGGCTAGTAAGACCCAAACTGAAATGAACTCTCGAACTGCTTAGCAAATTTCTGAGCTTTTCTTCCGAATTTGGGATCAAAATTTTACCACCTCCTTTAAGCGCTGGAAAAGTCTTTTGAGGTGTTTTAAATTTTTTAACCTTATGGCCAGGTTTAAGGAATGTTTCAGTTATAACGTTATGAACTCTCAATTGCACGTTATGAACTCTCAAAAAGTTAAATAGCTCGTCGTCATTATCTTTAAGAGATCATGCATTCCAATTCAAAACATTTAATGATTTAAAATCCATTACTGAATTTCAAAGTCATGACGATATTGTTCGCAAATTTTACTACAGTTTGAATTGCATCAAACATGGAGTTAGTTTTTAACATATCAGTAATCATGTCAATGAATGATTTCTGTAAAATTCCATTTTAGGAGCAGTAATGTTAGGAAGCAGTCAAAATTATTAAAATTTCCGTTAGAATTATGTCGGCTATTATTTTGATTTCTACCTGGTGCATTGCAATGCTTGGAATATGTTTGGCTTGTATACGTTATTAACGCTGCTGTACATTGTAGCCTCTTATGAACTTCAAACGCGTTTCATATGAAAATCGTAATTGAGACGTGCAATTTGCATAAGCCTGCTATGGAAAACATACGTCTCTTATGAAATAATTTTCAGAGTGCAAAATACTCGTTCATACGTAACATAATTCTAGCTTTCTAAGTGTAGATGCCTGTTGCTGTGGATTTCCAGCATCACCTTGTTCTATACGACCTGGAATAAAACCGGAACCACAAAAAAGTTATACACAGTGTTTCGCAAAAACCCATTAATGGGTATAAAAATACCCATTTTCAAACCATGTATGCAGCTGTCAAAAAATGGGGGAATTTTGAAATCATAAAATGGGTGAAAAAATACCCATTTAAAGAATCAGTTCCCGGTTGAATAATGGGTATATTTTTTACCCACTAATGGGTGAAAAAACACTTTGAAATTTTATCGTCTTATTTCTGTCACGGATTCATTGGGAATGCAAACAGCTGCTGTCAGCAGCTTTTTTTTTTAGCGAAAATGGACGATCTCCGGAAAAGGTTAGAATCCCGAACATTGGAGAGGCTTACGGATTAGTAAATACAATTTTATCCAATATGGTATCATAATATTTCGTGTAATACAATTTGATCGGAACACCTGCATTTATTTCCAATGTATTAGAAAGTTTTTTATGTTAACGAGGACATGGGTATTTTTTTACCCATTTTGAGAAAAACACAATTTAAAAAGAAAACACCCATTTATTGACAGATCCCCCATTTACCCATTAATGAGTAAACCATAGTTTACCCATCAAATGAGGAGGGGCACTTTTAGCTGAAATGGGTGTTTTTATACCCATTAATGTGTTTTCGCGAAACACCGTGTGCTGTAACCTGCGTGTTACAATTTATCCCGTTATGTGTAGTTTTGCCGCCGAGTGTAATATTGCTGTATTTCACACGAGATTGTGCCGTGTTTGTTATGCTTTGTTTTTGTTTTCATTGCACGGCCGGCAACATACTCATCCCTATGTCTTCGTGATTAATTTAAATTTTAAATTTTGCACGTCATTTTATTTAGATTTTTATGTTGTTAATTTATTTAGCTAAGGATAAAATTATCGTTTCATGTTGTCTCACGTATTCAATAAAGTTAGGTCTTGATTCTCCTCTCGCTGCAAACGAAGGCGAAAAACATAATCAACATAACAGTCGAGCGCGGTTGCAGGAGCGATGGCGGTTTTGTTTTGGTAATTGTGACTTTGTGAAACAAGAAAGGAGAGGTATCCGAGCCACGGTGGAGTGAACGCGTGTTTTGGATTCGGAGACAAATTACCCCGTTTCAGGCCGAAATCGTTCTACTGGGAAATCGACTCTCAGCCGTGTCGCGAGTCGCGAGTACGTCAACTTTTGTGTACCACGAGTGAGAGCCGGCCCCGTGGCTGCGGAAAAAGGAACACTGTTCTAGTAGTGCAGTGAAAAGGGTGTCGGATCGCCATTGTGGGATGCCGAGCCTTTCGTTTCCTGGCTAACCGTAAAGGATCCGGTAAACACCCGCCGTCCTGACTGCGGTGACTCAGCCATTATCGCCAGTCTCGCCACCGCAGTTAATCGACAAGCAGGACAAAGCAGGCAGTTCCAGAGGTGAGTTCACCTGGGCAGAAAACACTGCGGTGTCTGCCAGGGTTGCCTACGGCGAGTAGGCAATCCGGTGATTCGTCACCAACGACGCCGGGGGGGGGGAGTTCCAACAGACGAGCCCAGCTCACCCCCCCCCCGCTAAGTGTTAAGGACAGCTGCTAAGCAGTCGAAGAAACAAACCGCTCAGCACAGTCCATGCTTTGTAGCAGCAGAACCAAAGATGAATACTAAGATGAAACTGTCGGAAGAAAAACTTTCTGTTTTAGTGTCCTCTTTCACGGTCCCTTTCATCCAATGAAAACCCCCCGTATGCAGGGTAATTTTGTGGTTTTGATGCCCCCTCGGTAGAGAAAAAATTATGCGCACTTTTTTATCAAAACAATTACACCAAAATCAGAGATGTCCCATTTTTTAATTACTCGATTAACAACAAATCGATTATTTTTTGTTCGCTGTGCTGTCATTTTTCCACCAATGAGAGTGCAGCACATGTTTGAAACGATCGGTGATGATCCTCTGAAGAAGTTAATGCTTATATCGCCATGATATAACCGATTACAAATATTTTACTTTTCGGTTTGTTAATCGATTAATCGATTATTCGAATGTAAATCGGCCATCACTAGAAGAATGTGAAACGTCATTTCAAATATAAGGACCATACATAAATAATAATACAATTTGAAAGGGACCGGGGTGAATAACAAATTACGTCCCCACGGTAACTGAAATAAACACGAGTGTTCACCGGTTGGCAGAACCGCCGCCATACCGTCGGCCCCACCGAATAGCAGCAGCAACGGCGAGGAGGAGGACAAAGTACAGATAAGTAGATAATAGACGTCTAAAATTGATTCCTTCTTGTTGTTTTGTTGTTTCACCCAAATCCGAACGACTTTTTCTCCATACAAACTTCAAGTCCTTTGAACGTGAACCAAATGACTTTAAATTTTGGCAGGGTGTTTCTGACGCCCTGTTTTAGTGTTACGGAGTCCTTTTTCAAAATACTGCAGCCCGGAGGAAGCGTTTTCTCGCCGAGCAAATTGTTGCGAGTACGGCAACTGACCGCCAAGTGGCTCCACCCAACAAACAATTGAGAGCTCTTATAAAACACCTGAGTTGATCAAACGTTGAATAATAGTTTCCAGAGTTGAACAAGAATGTAGTTGTATTGCCATTTGATTAAAAGTTTTAAAAGCTGTTGGAGCACTCTTAAATGATTGTTTACGTTCGGTTTAACTATATGCTTTATAAGACCTACGATAACTTTTATAGCACCTTAGTTAAACTGATTCACAAGAGCTATACAGAACTTGGAATAAACGCATCAAAACAAACAATTGGAAGCTCTTATAAAACACCTGAGTTGATCAAACGTTGAATAATAGCTTCCAGAGTTGTACAAGAATGTAGTTGTATTTCCTTTTTGGTTAAACGCTTCGAAAGCTGCTTGGAGCACTCTTAAATGATTGTTTACATTCGGTTTACCTATATGCTTTATAAGACCTACGATAACTTTTATAGCACCTTAGTTAAACCGATTGACAAGAGCTATATAGAACGTGGAATAAACGCATCAAAACAAACCATTGGGAGCTCTTATAAAACACCAGAGTTGATCAAACGTTGAATAATAGCTTCCAAAGTTGTACAAGAATATAGTTGTATTGCCATTTGGTTAAAAGCTTCAAAAGCTACTTGGAGCACTCTTAAATGATTGTTTACGTTCGGTTTACCTATATGCTTTATAAGACCTACGATAAATTTTATAGCACCTTAGTTAAACCGATTGACAAGAGCTATGTAGAACGTGGAATAAACGCATCAAAACAAACCATTGGGAGCTCTTATACAACACCTGAGTTGATCAAACGTTGAATAATAGCTTCCAGAGTTGAACAAGAATGTAGTTGTATTGCCTTTTTGGTTAAACGCTTCAAAAGCTGCTTGGAGCACTCTTAAATGATTGTTTACGTTCGGTTTACCTATATGCTGTATAATTTTTTTTTTTTTTTTTTTATTCTTTTTTAAGGAGATTTTTAGCCTTAGGCTAGTTCATCTCTAAACTATGCTGTATAAGACCTACGAGAACTTTTATAGCACCTTAGTCAAACCGATTGACAAGAGCTATATAGAACGTGGAATAAACGCATCAAAACAAACCATGGGAGCTCTTATACAACACCTGAGTTGATCAAACGTTGAATAATAGCTTCCAGAGTTGTACAAGAATGTAGTTGTATTGCCATTTGGTTAAAAGCTTCAAAAACTGCTTGGAGCACTCTTAAATGATTGTTTACGTTCGGTTAAACTGTTTGACAGGAGCCATATAGGATGTGGAATAAACGCATCAAAACAAACCATTGGGAGCTCTTATAAAACACCTGAGTTGATCAAACGTTGAATAATAGCTTCCAGAGTTGAACAAGAATGTAGTTAAATTGCCTTTTTGGTTAGAATCTTCAAAAGCTGCTTGGAGCACTCTTAAATGATTGTTTACGTTCGGTTTAACCAACAATCAATACGAAACTAACGATTTTAAATTGGCTCACTACTTGACTAGCCTATTGGTCACAAGCAAATCGATTAACGTACCCCATTCTAGTATAAATTCCAGTACTACACTATGTTTGTTTTGATTCGCTATGAAAGTTTGACAAATAAAATGAGGGGTTAGTGGATTTTCCTATGTTTCGAGGGATGAATCGATTAGCTTGGGACCGAAGATAGTACCAGAGCTGAGCCAAAAAGTTGAGCACGTTTCTTCGGGACCTTCTGGTCTTAAAGTTACCTCTATGGTTTAACTATATCCTTTATAAGACCTACGAGAACTTTTATAGCACCTTAGTCAAACCGATTGACAAGAGCTATATAGAACGTGGAATAAACACATCAAAACAAACCATTGGGAGCTCTTATAAAACACCTGAGTTGATCAAACGTTGAATAATAATAGCTTCCAGAGTTGTACAAGAATGTAGTTGTATATGGTTGTATTGCCTTTTTGGTTAAACGCTTCAAAAGCTGCTTGGAGCACTCTTAAATGATTGTTTACGTTCGGTTTACCTATATGCTTTATAAGACCTACGATAACTTTTATAGCACCTTAGTCAAACCGATTGACAAGAGCTATATAGAACGTGGAATAAACGCATCAAAACAAACCATTGGGAGCTCTTATACAACACCTGTGTTGATCAAACGTTGAATAATAGCTTCCAGAGTTGTACAAGAATGTAGTTGTATTGCCATTTGGTTAAAAGCTTCAAAAACTGCTTGGAGCACTCTTAAATGATTGTTTACGTTCGGTTAAACTGTTTGACAGGAGCCATATAGGATGTGGAATAAACGCATCAAAACAAGTTGTTGTATTGCCTTTTTGGTTAGAAGCTTCAAAAGCTGCTTGGAGCACTCTTAAATGATTGTTTACGTTCGGTTTAACTATATGCTTTATAAGACCTACGATAACTTTTATAGCACCTTTGTTAAACTGATTGACAAGAGCTATATAGAACGTGAAATAAACGCATCAAAACAAACCATTGGAAGCTCTTATAAAACACCTGAGTTGATCAAACATTGAATAATAGCTTCCAGAGTTGTACAAGAATGTAGTTGTATTGCCATTTTGTTAAAAGCTTCAAAAGCTGCTTGGAGCACTCTTAAATGATTGTTTACGTTCGACCAACCACCAACCACAATTTTGTTGCTAAAAATAGCACGAGTGATAGGCACGTTATGACCATAAGGCAATGATTATTCGACTGCAAGAGAAGTCACTCAAGATGAGCTTCATATACTTCTCTCATATGATCAAAATATGTATTCAAGAATAGAGCAGATGGAAACAGAAGCGGCTGGCAATCCGGGATCATGAGTTCGAATCTTGCTTCGAGAAACCCTCGGAGGAGTAGAGGTAAATTATATATAGGTGTTATTAATAAATGAAAACATTAATTTAAGACATATATCATATAATCAACGATAACATTTCTAGATAAATTCTCTCAATTAATGATTAGAGAGATTAATTGAAAAAATATCAATCAAAGATTAAACAGATGCTTGTTACTACTTCCTCCATGATCACAGAATGTGAATTATGGCATAATTACATATTTTTTCAATGTGCACAAATAAATTAAATTAATAAAAACTGTACAAGCAATTATTTTGGCGTGCCACGACAATTGTTAAACTAATTTTAATCTGTGAATATTGTGAGTACTTACACAACGGTTATTAAGGAGTCATTAAAAAGTGCTATAAACGCTTTTCACCGCTTGCTGTATAGTGATTATTTAGGAGTCATAAAAGAGTGTAACAAACGCCTCTCAGGTTCAATCTCTAATACATTTCGAAGCAGCTGTTAGGAGGTGTCTACAAACGTTGTACACACAGAAAAAAATATTTTAAAAGTAATAAAATTCAACGTAAAATCAATGAGAATTTCATTCTGTTTTGGCTGCAAAAAGAAATCATTATTGTTTCAACAATCCAGTATTTTTGTTTCTTAAAACCCATGGATTGTTAAATCAAAAAGTAAATCTGTTAGAATTTACAAGAGCTTTCATGGTTTTGACGTAAGCTGTCAAATTTGGCAGCTGGGTCAACATCAAAAATATGTTTGTTTTTAAAAGAGATTTCTTGTTGATTCAATCATATTTATTTCATAAAGTATGACAATTCACGCAGTAGAAATAAAAATATAAAAATATGTTTATTGATGCAAAAATAATCTGGCAATGTTTTATGAAACAAAATTGCAGAAATTGCAATTGAATTTCTGAGGCATAAAATAAAAGCCCCCGGTTCATGAGTTGATGGGTCGATATGTAGGGTCCAGATGTGGGAGCTGCCTTCCTGGCGTCGGGAGCATTGGTACTCGTCAGTACGGAAAATATGGTCGACGGAAACAAATCAAGGAAATAAAAACAGAAACATTGATTATATTTATCAACTGCAGCTCGAATTGCAGCATACTTACTTACCTCAAGTCTCAAGATTTTCGAAAATCTTGCACTTATTTCCCGAAATTCACAATTAAAAACAATACTTACGTGGAACACGGAAGTATTGTTATTGTTTACATTTTTGTCCGGGTGAAAACGAGGGAATCGTTGGTAGCTATTTTTGCTTTCATGACCCAGAAAATGAACACAGCAAATAAATGCTAAATTAATATTAACTATTGTTGGCTTAATAATAGAATATTGTTATTTTTAGAATAGTTGCAGTTGAAAAGTGGCTGATTAAAACAAAAAGAATCCTATTTTGAATTTATATGAATAAGTATTATTGAAACAACAAAATGCAATATAATTTCAACCGGAATTGTTTGCTTAAATACAATTAAAGTTTTTTTTGGTTCAATGCAAACAATTTTCTGTCCGCGTATTAGAGCTTTCACCAAAACAATAAAGCTTGAGTTTAAATATGTATCTATAAACGTTGTATAAAAGTTGCTTCTATCCGGTTATTAAAGAGTCATTGAAAAGTGCTATAAACGCTTTTCACCGCTTGCTGTGCAACAAACGCCTCTCAGGTTTACTATCTACTAAATTTCAAAGCAGCTGTCAAGAAGTGTCTACAAACGTTGTATAAGAGCTATCACCATAATAATAAAGCTTGAGTTTAAATATGTATCTATAAACGTTGTATAAAAGTTGCTTCTACTCCTATACCGCGTATACATACACACTTAGAAATTATTACCGTATTCGGTAATTTTTCACCGAACTTTCAACAGCTGAACGTTCGGTAATCAGTTCGGTAATCGAAACGATTACCGAACGATCGGTAAACAGATTTTTTGATGAGTTGTCAAAATTACCGAACAATTCGGTAATTATTTACCGAACTATTCAGTAATTTTTTACTGAAATGTCCCGTAAATGAAAATTTGTTGATTTTGTGTATTTTTTGTTTTTTCCGGTGAATTAAAATTTAAATCTCTTTTTGCATTATTATTAACGAGATTTTATTCAATAGTAAACATCTAGGTAAAAATATATTTTAAAATAACATATATTGCTCACTGGAGTATTTTTTCACAGGTGGCTGCTTCCATGCGGATGCCAGTCCAGAAACATTGACTAGAACCTGATCCCAAAAGCACAGAATTCCTGGCTGTGTCTGAAGAGCAATCATAAAAATGAAATAAATGTTACTATCAATCTCATTAGGAATATTTAATAGATGCATTATTCATCTGTATTTGCGAACACACTTACATTGTTTTCACTGGATTTTCTGGTCACTTTCCATTGTTACTGTTTACTTTAACACTTGATATAAATATGACCGTCTTTCGATTGACAGCCCGAAATTATTTACTGAAGTTCGGTAAACGTTTCTGTAATTTGCAGTTTGTTCGGTATTTTTTAACCGAATTCGGCGTTTGCTTTGTTTTACAGTTCTTACTGTAATCTTTTCAACGAAGTTCGTCAATATAAAAGCCAGATTACCGGCACTTCGGTAAAACATTACCGAATGTTGGTAAAAAAAAAATTATTTACCGAAAAATCTGTAATATTCTTCATTTACCGATTATTTTCGGTAAAAAATTACCGAACAAGGAAAATGTTGCTGAGTGTGTATAATGCTGTAGTTGAACAGGTTCTCCAAACCAGTGTAAACAAGAGTTTTACAGAAGTTGTAATAAACAAATTGTACAGTTATTATTCAGCATGCAGTTGAATAAAATCACAATGGAAGCGTTTCTTCAACAAGAAATTGATTTTGGGTAAATGTTTTACTGAATACGTTAGACAACACCTTTGTGTTGCAGTTGTATAGGTTCTCCAAACCAGTGTAAACAAGGGTTTTATAAAAGTTGTGGTGAACACATTGTGCAATTATTATTCAACATGCAGCTGAACAAAATCAAAACGAAAGCGTTTCTTCAACTGGAAATTGTTACTTGGGCAGTTTGCCGGTGTCGAGCCTGCTGCTCATACTGATGCACACAAAACTGAAAAGTGTGAGAAACGAAGATTTAAGTTAGTGAGCTACGTCGATCTACATTGATACTGAGTCTATATTTTTCCTTTGTCCGCAGATACCAACTGACAATCCGACTTTTGTTAGACTACAGCAGAAATGTAGACCCGAGTGTAGATCCTCAAACCTTCGAAAACTCTATAGATAAAATTTCAAAGATTGTTTTTAAGTGTCCCACACATGACTTTTTGCAATGTGATCAACAAATGATATCTGTCGGACACATACTTAATATGTGTACACATAAAAGCCATGTGTAACCACACATACTATTCATTTGACTAATTAATTTCATCTGTGCTTCTGAGTGGATTCTGTTTATGTGTGGTCACATGAAAATCATGCAAAAATTTTATATGGAAATTCGTTAAAAAAAATGTGTGGAATCGTATTAGTGTATGAAGGAAAAAGTTAAATGACGTGTTATAAAAGTCAATCGTGTCGCTGGCATGCCAATAACATGTTCAATTCAAATGCCAAGGGCCCGGGTGCCACAGGGCCAGAAACGGGAACGGATTCCGGTGCCAGCGAAGGAGCCGACGGTGAGTCCGAGGCAGATGACGACGGAATGTCCTATGCGGAAGTGGAAGACAATCCTAACGAACTCGGGCACCATGCTCGGAGCTAATTTGAATTAAATCGCTCTAATTAACAATAAAATATTCGAATGTCACATTTTTTTTTATTATTTACAAAATAAAAATAAAAACAAGCATGCAATAAAATGAATGACAGCAAGGTCAAAACCCAAATACGAAACATGCTATTTATAAAGAAATTTTATACTAAATTCGTATTATCATCCTTTATATCAAGCTATACGTCGGCTAGGAGAGTTTAAAATTAGCGTAACTCTTAATTAATTTAGATTTGATAATCTTTTGAGTGTAGATCATCCAAATTGCCGTCGCTCCTTTGGACGATGAGGGGCAAGCAATGGATGTGAATGATTTATTTTAATTTATTTTATGATTTTTATCAATATATTTGGCAATACTGGAGTGACCCCCGAGTAAACTCAAACGTAAATTACATGAGGGAATCTATCTCTGAGCTGACATGCGCTGTTCTAGATTGCAACATTATTGTTAACATTTTGGTGGATTCTACCAAAATGCGGGTAGGTTTGAAATAACATGTTGGTTGTAAAAAAGTTTAATCGATGCTTACCATTTGCTTGTGTTAAAAATATTTGATAAAACACGCCATTTGGAGCCAACTGATGCAAAACACACCGAATAAATTGATGTGCTACTGATTGGGATCCTCCTGGAAGATGAGTCGCACTTTCACACTGCCACGGAAATGTAGAATGAAGAGCAACTCTAGAAAGAATATAGGTTAATGAGCTAAAAACGAATGAAAAAATAAATATAATCGAGTTACTTGGAAACAATAGCCAAGATATCTGGTAAAAACGGAGCGGCGAGTGATGGTTCTCGATGGATGAATGTACCTAAAATTATAAGCATTATTCCCATCTCTTCATCTGTATATTCTTCTTTAACAGCGCCGCATTCGGAACATCTTTCACAGATGCATTCGTCTCCAACTCTTGACACACTCTGTAAATTTAGAACTAGTAATTAAGAATGAAAATCTTATTAAAAAGTAGATCGATACCGGTTTTTCTGAGCTATTGTTACCCAACTGGGTATCTTCTCCATCTGAGTCCTCTCTGCTAGAAGGGGCCCACAATCCAGCGTATCGCATCGTGCTGTCAGACGTACTTATTGAACCGATGGCGAATGGTCCTACTTTACGTAGTCTTTGTCTAGTTTGTTTGGTTCCATCGCGGCTATGCGCCTCTGTTTTAACATCTGCTGAAACACTTCGTAGAATGGTGTTGTGAGCGTCATCTGCTAGCGGAGGAGATTCCAATGCCACTTGCTTGATTAATTTACGCGGTGAAGCGCAACGACTGCTCAAGTCATCTTTATTGCTGGCAGCACTCTGTCAGATACAAGCACAGAAAACATAGTGAACAGACAATTATGGCTCGAACATATTTTATATAAAAAATAATGTAGGGGAGCGGGGGGTAAGCCGGACTCCTATGCAATAGGATTATTTTAAAATACTAGAGAGCTAAAATTGATATCCAACCTTCACAGAATATTTATCTAGATAATTTTTAATAAAAAGGTTATTTTATTAATTACCGTTCATAACAAAATCTTGGAAAAAGTTGACGTGCATCAACCAGTGCGAAAGGCCCAAACAAAATGTGGGTGCAAGCGCTTCGGAACGACAGCAACCTTGAAAAAGCTCGATCTGAGTAAGGCTACTTGTCGGATTGAAAACAAGTTAGGCTGTGTTCTACTTGGTGAATTCGTTAGATATAAAAGGTGGGGGCGATGTTTCTATCAACGCTGTCACTGCACCTCAATGCTGCCAACGTCAAGGTAACGATCACTTTATCATTCTCTGTCAATAACCGAACAATAAAGACGTGTGAAGCTAATAGTCCGTGTTGAGTGTTATTTCACTGTCGCGAAACGCCATTGGAACTTCGGTCGGTTGTGTGCTCCGTGCTGCGCCACCTGTTGGGTTGTCCGGTTCTGTAACCGGTCCGCTGGTGTCCCAAAGGTTATGGGCCCAGGGCGTGTGGCAGGAGAAAAGTGATTCCGGGACTGTGAATGTTTCCTGAAAGGCATAGTGCGTGAGACGGTTCGGCGTGCGTACATTTTTTTTCGGTGTGGTGGTGGCTCGGGTTGTGTGGCAGCACGCGTTGAATTGTAAAAGTGTGCGTGTCATTTCGGTGGTGACTCGAACGGTTTGCCTTCGGTGTTGGTGTGTGTAAGGCCGGAAGAAATTTGGTTGGACTCGACTCGGTGTGTGTGTGTGTGTGTGTGTCATCCTCTATCCCTCACCCAGCCGGGGGCGTTGGACAAGTAGAACTGCGAATAATTTGATCAAATCTCATGCTCCGTAATGGTGCCCTTTATGTTGTGAAGACTAATACTTTAAAAAGGATAACTTTTGAGGCAAGACAGGGTGTCCTCAGCAAGTCAAGGGAACAGGATGCACTAAATGTCCACAACAGGTACAGCAAAACATCACATAGACGCCCTTATTCACACTAACTACTCAGGGGGTAGAAGGTCAAGAAGAGCCACCGCCGCCAACTAAAGCTTGAACCGGGTACCTGGGACTCCCACGATATACCCGCGGCAATGGTCAGCAGACGATGCTCTGTGCGTATTTAGTATGTAATATGTTTTATTTGGATACACAAAATGTTTGAAGCCATGCGTCATCTAAACCATAATTTGCATCACCACAAATACACTTGTCAACAATCTTCAACTGGAACGTTCTCACCAAATCACTTCACCCGGGAGCGCATTCCCGATGCTTCCACGCATATTTTTTTTTCCCTCCACTCCAACCGCACAACAACCAAATATCACTTTTCTGCACTTTTCTTTTTCAAGTCACTCCGTGCACAAAAGCAATGCACATCTCAAAACCCTGACAATAGAACAGCGCACTTCTCATCGCCGCGTAAATAAACAGAAATTAAAATTTTCACTCGCGATGCCACAAATTTCTGGTCCGGGAGAAACAATCAAACCACGCCAATTTTACAAACATGATGAATCATGTTTTCTTTCTCGATTCTAAAACTTCTCGGAAAGCGAGAAACCTACACTCACACACGTATAACCGTCCGGGAGGCAGAGTGCCAGCGCTAATCCGGCAAATGCAGCCGAAAACTATGAAAGCGAATGCACGCACAAAACAGAGAACGAACTTAACACACGACCGTATCCAAAGGCGTTAGAAACTCGACCAATTCGTTGAAGGTGATTTGTCGCTCAAAAATATCGCCTTCCATAGCGCCAACCTTAGCCAACGAGTCCGCTTTCTCATTACCCGGAATTGAGCAATGAGATGGGACCCAAGCTAAGATGATAGTATAGGAGCAGTTAGATAAAGCACTCAGTTTAGATCGTTTTTCAGGCAGGAAATACGAGGAGTGCTTCATCGGCCTCATTGAACGAATAGCCTCCAATGAGCTAATACCAACAATCAATACGATACTAACGATTTTAAATTGGCTCACTACTTGACTAGCCTATTGGTCCCAAGCAAACGATTAACGTACCCCATTCTAGTCGAAATTCTAGTACTAGACTATCATTTGGTTGGACTCGACTCGGTAGTTTTTTTTGTCTCGTCGTTTGCTTTGTGCGTCGATCGATCGAAGCAGAAATGAGTGAGAAATTTCTATTTGCCCCCCTCAACAACCAAAACTTTTCTGTGTGGAAGACGCGCATGGAAATGTGTTTGAAGCGCGTCGATTTGTGGAGTGCCATAGTGGGAACAGCACTGCGGCCTGGACGAAGGCAGACGAGAAAGCGCTGGCTACCATTGTGCTGTATGTGGAAGACAGCCAGCTTAATCTAAAGCCCTACAGTAAAAGTATGGACATCTGTCAAAAGTTGTTCCAATCGAACCGTCAAAATGCACCGCTTTGCTCGATTGGAACAGCTTTTTTTTCAGTTTTGTGGTGACAGTCGTCCATACTTTTACTGCAGGGCTATTAAGCTAAAGCTCGTGCGTAATGCTACACGCAGAAAAAAATATTTAAACGTAATAATATTTGACGTAAATTTAAAAAGCGTTTCATTTTGTTTTGGCTGCAAAAAGAAATCATTATAATTTCAACAATCCAGTATCTTTGTTTCTAAAAACCCATGGATTGTTAAATCAAAAAGAAAATCTTTTCGAATTTACAAGAGCTTAGACGTAAGCTGTCAAATTTGGCAGCTGGGTCAACAAAAAAATATGTTTGTTTTTAAAAGAGATTTCTTGTTGATTCAATCATGTTTATTTTATTAAGCCTGAAAATATACGCAGTAGAAATAAACATATGTTTATTGATTCATTATTTAATAATTTGCGATAATTTTTATGTTTTGTTTTCTATTTTTAACAAACAGAATAACAATTGCAACCTTTCTGAGGCATAAAATCTCTCCGGTTCATGAGTTGATGGGTCGATAAGTAGGGTCCAGGTGTGGGCGCGGCCTTCCTGGCGTCGGAAGCATTGGTACCCAGTACTGAAAATAAGATCGACGGAAAAAATCAAGGATAAAAAAGAAAAACTGTTTATGTTTTGCAACTGCAGCATACTTGCTTACCTCTAGAGCTGAATCAAACGAGAAATTTTTTGTTATTTTTTACATTTTTGTCCGGGTGAAAACGAGGGAATGGTTGGTAGTTATTTTTGCATTCATGGCCCGGGGAACAGACACAACAAATAAATTTTAAATTTAAATTAACTATTGTTGTCTTAATAAAAGAATATTGTTATTTTTACAATAGTTGCAGTTGAAGAGTGGCTTATTAAAACAAAAATAATCTTGTTTTGAATTTATTTGAATAAATATTATCAAAACAATAAAATGCAATTAATTTCAACCGGAATTATTTGTTTAAATACAAATAAAGGTTTTTTTGGTTCAATGCAAACAATTTTCTGTTTCTGTTCTGAGTTTCGGACCCAACGTGTTCTTGACGTCATTCAAACTGTCGTGTGTGGTCCAATGAAGAACGTAACGCCGAGGGGTGCCCGCTATTCGATGACCATAATAGATTATTACAGCAGGTACACTGTGGTGTGCCTACTGCGGCAGAAAGGTGATGTGGCAGATTGTATTAAACGTTTTGTTGCGCACGTCAAGAACAAGTTTGGTCGGGCTCCATGCGTTATAAGATCCGATGGTGGGGGTGAATACACCAGCCATGAGTTGAAGACATTTTACGAGCGGGAAGGCATTCAGGCGCAGTATACCGCGGCCTACTCTTCTCAACAGAATGGAGTGGCCGAGCGGAAAAACCACTCACTCCAGGAGATGGCCACCTGCATGCTGCTGGACGTAGGATTAGATAAAAAGTACTGGGGATAGGCGGTAGCCACCGCTGCGTATTTGCAAAATAGATTGCCATCTCGTGCTGTTGATAGAACCCCTTTCGAAGGGTGGTTCGGCAAGAAACCTACACTAGCTCATTTGAAAGTGTTTGGTTGTCCTGCGTTCGTCCACATACCGGACGTTAAACGTTCCAAGCTAGACAGTAAAGCCCAGAAGCTGATTTTCGTGGGTTACTGCAGTGATAGGAAGGCTTACAGGTTCTTGAACACCGAGACAGCTGCAATCAACATTAGTCGTGATGCTCGGTTTGTGGAGATTCAGGAGGAGCCACCGACGCTTGGTGGGCTGCCTCCAACGGAAGAACTTGTTGAAGTCGAGATCGCGAGCAACGGAAGTCAGCAGCAAGAAGATGTGTCAAGTCCTGGACAGTATCAAAGCGAGGACGAATCGGAAGATTACACGGATGCCGAGCAGGAACAGCACGATCAAACGGATGCGTCAGTGCAAGAAGGTCAAAAGCGGAGCACCCGAGGCGTGCTGCCAAGGTGGTTCGCCGACTATGAAGTCAACGCAGTCATGTTGGTGCAGGAGGAGCCAGTGTCGTACGAAGAAGCCATATCTGGTCTGGAGCAAGAGTTGTGGAAGGCCGCGATGACGGAAGAATACCAGTCGCTGATGGAGAATCGAACGTGGACACTCGTTGAGCTACCTGCTGGTCGTGCTCCTATAAGCTGCAAGTGGGTATATAAGAAGAAGCACGACAACGTGGGCAACGTGTCTCGGTTCAAAGCGCGACTTGTAGCAAGAGGGTTTTCGCAGAAGTTCGGAGTAGATTATGATGCCGACTTTACGGATTCTCCTAACGATCGCTGGACAGAAGAAGATGTCAGTTCATCACCTGGACGTCAAGTCTGCTTATCTACACGGCAAGCTGACAGAGGAAGTGTACCTGCAGCAGCCTAAGGGATTTGTAGATCCAAAGAAAGAGAAACTGGTCTGCAGGCTCGAGCGCAGCCTGTACGGCCTAAAGCAGGCGGCACGTGTGTGGAACTTTAAGATCAGTTCGATGCTGAAAGAGCTTGGTTTCTTGCAATCGGGATCAGATCCGTGCCTGTACGTGAAGGCGTTGCCGGACGACATGGTAGTCGCGAGCACAACTCAGAAGGAGATCAAGCGAATCGAAGCTGAATTGCAGAAGAAGATTTCTTTGACTTCGCTGGGAGAGGTAAACCAGTTCCTTGGAGTTCGAGTGTCAAGAGACCGTGAAGGGTACTTCTGTTTGGACCAGAACGTTTTCATCCAGGTGCTTGCGCAGCGTTTCGATCTGCAGAACGCGAAAGGCTCAAGTATTCCGCCTGATCCTGGGTATTACCACAGTCGGGTAGGCAGCCCGAAGCTGGACACGAACCAGCACTACCACAGCCTGGTAGGTGCGCTGTTATTTGTTGCAGTGAATACAAGGCCGGACATCACCGCAAGTGTTTCGATCCTGAGCAGGCAGGTTAGCAACCCAACGGAGATCGACTGGGTCGAACTAAAACACGTTGTACGATATCTGCTGAAGACTGCCGACTACAAGCTGAAACTGTCAGCTGCGAACGGTGAACCATTAACTCTCATTGGTAACTGTGATGCAGACTGGAGTGGTGTTCCTTCGGACTGCAAGTCAAATTCGGGATACATGTTCCAGTTGGGAAGAGCTACGATTTGCTGGGCAAGCCGCAAGCAAACAAGCGTGTCTTTGTCTAGCATGGAGGCCGAGTATATTGCACTGTCGGAAGCTGTCGAGAGTTGGTTTGGCTCCGGCAGCTTCTTGAAGAGATTGGGGAACCTCAACGTGAACCCACTGTAGTACTGGAGGACAACCGCAGCTGCATTGATTTTGTGGAAACAGATCGCAAGTCCAGACGCTCGAAGCACATAGATACTAGGATGCACTACACCAAAGATCTAGCTGACAAGGGAGTAGTGGTGCTTCGTCACTGTGGCACAGAGGAGATGGCTGCAGATGTCCTAACGAAGCCGTTGGGTCCTGTTAAACAGAAACGTTTTGCGCTGGTGATGGGCTTGGTCGCTACCGATGATCTGGCCACACCGGCTGCCTGAAGAGAGAACATCGAGGAGGAGTGTTAGATATAAAAGGTGGGGGTGATGTTTCTATCAACGCTGTCACTGCACCCCAATGCTGCCAACGTCAAGGTAACGACCACTTTATCATTCTCTGTCAATAACCGAACAATAAAGACGTGTGAAGCTAATAGTCCGTGTTGCGTGTTATTTCACTGTCGCGAAACGCCATTGGAACTTCGGTCGGTTGTGTTCTCCGTGCTGCGCTACCTGTTGGGTTGTCCGGTTCTGTAACCGGTCCGCTGGTGTCCCACAGAATTTTCACTTAAATTTGACAGTTGGAAAATTTTCAAATAAACCTGCTATTGTACCAGACTTATTTCTGACAGACCAGGAATCAATTTTGACAAACACCTTCTCGAAAATAGGAAGATCAACAACATAGGGATTTTCGAACCTCTTAATTTATTTTCGAATTGTCAAATTTAAGTGCAAATTCACCAAATGGAACACAGCCTTAGAACCAAATCGACTTTGGTTAGGCATCTTGATGTCATTTGCGACAGCTGTCAAACTTTCCGTTTTCGTTCCGCTTTCGCTCAAATTGTGTTTGGGACTTAAGACCGTCACCCAAAAGGGCGGCACTCTTTATTAATCAGTTCCTTTTTTATATATTTTAATTTTAATAAATAGGTACTATGTTTATGAGTCAAAATCAATATTGATAGCATGATGCATTCATGATTTACGCCACCTACACACAAAGAACAAAAAAAAAAAACAATGCATTATCAAATTAAAAGTTTCCCAAAATTTTTAGTTTCAACTATGAACATTTTCAAAATAAAACTTATTGGTTTATAAGTGTTTTTTTCACTTTTGGCTTGTAATTTTAAGAGTGTATTTTTTAGTATAAAAGTTGGAAAACTGTAAAAAAATTCCTTTGCAAAGTTTTTGACAGTATTGGACCTCCGCTTCCCGCCAAATTGGGCATGCGAAAAAAAAAACAAAACGAAAGCAGCTGTGAGAACTAGCATGAGCAGCAGTTTCTCCTACATATTCATCCGCTGGCGCGCGTGGTTCTCTTTTGCACGATACGGATATGAGATATGGAGACATCTGCGGGGACGATATCTATTGGAAGAATCGGAAATATACTCAAGTTGTGGGATTTGAAGGTAAATTGATGTAATTTTCGAAGACTTCCGATTTTACTAATTGATGTGTTTTAATCTTCAGCAGCCTCGTCAGTCTTGCCAGAAAAGAAGGCTACTCCCATCGTTACCATCACCAAATGCATCATTTGCGTAAAATGCTACCCATGGAAGATTCCACAATGCCGTGCTCTTTCAGTAATCATCGAAAATATAAACTAAAATATTTTAAATAAATTTTTCTATTTTAATTTTTTCCAATGAATCAAATTAAAAATAATTCATGTTTGAGATGAAAACATTCATCCTTGCGATAAAAATGTCCATCTTTTAAATTAAATCCTTTCATGAGTCTATCTAAATAACAGGTTTTTATATTGACAGTTCTACAATAGAGATCTCCCAGAGACGTTGATAGAAACGCACAAAGAAAATTTCTGTCAAAACAGCAGCACGGTTTTTGAGGGATCCTTTGGCAATGTCAATGGCAACCATGCTTCTGCGAAAGGCTTCAAATGACTTTCATACAGTGTCGCAATGCTGTTTAGAAAATTTGAACGTTGCCGTACTCTAACGGAACTATCAACTCTATACTTTCATCTCCTCATCTATCGCATAAAAATTACCACTCTAGTCTGTTATTTGAAATTAGCATCTTCAACTATGTAAATCAGAAATAATACAAAACAAATAGTTAAAGTATTTTTGGTTGAATAAGTGACTATTTTGTTGAATTTTGTTGGGAGAAATATTGTGTACGGTTGGCTAATTAGGCATTACATCAATTTGTTCATGTTGTGTGTTTTGTACACAGGTAGATTGAGAATGAGGTGACGTCACTGGACTTGAACCATTAATTACTTACGTCTGATATATCGAGGCTGCCGTGTTTCAGGTGACTTATATCGGAAATAGTCAATGCTTCTCTTACTTTGTCAACTAACGTACAAATACCATCTTTACCATATTGTCCTATCGGTAATAATCGTTCAGGAGTAGGTATTTCTAACTGTGCAATACTTCTGGGGCTCAACAAAGTTTCAGCAGCTTCCGTCGTTGGCGGTATCATGAGGTCCATTTTGGATAAAGGTGTTTCTGGGGAGGCATAGTTTTGGCAACGATCGAATTGCCTAATGTCGTTTTTATGGAAGGGTTTTGGAATGTCCTCTTCTATATTCAGTGAAGTGTTATTGTTAGAAATTGGAGTGCTTGCTGGTGTCAAACTGGGCTCAATTATCCGTTTCTGTCGACCTAACGTTTTAAGTGCGGGTGATACGGATCTTTGTTCAGACCAATTTGATGAGCTATCATAGCTACACGCTAACGGCCTGGCTTCGTCAAGCGGATGTTGCTTTTTATTTTTACCATCACTGTATTCTTCGCCTAGAAGAGATAAAAAAGATTTTTTAAACTGCGTCTCAAGCCTAAAACATTACCCGGGAGTTATAACTGAATAGTTCGACAGAAATGTTTTGTGTTATGATCCACCAAAAAGAAGCTATTTAAAAAAAAAATAATATTTGAAAACCTCCCTTTCTAAATAGCTTGGTGAAAGGTACACCGGGGCAAGTGGGAATACGAGGAAAGTGGAAATGGAGGATATAACTCATTTTAGAGCAACCGTAACGGTACGCTGCTGAACTCATTTTAGCAGCCCTCATCATAGCGCAGCTACCGTATCGGGGTTGCCATACGAGTAACTAATAGCGTATTCGTTTATTATTCAGTTCCAACCTGGATCGGGTATCAAGATTGGGTCTGCTTGTTTTCTGACAAACGTCAGTTTGCTCGTTTGTTTTTAAAACCTAGCTCAGGTTGAGGTTCACACTGACAAAAAGTTCGGTTTCGCACTGGGTTGGAACTGGTGTTAACCCCGATAATAAACGAATTCGCTATAAAATAGCACTCGGCTTCTCGGTGAGAAGCGCGTTACCAAATTTAGCAGCGCGGGAGAAAGGTTGCTATTCGTAGAAATGTCAAAATGCTCACTACCGGTACGGACAAAGGCGAGTAAATTGAAAACCGCGATTGCACCGACCGGTGTGGAGAAGAGTGACCAAACTAAAATGAGAACGCTGTGCGCTGTTAAAATAGTCGTGCAAATGACAACGACCGTTACGGTTGCTCTTAATCGTAATTTCTAGGGTTAAACCTACACGGTAAGAAAAAAGTACCCAACGGCCAGTTCACTTTTACCTACTTTTGACTAGTTAGTCTCCTTTTCTCCTTCTAATGTTGTCAAAAACGGAGGAGCAAAACCACCCAACAGGGGTAGTAAAGTGTGGGAACTCAAAGTTGAGTATAATCATATTCACCTACTGTTGGGTACAACTAACTTACTTTTGGTTAAAAAGCCAGTGGAAAATTCCATACGAACTGCACACAAGTAAATGAAAATTACTTTGACCCGCTTTACCTACTTTTGGGTTCCTGCACTATAGTGCCGAGTTGAGTGAAAAGAACTTAATTTTGGGTACTTTTTTCTAACCGTGTACTTTTTATACAAAAAAAAAATCATTGTTTTCAACCACATCTCCAGGGTGCATTTTTTTTGTCAAAAAATTACTTTTAACTAAAAACTTTACTTTTAACTAGCAAATAAAGGTGAGCGCATTCATATTTATGCAGCATTTTGTGATCATTTATAAATAAATTTACATAATAAAAATTACTAGTTTTAACGAGTTTAAAACGAGTCCCAGGTGCGACGGTATTTTGTAGCACCCGGAGCAAGTGAGAACTATCTAAGCAATGTGTTCGAACCCGATGCTTTCGCTTCTTTTTGAGCATGTCGTGTACATTTGTAATTTGTTCTGTTCAGAAATATCACATTTAAATCTAATATGATCATCTGTCACTACCCACACGCGGCTGGCAATTTGCCAACAGTCCGCCAGTGGATGGGGCCGACAACCAGCGGTCCACCATTCATCCGCCAGCAAACGGATTTGCAACATTTGAGCGGATAAGGCGAAAACGATACCTGTCAAAAAACTGATCGTTTTAGCCATTTTGTCCGCCCTTTGTTCGCCCCCATCCACCCCGGTGCGCTCCCCGTCCACATACAGCGGACGAGTCACCAGCAGCGCACACACGGACCGCCCGGCGGACTTGGTAGGAACGCTCCCGTATCCCACACGTATCAATATATTGACACCTGGGTACTGCGGAGTCGTTCGATTTCATTTTGCAAGCCAATGGAAAACTGCTTGAAAATTTTCTTAAGTTTAAAATTGTTTTGCTCGTTCTCAGTTGATTCCCGCCAAAAGCTCTGACCAGGAGGACTCGAGCCCCCATGACTCTATCAAAGTTTGTTTACATACATGTTTTGCCAAAGTATGTTTTACTGCAATTGAAAAGTCAGCTGAGTCATAAAAACTATGCTGGTTTTTGTTATTTCATCACTGAGCCTACTGGTTTTTGTCTATGAGCTTAAAATTAAGAATAGGTTATGAAAAAGTAAGGACAATTTTTATGAAATTACAATTCTTGACGATGGATATGAACAGTAACTGCATTTGCTGCTTCTGAATGTTTGGCTCCCGTTTGACAGTTCACACTGGCTTCCAAGTGACAAGCACATTGAGTAAGTCCCTAGGGGAAGTACAACTTGATCTGAAGTAATATTTGGTGTAAAAATTGCACAAAATGGTAGTTATTATAGATTTTAGTATAAATATTAATGATATTAACTGTCAAGCGGAAAGCTAAAAAGCATAAAAAAAATTAACAGTGTAACTTTAACGCATACATTCAATCACGTTTCACCGTTTATGTTTATGTTTACTGTAGCTTTCTGTTGTTCATCATTTTTGCCTAGATTTTCGTTTTTCTTAGCTCTGATCGTTTTCGGCATCGGCTCTTAATGATAAAAGCGACACTGGACGCTCCCCCAGCAGCAAATCTCTCCAGGTTACAGGCTCATGGCGAATTGAGAGTAATATGACCACGGAAACATCACTCTGGGACTCCGTTTACAGGGACGGCGTAGTTAGTCGATTCCCGTTCCATCGGAGGACAGTATATTGATTCGCAGACTTGGAAATTAATGGCTATTTCCTGGGAACGGAAGTGTGGCCGAATTTATTAGAACAAGGAGCGGATTTCGGTGGCGGTGGCCAGCACGATCATCATGGAATGACTTGCCTCTCGTGTGAAATCTATTTTTGATTAAACGAATGTCAAATGTACACTTAAAACCAAACATAGTCAAACACAAACAAACAACTGTCAGACTTGGTATAAGATTCGCAAATATCACACATATTAAAATATTTAATATTTCCACCATCGGTATTGATGCCGATACTTGGAGCTGTCCTTCCCCTAGGTAAGTCCACAATAATCAGATTGACACGAACCCCACACGAAGGGGAATTATTGACAATAATATTGCTGATGTGAATACATAAATATTGTCAATATCAATTATCAATATCAATATCGAGCGAGGGGCACGCAATTGCCTTTTTGCCTGCGTTGGATTTAAAGTACAAGGTGTTCAACCACCGACAAACCGACATGAAACTTAAACTTAACTCTTGATCGAGAATCCATAACGGCGGCTTCAAATGTGCAGCGATCCTATCTGTCAAAACCATAGAAATTTGTTATCTAGATAAAAATAATTTGCTCGGAATTAGGTTTCGCACCGTCGGGGTTAACCTCAATCTGATGACAGTTCAGTGGTACTGTTTACGTGGACTTAGTCCATTTTTTTTTGGGTAGATTTTCTGGATATTTTTTCAGATTGCAGTGAGATGTAAACCACACTTCTGCATTGTCCACGAGCAACATCCTTTCACCACGCATTTCCTCGATAATTTTCAAGTTAAAATTCGGAAATTTTAAAATATATTTTTTTCGAAAAAACGACTAAGTGTCTGTAAACAGTACCACTGAACTGTCAAAAAGGTTCAGCCGATTAACACTGAGTTCATTTGTGACGTCACGCTGCAGTACCTAATTAGGTTTTGCACCGTCGGGGTTAACCTCAATCTGATGACAGTTCAGTGGTACTGTTTACGTGGACTTAGTCGATTTTTTCATGGGTGGATTTTCTTGATAATTTTTCAGAGTGCAGAGAGATGTAAACCACACTTCTGCATTGTCCACGAGCAACATCCTTTCACCGCGCTGTTCCTCGACAATTTTCAAGTTAAAATTCGGAAATTTTAGACTTTGTTTTTTCGAAAAAACGACTAAGTGCGGGTAAACAGTACCACTGAACTGTCAAAAAGGTTCAGCCTATTAACACTGAGTTCATTTGTGACGTCACGCTGCAGAACCTAATTAGGTTTTGCACCGTCGGGGTTAACCTCAATCTGATGACAGTTCACTGGTACTGTTTACGTGGACTTAGTCGTTTTTTTCTTGGGTAGATTTTCTCAATAATTTTTCAGACTGCAGTGAGATGTAAACCACACTTCTGCATTGTCCACGAGCAACATCCTTTCACCGCGCTGTTCCTCGACAATTTTCAAGTTAAAATTCGGAAATTTTAGAATTTTTTTTTTTCGAAAAAACGACTAAGTGCTTGTAAACAGTACCACTGAACTGTCAAAAAGGTTCAGCCTATTAACACTGAGTTCATTTGTGACGTCACGCTGCAGAACCTAATTAGGTTCTGCAGCGTGACGTCATAAATGAACTCAGTGTTAGCCGGCTGAACCTTTTTGACAGTTCAGTGGTACTGTTTACAAGCACTTAGTCGTTTTTTTCGAAAAAAATATTCTTAAATTTCCGAATTTCAACTTGAAAATTGTCGAGGAACAGCACGTAGAAAGGATGTTGCTCATGGACATTGCACAAGTGTGGTTTACATCTCACTGCAGTCCGAAAAATTATCGCGAAAATCCACCCAAGAAAAATTCGACTAAGTCCACGTAAACAGTACCACTGAACTGTCATCAGATTGAGGTTAACCCCGACGGTGCAAAACCTAGTTCAGTGGTACTGTTTACAAGCACTTAGTCGTTTTTTCGAAAAAACAAATTCTAAAATTTCCGAATTTTAACTTGAAAATTGTCGAGGAACAGCGCGGTGAAAGGATGTTACTCGTGAACAATGCAGAAGCGTCCCGAAAAAAAAATTACAGTGAAATTTTCAGTGGAAACAATACTCTAACATAAATATTTATTGTCGACAATTAAAATGATTGTTATAATGTTGTACTCTTCCGAAAACGGCAAAACTGCTACCTAGCTGTACAATGAATGTACATAATAAAATGTTGTAACAATGTTTTTTATCGTATTTTTCATTTATTTTATTGTTAACATGATTCGATCATGAACAATAATGAACAATTCTATTACAATAAAAAATGTTGTTACATTAAATATTGGTGTGTTTTCATTGTGGGTTACTTCACGAACAATAAAAATAAATCTTATTGTAGCATGCAGACTGTGAGAGGGTCAGCAACACTGCCAATGTAATTTAGAAGATAGGCGCTGGTCGTATGGCTCTGGCTTTGACAGTTCGTTTGGCTCAAAACCAGCCAGTCCGCGTCCGCTCATCTCTTATCCTAAATCCCGCTTAATGCAGACCTTTTCCGTGCAGTCAATAATCATACAATAATAATAAAAAATTCCACCACTTGAAGATGTCAGGAAGGAACTCTCAGGTGGAAGCATATTTTTCATGGGCGATTCTCTCCAGTTGAATGCATTAACTTATCAACGACGCTCAACCACCAAGGAGACGTGACCTAGGGAGATCGAGTGCAGGGGAGTTGGCCTCCATTTCTCACAAGTATCCGGATCGAATCTCAATCCATAACCAGTAAAAAAAAAGACCACCCGTAACAGACATACCACCCCCTTCCCTTCCCGGGGCAATGTTTCATTTTTTCGATTTATTTTTAAAGTCGATAAAGTAGATCTGTCAAGCCAACACATACACTCTAAAGTACAGTTATTTTTTTTAATCAATAAATTCGCCAACCAACAGTAAAATAACAATAATATATAATGTTATTGAAAAAAAATTATATGGGAAAATCACGAAAATTTCATTGTTACGATACTTAACAACCCCCCTTTTTTATTGTAAATTTTCCATTAACCATGAAATTTACTGTTTTGTACAACATAAATCAAGGTAAATTTATTGTAGACGTAACAATATAAATCATTGTTAAGACAATAATTTTTGTCTTATTGTTACATTGTTTTTTAATGTATTTTTGATGTTATTTTTTTTCGGAGTGGTTTCAATACTTTTTTTTACATTAATTATTGATAGATAATTTAAATTACCGTCAGTACTACTTCAAAACGCAGTAATTACTTTAAGTACTTTTGATTGCATTTTAACTTGTTCTTTGTATTGCGTGCCCCTCGCTTCCCCGGCTTAATGCCAAGAAGGAAAAGATTCCACTATTGTGATAGCCACTTCCGATTTCCATGCTCTTCGCACGGAACTTTTGAACTTCGTGAAATTTAAGTTTTCACTACAAATTGGACGTCGGGGTGAATGCCGTGTATTGGCTGAAACCTTGGACGCATTTAAATGTCTTCTCAAGTACCTTACTGCACGGATAGAAATCTTCTTATAACTTTTGGAAAATTTCTATTGCTGATTATTCATAAAATGTATAAGTTCACTAATAAGCAGACGCCTTGCAAAAAGTTAATGAAGATCATGTGTCAAATGAAATGTATAAGCGGCCACACATACCTTTTATGCATTCTTATAGGACCTATGTGGTTTGATTTATGGAATGTATAAGGCTGATGTTTTGCCAAAAATGTATAAGTGAAACACATGAAAAAAATAATTGATTTTCGTTTCGTGTGAGAAGCAGCAGTGGTGAATCCCTGGGTCAGATCCAGAATGAACTGGCAAAATTACTTGGAGTTGTGCCACTCAAAGTAATCAAAATTAAAATGAAATCCCGTCCTGGCGATTCGCGCAACGGGATTTCTAATGATTTTTATTTAGTTCACTTCAAGTCTAGTGAACTAAACAACCTTAAGGCCTTAGAACAAGCTAGCCTTATGCTCCATGTCCAAGTGAAGTGGGAACACTTCAGGAAGACTGGAGGAAATTTACAAAACCTCACCCAAGTGCCGTAAGTGCCAGGGATGTGGTCACGGAACAAAGAAATGCTACATGCCAGCTAAATTCATGAATTGTGGTGATTCCTCTCACGCAAAGGACGACTGCCGTGTGAACGAAGACCCTAAGAAATTTAAATGTTCAAATTGTGGTGAAAACCACAAATCCAATTTTTGGAATGTAAGACTCGCAAAGCAATCCTACAATCTCATTCTAAGTGACAGGTAGGAAACGCTCCACGTTTCCGACCAGGTACAAATTACTCTGCTGTTAACAACGGTCAGCGAGGAACAAATTCTACATTCGTACCCGTAGGCATGCTTGGCATAAACAGTTGTACACACCAACTGCTCATTTTTTAATAACTTTTCACTCAGTTGATGACATTTTACATATTTTCAGGGTAGATAGGTCTTAGTTATGAAAAAATCTCCATTAAACATAGGGTCGGAAATGACTGCTAATTGACTTATTCAACATTTTATGCTATTTTTTATTGCTTTGGTTAGCTATATTGTTTTTAATCTTGATGTGGTTTTATGATTTCAACATACCAAATGAAAGATTTAAGTCTTAGCTATCAATGCTCCTTGAAAAAAAAAAACTCGATTAAATTTAATTATCATACATTAAAATTGAAAAGTATGTTGGAAGTACAAAAAAACCGGTGAAATTTCATACATTTTAGTGTCTTTAAGTTGAAAATTTTCATTTCTGTTTATTTAGTTGTTCTACAAAACATTCTCCATGCAGTTCCCTAGATTTGTGCCTTTGGTAACCTTGTAGGCTTTATGGTTACTTCGGTAGGATCTGCAATGTTTAAAACTTGGTCTACGTGGTATATGGACAGCCCACAGGTTGAACTGAATGTTGCACCCAGCTTGTAAGTTAAGGCCGGCGCACAATAGATAAGTTTTCGGGTTTTTTGACAGATAATGCATGGGCTAACTGTCAAAAAACCTGAAAACGTATCTATTGTGCGCCGGCCTTTACTCATAGATTTCGTTAGGCACAGCTGCTGTGACTCAATGGAGATTCATTGTGAACTACCTTGAGTCTTCATCGTTTCCATGCACGTTTGGTGTATATATTGCGGAACAATGATTTTTTATTTTAAAAAAAATGTATCTCCAAAACTACTTCTCCGACATCGCAAATTTTTTGATATGTTCTGTTAAATGTTAAATGATCTTTTAATTAAAAAGATCAAAAAATAAGAAGTTGTTGAAGTCCCTCGCAGTGAAAATCAAGAAAAAGCATTTGTATCGTATTTTTTTTTTCATATTAAATAAAATATCTCTGAGTGTTTCATAGTTTTTAAAACTACATTAAAACATCTTTCATTTGAAGGATCAATCGTAAAAATCGGTCAAGAGGTTCAGAAGTTATAAATTTTTGAAAAAAGGCATTTTTGAAAAAAAAATAGATTTTTCGGACTACCTTAACACGGAAATGGTCACCCTAATGGGGGAATAAAAAAATACGAGTCTAATATTTTTTATAAGGAAGAACTATACCAATTTTAATGAATTTCTGAGACTCATTATAACTTTTTTCTATGGAATTGCTGTATATGTACATCCATAGCAAAACGATATAGTGGCTCTCAGAATTTCGTAACAATTGGCAGTTTTGTTCCTTATCGAAAAGTATTAGAGGATTTCATTGGGCAAACGCATAGAGCACTATACATCCATTTGCTATTTATTATAGAGATGATCATACCAAAGATTTAATGTTTACTAGTTTCACTGCAATCGCGGTGTTTACCAAGCACAACCATGTTTCAGTTCGATTATTCGTAGTTAATTGTATAAATTTCATCAAGAGTAAGATACCCAGCCTTAAGAAAATTCACTTTTTCTCAGATGGATCAGGCAGTCAGAACAAAAATAAGATGACAGCTTTTTTTGTGCCATTTGAAAAAGGATTTTATAGATATAGATGCGGAGTGGAACTTTTTCGCCACATGCCACGGTAAAGTTCCATGTGATGCTTTGGTAGGAGTCTTGAAACGTAATGCTACTGCTAAAGAGCTTTATACATGGGCAATTTCTAAAATCGATTCAAAAATGCACTATGGCTTTTTTCAGCGCAGATCATAAAGCGAAGGAAAGAAAACTTAAAACTCGTTATAATCGTGTCAAACAAATTTCCGGAACACAGTCATATCATAGTTTTAGGCCAGAAAATTAAAATTATATTATTGTGAAACGATTCTCGTTCTCAGAAGAAGAACATTCTGTGAAACTTTGAAAGTATCTTTAAGCATGTTTTATGTCTACAAATAAAAAATAAATAAAAAATTATTGAATTTTATTTCAAACCAGCCATGTGCATAGTTAGAAACCATAAGATTGTCTTATCAAAGCATTGATTCTAGTCCAATGGACTAGATATGGAGTTCCAAACAGTCCGTGAAAGATGTACTACCCAAATTTAATATCAATATATTCTATTTAAATTCCTATGCTATGAATCACTGTAGTAATTATTATTTACACATAACGCAAAAGCAATCAATAAATTTGATTCAAGTTTCTATGAATGTCATGGTAGTCTAGGATCAGACATTGAAATAAGTAAGTAATTTAACCATGTTACATTCGATATGTATCAATGGAGACGCAGGGAAATCTAGTCGTATTGGAGTAATTAGCGAAATTTCTAAACATGATAATTTCAAAAAATCGTAACTCAAAAACGAAGACAAATACATCGCTGATTTTTTTATATGTTGTGTAGAAAAGCCTAAATTTAAAAAAAATATAAAAACGTGTTACGCCCATTGTCTACAAACCATGAAAACCATAAAAAACAAATACAATCAAAGTTTTTCTATACAAAACCCCAATTTTCAAGCAAAAATATATTTTTTTCTGAAAAGTATTTTTAAAAACCTTTCATTTGATATTTTGATCATTCAAATCGGTTCAATGGTTCAAAAGTTATGATTTTAAAAAAAGTCCATTTTTGGAAAAAATAGAAAAAAATCGATTTTTTGGAACACCCTAACAGGAAAACGGTCAGCCTAATGAGGAAATAAAAAAGACATGCGTAAAAAAATAATAATAATAAAAAATAAGAAAAAAAAACTTATCCAAAAATTATAACAAAACGTATCTATTGTGCGCCGGCCTTTACTTAACTCTCCACCAAAGCGTATGGAGTGTGGCTGATGACGATGATCGATCCTGATGTGAGGATGATGGTGATTATCGTTCTATTTTTGCCCTCGAGTGTTTGCAACAAAGCACCGGCTGCCTCGCCGGCTGGTGAACTCGATGAGCTTGATGTTGCAGTGGCGTGATACGATGAAATTTGTTGGTTAACCCTCCGTTACTCGCGCTGTTGTACTTTGTACAACACACATGAGTTTTCTATTGCCATTTTGTTCCTAAGTTACCAATCGATCTGAAACCAACGATTATTCCTCAAAAAACTTGTTTTTAACTAAACAAGCTTATCTTTTATCACAGTTAACCCCCAAAAAATGCGGATTATAGAGAAAATGTGAATGGAAACCGCGTAAACGGTGTCCGTACTACGTGGGATTTGACTTAATTGGTTACAACATGGAAAATCTCGAGATCCTGACCAGATAGAAAGTTACTGTCTTGGGCAAAGTTGTTCTAGAGACTATAAACTTTTTGCTGGTGGATAGTAGTTCAGAATTTTCTCACTACGTAGCGCTAGAATACATGTGAAATTCTCGTATGTGATATATCTCGAGATCCTGACCAGATAGAAAGTTACTGTCTTTCACAAAGTTTTTCAAGAGGTCAAAGCCTATTGCTTGGTGCTCAATAGTTCAGAATTTGCTCACTACGCGACGCTAGTATACATGTGAAATACTTATATAAAATATCTCGAGTTCCCAACCAGATAGAAAGGTACTGTCTTCGGCATAGTTGTTCAGGATGTCAAAGCTTTTTCGCAGGTGGACAGTATTTCAGAGTTTTCTCACTTTGCGGCGCTACTATACAAGTGAAACTCGTGCATATAAAATATCTCTAGATCCTGTCCAGATAGAAAGTAAATGTATTCGACTAAGTTTTTCAGGAAGTCAAGACCTTTTTATTGGGTGACAATAGTTCAGAATTTTCTCACTATGCGGCGGAGAAATACGTGCCTTTCTCGCACTTTCAATAGCTCGAGATCTTGATCAGCTAGAAAGTTACTGTCTTCGGCAAAGTTGTTAAGGGGGTCAAGATTTTTTGGCTGGTAAGCATTATTTAAGAATTT
The DNA here is from genome assembly GCF_037179485.1 of Ochlerotatus camptorhynchus. NCBI lineage: Eukaryota > Metazoa > Arthropoda > Insecta > Diptera > Culicidae > Ochlerotatus > Ochlerotatus camptorhynchus. Next base: position 10,271,904 of record NW_027040722.1, read on the forward strand.
TCTCACCACGTGGCGTTAGTATACATGTACACTTCTCGCATATGCTATATCTCGAGATCCTGACCAAATAGAAATTTACTGTCTTCGGCAAAGTGGTTCAGGAGGTCACGGTCTTTTGACTGGTGAACAGTAGTTCAGAATTTTCTCACTGCGCTGCGCTAGTATACACGTGCAATCCTTATATATGCTACAGCTCGAGATCCCGAACAGCTAGAAAATTACTGTCTTCGGCAAAGTTGTTTAGGAGATCAAAGCATTTTTGCTGGTGAATAGTAAATAGTTCAGAATATTTTCGGTATGCGGCGCTAGTGTGCAATATTTGTATATGCTATAGCTTAAAGTCAGGAAGTACCTGTCATCGTCAAAGTTGTATATGTGGCAAAGTTCTTCCGGATGGTGAACATGCAAATTTTAATTTCAATTTTTTTTTTTCAAGTCAGTTCTGAGAAAATCAATCATGATTATTCAGAGTAAATTTTGAAAAATAGTTTAACTTTGGGTGTTTTTTAGGGAGTGTCCTTAAACTTATGATCGGGAGTGTACGGTTTTATAAATTTCTTCATTCAACTGAGCAAAAGTGCCTCACTCTCTGAGTTATTCTCGATGTCCGTGCACACGTAAATACACGGATTTTTTTATCCTAGACACCTCGATAAGACATTTCGAAATTAGCCTAAAATGAAAGGGAGACTCTAAACATTCATTTGGTGGAAGTTTCAGCGATATTGATCTTTTAAGATAATGTTTTCCGTCTGAGATAGGTGTTACCACTAATTTATCAGAGATATACAAGTGGAAGACTCACACCAATTTATGTATCCACAAATCTGCATGAAAATTTTCATCAGTCAAAGAAATCCAGAATACATTTGTCTTATCCCACTTAGGCTGATGTAAATTATATTTTTATTTTATGATATTTGATATGCGAGAATTGCCTGCCAAGTTTCGAGAAATTTCTGAACTACTGTTCATCAGCCAAAAGATCTTTATCTCCTTAACAGCTTTGCCAAATACAGTAAATTTCTAGCTGTTCAGGATCTCGAGATTATATATGCGAAGATTTCACGTATATCCTAGTGCCGCGTAGTGAGAAAATTCTGTACTGTTGACCAACAAAAAGTTTTGATCTCCTGAACCAATTTGCCGATGACAGTTTAGCAGGTCTCGAAATATATCTAATGCGAGAATTGCACGTGTATATAAGCGCAATTATGGGAAAAAAAATCTGTCGACCATCCAAAAGGCCTTGGCTCCATGAACAACTTTGCCCAAGACAGTAACATTCTATTTGGTCAAAATCTCGTGATAATTTACATGTGAAAATTTCACGTGTATACTAGCGCCGCTTAGGAAATTCTCAACTATTGTACACCAAGCAATAGGCTTTAACCTCCTGAACAACTTTGTCGAAGACAGTAACTTTCTATCTGATCAGGATCTCGAAACAAACCACATGCGAGAATTTTACGTGTATTCTAGAGCTATGTAGTGAGAAAATTGTGAACTACTGTCCACTAGCAAAATCTATCTTATCAGAATTTTGAGATATTTTACATGCGAGAATTTCGCGTATATACTAACGCCACGTAGTGTGAAAATTCTGAACTATTGTACACCAAGCAATAGGCATTGACCTCATGAACAACTTTTTCGAAGACAATAATTTTCTACCTGTTCAGAATCTCGAGCTACTGTCCACCAGCCAAAAATTCTTGACCCCCTGAACAAGTTTGCCGAAAACAGTAACTTTTTATCTGTTCAAGATCTCGAGCTATAGTATATGCGAGAATTGCATGTGTATACTAGCACCGACTAGTGAGAAAATTCTGAACAACTGTCCACCAACGAAAAGATCTTGACTTCCTGAACAAATTTGCCAAAGACATTTACTCTCTATCTGGTCAGAATCTAGTAATGTATCACATGCGAGAACTTAACATGTATACGAGCACTACCTAGTGAGAAGATTCTGAACTACAGTTCACCAGCAAAAAGGCTATGATCTCATGAACAGCTTTGCCTAAGACAGTAACTTTCTATCTGGTTAGGATCTCGAGATATTTTAAATGAGAATTTCACGTGTATACTAGCGCCGCATAGTGAGAAAATTCTGAACTATTGTCACCCAACAAAAAAATCTTGACTTCCTGAAAAACTTTGTCGAATAAATTTACTTTCTATCTGGTCAGGATCTAGAGATATTTTATATGCACGAGTTTCACATGTATAGTAGCGCCGCAAAGTGAGAAAACTCTGAACTACTGTCCACCTGCAAAAAAGTTTTGACCTCCTGAACAACTATGCCGAAGACAGTACCTTTCTATCTGGTTGGGAACTCGAGATATTTTATATGAGTATTTCACATGTATACTAGCGTCGCGTAGTGAGCAAATTCTGAACTATTGAGCACCAAGCAATAGGCTTTGACCTCCTGAAAAACTTTGTGAAAGACAGTAACTTTCTATCTGGTCAGGATCTCGAGATATATCACATACGAGAATTTCACATGTATTCTAGCGCTACGTAGTGAGATAATTCTGAACTACTATCCACCAGCAAAAAGGTAATAATCTCTCAAACAACTTTTCCCAAGACAGTAACTTTCTATCTGGTCAGGATCTCGAGATTTTCCATGTTGTAACCAATTAAGTCAAATCCCACGTAGTACGGACACCGTTTACGCGGTTTCCATTCACATTTTTTCTATAATCCGCATTTTTTGGGGGTTAACTGTGATAAAAGTTTAGCTTGTTTGATTAAAAACAAGTTTTTTAAGGAATACTAGTTGGTTTCATATCGATTGGTAGCTCGGCTGCAGAATGGCAATGCATAACTCACACTGTTGTACAAAGTACAACGCGCGAGTGCTCGTGTTACAAAAGTTGGCGCGAGTAACGGAGGGTTGAAAATGAACAGCTCATCTGCCGGACTCGGCCGGAAATGACTGCTTCCTTTCTCGAACAATTGAGCAGCAATTGCAATTCCACGATGCTCACTACACTGATGTATACTATAACACCACTCAGTATGAAAGCGAATTGAAAAAACCTCAATAAGGGAAAAAACTAGTACTGAAAACGGAGTGCAAGCAACACTAGAACGAAACAGTCGAACGTTCGATGCGGAATGGCGCAAAACCTTATTGAGTGTAACCTACGCACAAACGGAGCTCTGGGCGAAATTTCAGCCAAAGAGCTAAGCCAACCCAACACCAACCTGACTTCTACCGAACCCCAACCCGATTTTGACCTGAAATTTACCCGACATAACCCAAAATTGACCCGACATCAACCTGTCATCAACCCGACATTGGGTCGTAAAAATATATATATTTGCCTTCCATTGATCTGACATCGGGATGGCATGTCTGTTTGGGATCATTTTTATGGGTTTCTTCCATACTCCATTGTCGTATATCAAATGATAGACGAGGATTTCCCGTGCTCGATTAAAAAGTAAATTTCACTAACATCTTTAAAAACCAAAAAAAAAAACAGAATGAATACCTACAGATCGCTACAACGAAACAAAGATAAATGATTGAATTTACACTAGAAAATAAAAGTTCTCTTTTTCCACGGGCTAACCACTACATTTGTTCGTTTAGGTGAGAAAACCATTATCCGAAAGTTTTAGCTCATTTGGTCGGTTAGTTTGAATTTTATATGGGGAATTTGGTTTAATTATAACTCGTACCGTCCCATCGCGATGTTGTCCTGTACACGGAAATTGTTGGATAAACTGATTCTTTTTCGTCTAGACAAATGCATCGAGTCGAATGGTTTACTTTCAGATACGCAATTTGGATTTTGGAGAGGCAAAGGAACAAGCGACTGTCTTGCGTTGCTTTCAACTGAAATTCAACTGGCCTATGCGCAAAAACAGCAAATGGGTTCAGTTTTCTTGGCATTAAGGGGGATTTTGATTCTTTTTGTATCGATGTCCTTTCGGATAAACTCCACGATAGTGGGCTTTCACCAATTATGAACAACTGTTTGAGCAACTTGTTGTCTGAGAAATATATGAGCTTTTCTCATGATAACTCGACAACTTCACGAATTTGATACATGGGTCTCCCCCATGGGTCATGTTTAAGCCCCCTTCTTTATATTTTTTATGTAAAAGACATTGATGGTTGTCTTGATGAAAATTGCTCGCTAAAGCAGCTTGCAGATGACGGCGTTGTATCCATTATAGGGCCAAGTGCATCGGACCTGCAAGGACCATTGCAAGATACCTTAGACAATTTGTCTACTTGGGCTATGAAGCTTCATCCTGCACAGTTACAGCTCCTGCTAATGGGTAAAACAATCACTAAAAGTATTTCTTTTAAGTATTTAGGTGTCTGGTTCGATTCCAAATGCACATGGGGAAAACATATTGCGTATCTGAAACAAAAATGCCAGCAAAGGATTAGTTTTCTTCGTACAATTACCGGAACTTGGTGGGGAGCCCACCCGGAAGATCTGATCAGGTTGTACCGAACAACCATCCATTCGGTTTTAGAGTACGGCAGCTTTTGCTCTGCAATAAGCAGCAAAAACACACATCCTTAAGCTGCAGCGGATTCAATACCGTTGCCTTCGTATTGCGCTTGGCTGTATGCACTCGACTCATACGATGAGCCTCGAAGTACTCGCGGGTGTTCTTCCACTGACAGATCGTTTCGCTGAGCTGTCTTTCCGGTTTCTCATCCGTTGCGAAGTAATGAATCCTTTGATAATAGAACACTTTGAGAAACTGCTCGACCGAAATCCTCAAACAAGATTCATGAGTTTGTACTATGAGTACATGACGCTGGAGGTTGTTGTCAAATCTGAGTTATCCACCAGTTCGAGGAAAACAACCCACGGGGGGAGGTAGCTCATCGATTCTTCCGGTTCGCCTCCTAGCATCGTGCTATAAGGTACCAGGTGATAACCAGGGTAGTTGATCGATAGCTCGATGACGTCATTTCGTTGGCGTCTGCAATGGGAAATTCTCATAGCAGGCGTTGACGATGGGACGTTGTCGAGTTGTTGAATAGCAACTATCGTGGTAACTCACCGATTACCTGTCGATCTGCCAAATTTGGAAAGACGTCTGCATTGAATTGTCTCATGTAATAAGATTCCGCCCACTATATCACAAGAAATTGCGAGTAGCTGAGTGGAATGGAGAGAAGTTAAGCATTGGGTACAGGACCAAGTCTCCCCTGGGTGGTGCCAGAAGATGAGCGCAATAGAATCATCAAGTTGCCATAAGGCACGGAATGAGACTATTGCATGGCTGGGTAGTCAAAGTCTTCCATTCGTTAGTCATTTCAGGTGGATTAGAACAGGTTTAGGTTTAGGGTGGGCGTTGGCCAGAGTTGGATTTTTCAGATATAATCCTAAATAGGACCTAGATTATTTAATACACTAGTAACCTCAACTTCTGTCCCAATGTTTCATTGTGACTAATCAACACTCAATGGGTAAAATATCAAATTTGCGGTAAATTTGAAAAAAAGGGAACTTGGAGTGTAGAGCGCACTGCCCACTGGACGATTCTGAAGCCTGACCAAGTGAGTGGGTTACGGGTTTATTTGGTTGTACGTCATTTTCAAGTTATATATAGATACATTCATACCATTGGCATTTTGTATTTGAGATAAAACAGAGACAGGATGCGGAGGGCCCGCCTAGGGGGAGCGTAACCCATGTTATGGCTTCCATTTATTAAATAGTTCAGATAGGCTGGAAATGATAGGTTCATGGTGAGAAAATGTACCATATGGTGCCCGTTCACTGATCAAAATTAGATTCAAATCGTCAGGCCCTGCCCTGGAATAAGGGGATTGACGATGATTTGTCAAGTTTCATTTTGTATTTGCATATAATTGTAGTTTAGGTTTGCTTTTGTAACTGTAAGATAGATAGTTTGCCTCAATTGAACCATTGAGTTGTATAAACTTGACGAATCATACCTCTAAAATAGTAGTAGTTACAGTGCCGCATTATCTAACAACCACTGCCTGCAACTAATGTTGGAGGGGTCGGCAGGGCTGATTACGGATCAAAACTAACACTGAAATGATCCCGAAACTAACGCTCATTAATTGCACTTTGAGTCATAAAGTAGTTTTATTTATTTTCCTACTAATATATCTACACACTTAGTTTTTTTCTACCGAGCTCGGCTGTGCGGGTCTCGGCGGGGAGGGTTTCGCTGCGATCTCGGCGAGAGTGACATTTGATTGCTGAGTCTCGGATAATGGCTTTTCTAATAATCTGCCTACTTTCTTTTCTTTGTTATCTACTTTATTCCCTTTTTATTTTTCTGCTCTTCTTTCCTCTTCTCTTCTTTTGTTTTGTTTGTTTACATATAACTAATACTAATACCTCCTTGTTTTCTCTCTAATTTGTCTACTATGTCCCACCATCACGATGAGAGATGAGCTACCGTACATGGTACACGCTCATATACACTCCCAAAATAGTATGCCGCAAGTAAGTATATCACAGAGGCAACTAAAGATCCAGAAACAAAAACCGATAACGCTGAACGGCAGATTGGTTTACACTGGTCGACCAGGGTGTGTGCTGATAAATTACAAAATTACAATTACATCATTATTTCATACATCAGCTTGAATTACGTTGATCGATATTACATTTTTTTTTTACTGTGCACTACACCACCGGAGCCAGCAAAGTTCAACAATCCATCGTTGCTTATGCCTTTGTTGTCGTTTGGAACCAGTTTTGCGAGGTAGGCGACGATTGTGCGTATTTGAAAAGGGCCTAGCCTGAACAATACGTAAAGAGCAAATTGAAACATTGTACGTCGCGTGAAAGTGCGAAACTCGTTGTTGTCGTTGGTTCCGGGTTTGAATGGGCACAAAAATTTGAGCAACGGTATTATGTGATATGAGGGGCTCGGTGGCCTTAGAGCAACCGTTTTTGCTTACTGAGCAGAAGACCGTGGGTCTAGTCCCAAGCTCCTTCGCGTTATATGATCGTTAGGACATAAATTCAGCTTATCGTTTACCAAAACGAACCCTGCTGCAAACCCAACCCTCTTATCCAACATCCCAGTGATTCCTCGTGGAAGTGCAGAGGTGTTCTCGGCTTCCATCAAAGCGAGTGTCATGTCAACACAATCCTTCCCATTCCTTTCTTGACCTGTGTTCGGGCGCGGCCGGCGCTGGTATTGCCTAATTTAAAATCACCAGTTTTTACACATTGAGGATGATTGCTAGTCCCAAGCATCGTCTATTGGTTCTCTGTGTAATTACAGCTGATCTGGCAGTAACAGAGTAGCAACCGTGGGCGGTCAATCAAGCTCAAGCTCAAGCTCAAGTTCGAGGAAAACAACCCACGATACCCGTTAGCAGGGTGCCTTCCATTCATTTTGACTAAATAAATGTTTATGAAATTATGGAATAATAAGATATTATGATGATATTTTGAATGTGTTAGTTATAAGAAAAGATTGTAAAGTTTGTGTTTCACACATCAAACTTGCAAATTTAGCTCTGACAAAGTCACAATGAGCGTTTTTCTGATCGTTCGCGAAGAGTGAAGAGCGAAGAGTGGATAAAATAAATTACAAAATCGCTTATTGAGACTCTCATGTAGCAAAATTGGCAGGTATTATATATCAAACACAAATTTAACAATCTTTTCTTGTTGTTTACATAATCAAAATATTTTCATAATATCTTATTATCCCATAATTTCTTAAAACATTTGTTTAGT